>NC_091981.1:273678239-274943721 GCF_044704955.1 Pristiophorus japonicus | reverse complement strand
GCCAAGAACAACTTGATCTTGACTCTGGCAGAAGTGGTTCCCCGGACTCGATCAGTCATAGTCCCTGTGAGAGCGGCCTCCGTAATTGCTGCTGTATCCGCCGCTCTGGCTCGCCTTCTCCTGAGTCACACCAGCCACCGCCGTAGCCTCCGCCGCCGCTGTAGCCTCCACTCCTGTCGCTGTCCCCGCAACTGCCGCCCCTCCTGTGGCCGTCACTGCTGCCTTTCCTGCGGCCGCCGTAGCCACCACCACTGTAGCCGCGACCGCCGCCCGACTTTTCCTCTGTGTGGGCCCCCCGGATTTGTTGGCCATCGATGGACCTCCCGCTCATCGCCCGCAGTGCGTCGCCGGCCCGCACCCCAACGATCGGCCCGCACCTACAAAACTGCTCTTCCAGGGTCTGCTCGTCTGTGTGGGGATTTAGACTGCCGATGAACTGCTTCTTTCTCCTCCAGCCCGGTCGGTGCTGCTCTTTGGGAACCCGGGGGACAGCGGTCTGTGGAGGAATGAAGTCTTCCCAGCTCCCACGGACCTTCCCCATCCACCTCCTGCCTAGTAGCGTCGGCCCATCGCCAGCAATGACCCACAAAGGTAAATTGTGCATCTCGCCCCCCTTGAGATACCTGCACATCCGCTCTGCCAAGAACAGGTAGCAGTTCCTTGGTGTCGGTACGCAGCTCCGCCGTGACCGGGACCAGCTTGGGTCGTGCAGCTGGGTTGACCCACAGTTTATCAAAAGTTTCCTGACTCATCAACGACGGACCCGATCCAGTGTCCACTTCCATACTCACTGGGACTCCGTTAATCTTGACTTCCATAATCAGTGGGGCCGAATCGTCGGTATACGTGTACAGTCCAAACGCCTCATCTTCTCCTGCCTGCTCCTCGCTGGATAGTAGATCATCTACAATCTCCTCAGCCACACGGTGAGTCAGGTTTCTTTTGTACATACACTGAAGGTGGCCTTTCGTGTGGCAGGCATTGCATGTATACTCCGCAAATCTGCACCGGTGAACCCCATGGCTTCCTCCGCAGCACCAGCATGGTGCTACTCGATTAGCCCCCCTCGGCGGACTCTGAGTTCTAGGACCCCGAGGTCCGTGCTCTCTGCCCTGGGCAGAGCCACGTTCTGCAGTTTTGTCTGTGGCGGGCGCTATCCTGTGGACAGTGCCTGCCGGGTTCGAGACGGTGTGGATCATCTGCTTGGTGCTGCAAGTCGAGGTCATAAATGCCCTGCTGATGTGATGGCTTGCTTCAGGTTGACTGTAGGTTCAGTGGATAGCAGCTTGTGAAGGAGACCTTCATGGTCAATCCCCATAACAAAAACGTCTCACAACACCTCGTCAAGGTGTGTGCCAAAATCACACAGCGCCGCGTGTCTCCTGAGGTCCGCAGCATATTTGGTGACATCCTGGTCCTCAGGTCTGCAGTGATGATAGAATTTGTGCCTGGCCATGAGGATGCTCGCCTTCGGTTTCAGTTCATCACAAATGAGTTTGATCAGCTCCTTATATGACTTATCCCTGGTGCTTGCGGGTGCCAGCAAATCCCTGAAGAGACAGTAAACCTCATCGCCACAACTGGAAAGCAATATAGCCTTACCCTTCTCTCTCAATGCGTCCGTGCCCCCCGTCAGGTCGTTTGCCGTAAAGTAGTACTCGAGCCTTTCCGTAAAGGCCTCCCAATCATTGCCCACAGTAAAATCCTTTAACAAGCCCAGAGTAGCCATGGTTGAGTGAAGCTCGTCCGTGACCTCGTCGCCAATGTGATGTATGTAGCACTCAAATCACTGACTCCACACAGTCTGGTGTTGTAGTAACTGCTGTGATGTTAGTCCTTTATTGTGCAACTCCAGAGTGCCCCTCAAGTGTGGTGGGCAGCCTTTTAGACTCTGTCTTGCAGGTACTATTGGGTCTCCCACCACAGCGCCCCCTGGAGGCCGACAAAAGGCCCAACGCGTTGGAGAGGCGGGAATGCGAGCAGTAAGGAGTCTGGGGACGTCAAGGAGCCAGCGGTGCAGCTGCAGCAGGGAGAGGAGGCAAAAAGAAGTAGAAAGGTGATGTCACAGCCAAGGGGGTAAGTGATTGGCTGGTGATTGGTGAGTAGTTTTTCTTTTTCTTTTCTGTATCAGTAAGTAACATTTAGCATTGTTGTTGCCAATTTAAGTTTATCTAAGGATTAAGATATGGCAGGACAGCTCAGACACGTGTTATGCTCCTACTGTACTATGTGGGAAGTCAGGGACGCTTCCGGTGTCCCTGACGACTACGTGTGCGGGAAGTGTATCCGACTCCAGCTCCTGACGGGCCGCATTGAGGCACTGGAGCTGCAGGTGGATTCACTCTGGAGCATGCATGATGCTGAGAATGATGTGAATAGCACATTTAGCGAGTTGATCTCACCGCAGGTAAAGGGTACACAGCCAGATAGTAAATGGGTGACCAACAGGAAGAGCAGTGCAAGGAAGGTAGTGCAGGGGTCCCCTGTGGTCACCCCTCTGCAAAATAACAAAAGCAAGCTAGTAAAGTGATATTATATGAAGCATTTCACTTTCAAGTAACCTTCGCATTGCATCGAGGACCTTTTATCCTTCTTGACTGTTCTGACGCTCATCTTACCGAATACCGACCTCCTCTTTGCGGTACCAGCTGTTGAGGGGTACTGTTGAGGAAGATGACTCATCAGGGGAGGGCAGCAGCAGCCAAGTTCATGGCACCGTGGCTGGCTCTGCTGCACAGGAGGGCAGGAAAAAGAGTGGGAGAGCGATAGTGATAGGGGATTCAATTGTAAGGGGAATAGATAGGCGTTTCTGCAGCCGCAACCGAGACTCCAGGATGGTATGTTGCCTCCCTGGTGCAAGGGTCAAGGATGTCTCGGAGCGGGTGCAGGACATTCTGAAAAGGGAGGGTGAACAGCCAGTTGTCGTGATGCATATAGGTACCAACAATATAGGTAAAAAACGGGATGAGGTCCTACAAGACAAATTTAGGGAGCTAGGAGCTAAATTAAAAAGTAGGACCTCAAAAGTAGTAATCTCAGGATTGCTACCAGTGCCACGTGCTAGTCAGAGTAGGAATCGCAGGATAGCGTAGATGAATACGTGGCATGAGGAGCGGTGCAAAAGGGAGGGATTCAAATTCCTGGGACATTGGAACCAGTTCTGGGGGAGGTGGGACCAGTACAAACCGGACGGTCTGCACCTGGGCAGGACCGGAACCAATGTCCTGGGAGGAGTGTTTCCGAGTGCTTTTGGGGAGGAGTTAAACTAACATGGTAGGGGGATGGGAACCTATGCAGGGAGACAGAGGGAAATAAAATGGAGGCAGAAGCAAAAGATAGAAAGGAGAATAGTAAAATTAGAGGGCAGAGAAACCCAAGGCAAAAAACAAAAAGGGCCATATTACAGCAAAATTATAAAGGGGTAAAGTGTATTAAAAAGACAAGCCTGAAGGCTCTGTGCCTCAATGCGAGGAATATTCGGAATAAGGTGAAAGAATTAACTGCGCAGACAGCAGTTAACGGATATGATGTAATTGGCATCACGGAGACGTGGCTCCAGGGTGACCAAGGCTGGGAACTCAACATCCAGGGATATTCAACATTTAGGAAGGATAGCCAGAGAGGAAAAGGAGGCGGGGATGCGTTGCTGGTTAAAGAGGCAATTAATGCAATAGTAAGGAGGGACATTAGCCTGGATGATGTGGACTTTGTATGGGTGGAGCTGCGGAATACCAAAGGGCAGAAAACGCGAGTGGGAGTTGTGTACAGACCACCAAACAATTGTAGTGAGGTTAGGGACAGCATCAAACAAGAAATAAAGAATGTGTGCAATAAAGGTACAGCAGTTATCATGGGCGACTTTAATCTACATATTGATTGGGCTAACCAAACTGGTAGTAATGCGCTGGAGGAGGATTTCCTGGAGTGTATTAGGGATGGTTTTCTTGACCAATATGTCAAGGAACCAACTAGAGAGTTGGCCATCCTAGACTGGGCGATGTGTAATGAGAAGCGACTTATTAGCAATCTTGTTGTGCATGGCCCCTTGAGGAAGAGTGACCATAATATGGTAGAATTCTTTATTAAGATGGAGTGTGACACAGTTAATTCGGAAACTAGGGTCCTGAACTTAAGGAAAGGTAACTTCGACGGTATGAGGCGTGAATTGGGGAGATTGACAGGCAAAGGATACTTAAAGGGTTGACGGTGGATAAGCAATGGCAAACATTTATAGATCACATAGATGACCTTCAGCAATTGTACATCCCTGTCTGAAGTAAAAATAAAACGGGGAAGGTGGCTCAACCATGTCTAACAAGGGAAATTAAGGATAGTGTTAAAACCAAGGAAGAGGTATTTAAATTGGCTAGAAAAAGTAACAAACCTGAGGTCTGGGAGAAATTTAAAATTCAACAGAGGAGGACTAAGGATTTAATTAAGAGGGAGAAAATAGAGTACGAGAGGAAGCTTGCAGTGAACATAAAAACTGACTGCAAAAACTTCTATAAATATCTGAAGCGAAAAAGATCAGTGAAGACAAATGTAGGTCCCTTGCAGTAGGATTCAGGTGAATTCACAATGGGGAACAAAGAAATGGCAGAGCAATTGAACAAATCCTTCGGTTCTGTCTTCACGAAGGAAGACACGAATAACCTTCCAAATGGACTAGGGGACAGTGGGTCTAGTGAGAAGGAGGAACTGAAGGATATCCTTATTAGATGGGAAATTGTGTTGGGGAAATTGATGGGATTGAAGGCTGATAAATCCCCGGGGCCTGATAGTCTGCATCCCAGAGTACTTAAGGAAGTGGCCCTAGAAATAGTGGATGCATTGGTGATCATTTTCCAACAGTCTATTGACTCTGGATTAGTTCCTGTGGACTGGAGAGTAGCTAATGTAACACTACTTTTTAAAAAAGGAGGGAGAGAAAAAATAGGTAATTCTAGACCGGTTAGCTTGACATCAGTAGTGGGGAAAATGTTGGAATCAATCTTTAAGGATGAAATAGCAGTGCATTTGGAAAGCAGTGACAGAATCGGACCAAGTCAGCATGGATTTATGAAAGGGAAATCATGCTTGACGAATCTTCTAGAATTTTTTGAGGATGTAACTAGCAGAGTGGACAAGGGAGAACCAGTGGATGTGGTGTATTTGGACTTTCAAAAGGCTTTTGACAATGTCTCGCACATGAGATTGGTGTGCAAAGTCAAAGCACATAGTATTGGGGGTAATGTACTGACGTGGATAGAGAATTGGTTGCAGACAGGAAGCAGAGAGTCGGGATAAAATGGTTCTTTTCAGAATGGCAGGCAGTGACTAGTGGAGTGCCGCAGGGCTCAGTGCTGGGACCCCAGCTCTTTACAATATACATTAACGATTTGGATGAAGGAATTGAGTGTAATATCTCCAAGTTTGCAGATGACACTAAACTGGGTGGCGGTCTGAGCTGTAAGGGGGATGCTAAAAGGCTGCAGGGTGACTTGGACAGATTCGGTGAGTGGGCAAATGCATGGCAGATGCAGTATAATGTGGATAAATGTGAGGTTATCCATTTTGGGGGCAAAAACACAAAGGCAGAATATTATCTGAATGGCAGCAGGTGAGGAAAAGGGGAGGTGCAACGAGACCTGGGTGTCATGGTTCATCAGTCATTGAAGGTTGACATGCAGGTACAACAGGCGGTGAAGAAGGCAAATGTTATGTTGGCCTTCATAGCTAGGGGATTTGAGTATAGAAGCAGGGAGGTCTTACTGCAGTTGTACAGGGCCTTAGTGAGGCCTCACCTGGAATATTGTATACAGTTTTGGTCTCCTAATCTGAGGAAGGACGTTCTTGCTATTGAGGGAGTGCAGCGCACTTTCACCAGACTAATTCCAGGGATGGCTGGACTGTCATATGAGGAGAGACTGGATCAACTGGGCCTTTATTCACTGGAGTTTAGAAGGATGAGAGGGGATCTCATTGAAACGTATAAGATTCTGACGGGACTGGACAGGTTAGATGCAGGAAGAATATTCTCGATGTTGGGGAAGTCCAGAACCAGGGGACATAGTCTTAGGCGAAGGGATAGGCCATTTAGGACTGAGATGAGGAGAAACTTCTTCACTCAGAGAGTTGTTAACCTGTGGAATTCCCTGCCGCAGAGATGTTGATGCCAATTCATTGGATATATTCAAGACGGAGTTAGATATGGCCCTTACGGATAAGGGGATCAAGGGGTATGGAGAGAAAGCAGGAAAGGGGTACTGAGGGAATGATCAGCTATGATCTTATTGAATGGCGGTACAGGCTCGAAGGGCCGAATGGCCTACTCCTGCACTTATTTTTTTATGTTTCTATGTTTCTATGTTTCTAAAATGGGCCTATACTTTCTGGAGTTTAGAAGAATGAGAGGGGATCGCATTGAAATGTGTAAGATTCTGAGAGGGCTTGGCAGGGTTGTTGCTGAGAGGCTGTTTCGCCTGGCTGGAGAGTCTAGAACTTGTGGGCATAGTTTTAGGATAAGGGCTCAGCTATTTAAGACTGAGATGAGGAGAATTTTCTTCACTCAAAGGATCGTGAATGTTTGGAATTCACTACCCGAAATTGCTGTGGCTGCTCAGTCGTTGATTATATCCAAGACTGAGAGAGATAGATTTTTGGAATCTAGGGGAATCAAGGGATATAGGGATTGGGCGGGAAAGTGGAGTTGAGGTTGAAGATCAGCCATGATCTTATTTGTTATGTCTTTAATACTCTTATGAATGACTCCATGAGGTCTAGTATTGTACTTGAGCTGTCGTGACCTTAGTCCCATTTATTGTAACTCCAGAGTGAAGCAGGTGCAAAATTCACAAGAAACCCCCACTGTGTTTGGGCTCATTCAAAAGGAAATTTAAGTTGGGACTATCTATCGAAAAGTTTGGAACTCTAAAGTGCTTATGAAAGAAACTACAAATTTTAATAGAATTTCGGATTTTAAAAGACAAACTCAAGGCTGTGGGTGGACCTATGGAACTAGCAGAGACAGACTGATTAAGTGAAGCTACCTGGGTATGAGGACTAAGTTAACCTGTCTGGAAGAATGAGTATTCGAAAATCCTTCCCCCACAAGAGACATTAACTTCATAAAATCACCCAGAGGTAGCTACCCATCAACATGGGTCTGGACAATCATTTCAGCATATACATCACAATGAGGCCCAATCCAGCCTGTATGCGAAAGACTAAGCACAAAAGGACATTGCAATTACCAAACTAATAGTTCCATCAGGAAACAGTTTTTGAACATCAATTCACCCAGAACATATCAACTTTTAACGAGCCCACCAAAATATTACAAAGAAGACCCAAGCCCGCCAAAATTATACAAAGGATTTTGAACAGAATTGACACCAAGATTAGAACACTGAATCATGTAACTGGCCCCTGTTTTCAACAGAGGTTAGGTTGCTAGGTAGTTACAAGGTTGCTACTACCTCAGAGGCCATACTACACCAGGTTTCTAGGTAGCTACAAGGCTGCTACTTACCTCAGATGACACTTTGACTGACAGACTAGTACCATACTACACTGTGTCATCAAGACAAGGAGAGAAACCAACATAACAGTTGTAAACTAACTTCTCCAGCCTCGAAGTCCTGAAGTCCTGAAGGAAGGAAGAACATCAACATCGCAGCAGCAACCGATCAAAGTCAACGTGGTATCAACCGAAAAACCACTGCGATCGACCAAACTCAAACAAAAACTATCAAAAGGATTGGAAAGCATAGTCCCTGTCTGCCCTGGAGTCCAAACTAGCTAGAATTAGGTATTGGGAGGTGGGAGGTATAATTTTACTGTAACCCCCTTTGAATGTGGAGTGTATGGTTCTTTATTAAAGTGACTTTAAGTTTAACCTTGTACCTTTCCTTGTATTGTCCTTTATTAGAGTGATTGTAAGTTTGGCCTAGTATTTTCTTACCAGAGTAATGAGCCTGTATTACTTTGACTGTAATAAAACCAAAGTTTCTTTTGCATCAAACCAGTGTCCTTTGCACTTTTGTCACCCCCCTACCTCCAAATAAATCCAGAGTACAGAACCCAAGGGAGTGGGAGCGATTCTAACCTCTCAAGTTGTTCAGAAGGGAACCTGACCCCCTCATAGAGACCAACCTCTTACAAGAGTGAGACACAAGCATGGTGGGCAGACTTTTATACTGGGCCCTGCACACCTATGCAGGTGACCCTCAGGTCTCCCACCGCAGTGCCCTCTGGTAGCACACCTTATGTGACTATACAGTTAGTATCCATGGTCTACATACATGACATAAGAACATAAGAACATAAGAATTAGGAACAGGAGTAGGCCATCTAGCCCCTCGAGCCTGCTCCGCCATTCAATAAGATCATGGCTGATCTGGCCGTGGACTCAGCTCCACTTACCCGCCCGCTCCCCGTAACCCTTAATTCCCTTATTGGTTAAAAATCTATCTATCTGTGACTTGAATACATTCAATGAGCTAGCCTCAACTGCTTCCTTGGGCAGAGAATTCCACAGATTCACAACCCTCTGGGAGAAGAAATTCCTTCTCAACTCGGTTTTAAATTGGCTCCCCCATATTTTGAGGCTGTGCCCCCTAGTTCTAGTCTCCCCGACCAGTGGAAACAACCTCTCTGCCTCTATCTTGTTTATCCCTTTCATTATTTTAAATGTTTCGATAAAATCAGCCCTCATCCTTCTGAACTCCAATGAGTAAAGACCCAGTCTACTCAATCTATCATCATAAGGTAACCCTCTCATCTCTGGAATCAGCCGAGTGAATCGTCTCTGTACCCCCTCCAAAGCCAGTATATCCTTCCTTAAGTAAGGTGTCCAAAACTGCACGCAGTACTCCAGGTGCGGCCTTACCAATACCCTATACAGTTGCAGCAGGACCTCCCTGCTTTTGTACTCCATCCCTCTCACAATGAAGGCCAACATTCCATTCGCCTTCCTGATTACCTGCTGCACCTGCAAACTAACTTTTTGGGATTCATGCACAAGGAACTCAAAAGAGTTTCATGCACAAGGACCCCCAGGTCCCTCTGCACCTCAGCATGTTGTAATTTCTTCCCATTCAAATAATATTCCCTTTTACTGTTTTTTTTTCCCAAGGTGGATGACCTCACACTTTCCGACATTGTATTCCATCTGCCAAACCTTAGCCCATTCGCTTAACCTATCTGAATCTCTTTGCAGCCTCTCTGTGTCCTCTACACAACCCGCTTTCCCACTAATCTTTGTGTGATCTGCAAATTTTGTTACACCACACTCTGTCCCCTCTTCCAGAGGTCATCTATGTATATTGTAAACAGTTGTGGTCCCAGCACCGATCCCTGTGGCACACCACTAACCACCGATTTCCAACCCGAAAAGGACCCATTCATCCCGACTCTCTGCTTTCTGTTAGCCAGCCAATTCTCGATCCATGCTAATACATTTCCTCTGACTCCGCGTACCTCTATCTTTTGCAGTAACCTTTTGTGTGGCACCTTATCGAATGCCTTTTGAAAATCTAAATACACCACATCCATCGGGACACCTCTATCCACCATGCTCGTTATATCCTCAAAGAATTCCAGTAAATTAGTTAAACATGATTTCCCCTTCATGAATCCATGCTGCGTCTACTTGATTGCACTATTCCTATATAGATGTCCTGCTATTTCTTCCTTAATGATAGCTTCAAGCATTTTCCCCACTACAGATGTTAAACTAACCGGCCTATAGTTACCTGCCTTTTGTCTGCCCCATTTTTTAAACAGAGGCGTTACATTTGCTGCTTTCCAATCCGCTGGTACCTCCCCAGAGTCCAGAGAATTTTGGTAGATTATAACGAATGCATCTGCTATAACTTCCGCCATCTCTTTTAATACCCTGGGATGCATTTCATCAGGACCAAGGGACTTGTCTACCTTGAGTCCCATTAGCCTGTCCAGCACTACCTCCCTAGTGATAGTGATTATCTCAAGGTCCTCCCTTCCCACATTCCTGTGACCAGCAATTTTGGGAATGGTTTTTGTGTCTTCCACTGTGAAGACCGAAGCAAAATCATTGTTTAAAGTCTCAGCCCCAAGTCTTTAATGCAAATTGACTCGTACATTGACGGTGACCTGGGCTTTGCTCTTCCTGGTTGACCATTGGAGGGTCGCTTCTAGCTTGGGTGGGTTGGTAGTGAGATGAGTTGCCAGTGCAGCTCCCTGTGGCTTTTGGTTGTGAGCCCATGACTATTCCATTCTCCCCCCGACACAGAGATCATGCTAATGGCCCATTACATGGAAGTTGCATTCAAGTTCATCACATGGTTTTACATTTTCATCTTGGTACATTTGTTGGGTGGATTACTTTTTGTGTTTCTTTTTGTGTGGTACATTTGATCAGTACAGGTATATCAGTACAGGTACTCAAGGACAGTCTAGTTCCAGCACGGCCGGATGAGATCCGGGTCGTCTGGTGGCGGCGCAGCGCCCCATGCTAGTGGGTCTGTGGGTGAGGTGAGCTCATTTTGCTCGAGTTGCCGGAGCTCAGGGCTCTTGCCGTTACTCCTAGTGTCGGGCAAGCCCAAAGACAGCTGATGTGTCTGTGACCTCCCCATCCCTTTCGTTTGCACAGTGTCGCTGTTGCTCGCTGGGAAGCGGTCTGAGCGAGTGAACGTTTCGTCGAAGCGACGGTGGGACTGCCTCGTCCTGTCTAGCAGTTCGCAGGAGACTGCTGACTCGCTTTCCTTGAGGGCACCGTTGTGAGCACTCTCTAGTTTGGGATCCTGGCTGGTCCAGGTCCTGTTCAGAAGAGTCGTTGCAGGTGACCCTTCGCTCTTGGGCATTGCCGTGGTGGTGAGTGGGTTTGTGGGCTGTGCCTTTTCCACCCGGGTGGTGGGCGACGGTAGCCGACTGTGAGCATAGACGCAGTTTACTGTTTCTGGCCCGTGGCGGTTCATGCCATCGGGTGCCGGCAATGTTAAACCGATCTGAAGCAGGTTATTTCTACCGGTGCCTCTGCTCTCCGGGGATTGCTTACTCTGTGGCTTGTCTACTTCTGTCAGCTGTGGAGACACTTTATGATACATCGTTCTGGTCCTGGGGACGCCGGCTACAGCATTGGGTAGCTCGCTGGACCTGTATACGACCGTTAGGTGTTCGCCCGTTACATTGGCTGATTGCAATTTGCACCCGGCATCGCTCAACAACATTTTGCTCGTTACAGTGGGATTTTTACATTGGTTACCAATTTCAAGCAGTTCATTCAAAAATGGCGGGTTGCTGGCCTTCTTTAAAATGGCCTTACTACTTTTACCCCAATCGTCTTCTTTGCGTGGAACCACGTGTCGTTGCTCCATTAGCGATGCGCCTTGTGGTTTGGATGCCATCTTTTCCCTGTCCATGATGTCGACTGTCGCGGTCTTCTATCCCAGGGATTCTGCCACTGAAGCTGGGAAGGCGCACGCAGATCCAATCTTCCTCCCCAGGAGTCCTGCCACTGAAACCGGGAAGGTGGGTTCGGGTCGTCTCGGCCGGATCATCGCCACGTAGTCATGATGAACGGTCTGTGTCTCGGGGGCTGCGCGGATCTGCTCTCCGGTGCCTGGTCCAACCGAAGGTGGGGGCTAGCTCTGCCTCTGAGCAAGGGGGCCGTCGATCGCTGGAGGGATGAAGTTTAATAAGGAGGGGGAAAGTAGAGTATCAGAGTAAGCTTGCAGGGAACATAAAAACGGACTGCAAAAGCTTCTATAGATATGTGAAGAGAAAAAGATTAGTGAAGACTAATGTAGGTCCTTTGCAGTCAGAATCAGGTGAATTCATAATGGGAAACAAGGAAATGGCAGACCAGTTGAACAGATACTTTGGTTCTGACTTCACTAAGGAAAACACGAATAACCTCCCGAAAATACTATGGACCGAGGGTCTAGCGAGAAGGGGAAACTGAGGAAAATCCTTATTAGTCAGGAAATGGTGTTAGGGAAATTGAAGGGACTGAAGGCAGACAAATCCCCAGGGCCTGATAGTCTGCATCCCAGAATACTTAAGGAATTGGCCCTAGAAATAGTACATGCATTGGTGGTCATTTTCCAACATTTCATCGACTCTGGATCAGTTCCTATGGATTGGAGGGTAGCTAATGTAACCCCACTTTTTAAAAAAGGAGGGAGAGAGAAAACAGGGAATTATAGACCGGTTAGCTTGACATCGGTGCTGGAGAAAATGCTGAAGTCAATTATTAAAGATGTAATAGCAACACATTTGGAAAGCAGTGACAGGATCGGTACAAGTCAGCATGGATTTATGAAAGGGAAATCATGCTTGACAAATCTTCTAGAGTTTTTTGAGGATGTAACGAGTAGAGTAGACAAGGGAGAATCAGTGGATGTGGTGTGTTTGGACTTTCAAAAGGCTTTTGACAAGGACCCACACAAGAGATTAGTGTGCAAAATTAAGTAACATGTTATTGGGGATAATGTATTGACGTGGATAGAGAAATGGTTGGCAGACAGGAAGCAAAGAATGGGAAAAAAACAGGTCCTTTTCAGAATGGCAGGCAGTGACTAGTGGGGTGCCGCAGGGTTCAGTGCTGGGACCCCAGCTATTTACAATATACATTAATGATTTAGATGAAGGAATTAAATGTAATATCTCCAAGTTTGCAGATGACACTAATCTGGGTGGCGGTGTGAGCTGTGAGGAGGATACTAAGAAGCTGCAGGGGGACTTGGACGGTTAGGTGAGTGGGCAAATGCATGGCAGATGCAGTATAATGTGGATAAATGTGAGGTTATCCACTTTGGTGGCAAAAAAAGGAAGGCAGATTATTATCTGAATGGTGACAGATTAGTAAAAGGGGAGGTGCAACGAGATCTGGTTTCATGGTGCATCAGTCATTGAAGGTAGGCATGCAGGTACAGCAGGCAGTAAAGAAGGCAAATGGCATGCTGGCCTTCATAATGAGGGAATTTGAGGATAGGAGCAGGGAGGTCTTGCTGCAGTTGTACAGGGCCTTGGTGAGACCACACCTGGAGTATTGTGTGCAGTTTTGGTCTCCTAATCTGAGGAAGGACATTCTTGCTATTGAGGGAGTGCAGCGAAGGTTCACCAGACTGATTCCCGGAATGGCAGGACTGACATATGAGGAAAGATTGGATCGGCTAGGCTTATACTCACTGTAATGTAGAAAAATGAAAAGGGATCTCATAGAAACATATAAAATTCTGAACAGACTGGACAGTTTAGATGCAGGAAGAATGTTCCCGATGTTTGGGAAGTCTACAACCAGGGGACACAGTTTAAGGATAAAGGGCAAGCCATGTAGGACCGAGATGAGGAAAAACTTTTTCACCTAGTTAGTTGTGAACCTGTGGAATTCTCTGCCACAGAAAGTTGTTGATTCGTTGGACATATTCAAAAGGGAGTTAGATGTGGCCCTTACAGCTAAAGGGATCAGGGGGTATTGAAGTTGAATTATCAGCCATGATCATATTGAATGGCGTTGCAGGCTCGACAGACTGAATGGCCTTCTCCTGCACCTACTTTCTATGTTTCTATGTTTCCCAGTTCGAATGAATCTTCCCCATCCATTTTCTTCCAAGTAGCATTGGTCCATCACCTGAAACAATCCACAATGCCATCATGGGATACACTTACATCCGCACTACCAACAACTGATATCAGTTCCTTGGTGTAGGTGCGCAGCTTTGCCTGAACCGGGACCAGCTTGGGTCGTTCAGCTTGATCGTTCCATAGCCTCTCAAAGGCTTCCTGGCTCATTACTGACTGACTCGCCCCCGTGTCCACTTCCATGAAGACATGGATGCCATTTATCTCGACTTCCATTGTCACTGAAGGACAATCTGTGGTGCAGGTATATACACCATATACTTTGTCCTGGGACTAAGCTGCCTCTCTAGCTATCTCCTTATAATCCACGCTGGATTCACAGCCATCTGTTGACTCTTCTTCCACGTGGTGAGTCACAACTCTTTTGCACATTCGCTGGAGGTGGCCCTTTGTGTGCTGCAGCCTTTGCACACATAGTCTCTGAACCGACACTGATGAGCCCTGTGATAACCTCCGCAACGCCAGCATGGTGCTACTTGACTTACGTTTGTACCCCTCGGTGGACTCTGAGTTAAAGGACTCGGGGGCCTGTAGGCTCTGCCCTGGGCAGATTCACGATCAATAGTTCTGCCTGTGAAAGGCGCCATTCTATTTACAGTACTTGCCGGGTTTGAGTCCTGAGAGTGAGTCATCATCTGCTTGGAGCTGCAGCTTGAGGTCATGAACGCCTGGCTGATGCTGATGGCCTTCTGCAGAGTGACAATGGTTTCGGCAGACAGTAGCCTGTGAAGAAGGGCCTCATGACCGATGCCAATTACGAAGACGTCCCGCAATGCATCGGCGAGGGACGCGCCGAATTCACACGGTCCTGTCAGCCTCCTGAGGTCGGCAGCGTACTTCGTGATTTCCTGGCCCTCGGGACGGCGGGGTGTTTAAAATCGATGTCTGGCCATGAGGATGCTCTCCTTCGGTTTGTGTTGGTCCCGAATTAGCACTTTCAGCTCCTCGTATGACTTGGTCATTGTTTTCTCTGGTGCAAGTAAGTCCCTGACGAGGCCATAGACCGCAGGCCCACAACTGGTCAACAGGATAGCTCTGCGTTTATCTGCCAGCGTGGCCGGATCATCGCCTACCTGGTCGTTTGCTACGAAATATTGGTCGAGCCGCTCCATAAAGGCTTCCCAATCTTCATCCTCTGAGAACTTTTCTAATGCACCAACGTTAGTCATTTTTGTATGAAAGTTCATAATCTCGTCGCCAGTTGTTATGTCTTTAATACTCTTATGAATGACTCCACGTGGTCTAGTATTGTAGTTGAGCTGTTGTAATCTTAGTCCCATTTATTGTAACTCCAGAATGAGGCACAAGAATGGTGGGCAGCCTTTTATACTGGGCCCTGCATACCTATGCAGGTGACCCTCAGGTCTCCCACCACAGTGCCCTCTGGTGGCACACCTTATGTGACTATACAGTTAGTATCCATGGTCTTCATACATGGCATTATTGAATGGTGAAGCAGTTTCGAGGGGCAAAATGGCCTACTCCTGCTCCTATCACTTATGTTCTTACATGCTTATGTTCATATGTTCTATACAGCAAGTCCCACAAACAGCAATGAGATAATGACCAGATTATCTGTTTTAGTGATGTTGGTTCACTGATAAATATTGGCCAGTATACCAAAAGTACATTCCACTTCTTTGAATAATATGATGGGATCTTTTATGCCCATCTGAGAGCTTGGTTCAACATCTCATCAGACAGTACCACCAACTGTGCAGTATTGATGTGTCAGCCCTGCGCCTGTTTGCACCAGACGTAACACTTCCATGTGCAATTGCTGGCCAGTTGGTGGGTAAATAGCCCAACTTTGTGCCATCAATTGCTTTCTCGTGGGCCGTGCGGATGGTATGTCAACGCGTACCTTGACAGAACGCAAGTTCGGGATTTAGCGTAAGCGCTAAATCCCGAACTTGCGTTGGATTTCAAAGGAGGTATGACGGCGTAGTCTGAGAGTACACCTCCATACTCACCGCAAAATCCGGGCCAATGTAAAACATAAGATTTATCAGTTTTTCATGTAGAATAAAGCCAAGCCACATTAAGGTCCAAATGAGTCAGGCTAAATTCTCCACTTTCTTGAAGTGTTTAAGAACCAAGTGAAAAGTCCAACACTCACTCGAAACTGTGTATTCTGTTTTCAACTTGTTTCTAATTGCATTTATCCTGCTGGTGATCTTCTAAACGGCACAATAATAACATTTGTAATATTAATCCCTTTTTGGAAAAAAAAAACTACAGACTAGAGGTAGGGGTGAGCTTCACAATTAAATCATTCACTTGTAAGCAGAGTTAGATATCAGTCGATATTTCAAAAATGCCTTGTATCTAACATGCATCCTTTGCATCTTTTCTTTTCAAGAATTATACTTGGGCAGTATGGAGTAATATCATAAGACTCAGTGGCCACGGGCGAACAAAGGGGAAAATAATCAGCTTGAGTTTGCACTAGCCCATGACTTCTGTTTGAAAATGTGTGATTCTGGACATTAGGTGAGATCAGGGTCATATAGGCTGGGATGTCCTGCTCTCTGGCACTATGACATTTGTTTTTGGAGTATGCATTAGTATCTGCCATCGGCACAAACCTCCATTCCATTGGCTTCTTTAGGATGTATGATGACACCTCCTTCCTGACCTTGTGACCTTCTTCATATCTACTCACTGGGAAGGCTAGTAATCCTCTTATTTAGTTTATGTTTCATTTACATCTAGCGTATAATGAATTTTCCTTTAGTTACTCGGGTTTTCCTTGGTTAAAAATGAACCGTTATTCATAATTAAGAACAATAGAACTTAAGAATGTAAGAAATAGGAGCAGGCGTAGGCCATTCAGCCATACGAGCCTGCTCCGCCATTCAATAAGATCATGGCTGATCTTCGACCTCAACTCCATCTCCCACACTATCCCCATATCCCTGAATACCCTTAGTTTCCAGAAATGTATAGGACTTCTTAAGAAGTTTGCAGATGATGTTTGGTTGGCTGTTTGGTTGATAATGAAGATAAAAGCTGCGGACTGCAGGAAGATAGCAATTCACTGGTCAGGTGGGCAGAACAGTGGCAAATGGAATTCAATCTGGATAAGTGTGAGGTAATACATCTGAGGAGGTCTATTAAGGCAAGGGAATACATATTAGATGGTCAGACACTGAAAAGTGTTGAGGAACAAAGGGATCTTGGAATGCAAGACCACAGATCCCTGAAGGTAGCAGGCCAGGTAGATCATCATCATCATAGGCAGTCCCTTGGAGTCGAGGATGACTTGCTTCCACTCTAAAAGTGAGTTCTCGGATGACTGGGGAGTCTAACGCTGGACCTACAGTCTCTGTCACAGGTGGGACAGACAGTGGTTGAAGGAAAGGGTGGGTGGGGAGTCTGGGTTGATGCACGCTCCTTTCGCTGTCTACATTTAGTTTCTGCTTGTTCTCGGCGATGGGACTCGAGGTGCTCAGTGCCCTCCCGGATGCTCTTCCTCCACTTTGGGCATTCGAGGGCCAGGGATGCCCAGGAGTCGGTGGGGATGTTGCACTTTGTCAAGGAAGCTTTGAGGGTGTCCTTGAAGTGTTTCCTCTGCCCACTTGGGGCTCGCTTGTGTCAAAGCTCCACGTAGAGCGCTTGCTTTGGGAGTCTCATGTCGGGAATGCGGAAGGTATGGCCTGCCCAACGGAGCTGATCGAGCGAGGTCAATGTTTCGATGCTGGGGATGTCGGCCTGAGCGAGAACACTGACATTGGTGCATCTATCCTGCCAATGGATTTGCAGGATTTTGCGAAGGCAATGCTGGTGGTACTTCTCCAGCACTTTGAGGTGTCTGCTATATATAGTCCACGCCTCTGAGCCATATAGAAGCACGGGTATCACTACTGCCTTGTAGACCATGAGCTAAGTGCCAGATTTGGGGTACTGGTCTTCAAACACACTCAGGTGACCGAAGGCTGCACTGGCACACTGGAAGCAGTATTGCACCTCGTCATCGATGTCTGCCCTTGCTGATAGTAGGCTCCCGAGGTATAGAAACATACAAACATAGAAAATAGGTGCAGGAGTAGGTCATTCGGTCTTTCGAGCCTGCACCACCATTCAATATGATTATGGCTGATCATGCAACCTCAGTACCCCATTCCTGCTTTCTCTCCATACCCCTTGAACACTTTAGCCGTAAGGGCCATATCTAACTCCCTTTTGAATATATCTAACGAATTGGCCTCAACAACTTTCTGTGGTCGAGAATTCCACAGGTTCACAATTCTCTGAGTGAAGAAGTTTCTCCTCATCGCGGTTCTAAATAGAAACACAGAAACATAGAAAGTAGGTGCAGGAGTAGGCCATTCGGCCCTTTGAGCCTGCACCACCATTCAATAAGATCATGGCGGATCATTCCCTCAGTACCCCTTTCCTGCTTTCTCTCCATACCCCTTGATCCCTTTAGCCGTAAGGGCCATATCTAACTCCCTCTTGAATATATCCAATAAACTGGCATCAATAACTCTCTGTGGCAGGGAATTCCACAGGTTAACAACTCTCTGAGTGAAGAAGTTTCTCCTCATCTCAGTCCTAAATGGCCTATCCCTTATCCTAAGACTATGTCCCCTGGTTCTGGACTTTCCCAACATCGGGAACCTTCTTCCCGCATCTAACCTGTCCAGTCCCGTCAGAATCTTATACGTTTCAATGAGATCCCCTCTCATCCTTCTAAACTCCAGTGAATAAAGGCCCAATTGATCCAGTCTCTCCTCATATGACAGTCCAGCCATCCCTGGAATCAGTCTGGTGAACCTTCGCTGAATTCCCTCAATAGCAAGAACGTCCTTCCTCAGATTAGGAGACCAAAACTGAACACAATATTCCAGGTGAGGCCTCGCTAAGGCCCTGTACAACTGCAGTAAGACCTCCCTGCTTCTATACTCAAATCCCCTAGCTATGAAGGCCAACACACCATTTGCCTTGTTTACCGCCTGCTGTACCTGCATTCCCACTTTCAGTGACTGATGAACCATGACACCCAGGTCTCGTTGCACCTCCCCTTATCCTTATGGCTTACCCCTTATCCTTAGACTGTGACCCCTGGTTCTGGACTTCCCCAACATCGGGAAGATTCTTCCTGCATCTAACCTGTCCAATCCCGTCAGAATTTCTATTAGATCCCCTCTCATTCTTCTAAATTCAGTATGGAAAATGATTCACGTCGTCCAAGGCCTCGTCGTGGATTTTGATTATCGGGGGTCAGTGCTGTGTGGTGGGATCAGGTTGGTAGAGGACCTTTGTCCTACAGATGTTTAGCGTAAGGCCCATGCTCTCGTACACCTCGGTGAAAATGTTGACGATGGATTGGAGTTCGGTCTCCAAGAGTGCGCAGACGCAAGCGTCGTCTGTGTACTCTAGTTCAATGACAGAGGATGGGATGGATCTGGTCTGGAGGCGGCGGAGGTTGAACAGATTCCCATCTGTTCTATAATTTAGCTCCACTCCAGCTAGGAGCTTGCTATGGGTGAGATGTAGCATTGCACCAAGGAAGATCGAAAAGAGAGCGATGATGCAGCCCTGCTTGACCCCGATCCGAACATGGATTGGGTGTGTAGTGGATCCGTTCATCAGGATCACGACTTGTATGTCACTGTGGAGCAGGCGGAGGATGGTGACAAACTTTTGAGGGCAGCCGAAATGAAGGAGGATGCTCCATAGCCCCTCACGGTTGACAGTATCAAAGATCTTTGTGAGGTCAAAGAAGGCCATGTACAAGGGCTGGTGCTGTTCCCTGCATTTCTCTTGTAGTTGTCACATGGTGAATATCATGTCTGTTGTACCCCTTAGTGGGATGAATCCGCATTGCGACTCTCGGAGGAGCTCTTCAGCCATAGGGAGAAGACGATTGAGATGGATTCTTGCAATGATTTTCCCTGTGGCCGACAGCAGGGAGATTCCTCTGTAGTTACCGCAGTGGCACTTGTCCCTATTTTTGAAGATGGTCCCTGAGATCTCCTGGCATGCTCTCCTCTTTCCAGTAAGAGAAATGAGGTCATGTATTCATACCATAGTGCTTCTCTGCCATGCTTTAGTGCCTTGGCAGGGATTCCATCTGCTCCTGTTGGCTTGTTATTCTTCAGCTGGTGGATGGCCTTTTCTACCTCATGCCGAGCTGGGGTTGTGTGAGATGGTGACGGGTAGCATGCTTCAGGATGGAATTGAGGACACTCGCATTGAAGACAGTGTCTTGATTAAGGAGATCATTGAAATGCTCCTTCCAATGGGCACTGACTGCCTCTCTGTTCTTGATGAGTACCTCACCATTCTTGGCCAGCAGTGGGGTAGGGCCTTGGGTGCTTGGGCCATAGGTGGTCTTGACTGCGCTGAAGAATCCACGCATATCATGGTTGTCGGCTAACTGCTGGATCTCCTCTGCTTTCTCCACCACCATCTGTTTTTTAGGTCGCGGGTTTTTGGTTGGACCTCGGCCTTCAGCCGTCTGTAGAGCTGCTTTCTTGCTCTCGTCTTGGGTTGTTGTTTTAAGTTCAGAAATGCCTTGCGCTTGAGAATAATTAGCTCCTGGATCTCCTGGTCATTCTCGTCAAACCAGTCTTGGTGTTTCCTGGTCGAGTGACCGAACGTCTCTTTGCAGGTGCTGATTATGGAGGCCTTGAGGGCAGACCAGGCGCTGTGGGCACTCTGCGTCTCTGAGTTATCGAGGGTCGCCAGGTTGGCAGTGAGGCACTAGCTGAAAGGGCTTTCTTAACAGGGTCTTTGAGTGCTTCTGTGTTAATTTTCCTGCAGCATTATTTCTGTTGCCGTCGCTGTTCCGGGGCTCTATTGATAATGTCCAGCAGTCATCGGCTCCTGTCCAGTGATGCGCATGTCCTTGCGCTCCCTCATTCGGACAATGACGTAGTCGAGCAGATGCCAGTGCTTGGAGCAAGGGTGTTGCCATGAGGCCTTGTACATGTCTCGCTAACGGAACAAGGTGTTGGTAATGGCAAGGCTATATTCTCGGCATTTTGTCAGGAGCAGGGTACCGCCTGAGTTGGTTTTCCCTACCCGCTCTGTTAACTCTTGAATAAAGAGCCAGACTAGATACTACAAGCTCAAAGTAAGGTGTGACCGTAGTCCTTTATTACAGATCTCAGAGTGCCTCTCCAACCTGTGAAGCCTCCTTATATACAGGTGCTCCCAAGGGATTGTGGGATCCCTTGAGACTCTAGGGGATAAGCCCTCTGGTGGTTAGGCATGGTATTTACAGGTTTACATACATAACAACACTCCCCCCCCCCAAAGTCAACAGTGTAACTATTTACAATGTGATTTGATCTGGGGCCTTCCTTTCCCTGGTTGATCATCTCGGTGCAAATGCTGGTTTTGGTGAGTCGTTTGTTGGGCCTTCGCTGGGCTGCTGCGCAGCTGGCCTTGCTGGACTGCTGGGGGTGATGAGTCCTGCTGGGCTGCTGCGGGTGATGGGTTCTGCACCGTGGTCAATCGCTGGTTCGGTTGCCACTTGTGTGTGTGTTGGAGGGTCGATAAAGGTGGAGTCTATTGTGGGTTGTTCTGGATTGTCCGTAAATCTGAGTTTGGTTTGGCCCAACTGTTTCCTGCAGGTGAGTCCATTTGAGAATTTGACCACAAACACCTTACTCCCCTCTTTGGCCACAACAGTGCCAGGAAGCCACTTGGGACCTTGTCCATAGTTCAACACAAATACAGGATCATTTATCTCAATTTCGCGTGACACATTTGCGTGATCATGATATGTATTCTGTTGAAGCCGTCTGTTCTCTACCTGTTCGAGCAGATCAGGTTGTACTAATGAGAGCCTTATCTTAAGTGCCCTTTTCATGAGCAGTTCAGTGGGAGGGACCCCAGTGAGCGAGTGGGGTCTTGTGCAGTAACTAAGCAGGACTCGGGATAAGTGAGTCTGCAGTGAACCTTCAGTTACCCTTTTCAAGCTCTGCTTGATTGTTTGAACTGCTTGTTCTGCCTGACCATTGGACGCTGGTTTAAACAGGTCAGATGTGACATGTTTGATCCCATTGCGGGTCATGAACTCTGAAGGAATGCAAAATCCACAAGAAACCCCCCTGTGTTTGGGCTCATTCGAAAGGAAATTTAATTTGGGACTATCTACCGAAAAGTTTGGAATGCTAAAGTGCTTATGGAAGAAACTACGAACTTTAACAGAATTATGAACTTTCACAAGACAAATTCAAGGCTGTGGGCGGACTTAAAGAACCCACAGGAGACACCCTGATTAATAGGTCTGCCTAGGTGTTGGAACTGAAGTAACTTTGTCTGGAGAATTGAGTAGTCAAGAATCTTTCTCCACAAGGAACATTAACATTTTAAAATAGCTACTCATCAATATGGGTCTGGACAACCATTTCAGCATATACATCACAAAGAGGCCCAAGCCAGCCTGTACGCGAAAGACTAAGCACAAAAGGACATTGCAATTACCAAACTAATATTTCCATCAGGAAACAGTTTTCGAACATCAACCCACCCAAGACATAACAACTTTTAACGAGCCCGACAAAATATTACAAAGAAGAACCAAGCCCGCCAAAATTATACAAAAGATTTTGAAGAGATTTGGCGCTAAGATTAGAACCACTGAAATCGTATAACTGGCCACTGTTTTTAACAGAGGTGAGAGAGGTGGTTGCTAGGTAGCTGCAAGGCTGCTACTACCTCATCAAGACAAGGAGAGAAACCGATGCAACGGTTGTAAACTAACTTCTCCAGCCTCGAAGTCCTGAAGTCCTGAAGGAAGGAAGAACATCACCATCGCAGCAGTGACCGACCACAGTCAACATGGTATCAAGGGAAAACATAACCGCGATCTACCATTAACTATCAAAGGGATTGGTAAGTATAAGTCCCTGCCTGCCTTGGAGTCTAACCTAGCTAGAATTAGGTATTGGGAGGTGGGAGGTATAATTTTACTGCAATCTCCTTTGAATGTGTAGTGTATGGTACTTTATTAGAGTGATTTGTGATCTTAAGTTTGACCTTGTACCTTTCCTTGTATTGTTCTTTATTAGAGTGATTGTAAGTTTGGCCTTGTATTTTCTTATGAGAGTAATAAGCCTGTATTACCTTGACTGTAATAAAACCAAAGTTCTTTGCATCAAAGCAGTGTCCTTTGCACTTTTGTCACCCCCCCCAAATAAATCCAGAGTACAGAACCCAAGAGAGTGGGAGCAATTCGAACCTCTCAAGTTGGTCAGAAGGGAACCTGACCCCTCATAGAGACCACACACACCCCCCCTTTACAACTCCTTGAACTCGGCACTGGTAAAGCACGGCTCATTGTCACTTACAAGGACATCAGGCAGGCCGTGCATGGCAAACATGGCTCGTAGGCTTTCAATGGTGGCAGCGGACGTGCTTGTCGACATTATCCCACATTCAATCCATTTGGAGTACGCATCTACAACCACTAAGAACATTTTTCCCAAGAATGGGACTGCATAGTCAACATGGACACTGGACCACGGTTTAGAGGGCCGGGACCATAAACTTAGTGGCGCCTCCCTGGGTGCATTGCTTAACCTTGAACATGACTCTAAGTCTGCATCGGTACCGGGCCACCACACGTGGGATCTGGCTATACCTTGCATCATTACAATGCCTGGGTGGGTGCTGTGGAGATCACTGATGAAAGGGTCCCTGCCCTTTTTTGGCACCACTACCCAATTACCCCATAGGAGCAGTCTGCCTGTATAGATATTTCATCTTTGTACCGCTGGTACAGCTTTATTTCTTCCTGCATCTCTAACGGGACACTAGACCAACTCCTGTGGCGCACACAGTTTTTTACTAAGGACAGTAAGGAGTCCTGCCTCATCCAAGTTCTAATCTGTCTGGCAGTAACAGGTGATTGCTCACTCTCGAATGCTTCCATTACCATAACTAAATCTGCAGGCTGTGCCATCTCCACCCCTGTGGTGGGCAATGGCAGCCTACTGAGAGCATCGACACAGTTTTCAGTGCCTAGCCTGTGGCGGATGGCGTAGTTGTATGCGGACAACGTGAGTGTCCATCTCTGGATGTGGGCTAATGCATTCGTATTTATCCCCTTGCTTTCAGAAAAGAGGGATATAAGCGGCTTATGGTCAGTTTCCAAATCAAATTTGAGCCCGAACAGATATTGATGCATTTTCTTTACCCCTGTAAATACACGCTAACGCTTCTTTTTCGATCATACTGTAGATCCTCTCGGCCTTAGACAGACTTCTGGATGCATAAGCAACCAGTTGCAATTTCCCAAATTCATTAGCTTGTTGCAATACACACCCGACCCCGTATGACGACGCATCGCATGCTAGTACCAAATGCTTATATGGATCGAACAACACAAGCAATTTGTTTGAATATAACAGCTTCCTAGCTTTCTCAAAGGCATTTTCTTGGCTTTTACCCCATATCCATTTATCCCCTTTACGCAGTAAGGAGTGCAGGGGTTCTAACAATGTGCTAAGACCCGGTAAGAAGTTACCAAAATAGTTCAGGAGTCCTAGAAACGACCGTAGCTCCGTCACGTTCTGTGGTCTCGGTGCGTTCCTGATTGCCTCTGTCTTCGAATCGGTGGGCCTGATGCCGTCCGCCGCGATTCTTCTCCCCAGGAACTCCACTTAAGGTGCCAGGAAAACGCACTTCGAACGTTTTAGCCTGAGCCCCACACGATTAAGCCGACTAAGTACCTCCTCCAGGTTGTGCAGGTGCTCGACCATGTCCCGACCTGTAACCAAGATGTCGTCCTGGAAAACCACAGTGCGCAGGATTGACTTCAGCAAGCTGTCCATGTTCCTCTGGAATATCACTGTAGCCAAGCGAATCCCAAATGGCATCTGTTGTAAATGAAGCGATCTTTGTGCGTGTTGATGCAGGTGAGGCCTTTCAATGATTCCTCCACCTCCTGTGTCATGTAGGCCGAGGTCAAGTCCAGCTTCGCAAATGGGTTGTCTGCCTTCGGTAGTGGGTATTGATCCTGCAGTGAGAAACGATTGATAGTTACTTTGTAATCACCACAGATTCTGACGGTGCCGTCTCCCTTGAGGACTGGAACAATCAGACTGGCCCACTCATTGAATTCGATCGGTGAAATGATGCCCTCTCGTTGCAGCCTGTCCGGCTCGATCTCCACCCTCTCTCTCATCATGTACGGTACCGCTCTCGCCTTGTGATGGATGGGTCGCACCCTCGGAATCAAATGGATCTGCACTTTTGCTCCTTGGAACTTCCCAATGTCTGGTTCGAACAGCGAGGGGAACTTGTTTAGGACCTGGGCACATGAAGTGTCGTCGACGGAAAAAAGCGCTCAGACGTCGTCCCAGTTCCAGCGTATCTTTCCCAGCCAGCTCCTGCCGAACAGCGTGGGGCCATCGCCCAGTACCACCCAGAATGGTAACTCGGGCACCGCTCCATCATAGGAGACCTTTACGATAGCACTGCCGATTATGGGAATCAGTTCCTTTGTGTACGTTCTCAGTTTAGTACGAATGGGAGCCAGGACTGACCTTGAGGCCTTGCTGCACCACAATTTATCAAAAGTCTTTTTGCTCATTATGGACTGGTTTGTATCCGCGTCCAGCTCCATGGACACGGGGAGTCCATTTAATTTAACCTTCAGCATTATCAGGGGACATATTGTACCCCATATACCTCTGCCTCCTCAGTCTGAGGCTCTGGTTCACCGTGATTTGCCATGGAACTGTCCTCCTCTGCAACATGGTGGTTTGCAGGATTAGCAGAGTTTGCAGCTCGCCTGTACGTACATGGAGGTGTCCCATTGTTCCACAACCCTTGCAAATGTATCCTTTGAAGAGGCATGAATGCAAACGATGATCACCCCTGCAGCGCCAACAAGGTGTTAATCGCCTTGGATTCACCACCCTTGACGGTAGACTCTGAGTCATCTGCGGACGTGCAGCACAGGCCCGTAAGTCCTGCCCTGTACATTTCGATTTGAAAACAATGTTTCTTTGTTCACAGTACTTGCAGCAGCCTTCGTGTGCTGAGAAATTTGTTTGGTATTGTCACTGGTGGTGATAAACGCCTGGGCTATCGCCATGGCTTTACTCAAGGTTGGGGTTTTGTAGGGGGTGGTGTGTGGGGTCAGGTTCACTTCTGACCTTCTGAGCGGTTCGAATTGCTCCCACATCCTGGGTTCTAGACTTTGGATTTATTTGGGGCATGTGACAAAGTGCAAGAGACAACTGGTTTGGTGCAAAGAACTTCGATTTTATTAAAGGCAAGAAAATACAATGTCAAACTTGTAATCATTCAAATAAAGAACACTATATCACACATTCAAAGGTATTACAGAAATAATACACCTCCCACCTCCCAATGCTAACCCTGACTAGGTTAAACTCCAGAGCAAACAGGGACTCTGCTCACCGATCCTTTACTGGTAGTTGGCGGTGGTTCACGATTTCGGGGTTCGCTGAATTCTGTAGGTTCTGCTTGTCATACCCCAAACATCGTAGAAGACTTCTTACTGCATAATCTTCAGTTGGGTAGTGTCTGCTGATGTTGTAGGGCATGTTTTGGACTTATGGGGTAAGCACCCACTTTATTTCATTAGAAATAGGTTTCAAAGTCTCTTTAGGTAATGTTTTCACCTGGTGGAAGTCAGGCCTGGGGTATTGAAGCTAAAACAAATTGTCTGGGGAAATTGTGCAAACTCGAAAACCCTTCTCTCCAGGAGACATTAACAGAGCATCAATCAACCCAGAGATAGCCAGCCATCACCATGAGCAGAAAACCCATTCCAGCACATGCATAATGACAATGGCACATCGAGCCCGCATGGCGAACCGAAACCTAGGTGGAAACTTTCGAACCTCGGTTTCTCCTTGGAAGAATTTTGTTTCGGAGTTGTTCGATCGCGGTGTTTTTGATGGTACCATGTTGGCTGTGGTCGGTTGCTGCCGCGATGATGATGTTCTTCTTTCCTTTTCGATAGCAGGGCAATGTGGCCCCGGTAGTGTCGTTGAGACTGGAGAGGTTTGTTACAACTGCTGCGGTGGTCTCTCTTTTTCCTCCCTTCTTGATGCTCTATTATGCTGATACTGTCCTCTCAAGCAAAAGCATTGTTATGCTAAGCATACCTTTGTTAAAACAGGGCCCCAGTTATACTTTTGGAGCTGTTCTAATCTTTGTGCCAAATCAGCCCTGATTCTTTGTTTAATTTTTGGTGGGCTTTATATCACTTTGTCATATTTTGGCACACTCATTAAATGTTAACCTGTCTCGGATGTGTCGATCTTTTAAATCTGTTTCTTGATGGAAAAATTAGCTTTGGTATTTGCAATGTCTGCCTAGGTTTCGGTTCTCAATGCGGGCTCGATGTGCCATTGTCATTATGCATGTGCTGGAATGGGTTTTCTGCTCATGGTGATGGCTGGCTATCTCTGGGTTGATTGTTGCTATGTTAATGTCTCCTGGAGAGAAGGGTTTTCGAGTTTGCACAATTTCCCCAGACAATTTGTTTTAGCTTCAATACCCCAGGCAGTTTCAATACTCAAAACTGGTGTCTTTGAAGGATAGTTCTCCTTTAGTTCTTAGCCCTTCCCACACGGATCCAATCTGCCTTGTAAGATCCCAAATTCGATTAAAATTCATAGTTTCTTCCATGTGCACTTTAGGATCTCAAACTTTCTGGTAGATAGTTCCAAATTAAATTTCCTTTCCAATGAGTCCAAACACCGGGGTGTTTCCTATGAATTTTGCAACTCTACAGTCCCCCCTGTGACACTCTACATGCTTGAGTGTCATGCTAGGCGAGCAAAATTCTTGATCTCCCGAGAGTCAACCTTCCCTTTATTTACCTAGCTAAAACTCAAACGTGCATCCCCCTTTGAAATGTAATTCAATTTACAGGCGGATACAGTCATTTCACTTATGTTACAGCATAGAGGGGGTCCAACGCCCCTCCATTACCGATTTTACAGAAAAATAAAGGTACATAGTCAAACACATTTTTAAGTAACATTCTTACAACACCCGATCTCTGCATTTTTACAGCAGGTGAAAATTAAAACAAATCAAACATGGTAGAATGGTGTTACCCCTCCCTGCGCGATCCCCAAGTTTGGCCAGGGAGTGTACAGCACCCTTTGGTACCTGACCTGACGGCCTCTGCGTTTCACTCGGCAAGTGAGACACCATAAGTAAAGTATAATCGCGAGTTGACAGACAACTAAAACATGGGAAGTGTAGAATTTACCAATATCTCGCAAAGATTCCAGGTACCTTTCCCCTACAGAGGAGAAGAATCCCTTTCTGGGCTTTTAAAATGAGTTTAAAGGGGCAGATGAAGCCTGCGGGGGATAAAAGGGGATGCATTCATGGAGACCCCCCCCCCCCCCCAGTGTTTGGACTCATAAGAAAGGGAATTCAAAATGGACCTAAATTACAGAAGCTTGAGATCCCCTAAACATCTATGGGAAGGAGCATATCAATTTTAAGATTCTACAACATTTTGGCTGCGAAAAAGAGTTACCAAATACAGGGGTGGTGCCAATGTCTGAAGCAAATTCGTGTATTCAGGATCCCAGGCTGTCTGGGGGAACTATTCACCCCCTAAGTGATAATCAAATTACCCAATCAAGCACAATGGAAATCATGGTTAGAAAAACTGGACAATCCTAAAACAATGCAAAACCAGTAATAGTACATTCTCACACCCTAATCGAGTTACTGCTGACAAAGGAGACATTTGAAAATCAATGGACAGAACAGTTTAAACAGAGCCCATGAGATTTGATGGGAGATAACGGAGCTTTTTTTTGGGGATCTATCTATCCCCCAGTTTTAGCAGAATACAGAAACTAGCAGAACGAGAAGCAGAAAAAACTAGCAGAATACAGGAGACTAGCAGAACATAGACTCGAAAGGAACACAGACAGAAACAAGCAGCTGGAGTTGGGGAGTAGTGAAGGAAACTATAACAAATCGTCAAGGACCGACCGAGCACGAGGCGCATGAAACGGAAGATTGTCAGTAACCAAATTGACAACCACTCTACAATCTACTTCTGAACGACCCAACAGGGGAGAAATTACCAAAAGGGACTAACTAAAACTATTCCTAACCAAAGAAAGTGGGTACTTACCCCATACATCCAAAACGCAACTTAGCGCATCAACTGACGCACCCCAACCGAAGACTACGCAGTCCGAAGTCCTCTCCTCCGTCCAGGGTGCGGCTCGCCTAGAAGGCCAAGTGCAGCGAACCCCGAAACCGTGATTCACCGGCAACTGTCTAAAAGGATTGGTGAGCATAGCCCCTGAACCCTCAGAGCTATAACTTAGTTAGTTTGGGGAATTGGGAGGGGGGAGGCTGGGATAACTTGTGTAAATGTATCTGCATTATCCTCTTTACCCCATTTAGAGTTTAAGCTGTATTCTTTTCCACACAGGCTGTAATTTGACATTTTATTCAATGTGTTGTACCCTTCAGTGTGTATTGGTCTGTGTGTGTTATTAAAGGTGTGCCTTTTACTTCTTTTTAAACACAATAAAGCCATACCTGCTTCCTACCTTGAAACCGATTGTCTATCCAAGTCTGTCACAGTCCCTTCATAATTCCAGTGTCTAGAACCAAGGGCGTGGGGGCGATTCGAAACCGCTCATATAAGGTCAGAAGGGAAAGCTGACCCCCTGAAAACCACCCCTTACATAATGGCGACCCAGATGGGACACTGGTACAAGGGACATGATAAGAGAGAGACTGGTTTCAGGAAACAAAGCAAAATGGAAGAGGGGATTTCCTCGTATGTGTTGAAGAGGGTAAATGTGGCTAAGGTGTGGGTACTCGATCTATTGTATGCTGAGCGTCCAGAAGATGCTGCAGCTCAATGGACCGAGAACAAGGACCATAAAAGGTCGATAGAGAAGGCCATTTGACTAATTTGCCTTCAGCAACAGATCCGGCTTCTAGATGAGGAGAATGAGAAATTAAAGGGAGTATTGAGACAGGCAGAAGAGAGGTCCAGCGCAAGGGCCACAGTCAGGGGAAGGCTGTGGACAGAGGTGGGACAGTTAAAGGAAAGTAGAGAGCTCACTAAAGAAAGGCACAAAACCCTATTGGACCTTTTACAGTGTCAGATTATTGAAGCCAAGCTTAGCGAACGGGCATTGCGGGAAGAGAATTCCTGCCCTGCCAAGCAAGTTAAAGAGTACGGGGAGAGGGTGAGAGACATTCAGGTAGCCTATAAGGTAGTCAGTGCCAGGGAATTTGAGGCAGGAGACCACGGCCCCTGCCAGCAGCAGATCCAAAGCTTGAACCTTGCTCTATCCTGGGCTAAAGGCATGGTGTGCCTGATAAACCCGGGTTTAGCCCAGGAACACCTGGTTGGGCAAGGAGAAACCCCTCAGTCACCGCCTGCAGCTCCCAGGAATGGCCCGGAGCAGCAGGGGTGTCAGCCAGAGTGCGGGGCAGGCAAGGATTGCGAACTACCAACACCGGCAGCCCCGAGTTTGAACTCGGCTTGGCAGTAGGGGGAAGAGGGCGAGCCAATACAAGAAGGGCCGGAACCAGGGCCAATGCACCCGGTCCGGCAGCAGAAGTTTGGCCCGCCTGATGCCAATGGGGTAGCAGGACCCCGAGAAAGCAACTTCGTAGTCCCCCACGACACGCAAAAACTGAGGGCTATGATAGGCCACCTAAGTAAGCTCACCCAACAGGAGGATCCCTTGGTACACTTCCTGTAAGTGGAACACACAGGGGATATTAACGGGTGCGATGATTCAGAGCAGGGTAAGCTGTTGCTCTTCTCGCTAGACACCAAGATGTGTCATTCCCTCTCTGCAGACAGCAGAAAGGGGTGAAACACGTACGCTACGGTTAAGGAGGAGGTTCTAGAGGCCATGGGTATGAACGACGGGAGTCCTTTCTCCCGAGTGGAGAAAACAGTGCAGCTCTATGGGGAGACTCCACAGGCTTTCGCCGACAGGTTGTGGCCGGTCTACAAAAGGGCCTGTAGTGGGGTTCTTGACCGGGCCCACCTGACCCCTAACGAGCTGGCTCACTGGCTCCGCAGCCTGGTGGTAAACAGCTTATCTGGAGTAAAGGCAAAAGCCGAGGTCTGGTTCGATCCAAGAGATCCCAGAACCACCGAGGAGACAGTGGTCAGACAGTTGACACTGGCTTACCGGAACAGTAGAGGGACAGAGGAGCCCTCCCCTAAAGGGAGGGTCCATGAGATTAAACCCAGCCAAGGCAAGAGAGAGTGGCATCAGGAAGGTGGGAACCCTCCCCACAAAGGGGGCGAGTGTTTTGGGTGTGGGAAAAGTGGGCACTGGAGGAAGGACTGAAGGAACCCCTGGAAAGAGACTAAGGGAAAGGCCACTTCAGCCCCAGCCCGTAAGGCCGGGGCAGGAACACCCGACTCATATGAGACACTCGTAGCCGCCCTACAGACACTCATAAACGGACAGGGAGCAGTAGCTATCGCAACTGGTGCAGTAGCCGGTACGGTAAAACCCTCTGCTCCAACCCACCCAGATGCATGACTAGAGCCAGCGCAGCCTGTGTACCTGTGTTCCCTAGAGTACGATGCCTGGAAGAGACCGTGCGTTATGATGGAGGTGGAGAAAGTGAAAGGGACCTACCTGCTAGATACTGGTGCTTCCAGCACCCTTGTATATGCAGAAAACCCAGCTACCTCACCTCTATCGAACAGGGTCCCGTACAGTCTAGTGGGGTTCACAGGCAATGAGCAAACTGGTTTGTTTTCCATCCCGCTCACCATTCAGCTAGAGACACTCAAAACCAAATGGAATTGTGTCCTGATGAAATGGGAGCAGAAGGGAAAAGGGATCCTGGGGGCTGATTTTATCATTGGCCACCAGATCCTAGTGGATCTCAGGAACCACTGTCTATGGGGAGCCATAGTGACTGACAGGGAAGGTGAGGTGGCGGTGATCCCAGAAAAGGGGGCCGAGGGAACATTGTGTACCGTGAAGCCAAAGGAGGGTTATGACTTGGAATTACTGGTCAGTAACACCCCAGTGGAGTACCAGGCATATGTACGGGCACACCTTGCAGCATTCGCCACCCACAAAAATGACTGTGGTAGGGTAACAGGGGTGGAAGTTAGTATAGTAGGGGACCCCATGACCCGACCACAAAAGCAATATAACTTCCGCAGGGAGGCAGAGGCAGACCTGACAACGGCGCTGGGATCACTGGTGGAGCAAGGGATGTTAAGACCGATAGCAACCCATGTGAACTCTCCACTGTGGCCAGTTAAAAAACCGGACAACTCATGGAGGGCCACCGTGGACTATCAAGTACTAAATAAGAATATCCCTGCCTGTGCACCCACTGTAGCAGCCGTAGCGGATCTCATAGGGAGTATTCCAGCATCTGCGACCACTTTCACGGTGCTGGACATTTCAAATGGGTTCTGGTCCATTCCTTTAAAACGGGAGGACCAGTACAAGTTTGCCTTTACCTTTAAGGGCCAACAATACACGTGGCACTGTCTTCCCCAAGGCTTCCACAATAGTCCCAACATTTTTCACCAATGTATGGCGAACTGTTTAAAGGGCTTTAGCAGACCCCAGCAGTTGGTGCAGTATGTGGATGACCTGCTCCTGTTCACCGATCAGGGGGAGGAGCATGGCCCACTGCTGGCTGAGCTGCTGGAGCTGCTAAAAGAAGAAGGGTTTAAAGTAAACCCCAAGAAGGCACAGATCGGCCAGAAGGAAGTCAAATTCCTGGGGCTGACTGTGCGCGCTGGGGAAAGGGCCATAGACAAGGCTAGAAGGGAGGCAGTACAGTAGTTACCAGCCCCCAACACAGTGACAGGGGTAAGATCCTTTCTAGGGCTCACCGGGTACTGCAGAGACTTCATTGAGGATTATGCAGCCACCGCAGCCCCTCTGCTCAGGCTCCTACACAAGAGTGTAGAGTGGGACTGGGATGATGGTTGCGAGGCAGCATTTAATCAGCTCAAGAAGGACTTGCAGACCGCGCCAGCCTTAGGAGTGATAGATGTAGGAAAGGAGTTTTTCCTGGAGGTGGCAGCCAGCGGGGATAGTTTGAGCTCAGTGCTGCTTCAAGAGCGGCACGGCCAATTGAGGCCGGTGGTTTACTCCTCCAGGATCCTCACAGATGTGGAGAAGGGGTACTCCAACTGTGAGAGACACCTCCTAGCCACACATTGGGCAGTGAAAAGATCCTTGATCTTCACAGGAGGGTCTCCTCTAACACTCCTAACCCACCACACACCTACTCAGATGCTCCTAGATGGGAGGATTAAGGATGAGACGGTGAGCAGTGCCCGCATTGCTCGCTGGGCCCTGCTCCTCTCCCAGATGGACCTCAGAGTAGAAGGCCCCCGCGAGCCAAGGCTCGCAGCCAACCTAATCTATCCAGGGAAAGCCCACAGGTGCTCCATAGAAGGGGTATGGTAGGTAAACATTGGCCTTCGGGCGGGGTTACACCCTACAGGCCGGGACATCTACGTGGACAGGTCCAGCACGGTATCTGCTGGCGAACGACTCACTGGGTGCGGAGTCGACGACCCAAGGGCAGGTATTGCCCTGGCAATCAAGCTCCCCAGCACAATGAGCGCCCACCATGCTGAACTGTCTGCTGTAATGTACGTGGTGACCTACCCCGAGGAATTCTCTACCCTGTACACGATTTGCTCGGACAGTATGTTCACCTGCAATTCATGTACGGAGTACCTGGCTATCTGGTCCTGTCGCGGATACTATGTCCGCTGACGGGAGACCCCTGGCAATCAAGCCCCTGCTGGAGAAAATCATGACAGCGGTGGAGGAAGAAGGAAAGGTCTACATACATAAGGTGAAAGCCCATTCAAAAACCGAACCCCATGCAGAGGGAAACCAACAGGCTGACAAACTGGCCAAAGAAGGTGCCCGCACGGGAAAGTTCTGGGACCCCTATGACACCGGCCGCAAAGCAGCGGTCAAGAATAAGAACAGGGCAGTAGAGAGTACAGGGATAGCTTTGGCCCCAGACTTAAAAACAGTTCAGCTACAGGACTGGCAACAGGCAGGATGGTGGCCGGGACTCAGGGAGGACGTCTGCGAGTTCTGGGCGAACTGCCTGGTGTGTGCTGCAAACAACCCTGACCCCCAGAAAAGGAAGGTGTCCCTAGGACACGTCAGGAGGGTAGAGGGACCATGGCAGTCAATCCAAATTGACTACATCGGGCCCCTACCCACTGCCCAGGGAGGCTATAAATACTGCCAAGTCCTGGTGGACGTGTTCTCAAAATGGGTTGAAGCCTTCCCCTGCCAAACAGCCTCCGCACTAGGGACAGCTAAGATTCTAGTGAGGGAAGTGTTCTCCCGGTGGGGACTCCCACAGTATGTGGAGTCGGACCAGGGGAGCCATTTCACCGGGCAGGTAATGCAGGCAACCCTTAAGGTGCTCGGCATTGAGGGGAAATGGCACGTTGCCCACAATCCACAGTCATCGGGTATTGTGGAGCGTTTAAACCGCACCATTAAAGAAAGGCTGCGGAAGGAAACAGGAGACTCACCCCAAAAGTGGGTGGAGGTCTTACCATTGGTCCTAATGGGGATCCGAGCCAGCCAGTCAAAGAGCACCTGGTATTCCCCGGGTATTCCTCATGACTGGCCGGATCATGCGGACCCCCACCCATGTCCTAGCCCCGGTGCTCACAGAAGGTCAGCTCAGAGAGGTGAACCGGGACTGATTTGTCAGGAACCTGTTTGAACACCTCAAACAGATTCACTGGCAGGCTGCTAGTAACATGGGCAGACAGCATCAGGGGAACCGATTGCTGCTAGAACCCAGCATAGCCCCTGAACCCCCAGAGCTATAACTTAGTTAGTTAGGGGAATTGGGAGGGGGGACGCTGGGATAACTTGTGTAAATGTATCTGCATTCTCCTCTTTACCCCATTTAGAGTTTAAACTGTATTCTTTTCCCCACAGGCTGTAATTTGACATTTTATTCAATGTGTTGTACCCTTCAGTGTGTATTGGTCTGTGTGTGTTATTAAAGGTGTGCCTTTTACTTCTTTTTAAACACAATAAAGCCATACCTGCTTCCTACCTTGAAACCGATTGTCTGTCCAAGTCTGTCACAGTCCCTTCATAATTCCAGTGTCGAGAACCAAGGGTGTGGGAGCAATTCGGAACCGCTCATATAAAGTCAGAAGGGAAAGCTGACCCCCTGAAAACCACCCCTTACAGAAGCTATTCTGATCCCGGCAGGAACTTCTATATTCCTGAAAATGTCCCACCAAGGTGGAATTGTGATCTCTAGAATCTTTCTCCCTATCTCAATTGCTTTCTGTTCTAGTGTATAGAAATGTTTTTGTGAGATTACTACAGCTACTAGCAGAGCGGTAAGATGTTCGGGTAGAGGGGGAATTGCATAGCCAAAATGTACAACATAATCCTGCAGGTTTGTGATGTTTTTACTCACAGTGAGGTGAACAATGGAGGGTTCGGGAATGGGGACAATCCGTTCCTGGGCCACTTGAACTTCTGCCTCGGGTTTAAAGCAAAAACTGCTGTCACTGACCGGACACCAGAAGTGTTGTCCATGCTGGTAGTGGGGCGCACTGGTGATGACACAATATGTCCCACCCCCTGTGTATGCTACCTGTGGAGGGACATGGCCTTGTGCCATTACCTCCATGGTACAGTTGATAGGTTGTGCGCCAGCAGCTTTAAACCCTCACTGTGGTTTAGAATAGGCATTCAAGTACTGGGGACATAGGCCCCAAGTTTCCACATGATTTGCTCCTGATTTTTAGGAGCAACTGGTGGAGAACGGAGTATCTTAGAAATCGCAATTCTCCACATTTAAGTTTTCTGCAGTTCTAGTCAGGTAGAACAGTTTCACTTTCGAACAGAATTTTTTCTTCAAAAGGGGGCGTGTCCGGCCACTGACGCCTGATTTGAAAGTTTCCACAGTGAAAACGTACTCCAAACTAACTTAGAATGGAGCAAGTGAAGATTTTTGTAGGCCTGAAAAAACTTTGTCTACACATTAAAAAATCAGGCGCAGGTTACAAATTAGGCGTCGGGAACGAGGTGGGAGGGGGGAGGGGGGGGGAAGGGAAGTCATTACATTCTACAATAAATCCTTAGTTATACTTATACAAATATTATACAAATAATTCCAACCTGAATAAAAATTTATAAGCAAAGAAAAGATTAAATAAACCATGTTCCTACCTGTGTGAAAGTGCTTCAGGCAGGCCTTTCAGGCAGGGAGAAGGCTGCAGGAAGCCTCACAAGTTGAGGCAGCCGTTCCCGACGGCAGGGGGTGGGGAGGTAGTAAGGGCCCGACCGACGGCAGCAGCCGTTCCCGACGGCAGGGCCGGCTAGGCAGTGAGGGCCTGACCGACGGCAGCGGGGGGGGGGAGGCAGGGAGAAGGCTGCAGGAAGCCTCAGAAGTTGAGGCAGCCATTCCCGACGGCAGAGGGGCGGGGGGGAGGCCCCCCGGCCGTTGGTCGGGCCCGTCGGGAAACGGCTGCCTCAACTTCTGAGGCTTCCTGCAGCCTTCTCACTGCTGCAAGAAGCCTCAGTGCTGATCATGGAAGGGCAATGTGGTTTTATTAAAAAATTTTAAAAATTGAACAGCTGCAAAGAACTACAAAAATGGCCGAGTGCCAATGTTTCCTTCACACTGCGCGTGCGCGAACGCTCCAACGCGCACGCGCAGGGTTGCCGGCACGAAAAAAACTCATTTAAATGGTACCCGCCCCCTCCTACTTACAAAATTGGCGCGAGTGGTAGGCTCCGCCCCCTGGGCGCCGCGCCAAGCTGACATCGAGCTGCAAAGTGCTTGAGAATAGCACGTTTTTTTTCAGGGGCCGTTTTCGGCGCGAAAAACGGGCGCCCAGCTCGGAGGGGCGCCTGTTTTGCCGCGTGTGGAAACTTGGGGCCATAGTGTTATGTGTACACCACAGCTCCGGCAACCGGAGAGGTCAGCACCCGTCATAGCGTGCTCCCACTTTATGACATACAGTGGGACCGCTGTGAAATGAACTTGTGCACCTCCTTGAATGACTCCAATGTTCTCCACGCTGTATACCGAAGTGGGTCGGGCTGTCCCACCCATGACCGGCATCCTTATTACTATCCCCATGATGGTGTGATTAGAACGCCCACAATCTATTGGGACAGGGTAGGCTTCAGAAGCTAGGTGGAGCTGACACGGGCTTAGTGAATTACTGTACGGGTGGAGGGCTGCGAGGTGCTTGTTACTGATCCAGGAGGGGACTAAACCTTGTTTTAAACCCTCCAGGTTGTTGCGGCCCTTCCCCAACAACCATGCCCCACACAGTACGCACACCTCGTTCTATGCAGCCTGGTCAGAAGCGTTTCTATCCTCCCGTTTGAGTGCATTCATGTGCATGTTTTTCCAGCTCAGCCACTATTTCCTTTAAATGGACCATCATAGTCTGGTCCTCGTGTAGCTCTGAGCCTACTACTGTGTTTTCCTCTTTCAGGATATTTCTCAGTTGGTTCTGTAGACCATTTATCTGCGCTTGCAGTTCTACATCATCTAGGCTATTTATCACAGAGGATCCTGTATTATATGCAGTAAAAATGTTGTTCAAGGTTCCCCTTCTCGGTCTCCCCATGCCCATGGTGTCCCTAGCGTGTAGGGTGTATAGGTGTGCTTTGTCTATGTTCCCAAAGTCTAACTCGTAAAATTTCTTGAACATTTCTCTAAGTAGGGCCTGGAATAGCTGCTCTGTTTCCTTCGGGCACCATGCAGGTAGGTGTACCTGGGTAAGGTTTAATATTACTGAAGCTACTGCATAGTGTACCCGCTGGTATAACACCTTTTCGGTCGGCACCAATACTAATCCGTTCCCAGGTCCCTTGGTGGTGGTAGGACACCTTTCTCTTATTGTTTGCACTGGCGGGGTCGTAGGCAAAGGTTTCTTACTTGTGTGCTCTAAGTTCGGTGGCGTTAATTGGGAGTGGCGACTGTGGGACCGCACACCCGTGTAGGCTGGAATCCCACCCCATCCCTTCTCCGTCATCTTGCCATTGCCTGGCGAAGGCGATTGATATGCCTGCGGGACAGATCTCCTCTGACCTCCACATGCAGACGTAAATTCCCTGTTCAGACTCCCACCACTTGTTCCAACACACCTTCACTCCTCCCCGTGTCCCCGTGATGGTACGGTACGTGTCATTACCAAGTCTTTCCCAGTCAGATTCCTGGTCTCCCGCATCCTTGCTCAGCTTCCTGAGCCACCACCATCTACCCAGGGGAATCTGCCCTTGACAAGTCAAACACACACGTTTTCCCTCCGTAACACTGACCCGCACAGCAACGACTCGTATCCTGGGGCATGGAACGGAAGCCTCCCAATCGGTAAACCCTTCCTGGCTGGAGTAACGAGTGGAATTAGACCCCAGCCACCCTGGCCACCTCCCTTCGTGGGCATAAATGGCGAGCTCTTCCACACCCGGTGTGCCACCTCCCTGCTCTCTCTCTCCCGAGCACCCACAAATGAGGGATTCTTCTATGTCTCCTCGGCCGCCGCTGCTCATCCTTGTCAAGGCGAGCAGGAACAGGACCCTTTTCATGTTGTTCTCTTTCCTGTAGGGGCACATAAAACAGATTGTCCAGCCCTGAGAAAAGCTCTGTGGCTTGATAAAAGGTGATCGAATTCCAATTTGGGCTTATTTCTTCTCGGAGAACACAATTAAGTCTTTAATCAACTGGCAGTCTTTTCCAGTTCCCGTAGGAACTGATGTCTGTCATTAATTTTTGTCTCATCTTACTCTTATCGTTCTTGTAGTGCCTCTTTTACTGCCTACAAGATGGGGTCTTTTCCTTTTCCCAAGAACTGTTACCGGTGCTTCCTTCAAATACTACTCGGCCTATGTCACTAATTTGGCACCGGCTGGTGTCCGGAGCTCTTCCAGTCCATATTTATACAAATGCTTCTATCCTATTTTACTCGTTTCACTACTTCCATACACGTGGTTTACTTTTGTTTGTGGTGATCCGCAAAAAAACCCTTACACTCATAATCCTATGCTACGCTCGATTCTTATTGTCCGAAATATGTACATCGGCCACCCGTCTCCGGGTGGCTAAGTTAATTTCTGTTCTTATCCTTTCTTCCTGAGCCTCTGGGTTTCCAGCAGGGCCGGTAGCAAGTTGGCCTGTACCGCAGGACCCGGAGTGTCCTGATCGGAGGTGGGTCTGAGTCCCACACTATTGGGGGAACGTCCCCTCTGGTGCTGCAGTACACCGCCCCTTTGGGGTGGTGGCGAGGTTCATTTTGTTACCCGGGGGTTCGACATAGTCGAGGGCTGTGGGTTGGGGACTCCCAATTGGTGGCTGGCCCACCACTATCTCTTCCGGGGGTCCCTCGTCGCCCAAGACTACCGGCTGGGGGGGTCTCTGCTCACAGGCTGGTCCCCTGATCTTAGGTACCCCTTTGCGGCTGGTCCCACTCCCGGGGCTGAACCACTTAAATTGGACCGTTGGTGAACACGGTGTCTTAGGCTGTGGCGTGTGGAGAGTCCTCTTCAAGGCTCTGACTACTGGGGGTGCGTCCGAGTCCCAAATGATTGGGGGGACAGCTCCTCCAGTAACACAGTCCACCGGCCCTCTAGGTGCAGTCTGTGGGTCTGCCACGTCTCCTGTGGGATCTCCACAGTCGGGGGCTGCTGGCTGAGGGTCCCTGCCTTTAGCACGGTTCATTGTTTCTCGCTGTCCCTTACACTTAGCTGCTATCCCGGGGTTGAAAAGTTTGCACTGGTTTATGTGGAACCACTTTGTACGGCGGGGCATCTTCACGGCATAGACCATGAGACTTGCCTTGTCGACAATGTGGTACGGTCCCATGTACAGTGCCACAAAAACCCCTACTCGAGCGTAGTTCCTTACCATGACCTGGTCCCCTATCTCCCATTCGTGGTGTTTGCGGGGTTCTAGCAGCAAACGGTTGCTCCGATGCTGTATTCCCATGTTGTTAGCAGCCTGTCAGTGAATTTGTTTAAGATGTTCAAACAGATTTCTGACAAAACTGTCCCGGCCTGCTTCCCTAGGCTGACCTTCCGTGAGCACCGGGGCTAACACATAGGTGGGGGTTCGCATGGCTCTGCCAGTCATGAGCTCATACGGGGAGTATCCCGTGCTCTTTGACTGGCTAGCCCGGATCCCCATGAGGACCAGTGGTAGGACCTGTACCCACTTCTTGGGTGAGTTGCCCATCTCCTTACGTAACCTTTCCTTTATAGTGCGATTTAAACGCTCCACAGGCCCGGATGACTGCGGGTTGTGGGTGACATGCCATTTCTCCTCAGTGCAGAGCACCTTAAAGGTCTCCTGCATCACCTGTGAAGTGACTCCCTTGGTCGCACACTACGTACTGGGGTAGTCCCCATTGGGAGAACACCTCCCTTACCAGGATCCTAGCTATTCCTAGAGCAGTGGCTGTTTGGCATGGGAAGGCTTCCACCCATTTGGTGAATACATCCATCAACACTAGGCAGTACTTGTAGACTCCCTGAACAGTGGGTAGGGGCACGACGTAATCGACCTGGATCGACTGCCAGGGTCCCTCCACCCTCCTGATATGTCCCAAAGACACCTTTCTTTTCTGGGGGGCAGGGTTGTTGGCAGCGCACACCAGACAACTGGCGCAGAACTCGCGGACGTCTTCCCTGAGTCCCGGCCACGACCTTACCTGTTGCACCCTTTGCCAAGTGGTCTCAGGTCCGGGGTGTCTTGCTCCTGGACCCTCGTGAGCCAGCTGGAGGAATTCTTTCTGGTGTTGTTGCGGAACCACCCCTTGTTCCCCGCTGAACAACAAGTACGGGCCGTCTACCTTTTCCCCTTTAGCTAGCGTGTTCAGGACAGTTTTGAGGACGGGTCTTGGGTCTGAACCGTTTTAAGGTCCGGGGGGCAATGCTGCCCCTGCCCTTCCTGTCGTCCCAATCCTGCCCCTGACTGCTGCGATGGGGCTTGGGTTGAACGGATCCCAGAGCTTACCTGTGCACGCACCTTGCTTGGCCAACATGTCAGCCTGCTGGTTTCCCTCGCTACCGGGTTCAGTGGTGGACTGTGCCTTCACCTTCCCTTCTTCCCCCATGGCTGTCATGATCTTCTCCAGTAAAGGTTTAATTGCCAAGGGTCTCCCACCTGCAGATGTGTATCCGCGACGGGACCAGATAACCAGGTACTCCGTACACGAATTGCATGTGAACATACTGTCCGAGTAAATTCTTCGGAGTGTGTGACTACGTACACCACCGCTGACAGTTCAGCATGCTAGGCACTCATAGTACTGGGGAGCTTAATCGCCAGGGCAATGCCTGCCTTTGGGTTATCCACTCCGCAGCTTGTGAGTCGTTCGCCCGCAGATACCGTGCTTGAACCGTCCACATAGATCTCTCGGCCTGTGGGGTGTAACCTGGCCCGAAAGCCTATGTTAATTTCCCATACCCCTTCTACAGAACACCGGTGGGCTGTCCCTGGATAAATCATGTTGGCTACGAGCCTTTACCTTTAGGTCCATTTGAGAGAGGAGTAGGGTCCAGCGAGTAATGTGGGCACTGCTCACCGTCCCGTCCTTGATTCTCCCGTCCAGGAGCATTTGGGTGGGCGTACAGTGGGTAAGGAGGGTGATAGGGGACCACCCTATGAAGTTCAGTGATCTTTTCACAGCCCAGTGAGTGGTTCGGAGATGTCGCTCACAGTTGGAGTATCCCTTCTCCATGTCCTTGAGTATCCTGGAGGAGTAGACCACTGGTCTCAGCAGGCCGTGCCGCTCCTGGTGCAGTACTGCACTCTGACTGCTACCGCTGGCTGCTAGCTCCAGGAAAAACTCTTCGCCCCCATCAACAGCCCCTAGAGCTGGCGCAGTCTGCAGGTCTTTCCTGAGCTGGATAAATGCTGCCTCGCAACCTTCGTCCCATTCCCACTCCACTCCCTTGTGTAGGAGTCGGAGCAGAGGGGCTGCTGTGGCTGCGTAATCCTCAATGAAATCTCTGCAGTACCCGGTTAGCCCTGGAAAAGATCTTACTCCTGTTACTATGTTGGGGGCGGGTAACTTCTGCACTGCTTCCCTTCTAGCTTTGTCAATGGCCCTTTCCCCAAATCGCACAGCCAGTCCTAGGAATTTTACTTCCTTCTGGCCGATCTGTGCCTTCCTGCGATTCACTTTAAACCCTTCTTCTTTCAGCAGCTCCAGCAGCTCAGCCAGCAGTGGGCCATGCTCCCCACCCCTCATCGGTGAACAGGAGCAGGTCATCCACATACTGTACAAGCTGCTGGGGTCTGCTAAAACTCTTTAAACAGTTTGCCATACATTGATGGAAAATACTGGGACTGTTGTGGAAGCCCTGAGGGAGACAGTTCCAAGTGTATTGATCTTCCTTAAAGGTAAAAGCAAACTTGTACTGATCTTCCCTTCTCAAAGGTATGGACCAGAACCCGTTGGAAATATCCAGCACCTTGAAGGTGGTCGCGGAGGCTGGGGTACTTCCAATGAGGTCGACGACGGCAGCAACTGTGGGTGTACAGGCGGGGATGTTACAGTTGTGTACTCGATAGTCCACCGTGGCTCTCCAGGAATTGTCCGGTTTCTTAACCGGCCACAATGGAGAGTTCACATGGGTAGCTATTGGTCTCAATACCCCCTGTTTAACCAGCGAACCCAAGGCTGTTTCCATGTCTGCCTCCGCCTCCCTGGGGAAGTTATACTGTTTCTGTGGTCGGGTCATGGGGTCCCCATCTATGCCAACCTCGACCCTGTTTATTCTCCCACCATCATGTTTGTGAGTGGCAAAAGCTGCAAGGTTTGCCCTCACATACTCTTGGTACTCCATCGGAGTGTTAATGACCAGTGATTCAAGGTCGTAACCCTCCTTTGGCTTCATGGTGCACACCGTCCCTTTTCCCCGTTTTTCTGGGATAACCATCACCTCACTCTCCTGTCCCGTACATATGACCCCCAAAGACAGTGGTTTCTTAAATCCACTAGGATCCCATGGCCTAAAATGAAGTCCGCCCCCAGGATCCCCCTCCCTTCCTGTTCCCACTTCATCAGGACACAAGTCCACTTGGTGTGGAGTGTTCCCAAACGAATAGAGAGCGGAACAGAGAATGAGCCAGCCTGCTCGGCGCCTGTGAAACCCACCAAGCTGTAGGGTACCCCACTAGACAGAGGTGAGGGGGCAGGGTTAGTCGCTTAGACAAGGGTGCTTAAGGTACCGGTGTCCAGCCGATAAGTCCCTTTCACCTTTTCCACTTCCATCTGAATGGTCGGTCTCCCTCACGTATCGTACTCGAGGGCACACAGATGAACAGTCACGGTTTTGGATGGGATGGGGCAGGTGGGATTTCGGTACCGGTGGAGGCAGCTACCCTCCCAGGGCCATCTAGCACTGTCAGAGCGCAGTCATGAATGTGTCAAACGTGTGGGGAGTGACTGGTTTCTCGGTCTCAGTCCTTTGAACAGGGGCTAGAGAATTCTTCCCTGCGCTACTCTTCCATGGGTTTCTACAATCCTTTCTCCAGTGCCCACTCTTTCCGCACCCAAAACAGGTACGTTTTATATCAGAGGGCGCCATTCCCTCTTATCCTGACTAGCTATGATTTCATGGAACCTTCCCTTGGGTGGGTGCTCTTCCGTCCCCCTGCTGTTCATATAGGCTAGGGTCAGTTGCCTGACCACTCCCTGCTCGGTGGTCTGGGGATCTCTCGGGTCAAACCAGGCCTCAGCCTTTGCTCTTATTCATGGCGAACTGTTTGTCACCAGGCTGCGGAGCCAGTGGGCTCTCTCGTCCCGGTTTAGGTGACCCCGGTTGAGGTACCCTTCACAGGCGCTCTGGTACACAGGCCACAGTCGGTCTGCGAAAGCCTGCGGGGTTTCCCCTGTGAGCTGCACTGTCTTCTCCACTCTGGAGAAGGGACTCCCATCATTACAGCCCAAGGCTTCTAGAATGCCTTCCTGGATGGCGGCACATGTCCTCTGCCCCCTTTTGCTCTCGGCAGAGAGAGACTGGTACAGCTTGCCGTCCAGTGAGAGGAAGAGTAGCTTTGCTATCTCAGCATCATCACACCCTTTAATATCCCCTGCCTGTTCTACTTCCATAAAGTGGACCGAGGGGTCTCCCTTTGGAGTGAACTTTCCCAGGTGACCTATCATAGCCCTAAGCTGTTGGGTAGTGTGGGGAACCACAAATGGACTTTCCAGGGACCCCTGACCCCCAGCACCGGTGCGCGGGCCGAACTTCTGCTGCCGGACCGGGCACATTGGCCCCGGCTCTGGCTCTTCTTGCTCTGGCTCACCTCCCCCTCCCTGCTGCCAAACCGAGCTGAACCTCTGCGCCACAGGTGGTAGTCCGTTATCCCTGTCCGCCCCGCAACTCGTTCGCCCCTCCTGCTGCTGAACCGGTGTAGTCACCGGCGCCACAGGTGGTGGTCAAAACGTTTCCTCCTTCTCTTCCAGGTTTACCCGGGCCATACCTGGGTTTATTACGCATACCATGCCTTTGGCCTTGGACAGAGCAAGGGTTAAACTCTTGATTTGTTGCTGGCAGGGACTGATGTCTCCTGACTCAAACCCATTTATAAGCTGACTGTACATCCCTTAATCCTCCAGTTCTTTTACTTGAAGGGTAAGGCGAGTGTTTTCCTCCCGCAGTATCTTTTCATTATTCCTAACCTTGGTAACCTGACACTGAAAATAGTCCTGGCTGTCCTTAAACCTCTCCAATAGCTGCGCCTTTCCATGCTTCAGCTTGCGGAGTTCTCCCCATAACCTTTCTCCTGCCATAGCCCTTTCATGTGATGTCTCTGCACATTCCCATAGTTCAGCCTGTAGTGACTCAATGTTCTTATCTAAGAGTTGGACCTGTTGCTGGAGACAGGCCAACCAAATTGCCTTTTCTACCGATTCTTTATGGTCCTTGCTTGCTGTCCACTGGGCTGCAGCGTCTCCCGGACGCTCAGCGCGCAATAGACCAAGCACCCATTCTTTAGTGACATTCACTTTCTTGTACACATAGGAGGAAATACTCTCTTTCACCTTGGTTCTTTCTTCCAAAACAACTCTCTGTATCACATCCCTCATACCAAAGTCCTGCCGCGGTCGCCATTCTGTAGGGGGTGGTGTGTGGGGTCAGGTTCACCTCTGACCTTCTGAGCGGTTCGAATCGCTCCCATTCCCTGGGTTCTAGACTTTGGATTTATTTGGGGCATGTGACAAAGTGCAAGAGGCAACTGGTTTGGTGTAAAGAACTTCGATTTTATTAAAGACAAGAAAATACAATGTCAAACTTGTAATCATTCAAATAAAGAACACTATATCACACATTCAAAGGGGTTACAGAAATAATACATCTCCCACCTCCCAATGCCTAACTTTTACGAGGTTAAACTCCAGGGCAAACAGGAATTATGCTCATCGATCCTTTATTGGTAGTTGGCGGTGGTTCGTGATTTTGGGGTTCGCTGAATTCTGTAGGTTTTGCTTGCCGTACCCCAAACATCGTAGAAGACTTCTTACTGCATAATCTTCAGTTGGGTGGTGTCCGCTGATGCAGTCGGGCGCATTTCAGACTTATGGGGTAAGCACCCACTTTCTTTCATTAGAAATAGGTTTCAAAGTCTCTTTAGGTAATGTTTTCACCTGGTGGTAGTCAGGCCTAGATTGTAGAATGGAAACTTTCGAATCTCGGTTTCTCCTTGGAGGAGTTTTGTTTCGGAGTTGTTCAATTGTAGTGTTTTTGATGGTACCATGTTGGCTGTGGTCAGTTGCTGCCGCGGTCGGTGATGTTCTTCCTTCCTTTTCGATAGCAGGGCAATGTGGCCCCGGTAGTGTCGTTGAGGCTGGAGAGGCTTGTTACAACTGCTGCGGTGGTCTCTCTTTCTCCTCCCTTCTTGATGCTCTATTATGCTGATACTGTCCTCTCAAGCAAAAGCATTGTTCTGCTAAGCATACCTTCGTTAAAACAGGGCCCCAGTTATACTTTTGGAGCTGTTCTAATCTTCGTGCCAAATCAGCCCTGATTCTTTGTTTAATTTTTGGTGGGCTTCATATCTCTTTGTCATATTTTTGGTGGGCCCATTAAATGTTAACCTGTCTCGGATGTGTCGATCTTTTAATTCTGTTTCCTGATGGAAAATTTAGCTTTGGTATTTGCAATGTCTGCCTAGGGTTTGGTTTTCCATGCGGGCTGGATGTGCCATTGTCATCATGCATGTGCTGGAATGGGTTTTCTGCTCACGGTGATGGCTGGCTATCTTTGGGTTGATTGTTGCAATGTTAATGTCTCCTGGGGAGAAGTATTTTTGAGTTTACACAATTTGTTTTAGCTTCAATACCCAAAACTGGTTTCTTTGAAGGATAGTTCTCCTTTAGTTCTTAGCCCTTCCCACACGGACCCAATCTGCCTTGTCAGATCCCAAATTCGATTAAAACTCATAGTTTCTTCCACCTGCAATTTAGGATCTCAAACATTCTGTTAGATAGTTCCAAATTAAGTTTCCTTTCCAATGAGTCCAAACACTGGGGGGCCTTTCCCACGAATTTTGCAACTTTACAGTCTCTGCAGTCAAAAGTTTGCGAAGTGTTACTTCATGGCGAATGCCAAGTACAAAGAAGTCCCTGAGCATGTGCTCCAAGTGTCCTTCAAATTCGCAATGTCCTGCAAGGCGCCTTAGCTCGGCGAAGTAGCTTGCCACTTCCTGGCCTTCAGACCTCTTGTGAGTGTCGGACCGATACCTCACCATCAGAACGGTTTCCTTCGGGTTTAGATACTACCAGACTAGTGTGCACAACTCGTCGTACGACTTGTCTGTAAGTTTCGCTGGAACAAGCAGATTTTTCATGAGGCCATACGTTGGTGTCCCACAAACGGTGAGGAGGATCATCCTTCGTTTGGCAGCGTTCGCTTCTCCTTCCAGTTCGTTGGCCACGAAGTATTGGTCGAGCCACTCCACGAAGGTTTCCCAATCATCTCCCTCCGAAAATTTCTCTATGATACCCTCAGTTCTCTACATTATTGCAGTGGGGCTCGTCATTTGTATCGCGTTGTCAGTTGTTAAGTCTTGAATAAGGAGTCAGACTAGATGCTGCAAGCTAAAAGTAAGGTGTGACCGTAGTCCTTTATTGCAGACTTCAGAGTGCCTCTCCAGCCTGTGAGGCCATCCTTATATACAGGTGCTCCCAAGGGATTGTGGGATCCCTTGGGACTCCAGGGGATAAGCCCTCTGGTGGTTAGACATGGTATTTACAGGTTTACATACATAACACCCTCTCTGCCAATCACGCCTCCCCAGAGGTCTGTGTCCTTTCCGATTCTGGCATTGAAATCGCCAAGAAGGATCAGCTCGTCATCCTTTGGGACTTGGGACAGGGATTGTTCGAGGCTGGAGTAGAATTCTTCTTTGGTCTCATCTGCAGCATCCAGTGTTGAGGCATATGTGCTGATGACCGTAGCGTACTGATCCGGGCTAGAGTGAGCCGAAGATTCATGAGACATTCGCTTATCCTGCAAGGGGAGTCTGAGACGACCCACCAGCTCATTCTTGATGGCGAAGCCCACTCCATGGAGGCGGCGGTTTTCTTCTACTTTGCCTTGCCAGAAGAAGGTGTAACCACCACCTTTCTCTTTGAGCTGGCCTTCCCCTGCCCGCCGGGTCTCGCTTAGGTCGCCGATTTCAACGTCGAAGCCTCTGAGATCCCGGGCACTGATAGCAGTGCGGCCTTCCGGTCTGTCATTGTTGGGATGGTCCATGAGGTAGCAGGCCAGGTAGATAAGGTGGTTAAGAAGGCATATGGAATACTTGCCTTTATTAGTCGAGGCATGAAATACAAGAGCAAGGATGTTATGCTTGAGCTGTATAAAACACTGGTTAGGCTGCAGCTGGAGTACTGTGTCCTTCTTCTTCTTAGGTGGTCCCTCATATCGAGGATGACTTGCTTCCTCACCAAAAAGAATAAATTTGATGAGTTCACAGGTGTTTCAATGAAGGACCTGATATTCCAGGTCCCAAACTACATGTTGAAGGGTGGAAGATGCCTGTGCGTGGATTTTTTTAACATGTGGTGGCCATTACACACCAGCCACCACACGGGCTTGACAGAGCTAGGTCTTGGTCCAGTGGCAAGGGTTAACCAAGATGACTGGAGACCAGATCTGCTGCACGGACCTAGTGCGACACATATTGCAGTGTGGGCTAGGCCGTGCTGCCCTTGGGCCCTCACTTCGGCTGGGTCCCAAACTCACGCCTCTCCTGGGGCGCCGAATGGCCCCTGGAACAATGTGGTGGCATACCACTTCAGCGAACAATGCGAGCTGGTGCAGGAGGGCGATGATTGTGGAGAGGGCGACTGGATTGGATGTCACCATAACCCAGGTCGGTGATTGGAGCATGGGCAGGTACAGCAGGAGTGGCGAGGTTGGGGCGAAGGAACGGCGAGAGATTGCAGAGTGACGTGAGTACTGTGTGCTGTTCTGGTCACCACATTACAGGAAAGATGTGATTACACTGGAAAGGGTGCAGAGGAGATTTGCAAGAATGTTGCCTGGACTGGAGAATTTTAGCTATGAGGATAGATTGGAGATGCTGGGTCTGTTTTCTTTGGAACAGAGGAGGCTGAGGGGAGACCTGATTGAAGTGAATAAAATTATGAGAGGCCTGGATAGAGCGGATAGGAAGAACCATTTTCCCTTGGCAGAGGGTCAACAACCTGAAGGCGTAGATTAAAAGTAAGGTTTAAAAGGGAGGTTTAGAGGAGATATGAGGGGAAATGTTTTCACCCAGAGGGTGGCGGGGGTCTGGAACTCACTACCTTAAAGGGTGATAGAGACAGAAAGCCTCACCACATTTAAAAAATACTTGGATGTGCACTTGAAGTGTTGTAACCTACAGGGCTACGGATCAAGAGCTGGAGAGTGGGATTAGGCTGGATAGCTCTTGGTCGGCCGGTGCGGACACGCTGGGCCGAAATGGCCTCCTTCCGTGCTGTAAATGTCTATGATCCTATGATTTTTGTCTTGAATATACCCAATGACTGAGCATCCATCTGGGATAGAAAATTCCAAAAGATTCAGAACCCTTTGAGTGAAGACATTTCTTCTCATCTCAGTCCTAAATTGCCGACCCCTTATTCTGAAACCGTAACCTACGGTTCTAGACTCCCCAGCCAGAGGAAACATCTTCCCTGCATCTACCTTGTCAAGCCCTGTAAGAATTTTGTATGTTTCAATGAGATCACCTCTCATTCTTCTAAACTCTAGAGAATATAGGCCTAGTCTACTCAACCTCTCCTCATAGGACAATCCCCCATCTCAGGAATCAATCTGGTGAACCTTTGTTGCACTCCTCTAAAGCAAGTATGTCTTTCCTTAGGTAAAGAGAGCAGTACTGTACACCAGTACTCCTGGTATGCTTCACCAATGACCTGTATAATTGTAGTAAGGCTTCTTTACTCTTATACTCTCCTTTTGTAACAAATTAAATAACTTCAATTCATATATCTGGCAAGAATATCATTTTATATTTTAAGCGTGGCAATCCAACTGTATAATTCACTTGACATTTAATATTCTTCTGTTAGATGGTACATTATTTTCTATTACATTCCCAGAGAAATTATAGTTTGCTTTAATAGTCTTAGTCCATAATTCGACAGATTTATCAACAATCTCTCGTTTTCACCCATTCCCTACATATTATAAAGACAGCCTTTTCTGTTCTGCAATTAAACTGTGCAATTACCAGCCCAGATTCATTGCCCATTAAGATACATTCTAAAAAAAAAACACCCTGTAGTGCAATTCATTCTTTTAACTATTTCTCTGTCGCTCTCTTTCTTAATGGACTGAGAAAGCATGATTCTGTGAAGCTGCTTGTGTCTCTACATTTTATTATTGAAATAAATTATAGCTAGTTCTGTGTACACATTTTATATTCATTTATTGTTATGTATGTAAAAATTACCAATGTGTAAGACTTGCTACCAGGGGGCGCATCTGTGGGAGACCCAAGGGTCACCTGCACACCCTGGGCAAGCAGGTATAAAAGGCAGTCTACCATGCTGCTTCCTCACTCTGGAGTTACATTAAAGAGACCAAGGTCACAGCAGTTTGAGCTTACAGTATAGTCTTGTGGAGTTATTCTGAACATAACAACTGGCCACGAGTAACAGATCACGAACTTTCACGCGGTTATGGCTGCCATTGGTATTCTTGAGAGATTTGTTGAGGGTGATGATTGGGAAGCCTTCGTTGAGCGTCTTGACCAGTACTTCATGGCCAACGAGCTGGAAAAGGAAGAATCCACGGTCAAGCGCAGGGCGATTCTCCTCACCCTCTGCGGGTCCACGATATATAGCCTCATCAAAAATCAGCTAGCACCGACGAAACCAACGGAGAAGACATATGAAGAGTTGTGCATGCTGGTTCGGGAACACTTCAAACTGAAGGAGAACATCTTGATGGCCAGGTATCACCTTTATACGCATCATCGCTCCGAGGGCCAGGACGTGATGAACTATGTCGCCGACCTAAGACGCCTTGCGGGACCGTGCGATTTGGTAGAATTTTGGGGGAAGTGTTGCAGGAGTTTTTCGTGCTTGGAATTGGCCACGAGGTCATTCTTCACAAACTGCTGTCTGCCGAATCCCTAGTTCTGAGCAAGGCCATCACGATAGCCCAGGCTTGCATGTCCATGAACGATAGCACGAAACAGATGTCATTGCAGCATCGAAGCTCACCGGCAAGTACTGTACATAAAATAAAGCCTTCAGCAGGCAGAACTGTACAAGGCAGGGCCTACACGCCTGCAGAGACCAGACCTAGGATGACTCAGAGTCTGCCATGAGGGCGTGAATGCGAATCCATTAGCACCATGTTGGCGCTGCGAGGGTAATCATTGAGCCCATCAATGTCGATTCAAGCACTACGTGTGCAAGGGCTGTGGAACAATGGGGTACCTCCAGTGAAGGTGCAGATGTGCTGCGACTCACTACGTGGCAGAGTCGGCAGAAGATGACCGATCCGGCGCGGATCACGCTGAACGAGTAAGAGAGGCAACTCAACCTGAGGCTGAAGAGGAAGTGTATGGGGTACACACCTTCACCACCAAAAGCCCTCCGATAATGTTAAAAGTCAAATTAAACGGCATTCCAGTTTCCATGGAATTGGACATGGGGGCGTGTCAATCAATTATGAACCAGAAGGCTTTTGAGAAACTGTGGGGCAACAAGGCACAAAGGCCAAAACTAAGTCCGATCCACACCAAGCTGCACACTTACACCAAAGAGCTCATACCAGTCATTGGCAGTGCGGCAGTGAAGGTATTGTACGATGGAGCTGTGCATGATTTATCACTATGGATTGTATCAGGCGATGGTCCATAGTTGTTAGGCAGAAGCTAGCTAGGAAAGATCCGATGGAACTGGGACGACATCAAAGCACTGTCTTCGGTGGATGACGCCTCGTGCGCCCAAGTACTAAAAAAATTCCCGTCATTATTCGAGCCAGGCATCGGCAACTTCACAGGCACCAAAGTACAGATCCATCTAGTCCCTGATGCATGACCCATTCATCACAAGGCCCAAGCAGTTCCATACATAATGCAAGAGAAAGTCGAGATCGAGCTGGACAGACTTCATCAAGAGGGGATCATATCGCCAGTCGAGTTCAACAAGTGGGTCAGTCCAATTGTTCCGGTGTTGAAAAGCGATGGGGCGGTCAGAATCTGCGGGGACTACAAGGTAACGATCAACCGAGTTTCGTGACAGGGCCAGTACCCACTATGCATACCTGTTCGCATCGCTAGCAGGGGGGATGTTGTTCACCAAGCTGGATCTAACCTTTGCTTACATGACACAGGAGCTGTCTGAATCTTCGAAAAAATTGACATGCATCAACACACACAGAGGATTGTTCATATACCACAGATGCCCCTTTGGGATTCGCTCGGCTATGGCCATTTTCCAGAGGAACATGGAGAGTCTGCTGAAATTGGTTCCGCGCACCGTGGTGTTTCAAGACAACATCTTGATCACTGGCTGCAACACCACCGAAAACTTGCACAACCTGGAAGAGTTTCTCAAGCGACTGGACAGCGTGGGACTCAGGCTGAAACGCTGCAAGTGTGTTTTCCTGGCGCCAGCGCCAGAGGTCGAATTTCTGGGGAGAAAGATTGCGGCGGATGGCATCAGACCCATGATGGAGGCCATCAAGAATGCACCCAGACCACAGAATGTGACGGAGCTGCGTTCATTCCTGGGACTCTTCAACTATTTTGGTAACTTTCTACCAGGGTTGCGCACTTTGCTGGAACCATTGCATTCATTGTTATGCAAGGGGTGACGACTGAGTTTGGGGTAAATCTCAAGAGACAGCTTTCTTTAACAAGGCCAGAAACCTGCTATGTTCTAACAAGTTACATGTATTGTCTGACCTGTGTAAACGTTCAGTACTAGCTTGTGATGCATCTTCATAAGGGGTCGGTTGTGTGTTGTAGCAAGCCAATGTGTCAGGCAAATTGCAACTGGTTGCATATGCGTCCAGAAGCTTATCTAAGGCTGAACGAGCCGACAGTATGGTTGAGAAAGAAGCATTAGCATGCGCTTACGGGATTAAGAAAATGCACCAATAACTATTTGGACTCCGGTTTGAGCTCGAAACCAACCACAAGCTGCTTAGAAAGCAAAGTTATTAACACCAATGCTTCGTCCTGCATCCAAACATGGGCACTAACGTTATCTGTGTATGACTATGTAATCCGCCACAGATCATGCATTGAGAACTGTGCTGATGCCCTCTGTCGGCTACCATTGACAACCACCGCGGTGAAAATGGCGCAACCCGCAGACTTGCTTCTTGTAATGGATGCTTTTGAGAGCGAGGGGTCGCCCGTCACAGCTCGCCACATCAGGACCTGGACTAGCCAGAACCCGGTGTTATCACTAGTAAAAAGCTGCGTCCTTAATGGGAGTTGGTCGGCGGTTCCCGGGGAAATGCAAGACGAAAGTAAGTTGTTCCACCGACGCAAGGATGAAATGTCCATCCATTCGGATTGTCTCCTATGGGGGAATCATGTAGTTTTGCCAAAAAAAGGCAGGGAAATGTTTATACACGACGCTCACAGTACCCACCCAGGCATAGTCATGATGGAGGCTATTGCCAGGTCGCACATTTGGTGGCCCGGCATTGACTCGGAATTGGAGTCACATGTACACCAATGTAACACTTGCTCACAGTTGAGCAATGCACCACGGGAGGCCCCACTGAGTCTGTGATCCTGGCCTTCCAAACCGTGGTCCAGGGTCCACGTAGATTTCGCTGGCCCCTTTCTAGGAAAGATGTTCCTAGTAGCAGTGGATGCTTGCTCTAAATGGATTGAATGTATAATAATGACGTCATGTACGTCCACTGCTACCATTGAAAGCCTCCTTGCCACGTTCGACACCCATGTTTGCCCGACGTCCTTGTCAGTGACAATGGACCATGTTTTACCAGCTCGGAATTCAATGAGTTCATGACCCGCAATGGCATCAAGCATGTCAGGTCTGTGTCGTTTAAGCCTGCATCCAATGGTCAAGCGGAATGGGCAGTCCAAACCATTAAGCAGAGCTTGAAACGCGTGACGGATGGTTCCCTGCAGACCCGGTTATCTCGGTTTCTGCTCAGCTACGTCATGCGACCCCACTCGCTTACCGGGGTTCCCCCTGTAGAATTGTTAATGAAGAGAGCACTCAAAACCAGGCTCTCCTTAGACCACCCAGATCTCAATGATCATCCAGAAACCCGATGTCACCGGCATAATGTGTACCACGATCGCGCGGCTGTATTGCGTGACATTGAGTTTAATGACCCTGTGTATGTTCTTAATTGCGGTCATGGTCCCAAATGCCCAAATGGGTTGCTGGCACTGTGTTAGCCAAGGAGGGGAATAAAGTGTTTGTTGTCAAACTTTTGAATGGACAAACGTGCAGAAAGCACGTGAGTCAGACCAAACTGCGGTTCACTGACAACCAAGAACAGTTTGAAGAGGACATGACCATCAGTGATCCACCCACACACACCCAACCAGCAATCGATCTCGTGGTCAACCATGAGCATGAACCCACCATGCCCGACAGTCCGATCAGACCAGCCACACGGCAGCGCAGCAATGATCCGACTGACTCACCCATGTCAGGACTTCAACTCAGGCAATCAATCCGGGAACGCAGAGCCCTGGATCGTCTCAACTTGTAAATAACTTGTATCTAAGACTTTTGGGGGGGTGGGGGGGGGGGAGGGGGGCGGGGAATGATGTTATGTATGTAAACATTATCAATGTGTAAGACTTGCCACCGGGTGGCGCACCTGTGGGAGACCCAAGGGTCACCTGCACACCCTGGGCAAGCAGGTATAAAAGGCAGTCTACCATGCTGCTTCCTCACTCTGGAGTTACAATAAAGAGACCAAGGTCACAACAGTTTGAACTTACAATATACAGTCTTGTGGAGTTATTCTGAACATAACATTTACGTTGCAACTAAATTATGATTTTTATTATATATTTATGTAATACAACTTTTTTTTGTAATCTCAGCGGCTGGATTTTTGTTGGGCTTGTGCCTCTATTGACGCCCCGGAGGGATGGTAATGGGTCTACGACTCATTTCTGACCGGGCGGACAGCTTCCAGCGCCTCGCCGGGATATTTGGTGCCGGTTTTGCGGAGGGCGCTGAGCAGTCCTGCACGGGATGTCGAACCGGTGTGCAACGGCCCCTGGTTTGGACAGCGCTATGATTTTTGTTTCGTGCTGACCCTACAGCACACCGTAGCGCGCCGTAGTGGAACCGCCTGGGAAAGCGGGTGGTCCGGGCTGTTCCGCCAACAGTGAGGGAAGGAATGACTAAATGAGGTAAGTGTGATTGTTTTTTTTTTGTTTTTATTGCTGCAATTTATCTCTATGTGGGGTGAGCAAGGTATTGGGAATGTTTTTTTGACGATTTTTTTTTCCCCAGGGAAGCCTCTCTTCGGACGCTCCGAGGCTGGCTCTTTAGCTCGGGATTTTTAGTTGCTCAGCCGACAAAGTGCCCTAAGGGAGGTGTGGAAGGCCACCCTTAGCACTCTGCTCCACACTCAGGGCCCAGCTGATGAATTTTGTGGCTGCAGACGCAAACCATTTCCCGGCGCAAAATTTACCGCCCCGCTGGCATTACTGCCCGGAATAGCCTCCATCCGAAAATCCAGCCCCAGGTTCTTACCTATCCAACTGTCTCTTCAAAGGAGGGCATAGTCCATTAAAATGCTTATTTTCACTAAAATGATATAACCTCCCTGTTGAGTTAGCTTTTGTCATCCCTTGTGAAGGATGATTGATTGTCGACAGACAATAGACCTGCCAGTCTCACAAATCCCTTTTTATATTTACTTGACATTTCACTCACTTACCACACCAGTCCTGATCTGTTGAGCTGAGGTGGAGCAGTGGAAAGATGGACTTAATATATGATAGGTCAGCACGGAGTCTGAAATCATTTCAGAACAAGCACTTTGATCAAGTCTGCCCTCTCTTTGAAGAGAGCTAGTAGTGGCAAGATCCTGAAATTTCATTTATCGATGCCCATATATTTTTAAAAGGTTGTAAAAATAATTTAAAAAATAGTAATCGTGAAGAGGGGGTTGCGAGGAGGCTTGTGTGGAGCCTGGACTAAGAACATAAGAAATAGAAGCAGGAGTAGGCCATTTGGCCCCTCGAGCCTGCTCCGCCATTCAATAAGATCCTGGCTGATCTGATCATGGACTCAGCTCCACTTCCCTGCCTCTCCATAATCCTTTATTCCTTTATTGTCAAAAATCTGTCTATCTCCGCCTTAAATATATTCAATGACACAGCCTCCACAGCTCTCTCGGGCAGAGAATTCCATGGATTTACAACCCTCTGAGAGAAGAAATTTCTCCTCCTCTTAGTTTTAAATGGGCGGCCCCTTATTCTAAGACTATGTCCCCTAGTTTTAGTTTCCCCTTTGAGTGGAAATATCCTCTCTGCATCCATCTTGCCGAGCCCCCTCATTATCTTATATGTTTCAATACTATCACCTCTCATCCTTCTGAACTCCAATAAGTAGAGGCCCAACCTACTCAACCTTTCCTCATAAGTCAACCCCTCATCTCTGGAATCGACCTAGTGAACCTTCTCTGAACAGCCTCCAATGCAAGTATATACTTCCTTAACTTGGACCGAATGGCATGTTTCCTTGCTATACATTCTATGTAAACTTGTGCCCACTTTAAAAGTAAGTTTATTGTTTCCTCTTTCACTCCTATCATATTATTTCCAGCATTTCTCCACTGTTGTGTGAGTTCCGAATCAGCCATTTTATAATTTTATTGCCTTTCAAAGAGTACATTACTCTTTAAATATTTAAAAAATTTAAATATGGAGCATGTTGACAATTGGGTTCATCCTCTGCAGAATTTTTAGTTCTTCCCTTGGGTATTACTTTTTTGAAAATAATGAACAATTAAATTAATTAGGCAAATAATTAAATAATTTCATCATGCAGCAAGAATGTACCTCTGATACGAATGGATCATTTGGTGGAAAGGGCTTAGTGCTACAGTGTTCTCTGTTTCTCACAGGTGCGGTGTAAGCTTTCTATATTTCAACGTTTTGAGATCTTCCCATATAGATACCGACATATACATCACCTGGTTCTGTTACAGCATTTTTCTTTTATTCACCTTGTTTGGATAGCAATCTGATGACTTACATAGTATTACATCGGATAAACAGCACAGAAACAGGACATTCGGCCCAACCAGTCCATGCCTGCTTTTATGCTCCACTCGAGCCTTCTCCCATCTTTCCTCATCTAACTCTATCAGCATAACCCTCGATTCCCTTCTCCCTCATAGGCTTGTCTAGCCTCCCCTTAAATGCATCTTTGCTGGTTGCCTCAACTACTCCCTGGTCGCGAGTTCCACAGTCTCACCACTCGCTGGGTGAAGAAGTTTCTCGGGCTGGATTTTCTGCTCCTTTGCGCTCCAGGCGCAGCGAGAATGGCACCATTCAGGTCTCCTGCGCCCCGTCGCGATCCTCCGGTCCTGTTTTGCAGTGGCGCTGCACAGCACCGGCGGGAGGAGCTGCGCCGGGTGTGCAACGCCTCTGGTTGCGGCACCGGCAGCGCTTTGGACTTTTGCCCGATCTGTCCGCCCGGACGTGCGCCCGCAATGACCGCCTGGGAAATCAATGCGGTCCAGCATAGCCGGCGGCCCAGAGAAAGGTGAAGTTCTCCAAAGGTAAGTGCGAGTGTTTGTTCTTTACATTTTTTTTAGCGATTTGTGTTGTGGTGACATGGGAAAAGTTTTGGGAATGTTTTTTGTGGGTTTTTTTTAAAGGTTTTTCCCCGCCCCCACCCCCCCCCCCCCCCCCGCCCCCCCCAGGCCTCTCTCAGAGCACACATGACTCTGCTCTTTAATTCGGGAGTTTCCCTTCCTTGCACCACGAAAAGTGTACAACGCTTCCCTTCGCGCTGCACCCCCTGGCGCAAGGCACAGATGCCGAAACTTCCTTACCAAAGCGCAAACTATTCCCGGCCGGTAACTTTCCCGCCCCGCCTCCGTTTTCGTCCCAAAAACCGAAAAGCCTAGAATCCAGCCCATTATATCTTATATCTTATATTGTTGGCATCTAGTTATGCTCTTCCCCACAAGTGGAAACACTCTCTTTGCATCCACTCTATTAAAACCTTTCATAATTTTAAAGACCTCTATTAGGCTTTCATTTTTCAAGAGAAAAGAGACCCAGCCTGTTCATCCTTTCCCTCGCATTTCAGGTCTAATCCTTGTAAATCTTCTCTGCACCCTCTCCAGTGCCTCTATATTCTCTCGATAATATGGCGACCAGAACTGTACGCAGGTGCGATATAAGTTCAGCAGAACTTCTCTACTTTTCAGTTCTGTCCCTCTAGAAATAAAGCCTCGTTGTTAGTTTGCTTTTTTATGGCCTTGTTAACCTGAGTCGCAACTTTTAGCGATTTCTGTAACAATTTGAGATTTGATGGTTCGGTTTGGCTTCTATGGGCTAGAATTTGCATGGTTTCTCTGCTTGGTTTCTCAGCGGTATTGGTTGTTTTGGACAAAAACCGGCTCGATGAAAATTTCCACAAAGAGTTCCGTCAGCGGTTTCAAAATACTGCTGGGGAGCGGACCTCCGGCGTGCACCGCCCAAAAACTGCCATCGCCCGAGTTTTGATTCAGCGCTGACCCCGTAGGTAGGTAGAAAAAAAAACGCCCCGAGAAGCAGCAGGAGCTGGGCGATAGCTAAGTAGCCCTGCAAAAAAAGGTAAGTTTAATCATTATTTTAAAATGTTTTTACAGTGATTAAGGTGAAAAGCATCCTGAGAATCTTCTCTGATTTTTATTTTATGTTTCTTGGAAAAAATATTTTTTGTGTTTTCCCCCCTCCTGGGCCCAACCCGCAGCCTCGGTCTAAATTTTAGTAATTACCGTCCATTTTGTTTAAGAACCGCCCAATCGGCCCAAGATTGTATTTTCCCCTGAGAATCGGGGTGTAAGGTGCATTTTTGTTCACCGGGTGGAATGTTTTCCCTTTTTTGTGGAATCAGACACTCGCAGTAATTTTAAAATCTCAGCGGCATTTTGGGTGGCAATCCAGCGCTGGCGGATTTTTGGGAAATTCTAGCCCAATAAAACTGACGCAAACATACAGAACTCATTGCTGGAACTCAATCAATGATACCTACCTCTTCCAGTGCTTCGTAGATCTACAAACAGGAAAAGGTTACTCCAAACTCATCCTGGAATGCAAAGATATAATCTCCACCACCAGCCATCTCCTTAACCCCCTCTCCCTCGCCCCTCCACCCTCACCTCCAACCTCAAGTGCGAGGAGCTCATGGACTCCTTTCTCGCTAAGATTGAGACCAGCCGTTCAGCTGCCTCTCTGGTGTCCCCCCCCTTTCCCTTGCCCACCAGGTCAAGCTTCCCCCAAGGTTTTGCCCTGTCCGAGCAGCACCTCCGCTAACTCCCACGCAATTCCACGGGAGCCGGTACTGACGCCGCCCACCCTGGGTGAAAACAGTTTCGCGTCCCATTACCGCCCACCCAGAGGCTCCAATGGGAGGCGCAAAACAGTGCAATTTTAGCCCCAGAGAGTAACAGTGAATGGTTGTTTTTCTGACTGGAGGAAGGGACACAATGATGTTTCCCAGGGGTCGGTTCGAGGACCACTGCTTTTCTTGATATATAATAATGACTTAAATGTGGGTGTACAGGGCACAAATTCAAAATTTTCAGATGACACAAAACTTGGAAGTATAGTGAACAGTGAGGAGGATAGTGATAAACTTCAAGAAGACATAGCCAGGCTGGTGGTATAGGCAGACACATGGCAGATGAAATTTAACGCATAAAAATGTGAAGTGATACATTTAGAAACATAGAAACATAGAAAATAGGTGCAGGAGTAGGCCATTTGGCCCTTCGAGCCTGCACCGCCATTCAATGAGTTCATGGCTGAACATGCAACTTCAGTACCCCATTCCTGCTTTCTCGCCATACCCCTTGATCCCCCTAGTAGTAAGGACTACATCTAACTCCTTTTTGAATATATTTAGTGAATTGGCCTCAACAACTTTCTGTGGTAGAGAATTCCACAGGTTCACCACTCTCTGGGTGAAGAAGTTTCTCCTCATCTCGGTTCTAAATGGCTTACCCCTTACCCTTAGACTGTGACCCCTGGTTCTGGACTTCCCAACTTTGGAAACATTCTTCCTGCATCTAACTTGTCTCAACCTGTCAGAATTTTAAATGTTTTTATGAGATCCCCTCTCATTCTTCTGAACTCCAGTGAATACAAGCCCAGTTGATCCAGTCTTTCTTGATAGGTCAGTCCCACCATCCCGGGAATCAGTCTGGACTCCCTCAATAGCAGGAATGTCCTTCCTCAAGTTCGGAGATCAAAACTATACACAATACCCCAGGTGTGGCCTCACCAAGGCCCTGTACAACTGTAGTAACACCTCCCTGCCGTTGTACTCAAATCCCCTTGCTATGAAGGCCAACATGCCATTTGCTTTCTTAACCGCCTGCTGTACCTGCATGCCGACCTTCAATGACTGATGTACCATGACACCCAGGTCTCGTTGCACCTCCCCTTTTCCTAATCTGTCACCATTCAGATAATAGTCTGTCTCTCTGTTTTTACCACCAAAGTGGATAACCTCACATTTATCCACATTATACTTCATCTGCCATGCATTTGCCCACTCACCTAACCTATCCAAGTCACTCTGCAGCCTCATAGCATCCTCCTCGCAGCTCACACTGCCACCCAACTTAGTGTCATCCGCAAATTTGGAAATACTACATTTAATCCCCTCGTCTAAATCATTAATGTACAATGTAAACAACTGGGGACCCAGCACAGAACCTTGCGGTACCCCACTAGTCACTGCCTGCCATTCTGAAAAGTACCCATTTACACCAACTCTTTGCTTCCTGTCTGCCAACCAGTTCTCAATCCACATCAGCACACTACCCCCAATCCCATGTGCTTTAACTTTGCACATTAATCTCTTGTGTGGGACCATGTCGAAAGCCTTCTGAAAGTCCAAATACACCACATCAACTGGTTCTCCCTTGTTCACTCTACTGGAAACATCCTCAAAAAATTCCTGAAGATTTGTCAAGCATGATATCCCTTTCACAAATCCATGCTGACTTGGACCTATCATGTCACCACTTTCCAAATGTGCTGCTATGACATCCTTAATAATTGATTCCATCATTTTACCCACTACCGATGTCAGGCTGACCGGTCTATGATTCCATGTTTTCTCTCTCCCTCCTTTTTTAAAAAGTGGGGTTACATTGGCTACCCTCCACTCCAGAGGAACTGATCCAGAGTCTATGGAATGTTGGAAAAGGACTGTCAATGCATCCGCTATTTCCAAAGCCACCTCCTTAAGTACTCTGGGATGCAGTCCATCAGGCCCTGGGGATTTATCGGCCTTCAATCCCATCAATTTCCCCAACACAATTTCCCGACTAATAAGAATTTCCCTCAGTTCCTCCTTCTTACTAGACCCTCTGACCCCTTTTATATCCGGAAGGTTGTTTGTGTCCTCCTTAGTGAATACCGAACCAAAGTACTTGTTCAATTGGTCTGCCATTTCTTTGTTCCCCGTTATGACTTCCCCTGATTCTGACTGCAGGGGACCTATGTTTGTCTTTACTAACCTTTTTCTATTTACATATCTATAGAAGCTTTTGCAGTCCGTCTTAATGTTCCCTGCAAGCTTCCTCTTGTACTCTTATTTTCCCTGCCCTAATCAAATCATTTGTCCTCCTCTGCTGAGTTCTAAATTTCTCCTAGTCCCCGGGTTTGCTGCTATTTCTGCCCAATTTGTATGCCACTTCCTTGGCTTTAATACTATCCCTGATTTCCCTTGAGCCACCTTCCCTTTTTTATTTTTACGCCAGACAGGGATGTACAATTGTTGTAGTTCATCCATGCGGTCTCTAAATGTCTGCCATTGCCCATCCACAGTCAACCCCTTAAGTATCATTTGCCAATCTATCCTAGCCAATTCACGCCTCATACCTTCAAAGTTACCCTTCTTTAAGTTCTGGACCATGGTCTCTGAATTAACTGTTTCATTCTCCATCCGAATATAGAATTCCACCATATGGTGGTCACCCTTCCCCAAGGGTCTTGCGCAACGAGATTGCTAATTAATCCTCTCTCATTACACAACACCCAGTCTAAGATGGCCTCCCCCCTTGTTGGTTCCTCGACATATTGGTCTAGAAATCCATCCCTTATGCACTCGAGGAAATCCTCCTCCACCGTATTGCTTCCAGTTTGGTTAGCCCAATCTATATGCATATGAAAGTCACCCATGATAACTGCTGCACCTTTATTGCATGCACCCCTAATTTCCTGTTTGATGCTCTCCCCAACATCACCACTACTATTTGGAGGTCTGTACACAACTCCCACTAATGTTTTTTGCCCGTTAGTGTTCTGCAGCTCTACCCATATGGATTCCACATCATCCAAGCTAATGCCCTTCCTAACTATTGAATTAATCTCCTCTTTAACCAGCAATGCTACCCCACCTCCTTTTCCTTTTATTCTATCCTTCCTGAATGTTGAATACCCTTGGATGTTGAGTTCCCAGCCCTGATCATCCTGGAGCCACGTCTCTGTAATCCCAATCACATCATATCTGTTAACATCTATTTGCACAGTTAATTCATCCACCTTATTACGGATACTCCTTGCAGGCTTGTTTTTTTAACACCCTTTGTCCTTTTAGAATTATGATGTAGTGTGGCCCTTTTTGTTTCTTGCCTTTGTTTACTCGGCCTTCCACTATTGCTTTTTACCTTTCTACCATCTGTTTCTGACTCCATATTACTTCGCCCTTTCTCGCTGCATAGTTTCCCATTCCCCTGCCATATTAGTTTAAACACTCCTGAACTGCATTAGCAAATGTTACCCCCAGGACATCAGTCCCAGTCCTGCCCAAGTGCAGACCATCCCTTTTGTACAGGTCGTACGTCCCCCGAACTGGTTCCAATGTCCCAGGAATTTGAATTCCTCCCTCTTGCACCACTACTCAAGCCACGTATTTATTCTAACTATCCTGTTCCCTCTACTCTGCTTAGCACATGGCATTGGTAGCAATCCAGAGATTACTACCTTTGAGGTCCTACTTTTTAATTTAACTCTTAGCTCCCTAAGTTCAGCTTGTAGGACCTCTTCCCGCTTCTTACCTATATCGTTGGTACCTACATGTACCACGACAACTGGCTGTTCACACTCCCTCTACAGAATGCTCTGCAGCCGCTCCGAGACATCCTTGACCCTTGCACCAGGGAGGCAACATACCATCCTGGGGTCTCGGTTGCGGCCATAGAAACTCCTATCTATTCCCCTTACAATAGAGTTCCCCTATCACTATAGCTCTCCCACTCTTTTTCTCACCCTTCTGTGCAGCAGAGCCACCCATGGTGCCATGAACCCAGCTGCTGGTGCCTTCCCCTGGTCAGTCTTTTGCCCCCAACAGTATCCAAAACGGTATATCTGTTTTGGAGGGAGATGAGCGCAGAGGACTCCTGCATTACCTTCCTGCTCTTGCCTTGTTTCTTGGTCACCCATTCACTTTCTGTCCTAACTTTTACCTGCGGTGTGACCAACTCACTAAATGTGCTATCCACAACATTCTCAGCATCGCGCATGCTCCAGAGTGAGTCCATCCGCAGCTTCAGTGCCGTCATGCGGTCTGTCAGGAGCTGCAGCTGGACACCCTTCCTGCACACATAGTAGTCAGGGACACTGGAAGTATCCCTGATTTCCCACATAGCACAGGAGGAGCATGACACCGGTCCGAGCTCTCCTGCCATGACTTAACCCTTAAATTAATTTACTTTTGGTAGAAAGAATGAGGAGAGGCAATATAAACTAAAGGGTACAATCCTAAAGGGGGTGCATGAACAGAGAGACCTGAGGGTATATGTGCACAAATCGTTGAAGGCAGGGCAGGTTGAGAAAGCGATTAATAAAGCAAACGGGATCCTGCGCTTTATGAATAGAGGTAGAGTACAAAAGCGTGGAAATTATGATGAACTAGGAAGGATGTGGAGGCATTAGAGAGGGTGCAGAAAAGATTTACGAGAATGATTCCAGGGATGGGGGACTTCAGTTATGTGGACAGAGAAGCTGGGGTTGTTTTCCTTAGAGCAGAGATGATTGAGAAGAGATTTGATAGAGGTGTTCAAAATCATGAGGGGTCTCGACAGAGTGGATGGAGAGAAACTGTTCCCATTGGCAGAAGGGTCGAGAACCAGAGGACACAGATTTAAGGTGATTGACAAAAGAACTAAAGGCGACATAAGAAAAAACAGCGGATGGTTAGGATCTGGAATACACTCCCTGAAAGGGTGGTGGAGGGAGACTCCATCATGGCTTTCAAAAGGGAGTTGGATAAATACCTGAAAGAAAAATAATTGTCGGGAAGTAGGACTAGCTGAGGTGCTCTTGCAGAGAGTCGGCATGGATTCGACGGGCCGAATAGCCTTCTTCCATGCTGTGACCAGGGATGGATGGAGGATACCTCGGGCTTCGAGCAGTACCCTGGCCATGGGCCCCCTACTCCCATTCATATCCTGCAGTAAATGACATTAGTGAGCTAAGTCACAAGGCACTATACTGAGTATGCATCAAGTCAAGATCAGGTTAGGTCTACATCTCAGGTTATGTTCTCATTGATACAATGACGACACTCATTTAATATTTTAATATGTTCCCAAACAATCAAACCGGTACCTTGATGAAACCCTGTATAAAGAGTAAACAACAATGCTTTAACATTTAAAAATCCTTACATTTTGAAACTCATCATCATAGGCATTCCCTCGAAATGAGGATGACCCACTTCCACGCCAAAAAAGGGATGTGTTCACAGGTGTTTCAATGAAGGACCTAATATTCCTGGTCCTGAACTACATCTTGAAGGTTTGAAACTAAATCGATAATGACAACAATTTAGAACAAGACAGCACAATTCTTTTGGAAGACCATCATTTGCCATTTGCATTCCATTTTCTCCACAGAGGCCATTACAAGTATAACATTACATTGGTCTTTTCCTAGATTTTTGTCGGCTAAACTCGTCAATGATTTTTGAGAAGTCAAGTCCTCTCAGTACTTCGCTGTCGATGTTCATGATTGAAAGACTATTAAGTTGATCTTGTCCAATTCGGTTCGTGACCTTATCCTTGATGCATCTTAGTTTCGAGAAGGACCGCTCACCACTGCAATTTGATACCATCATCGACAGATATGTCCAAAGAGCTATTTCAATGTTAGAAAAGGTTTGAGTGAGGATGTGTGTATGGAGGAATTGGTACATTCTCAGCTCTGCTGACTTAGTTTGTTTGGCACATATTGAGGTTTGAAGCCATCAAACTAGAAAGCTTTATGAATTCACTTTCAATCATAGATTCCAGGTCTCTGGGATAGGAGCGGGCAAGATTTGCTGTGGCTTGCTTGATCTCATGAGTTGAGAGAACGGCTAGCTTGGACAGGAATCCAAACTTACAATTGATTTCCTTGTATGCTTCAAGGCGATGTTTCAAGATACTGATTCGATGATTAATGATGATAAGGAACACTTCAGGTTTGAATTTCTCCCTGGGTGACAGCATAGTGTTTTCATCATCTCCATCGTCATAGCGGTGGTTGCGTACCTGAACCCGCCTCTGAGCCGAATTGTACTCGCTGTGGCCACATTGTTTAATCTCGAGGTCTTCAAAGTCCTCAAACTCTGTCCACTGGGTCTTGACAAACTCGACAAGGGACTCGAGCGTGGACACCATGGGGCTGAAATTGATCAACTTACCGTACACTGCTACTGACATTCCTCTGCAACATCCACCCAGTGCCACTTTCGTCGTGGCCTGGAGCGGGCGGGAGGGGAGAGTCGCCAGGAAGCGCCCGCCGACGTCAGCGGACAGCCAATGTGCGTAAGTAGACTCCCGCCCACCGAGATGACAGATTGGTGCGGGCGGGAGTCGGCGGGAGTCAGCGGCAGGACAGCGGTGGACTGCGGTGTGCCGGCAGCTCTGTCCTCTGCGGTAAGTGTGAAGGTCTGGTAAAAAAGGCAAGTGGAATGTTTTAAAATTATTTCTTTACAGGGACTTACCTGGATGGGGTTCCCTGATGGTCTTCAGATGGTTGTTTTTGATGACTTTTATTTTCAGGTCTTCGAACCTCCGTGGGCCCGACTCCATCCTCGGCGGCACTTGGGCGGCAAGCGCCTCTGCTGTCGAGAATGAGACCTCCCGCCGCTGACCTTCGAGGGATCTCGGAGATGAAAACCCCGCCGAAAGTACCATCCAGTACCTTGGCAGCCATCGGCAGCACATTGGGCGACACTTGCGCGGGCAGGGGCCTTGACCAAATTTGGCCCCCATGACATTCAGATTCAAGCCGGTCTCTTGAGGCGAGAGATGGGTCAAGTGAAAGCGCTTCAAGACTGTGTTCCAAATAACACAGAAAATAGCTGAATCCAGTTTGCCCAGTTTGTCAAGAATCAACTGAGCTGCATTTCGGCATTCAACTTTCTGTTCCACATCAGTTGCCATAGATTCCAACACTTCACAGATGGGAGTGTAACCTTTGAGCAGGGCTGACACTGCTTCATACCTTGCTGACCATCGAATAGCAGAAAACTGTTTGACGACAGACATCCCAAAAGGCTTTAGGTGTTCATAAAGCCGTCGCCAGCGATACGTCGATGCAGGGAGAAAAGTGTACAACTTTTGTACAATGTTAAAAAATCTGACGATCACTGGGCTGTATTCAGCACTGTTTTTCCCCACAAGGTTGTGTGAGTGCGCTGCGCATGGTATAAACGTTGCATATGGGCATTGCCCTTTGATGATAGTTTGGACACCAATGTATTTCCCACCAATGTATTCCCAAATATTATCATAAGATTGTCCGCGACAATTTTGTATGTCGATCCTGTTCTCATCCAGAAAGGCCAGTGTTATTTCTGCTATTTCTTGTCCAGTATGACCGAATATCGGCAAGAACTTTTGGAACCTTTCCTCAGGTCAGCTGATCTGAGTGTGTGACATCAGGCATTGAATCAACAGATATTGAATAGAACTGCACTGATTTCAATTCCTGGATTATCGTCTCAAATACTTTGCCACACATCAGACTAATCAGTTCTTCACAAGTGGTGGAAGACAAGTATGAAGTATGCCCCTTGCCTTTGTTGGCAAACCGCTTGATGTGTTCAGTAAGAATTGCATCGCAGTTTGTGAGAACCTCCCACACACCCAGATAATTACCATTGCTTGGAGATGCAACAATTTTGTCTCTGCCTCGCAATGAAAGACCTCGTTCACAGAGAAACATTATCACACAGGCAGCCCACTCTAGGTCCTTGCACCTGTACTGCCGTTCACTTTCAAACTGGCAGACTATATGACAATCCACACAACCAGTGCCTGATTGTCTACCATGGCTTCTCTATGCTGATGACTGGTTTTGTGAGATAAAATCCTCTCATCTCCATGCTTCCAGTCATTAAGCCCATGAGTAAAGTGGCTACTTGTTCGTCTGTGACCTTGCAAGCAAAGCAGTATACTCGACCATTTGAAGGTGAATAGCAGAGCCACGTTCACTCCAAACGTTCCCCTGTCAGTGGGTGCACACATCTGAAGAAGTATCGGTGACATCCTTCCTTGGCATGGATCATGCCGGAGTTTTGGAAGTCTTTATCACAGTTTCGGCACTCCTCACTACCTTTTGCAATCCAAAGGCTTTGCACAGCTTCTGAGATATTTTCTCCCCACAGCCCAATTTCACTCAAAAGTGTTATGTATGTAAACATTACCAATGTGTAAGACTTTCCACCAGGGGGCGCACCTGTGGGAGACCCAAGGGTCACCTGCACACCCTGGGCAAGCAGGTATAAAAGGCAGTCTACCATGCTGTCTCCTCACTCTGGAGTTACAATAAAGAGACCAAGGTCACAACAGTTTGAACTTAAGATATACAGTCTTGTGGAGTTATTCTAAAAATAACAATTGGCGACGAGGAACAGATCACGAACTTTCATGCAGTTATGGCTGCCGTTGGTATTCTTGATAGATTTGTAGATTTGTTGAGGGTGATGATTGGGAAGCCTTCATTGAGCGTCTTGACCAATACTTCGTGACCAACGAGCTGGAAAAGGCAGAAACCGCGATCAAGAGCGGGGCAATTCTCCTCAACGTTTGCAGGCCTGCGATATATGGCCTCATCAAAAATCTGCTAGCACCGACGAAACCAATGGACAAGACATATCAAGAGTTGTGCACGCTGGTTCAGGAACAACTCAAGCCGAAGGAGAGCATCTTGATGGCCAGGTATCGCTTTTATATGCACCACCGCTCCGAGGGCCAGGACATGGCGAGCTATGTCACCGACCTAAGACGCCTTGCGGGACCATGCATATTTGCTGGATTTTTGGGGGAAGTGTTGCGGGACTTTTCCATGCTTGGAATCGGCCACGAGGTCATTCTTTGCCAACTGGTGTCTGCCGAATCCCTAGTTCTAAGCAAGGCCATCACGATAGTCCAGGCTTTTATGTCCACGAACAATAACACAAAACAGATATCATTGCAGCATCGGAACTCACCGACAAGTATTGTGCATAAAATAACGCCTTCAGCAGGCAGAACTGTACATGGCAGGGCCTACACGCCTGCAGAGGCCAGACCTAGGATGACTCAGAGTCTGCGGTGGGACGTAAATACGAATCCATTAGCACCGTGTTGGCGCTGCGGGGGTAATCATCGAGCCCATCAATGTCGATTCAAGCACTACGTGGAACAATGGGGCACCTCCAGCGAATGGGCAGATGTGCTGCGACTCACCACGTGGCAGAGTCGGCAGAAGATGACCGATCCGGCGCGGATCACGCTGAACGAGTAATAGGCAACTCAACCCGAGGCTGAAGAGATAGTGTATGGGGTACACACCTTCACCACCAAAAGCCCTGCGATAATGCTAAAAGTCAAATTAAATGGCAGTCCAGTTTCCATGGAATTGGAAACGGGGGCGAGTCAGTCAATTATGAGCCAGAAGGCTTTTGAGAAACTGTGGGGCAATAAGGCACAAAGGCCAAAACTAAGTCCGATCCACGCCAAGCTGCGCACTTACACCAAAGAGCTCATACCAGTCATTGGCAGTGAAGCAGTGAAGGTATCATATAATGGAGCTGTGCATGATTTACTACTATGGATTGTACCAGGCGATGGCCCAACGCTGTTCGGCAGAAGCTGGCTAGGAAAGATTCGATGGAACTGGGACGACTGTCATCAGAGGATGACGCCTCATGCACTAAACAAATTCCCGTCATTATTCGAGCCAGGCAATGACAACTTCACAGGCGCCAAAGTGCAGATCCATCTTGTCCCTGATGCACGACCCGTTCATCACAAGGCCCGAACGGTTCCATACATGATGCGAGAGAGAGTCGAGATCGAGCTGGACAGACTTTAACGAGAGGGGATCATATTGCCAGTCGAGTTCAATGAGTGGGCCAGTCCAATTGTTCCGGTGTTGAAGAGCGATGGGACGGTCAGAATCTGCGGAGACTACAAGGTAACAATCAACCGAGTCTCAATACAGGACCAGTACCCACTACCCAAAGCAGATGACCCATTTGCAACACTAGCAGGGGGGATGTCGTTCACCAAGCTGGATCTAACCTCTGCTTACATGACACAGGAGCTGGCTGAACCTTCGAAAAAAATTGACGTGCATCAACACGCACAAAGGACCGTTCATATACCACAGATGTCTCTTTGGGATTTGTTCGGCAGCGGCCATTTTCCAGAGGAACATGGCGAGTCTGCTAAAATCGGTTCCGCGCACCGTGGTGTTCCAAGACGACATCTTGATCACTGGCCACAACACCACCGAACACTTGCACAACCTGGAAGAGGTTCTCAAGCTACTGTAGTGAGTGGGACTCAGGCTGAAATGCTCCAAGTGTGTTTTCCTGGCACCAGAAGTCGAATTTCTGGGGAGAAAGATGGCGGCGGACGGCATCAGACTCACGGACTCGAAGATGGAGGCCATCAAGAATGTACCCAGACCACAGAATGTGACAGAGCTGCGTTCATTCCTGGGACTCCTCAACTATTTTGGTAACTTTCTACCGGAATTGAGCACTTTGCTGCATCCATTGCATTTATTGCTATGCAAGGGTGACGACTGGGTTTGGGGTAAAGCTTAAGAGACAGCCTTTAACAAGACCAGAAACCTACTATGTTCCAACAAGTTACTTGTATTATATGACCTGTGTAAACGTTTAGTACTAGCTTGTGATGCATCTTCGTACGGTGTCGGTTGTGTGTTACAGCAAGCCAATGGGTCAGGCAAACTGCTACCGGTTGCATATGCGTCCAGAAGTTTATCTAAGGCTGAAAGAGCCTACAGTATGGTTGAAAAAGAAGTGTTAGCATGCCTATACGGGGTTAAGAAAATGCACCAATACCTATTTGGGCTCCGGTTCGAGCTCAAAACCGACCACAAGCCGCTCATTTCGTTGTTCTCAGAAAGCAAAGGTATTAACACCAATGCTTCGTTCCATATCCAAAGATGGGCACTAACGTTATCTGCATATGACTATGTAATCCGTCACAAACCAGACACAGAGAACTGTGCTGATGCCCTCAGTCAGCTACCATTGCCCACCACTGGGGTGGAAATGGCGCAACCCGCAGACTTGCTTCTTGTAATGGATGCTTTTGAGAGCGAGGGGTCACCTGTCATGGCTCGCCAGATCAGGACCTGGACTAGCCAGGACCCGGTGCTATCACTAGTAAAAAGCTGTGTCCTCCATGGGAGCTGGTCGGCGGTCCCAGGGGAAATGCAAGATGAAATTAAGCCATTCCACCAACGCAAAGATGAAATGTCCATCCATTCGGATTGCCTCCTATGGGGGAATCATATAATTTTGCCAAAAAAAGGTAGGGAAACGTTCATACGTGACCTTCACAGTACCCACCCAGGTATAGTCATGATGACAGCTATCGCCAGGTCGCACGTTTGGTGGCCCGGCATTGACTCGGAATTGGAGTCATGCGTACACCAATGTAACACTTGCTCACAGTTGAACAATGCACCAAGGGAGGCCCCACTGAGTCTGTGGTCATGGCCCTCCAAACCGTGGTAAAGGGTCCACGTAGATTTCGCTGGTCCCTTTATAGGAAAGATGTTCCTAGTAGCAGTGGACGCTTGCTCTAAATGGATTGAACGTACAATAATGTCGTCATGTACATCCACTGCCACCATTGAAAGCCTCCGGGCCATGTTCTCCATCCATGGTTTGCCCGAAGTCCTTGTTAGTGACAATGGACCATGCTTCACCAGCTCGGAATTCAACGCGTTCATGACCCGCAATGGCATCAAGCATGTCAGGTCTGCGCCGTTTAAGCCCGCATCCAATGGTCAAGCAGAATGGGCAGTCCAAACCATCAAGCAGAGCTTTAAACGCGTGATGGACGGTTCCTTACAGACGTGGCTATCTCGGAATCTGCTCAGCTACTGCACGCGACCCCACTCGCTTGCCGGGGTTCCCTGCAGAATTTCTAATGAAGAGAGCACTCAAAACCAGGCTCTCCTTAGTCCACCCGGATCTCAATGATCATGTAGAAACCCGGCGTCACCGGCATAACATGTACCACGATCGCGCGGCTGTATCACGTGACATTGAGGTTAATGACCCTGTGTTTATTCTTAATTATAGTCATGGTCCCAAATGGGTTGCTGGCACTGTGTTAGCCAAGGAGGGGAATAGAGTGTTTGTTGTCAATCTTGTGAATGGACAAACGTGAGGAAAGCACTTGGGTCAGACCAAACTGTGGTTCACTGACAACCAAGAACAGTTTGAAGAGGACATTACCATCATTGATGCACCCACACACACACGCGGTCAACCACAAGGATGAACCCACCATACCCGACAGTCCGATCAGACCAGCCACACTGCAGTGCAACAATGATCCGACCGACTCACCCATGCCAGGGATTCATCTCAGGCGATCAACCTGGGAACACAGAGCCCCGGATCGTCTCAACTTGTAAATAACTTGTACATAAGAATTTGGGGGGGGGGAATGATGTTATGTATGTAAACATTACCAATGTGTAAGACTTGCCACCAGGGGGCGCACCTGTGGGAGACCCAAGGGTCACCTGCGCACCCTGGGCAAGCAGGTATAAAAGGCAGTCTACCATGCTGCCTCCTCACTCTGGAATTACATTAAAGAGACCAAGGTCACAACAGTTTGAGCTTAAGATATACAGTCTTGTGGAGTTCTTCTGAACATAACAGTAAGTTGCGTCTCTTTCAGCTCAGTATGCTCCAGTTGGTTTTCACTTTCTTCAACCTTTTGGACTTGGAGCTCCAACTTGGCAACTCCAGGTCCGGTGCCACTAGTGGTTTCATTGTTGAAGGTGACTGCACAGCATCGTCCTGGCCTTTATCTTCATGATCTTGAGTTTTTAGTTGGAAAAAATGATCTAGTTTAAGCAGCTTCGCTACTTCTCATCTCTTTTGCTCCTCACGTAGCTGGTGCTCTTTCCTTTTTTTACCCCGCCGATTTGAGTGTAGAATGCATCTCTAGAAAAAGGGCATCTAAAGTCTGTTTACATCAAGTGGAGAATAACATGCGCCTGCGCACTTGCGGCTTCGCTCCACTCTTGCTACGTCACTTATGTCAATACTGTTTACCCTTACCCTTAATGCGACCCTGTATGGGCCCCACTCTAGGCTTGGGCCCCGGGAGAATGCATCATCTGCCCCCCTCCCTTTATCCATCCCTGGCTGTAACTATTGATCATCCAAAGGTATGGCTTCAGGTTCCACATGTATGCTGGTAACACTTAACTGTACCTCTTCACCACCTCCCTCCACCCCTCTACTGCCTCTGTGTTGTCAGTCTTGGATAGACCACACTTGGGGGGGGGGGGGAAATTTGGGTGGTTTGCGCCTCCCGTTGGCGCCCGTGGGAAGGGGGTTGGTGTTAATGAGGTACCCAAGCCCGGCACCGCTAATGACTCCCACTAAATTCGACTAAATTACCGTAACTGGTAGCGCCCTACACTGCTGCGCCAGTGATGATGACATCATCACCGTGTGCAGCGACCCATTTTGGCCCCGGAACAAAATTTGGGAATGCCTCCTGAAGCTGCGCCGGGCGATGCCAGCTACAGCTTCTGGGAGGGCGTACCGGGCTGTAGGCCGCTCGGGGGGCAACATTTTCTGGGGAGGTGGCGCTTTAAAAAAAAATCTGCCAACTTACGATCTACGGCACCCCGCTCCCCAGTGGTCCCAGGTAGGACCCGCAGAGTTGACAGCTTGGCTCGCCCCATTAATGAAGGGGAGGGCCCTTTCTACGCGGCAGCTCTACACGTCCCACCGCCGAGTGCTGTGCCCCTCTCGGATTCCTTCCACCCCACTCGCACCCCAAAGAGCAACCGGAGTGCGTTATTTTGCTCTTGGGGGGGGCGGTAACCCCAATTTAGGTCGCAGGGTGGGACTTCGATTCCTGCCGCAGGAAATTCGCCTCGCGGCTGTTACTGCCCCCAAATGGAGCGCTACGCAATTTCTCCCCCTTGGAGTATTGTGAACAGTTTTGGTCTCCAACTGTTCTCTTATGCATCCCTCGCTCCCTTCATCCCACAATAGCCGACTGTGCCTTCAGACATCTCGGCCCTAAGCTCCGCAGTTCTCATCCTAAACTTCTCTGCCTCTCCAGCTCTCTTTCCTCCTGTAACACTCTCCTTAAAACTGATCTCTTTGACCAAGCTTTAAGTCACCTTTCCTAATATCTCCTTTTGATTCAGTGTCAATTTTGGGAGGGATTATGGGACCGAAATTGATGGCTTTATCGCCCACTGGCACCCACTGCCACTGACATTTCTCTGGTTGAACTGCCCAGTGCCAGTTTCGACATGGCCTGGAACGGGCGCGAGGGGAGAGCCGCCGGGAGGTGCCCGCTGATGTCAGCGGACAGCCGCGTCGCGCAACCGAGCTCCCGTTCGCCGAGATGCGATATCCATGCGGGCGGGAGTTGGCGGGACTCAGCGGCAGAACGGGGTTGGACCGCTGGCTGGAGGCTGGTCTGTCCCCGACGGTAAGTCAGAAGATGCTGAAAAAAAAGCTTAGTGAACTTATTGGAATTTATTTCTTTACAAGGACATACTTGGATGGGATCCCCTGAAGGTCTTCAGATGTTTTTTTTTGTTGATGCTTTTTATTTTTAGTTCTTCGATCCTCAGTGGGCCCGACTTCATCCTCAGCAGCACTTGGGCGGCCAGGGCCTTTGCCACCGAGATGGGGAGCTCCCGCCAGCTGCCGCCCAGATTGGCGGCGTAAGTTGCTCATTTGCCGCCCGCTGACCTTCGAGAGACCTTCTTCATGAATATCCCACCCAAATAACCGCCAGGGACCTCGGCGGCCATCGGCAGTCCTTTGGGCGGCACTTGGGCGGGCGGGGGCCTTCACCAATTTTGGGCCCTGTGGTTGGGAAGGATCTTAAGACGCCTTTTTTGTGAAAAGTGCCATATAACTGCAAGTAATGAAAATGGTGGGTGAGGGTGGTGCGGTTGATATCAGGATTTTCAAAAGGCATTTGAGAAAGTAGCACTTAGTAGACTTGTTTGCAAAATTTAAGACCATGGGATTAAAGTGGCACCAGATATGAAATTGGCTAAGGGACAGAAAGCAAAGAGTAGTGGTGAACGGCTGTTTTTCAGACTGGAGGGAAGTATGCAGTGGTGTCCCCCAGGTGTCGGTATTGGGGGCACTTCTCTTTTTGATATAGTAATGACCTGGACTGAGGTATACAGGACATCATTTCAAAGTTTGCATTTGACATGACACTCAGAAGTGTAGTAAACAATGAGAAGGATGGTAATAGACATCAGGAGCACATAGACTGGTGAAATGGGCAAGACACGTGACAGATGAAATTTAATGCAAAGAAGTGTGAAGTGATACATTTTGGTAAGAAAATGAGGAGAGGCAATTAGGAATTAAATTATACAATTTTAAAGAGGGTGCAGGAACAGAGAGACCTGGGGGTGTGTGTACACAAATCTTTGAAGGTGACAGGAGAAGGCTGTTAAAAAGGCATACGAGCTCCCTGGCTTTATAAACAGAGGCATAAAGTACAAAAGTAACAAAGTTATGCTAAACATTTATAATCATTGGTTTGGCCTCAGCAGGGATTGTTCTCCTGAGTGCAGAGAAGGTTAAGAGGAGATTTGATAAAGGTGTTCAAGATCATGAACGGTTCTAATAGAGTAAATAAGGAGAAATTGTTTCCAGTGGCAGAAGGGTTGGTAATCAGAGGACACAGATTGAAGGTGATTGGGAAAAGAACCAGGGCCAACATGAGGAAACATTGTTTTACACAGCGAGTTGTTTTGATCTGGAATGCGCTGCCTGAAAGGTCTTTAAAATGATGAAAGGTTTTGATCGAGCAGATACAGAGAGAATGTTTTCACTTGTGGGGAAAGAGCATAACTAGAGGCCATCAATATAAGATAGTCACCAAAAATCCAATGGGGAATTCAGAAAAAAATTATTTACCCAAAAAGACTGGTGAGAATGCGGAACTCAGAACCACTGGGAATGGTTGAAGTGAATAGTATCGATGCATTTAAGGGGAGGCTAGACAAGCACACGAGGGAGAAGGGAATAGAGGGTTATGCTGATAGATTTAGATGAGGAAAGACGGGAGGAGGCTCGAGTAGAGCATAAATGCCGGCATGGACTGGTTGGGACAAATGGTCTGTTTCTGTGCCGTATGTCCTATGGAATCCTACGTAATTGTGTGCTGCTAACAATTACCTTCTCGAATAATCTAGTCATGGGAGGAGGTAATCTTTGAGGAGTCAATGGAGTCAAGAACAATAATATACTCCATGGATGGAAGTGAATTGACATGATACTCCTGTACCGGTGATCAGCATCTAGAACAGAGAAGATTAAGGGCTGCTTTGATGAAGGTATTTAAAATTATAAAGGGATGGAGCAGGTTAGAAACAGGCTCAAGAAAAAAGCGGTCAAAGTTAAAAAAGAAAGATAGACTTGCATTTATATAGTGCCTTTCACGACCACCAGATGTCCCAAAGCGCTTTACAGCCAATGAAGTACTTTTAGAGTGCAGTCACTGTTGTAATGTGGGAAACACAATAGCCAACTTGCACACAGCAAGCTCCCACAAACAGTAATGTGATAATGACCAGATAATCTGTTTTTGTTGTGTTGATTGAGGGATAAATATTGGCCAGGACACCAGGGATAACTCCCCTGCTCTTCTTCGAAATAGTGTCATGGGATATTTTGCATCCACCTGAGAGAGCATACCGGGCCTCAGTTTAACATCTCATCCGAAAGACGGCACCTCTGACAGTGCAGCACTCCTTCAGCACTGCACGAGAGTGTCAGCCTAGATTTATGTGCTCAAGTCTCCTGAAGTGGGATTCAGAGGTCAGTGTGCTGCCCACTGAGCCACAGCTGACACCTAAGGTATAAGATTAAAGATAAGAGAGCAGGATTAATGTTTTTACGCAGAATGTGGTTAGGCTGTGGAATGCATGATCAGAGTTAGTGACGGGGCGGACGCGAATGGAGTTAATGGAAAGTCAAAATTGGGTAAGTTGCAAAAGTGGCGGCTGATGTGATCCCATCAGTTTCCCATCAGAAGGGTTGTTAAAATTATTGCCGCTGTCAATATTTAAGAAAAGGTTAGAGAGGCTGTTAAAGGAAAGGGATATGAGATCAGAGCTGACATCAGGTTGCTCAGTGTTTGCACTCTCACCTCTGAGTCAGAAAGTTGTGGGTTCAATCCCCACTCCCGTGACTTGAGCACAAAAATCTAGGCTGACACTGCAGTACAGTGCTGAGGGACCTTTTGGATGAGACATTAAACTGAGGCCCTCAGGTGAATGTAAAAGATCCCGCAGCATTATTCAAAGAGGAACAGGGGAATTATCCTGGTGTCCCATAAGAACATAAGTCGGTCAATATTTATCCCTCAACCAACAGCTGGAAGAGATCATCTGGTTATTTATTTTATTGCTGTTTGAGGGAGCTTGCTGTGCGCAAGTTGGCTGCCATGTTTTCTACATTACAACCAGTGATTCCACTTCAAAAATACTTCATTGGCTGTAAAGCACGTTGGGATGTCTTGCAGTAATGAACGGGCTATATAAATGCAAGCCTTTCTTTCTTATTAGTGGAGTATAAACGCTAACATGGACTGGTTGGGGCTGAACGACTTCTTTTCATGTCGTAGTATCTATGTAATCTTAGGATACAAAATTCAGGTTTTTATTCCGGTTAATTTTAAATGGTTTGTAGCTAGCTATAAAAGTTTGTAACTGCATATCAGGTTCTTTGCAAATCTACTTTCTCTTGAAGGAGAGTAGACTTGATTGAAATGCTCATTATTGGTGATAATTATAAAACCTCCTTGTTGACGTGCCATATGTTAGATTAGGTTCTGCAATCCTTTATCAGCAATGATGAGATTTTTCGGTTGATTATCTGCACATCAGGCCTATCAGTCTCACCGATTCCTTGTCATATACTTCTTGTCATTTCAGATAAAATCTTTGGTTACATTGGCCTAATACCTTCTCTCTAATCTGCTGAAGTAAAATACAAGAACGGAACTTGTAACATTTTCGCATTAGATCATATCTGACACATTGGCTCATGTTTTTCAATAAATAAATATTCCTACTCCATGGACAACTTATCAGATTTTTCAGATCATTATCAAAATAATGAGTAGGAAGTTTTACACAATCACTCAACTTTGTCTTTGGCCCAAATGCACCTTGTGGAATGACAGACATACAAGAAAGAATGTCTCGCATTTCTCTAGCGCTTTTCATGATCTCAGGACATCCCAAAGCACTTTACAGCCAATGAAACATTTTTTGAAGCCCAGTCACCATTGTAGGAAACGCAGCATCCAATTTGCGCACAGCAAGCTCCCACAAACAGCAATGTGATAATGACCAGATAATCTGCTTTTAGTGATGTTGAGTGAAAGATAAAGATTTGCCAGGACACCAGGGATAAGAGTAGGAATCGCAGATGAATACGTGGCTTGAGGAGTGGTGCAAGAGGGAGGGATTCAAATTCCTGGAACTTTGGAACCGGTTCTGGGGGAGGTGGGACCAATACAAACTAGATGGTCTGCACCTGGGCAGCACCGGAACCAATGTCCTAGGGGGAGTGTTTGCTAGTGCTGTTGGGGAGGGGTTAAACTAATATGGCAGGGGGATGGGAACCTATGCAGGGAGACAGAGGGAAATAAAATGGGGGCAGAAGCAAAAGATAGAAAGGAGAATAGTAAAAGTGGAGGGCAGGGAAACCCAAGGCAAAAATCAAAAAGGGCCACATTACAGCAAAATTCTAAAGGGACAAAGAGTGTTATAAAGGCAAGCCTGAAGGCTCTGTGCCTCAATGCGAGGAGTATTCGTAATAAGTTGGATGAATTAACTGTGCAGGCAGCTATTAATGATTATGATACAATTGGGATTACGGAGACATGGCTCCAGGGTGACCAAAGCTGGGAACTCAACATACAGGAGTATTCAACATTCAGGGAGGATAGACGGAAAGGAAAAGAAGGTGGCATAGCATTTCTGGTTAAAGAGGAAATTAATGCAATAGTAAGAAAGGACATTAGCTTGGATGATGTGGAATTTGTATGGATAGAGCTGTGGAATAACAAAAGGCAGAAAACGCTATTGGGGGTTGTATACAGACCACCAAACAGTATTAGTGAGGTTGGGGATGGCATCAAACAAGAAATTAGGGATGTGTGCAATAAAGGTACAGCAGTTATCATGGGCAATTTTAATCTACATATAGATTGGGTTAACCAAGTTGGTAGCAATACGGTGGAGGAGGATTTCCTGGAGTGTATTAGGGATGGCTTTCTAGACCAATATGTCGAGGAACCAACTAGAGAGCTGGCCATCCTAGACTGGGTGTTGTGTAATGAGAGAGGACTAATTAGCAATTTTGTTGTGCGAGGCCCCTTGGATAAGAGTGAACATAATATGGTAGAATTCTTTATAAGATGGAGAGTGACAGTGTTAATTCAGAGACTAGGGTCCTGAAATTAAGGAAAGGTAACTTCGATGGTATGAGACGTGAATTAGCTAGGATAGACTGGCAAATGATACTTAAAGGGTTGACAGTGGATATGCAATGGCAGACATTTATAGATTACATGGATGAACTTCAACAATTGTACATCCCTGTCTGGAGTAAAAATAAAACGGGGAAGGTGGCTCAACCGTGGCTAGCGAGGGAAATTAGGGATAGCGTTAAATACAAGGAAGAGGCATATAAATTGCCGAGAAAAAGCAGCAAATCTGAGGACTGGGAGAAATTTAGAATTCAGCAGAGGAGGACAAAGGGTCTAATTAGGAGGGGGAAAATAAAGTATGAGAGGAAGCTTGCAAGGAACATAAAAACTGACTGCAAAAGCTTCTATAGATATGTGAAGAGAAAAAGATTAGTGAAGACCAATGTAGTTCCTTTGCAGACAGAACCAGGTGAATTTATAATGGTGAACAAAGAAATGGCAGGCCAATTGAACAAATACTTTGGATCTGTCTTCACGAAGGAAGACATAAATAACCTTCCGGAAATACTAGGGGTTCGAGGGTCTAGCGAAAAGAAGGAACTGAAGGAAATCCTTATCAGTCAGCAAATTGTGTTAGGGAAATTGATGGGATTGAAGGCCGATAAATCCCCAGGGTCTGATAGGTTACATCCCAAAGTACTTAAGAAAGTAGCCCTAGAAATAATGGATGCATTGGTAATCATTTTCCAAAATTCTATTGAGTCTGGATCAGTTCCTATGGACTAGAGGGTAGCTAATGTAACACCACTTTTTAAAAAAGGAGGGAGCGAGAAAACAGTAAATTAGCCTGACATCGGTGGTGGGGAAAATGTTGGAATCAATTATTAAAGATGAAATAGCAGCGCATTTGGAAAGCGTTGCCAGGATCGGTCCAAGTCAGCATGGATTTATGAAAGGGAAATTATCCTTGACAAATCTTCTAGAATTTTTTGAGGATGTAACTTGCAGAGTGGACAAGGGGGAACCAGTGGATGTGGTGTATTTGGACTTTCAAAAGGCTTTTGACAAGGTTCCACACAAGAGATTAGTGTGCAAAATTAAAGCACATGGTATTGGGGGCAATGTATTGACGTGGATAGAGAACTGGTTGGCAGACAGGAAGCAGAGAGTCAGAATAAATGGGTCCTTTTCAGTGGCCAGTGACCAGTGGGGTGCCACAGGGCTCAGTGCTGGGACCCCAGCTATTTACAATATACATCAATGATTTAGATGAAGGAATTGAGTGTAATATCTCCAAGTTTGCAGATGACACTAAGCTGGGTGGTGGTATGAGCTGTGAGGAGGATGCTAAGAGATTGCAGGGTGACTTGGACATGTTAGGTTAGTGGGCAAATGCATGGCAGATGCAGTATAATGTATATAAATGTGAAGTTATTCACTTTGGTGGCAAAAACAGGCAGACAGAATATTATCTGAATGGTGACAGATTAGGAAAATGGGAGGTGCAACGAGACCTGGGTGTCATGGTTCATCAGTCATTGAAGTTTGGCATGCAGGTACAGCAGGCGGTGAAGAAGGCAAATGGCATGTTGGCCTTCATTGCTAGAGGATTTGAGTATAGGAGCAGGGAGGTCTTACTGCAGTTGTACAGGGCCTTGGTGAGGCCACACCTGGAATATTGTGTTCAGTTTTGTTCTCCTAATCTGAGGAAGAATGTTCTTGCTATTGAGGGAGTACAGCGAAGGTTCACCAGATTGATTCCTGGAATGGCAGGACTGACATATGAGGAAAGACTGGATCAACTGGGCTTGTATCCATGGAATTTAGAAGAATGAGAGGGGATCGCATGGAAACATACAAAATTCTGACGGGATTGGACAGGTTAGAGGCAGGGGAAGAATGTTCCCGTTGCTGGGGAGTTCCAGAATCACGGGTCACAGTTTAAGAATAAGTGGTAAACCATTTAGGACCGAGATGAGGAGAAACTTCTTCACTCAGAGAGTGGTTAACCTGTGGAATTCTCTACCACAGAAAGTTGTTGAGGCCAGTTCGTTAGATATATTCAAAAGGGAGTTAGATATGGCCCTTACGGCCAAAGCGATCGAGGGGTATGGAGAGAAAGCAGGAAAGGGGTACTGAGGTTAAATGATCAGCCATGATCTTATTGAATGGCGGTGCAGGCTCGAAGGGCCAAATGGCCTGCTGCTGCACCTAATTTCCATTTCTATGATAACTCCCCTGTTCTCCTTGGAAATAGTCCCATAGGATATTTTACGTCCACCTGGAAGAGCACACGGTGCCTCTCGGTTTAACGTCTCATCTGAAAGATGGCACCTCCGACAGTGCAGCACTCCCTCAGCACTGCACTACATGCCAGCAGCTGAGAGGTCAAAGGTCCCCACAGCCTGTACTTGGGGAAAGTAACCCCAATTTAGAATGGTGATTTTTTTTCAAGAGTATGCAGCTTAGGGTAATCAGTAAAGTATAGAGAAAAGCGTGAATGTCAATTTTTGGATAGAACCTTTCGGTTCTACTCTTGGTTGGGAGCAGGGTGCATTTTCCCGAGAGTACAACTAGCCTAGATTGTAGGATGTGGACTACGTTGTGGCTGTTTTAATTTTTATTTTGTCTCTCTTCCCTGAAGGAGGTGGCACCCGCTGGCATGTAGTTCCACAGATGCCAGCACCACCACTGTACTTTGCTCAAGTGGCCACTGTCATTGAATGGAGGATCTCCAGTAACAGAATGTTTTCAGATAAGCATGTTCCCTGTGCTTCCACAGACCAGACGGGCTCCACATCGAGCATTTTTCCAGGGGTTAACGCTTGGCAGAAGCCGAGGAGCCTGGCTCCCTTTGAGTAGGCCCATGGCTGCAAGGGTTGAACAGTTTTGGTCTCCTTTTCGAAGGAAGGATATGCTTGCCGTGGAGGCGGTGCAACGGAGGTTCACGAGATGGATTCCTGTGATGCGCGAGCTGTCTTATGACGAGAAATTGTGTAGAATGGGCCTACGCTCTCTGAAGTTGGAAGAATGAGATGTGATCACGTTGAAACATGCACGATTCTGAGAGGGATTGACAGGGTAAATGCTGAGGGGTTGTTTCCCCTTGGCTGGAGTGCCTAGAACTAGGTGTCATCATACGTCAGTCATTGAAAGTTGGCATGCAGGTACAGCAGGTGGTGAAGAAGGCAAATGGCATGTTGGCCTTCACGGCGAGAGGATTTGAGTATAGGAGCGGGGAGGTCTTACTGGAGTTATAGGGCCTTGGTTCGGCCACACCTTGAATATTGTGTACAGTGTTGGCCTCCTAATCTGAGGAAGGACATTCTTGCTATTTAAGGAGTGCAGTGTGTGGAAATGTATTTTTATCTAAGCTGATACCATACGGTATTTGTGTGCCATTTGATTAAAATGGAGTCCTGGCCCTTCCAGAACTTTCTGCATTTTAGCAGCCAGCTTATTATGAACAGCTAAACCTGCTGTTAGATGGCTGATGGTTATCAGACAGCTAGGAGACAAGTCATGCTGAGACAAGTAACCCCCCATGGTGCTCTCCTATTGTCTACACTACAGGAGTTCCATGTCACCCCACCCTTATCTTCTAGCCATTATCTCTTTCCTTTACCTCATCCATTTGAAGCAAACAGGTAAACTGACCAGGAAATGGGATAATCTGTATTCACAATACAAGACAGGTGATAGCCCATTACCTATGACTCATGGAGTAATGGCCGTTTGGCTTTCTGATAACCCTGACAAAAGGAAATATCTTGACACCATTTCAGTCCAGGATATAGTAATTAACTCTTTATCTGTATTCACTGACTGTGAGACAGAGCAATACACAGGGAGAGGCCAGAACTTGGGTTTTACTGTATAAATATCTTGTGAAGCTGTACCATTGCGGAGGTTTCATTTTAGCCCTTGACTGAGTGAAACTTACCCCTTGCGAGCAAGTAAATTAAAAGGGAAACTTCCATCGGAGCTGTAAGTGTCGGAGTCATTCTTTTCTGAGGTCGAGATTTCGACAGTTATTGGAGGTTCCACCGAGATGCATACTCTCTGTTCTGTGAGTAAAACGGATACAGGCATAGTGCCTCTCCAGTGAAAGGCTTCGGTGGCCAAACAAGGTGAGCCTTTGCTCACAAGAGGTTTCTTCACTGTTGAATCGCAGATGTAATCTGTTGTCCACAGCTGAGGTACTGCATCTACAAGACTCGGCATTTAAAAGTTAAAGGTATTTTTTTTATAACCATTTCTTTCTCAGCTCGCCAGCAGAAGAGAACAGGTTCTGGAAAAAATCTCGAGACAGCCCGGGGAAGGTTTCAGTAGGTAAGGAAGCGCTAGTCGATCGAAAAGGGTTCCAGGTTCTTATATGATAAGATTTTTATTGTTTTTAATTCGGAAGGGGTTCTTATGTGATAAGACTATTAAAAGAAAAGAAAAAAAGAAAGCGCTAATAATCGATCGAAGGTTCTTATGTGATAAGATTTTTATTGTTTTTAATTCGGAAGGGGTTCTTTTGTGATAAGACTATTAAAAAAAAGGAGCGCAATCGATCAAAGAGTTTGGGTACGGAACCTTAAGTTTTATCAGCTGTTATTAGGATAAGTTAAGGACTCGGTCTGTAGTGGCGTACAACGCAGACTGAGAATTTGTTTAGAGGTTATGATTTGTGTACTCACGGGAATATTGTTTGTTGTCCTTGTATTACTGTTGTGTGCAATACCTTTGTGAGTCATTGCCATTAGAGAAACGGGAAGAGTCACTAGGGAAAATTGTGATTCGGGAAAAAAAAACACAAGGATTGATTAAGAAAAGAAACAGTAACTGATTGATCAACTACGATTGGTTCGTGCCAACATATCTCACACACCCAGACTGAGCCCGAATTAAGAGCCTTTTCAGGCCACGTAACGGCCAGGAGAAGTGGGCGTAGAGAACTCGGTTGGCCGAAAGGATTGTGAAATCAGAAACTGTGGGAAAATCTTAATCATCCAGAATGGGTGCCGGAGCAAGTTAAAACACCACAAAAGGCACACCAGCCTATGTCATGCTCTAGAATTGTGGTCAGTCTTCAATTGACCAAAGAAACAAAAACCAGTAAAGTGGACTAAGGGTGAAAACAGGCCATTTCCACCCGATGGTTCATTTAATTTAGAGAGAACAACGTGTCTAGAGGAATGTCTTATAAACAGAGATCCAGGTAGAGAAAAAAAAAAGGAAAGTAATAGAAAAGGCCTGGGTTCCGATTCTTCAAGTCCATGTAAAATTAACAGAGGAAGTAAATCAAATGAAAAAAAAAGAGAACCTGATAGTGACTTATGAAAAAAAAATGAAGCTAGTAAAAGAAAAAGCTTTATTGAATGGAGAGAGACTTGTGAATGTCTTGTCTTTGAATGAGAGTGCGTGAATGTCTTGTCTTTGAATGAGAGTGCTTCTGTCTTTTTTCCTTGTGTCTGGAAACCTGTTTGGAAAAGTTGTGGAGCTGCCTGTTTGTTTTAGCTCCACCCACTTTTTCAAACAAAGTGAAGTTTTTTTTAACCCTTCATAGTGTTGTCCTGTATGTGGGAAGTTTAAGACATTTTAAGTTAGAAGCGCAGGTGTGGATTTATTCGGATGAGAGGTTACAGAGCTAGGAAATGCACAAAGGGATAGGTTTGTTGAGACATGGTCCCGGTGGTTAAAAGTTGTAATGCCTTTTTTTTTTAAAAGCCTTTGTGGGTCTCTCGAGGTGCAGGCTGGGGGAGTACACTCTCATTGTCCTTGGTGTAAAATCTTGGTACAAAAGCTTCTAACTCAGTAGGAGGATTTTTTTGGATAAAGAGTGGCAGTACAATAATTGAATTGGGATTTTGAGATATTTCAGGTGATCTCCTTGATCAACATTTTGAGTGTATTGGAAAAATCTTGGGTTTGGAAGCCTTTTAATAAGATTAGAAAACAAGTACTTTACATTCTGTGATCTGTGAATAACTATAAGCATAAATGAGAAGTCCGTGTAACACACAGATTCGTCCAGTTCAGAAGCCCACACAAATGGAGGTTTGTCCATGACCTACGAGCTGTGAGTGAATCTACTATATTCTCACAATGCTTAAAGGATGTGGAATGAAGTATTCCGGAATGCTTTCCAGAATCTTAAACAGTCCCTCACTTCAGCACCAGCCTTGGGATTACCAGATTACACTAAGCTATTCAACTTATTTGTGCATCACAAGTCGGGTTTTGCACAATCTGTTTTGACTCAGTTACATGGGGACAGGCAGCGACCGGTAGCGTATTTCAGTACCCAACTAGACCCAGTGGCACGCGGACTACCAGGATGGCTTCCTTTGTTGGCAGCAGCTTATTATGCTATGCAACAGGCTCAGACAATCAAAAATGCAGAACAAGTGGAAAATCTCCTGCGAGCCATTCAATGCCCCTTAAAACTTGCCATTATCAAATACCAAGCACATACAGGCCAGTCGAATGAGGTGGCACTTGGGAATGCCAGAGCTGATAATGCAGCTAAGTCAGCAGCTCTGTCGAAAGGGGGGATGCAGGTGTCATTGTTCCCACTAAGGAAAAATAATTGCTCTTAATTGAGGATTTGATGTCTTTTGCTCGATTGGCATACTTTAGTGTGTTATATATGTCATCGTAAGACAAAGAAGATGGGCTGATAGCAGCTATCATTATTGTCTGGCAGTTTCCTCCCAGAGAATCCTTCAATAGCCGAGTTAGTTTACTGTTTCTGTAGGGAATATGCTGAGTCTTTCTCTTTTCTGATGGGTGCTCACAGGAAAACATTTTGGCGTGTTGCTGGTACCGTTTACAATAATACGTTTTGAGTTCCATCTCTTTCAGTTTCAGTTCTAAATCTAAGCAGTTAATCCTGATTTTCTGTCGTTTGTTGAAGATATTTTCAAGGACTCCTTGAAATCTTTTTATTTCACTTTCCTTTGGATTTGGACCAACCACAACATTCTGTCCATGGTTATTGCGAATCACCAATTTTTCACTCTCATAAGCCTTCAATTTCTCTTTGAGCTCCAAAATCTCTTTTCTTTGCTCCTCACAAATCTTTGCATATTTACCCACTATTAATGACGTGCTGGCCTTTCAGACACAGGCCAGTACGGAGGAGGTGGTGACCTGGACGAAGGATCAATGTTATAAAAATCCAGAAGGAATATGGGTTCACCATGACGGCCGCGTGGTGGCCCCTAGATCCTTACTTCCATGGATTGCCCGATGTGTTCATACATTCACACATGCAGGCAAAGGGGGGATTGGCAGATTATATTTTGGCAACTTGGTATGCACCAGGCATTTCGGCAATTACAAAACAAATCTGTGAAAATTGTGTTACCTGTCAGACAATGAATCCGGGTAAGACGGAAAAAGTAGAATCTGCCTCCCACCCAAATCCAGTCGGGCCTTTTGTACATTTACAAATGGATTTTATTGAATTACCTATGTGTATGGGATTCAAGTATGTATTAGTTATTGTAGATGTGTTCTCTAGATGGATTGAAGCCTTTCCATGTAAAAAGGCCGATGCCACTACTGTTGCTAAAAGTTTGTTAAAAGAAATTGTACCGCGCTTCGGAATCCCTGCTAAGCTTTCCAGTGATAACGGGTCACATTTCACGGGAACTGTCATAAGAGAAATGTGTAAAGCTTTACAGATTAATCAACGTTTTCATTGCAGTTATCATCCACAATCAGCTGGACTTGTTGAAAGATATAATGGAATGCTTAAAAATAAGCTGGCAAAACTATGCAATGACACTGGACTGAAATGGACAGAACTGCTGCCCTTAGCTTTGATGGTAATGCGATCTGCAACCAACAGAACAACAGGCTTGTCACCACATGAGATAGTTATGGGACGTCCCCAACGACTACCTTTTACAGCACCATTTACTGCAAAACAGATGGACATCCACAAAATGGAGGAAAATATGTTGAATTATTGTATTGCACTAACCAAATGTATTTCCAGCTTTCATTCACAGGTAAAGGAAGCCCAAGTCAAGCCAGCGGAAGGGAAGTGTCATAACCTGGAGCCAGGGGAATTCGTTTACATCAAGATTTTTAAAAGGAAAAGCAGTCTACAGCCAAGATTCGAAGGACCATACCAGGTCTTGCTGGCGACCAATACTGCAATCAAGGTAAAGGAAAGACCAACATGGATCCACGCATCCCATTGCAAACGGGCACCCGACCAGGAGGAAGGGACGAAGGAATCAGAGGAACAGAAAAAGGAAGACTGAATAAGGAACTGTATGGACTATGGGGACTGATGGTGCTGGGATTGACAGGGTTTTACTTCACATTATTGATTACACCGGGGTACAGACCCACCACCGAAGGGAATTGCACGTAAACGTATTTATGGCACTGAGTCATAGGTATGCTCAAGAAAGAAACTTGTCGAGTTGTTGGATATGTTCCCATGTACCTGTCCACTCCAGGGGGGTATTCCCCTGAGATCTGTCCCCTTTAACGAATCAGAAATGGTAGAATGGTTGACAGTGCAAAACAGGACAAAACTAACTAAGGGGCCAGAAACAAAGGAGCAAACAGAATGGAGGTTGGCAGGGTATAAACTTACAGCCTTCCAGGGATGGTACCAGCCCAATTATGATAATAACCATCAGCCTCCCTTCCTAAGCATTACTCCCAGAATAGGAAATCCTGAGGGTATAATATGCCTAGTGAGTAATGAAACTAAAAGAAATGGAAATGGAGAGACTGTACAAGATCAGAATGGATTGAGTTGTCCTTGTGAAGGACAAAATGGGGGAATGTGGAAATGTATTTTTATCTAAGCTGATACCATACGGTATTTGTGTGCCATTTGATTAAAATGGAGTCCTGGCCCTTCCAGAACTTTCTGCATTTTAGCAGCCAGCTTATTATGAACAGCTAAACCTGCTGTTAGATGGCTGATGGTTATCAGACAGCTAGGAGACAAGTCATGCTGAGACAAGTAACCCCCCATGGTGCTCTCCTATTGTCTACACTACAGGAGTTCCATGTCACCCCACCCTTATCTTCTAGCCATTATCTCTTTCCTTTACCTCATCCATTTGAAGCAAACAGGTAAACTGACCAGGAAATGGGATAATCTGTATTCACAATACAAGACAGGTGATAGCCCATTACCTATGACTCATGGAGTAATGGCCGTTTGGCTTTCTGATAACCCTGACAAAAGGAAATATCTTGACACCATTTCAGTCCAGGATATAGTAATTAACTCTTTATCTGTATTCACTGACTGTGAGACAGAGCAATACACAGGGAGAGGCCAGAACTTGGGTTTTACTGTATAAATATCTTGTGAAGCTGTACCATTGCGGAGGTTTCATTTTAGCCCTTGACTGAGTGAAACTTACCCCTTGCGAGCAAGTAAATTAAAAGGGAAACTTCCATCGGAGCTGTAAGTGTCGGAGTCATTCTTTTCTGAGGTCGAGATTTCGACAAGTGAAAGTTCACCAGACTGATTCCCGGGATGGCAGGATTGACATATGAAGATAGACTGGATCGACTAGGCTTATATTCACTGCAATTTAGAAGAATGAGAGGGGATCTCATAGAAACATATAAAATTCTGACGGGATTGGACAGATGTAGGAAGTATGTTCACGATGTTGTGGAAGTCCAGATCAGAGGTCACAGTCAAAAGATAAGGGGTAAGCCATTTAGGACTGAGATGAAGAGAAACTTTTTCACTCAGAGAATTGTGAACCTGTGGAAATTTCTACCACAGAAAGTTGTTGAGGCCAATTCGTTAGATATATTCAAAAGGGAGTTAGATGCGGCCCTTACAGCTAAAGGGATCAAGGGATATGGAGAGAAAGCAGGAATGGGGTACTGAAGTTGCATGATCAGCCATGATCATATTGAATGGTGGTGCAGGCTCGAAGGGCCGAATGGCCTACTCCTGCACCTATTTTCTATGTTTCTATGTTTTTCTAGGCGGCACAGTCTCAGGAGAAGTGGTCGGCCATTTAAGAAAGAGATGAGGAGGAATTTCTTCACTCAGAGGGTTGTGAATCTTTGGAATTCTCTGTCCCCGAGGGTTGTGGATGCTGAGTCTCTCAAGGCTGAGATTAATTTTTGGACTCCAGGGGAATCAAGGGATATGAGGATCGGGTGCGAAAGTGGAGTTGGGATCAAAGATCAGCCCTGATCTTATTGAATGGCGGAGCAGGCTCGAGGGGCTGTCGGGCCTACTTCTGCTCCTATTTCTTACGTTCTTAACTGGGTCAAAGGTGATTGTGGACATTCTTTAACGGCACAATAATAAGAGTCACTGCACTACGAAGTGATTGGATGTGAAGCATCTTGAGGTGCATGCAGCAGCTAAACCGTTCATTTATCTTTGGAGACTTTATTCAGTGAACACGCAAAACCGCAAATAATTTAATAATCAGAAACGCATGGCAGGTCAGTTCGCAGCTGAAGGAGAAATGATGGATCGACTCAGGAAAGGTCAGCTGTTGACCTACCGCCTTCTTTCAGTCCCTGGTGGAACTGCTGCTCATTTTGAGCACTGTCGGCCATTTTAGTTTCGCGTTTCCAGTTCTGTTTTTTATTCATCAGAAAGTGCCAACTTTTCTATCAGAGAAAATGGGGGGGCGCATTTTAACCCTCAAAAATGGGTGGGTTTGGGTCAGGTGAGATTTGCAAAAAAGGTAAAAAAAACCTCTAAAACCCCCAACCCAACCTGTCTCGAACTCGCCCACCTCCGGGACGAGTGGGCGGGAAACCAACCCACTCCCGGGAGGCGGGTTGCTTATTGAAATATATTAATGGGGCTTCGTGCCTCAGATTTTCTTTTCCTCTGTTCCTGCTTTAATGCTGCTCGGCTGGGTTTACCGGGCCTCAGCAAATCTGGCGGTGTGTCAGCTGTGGTTCAGTGGGTAGCAGGGTCATAAGGTTGTGGGTTCATATACAACTCCAGGGACTTGAGCACACAAACCTAGGCTGATGCTCCAGTGCAGTGCTGAGGGAGTGCTGCACGGTCGGTGGTGCCATCTTTCGGATGAAACGTGAAACCGAGGCCCCGTCTGCTCTCTCAAGTGGACGTGAAAGATCCCATGGCACTATTCGAAGAAGAGCAGGGGAGTTATCCCCGGTGTCCTGGCCAATATTTATCCCTCTATCAACATAACAAAAACAGATGATCTGGTCGTCGTCACATTGCTGTTTGTGGGAGCTTGCTGTGCGCAAATTGGCTGCCGCGTTTCCTGTGTTACAACAGTGACTGTACTCCAAAAAGAACTTAATTAGCTGTAAAGCGCTTTGAGGCATCCGGTCGTCGTGAAAGGCGCTATATAAATGCAAGTCTTTCTTTCTTTCTAAATGGAGGTGAGGGCTGCTGCTTGAAAGAGCCTTTTCAAGCACAGCTTGTGATCCAAGAGGTGGAGGAGTGTTTCCCTCCCTGCCCCCCCCAAGAAAACCTGTAAATCTCTCGAACGATCGGAGCTCCACTCCCACCCCACCACCGCTACATGATGCCCTCCTGATAACCTCTGCAGCCTATAATCTCCTCCCAGACCGCCCTCCAATGCCCCCCCCCCCCCACCCCCACCCCCACCCCCTCCGCCGTTATCTTCCACAGGCTCCCCCGACCCCCAATCTCTCCCTCCGCTCCCTGGCTGTTGCCTGGTACAGTAGCCCCACTAGCCCGACAGCCAGCCAGTTTCTCAGTCTGGCTAGTTACGTCCAGGAAACGGATTCTAAAAATGCTAATCAGGTCCTGCTGTTAAATTCAGACGGACCAGAGGGGAACTCGTTCTTCCGGATTTCCTGACCACGAAACTCCCTCCCCATTCCCTCCCTGCCTCCGAGTTAATATCAGGGCCAATAATGAAGCAATAGGAGATAATCTGTGATTACTGGCATACCAAGAGAGTGTTCTGGTTGCTGTTGGCAACCAAAATGTAAACACGTCTACTGCCTGTATCCCAACACGCACCAAATCGTGTTCATGCATCACCCTCGCAGACCTATATTGGCTTCTGGTCCAGCAATGCCTTGATTTGAAAATTCTCATCCTAGTGTTCAAATCCCTCCATCACCTCACCCCCCTCCCTATCTCTGTAATCTCCTCCGGTCCTACAACCCTCCGACATCTCTGCACTCCTCCAATTCTGGCTTCTTGTACATCCCTGACTTTCACCGCCATGCCATCAGCTGTCTAGGCCCCAAGCTCTGGAAATCCCACTCGCTGCCTCTCCATCCTCCTTTAAGACGCTCCTTATAACCAACGTCTTTGACTACCTGTCCTAATATCTCCTTATTTGGTTCGGTGCCAAATTCTGTTTGATAATCACTCACTCAGAGCGCTTTGGGACAGATATTTTATGACCTTAAAGGCATGATATAAATGCTGGTTGTTGTTTTGTTGTTGTTGTTGTAGAGAGTGCACCTATGATTTTACTATAAATATCAAAGCGAGGAAATCCTTCTCCGTCATGAACTTTTTCCCTACATAAAAGAAAAATTCTGCACTAGTTACTTCTAAAGGTGAGCTTGATTTTGAGTTGGAAAGATTTTCCACTGATGATGTTATGGTGAAGGAGCAATCCCACGTATTTATTGATATTAAAAGAAATGAAACTCTACCATATGACAGTAGCTAAAATTCTATTTTATTTTAACTTTTTATTAACTATCTCTAATCTCACAATCTAATTTAGAAACTTCAAAAAAACACAACATTTTTATTATTAATTATATACATTTTCATTAGATAGGCAAAACAACCTGAGCACACCTAAATTAATTTGTGTAGTTATACATTCTTTGGGATCCCGTTGTAAAGGGGTGGTCTCTATTAGGGGGGTCAGGTTCCCTTCTGACCAACTTGAGCGGTTCGAATTGCTCCCACTCCCTTGGGTTCTGTACTCTGGATTTATTTGGGGGGGGGTGACAAAAAGTGCCAAGGACACTGGTTTGATGCAAAGAACTTTGTTTTTATTATAGTCAAGGTAACACAGGCTTATTACTCTAGTGATAAAATACAAGGCAAAACTTACAATCACTCCAATAAAGAACAATACAAGGAAAGGTACAAGGTCAAACTTATAATCACTCCAATAAAGAACAACACAAGGAAAGGTACAAGGTCAAACTTAAAATCACAAATCACTCTAATAAAGAACCATGCACCTCCCACCTCCCAATCCCTAATTCTAGCTAGGTTAGACTCCAGGGCATGCAGGGACCATGCTTACCAACCCTTTTGATAGTTAACGGTAGATCGCGGTTGATTTTCCCCTGATACCACGTTGACTGTGGTTGGTTGCTGCTGCGATGGTGATATTCTTCCTTCCTTCAACACTTCAGGACTTTGAGGCTGGAGAAGTTAGTTTATAACTGTCGGGTTGGTTTCTTTCCTTGTCTTGATGACACAGCGTAGTGTGGTACTATCAGTCAAAGTGTCATCTGAGGTGGTAGCAGCCTTGTAGCTATCTAGCAACCACCTAATCTCTGTTGAAAACGGGCCAGTTATACAATTTCAGTGTTTTAATTTTAGCGCCAAATCTCTTCAAAATCTTTTGTATAGTTTTGGCGGGCTTGGTTCTTCTTTGTAATATTTTGTCGGGCTCGTTAAAAGTTGATGTGTCTTGGGTGGGTTGATGTTCGAAAACTGTTTCCTGATGGAAATATTAGTTTGGTAATTGCAATGTCCTTTTGTTCTTATGTCATTCGCATACAGGCTGGATTGGGCCTCTTTGTGATCTATATGCTGAAATGGTTGTCCAGACCCATGTTGATGGGTAGCTACCTCTGGGTGATTTTGTGATGTTAATGTCTCCTGTGGAGAAGGATTTTCAAATACTCATTCTTCCAAACAGGTTTCCTCAGTTCTCACACCCAGGTAGCTTCACTTAATTAGACTGTCCCTTGCTGGTTCCGTAGGTCCGCCCACAGCCTTGAGTTTGACTTTTAAAATCCAAAATTCTATAGAAGTTTGTAATTTCTTCCATAAGCACTTTAGAGTTCCAAACTTTTCAGTAGATAGTCCCAAATTAAATTTCCTTTCGAATGAGCCGAAACACGGGGGGGCATTCCTTCATTCCCCTTGTTCACACTCTTGAGTGTCAATCAAGGTAAGCAAAATTCCTGCTCTCGAGAGTCAACCTTCCCTACATTTATACTAGCTAAACTTACCCTGCATCCCCCGTTGAAATGCAATGTAATATACAGGCGAATACAGTCATTACAATTCGGTTATAGCATAGAGGGGAATTGATGTCCCTCTTTTACTTGGTTTTCACAGCAAAATGACAGTATACAGTCATACACAACTTTAAGTAAAGTAAATTAAAAACACATGGGAACACATTCTCAAATAGTATAAAAGTCCATAGTCAAACACGTTTTAAGTTTAGTAAAATAAAGGTACATTGTCAAAACATTTAAGTAACACTCTTACAACACTCACAATATTGCGGTTTACAGCAGGTAAAATCAAACACAAATTCAACATGGTAGCATGGTGTCACCCCTCCCTGCGCGATTTCCAAGTTCGGCCAAGGAACGTATAGCACCTTTTAGTGCCTGACCTGACGGCCTCTGTGTTTCACTCGACAAGTGAGACACCATAAGTAAAGTATAATCACGAGTTGACAAATAACTAAAGTGTGGGAAGTGATTTGGATCCAGATTGGGACTTTTATATTTCTGAAAAGGTCCCACCAAGGCGGAATGGTGATCTCAAGAATCTTTTTCCCTGTCTCAATGGTTTTCTGTTCTAGAGTGTAGAAGTGTTTTTGTGAGATAATTACAGCTTTTAGCAGAGCGGTAAGATGTTTGGGTAGAGGGGGAATTGCATAGCCAAAATGTACAACATAATCCTGCAGGTTTGTAATGTTTTCCTTCACAGTGAGATGGACAGTGGAGGGTTCCGGAATGGGGACAATCCGTTCCTGGGCCACTTGAACTGATGCCTCAGGTTTGAAGCAAAAACTGCTGTCACCAGAAGTGTCCGTGTTGGTAGTGGGGCGCACTGGTGGTGACACAATATGTCCCACCCACTATGTATGCTACCTGTGGAGGGACATGGTTTTGTGCCATTACCTCCATGGTGCAGTTAACAGGCTGTGCGCCAGCAGCTTTAAACCCACACTGTGACTTTGAATGGGCACTTAAGTACTGGGGACACAGTGTTACGTGTGCACCCCGGCTCCAGCACACGAGTGCATTCACTGTCTGTGCATATTTTTCCAGCTCAGCCACTATTTCCTTTAATGGACCGTCATAGCCTGGTCCTCGTGTAGTTCTGAACCTACAACAGTGTTCCCCTGTTTCAGGATTTTTCTCAATTGGGTCTTTAAACTGTTTATCTGTGTTTGTAATTCTATGTCATCGAGGCTATTTATTACAGGGGATGCTGTATTGTAGGTAGTGAAAACGTCGTTTATGATTCCCCTTCTCGGTCTCCCTGAGCCCATGGTGTCCCCAGCATTTAGGGTGTATAGGTCTACTTTGTCTACATTTCCAAAGTCTAACTCATAAAATTTCTTAAACATGTCTCTAAGTAGGGCCTGGTATAGCAGCTCTGTTTCCTTCGGACACCATGCAGGTAGGTGTACCTCGGTAAGCTTTAATATTACTGAAGCTACTGCATAATGTACCCCCTGGTATAACACCTTTTCGGTCGGTACCAATACTAATCCGTTTCCAGGTCCCTTGGTGCTGGGAGGACACCTTTCTATTACTGTGCGTATTGGCGGGGTTGTGGGCAGGGGTTTCTTAATGTGTGCTCTTAGTTCGGTGGCGTTAATTGGGAGTGGGGAGTGTGGGACAGCGCACCTGTGTAGGGTAGAATCACACCCCATCCCTTCCCCTTCATCTTGCCATTGCCTGGCGAAGGCGATCGATATGCCTGCGGGACAAATACTCTCTGATCCCCACATGCAAACATAAATTCCTTGTTCGGATTCCCACCATTTGTCCCAACACACTTTTACTCCTCCCCGTGTCCCCGTGATGGTGCGATACGTATCATTACCGAGACTTTCCCAGTCCGATTCCTGGTCCCATGCGTCCTCGCTGAGTTTTCTGAGCCACCACCATCTTCCCAGGGGAATGTTCCCTTTGCAATTCAAACACACACGTTTTCCCTCCGTAACACTGACTCGGGCAGCGATGATCCGCATCCCGGGGGCATGGAACTGAGGCCTCCCTGTAGGTAAAACCTTCCTGGCTGGAGTAGTGGGTAGGATTAGATCCCAGCCACCCTGGCCATCTTCCCTCATGGGTGTAAACGGTGAGTTCTTCCACGTCTCGGGGCCACCCCCGGCGGTTACGATCGGTGCTCTTCCTCCTGAACACCCGTAAATGAGGGATTCTTCCACATTTCCTCGGTCGCTGCTGCTCATCCTTATCAGGGCGAGCAGGAACAGGATCTTTCCCATGTTGATCTCTTTCCTGTAGGGGCACATAAAACAGATTGTCAAGCCCTGAGAAAGCTCTCTGACTTGACAAAAGGTGGCCGAGTTCCAAGTTGGCTCATAGAATTTAATTGACTGGCTGTCTTATTCAGTTCCTTGTGGACTGATTTCTGCTGTTTACTTTTATCTCATAGCTGTTTTGCTTGTTATCTTACCGGTGCTTCCTTAATAGCTATACCGGTAGATTCTTCTTACTCCCGGGTATTACCTGGCCTGTGCCTCTTTTAACCGCTGCACAGGTAGATTCTTTTCTTTACCCCAGTTAACCAATACATATATACATATCATTACACAGATAAACCTTACATTATTCCAAACTTATTACTAAACATTCTTAAATCCATATTGCTATATATGTACATCTGCCACCTGTCTCCGGGTGGCCAGGTTAATTCCTGCCTTCTTCCTTTCTTCTCCCGCTGGGTGTCGAGCGAGGTCGGTAATAGGTCGGTCTGCACTGCCGGACCTGGAGTACCCTGACCGGACGTGGGTTTGAGGCCCACACTATTGGGGGAATGTCCCCTCCGGTGCTGCAGCACACCACTCCTTTGGGGTGGCTGCCTGGTTCCTTTCTACCCCTGGGGGTTCTGTCTGATCGAGGGCTACGGGCTGGGGACTCTCACTTGGTGGCTGGTCCACCGCTATCTCTTCTGAGGACCCTCGCTGCCCGAGGCTACCGGCTGGGTGCCCCTGCTCGCGGGCTGGTCTCTGACCTTAGGTGCCCTTTTGCGACTGGTCCCTTTCCCGGGGCTGAACCATTTAAATTGGAGCGCTGGTGACCACGGTGTCTTTGGCCGTGGTGTGCGGGGAGTCCTTCTTAAGGCTCCGACTGCTGGAGGTGTGTCTGAGTCCCAAATGATTGGGGGGGACAGCTCCTCCAGTAACACAGTCCACCGCCCCTCTAGGTGCAGTCTGTGGGTCTGCCACGTCCCCTGTGGGATTTCCACAGTCGGGGGCTGTTGGCTGGGGGTCCCTGTCTTTAGCGCGGTTTACAGTTTTTGGCTGTCCCTTACGTTTAGCTGCTGCCCCTGGGTTGAAAAGTTTGCACTGATTTATGTGGAACCACTTTGTTCAGCGGGGCAATTTTATGGCATAGACCACGGGGCTTGTCTTGTCGACAATGTGGTACGGTCCCATGTACAGTGCCTCAAAGACTCCTACTCTAGCGTTGTTTCTCACCATAACCTGGTCCCCTATCTCCCAATCTTGGTGCTTGCGGGGTTCTAGCAGCAGTCGGTTGCTCCGATGCTGTTTTCCATGTTGTTAGCAGTCTGCCAGTGAATTTGTTTAAGGTGTTCAAACAGATTCCTGACAAAGCTGTCCCGGTTCGCTTCCCTAAGCTGACCTTCCATGAGTACCGGAGCTAACACATGGGTGGGGTTTCGCATGGCTCTGCCGGTCATGAGCTCGTACGGGGAGTACCCCGTGCTCTTTGACTGGCGGGCCAGGGTCTCCATGAGGACCTGTGGTATGGCCTCTACCCACCCTTTAGGTGAGTCCCCTGAATCTTTGTGCAGCCTTTTTTTGATAGTGTGGTTTAAACGCTCCACAGGCCCGGATGACTGCGGGTTGTGGGTGACATGCTATTTCCCTTTGATGCCGAGTACCTTCAGGATCTCCTGCATCACTTGCCCGGTGAAGTGACTCCCTTGATCGGACTCCACGTTTTGTGGTAGTGCCCATCGGGAGAACACTTCTCTGACCAGGATCCTGGCTGTTCCCAGGGCAGTGGCTGTTTGGCATGTAGTCGATTTGGATCGACTGCCAGGGTCTCTCTACCCTCCTGATATGTCCCATAGACACCTTTCTTTTCTGGAGGTCGGGGTTGTTGGCCGCGCACACCAGACAGCTAGCACAGAACTTGCGTACATCTTCCCTGAGGCCTGGCCACCACCCTGCCTGTATAGGGTATTGGTGAGGCCGCACCTGGAGTACTGCGTGCAGTTTTGGTCACCTTTCTTAAGGAAGCATATACTAGCTTTGGAGGGGGTACAGAGACGATTCACGAGGCTGATTCCGGAGATGAGGGGGTTACCTTATGATGATGGATTGAGTAGACTGGGTCTTTACTCATTGGAGTTCAGAAGGATGAGGGGTGATCTTATAGAAACATTTAAAATAATGAAAGGGATAGACAAGATAGAGGCAGAGAGGTTGTTTCCACTGGTCGGGGAGACTAGAACTGGGGAGCACAGCCTCAAAATACGGGGGAGCCAATTTAAAACCGAGTTGAGAACAAATTTCTTCTCCCAGAGGGTTGTGAATCTGTGGAATTCTCTGCCCAAGGAAGCAGTTGAGGCTAGCTCATTGAATGTATTCAACTCACAGATAGATTTTTAACCAATAAGGGAATTAAGGGTTATGGGGAGCGGGCGGGTAAGTGGAGCTGAGTCCACGGCCAGATCAGCCATGATCTTGTTGAATGGCGGAGCAGGCTCGAGGGGCTAGATGGCCTACTCCTGTTATTAATTCTTATGTTCTTATGTTCTTATGTTCTTATGGGAAGGCTACCACCCATTTGGTGAATACATCCACCAGGACTAGGCAGTACTTGTAACCTCCCTTGGCAGTGGGTAGGGGCCTGATGTAGTCGATTTGGATTGACTGCCAGGGTCCCTCTACCATCCTGATATGTCCCATAGACACCTTTCTTTACTGGGGGTCGGGGTTGTTGGCCGCGTACACCAGACAGCTAGCACAGAACTCGCGGATGTCTTCCCTGAGTCCTGCCTGTTCCACTCGTTGCTGTGATATCTTCACAGAGCACAACACACACAGCTTCCTAAGATGGCAGGCTGCTCTCTCGGAACTCTCCGGAAAGCTGCCTGTTGTTTAATGATTAACTATGCAGCTGCAGTACACAATACGTCCACATCCACAGTGTGGAGCTACAAGTATTACAAGCTTACAGGCATTATACTTCTCCCTCCTGAATGAAAACACCATCATAACAACCATCATACATAACCTTCATGTTTATACATAACACAGAATAAAAACTTAATCTTTTTTCCATATTTACAAATTTAACTTTACCACTTGTTTTCTGTTTCGAAGAGGATACCTTCACTCTCGAACAGAACCTTCCAAACATGGTGTTGATTTCACACTCATTTGAGGCTCATCCTGAGGAACATTTTCCTCCATGGAATTTCCTTGATTTTCATTTGAACTCACTCTAACTTCAGGCTCTTTGTTTCCCTGACTCAGACTCAGACTTTCATTCTGATTCTCTCCTGGATTTGTTTCCAGTACATTGGATTTAGGATTTGCTACTGGTATCAAAACTATCTGAAAAGTCAGAAATAATTGAATCATTACCACCTTCAACTCCTGTCTGTAGGTAAAATATGATCAATATGGACAAATCTAACCTGTCCATTATCAAACATCTTCACCAAATATGTGCGAGGACCACATATCTTCACCATTCTTCCGGGTAGCCACTTTAACCATGTATGATGATGTTTCTTCACTCTCACCTTCTGGTTTAATTTCACACTTTTCTCTTTTACTCTCCTTTTTATCGTGATTCTCTTTCTGTCTTAATTGTGTCTCTTCTACAGACTGTGCCAAATTTGGTTTTAACAATGAGAATCTGGTTTGTGGCTGTCGTTTGAGAAACAACTCTGCTGGTGTTCTACCAGTAGTTGTATGAGGAGTATTCCGATATGTAATCAAAAAAATAGCCAATTTGTGATCCAATGACAATTGTCGTTACCTTGGATTTGGATCTAATATTTGTTTTATGAGGGCACGTTTTACAATTTGTACAGTGCGCTCTGCTGCACCATTCGAAGCAGGGTGGTATGGTGGAACCTTGGTATGTTTCACACCATTTTTGCTCGTGAATTGTGCAAATTCTTCTGAACGAAATTGTGGTCCATTATCTAAAACAATTTCTTCAGGGAGGCCAAATGAAGAAAATAATTTTCATAAAATGTCCAATGTTTTACTTGCTATTATTTTCCACATTGGAAACACCTCAATCCACTTTGAATGGCTATCAATTACAATGAACAATTGTTGTCCATCCAACTCAGCAAAATCAATATGTAGCCTTTGCCACACCCTGGGAGGCCATTTCCATGGTGGTCGTTGCTTGCTTACCAATTGATATGTCGTACACTGACTCACGATGTACTCTATATCTTTATCAAGACCTGGCCACCATAAATAACTACGTGCAAAACTCTTGGTCAAGCACATTCCCAGGTGCTGGTCATGGAGGTCTCCGAATAATTTGGACATGAATTTATTTGGTATAATCACTCTTGCACCCAACATGATACAATCTTTATCGACTGATAATTCATTCCTACGAATGAAGAATGGATGTGTATCTTTGTCTGTTACCTGGTTTGGCCATCCATTTGCAATATACTCATACACCTTTGACATCACTGGGTCACATTTGGTTGCTCTACCAATCTCTTCAACTGTGACTGGCAGTTCATCAATGTATGAAAAATAAAACACTTCTTCCCTATCGGGTGTAACTTGTGATGGGTAAGGCAATCTAGACATTGCATCAGCATTACTGTGATCAGCTGATCGTCTGTATTCAATATCATATGTATATGCTGACAAAATCAAAGCCCATCTCTGCATTCGGGCTGCAACTAATGTTGGAACTGGGGACTTTGGATGGAGGATTGCTGTTCGGGGCTTATGGTCCGTAACGATGGTAAATTTATGACCATACAAGTATTTGTTAAACTTCTTGACCCCAAAAATTAATGCCAAAGCTTCCCTTTCAATTTGCGCATAATTACTCTCACTGGCACTGAGAGTGCGTGAAGCAAAAGCAATTGGTCTCTCCTCCCCACTACTTAATACATGAGAGATTACTGCCCCAACTCCATACGGAGAGGCATCACATGCTAGCTTAATCTCCTTAGATATGTCATAGTGAACTAACATGGTGCTCTCTACCAATTTGTTTTTACACTCCTTGAATGCTGTTTCGCATTCTTTTGACCACTTCCACTGGACCTGTTTTTTCAAAAGTTCATTCAGTGGATGTAATACTGTAGTCAAATTTGGTAGGAACTTCCCATAATAGTTGAAAAAACCCAAGAATGAACAAAGTCCAGTGGCATTCCTGGGAGTGTGTGCATTTCTAATTGCATCCAATTTTTCCATGGTTGGATGTAAACCATCTTTGTCTACTCTATACCCTAAGCACTCCACTGAGTTTTAAAATAACTCACACTTATGAGCAGATACCCGTACTCTGTGCTTCTCTAGCCGTTTGAGGACTTCATTCAATACTTTATTATGAATTTGCCTATTTGGTGCTGAAATTAGTATGTCATCCAATTAACATACTACCCCTTCAATACCTTGCAAAATCTGGTTCATCACCCCTTGGAATATGGCAGGGTCGGAAGACATCCAAACGGTAGCCTATTAAACTGATATAGGCCTAGATGAGTATTTATAATCAAATATGACTTGGACTCCTCATCTCGGCCTATATCAGTTTAATAGGCTACCGTTTGGAGTGTCTTCCACCCCTGCCATATTCCAAGGGGTGATGAACCAGATTCAAGCTGTAAGTAGGTATTCGTAAGATCCAGTTTTGAGAAGATCTGACCACCTGTCAGTGTTGTGAACAAATCTTCTATATTCGGCAATGTATTTGGGACATTACCCTCTAGAACCTGGTTTACGGTGACCTTATAATCACCACACAATCTTACTTTACCATCAGACTTAGGTACAACAACAATGGGTGTAGTCCAATAACATCGATCTATCTTACAAATAATTTTCTCAGTCTCTAGTCTTTTGAGTTCTTGATCAACCTTCTCCTTGAGTGTATATGGTACAGAATGTGGCTTGTAGTAAACCTATCTAGCGTCCTTCTGCACCATGACACTCGCCTTGAAGCCTTGGATGGGACTGCCCGTTTCGCAGAACACCTTCGAATACTGCTTGATAACCTCTTCCGTTGACGAAAATCTCGCTTCCACACAGAAAATCTTACTCCAATCCAGCTTCAGTGAGCTCAACCAATTTCTTCCTAGTAAGGCAATCTTGTCTCCTTTCACTACTATTAGAGGCAAGTTCTGAAATTGATCTTTATATTTCACCGGTACGGTGATACGGCCTACTACAGGAATTTTCTCTCCCAAGTAGCCTCGCATCTCTATCTTGCATTTCTCCAGTTGGAAATCATGCAACTTGTCACGGTACAGTGACTTTGGTATTACACTCACGGAGGCAACCGTGTCAATTTCCATTGGTATCTTGAATCCCGCAACATCTATGTGGATTTTGATGCTTTCCGAATTGCTGTCTGTTAACCTCACGCTCCTGATGACGTGTAATTCTAACATCTCCTCGTCCTGTTGTTGTTCTTCCATGCTATGAAGTCTCTTTGGATTTCGACTCATAGATTTGAACGCTGGACTCAGCTTTAAAAACTGGTTTACCCTTCAGTCGGCATGCCTTCGCAAGATGCTCAGTCTTTCTGCAGAAGAAACACTCTGCCTTCACGTATGGACAACGTTGAGGAATGTGTTGTCCTAGGCACCTATAGCATGACTTCGACGCTCTGGTAGAATTTCTAGTTTCTGAGACTTTCGGCCATGGCCGTCTTTTACTTTGAACCTGCAGGTGATTTACCTCGGTTGACTGATGATAGTAATTATTATTTAATTCGCGGGAATATTGTTCCCTCTCTGTCTGACAAGCAATCTCAAAAGTCAAGTCATCCGTCATCAATAACTTCCTTCTAATCGCATCATTTTTCACCCCACAAAGAAAACGATCCCGTAATGCTCGGTTTTGAAAGTTTCCAAAATTACAGTGCATCGATAGCTTTTTTAATGCTATGATGTAATCAGCGATACTTTCATCCGCCTTTTGCTTCCGAATCCTGAAACGATAGCTTTCAGCAATTTCTAACGGTTTAGGGTTATAGTGCTGCTCCAGCTTCGTTAAAATCTCTTTAAGCATTGTGTCCTTTGGCTCGTCAGGCACAAGCAGATTTACAAGGGTTTCATATAATGCCGGACCTGCCACTGATAAGAAGATCCCTTTCTTATGTTCCAACAGAGCCTGGTTCTGGACTGCATTGTCTGGAACTTCGATTATGTTATTTGCAGTGAAAAACATTTCTAGCCGATCCACATACGCTTTAAAACATTCCTGGTCATGTCTATATTCACCCAAATATCCGATTTCACCTGCCATTTTTAATCTCTAGCTGTTCACACTGTGTGCTGTATTTTTACCTCGGATTTTGTAGCTTTTTTTTCCAAAGACAGAAGCTTTCAAAGTCTTCTGTCGGCTGGCTGAATCCTTCACCAACAAAATTTAAGCTTTAAACATCCGAAAAATCATCCTCGGTCGGTAACTGTGAAATCTTCACAGAGCACAGCACACACAGCTTCCTAAGATGGCAGGCTGCTCTCTCGAAACTCTTCGGAAAGCTGCCTGTTGTTAAATGATTAACGATGCAGCTGCAGTACACAATACATCCACATCCTCAGTGTGGTGCTACAAGCTTACAGACATTACAGTTGCCAAGTGGTCTCAGGTCCAGGGTGTCCTGCTCCTGGACCCTCATGGGCCAGCTGGAGGAATTCTCTCCGGTGTTGTTGCGGTACTACATTTCCTCACCCCTGAACAGCACAGGGCAATTGCTGCGGTGCCGTATGGGCCGTCTATCTTTTCCCCTTTTGCTAGCGTGTTCAGGACAGCTTTGAGGATGGGATCTTGGGTCTGAACCGTTTTTAGGTCTGGAGGCAAAGCTATCCCTGCCGTCCCTATCCAGCCCCTGACTGTTGCGATGGGTCCTTGGTTGTACAGATTCCAGAGCTTGCCCGTGCGGGCCCCCTGATATGTCAGCCTGCTGGTTTCCCTCGCTACGGGGTTCTGTGGTGGAATGTGCCTTCACTTTATGTATGTAGATATTCCCTTCCTCCCCTACGGCTTTCATGATCTTTTCCAGTTGGGGCTTAATTGCCGGGAGTCTCCCGTCTGCAGATGTGTATCCGCAGCGGGTTCAAATAGCCAGGTACTCCATACACAAATTGCATGTGAACATACTGACCGAGCAAATCGTGTATGGGGTAGGGAATTCTTCGGGGTGTGTGACTATGTACACCATCGCAGACAGTTCAGCATGCTGGGCGCTCATAGTACTGGGGAGTTTAATCGCCAGGGCAATGCCTGCCTCGGGGTCATAAACATGGCAGCCTGTGAGTCGTTCACCTGCAGATACCGTGCTTGAACTGTCCACATAGATCTCTCGGCCTGTGGGGTGTAACCCAGTCCAAAAGCCGATGTTAATTTCCCATACCCCTTCTATGGAACACCGGTGGGTTGTCCCTGGATAAATCATGTTGACTGCGAGTCTTGGCTCGCAGAGAGGCCTTTACCCGTAAGTCCATTTGAGAGAGGAGCAGGGTCCAGCGAGCAATGCGGGCACTGCTCACTGTCCCGTCTTTGATTCTCCCGTCCAGGAGCATTTGGGTGGGTATATGGTGGGTGAGGAGTGTGACAGGGGACCCCCCTGTGAAGATCAGTGATCTTTTCACAGCCCAGTGAGTGGCTAGGAAGTGCCTCTCACAGTTGGAGTATAATTTTTCCACATCCGTGAGTATCCTGGAGGAGTAGACCACTGGTCTCAGCCGGCCGTGCCGCTCTTGGAGCAGTACTGCACTCAGGCTGTCCCCACTGGCTGCTACCTCCAGGAAAAACTCTTTACCCCCATCTATGGCCCCGAGAGCTGGTGCGGTCTGCAGGTTTTTCTTGAGTTGGATAAATGCTGCCTCGCAACCTTTGTCCCATTCCCACTCCACTCCCTTGTGTAGGAGTCGGAGCAGAGGGGCTGCTGTGGCTTCATAATCCTCAATGAAATCTCTGCATTACCCGGTTAGCCCTAGAAAAGATCTTACTCCTGTTACTGTGTTGGGGGCGGGTAACTTCTGCACTGCTTCCCTTCTAGCTTTGTCAATGGCTCTTTCCCCAGCGCGCACAGCCAGTCCCAGGAATTTTACTTCCTTCAGGCCGATCTGTGCCTTCTTGGGGTTTACTTTAAATCACTCTTCTTTCAGCAGTTCCAGCAGCTCAGCCAACATAGGGCCATGCTCCTCCCCCTCATCGGTGAACAGGAGCAGGTCATCCACATACTGTACCAGCTGCTTGGATCTGCTAAAACTCTTTAAGCAGTTGGCCAGACACTGATGGAAAATACTGGGGCTGTTGTGGAAGCCCTGAGGGAGACAGTTCCAAGTATATTGCTGTCCTTTAAAGGTAAAAGCAAACTTATACTGATCTTCCCTTCTTAATGGTATGGACCAGAACCCATTGGAAATATCCAGCACTGTGAAGGCGGTCGCGGAGGTTGCGATACTTTCAATGAGGTCGGCGACAGCAGCAACAGGGATGCACACGCGGGGATGTTACGGTTGAGTACTCGATAGTCCACCGTGGCTCTCCAGGAGTTGTCCGGTTTCTTAACCGGCCACAATGGAGACTTCACATGGGTAGCTTTTGGTCTCAATAGCCCCTGTTTAACCAGCGAACCCAAGGCTGTTTCCATGTCTGCCTCTGCCTCCCTGGGGAAATTGTACTGTTTCTGCGGTCGGGTCATGGGGTCCCCATCTGTGCTAACTGTAGTGTCTCTGCACCTTGTTACAAACTCACACGAGACATGTATATATTAGACACGGTCACTCTGTGACCTTCACTTTATTCCCAGGACCAAGGAGTGCGGACCCTGGGTGGGACCTCCCCTTTTAAACCTGGAAACCCAGGTGAGGAGTGTCTCCCGCAAGCTCACCCTCTGTGGTCAGGGTGTGCATTTTAAGGGTACAAGTACAGTGTGCATGAGTTACAGTTACATAACTATTGTCATTGCAAGATGGTGAAATACATGACATGACCTCCCCGCTTAAGTCTTTAAGTTCAGAGGTTAAGTCTATCGGGTGGTCGACGCTCTCTCGTGGAGCGCCGCAGTTGTGGCTCTGGTGGCTGAGCCTCAGCACGTGTCTCTGTCACTTGAGGTGATTCTGGCCTGTCCGGGCTGGCCGCAGGGACTGTGCATGCTGAGGGCTGTCTTTGTTGCTCGTACGCTGGCAGTGGTGTGGGTGCTATCTCATCATGCTCTTCTTCTGATTCCTCCGTGTCTATGCTGAACCTTGTCTTTCTTGGTCCAAGTGTTTGCGGCATATCTGCTCATTGTTTAGTCTGACCACCATGACCCTGTTTCCTTTTTTGCCAATAAAGGTGCCCTCAAGCCACTTGGGTCCCAAAGCATGGTTAAGAACAAATACCGGGTCATCTATTTCTATACACCTCCCCCTTGAGCCTCGATCATGGAGCTCGGTTTGGGACTGGCGCTTGCCCTCAACAATGTCTGCCAGGTCTGGGTGAATGAGGGACAGCTGTGTCTTGAGCGTGCGTTTCATGAGGACTTCCGCTGGCGGGACTCCTGTGAGCGAGTGCGGCCGGGACCTGTAGGCCAGCAGGAGGCACGCTAGGCGATACTGAAGGGAGGGTCCTTGGATGCGTAGCATGCCATGCTTTATGACTTGTTCCGCCCGTTCCGCCTGGCCATTTGAAGCCGGCTTGAACGGCGCTGTCCGGACACGCTTGATCCCATTGCCTGACATAAACTCCTGGAATTCATGGCTGGTAAAACACGGGCCATTATCGCTGACCAGGATGTCCGGCAAGCCGTGGTCGCGAAAACTGTCCGCAGACTCTCCACTGTGATGGATGCCGTGCACGAGTTCAATATGATGCACTCGATCCTCTTCGAGTATGCATCGACAACGATCAGGAACATTTTCCCCATGAACGGGCCCGCATAGTCTACATGAATACGTGACCATGGCCTGGTGGGCCAGGGCCTTTGGCTGAGTGGGGCCTCCCTGGGGGCATTGCCCAGCTGGGCACACGTCGTGCACTTGCGAACCCAGTGTTCGAGGCCTGATTCAATCCCTGGCCACCATCCGTGTGTCCGGGCAATGGCTTTCATTAACACAATGCCAGGGTGCTCGTTGTGGAGTTCCCTGATGAACGCTTCCCTTCCTTTCTGCGGCAGGACTATCCAGCTGCCCCATAACAGGCAGTCGGCTTGGATGGAGAGTTCACCCATCTGTCTCTGAAACGGCCTGACTTCCTCAGGGCACACCCTTTGTGCGGGTGCCCAATTCCCAGTCAGGACACATTTCTTTATCATGGATAGGAAGGGGTCATAACATAAGAACATAACATAAGAATTAGGAACAGGAGTAGGCCATCTAGCCCCTCGAGCCTGCTCCGCCATTCAACAAAATCATGGCTGATCTGGCCATGGACTCAGCTCTTCTTACCCGCCCGCTCCCCATAACCCTTAATTCCTTATTGGTTAAAATCTATCTATCTGTGATTTGAATACATTCAATGAGCTAGCCTCAACTGCTTCCTTGGGCAGATAATTCCACAGATTCACAACCCTCTGGGAATACTCGGTTTTAAATTGGCTTCCCATGTATTTTGAGGCTGTGCCCTCTAGTTCTAGTCTCCCCGACCAGTGGAAACCTCTCTGCCTCTATTTTGTCTATCCCTTTCATTATTTTAAATGTTTCTATAAGATCACCCCTCATCCTTCTTCCTCACCCTTAATCTGTATTACAAATTCAACCATACTGTGATCACTCATTCCTAGAGGATCTTTTACTCGGAGATCGTTTACTATTCCTGTCTCATTACACAGGACCAGATCTAAGATCCTTTGCTCCCTTGTAGGTTCTGTAACATACTGTTCTAAGAAACAGTCCCGTATGCATTCTATGAACTCCTCCTCAAGGCTACCCCATGCGATTTGATTTGACCAATCGATATGTTGGTTAAAATCCCCCATGATTACTGCCGTTCCTTTTTCACATGCCACTATTATTCCCTTGATTATTGCCCGCCCCACCGTGAAGTTATTATTTGGGGGCCTATAAACTACGCCCACCAGTGACTTTTTCCCTTTACTATCTCTAATCTCCACCCACAATGATTCAACATTTTGTTCATTGGAGCCAATATCATCTCTCACAACTGCCCTGATATGATCCTTTATTAACAAAGCTACCCCACCTCCTTTCCCTTCTTGTCTATCTTTCCGAATTGTCAGATACCCCTGTATGTTTAATTCCCAGTCTTGGCCACCCTGCAACCACATTTCTGTAATGGCCACCAAATCATACCCATTTGTAATGATTTATGCCGTCAACTCATTTACTTTATTTCGAATGCAGCGTGCGTTTAGGTAGACTGTTTTAATACTAGTTTTTAAACCATGGTTTTTAGTTTTGACCCCTCCTGCAGCCCCTTTATATTCATACATATTGTCCCTTCCTATCACCTTGTGGTTTACACTTACCCCAGTGCTACTCTGCTCTGTTGCCTCCTGCCTTTTGCATTCTTTCTTGGGGTCGTGTTCATCTGAGCTCTCACCCACTCTAACTAGCTCAGAGCCCTCTCCTGGGTTCCGAATACTCCTTGCATTGAGGCACCGAGCTTTCATGCTTGCCTTTTTATTACACTTTGACCCTTTAGAATTTTGCTGTACAGTGGCCCTTTTTGTTTTTTGCCTTGGGTTTCTCTGCCCTCCATTTTTACTTATCTCCTTTCTGTCATTTGCTTCTGTCTCCATTTTGTTTCCCTCTGTCTCCCTGCATTGGTTCCCATCCCCCTGCCATATTAGTTTAACTCCTCCCCAACAGCACTAGCAAACATTCCCCCTAGGACATTGGTTCCGGTCCTGCCCAGGTGCAGACCGTCCGCTTTGTACTGGTCCCACCTCCCCCAGAACCGGTTCCAATGCCCCAGGAATTTGAATCCCTCCCTGCTACACCACTGCTCAAGCCACGTATTCATCTGAGCTATCCTGCGATTCCTACTCTGACTAGCACATGGCACTGGTAGCAATCCCGAGATTACTACTTTTGAGGTCCTACGTTTTAATTTAGCTCCTAGCTCCTTAAATTCGTCTCGTAGGACCTCATCCTTTTTTTGACCTTTATCGTTTGTACCAATGTGCACCACGACACCTGGCTGTTCACCCTCCCTTTTCAGAATGTCCTGTACCCGCTCCGAGACATCCATGACCCTTGCACCAGGGAGGCAATATACCATCCTGGAGTCTCGGTTGCGGCCGCAGAAATGCCTATCTATTCCCCTTACAATAGAGTCCCCTATCACTATCGCTCTCCCACTCTTTTTCCCACCCTCCTGTGCAGCAGAGCCAGCCACGGTGCCATGAACTTGGCTGCTGCTGCCCTCCCCTGATGAGTCATCCCCTCAACAGTACTCAAAGCGGTGTATCTGTTTTGCAGGGGGATGAGCGCAGGGGACCCCTGCACTACTTTCCTTGCACTGCTCTTCCTGCTGGTCTTCCATTCCCTAACTGGCTGTGGACCCTTCACCTGCGGTATGACCAACTCGCTACACGTGCTACTCACGTCATTCTCAGCATCGTGGATGCTCCAGAGTGAATCCACCCTCAGCTCCAATTCTGCAACGTGGACCGTCAGGAGCTGCAGGCGGACACATTTCCCGCACACATCGTCGTCAGGGACACCGGAGGCGTTCCTGATTTCCCACATGGTACAGGAGGAGCATAACACTTGTCCGAGCTCGCCTAACATGACTTAACCCTTAGATTAACTTAAATTGGCAACAACAGTGCTAAAAGTTGCTCACTGATACAGAAGAGAAAAAAGAAAAACTACTTACCAATCACCAGCCAATCACTTACCACCTTGGCTGTGACGTCACCTTTCTATTTCTTTCTACTTCTTTTTTGCCTTTTCCCTGTTGCTGCACACGCTGGACCTTTTGTCGGCCTCTCTGACTCACGGACTCCCAACTCACCTCCCGACCTCGCGGCCTTTTGTAGGCCTCTCTGACTCACAGACTTCCAACTCAGCGACGCACCTCCCGACCTCGTGGCCTTTTGTGGGTGCTCTTCTGTCCCTCTGCCGTTTCTGAAAGCTAGGATCAGTTGCCTAAGCACCCCCTGTTCTGTGGCTTGAGGATCTCTGGGGTCGAACCAGGCCTTAGCCTTAGTTCTTATTCTGGGTAAACTGTGAGATACTAGGCTTCGGAGCCAGTGCGCTAATTCATCCGGGTTTAAGTGATCCCTGTCTATGTCCCCACTGCAGGCGCTTTTGTACACCGGCCACAGTCGGTCTGCAAAAACCTGTGGGGTTTCTCTTGTGAGCTGCACCGTTTTCTCTACTCCAGAGAAGGGACTCACATCATTGCAGCCCATAACTTCTAAAATGTCCTTTTGGACGGCAGCAAGTGATTTCTGACCTCTTTTGCTCTCAGTAGAGAGGGACTGGTACAGTCTGCTGTCTATGGAGAGGAGAAGCAGCTTTGCCATTTCTGCATCGTCGCACCCATTAATATCCCCTGCCTGTTCCACTTCCACAAAGTGAACCGAGGGGTCTCCCTTTGGAATTAGCTTTCCCAGGTGGCTTATCATAGCCCTAAGCTGGTGGGGATTGTGAGGGACCAAAAACTGACTTTCCAGGGGCCGTGGACCCCCGGCACTGGTGAGCAGGCCAAACTTCTGTTGCCGGACCGGGCACATTGGCCCTGGTTCTGGCTCTCCCTGTTCTGGCTCGCCTACCCCTTCTCCCTGCGGCCAAGCCAAGCTGAAACTCGGTGCTACAGGTGGTGGTGGTTCACTATCCCTGTCCGCCCCACAACTGACTTGCCCCTCCTGCTGCTGAACCGGTGTTGTCACCGGTGCCACAGGTGGTGGCTGGGTAGTTTCCTCCTTCTCTTCCAGGTTTACCTGGGGCATAGTCGGGATTATTAGGCATACCATGCCTTTTGCCTCGGACAGAGCAAGGTTTAAACTTTTAATTTGTTGCTGGCAGGGACCATGGTTTCCCGATTCAAACCCATTAGTGCTAGTTACTTTATACGCTGCCTGCACATCTGTTAATCTTTCCTGGAGCTCTTTTACTTGCAGGGTGAGGCGAGTGCTTTCCTCCCTCAGTGACTTTTCATTACTTTTGGCCTCGGTAACCTGACATTGAAAATAGTCCTGACTGTTTTTAAACCTTTCCATTATTTGGGTCCTTTCCTGTTTTAGCTTACGGAGTTCTCCTGATAATCTTTCTTCTGACATAACCCTTTCCTGATAGTTCTCTGCGCATTCCCATAACTCTGCCTATAATGTTTCATTCATTCTATCTAGGAGTTGGACCTGCCGCTGTAGACAGACCAACCAAATTGCGTTCTCTACTACTTCTTTGTGATCTTTGCTTGCTGTCCACTGGGCTGCAGCGTCAGCTGGACGCTCAGCGCGCAATGGACTAAGCTCCCATTCCTTAGTTACATTCACTTTCTTGTACACATAGGAGGAAATCCTCTCTTCCATTTTGTTTCTTTGCCTCAAACCAGCACTTTCCACATCACATCCCTTGTACCAGAGTCCTGCCGCGGTCGCCATTTTGTAAAGGGGAGTTGCGTCTCTATGAGGGGGTCAGGTTCCATTCTGACCAACTTGAGCAGTTCGAATCACTCCCACTTCCTTGGGTTCTGTACTGTGGATTTATTTGGGGGGTGTGGCAAAAAGTGCAAGTGGTTAAATGCAAAGAACTTTGGTTTTATTACAGTCAAGGTAAAACAGGCTTACTACTCTAGTAAGAAAATACAAGGCACAACTTAAAATCACTCTAATAAAGAACAATACAAGGAAAGGTACAAGGTCAAACTTATAATCACAAATCACTCTAATAAAGAACCATTCAAGGGGGAGGGGTCCACAGTAAATTATACCTCCCACCTCCCAATCCCTAAGTCTAACTAGATTAGACTCCAGGGCATGCAGGGACTATGCTTACCAACCCTTTTGATAGTTAACGGTAGATCGCGGTTGTTTTTCCCCTGATACCACGTTGACTGTGGTTGGTTGCTGCTGTGATGGTGATGTTCTTCCTTCCTTCAACACTTCAGGACTTCGAGGCTGGAGAAGTTAGTTTATAACTGTCGCATTGGTTTCTCTCCTTGTCTTGATGACACAGCGTAGTGTGGTACTATTCTGTCAGTCAAAGTGTCATCTGAGGTGGTAGCTGCCTTGTAGCTATCTAGCAACCACCTAATCTCTGTTGAAAACAGGGGCCAGTTATACAATTTCAGTGTTCTAATTTTAGCGACAAATCTCTTCAAAATCCTTTGTATAATTTTGGCGGGCTTGGTTCTTCTTTGTAATATTTTGTTGGGCTCGTTAAAAGTTGATATGTCTTGGGTGGGTTGATGTTCGAAAACTGTTTCCTGATGGAAATATTAGTTTGGTAATTGCAATGTCCTTTTGTGCTTAGTCTTTCGCATACAGGCTGGATTGGGCCTCTTTGTGATCGAGATGCTGAAATGGTTGTCCAGACCCATGTTGATGGGTAGCTACCTCTGGGTGATTTTGTGATGTTAATGTCTCTTGTGGAGAAGGATTTTCAAATACTCATTCTTCCAGACAGGTTTCCTCAGTTCTCACACCCAGGTGTGTTCACTTAATTAGACTGTCCCTTGCTGGTTCCGTAGGTCCGCCCACAGCCTTGAGTTTGACTTTTAAAATCCAAAATTCTATTAAAGTTTGTAATTTCTTCCATAAGCACTTTAGAGTTCCAAACTTTTCAGTAGATAGTCCCAAATTAAATTTCCTTTTGAATGAGCCCAAACATGGGGGGGAGGGAGGGGGGGGGGTGGAGCCGGGGAGGGGGGGTTCTTGTGAATTTTGCATCCCTTCACTGTGTAACAACTGCTTTCCATGCCTTTTGCATACAAACCCATATTTCCATTTAGAACTGTGTGCAGCCACCTGGTCCATATCTCTGGTACAAATAAGCCTCATATTAAGAAAGGAAGGCCTATATATTGAATCGTTCTTTTTCTAGCTGACTTCTCAATCAATTGAGTCTCCACAGGTTAAAAACCCATCACTTTTCACCTGTCAACATTCTTTAAGGTAGTCTCGAGCAATTGACATAATTATGGAGTCAGTTATAAGGTTTAATGTCCTATTTATCGGCTGCCTGAAGCAGATTACCAAATTTTAAAAGATTACAATATAGATCTCATGTTATAAATGTACACTTATACAAGACTGAAGAAATACTGTCAGGTCAGATGTGTAGCGATTTTAGCCTTAAGATATCGTAATGATTCTCACCTCCATTCTGCCACCATTCTGCTGCCTTGACTTGACTCAGCTTTATGTAGTTAGATCAGAGTGTCTATTGACACCACTATGTCAGCCAATGAGTTCATAGAATCATAGAAATTTATGGCATAGAAGAAGGCCATTCCGCCCATCGTGTCTGTGCTTGCCGACAAAGAGCTATCCAGCCGAATCCCACTTTCCAGCTCTTGGTCCGTAGCCCTTTAGGTTACGGCACTTCAAGTGCACATCCAAGTACATTTTAAATGCCATATGCTTGCACTGTGTCAGCCAATCAGTTGGAGGCGGGTCGGAATTTATAGCACGCATTTTACATCAAACACAGTGGCCTGAATTGTCTTCGGGGAGGCGGGTTGAGAATGGGGGAGGTGATCGGAGGCAGGTGGGAAATCTGGGAGGCCGGGTTTACCGGCAGGGCCTAATTTGAATGTGAGGCCTCAGTTTCCCGCCCGCAGCCAGTCGGCTTGAGAGGATGTCTGGCTGAGAGAGGATAGGCCTCAGTTGCGAGGGGTTGGTCCAAGGGTGGGATCATAGGATGGTGGGGGTGGGGGGGGGTGGCTGTTGGCAAATGGGATGGGTAGTCGGCAATAGGGAGGTTGGTCGGGATTGGCAGGAGGGATGTCAGCAATCGGGAGCGTAAGAGAGGATTGGCGGGTGGGGGGGGAGGTCGGGAGGCAATAGGGGATGGTCGGGAATCTCTGGAGTTCGGGGGTCATGGGGGGGGGGGGTAGGTGATCGGGGATCCCGGGGGGGATTGCAGCTAGGGACTGAGGGGGGCGCAGAGGCCTTATCATCATCGATGGGAGGGGGGTATGGGGGGGGGGTGGGGGGGGTTGGGAGGCCTGGGAATGTGATCACGGAAAGTGGTCGAGGCAGGGGCCCTGGATCCAGGAGGTAGGTATCAAGCCACTTATCTTCTGGATGCAGCAGTCCCCGCCTCTGTTTAAATGCCAGGTTTCACGAATTGTGTGAAATCCGTCCTCCAAGCAGTGAACTTGAAAATGGAGGGGAAAATAGTGGCTTCCAGCCTCATTATAATATTTAAATTGAGGTAACACCCCCTGGAAGTGGATTGGTCGCCCGCTCCCCCGTTCCACCGCCGGCTTGCCTCCGGAAAAACCGGAAGTCGGCGGGTTGGAGATGGGATCAGGACGGGAATTTCAGTTTTACCAATTTAACTGCCCCGTTAAACCCCCACCCATTTTTTTTTAATGGGAAAATTACAGCCTCACAGTCTGTTTACAGAGTTTATTTGAAAAGAGTCTCTGTAACCAAAACATTTTTTTTTATTCGTTCCAGGGATGTGGGCATCGCTGGCAAGGCCAGCATTTATTGCCCATCCCTAATTGCCTTTGAGAAGGTGGTGGTGAGCTGCCTTCTTGAACCGCTGTAGTCCGTGTGGTGAAGATACTCCCACAGCGCTGTTAAGGAGGGAGTTCCAGAATTTTGATCCAACGACAAGAGAAACAGAAACTTCTCCCGATAAATGCAGGGTGATTCCTCCAACAAGATGCAGGTGATGGAATGTAGTTACATCATAGAAATCATGTGCAAATAATCAATCCCAGTCACCTGCAGCAATGGGGTCTCCGGGCAGGATTGATGGGGGAATTTCCAATCATCTCCATCCTGGCCGGGAATACTGGTGTTACTGTATGTAGCCTGGTTGGTGTAGTCAGTCATGTGTGCACACATGAATATCACATCCTTGGAGGTAGAAATCGGCAACTTATTCCACCTCTCTCAAAAACAATAACACTCCAGAAGCTTTTCAGTCAATTTTTTGGCTATAATTAGCTGGAACATTCTCAAACCAAAGGGAATAATTAAAATAAATCTGAATAAATCCAGCAACAATATTATCAACATCAGCAAACAGCAGTATCAAGTTGAAAACAAGGGCATAAAAAGTGGTCAAGACTAGTGGAATGACAGAGGATTGGGAAACTTTTAAAAGCCAGCAAAGAACGACTAAAAAAATAATGAGGAGAGGGATGATAGATTATGAAAGCAAACTAGCACGAAATATAAAAACAGATAATAAGAGTTTCTACAGGTACATAAAAAGGAAAAGAGTGGCAAATGTAAATGTTGGTCACTTAGAGGATGAGACTGGGGAATTAATAATGGGGAACAGGAAAATGGCAGAGACATTGAATAAATATTTTGTATCGGTCTTCACGGTAGAAGACACTAAAAACATCCCAATTGTGGAGGAAGGAACTGAATACAATCATTATCATTAAAGAAGTAATACTCGGTAAAATAATGGGATTAAAGGTGGACAAGTCCCCTGGACTTGATGGCTTGCATTCTAGGGTCTTAAAAGAAGTGGCTGCAGAGATAGTGGATGCATTGGTTGTAATCTGCCAAAATTTCCTGGATTCTGGGGAGGTCCCAGCAGATTGGAAAACTGCAAATGTAACGCCCCTATTTAAAAAAGGAGGCAGACAGAGAGCAGGAAACTATCGACCAATTGGCCTAACATTTGTCGTTGGAAAAATGCTGGAGTCCATTATTAAGGAAGCAGTAGCAGGACATTTGGAAAAGCATGATTCGATCAAGCAGAGTCAACATGGTTTTCTGAAAGGGAAATCATGTTTGACAAATTTGTTGGAATTCTTTGAGGATGTAATGAGCAGGTGGATAAGGGGGAACCAGTGGATGTGGTGCATTTGGATTTCGAGAAGGTATTCGATAAGGTGCCACATAACAGGTCACTGGGTTCGGAGTAATATATTAGCATGGATAGAGGATTGGCTCACTGACAGAAAACAGAGAGTCGGAATAAATGAGTAATTTTCCAGTTGGCAAACAAAACTAGTGGGGTGCCGCAGGGATCGGTGCTGGGGTCTCAACTATTTACAATCTATATTAATGACTTGGATGAAGGGACCAAGTGTAATGTAGCCAAGTTTGCTGATGATACAAAGATGGGTGGGAGAGCACATTGTGAGGACACAAAAATCTGCAAAGGGATATAGACAGGCTAAGTGAGTGGGCAAAAATTAGGCAGATGGAGTATAATGTAGGAAAATGTGAGGTTATCCACTTTGGAAGAAAACATAGAAAAGCAAATTATAATTTTAATGAAGAAAAATTGCAAAGTGCTGCAGTACAGAGGGACCTGAGGGTCCTTGTGCATGAAACACAAAATGTTAGAATGCAGGTACAGCAAGTAATCAGGAAGGCAAATGTAATATTTGCCTTTATTGCAAGGGGGATGGAGCATAAAAGCAGAGAAGTCCTGCTACACCTGTACAGAGTATTGGTGAGGCCACACCTAGAGTATTATATACAGTTTTGGTTTCCGTATTTAAGGAAGGATATATTTATATTGGAGGCTAGTCAGAGACAGTTCACTAGGTTGATTCTGGAGATGAGAGGGTTGACTTATGAAGATAGGTTGCATAGATTTGGCCGATACTCATTGGAGTTCAGAAGAATGAGAGGTGATCTTATCAAAACTTAAAAGATAATGAGGAGGCTCCACAAGGTGGATGCAGAGAGGATGTTTCCACGGATAGGGGAGACGAGAACTAGGGGGCATAATCTCAGAAAAAGGGGCCATAAGAACATAAGAACATAAGGATTAGGAACAGGAGTAGGCCATCTAGCGCCTCGAGCCTGCTCCGCCATTCAACAAGATCATGGCTGATCTGGCCGTGGACTCAGCTCCACTTATCCACCGCTCCTTAATTCCCTTATTGGTTAAAAATCTATCTATCTGTGATTTGAATACATTCAATGAGCTAGCCTCAACTGCTTCCTTGGGCAGAGAATTCCACAGATTCACAACCCTCTGGGAGAAGAAATTCCTTCTCAACTCGGTTTTAAATTGGCTCCCCGGTATTTTGAGGCTGTGCCTCCTAGTTCTAGTCTCCCCGACCAGTGGAAACAACCTCTCTGCCTCTATCTTGTCTATCCCTTTCATTATTTTAAATGTTTCTATACGATCACCCCTCATCCTTCTGAACTCCAATGAGTAAAGACCCAGTCTACTCAATCTATCATCATAAGGTAACCCCCTCATCTCCGGAATCAGCTTAGTGAATCGTCTCTGTACCCCCTCCAAAGCTAGTATATCCTTCCTTAAGTAAGGTGACCAAAACTGCACGCAGTACTCAAGGTGTGGCCTCAACAATACCCTATACAGTTGCAGCAGGACCTCCCTGCTTTTGTACTCCATCCCTCTCGCAATGAAGACCAACATTCCATTTGCCTTCCTGATTACCTGCTGCACCTGCAAACTAACTTTTTGGGATACATGCACAAGGACCCCCAGGTCCCTCTGCACCGCAGCATGTTGTAATTTCTCCCCATTCAAATAATATTCCCTTTTACTGTTTTTTTTTCCAAGGTGGATGATCTCACATTTTCCATCTGCCAAACCTTAGCCCATTCGCTTAACCTATCTAAATCTCTTTGCAGCCTCTCTGTGTCCTCTACACAACCCGCTTTCCCACTAATCTTTGTGTGATCTGCAAATTTTGTTACACTACACTCTGTCCCCTCTTCCAGGTCATCTATGTATATTGTAAACAGTTGTGGTCCCAGCACTGATCCCTGTGGCACACTACTAACCACCGATTTCCAACCCGAAAAGGACCCATTTATCCCGACTCTCTGCTTTCTGTTAGTCAGCCGATTCTCTATCCATACTAACACATTTCCTCTGACTCTGCGTACCTTTATCTTCTACAGTAACCTTTTGTGTGGCATCTTATCGAATGCCTTTTGGAAATCTAAATACACCACATCCATTGGTGCACCTCTATCCACCATGCTCGTTATATCCTCAAAGAATTCCAGTAAATTAGTTAAACATGATTTCCCCTTCATGAATCCATGTTGCGTCTGCTTGATTGCACTATTCCTATCTAGATGTCCCGCTATTTCTTCCTCAATGATAGCTTCAAGCATTTTCCCCACTACAGATGTTAAACTAACCGGCCTATAGTTACCTGCCTTTTGTCTGTCCCCTTTTTTAAACAGAGGCGTTACATTAGCTGCTTTCCAATCCGCTGGCCTCCCAGAGTCCAGAGAATTTTGGTAGATTATAACGAATGCATCTGCTATAACTTCCGCCATCTCTTTTCATACCCTGGGATGCATTTCATCAGAACCAGGGGACTTGTCTACCTTGAGTCCCATTAGCCTGTCCAGCACTACCCCCCGTAGTGATAGTGATTGTCTCAAGTTCCTCCCTTCCCACATTCCCGTGACCAGCAATTTTTGGCATGGTTTTTGTGTCTTCCACTGTGAAGACCGAAGCAAAATAATTGTTTAAAGTCTCAGCAATTTCCACATTTCCCATTATTAAATCCCCCTTCTCATCTTCTAAGGGACCAACATTTACTTTAGTCACTCTTTTCCATTTTATATATCGGTAAAAGCTTTTACTATCTGTTTTTATGTTTTGTGCAAGTTAACTTTGGTAATCTATCTTTCCTTTCTTTATTGCTTTCTTAGTCATTCTTTGCTATCGTTTAAAATTTTCCCAATCTTCTAGTTTCCCACTAACCTTGGCCACCTTATACGCATTGGTTTTTAATTTGATACTCTCCTTTATTTCCTTGGTTATCCACGGCTGGTTATCCCTTCTCTTACCGCCCTTCTTTTTCACTGGAATATATTTTAGTTGAGCACTATGAAAGAGCTCCTTAAAGACTAGATCAACTGGGCTTGTATTCACTGGAGTTCAGAAGATGAGAGGGGACCTCATAGAAACGTTTAAAATTCTGACGGGGTTAGACAGGTTAGATGCAGAAAGAATGTTCCCAATGTTGGGGAAGTCCAGAACTAGGGGACACAGTCTAAGGATAAGGGGGAAGCCATTTAGGACCGAGATGAGGAGGAATTTCTTCACCCAGAGAGTGGTGAACCTGTGGAATTCTCTACCACAGAAAGTTGTTGAGGCCAATTCACTAAATATATTCAAAGAAAAGTTAGATGAAGTCCTTACTACTAGGGGAATCAAGGGGTATGGTGAGAAAGCAGGAATGAGGTACTGAAGTTGCATGTTCAGCCATGAACTCATTGAATGGCGGTGCAGGCTAGAAGGGTCGAATGGCCTACTCCTGCACCTATTTTCTATGTTTCTATGTTTCTATCCCTTCTTTTACCGCCCTTCTTTTTCACTGGAATATATTTTTGTTGAGCACTTTGAAAGAGCTCCTTAAAAGTCCTTCATTGTTCCTCAATTGTGCCACCGTTTAGTCTGTGTTTCCAGTCTACTTTAGCCAACTCTGCCCTCATCCCACTGTAGTCCCCTTTGTTTAAGCATAGTACGCTCGGTTGAGACATTACTTCCTCACCCTCAATCTGTATTACAAATTCAACCATACTGTGATCACTCATTCCGAGAGAATCTTTTACTAGGAGATCATTTATTATTCCTGTCTCATTACACAGCACAGGAGCAGATTCTAAGATAGCTTGCTCCCTTGTAGGTTCTGTAATATACTGTTTTAAGAAACAATCCCGTTCTATGAATTCCTCCTCAAAGCTACCCCGAGCGATTTGATTTGACCAATCGATATGCAGGTTAAAATCCCCTATGATTACTGCCGTTCCTTTTTCACATGCCTCCATTATTCCCTTGATTATTGCCCACCCCACCATGAAGTTATTATTTGCGGGCCTATAAACTACGCCTACCAGTGACTTTTTCCCCTTACTAGCTCTAATCTCCACCCACAATGATTCAACATTTTGTTCATTAGAGCCAATATCGTCTCTCACAACTGCCCTGATATCTTCCTTTATTAACAGAGCTACCCTACCTCCTTTCCCTTCTTGTCTATCTTTCCGAATTGTCAGATACCTCTGTATGTTTAATTCCCAGTCTTGGTCACCCTGCAACCACGTTTCTGTAATGGCTACCAAATCATACCCATTTGTAATTATTTTTGCCGTCAACTCATTTACTTTATTTTGAATGCTGCGTGCGTTTAGGTAGAGTGTTTTAATACTAGTTTTTAAACCATGATTTTTAGTTTTGACCCCTCCTGCAGCCCCTTTATATTCATACATATTGTCCCTTCCTATCACCTTGTGGTTTACACTTACCCAGTGCTACTCTGCTCTGTTGCCTCCTGCCTTTTGCATTCTTTTTTGGGGTCCTGTTCATCTGAGCTCTCACCCACTCGAACTAGCTCAGAGCCCTCTCCTGGGTTCCGAATACTCCTTGCATTGAGGCACCGAGCTTTCATGCCCAGCAAGGCCAGCTGCACAGTAGCCCAGCGAGGGCCCAACAAATGATTCAACAACACCAGCTGTCGCACCGAGATGATCAACCAGAGCAAGAAGGACCCCAGATCGACTCACATTGTAAATAGTTACAGTATTGACTTTGGGAAGGATTGTTGTTATATATGTATACTTGCATTTACTCTGTACAGCCACCAGAGGTCTCATAGCGTGCAGTCGTAAATGATCCCATAATCCCTTGGGAGCACCGGTATTTAAGGTGGCTTCACAGGTTGGAGAGGCACTCTGGAGACCTGCAATAAAAGAATAAGGTCACACGTTACTTTGAGCTCACAGTGTTCAGCCTGACTTTTTCTCCATACACAACAGTCTCGATTTTAAAATCCTCATCCTTGTTTTCAAATGGGCTTGCCCCTTCCTGTCGCTGTAAACTCCTCCAGCTTATAACCACGAATAACCTCCCGAAAATACTAGGATCGAGGGTCTAGCGAGAAGGGGAACTGAGGGAAATCCTAATTAGTCAGAAAATGGTGTTCAGGAAATTAAAGGGACTGAAGGCCGATAAATCCCCCGGGCCTGATAGTCTGTATCCCAGAGTATTAAGGAAGTGGCCCTAGAAATAATGGATGCATTGGTTGTCATTTTCCAACATTCTATAGATTCTGGTTCAGTTCCTATGGATCGGAGAGTTGCAAATGTAACCCCACTTTTTAAAAAAGGAGGGTTAGAGAAAACAGGGAATTATATACCAGTTAGCCTGATATCGGTTGGGGGGAAAATGTTGGAATCAATTATTAAAGATGTAATAACAGCGCTTTTGGGAAGCAGTGACAGGATCGGTCCAAGTCAGCATGGATTTATGAAAGGGAAATCATCCTTGATAAATCTTCTAAAATTTTTGAGGATGTAACTAGTGGAGTGGATAAGGGAGAACCTCTGGATGTGGTGTATTTGGACTTTCAAAAGCTTTTGACAACGTCCCACACAAGAGATTAGTGTGCAAAATTAAGGCACATTGTATTGGGAGTAATGTATTGATGTGGATAGAGAACTGGTTGGCAGACAGGAAGCAAAGAGTGGGAATAAACAGGTCCTTTTCAGAATGGCAGACACTGACTAGGCCGTAGGGTTCAGTGCTGGGACCCCAGCTATTTACAATATATATTAATGATTTAGACAAAGGAATCGAATATAATATCTCCAAGTTTGCAGATGACACTAAGCTGGGTGGCAGGGCAAGCTGCGAGGAGGATGCTATGAGGCTGCAGAGGGACTTGGACAGGTTAGGTGAATGGGCAAATGCATGGCAGATGCAGTATAATGTGGATAAATGCGAGGTTATCCACTTTGGTTGCAAAAACAGGAAGGCAGATTATTATCTGAATGGTGACAGATTATTAAAAGGGGAGGTGCAACGAGACCTGGGTGTCATGGTACATCAGTCATTGAAGGTAGGCATACAGGTACGGCAGACAGTAAAAAAGGCAAATGGCATGCTGGTCTTCATAGCGAGGGGATTTGAGTATAGGAGCAGTTGTACAGGGCCTTGGTGAGACCACACCTTGAGTATTGTGTACAGTTTTGGTCTTCTAATCTGAGGAAGGACATTCTTGCTATTGAGGGAGTGCAGCGAAGGTTCACCAGACTGATTCTTGGGATGGCAGGACTGACATATGAAGAAAGATTGGATCGATAGGCTTATATTCACTAACATTTAGAAGAATGAGAGGGGATCTCAAAGAAACATATAAAATTCTGACGGGATTGGACAGGTTAGATGCAGGAAGAATGTTCCCGATGTTGGGAAAGTCCGGAACCAGTGGTCACAGTCTAAGGATAAGGGGTAAGCCATTTAGGACCAAGATGAGGCGAAACTTCTTCACTCAGAGAATTGTGAACCTGTGGAATTCTCTACCACAGAAAGTTGTTGAGGCCAGTTTGTTGGCTATATTCTAAAGGGAGTTAGATGTGGCCCTTATGTCTAAAGGGATCAAGGGGTATGGAGAGAAAGCAGGAATGGGGTACTGAAGTTGCATGATCAGCCATGGTCATATTGAATGGTGATGCAGGCTCGAAGGGCCGAATGACCTACTCCTGCACCTACTTTCTGTGTTTCTATGTTTCTATGTGTCTTATATCCTTCCGAGATGGTGAGTGAAGAAAACACAGGAAATTCAGCAGTTGGCCGACAGCCATGACATGCGAGGATTCTTCACCGCAGTCAAGCCCACCTACGGCCCAAGCACCCAAGGCCCTACCCCACTGCTGGCCAAGGACGGGGAAACACTCATCAAGGACACTGAGGCAATCAGGGTCCACTGGAAGGAGCACTTCAAAGATCTCCTTAATCCAGACTCTGCCTTTGACACGAGTGTCCTCGACTCCATCCCGCAGCATGCTACCTGTCACCATTTCAGCAAAACCCCAGTCCTGCACGAGGTAGAAAAAGTCATCCATCAGCTCAAGAACAGGCAGCTGGAATCCCCACTGAGGCACTAAAGTATGGCAGAGAGGCACTATTGGCTCGGATGCATGACCTCATCTCTCATCTGGAAAGAGGAGAGCATGCCTGGAGACCTCAGAGATGCCGTACTCGTGACCATCTTTAAAAAAAGGGACAAGTCCGACTGCAGCAACTACAGGGGAATCTCCCTGTTGTCGGCCACTGGGAAAGTCATTGCTAGAATGCTCCTCAGCCGTCTTTTCCCTGTGGCTGAGGAGCTCCTCCCAGAATCACTGTGGGGATTCCATCCGCTAAGGGGTACAACGGACATGATCTTCACGACGTGACAGCTGCAAGAGAAATGCAGGGAACAGCACCAACTCTTCTTTGACCTCACAAAGGCCTTTGACACTGTTAACAGTGAGGGAATATGGAGCGTCCTTTTTGTTTAGGCTGCCCGCAAAAGTTTGTCACCATCCTCCGCCTGTTCCACGACGACGTGCAAGCCGTGATCCTGACCAACAGATCCACCACAGACCCAATCCACGTCTGGACCGGGGTCAAGCAGGGCTGCGTCATCGCGCCAACCCTCTTCTCGACCTTCCTCGCTGCAATACTCCATCTCACGTTCAACAAGCTCCCACTGGAGTGGAACTAAACTATAGAACCAGTTCAGTGGGAACCTGTTCAACCTTTGTTGCCTCCAAGCTAGATCCAAAACCGTCCCATCCTCTGTCGTCGAACTACAGTACGCGGACGACGCTTGCGACTGCGCACATTCAGAGGCTAAACTCCAAGCCACCGTCGACATCTTCACTGAGGCATACGAAAGCATGGGCCTTACACTAAACATCCGTAAGACAAAGGTCCTCTACCAACCTGACCCTGCCACACATCACTGCCCCCCCCCGGTCATCAAAATCCATGGCACAGCCTTGGACATCATGGACCACTTTCCATACCTCGGGAGCCTACTCTCAGCGAGGCAGACATCGACAACGAGGTCCAACACTGCCTCCAGTGTGCCAGCGCAACCTTTGGTCACCTGACGAAGAGAGTGGTCGAGGATCAGGCCCTCAAATCTGGCACCAAGCTCATGGTCTACAGGGCTGTAGTGATACCTGCCCTCCTGTATGGTTCAGGGACGTGGACCATATACAGCAGACACCTCAAATCGCTGGGGAAATATCTCCAACGATGCCTCCGCAAGATTCTGCAAATCCCCTGGGAGGGTGGATGCACCAACATCAGTGTTCTCGATCCAGCCAACATCCCCAGCTTCGAAACACTGATCACACTCGAGCAGTTCTGCTGGGCGGGCCACATTGTCTGCATTCCTGACACAAGACTCCCAAAGCAAACGCTCTACTCGGTACTCCTGCACGGCAATCGAGCCCTAGGTGGACAAAGGAAATGTTTCAAGGACACCCTCAAAGCCTCCTTGATAAAGTGCAACATCTCCACCGACACCTGGGAGTTCCTGGCCAAAGACTGCCCAAAGTGGAGGAAGAGCATCCGGGAGGGCGCTGTGCACCTCGAATCTCATCGCCGAGAGCATGCAGAAAGCAAGCGCAGGGAGCGGAAGGAGCGTGTGGCAAACCAGACTCCCCACCCACCCTTTCCTTCAACCACTGTCTGTCCCACGTGTGACAGAGACTGTAATTCTCGTATTGGACTTTACAGTCACCTGAGAACTCACTTTTAGAGTGGAAGCGAGTCGTCCTCGATTTTGAGGGACTGCCTATGATGATGGATGATCCTTCCAAGATCTTTGCCCTCTTCCAATTCTCACCTCTTGTGCATCCCGGATTTTAAACGCTCCATCATTGATGGCCATGCCTTCCGCTGCCTAGGCTCTAAGCTCTGGAATTCTCTCCATAAACCTCACTGCCTCTCTCTCCTCCTTTAAGCTGCTTCTTAAAATCTACTTCTTTGACCAAACTTTTGGTCACCTGGCTTAATATTTCCTTATGTGGCTCGATATCAAATGTTGTCTGATTTTATTTTTTATTCATTCATGGGATGTGAGCATCACGGGCAAAGCCAGCATTTATTGCCCATCCCGAATTGCCCTGGAAAAGGTGGTGGTGAGCCATCTTATACAACTGAGTGGGCTATTTCAGAGGGCAGGTAAGAGACAACCACTTTGCTGCGGGTCTTGAGTCACATGTCATCCAGACCAAGTTTAGGATGGCAGATTTCCTTCCCTAAAGAATATTAGTGAGCCAGATGGGTTTTTTGTGACAATCTGGTAATTTCATGGTCACCATGACTGATGCTAGCTTTTTATTCCTCAACAATATTTAAGTTCCCCAGCTGCTGTGGTGGGATTTGGACTCATGTCTCCAGATCATTAGTTCAGGCCTTGGAATTACTAGGTCAGTGATATAACCACTCTGCTACCTTACCCGATTACACTGCTGTGAGGCGCCTTCGGATATTTTACTCGGTTAAAGGTGCTATATTATTGTTGTTAATGGAGTGTTAAAAAGGGGACTGGCTCCTCACGTTTATCTGTATGAAACAGGTTGCCTTAACATTCATAGAGCTTGGTTTTCGGTCTTCAGCCACCCCTGTTAACGCCCCAGAGGAGTGGCAATGTTGGCGGCAAGCACTTCCGGGCGGGTGAGCGGCCAGCTTCCAGAGACCCGCTGGGACATTCGGTGCCAGTTTTGGTGGGACACAGAGCATTACCGCCTGGAAGTGGCGAGCCGGTGTGCAACGTATTGGTTGCGAAACCAACTCGACGTTTGGCTGCCACCCGATCCGTAGCACTCCGTAGAGCGCCCTGGTGGGACCGCCTGTGAAAGCGTCCTGGAGGGACCTGCCTGTGAAAGCGGGCAGTGCGAGCTACAGCCACAGTCAGGTAAGTAATGTCCACCTCAGATAATTGTGATTGTTTTTTTGTTTTTGTTTTTTGCGATTTATGTTGTGGTGGCGTGAGTTATGCATTAGGAATGTTTTTGGTGGGTTTTTTTCAGGTTCCCCCGTACCCACCTCACCCATCCTTCTCTTAGGGCACTCCCGGGCTGGCTGTTTAGCTCGAGATTTTCACTTTCTCAGCTGGCCTAGCACCCTAAAAGAGATGTGTAAGGCCTCCCTTAGCACTCCGCTCCAAACTCGGGGCCCAGCTGATGAATTTTGCTGACTGAGACACAAATTGTTCCTGGGCACAAACTTTACCGCCCCGCCGCCATTACCGTCCCGAAATGATCAGAACCAAAAATCCAGCCCATAGTGCCACAATATTGTGGATCCACAGTGTTGTCTTGCACGAACTTAGAGGTATTTAAGGGAGGCTCATGCATTTCTTCTCAGATGCACTCAATAGAATAAAAGTATCCTTCAAATACGTTTACAGTTATGCTATAAATAGCAAATGAAAGAATTATGCCATCCACATAATTGAATTCAATATGAAATTGTAACATAAATAACAAAGTCTAAGGAATTTTGTTGTCTCTTTTTGTATTCTGTGGTTTCACAGCAAACCTTACTTACATTCTAAAATTGTTGTGAAGTGTTTATTGCGAAATAAAAATTTCTCAGCAACTACATAATCTGTGTGTGGAGGAGGATGACATGGGTATGTTTCTAAATGAATACTTTGCACGCAATAGAGAGGTCGATCCAGACATTGTAGTTAAGGAGGAGTGTGAAATATTAGATGAGATAAACATAGTGAGAGAGGAAATAAGAAGGGGTTTAGCATCTTTGAAAGTATAGGCCCCGATGAAATGAATCCCAAGCCAGAGGATTGGGTAACTTTTAAAAACCAGCAAAGAACGACTACAAAAATAATAAAGTGAGGGAAGATAGATTATGAAAATAAACTGGCAAGAAATATAAAAACATATAGTAAGAGTTTCTACAGGTATATAAAAGGAAGAGAGTGGCTAAATTAAATGTTGGTCCCTGAGAGGATGAGACTGGGGAAGTAATAATGGGGATCAGGGAAATGGCAGAGACTTTAAACAAATATTTTGTATCGGTCTTCACGGTAGAAGACAGTAAAAACATCCCAATAGTGGATAATCAAGGGGCTATAGGGAGGGAGGAACTTAATACAATCACTATCACTAAAGAAGTACTCAGTAAAATAATGGGACTAAAGGCAGACAAGTCCCCTGGACCTGATGGCTTGCATCCTAGGATCTTAAAAGAAGTGGCTGCAGAGATAGTGAATGCATTGGTTGTAATCTGCCAAAATTCTATGGATTCTGGGGAGGTCCCAACGGATTGGAAAACTGCAAATGTAACGCCCCCCATTTAAAAAAGGAGGCAGACAAAAAGCAGGAAAATATAGACCAGTTAGCCTAACATCTGTCATTGGGAAAATGCTGGAGTCCCATTATAAAGGGAGCAATAGTAGGATATTTGGAAAAGCATAATTCAGTCAAGCAGAGTCAGCATGGTTTTATGAAAGGGAAATCATGTTTGACAAATGTGCTGGAGCACTTTAAGGAGGTAATGAACAGGGTGGATAAGGGGGAACCAACGTTTTGAGGAGGACACAAAAAATCTGCAAAGGGATATAGACAGGCTAAGTGATTGGGCAAAAATTTGACAGATGAAGTATAATGTGGGAAAGTGTGAGGTTATCCATTTCAGCAGAAAAAATAAAAAAGCAAATTATTATTAAAATGGAGAGAAATTACAAAATGCTGCAGTACAGAATGACCTGGGGATCCTTGTGCATGAAACACAAAAAGATAGTATGCAGGTACAGCAAGTAATCAGGAAGGCAAATGGAATGTTGGCCTGTATTGCAATGGGAATGGTGTATAAAAGCAGAGAAGTCCTGCTACAACTGTACAGGGTATTGGTGAGGCCACACCTAGAGTACTGCATACAGTTTTGGTCTCCTTATTTAAGGAAGGATATACTTGCATTGGAGGCTGTTCAAAAATGGTTCACTAGGCTAATTCCAGAGATGAAGGGTTTGACTTATGAAGAAAGGATGAGTAGATTGGGCCGATACTCATTGGAGTTCAGAAGAATGAGAGGCGATCTTATTGAAACATATAAGATAATGAGGGGGCTTGACAAGGTGGATGCAGAGAGGATATTTCCACTCATAGGGGAAACTAAAACTAAGGGACATAGTCAGAATAAGGGGCCGCCCATTGACAATTGAGACGGGGAGGAATTTCTTCTCTCTGAGGGTTGTAAATCTATGGAATTCTCTGTCCCAGAGAGCCATGGAGGCTGGGTCATTGAATATATTTAAGGTGGAGATAGACAGATTTTTAAGCAATAAGGGAGTAAACGGTTATGGGGAGCGGGCAGAGAAGTGGAGCTGAGCCCATGATGAGATCAGCCATGATCTTTTTGAATGGTGGAGCAGGCTCATGGGGCCAAATGGCCGACTCCTTATGTTTCTTATGTTTCTTATGTTAAGAGAAGCAAGGGAGGAAATAGCAGAGGCTCTGACCATCATGTTCCAATCCTCCCTGGCTGCAGGCATGGTGGTGGAGGACTAGAGGACTGTTAACATTGTATCTTTGTTTAACAACTCAGAAAGAGATAGACCAAGTACTTACAGGCTAGTCAGCCTAACCTTGGAGGTGGCCAAATTATTGGAAAGATTCAGTATAAATCCTCATTAAGAAAAGTATGGATTAATCAAGTACACTCAGAGTGGATTTGTTAAGGGAAGGTAGTGTCTGACTAACTAGATAACATTTTTTGAAGAGGTAACAAGGAGGTTCGATGAAGGCAGCACATTTGATATAGTCTACATGGATTTTAGCAAGGCTTTTGACAAGGTCCCATATGGCAGACTGGTCACAAAAGTAAAAGCCCATGGGACCCAAGGGAAAGAGACAAGTTGGATTCAAAATTGGCTCAGAAGCAGGAAGCAAAGGGTAATGGTTGATAGGTGTTTTAGTGACTGGCACACTGTTTCCAGTGGGATTCCACAGGACTCAGTACTTAGTCGCTTGCTTTTTGTGGTATACATCAATGCTTTAGACTTCAATGTAAGGGGCATAATTAAGAAGTTTGCAGATGATACAATAATTGGCCTTGTGGTTGATAGTGAAGAAGAAAGCCAGGGTCGTGAATAGGTCGTCTGTCTTTGGGTAGTGGGTATTGGTCCTGCAGCAAAAAAACGGTTAATCGTTACTTTATAGTCCCAGCAAAGTCTAACCGTACCATACCGTCCTCCTTGAGTACCGGAACAATCGGACTTGCCCAGTCATTGAATTCCACCGGCGCGATGATGCCTTCATGTTGCAGCCTGTCCAGCTCGATTTCCACTTTTTCACGCATTATGTACAGTACCGCCTGAGCCTTGTGGTGGATGGGTCGCGTACCGGGAACCAAATGGATCTGCACTTTCTCCCCCGAGAAATTTCCAATGCCTGGCTCGAATAACGAAGGGAATTTGCTTAGAAACTGGGTACATGCGGTATCGTCGATGGACAAAAGTGCTCGGATGTCATCCCAGTTCCAGCGGATTTTCCCCAGACAGTTTCTGCTAAACAATGTGGGGCCATTCCCTGGCACAATCCACAGCGGGAATTTGTGTACTGCTCCATCATAGGAGATTTGACTTCAGCACTGCCAATTACAGGGATTAGTTCCTTTGTGTAAGTCCTTAGTTTGGTGTGAATGGGGCTGAGCTTGGGCCTGTGTGCCTTCTTTCCCCACAGCCTGTCCAAGGCCGTTTTACTCTTATGGACTGACTTGCCCCCGTGTCCAGCTCCATCGACACTGGAATACCGTCCAGTTCAACTTTCAACATTATTGGTGGGCATTTCATCTTGAAAGTGTGTACCCCATACACCTCTGCCTCCTCCGTACGAGTTTCCAATTCCATCTGATCCACTGTGGATCGATCTTCCTCTGCAACATGGTGGTTTGCAGAGTTTGCAGGGTTTGCAGCTCGCCTGCACATTCGTTGGAGGTGTCCCATTGTTTTGCAGCCATTGCACGCATAGTGCTTAAAACAGCATTGAAGGGGCCGATGATCACCTCCACAGCGCCAACAGGGTGTTAACTGCCTCACATTAACAGACAATGGCGGACTATGGGTCAATTGAGGTTGGGCCACAGCAGCCAGCGTTTACATTCTGTCCAGTACATTTTTGCTCCAAACCGACGTTACTTTATACACAGTACTGGCCGAAACTTCTTTGCTCTGCGAAATCTGTTTGGTGTTGTCGCTGGTGGACATAAATGCCTGGGCAATCGTTATGGCTTTACTCAGATTCGGAGTTTCTACAATCAACAGTTTGCGAAGGATTGTCTCATGTCCGATGCCCAGTACAAAAAAGTCTCTGAGCATTTGTTCTAGGAATCCCTCAAACTCACAATGTCTGCAAGGCGCCTTAGTTCGGCGACGTAACTCGCCATTTCCTGGCTCTCCGATCGTTGACACGTGTAGAACCGATATCTCACCATCAAAACACTTTCCTTAGGATATAGGTGCTCCCAGACCAGCGTACACAGTTCTTCATAGGATTTCTCTATTGGTTTTGCCGGGGTCAGGAGATTCTTCATGAGGCCATAGGTTGTTGTCCCACAGACAGTTAGGAGGATCACCCTTCGTTTGGTCGCGTTCTCATCCCCTTCTAGCTCATTGGCCACGAAGTATTGGTCGAGTCTCTCCACGAAGGTCTCTCAATCGTCCCGCTCTGAGAACTTCTCCAGGGTGCCAACTGTTCATTACATTTCACGTGGTTGTTCGGTTGTTCGCGCATTGGTTACAGGTCGGGACACCATGGAGCACTTGAAGGACCTGGATGTCCTAGTCAGCGACAATGGGCCGTGCTTCACCAGTGCTGAATTCAAAAACTTCATGATCCGCAACGGGATCAAACATATCACATCTGCCCCATTCAAGCTGCCTCCAACGGCCAGGCAGAATGGGCAGTTCAGACCATCAAACAAAGCTTGAAAAGCGTGTCGGAAGGCTCCCTGCAGATCCGGTTGTCCCAAGTACTGCTCAGCTACCGCACCAGACCTCACTCACTCACCGGAATACCCCCAGCTGAGCTACTCATAAAAAGGGTACTTAAAACATGGCTCTCTCTGGTCCACCCTGATCTACATGATCACGTGGAGGACAAGCGGCATCAACAAAGTGTGTACCATGACCGCGCAAATTTGTCACGCGATATTGAGATCAATGATCCTGTGTTTGTGCTCAATTATCGATATGGTCCCAAATGGCTCACTGGCACGGTCACAGCCAAAGAGGGGAGTAGGGTATTTCAGGTCAAACTGATCAATGGACAAACGCACAGAAAACACTTGGCCCAAATCAAATTGCGGTTCACCAATAGCTACGAACAACCTGAAGAGGACACCATCAACTTTGAGCTTTCAACACACACACAAGTGGCAACTGACATCACAGTTGACCATGAAACCAAACTCATCATCCCCAGCAGCCCGGCAAGGGAGTGCATAGCCCCAGATCATTTCACCTTGTAAATAAGTGTTCTGTTGACTTCACGGGGGAGTGATGTTATGTATTTAACCCCTTGTAACCTGCATCACACCTGACCACCAGAGGCCTACCTGTTGGAGTCTGAAGGGATCCCAGCTTGCATTGGGAGCACAGTATATAAGCAGGCCACCCACGAGGTACCTGCACTCTGGAATCTTAATAAAGGAGCTAAGATCACACTTGCTCATTACACACAGTGCTCAATCTGACCATTTATTATGAGAATAACACTTCTAATGGTGTTTCCTGCCTTTAATCCCCAGGGGCCCTTCTCTTAACTTTATTTCTGCTAGAAGGACACCCACTGTAGAATCAGTAAATCTGCGAGCCTGCCCTGCTGCTGACCCCTGACCCCCAATGCTGCTCTATTTCTCATTCCTTGTTGCACTGTTCTGTTGTTCTCTGCTGAAAATATGCGCATCTTTAGTCGCTGCAGTACCACTGAATTTCTCTTCCTCTTATCAGAGATACACCAGCAGCTAACGGTTTAACTGCTGTAAACCCACCCCACATAATAAATAAGGGTCAGTCCCGGAAACTTTAACGGTTTAAAGGTGGATTTAGTTGGGTGGGCAATCGTCTCCACCTGCTGCTAATCTGCCAACAGTCCCGTGAGTCACACTTCAATGGCATGGAATTTTACACACTTGTTATCCAATACAAAAAAATTAAATTATCATTTTTAGGCAGTAAAGCAACTCTGTTGCCACAACACGACCTTGAAAAGGCATGGGGAAGCATCATTAGAAGATCAAAGCATCATCCTAAAGGTCAGAGAAATGTTTATGATAATTCTTAAAGACTTCAAACATTCCGCAATCGGAACACAATAGAAGCTTCTGGCTGGCACGCTCCAACTACAAAAAAAAATGCAGAAACTGATTGAACAGGGTAGAGAAAGTTATTACACAGATATTCTAACTGAGCTGTAATGGTGGCAGTGTCCTTCTTCTCTGGGATTACTTTGAACTCTGGTAAGCGAGAAAATAATTTCATGTCACTTGTAAGTTCTTATTGTAAAGCTTATAACATTTCCTGAGGTATCCATAGCAACAGTCTTTCTGAAGACTAGCAAGTGATCAAATGGTAACGTCCTCAGCTTTCAGCGTGTGTCGTGTTAACATAAATAATTCATGGTCTTCTTCTCTGTCTTTTCCACTGATGGTAGTGTAAACAGATCAGAGGTCCAGAGTTTGAAGTCGAATATTGTAAGTGCGAACCTATGTTTTTGGAGATAAGTTCACCACATCCACCACAGTGTCCAGGCAAGAGGTCATCACAATCTCAGGAGATGATAAGTGGTACACTCATAATAAAGGATGAAACTGAGTACTGTGAACAATGAGCAAGTGTGACCTTAGCTCCTTTAATAAGACTTCAGAGTGCAGGTACCTCGTGGGTGACCTGCTTATATACCGTGCTTCCAAGGGATGCTGGGATCCCTTGGGACTCCAACAGGTAGGCCCTCTTGTGGTAGTGTAATACAGGTTGCAAGGGGTTAAATACATAAAATCACTCCCCTGTGAAGTCAACAGTACACTTATTTACAAGGTGAGATGAGCTGGGGCTTTTTTCGCTCCCTTGTCGATCAACTCGGTACAAATGCGGGTGTGGATGATTTGATTAGTTCTTCACTGGGTTGTTGGGCAGCCAGCCTTGCTGGGCTGCTGGGGATGGTGAGCTCGGCTTCGTGGTCAACCATGATGTCAGTTGCCACTTGTGTGTGTGTTGGAAGGTCAAAGTTGGAGGTATCTTCTTCGGGTTGTTCGTAGCTGTTGGTGAACCACAATTTGATTTGGTCCAAATGTTTTCTGTATGTTTGCCCATTGGCCAATTTGACCTGAAACACCCTAATCCCCTCTTTGGCTGTGACCATGTCAGCGAGCCATTTGGGACCATGTCCATAATTGAGCACAAACCCAGGATCGTTGATCTCAAAATCGCGTGACAAATTTGCGCGGTCATGGTACACACTTTGTTGATGCCGCTTGTCCTCCATGTGATCATGTAGATCAGGGTGGACAAGAGAGAGCCTTGTTTTTAGTGCCCTTTTCATGAGCAGCTCGGCTGGGGGAACTCCGGTGAGTGAGTGGGGTCTGGTGTGGTAGCTGAGTAGCACTCGGGACAACCGGGTCTGCAGGGAGCCTTCCGAAACACGTTTCAAGCTTTGCTTGATGGTCTGAACTGCCCGTTCTGCCTGGCTGTTAGATGCGGGCTTGAACAGTGCAGATGTGGCGTAGTTGATCCCATTGCAGGTCATGAATTCCTTGAATTTAGCACTGGTGAAGCACAGCCCATTGTCACTGACGAGGACATCAGGCAGGCCGAGCGTGGCAAACATGGCTCATAGGCTTTCAATAGTGGCCATGGACATGCTTACAGACATTATCGCACATGCAAGCCATTTTGAGTAAGCGTCCACGACAACCAAAAAACATTTCGCCTAGAAATGGGCCTGCATAGTCCACGTGGATCCTCGACCACGGTTTGGAGGGCCACGACCACAAACTTAGCGGTGCCTCTCTGGGTGCATTGCTCAGCTGAGAGCAAGTGTTGCACTGGCGCACACATGACTCCAAATCTGAGTCAATGCCAGGCCACCACACATGGGATCTGGCTATGGCTTTCATCATTACAATGCCTGGGTGGGTGCACTGCAGTATCTCTGCCTTTCTTGGGCAAGACCAGGCGATTGCCCCACAACAGACAGTCCGCCTGCAGGGACATTTCGTCTTTGCGCCTGTGGAACGGCTTAATCGCCTCCTGCATCTCCACTGGGACACTGAACCAGCTCCCATGGAGGACACAGTTTTTTTTTACCAAGGACAGTAAAGGATCCTGGCTGATCCAGGAACAGGGGACTTTTCATTCTCGAATGCCTCCATGACTTTGAACAAGTCCGATGGCTGTGCCATTTCCACCCAGGTGGTGGGCAATGGCAGCCGACTGAGAGCATCTGCCTGTGGCAGATTACATAGTTGTTTGCCGACAGCGTGAGCGCCCATCTTTGGATGCGGGCAGAGGCATTGGTGTTAATCCCTTTGCTCTCAGAGAACATTGATATGAGCGGCTTGTGGTCAGTTTCAAGCTCAAACCTGAGGCCAAATAAGTACTGGTGCATTTTTTTGCCCCGTAAATGCACGCCAGAGCCTCTTTTTCAATCATGCTGTAGGCCCTTTCGGCCTAGGACAATCTCCTGGATGCATAAGCGACCGGTTACAAGATCCCCGATTCATTAGCCTGTTGTAACACACACCCAACCTCGTATGACAACGCATCGCAAGCTATCATTAATCTTTTACAAGTTGTACAGGACAAGCAGTTTGTTTGAACACAACAGATTTCTGGCAGCCTCTTGTGAATTCCCCCATACCCAGTCGTCTCCGTTGCGCAGAAGTGCATATAGGGGTTCTAACCCAGATAGGAAATTACCAAAATAGTTAGGGAGTCCCAGGAACGACCACATCTCCGTCATGTTCTGTGGCCTTGGCACGTTCTTGATGGCCTCCGTCTTGGCGTCAGTGGGTCTGATGCCATCTGCCACGATTCTTCTTACCAAGAGTTCGACCTCCTGTGCCAGGAAAACATACTTCGAGTGTTTCAACCTGAGCCCCACGCGATCCAAGCCACTAAGAACCTCTTCCAGATTCTTCAAGTGCTCAATGGTGTCCCAACCTGTAATCAGTATGTCATCCTGGAAAATCACAGTGCAAGGAACCGACTTTAGCAGGTTCTCCATGTTCTCCATGTTTAGCAGGTTCTCCATGAGACCTGGGTGTCATGGTACATCAGTCATTGAAGGTTGGCATGCAGGTACAGCAGGCGGTTAAGAAAGCAAATGGCATGTTGGCCTTCATAGCGAGGGGATTTGAATACAGGGGCAGGGAGGTGTTGCTACAGTTGTACAGGGCCTTGGTGAGGCCACACCTGGAGTATTGTGTACAGTTTTGGTCTCCTAACTTGAGGAAGGACATTCTTGCTATTGAGGGAGTGCAGCGAAGGTTCACCAGACTGATTCCCGGGATGGCGGGACTGACCTATCAAGAAAGATTGGATCAATTGGGCTTGTATTCACTGGAGTTCAGAAGAATGAGAGGGGACCTCATAGAAACGTTTAAAATTCTGACGGGTTTAGACAGGTTAGATGCAGAAAGAATGTTCCCAATGTTGGGGAAGTCCAGAACCAGGGGTCACAGTCTGAGGATAAGGGGTAAGCCATTTAGGACCGAGATGAGGAGAAACTTCTTCACCCAGAGAGTGGTGAACCTGTGGAATTCTCTACCACAGAAAGTAGTTGAGGCCAATTCACTAAATATATTCAAAAGGGAGTTAGATGAAGTCCTTACTACTCGGGGGATCAAGGGTTATGGCGAGAAAGCAGGAAGGGGGTACTGAAGTTTCATGTTCAGCCATGAACTCATTGAATGGCGGTGCAGGCTAGAAGGGCTGAATGGCCTGCTCCTGCACCTATTTTCTATGTTTCTATGTTTCTATGTTCCGTTGGAAGATTGCCGTGGCCAATCGAATCCCGAATGGGCACCTGTTATAGATGAACAGACCTTGGTGCGTGTTGATGCAGGTGAAGCCTTTTGAAGACTCCTCCAGTTCCTGCGTCATGTAGGCCGAGGTCAGGTCTAGCTTGGTGAACATTTTCCCTCCAGTCAACGGTTAATCGTTACTTTATAGTCCCAGCAAAGTCTAACCGTACCGTACCGTCCTCCTTGAGTACCGGAACAATCGGACTTGCCCAATCATTGAATTCCACCAGCGCGATGATGCCTTCTCGCTGCAGACTGTCCAGTTCAATTTCCACTTTCTCACGCATCATGTACGGTACCGCCCGTGCCTTGTGGTGGATGGGTCGCCCACCGGGAACCAAATGGATCTGCACTTTCACCCCCGAGAAGCTTCCAATGCCTGGCTCGAACAACGATGGGAACTTGTTCAGAACCTGGGCACATGAGGTATCGTTGACGGACAAAAGTGCTTGGATGTCGTCCCAGTTCCAGCAGATTTTTCCCAGCCAGCTTCTGCCAATGTGGGGCCATCCCTTGGCACAATCCACAGCTGGAGTTTGTGTACTGCTCCGTCATAGGAGACTTTGACTTCTGCACTGCCAATTACAGGGATTAGTTCCTTGGTGTAAGTCCTTAGTTTGGTGTGAATGGGGCTGAGCTTGGGCCTGTGTGCCTTTTTGCCCCACAGCCTGTCGAATGCCTTTTTACTCATTCTGGACTGACTCGCACCTGTGTCCAGTTCCATAGATACTGGAATTCTGTTCAGTTCAACTTTCAACATTATTGAGGGACATTTCATAGTGAATGTGTGTACCCCGTACACTTCTGCCTCCATGGTACGAGTCTCCAATTCAGCCTGATCCACAGTGGATCGATTTTCCTCTGCAACGTGGTGATTTGCAGGGTTTGCAGGGTTTGCAGCTCGCCTGCACATTCACTGGAGGTGCCCCATTGTTCTGCAACTGTTGCACGCACAGTGCTTGAAGCTGCATTGATGGGGCCGATGATCACCTCCACGGCGTCAACAAGGTGTTAACTGCCTCGCATTAACGATTGATGACGGACTCTGGGTCATCTGAGGTCGGGCAGCAGCAGCCGGCGTGTATGTTCTGCCATGTATATTCCTGCTCGAAACTGACGTTACTTTATGCACAGTACTGGCCGAAACTTCTTTACTCTGCGAAATCTGTTTGGTGTTGTCGCTGGTGGACATAAATGCCTGGGCTATCGTTATGGCTTTACTTAGATTCAGAGTTTCTACAGTCAACAGTTTGCGAAGGATTGTCTCATGGCTAATGCCCAATACAAAAAAGTCTCTAATCATTTGTTCCAGGAATCTCTCAAATTCACAATGTCCTGCGAGGTGCCTTAGTTCGGCAACATAGCTCGCCACTTCCTGGCCCTCCGATCGTTGACACGTGTTGAACCGATATCTCGCCATCAAAATGCTTTCCTTAGGATTTAGGTGATCCCAGACCAGCGTACACAATTCCTTATAGGATTTCTCTGCTGGTTTTGCCGGAGCTAGGTGACTCTTCATGAGGCCATAGGTTGTTGCCCCACAGACAGTTAGGAGGATCGCCCTTCATTTGGCAGCATTCTCGTCCCCTTCCAGCTCGTTGGCCATGAAGTATTGGTTGAGTCTCTCCATGAAGGCCTCCCAATCGTCCCCTTCTGAGAACTTCTCCAGGATAGCAACTGTTCTTTGCATTTTCGCGTGGTTGTTTGTTACCTCGTCGCCAATTGGTACACTCATAACAAAGGATGAAACTAAGTACTGTGTACAATGAGCAAGTGTGACCTTAGCTCCTTTAATAAGACTGCAGAGTGCAGGTACTTCGTGGGAGGCCTACTTATATACTGTGCTCCCAAGGGATGCTGGGATACCTTGGGACTCCAACAGATAGGCCCTCTGGTGGTAATGTAATACAGGTTACAAGGGGTTAAATACATAACAATAAGGACATCATCATTACAGACATTCGCATCACTCACCCTTGTAAGAGAATGAGAGGTGATCTTATCGAAACGTATAAGATTATGAGGGGGCTTGACAAGGTGGATGCAGAGAGGATGATTTCACTGATAGGGGAGACTAGAACGAGACGGCATGATCTTAGAATAAGGGGCGGCCCATTTAAAACAGAGATGAGGAGAAATTTCTTCTCTCAGAGGGTTATAAATCTGTGGAATTTTCTACCTCAGAGAGCTGTGGAAGCTGGGACATTGAATAAATTTAAGGTGGAAATATACGGTTTCTTGAGGGAATAAGGGATTATGGGGAGCGGGCGGGAAGTGGAGCTGAGTCCATGATCACATGAGCCATGATCTTATTGAATGGTGGAGCAGGCTCGAGGGGCCATATGGCCCACTCCTTTTCCTATTTTTTATGCTCTTATATCACAAAGGCCTCCATTCAGATACAACCTCAATACATCTCTCAGAAAAGTGCCAAAGCACTATGGATAAAAAGAAAGAAAGAAAAACGTGGATTTATATAGCGCCCTTTACGACCACTGGATGTCTCAAAGCGCTTTACAGCCAATGAAGTACTTTTGGAGTGTAGTCACTGTTGTAATGCAGGAAATGCAGCAGCCATTTTGTGCACAAACAAGCTCCCACAAACAGCAATGTGATTATGACCAGATAATCTGTTTTGTTGTTTTGTTGATTGAATGATAAATATTGGCCAGGAAAGCCAATGAAGTACTTCTGGAGTTAAAAAACAAAAATGCTGGAAATACTCAGCAGGTCAGGCAGCATCTGTGGAGAGAGAAACAGAGTCAACGTTTCAGGTCGATGACCCTTCGTCTGAACTGGAAAAAGTTTGAGATGTAACAGGTTTTTAAGCAATGAGGGGGGAGGGGAGGAAAGAACAAAGGGGAAGGTCTGTGATAGGATGGAAGGCAGAGAGATTAAGGGCTCTATTTTCCTCTTTGCCGATTTTTGACAACCAGGCGGATGTACCGCTGATTTTTTTTGTGCCCGTTTGTGCCGAAAAAAAACAAAACAATTTTCGCCAAAGTAAAATTTAATTTTGCCACTGCGGTACCCAAAGTTAAATCGGGGGGTGGAGCTTCATGTGTGCACTGAAAAGCTAGTGAGCATGTGCCGGAAAATAAAGCATTTCCACGTGACGGGGTGTGTCCTCGCATCCACAGTGAACTTCCTGTCTGGATCAGCAGCTGGTGAGAACACATTGGGATCGGAGCTGGAACTGGACATTTACATTTTAGCTGCAAAAGATGGATCTGAGGGAAGGGGAAGGAGAAGGGGAAGGGGAAGGGGGAAGTGCCAAGAGATTTCTCGCAGAAGAAATTGAGCCTCTGGTAGACATCATTGAGAGGAGAGGGGATGTGCTGGGGAACAAAGGAAGAATGGGACAAAAGAAATTGAAACCCTCTCTCCTAGCAAAACTGTGGGAACAAGTTGCGGAAGAGTTCAATGCAGTGGCCATGACCCCGAGAAGCGGCAAGGCAGGTCAGAAAGAAGTGGCAGGGCCTTGGCAAAGTATTTATGCACTGCAATTACATTTGTAAACGTGACTAATGTGTGTGTGTGTGTGTGTGTGTGTGTGTGTGTGTGGTCACCGCAGCAGAAGGACACTCTCTTAAAAAATTCTATTTTCATCTTTGCAGAGGAAGATGTCACTGATGAACTGAGAAAGGTCAAAATCTGGAGGAGGTACGCCAAGTAGGCAGCAACTAAGAGCAGTGGAACAGAGGATCGCTGATATGATTCAATCTCGCAAGAGAAAATCAACCACCAATGTGGACGCTGGGCCCAGGTTACCGAGAGAGGGTAGATCCTGCCGCGTACTCATGTCACCATGCCCCCTCGGCCCCCTCCCCCTCTGCTAACCAAACATCTGCTCTGTTATGTTTTGCAGATGTTGCACATCAGGAAGAGACAGAAGCTGAAGCAGAAGATCAGGAAGCCGTCAGTCCAGATATTCATCGACTTCAGGATGAGGATGAGCTGGACAATGAAGGGCAGCAGGAAGACCCCAATGATGACATTGTTACATTGCAACTGGAGCCGGTGAGCCCCCGTGAGGACGCCAAGGCCATTGCTGAGCGATACAACCGACGCAACATAGAGTCTGAGGCTGCGGGTCCCAGTGGGTTGCAGCAAGCCACACCTGGGAGACGGCCGAGGAGGGTGGGAAGGAGAGCTCAACCTGAAATGCAGATTGCAGGGGACATAGGAATGAGTAGGGAGAGCATTGAGCTAACCAGATTGCTCCTGTCCACCATGGGTAGGGTGAGGATAGATTAGGGGGACTTTCAGTAGAAGTAGCAAAACTGTCTGGAGAAATGGGAGCAGCATCGGGACAGATGAGGGAGGGGATGTCGGAGATGAGGCAGGGGATGTCGGAGGTGAGGGAGGGGATGTCGGAGATTAGGGCGGGAATGTCAGAGATTAGGGAGGGAAAGTCAGAGGCAGCTGGTACAGTGTCGGTACAGATGAGGGAGGAAATGTTGGAGATTAGGGAGGGAACGTTGGAGATAGCTGCTGCAATAAGTGGTCACACCCAGGCTGTCATTGCCCAACAGAAATTGGCAGCATCAACTGCTGACACTCACTTTCCAATCCCCAGACCAAAGTCAGATGGTGTGCCGGGGGTTCATCCACAGGCTGAAGAAGAGTCTGACGATGAACCCGAGCCTTCCACAACGCTGTCTGCTAGATCTGTCCCTGTCCAGCCCCACCAACAACAAATGCACCTTTGCGCAGAAAGCAGAAAAAGCGTTGGGGTCAGGGTGAGGAAACAGAAGTCTGAGACAACGGGCACAGGTAGGGGTAGAGGCAATAAAAGGGGCAAGAGGGGCGCACAGCGCTAAGGTCTTTAAATAAGGGGGAGCAGAGACGGCTGCAGCTAGAGTTTGTTTGTTGCTGCTACTTGTTGCTTTCTTCATTGAAAAGTTTAAAGTTTGATACAAATTTTTTTATTAAAGTTAAGTAAAACTGTACAATTATTTTTTAAATTTGAGCAGAATCCTGAACATTATTTTTGAATTAAAGCAACATAAACCAACGCTACATAATTTTTTGAATGGAGAAGAGGCCAGGTCACCGGTGGGGAAGGAGAGCTCCAGTCGTCGCTGAAGGAGGAGGGGAGGCCAGGCACCAATGTGGAAGAGGGGGACCCGGTCGTCGTTGAGGAGGAGGTCGTCTGTCGCAGAAGGTGTTCCGATCATCACTGGAGGGGGGGGGGGGGCGGGTGGAGACCCGATGTCCAGGTCCAGATCGAGGGCGCCGCCCCTGGGAGTCACCAGGGGACGTCGGAGGTCGGCGATGGGAAGTCTGCGGTAGGCCCGGATGTCCCGAACTTGTGGGACTCGTTGGGGGTCGTCGGAAGTCATCGCCAGGGGACGTCCGAGGTCGTAGTGAGACATCAGAGGTCGGCCGGGGGGGAGGTCGGAGGTTGTCGGAGGTCACTGGGAGATGTCGGAGGTTGGCCGGGGGGTGTCGGAGGTCGCCGGAGGTCGCCGGGGAACGTCGGTGGTCGCCGGGGAACGTCAATGGGCAATGTGGTAGGAAGCCTGAGGTAGGCCCAAACTCGTGGGACTCGCAGGGTTGGGATTAGGGTGAGAGGTAAGGGTTTGGGGTTATGTGTTTAGACCCCCTATTAGGGTCTATTTGATTAGGGGAGTTTTAGACAGCGGGAGGCGGGGGAGGTTGTGGGGGGGAAAGTTGCCGAGATCTGGTGGGAGTTGTTTGGAGCTGGGGAGCTCCCTAGGGACCTACCACTAGGCAGCCATGTTGTGGGAATACGTGGTGAGTACCATGGCTGTGACCCCCCCCCCCCCTGCCCTCCCACCCTGAACCCCACTGACCCTCCCAATGCTTGCCCCCAACCAGGCCTTGGACCACCTACCACCGACGGCCAATATCTCGCCGCAGGCAACTAGGCCCATAGAGCAGTGCCTGGTCTCCAGTCGTCCTGGACCCCCTTGCTACTGGATCTAGATTTCGATCAGCTAAGGCCGTGTGGTAGCCGGCGTGCAACAACCACCCCACGTTAAAAGAACTCACGCACAGACATCTTCCACTCCGTTAACATGAAGTTCGGGACCTGGAACGTCAGGACTCTCATGGACAAACCCCAACAGTGACAGGCTGGAACGCCACACCGCCATAGTTGCCCGGGAGCTTAGACGCTTCGATATTGACATCGCCCGACCTCAGATGACCCAGAGTCCGCCATCAATCATTAAGCGAGACCCGGCGGGCATGGGAAGGCCAGCTCAAGGAACAAGGAAGAGGTTACACCTTCTTCTGGAAAGGGAAATGAGAAGAAGAACACCACCTCCATGGAGTTGGCTTCGCCATCAAAATCGGGCTGGTTGACCACCTCAAAGACTCCCCCTGCAGGACTAACAAATCCTCATGACTCTTCGACTCGCCCTATCCCGGAACCGGAGCGCCACAGTCATCAGTGCGTACGCCCCAACACTTGATGCAACAGATGAGGCCAAAAAAGGTTTCTTCGGCAACCTTGAAAAATCCCTGGCCTGTGTCCCTGCAGATGACAAACTGACCCTCCTCGGTGACTTCAATGCCAGGGTTGGCAAGGACACAGACCTCTGGGGGGGCGTGATTGGCAGGGGGGGTAGGTAGGTAAAGCCAACTCCAGTGGTACCCTACTCCTGACAAAATGTCCAGAGCATGAACTTGTCATCACCAACACCTTGTTCCGCCAGAGGGACAAATACAAGGCATTATGGCAACACCCTCGCTCCAAGCACTGACACCTGCTTGACTATGTCATCGTATGAGCCAGGGATCGCAAGGATGTGTGCATCACCCGCGCCATGACAGGAGCCAATGAATGCAGGACGGACCACTGCCTAATCCGATCCATCATCGACATCAACATAGCCCCAAAGCGGAGGGGATAGCAGAAGCAGTGCCGCAAAAAAGTCAATGCCGGAGCACTTAAGGACCCAGCTGAAAGCCCGATACAGCCAACGCCTCACAACTAACCTGGCAACCCTGAGACGCAGAATGCCCACAGCGCTTGGTCTGCACTCCAGGCCTTCATAACTAGTGCCTGCAAAGAGACACTCGGTTACTCAACCAGGAAGCACCAGGACTGGTTTGATGAGAATGATTAGGAGATCCAAGAGCTAATAGATCGCAAGTGCAGTGCGTTTCAGAGCCTTAAGCAACAACCCAATGCGGGAGCAGAAAAGCAGCATTACAGATGGCTCAAGACTGAGGTTCAACAAAAAACCCGGGACCTAAAGAACAGGTGGTGGATGAAGAAAGCACAGAAGATATAGCAGCTGGCCGACAACCATGCTGTGCGCGGATTCTTCATCGCAGTCAAGGCCACCTACGGGCCAAACACCCAAGGCCCCACCCTACTGCTGGCCAAGAACAGGGAAACACTCATCAAGGACACCGAGGCAGTCAGGGCCCGCTGGAAGGAGCACTTCGAAGACCTCCTCAATCGAGACTCTGGCTTTGACTCGAGTGTTCTCGACTCCATCCCGCAGCATGCTACCCGCCACCACCTCAGCGAGACCCCAACACTGCATGAGGTAGAAAAAGACATAAGACAGCTCAAAAACAAAAAAGTTATGGGTGCGGACGGAATCCCTGCTGAGGCACGAAGTATGGCGGAGAGGCACAGCTGGCATGAACACACGACCTCATCTCTATCATCTGGAGGGAGGAGAGCATGCTGGGGATCTCAGAGATGCAGTGATCGTGACCATCTTTAAAAAGGGGACAACTACAGAGGAATCTCCCTGCTATCAGCCACTGGCAAAGTCATTGCTAGAGTCCTCCTCAACTGTCTTCTCCCTGTGGCTGAGGAGCTCCTCCCGGAGTCACGGTGTGGATTTCGTCCCCTACGGGGCACAACGAACATGATTTTTGCAGCGCGACATCTGCAGAAAAATGCAAGGAACAGCACCAGCCCTTATACATGGCCTTCTTCGACCTTACAAAGGCCTTTGACACTGTCAACCGCGAGGGTCTATGGAGTGTCCTCCTCCGTTTTGGATGCCCCCAAATGTTCGTCACCATCCTCCGCCTGCTCCACGACAACAAGCAGGCCATGATCCTTACCAACGGATCCATCACAGACCCAATTCAAGTCCGGACCGGGGTCAAACAGGGCTGCATCATCGCCCCAACCTTCTTCTCAATCTTTCTCGCCACTATGTTCCACCTCACAGTCAACAAGCTCCCCGCTGGAGTGGAACTAAACTACAGAACCCTTGGGAACCTTTGCCATCTCCAGGCCAGATCCAAGACCACCCCAACCTCTGTCGTCGAGATACAGTACGCCATCGACGCCTGCGTCTGCGCACATACAGAGGCCTCACTCCAGGATATAATCGACGTATTTACTAAGGCATACGAAAACATGAGCCTTACACTAAACATCCGTAAGATCAAGGTCCTCCACCAGCCTGTCCTCACCACACAGCACTGCCCCCCAGTCATCAAGATCCACGGCGCGGCCCTGGACACCGTGGACCACTTCCCATATCTTGGGAGCCTCCTATCAACAAGACCAGGCATCGACGACGAGATCCAACACGGCTTGCAGTGCGCCAGTGCAGCCTTCGGTTGCCTGAGGTAAAGCGTGTTCGAAGACCAGGCCCTTCAAACTGCTACCAAGCTCATGGTCTATAGGGCTGTAGTAAAACCTGCCCTCCTGTATGGCTCAGAGGCATGGACCATAGACAATAGATGTAAAGTCCTGTTCCTGCAGTACAGATTCACACGAGGCACATACTGAAGTCAAGGTCACTCAGGACCTGCACCTTTATTACTCAGCTCTCGAATGCCACACTTGCCTAAGACCTGTCCTGATATACCTGTCTGAGACAGGTATCCAGTGTCTCCTACAAGTGCACCCCTGGTGATAGGGTAAGTTTGTGGTTCAGGTCATCTCTGGTTACAGTCATGTATAGCATGGTAAGATACAGTTATGTGCAGTAGTGTGAGATACATGACATCACCCTCCCCCAAGGTCTTATTGTCTTTATAGGTTCAGTCTCTCAGGTGGTCTACGCTCTCGCGTGGAGCGTCTTAGCTGTGGTTCAGTTATTTGCCTTGGTGCCTGTTGTTCTTTCGGGGTGATTGATGGTATCTCGCCTGGGCTGTCTGTTTCGATTGGTGTGATTGTTGATGTCTCACCTGGGTTGTCTGTTGGGATTGCCCTTTCCTCCGGTTATTCCCTCTGTCTGTCCACCAGGTGTGGTGTGAGTTCCACATTGTAGTCTGCCTCTGGTTCAGCAGTGTTGTTGGTAAATCTACTTTTGAAATGGTCTACATGCCTCCGGCAGGTTTTGCCATTGTCCATTTGTACAACCAGTAGCCTGTTTCCTTCCTTGTCTGTTACTATCCCTGCAAACCATTTGCAGGGATAGTCTGCCATAGTTTAGCACAAACACTTTGTCCCTATCTCATTCCATCTCCCCCTCAAATTTCGGTCAAGGTGCTCAGTTAGCTTACAGCGCTTTGCCTCAACGATTTCATGCATGTCTGGGAGGATTAATGAGAGCCTTGTCTTTAAGGTCCGTTTCATTAATAGTCAATGAATGCGGACGAGATCTGTATGCCAGCAGCAGCCGCGACAGGCGGCTCTGCAGCGTGAGACCTTGGATTTTGAACATGCCTTGTTTAATGATCTGCACTGCTCACTCCGCCTGGCCATTGGAGGCCGGCTTGAACGGAGCCGTCTTAACGTGATTTATGCCGTGGTCACTTATAAAATCTTGGAATTCTGCGCTGGTGAAGCACGGACCATTGTCACTGACCAATATGTCAGGAATGCCGTGCATTGCGAACATGGTTCCAATGCTCTCCACAGTGGTGGAGATGGTGCTCGAGTTTAAAATGGTGCATTCGATCCACTTAGAAAAGACATCTACAACTACGAGGAACATTTTGCCCATGTATGGGCCCGCATAGTCTACGTGCACCCACGACCACGGTTTGGTGGGCCAGGGCCAGGGGCTCAGTGGAGCCTCCCTGGGGGTTGCTGAGTTGGGCACAAATGGTGCACCGTCGAACGCAGAGCTCCAAGTCCGCGTCAATGCCAGGCCACCAGACGTGGGATCTGGCTATGGCCTTCATGAGAACGATCCCCGGGTGCTCGCGGTGGAGCTCCCGGACAAATGCTTCTCTGCCTTGCAGAGGCATAACTACTCAGCTGCCCCACATCAGGCAGTCTGCTTGAAGTGACAGCTCATGCATGCACCTATGGAAAGGTTTGAACTCCTCGGGGCAGGCATCGCGAGCCTCTGCCCAGTCACCAGTTTGGACACATCTTTTTACTAGGGATAACGTGGGGTCGCTGGTCGTCCAATCGCGAGCCATCATGGGCGAACCTGTGGACTCAAAGGCATTGATTGCCATGACTATCTCACAGTCCTGTTCGTCAGACCCTTCCGTGGTCGCCAGGGATAGCCTGCTAAGCGCGTCGGCACAGTTGTCTGTGCCTGGTCTGTGCCTTATAGTGTAATCGTAAGACGCCAGTATGAGTGCCCACCGTTGAATGCGCGCCGAGGCGTTGGCGTTTATTGCCTTGCTCTCGGATAGGAGGGACGTGAGGGGCTTGTGGTTGGTGTCTAACGTGAACTTGGCCCCAAAAAGGTATTGGTGCATCTTTTTGACACCGTACACGCACGCGAGCGCCTCCTTCTCTACGATTCCGTACCTGCGCTCCGCCCGCAAATGTGACCTGGAGGCATAAGCTATGGGTTGTAATTTACCCGCACTATTGACATGTTGTAAAACGCACCCGACCCCGTATGCATCACATGTAAGAACTAGCTTTTTACCTGGATCAAAGAAAGCCAAAACACTATTGGAACACAGAAGGTTGCGTGCCTTATTGAAGGCGCGTTCCTGGGTGTCCCCCCAAAACCAATCGCATCCCTTTCTGAGTAGCACGTGGAGAGACTCCAGCAACGTGCTTAAGTTCTGCATAAAGTTCCCAAAGTAATTGAGCAGCCCGAGAAAGGCGTGCAGTTCTGAGACATTCCGGGGCCTGGGTGCCAGGCGAATTGCTTCGGTTTTGGACTCTGTCGGGTGGATTCCATCAGCGGCAATCCTTCTGCTCAAAAATTCAACCTCAGGCGTGAGAAACAGACACTTGGATTTCTTAACTCTTAGGCCTACCCGATCCAACCGCTTTAGTACTACCTCCAAATTGCGGAGATGGGAGTCGGTGTCCCTACCCGTGATAAGTATGTCGTCTTGAAACATGACCGTCCCCGGGATGGACTTGAGCAGACTCTCCATGTTGCGCTGGAATATAGCAGCTGCCGACCTGATGTCGAATGGGCATCGATTGTACATGAAAAGGCCTCGATGTGTGTTGATGGTGGTGAGTAGCTTGGATTCCTCGGTCAATTCTTGCGTCATATACGCAGATGTGAGATCTAGTTTTGAGAAAAGTTTTCCTCCAGCCAATGTGGCAAATAAGTCCTCCGCTCTGGGCAGCGAGTATTGGTCCTGTAGGGAGACTCTGTTTATGGTAGATTTGTAGTCCCCACAGATTCGTAAGGATCCATCGGGCTTCATGACTGGGACGATGGGACTTGTCCAGTCGCTAAATTCCACGGGTGAGATAATGCCTTCCCACAGAAGCCTGTCCAATTCATGTTCAATCTTTTCCCTCATCACATAGGGCACAGCTCCAGCCTTGTGATGGACCGGTCCAGCATCCTGTGTGATGTAGATTTTGACTTTAGCCCCTTTGAAGGTGCCCACACCTGGCTGAAAGAGATGTTCAAATCGACTTAGAACTGTTGAGCAGGAGGTCCGTTCCTCTGACGACATGGCGTGAACATCATCCCATTTCCAGTTTAGTTTTGCCAGCCAACTTCTCGCCAGCAGTGCTGGGAGATCTCCGGGGACAATCCACAGGGGAAGTCGGTTCACTGTCCCTTTGTGTGTGACAGAGAGCATGACGCTGCCGAGGACTGGGATGATTTCTTTGGTATAGGTCCTTAGTTTGGTCTCGACCCTTGTGAGTTTTGGTCTGTCTCTTTTGTGCGGCCACAGCTGTTCAAATTGTTGAGCGCTCATGAGAGAGTGACTTGCTCCCGTATCCAGCTCCATGTTGACGGTTATCCCGTTGAGTAGGACCCTTATCATTATTGGAGGCATCTTGTTGTAGGAGCAGTGGCCATTGATCGTGTTGACCCGCTGTACATCGGTGTCCCAGGTACTGTCCCCACCGCCTTCTGGTCCGCTTTCAGACCCTTCCGATTCGTATACCAGCCGAGCTGCCATTTTTCTGCACATGCGGGCCTGATGCCCTGTATAGTCGCAGTTTCTGCAAACAGCATGCTGAAATCGACACCCCTTGATGAGTGCCTTCCCCCACATCTCCAGCATAGACAATTTCCATTGTTTCCAAAGAATGAGCTGCGTCTGGCTGATCTCTCTTGAGCTTCTCTCAGTTTGTAGTTGATTGCTCGCATTGTGGGTTGATGAGGTGTGAACGGCTGTTCCTGTGGCCCTTGATGGCTTCTGGCGCCACTGCCTGCTGTTGAGGGTCTGCTCTCCTGCCTTTGTCTGTGTGTGGGGGTAACGGCTTGTTTCACGCTGTGAACCCCTTGTTCCGATGTTTCGTTAGTTGTCGTACCCGCAGTGTAGATCAACCTTGTTTCTTCTTCACCTGCCAAGAATGTCTATGCAACCAGTGCTGCTGCCTCTAGGGTCAAGTTCTTGGTTTCTTTGAGCTTTCGGAATATGCCTGCGTGGCCTATTCCTTCAATAAAAAAGTCTCTCAGTACTTCTCTCCCTAGCTCATCGGAGAACTCACATAAACTAGCCAACCTCCGAAGTTCCGCCACGAAGTCGGGTATGTTCTGGCCCACGCAGCATCTGTATTTGTAGAACCTGTGTCTGGCCATGTGTAGGCTGCTCACTGGCTTCAGGTGGTCTCTTACCAGTGTGGTCAACTCTTCAAACGACTTGCTTGCTGGTTTCTCGGGTGCCAGCAGGTCCTTCATTAAAGCGTATGTTTTCGAGCCACAGCTGGTCAAGAGATGGGCTCTTCTCTTGTCTGCCTTGTCATCGCCTAACCAGTCTTTGGTTACAAAGCTTTGCTGGAGCCTTTCTATAAAGTCCTCCCATTTATCTCCAGCATTGTATTTTTCATCTGAGCCATTATTCGCCATTCTGTGGATTCTGTAATCCCGTAACTCGTCGCCACTGTAAAGTCCTGTCCCTGCAGTACAGATTCACATGAGGCACATACTGAAGTCAAGGTCACTCAGGACCTGCACCTTTTTTACTCAGCTCTCGAATGCCACACTTGCCTGAGACCTGCCCTTATATACCTGTCTGGGACAGGTATCCAGTGTCTCCTGCAAGTGCACCCCTGGTGGTAAGGTAAGCTTGTGGTTACAGGTCATCTCTGGTTCCAGTCATGTATAGCATGGTAAGATACAGTTATGTACAGTAGTGTGAGATACATGACAGTAGACACCTCAAGTTGCTGGAGAAATATCTCCAAAGATGTCTCCGCAAGATCCTACAAATCCCCTGGGAGGACAGGCACACCAACAGCAGCGTCCTCACTCAGCCTAATATCCCAAATATTGAAGCACTGACCACACTCGATCAGCTCCGCTGCGCAGGCCACATAGCCTGCATGCCAGACACAAGATCCCAAAGCAAGTGCTCCACTCGGAGCTCTTTCATGGCAAACGAGCCAAGGGTGGGCAGCAGAAACGCTACAAGGACACCCTCAAAGCCTCCCTGATAAAGTACAATATCCCCACTGACACCTGGGAGTCCCTGGTTCAAGACCGCTCTAAGTGGAGGAAGTGCATCGGGGAGGGCACTGAGCACCTCGAGTCTCAACGCCGAGAGCATGCAGAAATCAAGCGCAAACAGCGGAAAGAGCGTGCGACGAACCAGTCCCACCCACCCCTTCCCTCAATGACTTTTTGTCCCACCTGTGACAGAGTCTGTGGCTGTCGTATTGGACTGTTCAGCCACCAAAGAACTCACTTCAGGAATGGAAGCATGTCTTCCTCGATCCCGAGGGACTGCCGATGATGATAATGATTTTTTGAATTAAACAATATAAACCAAAACAACATTATGTACATATGATGTACATTACTTTTCCACACTAACAGGTACAAAGAGTCAACATTGTTGGGCCGTTTAGCCTTCAGGCACCAAACCGATCACGGATTACCTGCTGATGCAAGTCTCTAGCTTTAGCTAGAGGTGCACGAGGCCGCCTCCTCTGCTGTCATCCTACGGGCTGAGGTGGTGGCATGGGTTTGTTGTCATCCTCCTTCTGCTGCTGGTCCTCCTCATCTTTCTGCTGCAGCTGTTCCTCCTCCTCCTATTCCGCCTTGACCTCATTGTCAGCCTCCTCATCCTCCCTGTTAAGTATGCAATAACTCGATCGACTGAATACTGTAAACTAACACAGGTACAAACCTGGCTCTGCTTTATTAGGGCCCAATGTGATTACATTACATGATGGCTTGCCTTTTATACCTGGGCCGCACACACGTGCGTACAGCCCAATGACCTCCGACAGTGGTGCCACCTGGTGGCTAGCAACCCCAAGCATACATACATGACAGTATCTCCCTTTAAGATATTAGTAACAGTCTTTTTACAAATTGAGATGGTCCGGGGCTTTCCGCTCCCGAGTTGATCGTCTCAGTTCAACTCCAGCCTTGGGCGAGCGTTCTGAGTCTGTTATGACTGGGGGCTGGGTAGCCGATCTGATGGGAGTGGCAATGACCATGTCAGGGATTTAAAGTCCAGATTCATTGATGATAGCGGAGTCCTCTGCTGACTGAGGGTAGGTTGGTTGGTCACTGATTGTGTCTTCCTCAGACTGTTCCAGTTCATCCGTGTGCCACAGCTTTATCTGATCAACATGTTTCCTGCATGTCTGCCCATTCTTGAGCTTGACGATAAACACTCTGTTACCCTCCTTGGCCATAATAGTACCGGCGATCCACTTGGGACCTTGACCATAATTTAGAACATACACAGGATCGTTAACAGAAATGTCGCGTGACACAGCAGCGCGATCATGATACCACTGCTGACTTTGACGTCTGTATTCAACATGATCGTTCAAATCAGGATGGACAAGAGAGAGCTTGGTCTTGAGACCTCTCTTCATCAATAGGTCAGCAGGGGGGACTCCGGTAAGCATGTGGGGTTGCTAATTAATCCTCACTGATTACACAAGACCCTGTCTAGGATGGTCTCCTCTCTCGTTGGTTCCTCGATATATTGCTCTAGAAAGCCATCCCTTATAGACTACAGGAAATCCTCCTCCACAGTATTGCTACCGTAAGTGTTGATGCACGTAAGTTTCTTCGACATCTCGACCAGTTCTTGTGTCATTTGGGCCGACGTCAGATCCAGTTTAGTGAACGACTTCCCCCCCGGCTAGTGTTGCAAACAGGTCATCAGCCTTCGGAAACGAGTATTGATCCTGTTTCGAAACTTGGTTGATCGTAACCTTGTTGATGTGGAGTTTGACAAAGATACTCAACACAGGCCTTTTATGGAGAAAATAATTGTTTAATTGCTTGATCAAGGGAGACACGGTCTACACCAGTTCCTTAACTGGATACCTTCCCAACCGTTCTCGTTTATTACTTCAGGAGCTGCTTCTTTTATACAGAATTCTTTGCAAAGTCATCATTTACATTAACATTGGTCAGTTTTTCTACCGCGTGACAATTTTTTTAGCTTTGTTACAGATTCTTCAATTTTAACTTTTCTAATTGTTTCACATCCTCCTTGGGTATGAACATATGTATCCTGTATCCTACCTCCTGCCAATAACAGGAATCTATTTCTTAGTTATGAATAACAACAGGAAGCCACTTCGTAGGCCTACGACATTAGCTCTGAATAACAGGAATTGCACCATTGTCCTACAGTTGCACCTTCCAATTTTGCCACATTAGCAAATTGCCTGGCTCGCATAAAGCGCATTTAACTCTTTAATCACCCCTTCAATCCCCCCTTTGGTGATATAGTTATTCTATTCACCCACTGTGACCAATCTTTTTACCTACTAGACTCGTGTGTCTCCCACCCCGATTTCGTTGATCAGGCGTTCGGATTGGGACACTCACGACTTATATCAGCTATTCATGTTGGTTTCGTTTGTCTCCCCTGTTATTTAGTTTCAGCAAAGGCTTTGTTTCGTATTTCTGAGCGGCTTTTACCAGCGCTTTCATCATTCTCCTCCTATATCTAAAGCAGTAACATAAGTATAACCAACATCTGCACTATCACTAATACATGTGACATAATTCTTATGCAAGGTTGTACATGAACATTAAGTCCAAAATTCCATTGGCCAACACTTTCTTTGTGTCATTTTGCAGCTTAACAATCTTTTAATAAGGGTGATGTATTTTTGTCATTGCTCACGGACACTCTTCTCCAACGCTGTCTGTTCCTCACTTAGTTTGGGAATGGATTTTCCCTGAGGCTCTTCGAAGCCCTCATACCCCACCTTTATAGTGTCTACCACCATTCCACTGATAGTTTCTTCTTTTAATTCTGGGTATGTAATATGTCCCTGAATATTAACCTCTTCTCTGGTCGTGCAGCAAAAGTCGCTGGTAGTGATGGGGCAGTGCGTTACTCCTCCCACAGTCATGTTAGTGCCTGTGGTGCTGACACCATTGCCCATTACTTCGTGATGCTGCTGTTGTCTCGAAATCCAGCGTCAGTGGGGTTGTGCTCAGGGCGCATCCTTCTGTGCGGCTGTATCCACAGTCATCTTGATCAAATTTGGGATGTTCTCGGCACAAAACAACCTGGTTATTCTTAATAACAATCTTTAATGCACACACCCTTGGTATCATCTCCCTTCTTAATAATGTATTGTTGCAGTTTGTGGTGTCTGACCCGTGTTTGGTTTCTTATTTCTCTTATATTGTCAACTTTACACAGGAGGTTTCCCTTGGTCACATCATAGAAACATAGAAACATAGAAAATAGGTGCAGGAGTAGGCCATTCGGCCCTTCTAGCCTGCACCGCCATTCAATGAGTTCATGGCTGAACATATTGTGGTATTGACAGTACAAATCCGATTTGATTCTGATGACCAGTTACACCTTTATTTTTTACGGGCGTCAGTTTCCCTTTTCCTCAAGATCCAGATCCTGAATACATCATTGGTTATCCAATCTGGGACCACCCCATTTTGTAGCTGTTCTAAGTTATGTTCTACTGTACTTATCATCCATGCTCCATACCCAGCGCATACCGTGACGTTTCGTCCGCTTCCGCTATTGTATTTTTGGTTTGCGTTTATTAAGTTAATTGTCTTGGCATGATCTCTTAGTGTGTGGGCCACTTGTAACAATTCTCGTTTGGCCCCATCTCCCAATTGGGCCTGCATTTTCTCATTATCATTTCCCCTTTCCAGCAACCCTCTTAGGGTTTGGGTGAGTTTGTCAACCTGCTCTTCTACCATCTGGAGATCTATAGCGTTTACTGTGGCTACGCCCGCCACATATCCCGCGCTCATCATTTCTAATATCTCCCTTTTTCGTCTAACCTTCCCTTTTAATGTGATAAACCTCAGGATCTTGGACTCGGGTCCATCTAAGACCCGCAGTGTCAGATTTTTATACATGCTTATTGTTTCTGACCCGCAGGAACTGGGGATCGTTAGATCGGTCAGATTTAGAAATATCGTGATTATCTTCTGGCGTATTCCAACATGTATCTTTTCCTTCGTGTATTTCATTACTAACCCCACCTTTGGCCCACTTTGTTATATCAGGGCACCTTGGAGTTCTCCTCATACACAGGAATATTGTTCCCCTTCCTGTATGATTGTCACAACTTATTCTTCTGGTAATACCCTAACCATTACCCTTGCCCCCACCTGGGGTACTACCACCGGGGGTTTTGTTCCTTTATCCTCGTCTTCCTCTTCCTGCTTATCTCGCACTTCCTGTCACATACCTTTCAACTGCCTACTCAGTTCCATCACATACTTTCTAATTCTATCGCGTAAAGGTCCTAACTCTACTCCTCCTGTAACTATTCCCTCAGGGAGTATCATTGCTCCTCCAGTCATTAGTTTGTAAGGGGTGAGTCCTGTTGTGCAGTTCGGTGTAGCACGCAGTCTCATCAATATGGTGGGCAGGAGTTCCGGCCATGCCAGTCCGGTTCCCTGGATTGCTTTACTCAGGGAGGTTTTGAGGGATCTATTCATTCTTTCTACCATTCCCGAACTCTGGGGATGGCAGGGGATGTGGAATTTCTGCTTAATGTTCAGTATTTTACAAGTTTCCTTCATTACCTTTCCTGTGAAATGAGTCCCTTGGTCTGAATCTATCTGAATGGGAATCCCCCATCGAGGAATTACCTCCTCCAGTAGTATACGGGCTACCGTGGTTACGGTGCAATTGCGGGTGGCGAATGTACCTTGTAAACTGGTCAATAATCACCAAGCTGTACTTCCTTCCCCTGGAGTTTATTAGGGGCCCAGTAAAATCAATCTATATGTTTTCCCATGGTCCCCGTGGGCGGGGTTGGTGCGCCATCCTTATTTTTATCGCTTTTCCCGGATTATATTGGGCACACGTAACACAGTGCTGACAATGTTTAGCAATGTCGCACCCAATTCCCAGCCACCACCAATCCCGTGAGATGTTGGATATCATGGCGTTGCGCCAGGCATGGTTAATGCCGTGGTGTAGCTCCCTGATCATTTGCCGAATGCAGGAAGGGGCCAACACCTTTCTGTCCTTTCTCCACACTGGATCTATGCCAGGTGATCCTCCCTTCCTCTCCCATTCTGCTCTTTCTTCCTCATTGTATTTGCGTGCAGTTTAACAATGTTTATGTGCTCCTCTGTGTTAATGCTACAGACTGACTCTATCTTTATGTCTGCGGATGTGGGCACTTCTCGGGCGGCATTGTCCGCAGCCTCATTTCCACGCTGTATTTCGTCCACTACTCATTGATGGGCCTTTACCTTTATCACTGCTGCTTTATCTGGTTTGCTCGCTGCTTCTAATAGTAATTTTATACGTTCATTGTGTTTGATGGCCTCGCCGCCAGAGGTAACAAACCCTCTCCTTCCCCATGCTACCATGTAGTCATGTACTACCCCAAAGGCATACCTGCTATCTGTACATATATTTACTGTCTTTCCCTCTGCCAGTAATAAGGCTTCCCTTAGTGCGGTTAATTCTGCTGCTTGGGCCGAAAGGCCTCCATCCAGCGCTCCCTGCATCACTACCTCGAGATGCTGGTTTAATACCGCCCATCCCGTACGTGGGTGGCCATCGACATACCGTGGGGATCCATCCACATACAATGTGAGGTCTGGGTTTTCGAGAGCTACCTCACTTACATTCCCTGAGGAATCTTCCCATTCTAATGTGTTACACTCGTGGGACTCCCCCCAGTGAGGATTCCTTCTGCCGGGTTTTCCCCGGTATCTCTGACTATCTTTACTGATTCATCGTGGGACAGTAAAACGGCTTCCCACTTTGCTCGGCGGACATTGGCGATGGCCCGGAGCTTTCCAGTATTCAACATTTCTACCAGAGTGTGTTTGGTGTGTAGGACAATTCGCCCGTCATCACGACAGGTTCACTGACCTTGACTGCCCATGTGGCACAGTCTAGTGCAGCCACGCATCGGGACAAGCCCGCGGCTACTGGTGATTGTTGGGTTGAATAGTAAGCTATGGGTCTCATTCTGTCCCCGTGCATTTCTGTCTCTCATCAGAGAAAATGGCATTTTTAGATTGTTTCCAAACTTTTAGTATATATTTTTTTAAACTGTTTAGTATTATTTATTTTACAAAGGTTTCCAAACCCAAGATTTTCCAATATTACCAAAATGTTTATCAAGAATATCTCAAAATCCCAATTCAAATACTGTACTGCAAATTGTTTTATTTAAATCTCTTTTACTAAACTAGAGGCTTTCACGTCATTTAAAATAAGATCCTACACAAAGGAAATGAGGGCGGAGCTTCCCCAGCCTGTAGCCACAAGGAACTCACGCAGGCTTTTTAAAAAAAGACATTGCACTCTTCCCTTCTCCTTTCTTTATCTCACTCAGAGACTAAATTTATTATCTTTCAACCCAATGTAATCAATGATTACATGTTTTTTCTTTACACAAGTAATTGGGCGTCTCGGCCTGCAATAACCAAATTGAAAAGACAACACTTTGTTTACGATTCTAATTGATTTAAAATGAGCCACACATTTTTAATTCAAGTTTTATCTTTTGTTAAACAAACCCATCCTTTGTGCATTTCCTAGCTCCGCAACTTATCATCAAAATAAATCCACATCTGTGTTTCTAACAAAGTGTCATTCCATTCTAGGTGCACAATTCAACTTCTTCACATTTCATAAACTTCCCACATCTAGGACAACACTATAAAGGGTTAAAAACTTTCAGCTCTCTGCCCGAAAAAGGTGGATGGAGTTAAAACAAACATACAGATGCACTATTTCTCTTTTAAAAGACTGGCTTTCAGACAAATGAAGAATTCATTAACTCCCACCTCAAATATTCTGCAGTCAAGAAGACTTCCACGCAACCACTTTCATTCAACAAAGTTTATCTTTCTCTTCCTCGGCACAAAAGCTGAAGCTTCTGTGTCAGTGTTATATTCTTCTTAGATCTACCCACTTTATCTCCTACTCTTAATTTGCGCAATTCCTCTAATTGAGACCTGGCCATGGCCTTATATTGCAAACATTGACTTAACACCATCAAACCTGTTTTGGCCATTTGTTTATTTGCCTTTCTCCCACCATAATCTTTGTTTTGTGGGGTTTTCTTTGAGATCCCATCCATTACATAACATAGTAAATATAAATGTTTTATGGTCGGCGGCAAAATACCTACTCAGCGAACCTTCTGGCCCCTAATCCAGCATATCTTTACACGCCAACTATGTTTTGGTATGTCTACCCCTCTATCGGTTCGTTGACCCCTTTAACCTGGTTTCCTCGAACCTAGGGTCTGCAATTACAAACCTACAAAGCTGATCCTACTTTGATAATTACTATTGTGACCTCTTAACTACCCTCAAGTCTTTTATACCATTACAGACCTTTCTCACAAGTTCGGACACCCCAGGCAACTGACACGTTTCGTGGCAGATTACATCGGATTTATGAGTGGTATTTAAAATATTTACTCACTCGTGATGGTCTGCAAACGTTCGTCTGTCTTTCGTCCAGGTGCATCCTGCCGACTACGCCATTTGATGTGGAGTATGACAAAAGACACTCAACACAGGCCTGTTGTGGAGAAAATAATTGTTTAATTGCTTGATCAAGGAAGACATGGTCTACACCAGTTCTTTAACTGGATACCTTCCCAACCGTTCTCATTTAATACTTTAGGAGCTGCTTCTTTTATACAGAATTCTTTGCAAAGTCATCATTTACATTATCATTGGTCAGTCTTTCTACCGCATGACAATTTTTTTCGCTTTGTTACAGATTCTTCAATTTTAACTTTTCTAATTGTTTCATATCCTCTTTGGCTATGAACATATGTATTCTGTATCCTACCTCCTGCCAATAACAGGAATCTATTTCTTAGTTCTGAATAATAACAGGAAGCCACTTCGTAGGCCTATGACATTAGCTCTGAATAACAGGAATTGCACCATTGTCTTACAGTTGCACCTTCCAATCTTGCAACATCAGCAAATTGTGTTTTTGCCTGGCTAGCATAAAACGTGTTTAACTCTTTAATCGCCCCTTCACTTGTAGTCTCCACAAATCCTGACAGTGCCATCATTCTTCAACACAGGAACAATGGGGCTGGCCCATTTGTTAAATTCAACCGGTGATATGACCCCTTCACGCTGAAGTCTGTCCAGTTCGATTTCGACCTTCTTCCTCACCATGTATGGAACTGCCCGAGCTTTATGATGGACGGATCTTGCATCCGAGTCCATGTGGATCTGCACCTTGGCTCCTGTGAAATTGCCGATGCATGGTTCAAACAGCGAGGGGAACTTGCTCATCACTTGAGCACATGGAGTATCATCCTCCGACGACAACGTTTTGACATCATTCCAATTCCATTTGATTTTTTCTAACCAATTCCTGCCGAACAGCGATGGACCATTGCCTGGAACAATCCATAATGGTAAATCATGAACCGCACCATCATTCGACACCTTGACTACTGCACTGCCAATCACCATTATGAGTTCTTAAATGTACGTACGCAACTTGGCATTGACTGGACTCAGCTTAGGCCTCACAGCCTTAGTATCCCACAGCTTGTCGAATGTCCTCTGGCTCATTATTGATTGACTCGCACCCATGTCCAATTCCATTGGTACCAGCACACCGTTAAGTTTCACATTAATCATTATCGGATTGCCCTTTGTGAGGAATGAATACAATCCATACAGTTCCTCCTCTGACATCTCGGATTGCATATCTGGATCCGCGCTATACTGGTCATCATCCTCCATGTGGTGTGTCGCAGCACGCTTGCTCAGTTGCAGACACATGCGCTGGAGATGCCCCAGTCTCGAACATCCTTTATAAATGTACTGTTTAAACCAACACTGATGAGGCCGATGATTGCCCCCACAACGCCAACATGGTGAAATCGATTCATTCCTATTGGCAGACTATGGGCAGCCACAGGTTTCGCATATGCAGTCGAGTAGATCCTGCCATATGCAGCTCTGCCAAACGACGATACTATCTTGTTTACAGCACTTGCCAAGTTCTAATTTTTCGATAATATCTGCTTTAAGGTTTTATCCATAGTCATGCATGCTTGGGCAATCGTGATGGCCTTGTTCAAATCCAGCATCCCCACTGCCAGTAGCTTACGTAGGATCACCTCGTGGTTGATGCCGATTACAAAGAAGTCCTGCAGCATGTCTCCCAATGCGTTTTCGAACTTACACGGTCCAGCTAGATGTCTTAGGATGGCAACGCATTCCGACACATCCTGGCCCTCAGAATGAACGTGCTTGTAGAATCGATATCGTGAGATGGTGATGCTTTCTTCTGGTTTGAGATGGTCACGTACCACAGCACATAATTCCTCATAGTCCTGGTCTGTTGGACTTGCAGGCGCGAGAAGATTCTTTATGACTCCATAGATTTTCGGACTGCAAACCATGAGGAAGACCGTACTGCACCTAACTGCGTCAGTGGGTTTCTAAGTACTGTTCCAGGTGACTTACAAAATCTGTCCAGTCCTCTCCCTCCATAAATCTCTCCAGAATTCCAATTATGCTCATTTTTGCATACGAAGGTTCTTAAGTTACCTCATCGCCAAATGTTATGTATGTAATAACTTGATAGACTGAATACTGTAAACTAACACAGGTACAAACCTGGCCCTGCTTTATTAGGGCCCAAAGTGATTACATTACATGATGGCTTGTCTTTTATACCTGGGCCGCACACACATGCGTACAGCCCAATGACCTCCGACAGTGGCACCACCTGGTGGCTAGTAACCCCAACCCCATACAAAAATGACACTCCCCTCCTCCCTTCTCCCCTCAGGAGGATCTTCAATGTCCAGGGCCTGGCCCCTCATGAAGGCCAAGTTGTGCACAGGGGTCACAGTCTAAGGATAAGGGGTAAGCCATTTAGGACCGAGATGAGGAGAAAATTCTTCACCCAGAGAGTGGTGAACCTGTGGAATTCTCTACCACAGAAAGTAGTTGAGGCCAATTCACTAAATATATTCAAAAGGGAGTTAGATGAAGTCCTTACTACTAGGGGGATCAACGGGTATGGCGAGAAAGCAGGAAAACATAGAAAATAGGTGCAGGAGGAAACTATTCAGCCCTTTTAGCCTGCATGCCATTCAATGAGTTCATGGCTGAACATGCAACTTCAGTACCCCATTCCTGCTTTCTCGCCATACCCCTTGATCCCCCCAGTAGTAAGGACTTCATCTAACTCCCTTTTGAATATATTTAGTGAATTGGCCTCAACTACTTTCTGTGGTAGAGAATTCCACAGGTTCACCACTCTCTGGGTGAAGAAGTTTCTCCTCATCTCGGTCCTAAATGGCTTACCCCTTATCCTTAGACTGTGACCCCTGGTTCTGGACTTACCCAACATTGGGAACATTCTTCCTGCATCTAACCTGTCTAAACCCGTCAGAATTTTAAACGTTTCTACGAGGTCCCCTCTCATTCTTCTGAACTCCAGTGAATACAAGCCCAGTTGATCCAATCTTTCTTGATAGGTCAGTCCCACCATCCCGGGAATCAGTCTGGTGAATCTTCGCTGCACTCCCTCAATAGCAAGAATGTTAATCCTCAAGTTAGGAGACCAAAACTGTACACAATACTCCAGGTGTGGCCTCACCAAGGCCCTGTACAACTGTAGCAACACCTCCCTGCCCCTGTACTCAAATCCCCTCGCTATGAAAGCCAACATGCCATTTGCTTTCTTAACCACCTGCTGTACCTGCATGCTTACCTTCAATGACTGATGTACCATGACACCCAGGTCTCGTTGCACTTCCCCTTTTCCTAATCTGTCACCATTCAGATAATAGTCTGCCGCTCTGTTTTTACCACCAAAGTGGAAAGCCTCACATTTATCCACATTATACTTCATCTGCCATGCATTTGCCCACTCACCTAACCTATCCAAGTCACTCTGCAGCCTCATAGCATCCTCCTCGCAGCTCACACTGCCACCCAACTTAGTGACATCCGCAAATTTGGAGATATTACATTTAATCCCCTCATCTAAATCATTACTGTACAATGTAAACAGCTGGGGCCCCAGCACAGAACCTTGCGGTACCCCACTAGTCACTGCCTGCCATTCTGAAAAGTACCCATTTACTCCTACTCTTTGCTTCCTGTCTGACAACCAGTTCTCAATCCACGTCAGCACACTACCCCCAATCCCATGTGCTTTAACTTTGCACATTAATCTCTTGTGTGGAACCTTGTCGAAAGCCTTCTGAAAGTCCAAATATACCACATCAACTGGTTCTCCCTTGTCCACTCTACTGGAAACATCCTCAAAAAATTCCAGAAGATTTGTCAAGCATGATTTCCCTTTCACAAATCCATGCTGACTTGGACCTATCATGTCACCTTTTTCCAAATGTGCTGCTATGACATCCTTAATAATTGATTCCATCATTTTACCCACTACTGAGGTCAGGCTGACTGGTCTATAATTACCTGTTTTCTCTCTCCCTCCTTTTTTAAAAAGTGGGATTACATTGGCTACCCTCCACTCGATAGGAACTGATCCAGAGTCAATGGAATGTTGGAAAATGACTGTCAATGCATCCGCTATTTCCAAGGCCACCTCCTTAAGTACTCTGGGATGCAGTCCATCAGGCCCTGGGGATTTATCGGCCTTCAATCCCATCAATTTCCCCAACACAATTTCCCGACTAATAAAGATTTCTCTCAGTTCCTCCTCCTTACTAGACCCTCTGACCCCTTTTATATCCGGAAGGTTGTTTGTGTCCTCCTTAGTGAGTACCGAACCAAAGTACTTGTTCAATTGGTCTGCCCTTTCTTTGTTCCCCGTGATGACTTCCCCTGATTCTAACTGCAGGGGACCTACGTTTGTCTTTACTAACCTTTTTCTCTTTACATACCTATAGAAACTTTTGCAATCCGCCTTAATGTTCCCTGCAAGCTTCTTCTCGTACTCCATTTTCCCTGCCCTAATCAAACCCTTTGTCCTCCTCTGCTGAGTTCTAAATTTCTCCTAGTCCCCGGGTTCGCTGCTATTTCTGGCCAATTTGTATGCCACTTCCTTGGCTTTAATACTATCCCTGATTTTGCTTGATAGCCACGGTTGAGCCACCTTCCTTTTTTTATTTTTACGCCAGACAGGAATGTACAATTGTTGTAGTTCATCCATGCGGTCTCTAAATGTCTGCCATTGCCCATCCACAGTCAACCCCTTAAGTATCATTCGCCAATCTATCCTAGCCAATTCACGCCTCATACCTTCAAAGTTACCCTTCTTTAAGTTCTGGACCATGGTCTCTGAATTAACTGTTTCATTCTCCATCCTAATGCAGAATTCCACCATATTATGGTCACTCTTCCCCAAGGGGCCTCGCACAATGAGATTGCGAATTAATCCTCTCTCATTACACAACACCCAGTCTAAGATGGCCTCCACCTTCGTTGGTTCCTCGACATATTGGTCTAAAAAACCATCCCTTATGCACTCCAGGAAATCCTCCTCCACCGTATTGCTTCAGTTTGGTTAGCCCAATCTATGTGCATATTAAAGTCACCCATTATAACTGCTGCACTTTTATTGCATGCACCCCTAATTTCTTGTTTGATGCCCTCCCCAACATCCTTATTACTGTTTGGAAGTCTGTACACAACTCCCACTAACGTTTTTTGCCCTTTGGTGTTCTGCAGCTCTTCCCATATAGATTCCACATCATCCAAGCTAATGTCTTTCCTAACTATTGCATTAATCTCCTCTTTAACCAGCAATGCTACCCCACCTCCTTTTCCTTTTATTCTATCCTTCCTGAATGTTGAATACCCCTGGATGTTGAGTTCCCAGCCCTGATCATCCTGGAGCCACGTTTCCGTAATCCCAATCACATATTTGTTAACATCTATTTGCACAGTTAATTCATCCACCTTATTGCGGATACTCCTTGCATTAAGACACAAAACCTTCAGGCTTGTTTTTTTAACACCCTTTGTCCTTTTAGAATTTTGCTGTACAGTGGCCCTTTTTGTTCTTTGCCTTGGGTTTCTCTGCCCTCCACTTTTCTTCATTTCCTTTCTGTCTTTTGCTTTTGCCTCCTTTTTGTTTCCCTCTGTCTCCCTGCATTGGTTCCCATCCCCCTGCCATATTACTTTAACTCCTCCCCAACAGCACTAGCAAACACTCCCCCTAGGACATTGGTTCCGGTCCTGCCCAGGTGCAGACCGTCCGGTTTGTACTGGTCCCACCTCCCCCAGAACCGGTTCCAATGCCCCAGGAATTTGAATCCCTCCCTGCTGCACCACTGCTCAAGCCACGTATTCATCTGCATTATCCTGCAATTCCTACTCTGACTAGCACATGGCACTGGTAGCAATCCCGAGATTACTACTTTTGAGCTCCTACTTTTTAATTTAGCTCCTAGCTCCTTAAAGGAAGGGGGTACTGAAGTTGCATGTTCAGCCATGAACTCATTGAATGGCGGTGCAGGCTAGAAGGGCTGAATGGCCTACTCATGCACCTATTTTCTATGTTTCTATGTTTCTATGTGCTGCATGCAACATATGACAGTGAACTGGCCGATGTGGTGAGGGGCGTATTGCAGGTAGCCTCCAGAGTGGGCCAGGCATCGGAAATGTTGTTTCAGTATGCCAATTGTCCACTCTGTGATGCTCTTTGTGCGACATGTTGTACCAACACTCTGGCTCAGTGCGGGGATTGCGAAGGGTGGCCATAAGCCAGGTGGCGAGCCCATACCCTTTGTCCCCGAGCAACCAGCTGTGCCCTTCTGGCAGCTCCTGAAACATTGCAGATATAATGCTATCACATTTGATGAAAGCATCATGGATGCTACCTGGGTATTTGGCATCCACTGCCATGATCTGCTGCAGATCGACGCAGACGAGCTGCACATTTAGGGAATGGAACCCTTTCCTGTTCTGATAAACTTTGGAGTCGTCCAAAGATGCTCTCAAGGCGATGTGGGAACAGTCAATCACACCTTGTACCTTTGGGAAGCCAGAAATTCTGGAGAACCCCACAGCCCTGTTTCGCATTGCCCACGTGGTCATAGGGAAATTGCTGAACTGGTCCCTTTTGACATACAGTGCTGCAGTAACCTGTCGAATGCAACAATGTGTGTTATGCTGTGAGATGCAGCACATGTCCCCAGTTGCTGCTTGAAATGAGCCAGAAGCATAGAAGGCAAGTGCTGCAGTGATCTTCACTTCCACAGGTAGGGCAGTCCTGCTGTCACTTCTTGGCTGTATGTCTGCCCAGAATAGCTTTCAGATCTCTGCATTGACTTCCTTTCTAAATCTCAGCCTGCGAATGCAGTCTGCCTCACTCAGGTGTAGGTATGAGCGCCTGTCCCTGTAGATTCGATCAGGGTATAGCCTCCTCCTCATTAATGTCCGAGCGATCTGGTTTGTGCGACGACGGCGTCTTGGTATTATCCGTCGCCTCCACATGCCATGCATGTAAACCTTTGCTGGGTGATGCCCTAGCAGAACGGACCACACTCTGGTCTGCGCGCATAAGAACATAAGAAATAGGAGCAGGAGTCGACCATACGGCCCCTCGAGCCTGCTCCGCCATTTAATACAATCATGGCTGATCTGATCATGGACTCAGGTTCACCTCCCCGCACATTCTCCATAACCCCTTATTCCCTTATAGTTTAAGAAACTGTCTATTTCTAGCTTAAATTTATTCAATGCCCCAGCCCCCACAGCTCTCCGGGGCAGTGAGTTCCACAGATCCACAACCCTCTGAGAGAAGAAATTTCTCCTCATCTCAGTTTTAAATGTGTGGCCCCTTATTCTAAGATCATACCCCCTAGTTCTCGTCTCCCCCAATGGTGGAAACATCCTCTCTGCATTCACCTTGTCAAAGCATGTGCAACACTAAGCTCTGTCTCTATGGAGATGCGATGCACAGAGATTTATGGCACTTTAATTATAGCTTGTGCTGAAATGCGTAAGTTTGCTGTTGTGTGTATGGCGCGGCCCTGGACACCGTGGACCACTTCCCATATCTCGGGAGCCTCCTATCAACAAGAGCAGGCATCGAAGACGAGATCCAACACTGCTTCCAGTGCGCCAGCGCAGCCTTAGGCCGCCTGAGGAAAAGAGTGTTTGAAGACCAGGCCCTCCAAACTGCCACCAAGCTCATGGTCTACAGGACTGTAGTAATCCCTGCCCTCCTGTATGGCTCAGAGACATGGACCATGTGCAGTAGGCACCTCAAGTTGCTGGAGAAATATCACCAACAATGTCTCCGCAAGATCCTACAAATCCCCTGGGAGGACAGGCACACTAACAGCAGTGTCCTCATTCAGGCTAACATCCCCAGCATTGAAGCACTGACTACACTCGATCAGCTCCGCTGGGCAGGCCACATAGTCCACATGCCAGACACGAGACTCCCAAAGCAAGCGCTCTACTTGGAGCTCCCTCACGGCAAATGAGCCAAAGGTGGGCAGCGGAAACGTTACAAGGACACCCTCAAAGCCTCCCTGATAAAGTGCAACATCCCCACTGACACCTGGGAGTCCCTGGCCCAAGGCCGCCCTAAGTGGAGGAAGAGCATCCGAGAGGGCGCTGAGCACCTTGAGTCTCAACACCGAGAGCATGCAGAAATCAAGCGCAGACAGCGGAAAGAGTGTGCGGCAAACCAGTCTCACCCACCCCTTCCCTCAACGACTATCTGTCCCACCTGTGACAGAGTCTGTGGCTCTCGTATTGGACTGTTCAGTCACCAAAGAACTCACTTCAGGAGTGGGAGCAAGTCTTCCTCGATTCCGAGGGACTGCCTATGATGATGATGATGATGTGCCATCTCCGATGCACAGTTTGGAGTGCATGCCGGCAGGAACACTCCCTCGGTTGGACAGAAACACATGAGCTCGGCACTTGGATTCCACCCTGAGCTGAGCCCGGGGGAGGGGTGTGGAATCCAAGCGTCTAGTTCCTGTGCTTGTGTCCGGTCGAGGGAGCGATCCTGCTGCTGACCGGCACTCCTCCGACCCATCCCTGGAGCCCCGTCAGCAGACATTCAGTGGTGTGGTGGGGTGGAATCGCAATTTTCCCATTCTCAAAAACATTCTTTGGGAAAAATGAACTTTCAGACTTATTTTCCGAGTTCCCTTTGCCAAAAATCATCATGAACATGTTTTAAATAGTCTTCTTCCCTCGCTCCAAAAACTCAGAAATACACTCGGTGCCGATTTCCTTAAGTTAACGTCGGGTTTTTCTGATCGATACATCAGGCCACTGTGCGCCGCCCTGAAAAAAATCGTTGTTGCCGAAAATCGGTTCAAGGGCCAAAAACGGCGCGGAAATCAGTTTTCAACCAGACCTGCGCCAAAAAATCTTGCGTACAAAAAACCGACGCTGACAGTCGCCGCCGGCGTACAAACTTTGAGGAAAATTGCAAAATCATGATTGCTCCAAAAAAAAATCAGTGGACGCCAAAAAAACGCCGCCCAATTGTGGCGAAAATAGAACCCTAAGAGACAAAAGGGATGATGGTGCAATGCAAAAGGAGATGGTAATGGGACATTAAAAAAACAAAAGATGTGTCGAGATAGGGTGTAAATGGAGATGGCAGAATTATCAACAGCTGCCGTGGGAAAGAGAAAAAACAGAAAGAAAATAGGGCAGCAGTTATGCTCTGAAATTGATGTTGAGTCCAGGAGGCTGTAAAGTGCCGAAATGAAAGATGAGGTCCTGTTCCTCGAGCTTGCATTGAGCTTCATTGGAACAATGCAGGAGGTTCAGGACGGAGGGTCAGAGTGGGAGTGGAGCGGAGCATTAAAGTGACAGGCAATCGGAAGCCCTGGGTCACGCTTACGGAGGTGTTCTGCAAAGTGGTCACCCAATCTACATTTGGTCTCCCCAATGTAAAGGAGACCACATCGTGAGCAGTGAATACAGTATACTAAATTGAAAGAAGTACAAGCAAATCACTTTTGGAGTGTAGTCACTGTTGTAATGTAGGAAACGCAGCTGACAATTTGCGCACAGCAAGCTCCCACAAACAGCAGTGTGATAATGACCAGATAATCTGTTCTTGTTATTTTGATTGAGGGATAAATAGTGGCCAGGTCACCGGGGATAACTCCCCTGCTCTTCTTCAAAATAGTGCCGTGGGATCCTTTACATCCACCTGAGGGGCTTCGGTTTAATGTTTCACCTGAAGGAATGCACCGTCTGACAGTGCAGCATTCCCTCAGCACTGCACTAGAGTGTCAGCCTAGGTTTACGTGCTCAAGTCTCTGGAGTGAGACTGGAACCCACTACCTTCTGACTCAGAGGCGAGCGTGCTGCCCACTGAGACACAGCTGATACTTCGACTACTAGATGTTCCAGTGATTAGTTAAAAATGTATTTTGCGCTGATAAGCACAGTGTACTGCAGGGTCTTGCGTCTTAAACGTATTTCTATTTTAGTCCTGATAGACTTGCATATTTTATTGTTGTTGGGGACCATTCGTATCGGCAATATGCTGATATGTGATTTTGAACACCTCTGCAACTTGTTCTGAGCCTGTCTAGTTGTGCTATGTCTGCTGCCAGATGTGATTTGATGTGTCGAGGGCCTGTTGGTCTGTTAATAACAAGCAGCGCCCATAAAGCTTGCAAATCACAGGAGAAGCAACAGCGAGAGTTAATGATTAATGGCCGGTACCTTTTATTTTGAAATCTTAAGACCGATTTCAGTTGTCCCAGCTGACGGCTGACCCACTGTAATCCTCTGTTTGACGGGTGTGCGTAGCGCAGTACAAGAATGCGTGCTGCCTTTGCAACTCTTTTAACAGGATGCCATCCCATTAAAGTGCAGCCTATTTAATGACTAGGATGAGTGTAGCAATCTGATTATCTGCTGTAATTTTTCTTTTCAATTTTTGCCTGCTCTGTCAGCTTTCAAGGCTTGAATGTGCTGCCCTCTAAAATATCTGCCATGTTGGATATTTTCTTCCACTATTGAACTGCCCCACACAAGAAGAATAAAAGCGGCAAACAGTGCCATTTTCTCCAAGCAATTGTACTTCTAGTTTGATAACACAATGAAAAGGCAAAGTCAGGGGAAATTAAGAAGGTTAAGAGGGAGCATGGCAAGACGACTGGCGGTCACCATAAAAGAAAACAACAAAGGCTTTTATGAGCAAATAAGAAATAAAGGGATGGTCAAATTAGGCATGGAACCATGTAAAAATAAAGGGGTATGCGCTCGAGAGTGAGAGGATGGCGGACATCAGTAAAATGTAATTAATAGAAATTATGATAGTAATTTACAGGACGGAAGGAGGCACTTTTGGCCCATCGTGTCTGCGCCGACCGACAAAGAGCCTAATCTCACTTTCCAGCTCTTGATCCGTAGCCCTGTAGATTACAGCAGCTCAAGTGCATATCCAGGTACTTTTTAAATGCTATGAGGGTTTCTGTCTCTACCACCGTTCCAGGCAGTGAGTTCCAGACCTCTGGGTGAAAAGATTTCTCCTCAAATCCCCTCTAAACCTCCTACCAATTACTTATAATCTATGCCTCCTGTTTGATGACCGCTCTGCTAAGGGGATTCAGTTTTTTTATTCGTTCCTGGGATGTGGGCATGGCTGGCAAGGCTAGCATTTATTGCCCATCCCTAATTGCCCGTGAGAGTCGGCCCCTCATAATTGTATGCACCTCAATAAGGTCTCCACTCAGCTTCCTCTGTTCCAAAGAAAACAACCCCAGCCTATCCAATCTTTCCTCATAGCTAAAATTCTCCAGTCCAGGCAACAACCTCGTAAATCTCCTCTGTACCCTCTCCTGTGCAATCACATCTTTCCTGTAATGCGGTGACCAGAACTGCACACAGTACTCTAGCTGTGGCCTAACTAGTGTTTTATACAGTTCAAGTAACCCCCCCCTGCTCTTGTATTCCATGCCTCGACTAATAAAGGCAAATATTCCATATGCCTTCTTAATCACCTTATCTACCTGGCCTGCTATCTTCAGGGATCTGTGGACATGCCTCAGTTTTTGTGGAAGAAGAAATGTAAGAATGCCTGAGCAGTTTCGTGCCTGGAGATAACTATTCAAATTGTATCATCAATTTAATAAAATGAATGGGACTAAATGTAGAAAAATCACCAGGTCCAGACTGGGTGCTCATCAAGATATTGACAGAATGGGTGAGGATGTAGCAGAGGTACTGACCAGAATTTTTCAAGATCTTTGGACCAGAAATAGAGCGAAAGGACTAGGCTGTGAAACATGTTATACTCCTGTTCAAGAAAAGAGAAAGGGATAACCCAGGAAATTAGAGGCCAATTAGTTTTAACTCCGTTGTAAATACATTTTCAGATGAAATTAGTGACCACTTGAGAAAACAAAGACTGCATAGAGATAATCAGCATGTAAAGTGCAAGATGCGCCTGTCTGTCTAATTATTGAAGGATTTCACGGAATGTAAAGAGAAGGGAACGGCTTGGATACTGAAGCACAAATAGGTGTCCGTTTCCTTATAATTATTTGTGAAGCCAACTGGGACATTTTCTTTATGTTCTTTATTTGTTCTCAGGATGCGATTGATGCTGGCAAAGACAGATTTACCGCTTGTTCCAATTTGCCCAGACACTGAGTGACTTGTTAAGCCACCTGAGAAGACATTCAAAGTCAGCCACATTGTGTGAGTCACATGTAGACCAGACAAGATAGGGATGGCAGGTTTTCTTCCCTGAAGAACCTTAACGAACATTCAACAGCTCCGCACCTGCCTTAGCTCATCTGCATTTGAAAAACTCATCAATGCCTTTATTACGTCTAGACTTGACTATTCCAATACATTCCTGGTTGGCCTCCCATCTTCCACCCCCCATAAACGTGAGCTCATCCAAAACTCTGATGCCCATGTCCTAACTTGCACCATGTCCCATTTACCCATCACCCCTGTGCTCGCTGACCTACATTGGCTCCTGGTCAAGCAACACCTCGATTTTAAAATTCTCATCCTTGTCTTCAAATCCCTCCAAGGCCTCGTCCTTCCCTATCTCTGTAATCTCCTCCAGCTCTACAATCCTCTGAGATATCTGCGCTCCTCCAAATCTGGCCTCTTGCGCATCCCAATTTTAATCGCTCCACCATGGCGGCCATGCCTTCAGCTGCCTAGGCCCTAAACTCTGAATCCACTCCCTAAACCTGTCCGCCTCTCTACCTCTCTTTCCTCCTTTAAGATGTTCCTTAAGACCAAGATGTCCTAATATCCCCTTTTGTGGCTTGGTGTCAAATTTTGTTTGATAACGCTCCTGTAAAGCACTTTGGGATGTTTTACCACGATAAAAGCACTATCTAAATGCAAGTTGTTGTTGTTGTTTTAAGGTCTGGCCCAAAAATTGCCAGATTTTAGTGGATTCAATTTCACAAATTTCAACGTTTTTGATTAAGAGCAGGAGCACCGAGTTCTCCCGGTGTCCTGGCCAACATTCGTCCCTTAACCAGCATCACTGGAACAGCTGATTTGGTCATTTATCTCCCTATGGTTTGTGGAATCTTGGTGTGTGCAAATTAGCTGCTACATTTTCCTGCATTACAACAGTGACTACATTTCAAAAACGTTTTTCATGAACTGTGGAATACTTTGGGAGATCCTGTCATCATGAAAAGTGTTATACAGATACAATGTCTCGAATCTGGCAGTCGGAAAACCGGAATTGCCCAGACATTTTTGAGACGGCCAAGATGCAGCGAGAATCGGCGGGAATCGGCGGGTGGCATGAAGAATCGACAGGCAGTGAGGAGCGCCAACAGCCAGGTTCGAAATCCGTAAAAATCCAAAAACCGGCACACTCTCGGACCCGAGGTTGCTGGATTTCAGACGTTGTACCTATATATGCAAATCAGTTCTTTCTTTCTTTCGTTCTCTCTTTCTTTCTCTCTTTCTTTCAGTCTAGTATCAGAACCATTGCATATTATACCCATGTACACTTCATGCAAGCTAAGTTGTTTCCATATATGGATTTTTAGAATACATCTGATTCTGTGATTCTGTGGAGCTATAACCTAATTTTAAAAGTCGATTGGAAAAGTATTTGAAAAGCAGTAATGTAAAATAAAAGAAAAAACATGGCAGGAAAATGGGATTAGAATAGACAGTGCCAGTTGAAACTCTCACACCAGCATGGCAACGATGGCCAAATTGTCCTCCTGCATTGTAATTTCTATGATTTAATGTTGTTGCAGTGGCCTACAACCATAAGCTTTATGTATTGTGACAAGTTATTGTGTATTAATATCAAATAAAGCTGTACATTTAGTCACAATGAATTATTGAAGTGAACGTGTCAGATATGTGGGCAGTTTATAAAAGGAAAAGAGGGAATGCTGCATTGACCTGAAACATTGGCCCCGATATTTAGGTGGAGGCGGGAGGGTGCAGTTTTGCGGTCGGGAAAACCTGGAAGAACGGGTTGCCTTAAAGTCCTGCCGAATTTAACGGCAGGACCTGATTACCATTTTTGGAATCCATTTCCCAGCCGCAGCCAATCGGATCGAGAGGCAGGCTGGCTGTCGGGTGTGTAGGCCTGCGTCACTAGGCCGCAGCCGGGGAGCGGAAGGGAGGGAGGGAGGGATCGTGGGAAAAGGGGAGAAGATTTCAGAAAGGGCCAGAGAGATTGGGGGAGAGGGGTAGAAGATCGGGAGGGGACTGTGGAGAAGATTGCAGAGGGCCAGTGGAGAAAATCGGTGGGGGCATCGGATCACGGGTTAGCGGGGGGGTCCGATCACTGGGAAAATTTACAGTTCTGCTTGGGGGGGTGGTGGAAGGGAGGGGCAAGGGGAAGCACTGTTGGCCTACAAGCAGTGCTGGGAAAGTCTCTTCCAGGCAGCAGTTCTTGTCTACCTTTAGCTGCCCGGTTTCCCGGAGCTTGGGAAACCTGGCCGGCCAGCGTTAAAGTAAAGAAAGAAAGACTTACATTTATATAGCGCCTTTCACAACTATCGGACATCTCAAAGCACTTTACAGCCAATGAAGTACTTTTGAAAGTGCAGTCACTGTTGTAATGTGGGAAACGCAGCAGCCAACTTGCGCACAGCAAGCTCCCACAAACAACAATGTGATCATGACCAGATAATCTGTTATTGTTATGTTGATTGAGGGATAAATATTGGCTAGAACAATAAAGAGAAAACATCTGAGGCACGCAGTCTCATTAAAATATTTAAATAAGCAACCCGCCTCCAGGGAGTGGGTTGGTTACCCACTCCCCATCCAGCCTCCATTCAAACCAGAAGTGGGAGGGTTAGGTTTGGGTTTGACATTTTTAAAATTTTTATTTCCCACCCAAGCCCAAACCCACCCGTTTTGGGGGTTAAAATCCCCCCCAATTAACTCTGTTTCTCGCTCCGCAGATGCTGCCTGACCTGCCGAGTATTTGCAACGTTTTATTTTTTAACTGTGTCCGGTGAGATCAACCATGATCTTTCCGCGTCTGTAACTCTGTGAAGCAGCTGTACGTATCTCGCTTGAGAAAACACCGATTGAAAGTACGTGACTGGACCTGCAATCGCTTTGCTGAAGCCATTGAGTTATCCTGTGCATAGTCTATGATACGTTCTTACTACACAGTATAAATGCACACGAGGCCCATGCTTGAGAGAAGGTCAGTCTGTTACCTGTCCTTTATTCCTTAGCACTTCCCCTTTTATACCTGAAGGTCCAGGTTAGGAGTGTCTCCCACCTAGTGGTCAGTGTTCTCACGGTGTACAACTTAGGTCGGTTTATACATGGGTTACAATGCTGGTTGAATACATGACATCACCTCCCCCCCCGAAAGTCTTATTGGGATCACAGGTTAAGTCTCTCTGGTGGTTTACGCTCCCTTGCAGAGCGCCTGAGTTGGGGCTCCGGTTGTTGGGCGCTGGCCTGAGTGTCTGCTGTTTGCAGTGCCTCAGGCCTGTCCGGACTGCCCACAGTGACTGGGCTCTCCTCCCTTTGGCTCCGGTGTTCCGTCACTTGTGGTGGAGTGAACTCTATATCGTGTTCTTCCTCTGCTTCTTCAATGGGGTTGCTGAACCTCCTTTTTGTTTGATCCACATGTTTGCGGCAGATTTGTCCATTGGTAAGTTTAACTACCAGAATCCTATTTCCCTCTTTGGCAACCACAGTGCCTGCGAGCCATTTGGGCCCTGCAGCGTAGTTGAGGACAAAAACAGGATCATTTACATCAAAACATCGTGCCCTCGCATTCCTGTCATGGTAGTGATATTGTGACTGGCGCCTGCTCTCGACAATTTCTTTCATGGTGGGGTGTATAAGGGATAATTGGGTTTTGAGCGTCCTTTTCATTAGTAGCTCTGCGGGTGGAACCCCTGTGAGCGAGTGTGGTCGGGATCTATAGGCCAACAGGAGGCGTGATAAGCGGGTTTGTAGGGAACCCCCTTGGATTCTGAGCATCCCCTGTTTGATTATCTGCACTGCTCGTTCTGCCTGGCCGTTTGAGGCCGGCTTGAACGGTGCCGTTCTAACATGGTTAATTCCATTGCCTGCCATGAAGTCCTGGAATTCAGTGCTTGTGAAGCATGGGCCATTGTCGCTGACCAAGATGTCCGGTAGACCGTGGGTGGCGAACATTGCCCGTAGACTTTCTACCGTGGCAGAGGATGTGCTTGAATTTAAAATGTCACACTCGATCCATTTGGAATAGGCGTCTACTACAAGCAAAAACATTTTCCCCATGAAAGGACCTGCGTAGTCCACATGGATGCGTGACCAAGGCTTGGCGGGCCAAGGCCAGGGGCTAAGGGGGGCTTCCCTGGGTGCATGGCCCAGCTGGGCACACGTGTTGCACCTGCGAACACAAAGTTCCAGATCTGCGTCTATCCCTGGCCACCAAACGTGTGACCTGGCAATTGCCTTCATCGTGACAATGCCCGGGTGCCCATTGTGGAGTTCTCTGATGAACACCTCTCTGCCCATCTGGGGCATGACTACGCGGTTTCCCCACAGTAGGCAATCGGCCTGAATCGAGAGTTCATCCTTGTGCCTGTGAAATGGTTTAAATTTCTCAGGGCATGCCCTGTACGTGGCTGCCCAGTCCCCATTCAGGACACATTTCTTGACGAGAGACAATAGCGGGTCTCTATTTCTCCAGACTTTAATCTGACGTGCTGTCACGGGTGAGCCTTCGCTTCCGAAAGCTTCAACAGCCATGACCATCTCAGCACCATGCTCGGTAGCCCCCTCAGTGGTGGCTAGTGGGAGCCTGCTGAGTGCACCGGCGCAGTTTTCGGTGCCCGGTCTGTGCTGAATTGTGTAGTCATAGGCAGCTAACGTGAGTGCCCACCTCTGTATGCGGGCCGATGCGTTTGCATTTATGGCCTTGTTGTCGGCCAAAAGGGACGTTAGGGGTTTGTGATCTGTCTCCAGCTCAAATTTCCTGCCAAACAGGTACTGGTGCATTTTCTTTACCGCATATACACATGCGACGCCTCCTTTTCTACCATCCCGTTGCCCCTTTCTGCCTGGGACAGACTCCTGGAGGCATAAGCTACCGGCTGTAACTGACCCTTGACATTGATATGCTGCAACACACACCCGACACCATAGGACGACGCATCGCACGTTAACACAAGTTTCTTACATGGGTCATATAGCGTTAACAGATTGTTGGAACATAACAAATTGCGTGCTCTATTAAAAGCCCTTTCCTGGCTGTCCCCCCAGACCCATTCGCGACCTTTGCGTAGGAGCACGTGTAGCGGCTCTAGCAGCGTGCTCAATTTGGGAAGAAAGTTACCAAAATAGTTCAGGAGCCCCAGGAACGAACGCAGCTCCGTCGTGTTATGGGGTCTGGGTGCTCTCTGGATCGTTTCCGTCTTGGATGCAGTAGGGCTGATCCCGTCTGCTGCTACCCTCATCCCCAGGAATTCTACCTCTGGAGCTAGGAAAACGCACTTCGCCTTTTTCAGTCGCAGACCTACCCGGTCCAGTCTGCGTAGCACCTCCTCCAGGTTGTGGAGGTGTTCTTCAGTATCGGAACACGTAATGAGGATGTCGTCCTGAAAAACCACCGTCCCTGGAATCGACTTGAGGAGGCTTTCCATATTTCGTTGGAAGATCGCGGCAGCCGAGCGAATCCCGAACGGACATCTGTTGTACTCAAACAACCCCTTGTGTGTCGTGATGGTGGTCAGCTTCTTCGATTCACTCGCCAGCTCCTGGGTCATGTAAGCCGAGGTCAGGTCCAATTTTGAAAAAAGTTTGCCACCGGATAGCGTCACAAAGAGGTCCTCCGCTCTCGGTAGCGGGTACTGGTCTTGGAGTGACACCCGATTGATGGTGGCCTTGTAATTGCCACATATCCTGACCGGCCCATCCACCTTGAGCACCGGCACAATCAGGCTCGCCCAGTCACTGAATTCGACTGGCGAGATGATGCCTTCCCTCAACAGGTGGTCCAATTCGCCTTCTATCTTTTCCCGCATCATGTACGGCACCGCTCTGGCCTTGTGGTTTACTGGTCTGGCGTCCGGGTTTATGTGAATCCCATGAAAGTGCCAATGCCGGGTTGAAATAATGAGTCAAATTTGTCCAGGACCTGTGAGCATGATACTCGCTCCACAGAGGAAATTGCATTGACATCGCCCCATTTCCAGTTCATGACAGCAAGCCAACTCCTCCCCAGTAATGCGGGACCGTCCCCTGGGACAATCCAGAGTGGCAACCTGTTCTCCGAATCTTTGTGGGTCACGACTACCGTGGTGCTGCCTAGCACCGGAATGATCTGCTTTGTGTAAGTCCGTAGCTGTGCGTCAATCGGTGATAATTTTGGCCTCCTGGCCTTGGATGCCCACAACTTTTCGAACTGTTTGATACCCATCAGGGACTGGCTGGCACCCTTGTCTAACTCCATTGATACTGGGATGCCATTGAGGAGCACTTTCATCATTATCGGTGGCGTTCTGGTGTATGAACTGTATACGTGCTCCACATGAACTCGCTGAACTTCAGCTTCCAGCTATTTCCCTCAGTGTCCATTTCTGCAATTTCTGCAGGTATTTTGCTCATCTCTGCAAACTCCGGCTGAATGTATGCCTCCACACCTCCAGCATGAGTTGCGGTTTGAAACAAAAGGTCCCTTGCCAGTCGATCGTTCCTGACTGCCCCTGTTATTGTCCTTGAGTGCACCATTAACAGGTGTTGATGGCCGCATTACTGGCCGAATTGTCCCTTGCAATCGCGTGAATCGCTGTTCAGCTTGCCATTGTCTCTGTCGAACTCCCCCTCTGGGTTCGACTACATGTTGGGGCATGCCTGACTGCCCTTGTCTGCCTGGAGAACTGTGTGCTGCTTTAACAATGTTGAATCTCTGTCCCAACCATTCCTTAACACAGTACCTCTTGTCTGTTCTGCTAGTGGCCATGCTCGCGTGGTTTGAATCCCAGTTTCTTGTCGCCATTGATACGTCCTTACTACACAGTATAAATGCACACGAGGCCCATGCTTGAGAGAAGGTCAGTCTGTGACCTGTCCTTTATTCCTTAGCACTCAAGTGATGAAGGTGGGTGGAGCTTCCCTTTTTATACCTGAAGGTCCAGGTTAGGAGTGTCTCCCACCTAGTGGTCAGTGTTCTCATGGTGTACAACTTAGGTCAGTTTATACATGGGTTACAATGCTGGTTGAATACATGACAGTCTACTTATCCACATTCCTCAGAAATGCACCTTTACATCATCGAGGAAATAAGTCACCAGGGCGCTGTCTCCGTTCTCATCTCACAGGAATCAGCTCAAGAGTACAGACTCTCAGTGAAAAGCAGGCTTTATTTTTAGCCTGGTTCCTTTTTGATGTTCTTGAGAAGGTTTATTTTTATCTCACTGGTCTGTCTTGAATTTAGTTCAGTATTGATTTGGAAGTGTTTAACGAGGGCACTCTTGTATACCTTTACATCTTTGTCATTGCTGCATCTTACAGTAACTTGTGAGGTCAAGGTTTGTGGCAGCACTCCACAGGACCTTGAATGCTACATTGGAGATTAACTCTCATTCTCAAGAGTAAAAAAAAATACATTAACCTGCAACTACCTCCTACCTTAGTCACTTTGAGTCACTCCACTGCTCCAACACAATACTCAGCTTTAACAGGAGAATATACAAACCGTACAGGAAATTAGAATGTAAAACAACAATGCTGAATCACAGCAAGCAAACATGGCTCACCCATTTTAAATATCTGATGCCAGTTTTCTGAGATATTGCAGTTAAACTGTTTGGCCAGCTTTATTTCCACTCATAGGCGAAACTAAAACTCATCATGTTCAGCCATGAACTCATTGAATGGCGGTGCAGGCTAGAAGGGCTGAATGGCCTGCTCCTGCACCTATTTTCTATGTTTCTATGTTTCTATTATAGGCAGTCCCTCGGAATCGAGGAAGACTTGCTTCCACACTTAGCATGAGTTCTTAGGTGGCTGAACAGTCCAATAAGAGAACCACAGGCTCTGTCACAGGTGGGACAGATCGTCATTGAGGGAAAGGGGGAGCAGGGAGCCTGGTTTGCCGTACGCTCTTTCCGCTGCCTGCGCTTGATTTCTGCATGCTCTCGGCGACGATACTCGAGGAGCTCAGCGTCCTCCCGGATGCACTTCTTCCACTTAGGGCGGTCTATGGCCAGGGACTCCCAGGTGTCAGTGGGGATGTCGCACTTTATCAGGGAGGCTTTGAGGGTGTCCTTGTAACGTTTCTTCTGCCCACCTGGGGCTCGTTTGCCGTGGACGAGTTCCGAGTAGAGCACTTGCTTTGGGAGTCTCGTGTCTGGCATGAGAACTATGTGGCCTGCACAGCGGAGCTGATCAAGTGTGGTCAGTGCTTCAATGCTGGGGATGTTGGCCTGGACGAGGATGCTAATGTTTGTGCGTCTGTCCTCCCAGGAGATTTGTAGGATCTTGCAGAGACATCGCTGGTAGTATTTTTCCAGCGACTTGAGGTGTCTACTGAAAATGGTCCATGTCTCTGAGCCGTACAGGAGGGCGGGTATTACTTTTGCCCTGTAGATCATGAGCTTGGTGACAGTTTTGAGGGCCTGGTCTTCAAACACTCTTTTCCTCAGGCGGCCGAAGGCTGCACAACGAGGATAATTGAGGAATAAATATTGGCCAGGACAACAGGGATAACTGCCCTGCTCTTCTTCGAAATAGTGCCGTGGGATAAGGATCGAATAAGGTGCCACCTATTTAACACTGAGATGAGGAGAAATGTTTTCTCTCAGAGGGTTGTAAATCTATGGAATTCTCCGTCCCAGAGAGCTGTGGAGGCTGGGTCATTGAATATATTTAAGGTGGAGATAGACAGATTTTTGAGCGATAAGGGAATAAAGGGTTATGGGGAGCGGGCAGGGAAGTGGAGCAGAATCCATGATCAGATCAGCCATGATCTTATTGAATGGCGGAGCAGGCTCGAGGGGCCAAATGACCTACTCCTGCTCCTGCTTCTTATGTTCTTACGTTCTTAAGCTAAAAGTGTTTTAATGCAGCGTATGATACCCATATTAACATAATATGGAATGATTTTTCACCTAATATCAAAGCCAAATCAGATTCAATTTATATAAGAACATGAGAATTGTTAGGAACATGGAACGTCAGTTAAGCCTAACTTGCCCATCCCTTTCTGTTAGGTCCCAATGCCACCCATCCACGTTTTCACCACATTTTCACTGTACTCCGCAATCCCTTCTGTCGGGCGAAACATGTCTAATTGTTTCTATCTGTCAACTGTGGCTCAGTGGGTAGCACACTTGCCTCTGAGTTGGAAGGTTGTGGATTCAAGTCCCACTACAGGAACTTGAGCAGAAAATATCCAGGCTGATACTTCAGTGCAGTACTGAGGGAGTGCTGCACTGTCGGAGGTGCCATCTTTTGGATGAATCGTTAAAACCGAGGACCCATCTGCTCTCTCAAGTGGACATAAAAGATCCCATGGCACTATTTCGAAGAAGAGCAGGGCAGTTATCCCCAGTGTCCTGGTCAATATTTATCCCTCAATCAACATATCAAACTAACAGATTATCTGGTCATTATCACATTGCTGTTTGTGGGAGCTTGCTTGTGTGCAAATTGGCTGCTGCGTTTCCCACATTACAGCAGTGACTACACTCCGAAAGTACTTCACTGGCTGTAAAGCGTTTTGAGATATCCGGTGGTCGTGAAAGGCGCTATATAAATGCAAGTCTTTCTTTCTTCTTGCTCACACTTCTAGCGGTAAATTTTCCAAGCGATAGGACCTTGTAGGCAGAGCCCACTTTTTTGAAAAATCACGGTGTGCGCACCCATAATCCGTTGCTGCGTTCAAGGCCTTGGTGGTGGTGAGGGGTCTGGGAAAAGTTCACCCACACTGTCCACTTCTGTGGCTTCCATAGTAACATGTCGCACAAGTCAAAGACCCTTCAAGAGAAAACGCTCTGCCTGATTTCCCTTCTAATTCATAACTTCCACATTTTTAACTTGTGTCCCCTGGTACTGGAACCCTTCACCGTGGTTTGCCGGGTCCAAATGCTCACTTTCCTTTGTGCCTCTCATCCTGACTAGGCAGCAACGACAATGCTGATCTTAATAGAACAAAACATGTACCCTGCTTGGAGAAGTTCAGTGTAAGGTGCCTGGTATTAGTTGCATCCTTAGGCCATGTGAATGCCAACCTTGGGGATGTGATTTAAACAGCTGTGTAACCGTTACAACAAATTCAGCCCTGTGCCAGAGTCACAGCTTTGACTGGATTTGATACGAATATTTTATTAAATGTAAGCGATCCAATTAGCTGGGAATCAAATGTCAATTCCTGGTGAATCAGTTCCTTTAAAATGATACGGGAATCTCCTTCATTGAATCCTCCAACCACGCAGCTCAGAAGGAGACCATTTGTCCACCGTGCCTGTGCCTGTTCCTTGAAAGAGCTATCTAATTAGCCCCACTGTCCCGTTCTTTCCTTTAGCCCTGCATTTTTTTTTCCTTTTCAAGTATATATCCAATTCCCTCCTGAAAGTTACTATTGAATCTTCTTCCAGCACCCTTTCAAGCAGCAGTGAGTTCCAGATCATAACAACTCGATGAGTAAAAATAATTCTCCTCATCTCCCCTCTGGATCTTTTGTTTTTTTTAAAATTCATTCTCAGGATGTGGGTAAAGCTGGCAAGGCTGGCATTTATTGCCCACCTTGAATTGCCCTTGAGAAGGTGGTGTGAGCCATGTGGTGAGCAGTCCATGTGGCGAAGGTACACCCACAGTTCTGGCTTTGTCGTTGCGGTTTGGTACAACTGAATGGCTGGCTAGCCCATTTCAAAGCGCAGTTAAGAGTCAACCACATTGCTGTGAGTCTGGAGTCACATATAGGCCAGACAGGGTAAGGAAGGCAGATTTCTTTCCCGAAAGGACATGAGTGAACCTGTTGTGTTTTTCCGACAATCCGATAGTTTCATGGTCACCATTACTGATACTAGGGGGCCGAATTTGCCCTGCGTTGGGTTTGGAGTGGTATAAAGGAGACTATGAAAGTATGAGGGCAGAGTTGGGTAAAGTGGACTTGGAAAATAGATTAAAGTGTAGCACAGTTGATGAACAGTGGTGTACATTTAAGGAGATATTTCACAGCTCTCAAGAAAAATATATTCCAGTGAAGAAGAAAAGGTGTAAGAGAAAAGGTAGCCATCCGTGGCTAACTAAGGAAATTAGGGACAGTGTCCAATTAAAAGCAAGGGCATACAAAGTGGACAAAACTAGTAGGAGGCCAGAAGACTGGGAAGTTTTTAAAAGCCAGCAAAGAATGACTAAAAAAATGATTAAGAAATGGAAGATAAACTATGAAAGTAAACTAACACAAAATATAAAAACAGATAGCAAGAGTTTCTATAGGTATATAAAAAGGAAAAGAGTGGCTAAAGTAAATGTTGGTCCCTTAGAGGATGAGACCGGGAAATTAGTAATGGGGAACATGGAGATGGCAGAAACTCTGAACAAATATATTGCATCCGTCTTTACGGTAGAGGACACTAACAATATTCCAACAGTGGATAGCCAAGGGGCTATGGGGGGGGAGGAACTTAACACAATCACAATCACTAAGGAGGTGGTACGCAGTAAGATAATGGGACTAAATGCAAATAAATCCCCTGGACCTGATGGCTTGTATCCTAGGGTCTTAAGAGAAGTAGCAGCAGGGATTATGGATGCATTGGTTGTAATTTACCAAAATTCCCCGGATTCTGGGGAGGTCTCAGTAGATTGGGAAACTGCAAATATAACGCCCCTATTTAAAAAAGGAGGCAGACAAAAAGCAGGAAACTATAGACCAGTTAGCCTAACATCTGTGCTTAGGAAAATGTTTGAGTCCATTATTAAAGAAGCAGTAGCAGGACATTTGGAAAAGCAAAATTCGGTCAGGCAGAGTCAGCATGGATTTATGAAGGGAAAGTCATGTTTGACAAATTTGTTGGAGTTCTTCGAGGATGTAACGAACAGGGTGGATAAAGGGGAAACCAGTGGATGTGGTGTATTTGGACTTCCAGAAGGCATTTGACAAGGGGCCACATAAAAGGTTACTGCACAAGATAAAAGTTCACGGGGTTGGGGGTAATATATTAGTATGGATAGAAGATTGGCTAACTAACAGAAAACAGAGAGTCGGGATAAATGGTTCATTCTCTGGTTGGCAACCAGTAACTAGTGGGGTGCTACGGGGATCAGTGCTGGGACCCCAACTATTTACAATCTATATAAACAACTTGTATGAAAGGACTGAGTGTAACGTAGCCAAATTTGCTGACGATACAAAGATGGGAGGAAAAGCAATGTGTGAGTACAGGGGCAGGGAGGTGTTGCTATAGTTGTACAGGGCCTTGGTGAGGCCACACCTGGAGTATTGTGTACAGTTTTGGTCTCCTAACCTGAGGAAGGACATTCTTGCTATTGAGGGAGTGCAGCAAAGGTTCACCAGACTGATTCCCGGGATGGCGGGACTGACCTATCAAGAAAGACTGGATCAACTGGGCTTGTATTCACTGGAGTTCAGAAGATGAGAGGGGATCTCATAGAAACGTTTAAAATTCTGATGGGGTTAGACAGGTTAGATGCAGGAAGAATGTTCCCAATGTTGGGGAAGTCCAGAACCAGGGGACACAGTCTAAGGATAAGGGGTAAGCCATTTAGGACCGAGATGAGGAGGAATTTCTTCACCCAGAGAGTGGTGAACCTGTGGAATTCTCTACCACAGAAAGTTGTTGAGGCCAGTTCACTGAATATATTCAAAAAGGAGTTAGATGAAGTCCTTACTACTAGGGGGATCAAGGGGTATGGTGAGAAAGCAGGAATGGGGTACTGAAGTTGCATGTTCAGCCATGAACTCATTGAATGGCGGTGCAGGCTAGAAGGGCCGAATGGCCTACTCCTGCACCTATTTTCTATGTTCCTATGTTTCTATGTGAGGAGGACACAAAAAATCTGCAAAAGGACATAGACAGGCTAAGTGAGTGGGCAAAAATTTGGCAGATGGAGTATAATGTTGGAAAGAGTGAGGTCATGCACTTTGGCAGAAAAAAATCAAAGAGCAAGTTATTATTTAAATGGAGAAAGATTGCAAAGTGCCGCAGTACAACGGGACCTGGGGGTACTTGTGCATGAAATGCAAAAGGATAGTGTTATGTATGCAACCCGAGGTAACCAGCATTCTACCGCCACTGGAGGGTGTATCTGTTGGAGTCCCAAGGGATCCCAGCATCCCTTGGGAGCACTGTATATAAGCAGGCCTCCCATTCTGCACCAATACTCTGGAGTCAGAATAAAGAGACTAAGGTCACACTTATTCAGGTCTATAGTACTCAATCACGTTGTTTCATTCTGGACATAATAACTGGCGACGAGATAGCGAACCATCACGCGAAAATGCAGAGAACTGTTGGTATCCTGGAGAAATTCTCAGAAGGAGACGATTGGGAGGCCTTCTTGGAGTGACTCGACCAATAATTCATGGCCAACGAGCTGGAAGGGAATGAGAACGCTGCCAAACGAAGGGCGATCCTCCTCACCGTCTGCGGGGCAACAACTTATGGCCTCATGAAGAATCTTCTTGCTCCAGTAAAACCAACAACCAAATCGTATGAAGAGCTGTGTATGCTGGTCCGGGAGCATCTAAATCCGAAGGAGAGCGTTCTGATGGCAAGCTATCGATTTTACACATTTCAACGGTCTGAAGGCCAGGAAATGGCGAGCTACGTCGCCGAACTAAGGCGCCTTGCAGGACATTGCGAATTCAATGGATTCCTCGAGCAAATGCTAAGAGACTTTTTTGTGCTTGGCTTTGGCCATGAGGTAATCCTTCGCAAACTATTGACTGTTGAAACAACGAATCTGAGCAAAGACATAACAATAGCCCAACATTTATGTCCACCAGCGACAACACCAAACAAATGTTGTAGCATAAAGATGTTTCAGCAAGTATTGTACACAAAGTAACGTCATTTTCAGGCAGGAATGCACATGGCAGAACATACATGCCTGCAGCTGCACGATCTCAGATAACTCAAAGTCCGCCATCAAGCGTTAATGCGAGGCAGTTAACACCTTGTTGGCGCTGAGGAGGTGATCATCGAGCCCATCAATGCCGCTTCAAACACTATGCGTGCAAAGGCTGTGGGACAATAGGACACCTCCAGCGAATGTGCAGATGAGCTGCAAACCCTGCAAACCACCACATCCAGAGGAAGACCGATCCATGGTGGATCAAACTGAACTAGAGACTAAAACTGAGGAGGCAGAAGTGTACGGGGTACACACCTTCACCACGAAATGTCCACCGATCATGTAAAAAGTTGAAGTGAATGGAATTCCAGTATCCATGGAACTGGACACGGGTGCGAGTCAGTCCATTGTGAGCAAAAAGGCCTTCGACAGGCTGTGATGCAACAAGGCACACAGGCCCAAGATGAGCCCTATTCATACCAAGCTGGGAACTTACACTAAAGAGCTGATCCCTGTAATTGGCAGCACAGCAGTAAAAGTCTCCTATGATGGAGCAGTGAACAAACTACCACTATGATAGCAGCAGGAGATGGCCCCACACTGTTCGGCAGAAGCTGGCTGGGAAAAATCCGCTGGAACTGGGACGACATCCGAGTGCTTTCGTCCGTCGACGACGCATCATGTGCCCAGGATCTGAGCAAGTTTCCGTCGTTGTTTGAGCCAGGCATTGGAAGTTTCTCGGGGGCGATCCACTTGATTCCCGGTACACGACCCCCATCCACCACAAGGCACATGCGGTGCCATATATGATGTGAGAAAAAGTGGAGATTGAGCTGGACAGGCTGCAACGAGAGGGCATCATCGTGCAGGTTGAGTTCAACGAGTGGGTCAGTCCGATTGTTCCGGTTCTCAAGGGCGATGGCACAGTCAGAATTTGTGGGGACAATAAAGTAACAATTAACCGTTTTTTGCTGCAGGACCAGTACCCGCTACCCAAGGCAGACAACTTATTTGCGAAAGGCGTTCACCAAATTGGACCTGACCTCGGCCAACATGACGCTGGAGCTGGCGGAATCTTCGAAAGGCCTCACCTGCATCAACACGCACAAAGGTCTGTTCATCTACAATAGATGCCCGTTTGGGATTCGATCGGCCGCGGCTATTTTTCAAAGGAACATGGAGAATGCTAAAGTCGGTTCCGCATACCGTGGTTTTCCAGGATGACATACTGGTCACAGTTCGGGACGCCATCGAACATTTGCAGAACCTGGAAGAGGTTCTAAGTCGGCTAGATCGTGTGGGACTCGGGTTGAAACGCTTGAAGTGTGTTTTCCTGGCGCTAGAGGTCGAGTTCTTAGGAAGAAGAATCACGGCAGCCAGCATCAGACCCACTGATGCCAAGACGGAGGCCATCAAGAATGCGCCGAGACCACAGAACATCATGGAGCTGCGGTCGTTCGTGGGACTCCTCAATTATTTTGATAATTTCCTACCCGGGTTAAGCACCTTGCTAGAACCTCTACACGTGTTGCTATGCAAGAGAGATGACTGGGTATGGGGGAAATCACAAGAGACAGCTTTTGAGAAAGCCCGAAATCTGTTATGTTCCAACAAACTGCTTGTCCTGTATAACCCATGTAAACGCTTAGTGCTAGCTTGTGATGCATCTTCGTACGGGGTCGGGTGTGTGTCACAACAAGCAAACGAATCGGGAACATTGCAACTGGTCGCTTAGGCGTCCAGGAGCTTGTCCAAGGCCGAAAAGGCCTACAGCATGATTGTAAAAGAAGCTCTGGCATGCATTTACGGGGTAAAAAAAATGCATCAGTATAATTTTGGGCTTAAGTTCGAGTTAGAAACTGACCATAAGCTGCTCATATAGCTATTCTCAGAGAGCAAAGGTGTCAATATCAATGCTTCTGCTCGCATCCAAAGATGGGCGCTCATACTTTCTGCATATAACTATGTAATTTTCCAGAGACCAGGCACAGAGAACTGTGCTTAAGCCCTCAGTCGACTACCATTGCCCACCACCGAGGTGGAAATGGCACAACCTGCAAACTTGCTCAAGGTGATGGATGCATTTGAAAACGAAAAGTCACCCGTTACGGCCCGCCAGATCAGGACCTGGACCAGCCAGGATCCTTTACTGTCCCTTGTAAAAAACTGTGTCCTCCATGGGAGCTGGTCCAGCGTCCCAGTGGAGATGCATGAAGAGATCAAGCCGTTCCAGCGGCATAAAATCGAAATGTCCATACAGGCGATTGTTTTTTGTGGGGTAATCATTTGGTTTTGCCCAAGAAAGGCAGGGAAATGTTCATATGCAACCTACACAGTACCCACCCAGGCATAGTAATGATGAAAGCTATAACCAGATCCCATGTGTGGTGGCCCAGCATCGACTGAGATTTGGAGTTTTGCATGCGCCAATGCAACACTTGCTCTCAACTGAGCAATGCACCCAGGGAGGCACCGCTAAGTTTGTGGTCATGGCCCTCCAAACCGTGGTCTCGGATCCATGTTGTCTTCACTGGCCCGTTTCTAGGCAAAATGTTCTTGGTTGTTGTGGATGCTTATTCAAAGTGGATTGAGTGTGTAATAATGTCTGTAAGCACGTCCACTGCCACCATCGAAAACCTATGAGCCAAGTTTGCCACGCTCAGCCTGCCTGATGTCCTTGTCAGCGACAATGGGCCGTACTTCACCAGCGTTGGATTGAAGGAATTCATGACCCACAATGGGACAAGCATGTCACATCTGCCGCATCCAAAGGACAGGCAGAACAGGCAGTCCAAACCATCAAGCAAAGCTTGAAATGCGTGTCGGAAGGCTCCCTGCAGACTCGCCTGTCCCAAGTCCTGCTCAGCTACCGCACCAGACCCCACTCGCTCACCGGGGTTCCCCCAGCCGAGCTGCTCATGAAAAGGGCACTCAAAGCAAGGCTCTCTCTAGTCCACCCTGATCTCCATGATCACTTCACGGGTAGGCGGCATCAACAAACCATGTACCATGATCGCGCAAATTTGTCAGGAGCCATTGAAGTCAATGACCCTGTATTTATACTCAACTATGGACATGGTCCCAAATGGCTTGCTGGTACTGTCATAGCCAAAGAACGGAGTAGGGTGTTTCAGGTCAAACTTGCAGAAAGCATTTGGACCAAACTAAACTGCGATTCACAGACAGCCACGAGCAACCTGAAGAGGACACCACCAACTTCGACCCTCCGACACACACACACAAGTGGCAAACGACATCACAGTTGACCATGAAGCTGAACTCATAATCCCCAGCAGCCCAGCAAGGCCAGCTGCAGAGCAGCCCAGCGAAAGCCCAACCAACTCACCTGCACCTGCATTTGTACCGAGACGATTGACTAGGGAGCGAAAAGCCCCAGATCGTCACACCCTGTAAATAAGTGTACTATTGAATTTGGGGGGGAGTGATGTTATGTATGCAACCCAATGTAACCAGTATTCTACCGCCATCGGATGGCGTATCTGTTGGAGTCCCAAGGGATTCCAGAATCCCTTGGGAGCACTGTATATAAGCAGGCCTCTCATGCTGTACCAACACTCTGGAGTCAGAATAAAGAGACTAAGGTCACATTTACTCATGTCTATAGTACTCAATCATATTGCTTTATTCTGGATATAACAGATAGTATGCAGGTACAGCAAGTGATCAGGAAGGCCAGTGGTATCTTGGCCTTTATTGCAAAGGGGATGGAGTATAAAAGCAGGGAAGTCTTGCTACAGCTGTACAGGTATTGGTGAGGCCACACCTGGAATACTGCGTGCAGTTTTGGTTTCCATATTTAGGAAAGGATATACTTGCTTTGGAGGCAGTTCAGAGAAGGTTCACTAGGTTGATTCCGGAGATGAGGGGTTGACTTATGAGGAAAGGTTGAGTAGGTTGGACCTCTACTCATTGGAATTCAGAAGAATGAGAGGTGATCTTATTGAAACATATAAGATTATGAGGGGGTTTGACAAGGTAGATGCAGAGAGGATGTTTCCACTGATGGGGGAGACTAGAACTAGAGGGCATGATCTTAGAATAAGGGGCCGCCCATTTAAAACAGAGATGAGGAGAAATTTCTTCTCTCAGAAGGTTGTAAATCTGTGGAATTCACTGCCTCAGAGAGCTGTGGAAGCCGGGACATTGAATAAATTTAAGACAGAAATAGACAGTTTCTTAAACGATAAGTGGATAAGGGGTTATGGGGAGTGGGTGGGGAAGTGGAGCTGAGTCCATGATCGGATCAGCCGTGATCGTATTAAATGGCGGAGCAGGCTCGAGGGGCTGTATGGCCCACTCCAGTTCCTACTTCTTATGTTCTTATGTTCTTATAATTCGAATTAGGAGTTTTTTTCATGCCGGTACGGGAAGCGCAGGCATTGACGCGGATGTAGGCTCTTTGACGCCAAAAATGTGTTGTTGCGCTAACAGAGTGCTCGCGCGGTGCTCGCAGGGCACAATGCTCAGCGCCGCATACAGCACATCAGTGCCTCGCAACATCCATCCCCTTTTTTTAAAGGGGACGGCCGCTGCGAACCCTGCAGCCTCTTTAGTGGCGCCCACTGGGCCACCGGGGAGGGTGTGGGCCGGGCCAGCGGCCTGGCACCCAGAGTGGGCGCCGGTCTGCATGTTGGCAGCCCGGCCACACCGGCGGCCGCCATTGCCGGGCCGACTGAAAAGTCTCCCGACAGAAAAAAATCTGCCGGCCACCGCACCTACCGCCTCCCCTTTAAGGGCGGCCGGAGTGCTCCAGTTTCTCGCTCTGAGAAGCTGGCGATGGCGTAGCTGCACACCTACCTTGCATCACGCAGGGCAATTTCCCGCAAGGGGCACGCGCGAGCCGGTAAGGGGTGAGTGCAGCCACGGTGATGGTGTCATCACCATGCTTGAGCAGCGCCGGTGCGCTAATTTCGGGGCGCCGTGCAAACTATTTTTCACCGGTGCAGCCCCGGGTGCAAATCCATGAAGGTCGATGAAGACGCCGCACCTGCACCCTAACTCATTAACCCAACATTATCGCCGGCCGGTGGCGCTAACTAGCCCTGCGCAAAGGGGCAATTTCAGCCCCTGGCTTTTTCATTCCAGATTAATGTCATTAACAATGCAAATTCCCCAGCTGCCGCAATGGGATTTGCCGTCTACGGATTGTTAATCTAGGTTTTTGGATTACTTGTCCAGTAATATAACCACTATGCCACCGTACCCATCTTCTGTCTGTGTCCTTTGGTTACTGACCTTCTTGCCGGTGAAAACAGTTTCTCCTTATTTACTCTATCAAAACTCTTCTTCATTTTGAACACCTCTATTAAATCTCCCTTTAGTCTTCTCTGCTTCAAGGAGAACGTTCCCAGCTTCTCTCGTCTCACAACTGAAGTCCCTCATCCCTGGTATCACTCTGGTAAATCTCCTTGACATCCTTCCTAAAGTATGGTGCCTAGAATTAGACACAATGGGGCTAAAATTCCGGCCTCACCAGGTGCGTACGAAGTGTGCACGGATCTGGCGAGGCCTCGCAAAAGTCGGTTTTTGGGGCGCAATGTGCATGTGCTGAGAACCGGCTTTTCCAACCTGTCAAGATTTCTCTAGACAGATCCTCTGCATCCCCGGGAGAAGGACATCCACGTGGGAGCGATTGGGATATTTGCCCAACTCGTGCCCAACGAATGTCCTTCAAACTCTTATGCCTGGGCACGATTTGGGCAAATATTCCAATCTTTTACCTGCGTAAGAGTTTTAAAACATATAAAAATTAAATTTAAAAACACATTTTTACGTTAAAAACCATTAAAACAGGTTTATTTTAAACCATATTAAAAAAAAAAATCCCCAAATATTTTTTTTCTCTAAAACATTTAATTAACTTTAATTTCAATTGATTTTAAATATGTGAGGTATTTTATTTATTTATTATGTTGTGTTTCTTTGTCTTGGGGGTTTATTCTCATTGGTAATAATGGGAATTTGTAAAAGCGGAGTTCCCATTATTATCAACGAGGATACTGCAGAGTGATTGGTTGGTGGTCCAGACCCACATGACTCCAGTTCTTTCATGCGTTTGAGGTAGTCCTCTCCCCGTACGCTGCGCATCGAAGGAAGGCCTCCGACCGGAATCGAAGGCGTCTCCGGGACCACCAGGTACTTTTGCAAAAAAATGTTGGGTTAGAGGCGTTTGTCCGGAGGAGGCCTCTGACCGGAATTTTAGCCCCAATACTTCAGTTGAGGCGGAGCCAGTGATTTAAAACGGTTTAGCATAACCTTCTTCCTTTTGCACTCTATGCCTCTATTTATAAAACCCAGGATCCTGTATGCTTTTGTCACAGCCTTGTCCTGCCAGCTTCAAAGATTCGCAATGGAATATGAAAAGTTACATCAAGATTTAATTATAAGACGACTCACTTTATTTTGGAGGTCATCCTAATGGCTCTATCTCAGATTTCTGTATCTTTTAATTGTATAATCTTCACACCAGACTTCACTTACCGCTGCAAAGCCAGTGCATTATTATAGTATTGATAATTCAAGCAGCACAGCACACGTTGCAACACAATCATCTATTAATGGCTGTGGTGTCTGAATACCTAGATATTGTGCTGGAGCAGCTTATTAAAAGCCATTCCTTGGTAATATAATCACCTCACAGATCTCCATTCTTGAATAGAACCTTCATGTCTAGACACTAACAATAAACATTATTCTGGACGGAGACTTCCATTACTATCCTTTTAATAAGCAGCTCTTCCTTCTTTTATCCCTTCACGTGAAACTTTTAAAATGATTTAGAAATTGGCACAATTATAAATCTTATACATGTCCATGTCAGCAATGTGTAGCAGATAGCACACAACCCTGTAAACCAATGCACAAATAATGTTATAACACTGCAGGTCCTGTCACATCACAATCAGCAGTGATATCTCATTACTTGTTCTTAGGACGTGTGGCAACACTGGCAAGGCAGCATTTATTGCCCATCTCTAGCTGTTCTGAGTTACTGAGGGACTGGAGTCAGATGTAGGCCAGACCAAGTAACGGTAGGCTCCCTTTCATAGAAACATAGAAATGTAGAAAATGGGTGCAGGAGTAGGCCATTCGACCCTTCGAGTCTGCACCACCATTCAATATGATCATGGCTAATCATTCACCTCAGTACCCCATTCTTGCTTTCTCTCCATACCCCTTGATCCCTTTAGCTGTAAGGGCCACATCTAACTCCCTTTTGAATATATCTAACAAACTGGACTCAACAACTTTCCCTGGTAGAGAATTCCACAGGTTCAGAATTCTCTGGGTGAAGAAGTTTCTCCTCGTCTCAGTGCTAAATGGCTTACTCCTTATCCTTAGACTATGACTCCTGGTCCTTGACTTCTCCAACATCGGGAATATTCTTCCTGCATCTAACCTGTCCAATCCCGTCAGAATTTTATATGTTTCTATGAGATCCCCTCTCATTCTTCAAAATTCCAGTGAATATAAGCCTAGTCGATCTAGCCTTTCTTCATATGTCAGTCCTGCCATCCCGGGAATCAGTCTGGTGAACCTTTGCTGCACTCCCTCAATAGCAAGAATGTCCTTCCTCAGATTACGAGACCAAAACTGTACACAATATTCAAGGTGTGCCCTCACCAAGGCCCTGTACAACTGCAATAAGACTTCCCTGCTCCTATACTCAAATCCCCTAGCTATGAAGGCCAACATGCCATTTGCCTTCTTCACCGCCTGCTGTACCTGCATGCCAACCTTCAATGACTGATGTACCATGACACCCAGGTCTCGCCGCACCTCCCCTTTTCCTAATCTGCCACCATTCAGATAATATTCTGCCTTCCTGTATTTTCCACCTAAGTGGATAAGCTCACATTTATCTACATTTATCCACATAAGAATATAAGGAATAGGAGCAGGAGTAGGCCATTCGAGCCCTCGAACCTGATCCTCTACCTCAACTCCACTTGCCCCATATCCCTTCATTCCCTAAGTATCCAAAAATCTATCGAGCTCTGTCTTGAATATACTCAACGTCTGAGCCTCCACAGCCCTCTGGGGGAGAAAATAGAAAAGATTTACCACCCTCTGAGTGAAGTATAACACGGACATGAATGAACCAGACAAGTTTTTCCAACAATACCGAAACTTTCCGTCATTTCTTTTCCAAGAAAAAGTAACGAGATATTACTGCTGATTGTGATGTGACAGGTCTTGCAGTGTTAGTTATAATGTTATTTGTGCATTGGTTTACAGGGTTGTCCCTATCTGCTACTGGAATAGAGATCTGTGAGGTGATTATATTACCAAGGCAGGGCTTTTAATAAGCTGCTTCAGCACAATATCTAGGTTTGCAGACACCACAGCCATTAATAGATGATTGTGTTGCAACGTGTGCTGGTTCACAAATGGCTAGTTTATTGAATTCACTTTTATTACTTGCCACAGTCGCATTTCAATGCACAACCTCTAGTTTACGACAATCACGACGTTACTGCACCCATAAGGGGCAATATGACAATCGTTATGTGAACAGGGAAAATCAGCATAGTTAACTACCAAACCACCAACATTTTTCACTGCCTGAATAAACTGGGTTTTTTACATCTCTATTGGCCCGGAAATCCCGGCCTCTCTGGGTCCGTACGGAGTGTGTATGGAGCCGAGAAGGTATCGCAAAAGCCAGTTTTCAGCTGGAGCTTGGCAGATCCAACGCATATCAGGAGCGAGGACAGTTGCAAGGGAAAGATTGCGGGATTTACCCATATCTTGCCAGCAAATGTCCTCAAAATTCTTGCGCCTGATAAAAGCAGGCGTATAGCCTACTTCAGGCGTAAGAGTTTAAAAACGTACAAAAATACAATAAAATTAAGTTAAAAAAACACATTTTATTGTTAAAAACTCTGCCCACTAAGGTAAGTTTACTTTTAGCCCTTTATTAAAAAAACTTTTTTAAAAATCGGAAAAACATATATTTTTCGTAAGTCATTTATTAACTTTAATTTCAATTAATTTTAATTATGTAAAGTATGTTTTTTGTTATTTATTATGGTGATTAGCATGGTTTTTTTTCTCATTAATAACAATGAGAACTCGTCGATAGGAAGTTCTCATTGCTATTAATGAGAAAGCTGTGGAATACTGTACCTGATTGGCTGAGCACTCACATGTGACTGCACCTTCTGCGTGGGAACCAGGAAGACTGGAGCTCGCTTCGCAGCGCGGGAAGAGAAGGCCTCCCTACCGGAATCCCACACTCCTCCCGGAGCACCAGGTACTTTCATCGAAATTTTTCCGGTCAGAGGCATCCGTTCACGGGAAGCCTCCGACCGCAATTTCTGGGCCATTATCTTTCAATTATATTTACAACAACAACAACTTGTATTTATATAGCACCTTTAACATAGTGAAATGTCCCAAAGCACTTAACAGGAGTATTATGAGAACACTGCGGGGGCAAAATACATTGCATTTGCGCCTTTCGATAGCACCTCCGGGAGGCGCTAATAGGGCACAAATACATTACCGACTGGGCGCAGTGCTGACAACGATTCCCGCCATATTGGGTGGGAGTTTAGCACCGGCGCTATAGCTTTGCACCCTGATCTCCTGCGCCCAGAGATCATAACGTCATTGCCGCGCGCATCGGCCCGTTAGCGCCCCGGCATCGAAATTCACTTTTGCCCCCTGTAGCAGCGCCGGGCAAATACACCGGCTGCTGCAGGAGGTGCATCTCGGGCGGCCGGCCGCTACCGGGGCGATGATTAAAGGCGAGGTGGCCGAGGTCAGTAAAAAAAAAACTTACCACGTTTTCGCGGGGTCCTGGCCGTGATAGTTCAGCCTGGCGCTCTACTCAATGTGCCGGGCTGATCACGCGGCACTCCCACTCCACGGTGGTCCAGCTAGGTCATCATTTCATTGCAGAGCCTGCAGCATGGGCCCTGTCCTTTAAGGGAGGTACTGGCTCTTTGGATACGGCAGTGTTTCACGGCCCAGAGTACAAAGCTGCTGAGGCGTAGGCTCCGTTAGTGCTCCAAGAAGGGCATTTGATTTAGTGCTCCACTTCATTCCGGGAGCACATAACTGAATATTTTGAAAGGGGATAAACTTTAGCGCCTGGAGCTACGTTTCCCGCCTCTCAAATCTTACCACCCCCCAAACGGGGCGATAATGAATTTTTCCCCCTGTTTCTCCTTCCGACTTCCCCCTTTTTTAGTCCCGACCTCTCATCATCATCATAGGCAGCCCTTCGAAATCGAGGAAGACTTGCTTCCACTCTAAAAGTGAGTTCTCAGTGTCATGTATGTAACCACAATGTAACACCACTGTATTACTGTATACACTCAACCTAGATGCACACCTTGACCACAAGGGGTGAACTTGTGGGAGACACTCCTTACCTGATCACACAGGTATAAAAAGGGAGGTCCCACGCAGGGTCATCACTTTTGGAGTCTTGTGAATCACAAAGTGACCTTGTCCCCAGAATGTGCCTCGTGTGGTTTCATATTGTAGAGTAAGGACTTTACACTCAGGTGTCTGTACAGTCCAATACGGGAATTACAGTCTCTGTCACAGGTGGGACAGACAATGGTTGAACGAAAGGGTGGGTGGGGAGTCTGGTTTGCCGCACGCTCCTTCCGCTGCCTGCGCTTATTTTCTGCATGCTCTCGGCGACGAGACTCAAGGTGCTCAGCGCCCTCCCGGATGCTCTTCCTCCACTTTGGCCAGGGACTCCCAGGTGTCAGTGGGGATGTTGCACTTTATCAAGGAGGCTTTGAGAGTGTCCTTGAAACGTTTCCTCTGCCCACCTGGGGCTCGCTTGCTATATAGGACCTCTATGTCTTCTGACACTTTCCACTACTTTGACAATTTTGAGTTCTCTCGCCATAATCATCTTTTTACCCTGCGTGTCCAGCCTCTCTACATTCTACATCACACACTAGGGAGGCATTGTGCTTCTTTGTAGAACAATGCTTCAACCAGTTCCCATTTGCAGCCATTCCTCTCCACTTCACTGAACTTCTCCTCACCCTCAGCAACATCCTTTTTGTTACTTTTTCCTGAAGGAAGTTGTCACTATGCCTGGGGCCCAGCTATGCTTGTCCTGTTCTAGGCCCACTCAGGGCCGCTCCCAAATCTCTTACCTCCATTATGCTGATAATTGTGTGGCCACTGCTTGCGACTGATATTTTTTTGTTGGGTAAGGGTGTTAAGGGATATGGAACCAAAGCGAGCTGCTGGAGTTAAGTCACAGATCAGCCATGATCTGATCGAATGGAAGAACAGGTTGAGGGGCTGAATGGCCTCCTGCTGTTCTTGTGTTCCTACTCTTGGTTTGATTTGGAGAACTTCGCTGACTGCAGCTGCCATTGTTTTCATGTGGTCTCTCTCTGATCCTTCCCTTCCATTCGTGGACTCTCTCCACAACTACCCCGCTTCCCGTGAAGGCTCCAGCTCTGGAATTCGGTCAGTCTCTCTCCATAACAGTTTGACCATACGACCGACAGAATCGCTGGGGAAACCCCCACGGAAGCAGTGCAAAATGGGGTTCTGATGGTCTCCTACAGGAGTGAGAGCAGGAGGACGGTGGAATCCTTGAGGAATATCATGACTTCCCTCTTTTTCTCTCAATCTCTCTAGGTCCCCGATTTTAGGATTGGCATTGTTTGGGCATTGACTGAGTAAGGCGGTGATCCGCTCCATCCCTTGGAGTGTGAGGCCTGTGCGATTTTAAACCCCCAGGCCTCATGTTGCTGGTCCCGCATAGACTCCCGTCCGAAGCTGGCAGGAGTGACAGCGGGCAGGAGCAGACAGGAGACGGAAATCATGTGGCTGCAGGCCACCAGGGCTTCCCAAGGTGTCCATTTCCTGGCACGGGGGAGGGGCAGCGAATGATCATGATCGGGGCAGGGGGCAGGGTTGGCCTGGGACAGGGAATGCCCAAGGATTCCATGTAGGCCCAGGCCTCCAGCGATCCCTTTAAGAATCGCCGGTTAGACCTCTTAACCCCTGGAGAAATGGGACTGGGATGCGCCGGGCTAACTCCGCCCATTTCTCTGTGGAAGTTGCAATCGTGGTCCTACAACACACATAGGGCAGCCATTTGCAGAGCTAAACAGCCTGCCACCTGGTTTGGATGCCTGTTTACAAGCCTGCCGGAAAATAGCAATATATCAAAATATCAGGCAGGATTGTAAATGGGTGCACACTGTTTATTCAAAGGATGGTCAACCATTTTTCACGTGAGAAATGGGCTGCCGGCACTTTGAGGGTCTTCCCTGATGGGTTTACATGTGAAGCATGAATATGTCTATTCGGGTGTTAACGGGTCCGCTAAGTATTTCCAACATTGTCAGCTTTAAGTTCAGGTTTAAAATGGCGGAGTACTGAAGTAATTTTTCTTTAGCCTTATATATATATGTGTGTGAATAAAATATATCCTCGAACCTTCTTGCTATTTCTGCATAAATATATAGAATTCTGACTTACTGAAGGACATAGGAATGCAGGAACAGGAGGAGGCCATTCAGCCCTTCAAGTCTGTTCCGTCATTCAATGAGATCGTGCCTGATCTGCGACCTAACTCCATAAGCCTTTGGCCTATATCCCTTAACATTTTTGATTAACAAAAAGCTGTCAACTCAGATTTAAAATTAACAATTGATCTAGCATCAGTTGCCAGTTGCAGAAAAGAGTTCCAAACTTCTACCATCCTTTGTCTGTAATGTACTTATGAACGACTCCATGAGGCAATGTGTTGTACATACATTGTAGTGACCTTGGTCCTTTATTCGTAACTCCAGAGTGAGGCACAAGCATGGTGGGCAGCCTTTTACACTGGGCCCTGCACATCTATGCAGGTGACCCTCAGGTCTCACACCTCAGTGCACTCTGGTGGACAGCCTCTGCCACAGGGACAGGAAAACCCGGTCTCCACCAGTTGCACCCTCTAGTGGGGCCAGCATAGTATATACACGGTGTAAACCTTATTGACAGTACACCGGGTAACAAGTCTCCACCTTATACAACTATACAGTGAATACACAGAGAGTATATCTATTGTCTGCATATATAACATCACTCTCCCCCAAGTCCTTTGTGCCGATTACCTTTGCACTATGTACTCTGGCTTAGCTCTCCCCAGACTTAAGTGCCAATAGCCGTTGCACCTTGGCTGTGCTTTGGCTTGGCTCTCTCCCTGTTAACCCCCAAGTCCTCGTGCCACAACGTTGGGTAGTGGTTACCAGTTTAGAAGGTTTGATGATGCAGTGGAGGTTCCAGTGGGTTTTGGATGTGATCCATGTGTGTGTCCATGGCTACATACATCCATTTCTGCCTCTCCCCCACAGTGAGATCAGGCAGCAGGCCTGTTACATTAACATACAGGATCAGGCACAGTGCAAGTACAAAGAAAGGAGGTTACAGGTTGTATCATGACACCTTGGTTCAGTGACTTATATTCGTTACATTTTACGGTCGTGCGCCAGGATTGGGTAGATTGCATTCATGGTTTAGTCATGGTCAGTACTGAGGCAGCAGTACAGGTATGCGAGGACGCAGGTTCCAGAGCAACCGGATGGTGTTCTAGTTGTCTGATGGCGGTGCTCTGTCCCCTGCTAGCGGGGTGGGCTTGGTTCGCTCACCTCGCCAGGACTCAGGGTCTTTGCCATTGTCTAGTGGTGGACAGAGCCACAGATGTGTGTGGTCTCCCTGTCCTCCTTTGAGGGCTGCAGAATCTTCTGCCTGCTCTCTAATGGGGTTGGGAACCTGGCTGTTCCAGGTTCCGTTTGGGGAACTCATTGGTTCTGACCTTTCGGGCCCAGACATGGCCGAGGTAGCGACGGGGTCTGGGGGCTGCACCGTCTCCAGCTGGGTGGTGGACAACGGCGGCTGACTGTGCGTATTGGCGCCGTTTTCGTTTCCAGGTCCGTGGCAAATAGTGACATCAGGTGCCTGCAGCGTGGGATAGACCTGCAGCAGGGTATCAGGATCAGTGCCTTCACCCTCCTGAGGTCGCTGGCCTATAACTTGTGGGGACACCTGTGGGGCAGGGCATCAGGATGAGAGCCTTTACCCTCCCGAATTCGCTCGCTTGCTACTTTTGAGGACACACTATTCCCGACATCTCGCACAACATTTTGTTCACAATCTTAATCGGTTCGTTACATTGATTGCCATGCATACAATGTCTCTTTAAGTTCAGTTGGTTGCAGGTCTCCTTTAAGAGAACCCTGCTGGGTTTACCCCAATCAAATCCTTTGTTCGACACCAAGTTTTGGTCCCTCAGCGTTGCACCTCGTGATATGGCCGCGGACATTTTTTTTCCCAGCCACGCTGCCCCTCGCTGCAGCAGGGACACCATCTTGCCTCTGTCCTTGAGGTCGACTGCCTTGATCCTTCTTTCCCGCGATTCTGCCACAAAAGCTGGAAGAGTGCCTGTGAATTCGATCCTCCTGCCCAGGAGTCCGGCCACTGAAGCCAGGAAGGTACTTTTAGATCGTTCCGGTCAGATCATTGCCACACAGTCATGATGGACAGTCTGTGCCTCAGGTGCTGCCCTGGTCTGTTCTCTGGTGCCTGGCCTACGAAGGTGAGTTTTTGCTCTGCCTCTAAGCAAGGGGGACATCAATTGCTGGAGTGAAGAGGTTTTCCCATTTCCACTGGATCTTCCCCATCCACCTTCTTCCGAGTAGCGTTGGACCATCATCTGCAACAATCCACAGAGGTAACTTGTGTATCACGCCATTATGGATTACACTTACATCTGCACGACAATGGACTGAGATCAGCTCCTTGGTGTAGGTGCGCAACTTTTCCTGGACTGGAACCAGCTCGGGTCATTTTTCGTTCCATCACCTCTCAAAGGCATCCTGGCTCATCACTGACTGGCTCGCTCCCATGCCCACTTCCATAAGACTGGAACGCCATTTATCTCGACTTCCATCTTCACTAGAGGACAATCGGTGGTGCAGGTATAACACCATACACTTCTTCTTGTGGCTGAGCTGCCTCTCTGGCCAAATCATCATACACCCCGCTGGATTCAAAGTCATCTACCAACTCCTCTGCCAGACGGTGAGTCGTATTTCTTTTACACGCTGGAGGTGGCCCTTCGTGGTACAGGCTTTGCATACATTCTCAGCAAACCGACACTGGTGAGCCCTATGGTTTCCTCCGCAACGCCAGCAGGGTGCTACTCGATTAGCACCCCTCGGCAGACTCTGAGTTATGGAAATCTGAGGTCTGTGCTCTCTGCCCTGGGCAGAGCCACGTTCTACAGTCTTGCCTGTGAAAGGCACCATTCTGTGTACAGTACTTGCCGGTTTTGAGTCCACAGGATGAATAATTTGTTTGGTGCTGCAGGTCGAGGTCATGAATGCCTGACTGATGCTGATGGCCTTCTGCAGGTTGACTGTGGTGTCGGCAGATAATAGCTTGTGAAGGAGGCCCTCTTGGCCAATTCCCATAAAGAAGATGTCTCGCAATGCTTCGTTGAGGTGCGTGCCGAAATCACATGGTGCCGCAAGTCTCCTGAGGTCAGCAGTATATTTTGCAATCCCCTGGCCCTCAGATCTGCGGTGAGTGTAGACTCTGTGCCTGGCGGCGAGGATGCTCTGTTTTGGTTTTAATTTGTCGTGAATTAGTTCAGTCAGCTCATTGTATGCCTTATCCTTGGCCTTCGTGGGTGCCAGCAAGTCCCTGACGAGGCGGTAGACCTCAGGCCCACAACTGGTCAGCAGTATAGCCTGGCGCTTCTCCGCCAATGTGTCCGTCTCACCTGCCAGGTCGTTTGCCACGAAATATTGCTCAAGCCTTTCCGTGAAACATAGAAACATAGCAACATAGAAATTAGATGCAGGAGCAGGCCATTCAGCCCTACGAGCCTGCACCACCATTCAATAAAATCATGGCTGACCATTCAACTTCAGTACCCCTTTCCTGCTTTCTCTCCATGCCCCTTGATCCCTTTGACCATAAGGGCCATATCTAACTCCCTTTTGAATATATCGAACGAACTGGCCTCAACAACTTTCTGCGGTAGACAATTTCACAGGTTAACCATTCTCTGAGTGAAGAAGTTTCCCCTCATCTCAGTCCTAAATGGCTTACCCCTTATTGTTAGACTGTGACCCCTGGTCCTGGAAATCCCCAGCAACGGGAACATTCTTCCTGCCTCTAACCTGTCCAATCCCGTCAGAATTTTATATGTTTCTATGAGATCCCCTCTCATTCTTCAAAACTCCAGTGAATACAAGCCCAGTTGATCCAGTTCCTCCTCATATCAGGAGTCCAACCATCCCGGGAATCAGTCTGGTGAACCTTCGAAGGCATCCTAATCATCACCCTCTGCGAAGTCTTTTAGTCTGACAAAGGTAGCCATAATTGCATGAAAGTCCGTATTCTCATCTCCAGCTGTTATGTCTGTAATGCACTTATGAATGACTCCATGAGGCAATGTGTTGTACTCAAACTGTAGTGATCTTGGTCCTTTATTTGTAACTCCAGAGTGAGGCACAAGCATGGTGGGCAGCCTTTTATACTGGGCCCTGCACACCTATGCAGGTGACCCTCAGGGCTCCCACTGCAGTGCCCTCTGGTGGACAGCCTGTGCCGCAGGGGCAGGAAACCCCGGTCTCCACCAGTTGCACCCTCTAGTGGTGCCAGCATTGTATGTACACAGTGTAAGCCTTATTGATAGTACATCAGGTAACAAGTTTCCAGCTTATGCAACTATACAGTGACTACACAGAGAGTATATCTATAGTCTGCATATATAACACATTGCATCTAGAAGTGTTTCCTAACTTCACTCCTGAAAGGTCTGGCTCTAATTTTTAGACTACGCCCCCCTAGTCCTAGACTCCCCAACAAGCGGGAATAGTTTCTCTCTATCTACTATGTCTGCTCCCCTTAATATCTTGAAAACTTCAATCAGATCACCCTTTAACCTTCTAAATTCCAGGCAATACAACCCTAATTTGTGTAATGTCTCCTCGTTGGGTAAACCTTGAAGTCTGGGTATCATTCTGGTAAACCTACGCTGCACTCCCTCCAAGGCCAATATATCCTTCCTAAATGTGGTGGTACCAGAACTATTCACAGTACTCCAAGTGTGGTCTAACCAGGGTTTTGTATAGCTGCAGTATAACTTCTACCCCCTTGTACTTTAGTCCTCCAGTATAAAGGCCAACATTCCATTAGCCTTTTTAATTACTTTTTGATTGAAGCACTTGAAAATCCATGATATTTTCTGGCATGCAGAGATAGGGTATCATGCCATGAATTATGGACTAGAACATAAGAACATAAGGAATAGGAGCAGGAGTAGGCCATTTGGCCCCTTTGAGCCTGCTCTGGCATTTAATAAGATCATGGCTGATCTGATCATGTACTCAGCTCTACTTCCCTGCCCGCTCCCCATAAACCTTTATTCTGTTATTGCTCAAAAAACTATCTCCACCTTAAACATGTTCAATGGCTCAGCCTCCACAGCTCTCTGCGGCAGAGAATTACACAGATTTACAACTCTCTGAGAGAAGAAATTCCTCCTCATCTCAGCTTTCTTAGATCTGGTCCTGTGTAATGAGATACGAATAATAAATGATCTCTTGGTAAAAGATCCTCTCGGAATGAGTGATCACAGTATGTAATTTGTAATACAGATTGAAGGTGAGGAAGTAGTGTCTCAAACGAGCATACTATGCTTAAACAAAGGGGACTACAGTGGGATGAGGGCAGAGTTGGCTAAAGTAGACTGGAAACACAGACTAAATGATGGCACAATTGAGGAACAGTGGAGGACTTTTAAGGAGCTCTTTCATAGTGCTCAACAAAAATATATTCCAGTGAAAAAGAAGGGCGGTAAGAGAAGGGATAACCAGCTGTGGATAACCAAGGAAATAAAGGAGAGTATCAAATTAAAAACCAATGCGTATAAGGTGGCCAAAGTTAGTGGGAAACTAGAAGATTGGGAAAATTTTAAACAACAGCAAAGAATGACGAAGAAAGCAAGAAAGAAAGGAAAGATAGATTACGAAGGTAAACTTGCGCAAAACATAAAAACAGATAGTAAAAGCTTTTACCGATATATAAAACGGAAAAGAGTGACTGAAGTATATGTTGGTCCCTGAAAAGATGAGAAGGGGGATTTAATAATGGGAAATGTGGAAATGGCTTATTTTGCTTCAGTCTTCACAGTGGAAAACACAAAAACCATGCCAAAAATTGCTGGTCACGGGAATGTGGGAAGGGAGAACCTTGGGATAATCACTATCACTAAGGGGGTAGTGCTGGACAGGGTAATGGGACTCAAGTCCCCTGGTCTGGATGAAATGCATCCCAGGGTATTAAAAGAGATGGCGGAAGTTATAGCAGATGCATTCGTTATAATCTACCAAAATTCTCTGGACACTGGGGAGGTACCAGCGGTTTGGAAAGCAGCTAATGTAACGCCTATGTTTAAAAAAGGAGGCAGACAAAAGGCAGGTAACTATAGGCCGGTTAGTTTAACATCTGTCGTGGGGAAAATGCTTGAAGCTATCATTAAAGAAGAAATAGCGGGACATCTAGATAGGAATAGTGCAATCAAGCAGACGCAACATGGATTCATGAAGAGGAAATCATGTTTAACTAATTTACTGGAATTCTTTGAGGATATAACAAGCATGGTGGATAGAGGTGTACCGATGGATGTGGTGTATTTAGATTTCCAAAAGGCATTCGATAAGGTGCCACACAAAAGGTTACTGCAGAAGATAGAGATACGCGGAGTATGAGGAAATGTATTAGCATGGATAGAGAATTGGCTGGCTAACGGAAAGCAGAGAGTTGGGATAAATGGGTCCTTTTCGGGTTGGAAATCGATGGTTAGTGGTGTGCCACAGGGATCGGTGCTGGGACGACAACTGCTTACGATAGACATAGATGACCTGGAAGAGGGGACAGAGTGTAGTGTAACAACATTTGCAAATGACACAAAGATTAGTGGGAAAGCGGTTTGTGTAGAGGACACAGAGAGGCTGCAAAGAGATTTGGATAGGTTAAGCGAATGGGCTAAGGTTTGGCAGATGGAATACAATGTCGGAAAATGTGAGGTCATCCACCTTGTAAAAAAAAACAGTAAAAGGGAATATTATTTGAATGTGGAGAAATTACAACATGCTGTACTGCAGTGGGACCTGGGGGGTCCTTGTGCATGAAACTCTTTTTGGAGTTTATCTGAAAAACATAAAACATTAAACCGTGCCACCCTACCTGGATGACACACCAGACATTTACAAGGCCCTTTTTTTTCTTTTTTGTGGGTTTTTTTTGTGTTTTTTTTTTTGGGCACTAAATTCACATTTTTCCAGTGCCCCCTATAAAAGGAGAGGGGGACACGAAAAGCACCGGCAATTAAAACAAATTAAACTTTAAAACGTAAAATCAAATTAAAATTTGGTTGCCGGGCGTGACGATGCACTCCAGTCCCTCCGGTGCCCACCTCTCGCGGAAGGCCGCGAGCGTACCGGTGGACACCGCCAAGGACACCCTGGCACGGATGTACGCGTGGAAGAGAGGCAGGCAGTCAGATTGAACGACCCCCTCAACCGCCCGCTGCCTGGACCGGCTGATGGCACCCTTGGCCGTGCCCAGGAGCAGTCCTACGAGGAGGCCCTCAGACCTACCCGTTCCCCTCCGGACAGGGTGCCCAAAGATCAGGAGAGTGGGACTGAAGTGCAGCCAGAATTTCAGGAGCAGCCCCTTTAAATAATAAAACAGGGGCTGCAACCTCGTGCATTCCATAAAAACATGGAACACGGACTCTTCCAGACCGCAGAAATTGCAGGCGGCCTGGGAGTCCGTGAACCGGCTTAAAAATTTGTTGCACGGCACTGCTCCGTGCACCACCCTCCAGGCCAAGTCCCCGATGAATAGCGGGAGGACTCCCGCATAGAGTGCCCTCCATCGGGGACCCCCGCCTCCTCCGGACGGCAAGATGGTACGCCATGGCGTGTCCGGACGGCCGGTGAGGATGGCAAAGTTGAGAGTGTGCAGGAGCAGCCCGTACAGGAAACCCCTCCGCGCGGAACTGAAAGGCACGGAGGGGATTTCCCCGAGGCGGCTCAAGTTGTGAGGTGCCGGCCCCCAAGGGAGGTTCCGGGGTTTGGCGCCGATGAGGAATTCTGTCCGGACGGGGGTCAGTTCGGACGGGATCTCCCCACGTGCTTGAGCCTCCTCGATGCACCTAACAGAGTCAGGGCCCAAAGCTGTTTTTAGCGACTCGATGGCTTCGGCCGCGTGGCGGACGTTGGCTGAATTTAGGCGTCGCGCCAGCATGCCTGGCGCCATCCAGCCCGCTCCTCCGCCATCGAGCAGGTCCCTGACCCTGGTCACCTCACCAGCCACAGCCCTCTCTTCCGACCGCCACATAAAACCTCGGTCGTGGAGGTACGGATTCCCGAGCAGCAGCTCCTGCAGGACAGCCGCCACTCCAGCCGGCGGAGAGCTGCACTTGGTGGAGACTTTCTTCCAGACCCTGATGAGTTCCCTGTAAAAGACAGGCAGCTCCTGGAGGGCGGTCCTGGCACCCCCCAAGTTCACAAACAGGAGCTGCGTGTCGTAATTGAGGTCGCCAGAGCACACCACCTAGGAGGGGGCTCGACGTAAAGGTATCTCTGCATGGTCTGAAGATGGAAAGTCGCGAGCTGGGCGCTGACGCACACCAACGACTGACCGCCTTCCTCAAGCGGGAGACTCAAGACCGCGGCAGAGACCCAGTGCTTCCTGTTTTTCCAGAAGAAGTCCACCAGCTTCTTCTGTATTTTGGGCACAAACGCAGGGGGAGGGGTCAAAGTGACCAGCCGGTACCACAACATGGCAGCCACCAGCTGGTTTATGAATAGCGCTCGACCCCTGTAGGACAGCACTCGGAGCAGTCCTGTCCAGCGCCATAGGCGAGCGGCGACCTTGGCCTCCAGCTCCTGCCAGTTCGCCGGCCAGGCTCCCTCGTCGGGGCTAAGGTAGACTCCCAGATAGAAGAGATGGGTCGTGCTCCAGGCAAAAGGCCTGAGCTCCTCCGGCAGGGAGTCCACCCGCCACTGACCCACCAGGAGTCCGGAACATTTCTCCCAGTTGATCCTGGCGGAGGACGCGGCCGAGTAAATCTCCTGGCACTCACGCATCCTCCGCAGGTCAGCGGGATCCTCTACCGCGAGGAGCACGTCATCGGCGTAAGCCGAGAGGACGACCTCCACGCCCGGCCCTTGCAGAGCCAGTCCCGTCAACCTCGTCCGCAGGAGGCGCAGGAAAGGCTCCACGCAGATGGCATATAACTGGCCGGACATGGGGCATCCCTGGCGCACCCCTCTCCTAAAGCGAAGGGGCGCCGTCAAGGACCCGTTAACCTTAATCACACACTCCGCGGCGGCGTACAAAAGTCGGATCCGGGCGACGAAATGCGTCCCAAACCCGAAAGCACGCAGAGTTCCGAGCAGATAGTCGTGATCCACCCTGTCGAACGCCTTCTCTTGGTCGAGAGATAGGAAGGCGACCGACAGACCAGCCTCCTGGGAATGATGGATGAGATCCCGGACCAGATGGATGTTGTCGTGGATTGTCCGGCCCGGGACCGTGTAGGACTGGTCGGGGTGGATCATGTGGTCCAGCACGGTGCCAAGGCGAGCAGACATCGCCCTGGCGAAGATTTTGTAGCCCGTGCTGAGGAGGGAGACCGGGCGCCAGTTCTTAAGGAGGCGGAGATCGCCCTTCTTAGGCAGCAGGACGATGACTGCCCTGCGCCAAGAGAGGGGCATCTCCCCGGTCGCCAGACTTTCCCCCAGGACCCGCGCGTAGTCGCTCTCCAGGAAGTCTCAGAACGCCCTGTGGAACTCCACGGTCAGCCCGTCCAGCCCCGGGGATTTTCCCCTCGAGAGTCGGTCGAGGGCACCGGTCAGCTCCGCCAGGCTTAGCGGAGCTTCCAAATTTTCACCGCCCTCCGGGCTGACTTTCGGCAGGTCCACCCACAAACCTCGATGCGCTTCCTCACTGGACGGATCCGGAGAGAACAGAGCCCCGTAATATTCATGGGCCCTGTTGTTGATGCCCTCCGGATCCGAGACGAGAGACCGTCATCGGCCAGCAGCGTCAAGAGCTGCTTACGGACACTCTGCCTTTTTTCCAGCGAGTAGAAGAAGGGGGAGCCGTGGTCCATATCCCGCAGGAACCGGATCCGCGACCTCACGAACGCGCCTCGGGACCCGACGAGCTGCAGGTCCTTTAGCGCGGCCTTCTTAGCTTCGTACACCGTCCGCAGGGCCGGGTCCTCGACGACTTGACCGAGACGGGATTCCAGGTCGAGCACCTCTTTTTCTAGGCGCCCGACTCTGGCCGCCCGCCTCTTGGTCGACCCCCTCGCGTACTCTTGACAGAAGACGCAGACGTGAGCCTTGCCCACATCCCACCATAGCCTCAAGGAGGGGAAGCCCCCCTGCTTCCTTCTCCAGTCGGCCCAGAATCGACGGAACGAGTCCTGGAACCGCACGTCCTCCAGCAGCCGGTTGTTAAAGTGCCAGTATCCGGACCCCGTCCTCGCGCGGAGCGAAGCGAGCTCCGCCCACACCAGGTGGTGGTCCGAACACGGCACCGGCCGCATGGAGGCCGCTGGGACGCAGGAAACGTACGCCCGAGACACGTAAAGGCGGTCGACTCTGGACCATCCTACTCCAGGCCTCACCCAAGTAAAGGCGCTGGAGTCGGGTTGGAGATTTCACCAGACGTCCACCAAGTCGAAGGACCCGACCAGGTCCCTCAACTTCTCCATCGCCGTCATGCTCTGCGGGGCACCAGAGCGGTCCCTCACCTCGAGGGTGCAGTTAAAATCCAGCCCCGAGGACAATGCAGTCGCCGATGTCGATGGAGCCAAGAAGAGCGGACACCTCTTCAAAGAAGTGCGTTTGCTGCGGGCCGGGCTGAGTGGCGTACACGTTCACGAGATGGAGCGGCACATCCCCCAGGCGAACCGTTACGTGCAGCAAGCGGCCTGGCACGGGCTCCTCGAACCCCAAGATCTCCGGCTGAAAATGCGGGCCCAGCAAGATGGCCACCCCACTAGAAGTGGCGGTGAGGTGGCTCATGCAGACCGCTCCTTGCCATTCCAGGAGCTACGTGGCTTCGTCTCCCGGAACGGTGTGGGTTTCTTGCAGGAAGCACACCGCATATTTCCCCTCCCGCAGGAGCGAAAAATTGGCAAATCTACGACGTGCCCCTCTGCCGCCGTTGATGTTGAGGCTGGCTATGGTTATCTTCATGGCAAAAGCATAATGCAACCTCTACCTTAACCTATTGCGGGGGAGGGAGTGGAGTCTTTTGTTGACCTCCACTCCTTCAGCAGCCCAGCGAGGAACTTTTTGAGCCGGCGCAGCTCAAGGCCTTGCGCCTTTGATAAGGGCCCGCCCGCGGCCATGGTTTTAGCGGCGACGCGGACGGAAGCGATGAGCAGCCCCGGCTCGGACCATCTTTCCCGGGCCAGATGGGCTCGGTTGCGGCGACCCTGGCTCTCGACCAAAAAGTCCCGGAGATCCTCTACGGGAATGAGGGGGGACTCAGCGGCGGGCACGAGGAGATCCACCGCCTCACTGGCGATGGACTCGAGATCTTCACCCGCGTCCTCCACCGAGTCCCCGTCCCCCTCCGGGAGGTCGCCGCTAGCAGCCGGCCCGTCGACCGCACGAGGTACGGCAAACGGCCCGGCCGCTCCAACCGGCCCTGGCTCTGCCCCGATCCCACCCCCAGGATCGTCGGCAGAGGAGTCCCCACTGGGCTCTTTTAGAATTGGTGCTGGGTCGGGAAGCGACAGCGGAAGGGGTTCCCCCTCCGCCCCAGGAACCGGGGAACAAGGAGAGACCCGGCCATAGAAAATCCCCAGGCCCTCCAAGCGCTCCAGCTCCAAAGTAGGGGGCGAGGGTGAGTGTTCCTCCCCCTCCCCGCCGCCACCCCCCGGCCCAGCGTGTACAGATTCATTAAAAGTGTTAATACTTTGTATTTCTGCCGAGTCGAGCAAATCCCGGGGGAAGTTAGTTAATAGCTGGGCGGGCTCAGGTTCGGCCTTTTCGGCCCCGCCCGCCTCAGTCCCCGGGACGCTCGACCCGGCGGCTACGCATTCTTCCGCTGGCCCCACGCCCCCCACGATAGGCAGATCTTCCACGTGATCCCCAGGAGGCAGCGGCTGGGCAGCCTCGACTGCCTCACCCTCCCCGGGGACAGATTCCTCGTGCCTACGGCGCAGTTTGGGGGCGCCGGTGGGGGACGCGGGACACGCGGCGGGCACCGACTCCTCCGCGGAGGGATGTTGTTCCCCCCCCGCCTCATTGGAGCGGCGCCTCCTTTTTTTCCTGGGGGGGCACGGAGACAGGGAGACACCCATGTCTGCCGAGGCCTCCCGCTCCACTCCCCCCTTTTTCTTATCTTGCCGCGCCCGGGCCCCTCTGTGGTGTTGTTCAAGGGCTCGGGCACGGGCTCGGGGCACCCCGCGCTCGCCGGTGACGGGGTTGGGCCGAGCGCGGTGAACAGCTTGTCTGGCGCACTAAGGAGACCTGCCTCTAGGTGTTTCGCCTTCTTCTGTGCCTTCTTTCCGGCCGGACGCTCTCCCTCCCCCCCGCCGGAGGCCGTGAAAACAAAGGCCTCCGACGATGCCCGCGCACCCACAGCTCCCGGCACGCGGATGCTACTAGGGGGAGGGGTGGCGGTGGCGCCAGCCTTGTCCGCCCTCAGTGGTTTGGCGGCTTTGGAGGTGGGGCAGTTCTTTCGAACGTGCCCCACCTCCCTGCAGGCATGGCACCGCACGCCGTCCGACGTCCAAAAGACGCGGTAGGCAGTCCCCTCGTGCACCACATTAAAATTGCCCTCTGTCGTCTCTTCCCGCGCCAGCCGGACAAAGAACTGGCGGCGGAAGGAGAACACATGGCGCAGGCTGTTCTCCCTGAGGCCAAGCGGTATGGGGTTGATCCCCGACCTTACCTCCCCCAGTTGGTGTAGGTGAGGGAGGAGGGGCTCAGCGGGAACAAAGGGCGGGACGTTTGATAGAATGACCCTCTGCGCGGTGGCCTCGAGAGGGTCCACCGGCAGGAACGACCCGCCCACCGTGAGCCCCTTTTCAATGGCCAGGGACACCGCCCGCTCCGACCCCAGGAAGAACACGGCCTTCCCAGACATCTTGGAGGCTGCGACAATGGCCGAGGGGCCGACTACCCCAGCCATCGCCCGCACGCCCTCCTCAATGCTCATTGTGGGGTGAGTGTAGCTCTTGACCCCGTGTTTCGTAGTTATAAGTCTGAATGGTGGCAGGGCAGCAGGTGGCGCAGGAGGTGCCGTGGATGTGGATGCCGCCTGCGCATAAGTCCTAGCTGGCCCTGCCACCGGCGTAGATGGGGTCGCCATCACGGGGTCCCTTTAAGGGCTACACCCACCCCAAAGTCACAGGCCTTAATGGTCTTTAAATGGCCTCGTTTAATAGACTGAGCAGAGGAGCTCTTAACGAGGCACACCTCTCCCCTAGTTGACAATTGGGGAGGGGCCTTGCTCCCTCTGCTCAGTTGTCTTAATTGTTTTCTATTTTTCCAATCAATTTGGGAGGAAAAGGGCTCTCAGAGAGAGAGGGGAGAGACAGAGAGTAACAGAGAAAGAGAGAGGGGGGTGGGAAGGGGGGAAACTGCGAGGGCAGGTCTCCCCTCGCAGCTGTGGGTGGGTGCAATCCCCAGATGGCAAACAAAAATAGTCTTTGGGGTGGTCTTCGGGTGAGAGGAGAAGATGTCTTCACCTGGTGCAGCTGGAGCCACACAGGCACACATTCCCAACGATGTTTAATTAGGGTGGATTAATTGTTTCTTCAGCCTGGTAGCTCCAGCTATCCCAGGCTAGGCAATGGGGGAGGGGTGCTTCAAAGGTGTGTGGGGCCTAGTTGTAAGCAAGGCCCCCACACACACTTCCACACACACACACCCCCCGCGATGTTCCGGCCCCCGACTGGTCTTCTTTCCTCCCCCCACCGATACAGCAAAGTCTTTTAGGGACTGCACCAATACACCCACCTGTAGAATGGTAGAGTCTCCCTCCTTCCACACTGGATGTTGTTGTTGGTCTTTCCCCCTCTCTCCAACTCTTTGTAGAAATGGTGAAGTTGTTCAAGTTTTCTGCTTTTTCCTCCTCTCCCTCTGGGTGAAAGTTGGTGGTGAAGCCCCTTCCTTCCTTCCTTCCTTCCTTCTCTTCCTGGGCTGATTCACAGGCCCAGCCAGGAGCAAAAGCAGCAGCTCCTTCTCTCACTGCTCACAGCTCCAACTGTTAAGGCCACGCCTCCACTGCTCCACAATTGGCCCAGGTGCAGCAGGTAATCAGGAAGGTGAATGGAATGTTGGCCTTCATTGTGAGAGGGATGGAGTACAAAAGCAGGGAGGTCCTGCTGCAACTGTACAGGTTATTGGTGAGGCCGCACCTGGAGTACTGCGTGCAGTTTTGGTCACCTTACTTAAGGAAGGATATACTAGCTTTGGAGGGGGTACAGAGACGATTCACTCGGCTGATTCCGGAGATGAGGGGGTTACCTTATGATGATAGATTGAGTAGACTGGGTCTTTACTCGTTGGAGTTCAGAAGGATGAGGGGTGATCGTATAGAAACATTTAAAATAATGATAGGGATAGACAAGATAGAGGCAGAGAGGTTGTTTCCACTGGTCGGGGAGACTAGAACTAGGGGGCACAGCCTCAAAATATGGGGGAGCCAATTTAAAACCGAGTTGAGAAGGAATTTCTTCCCCAGAGGGTTGTGAATCTGTTGAATTCTCTGCCCAAGGAAGCAGTTCAGGCTAGCTCATTGAATGTATTCAAGTCACAGATAGATAGATTTTTAACCAATAAGGGAAGACCATGAGACAATCACCATCACTTGGGGGGTAGTGCTGGACAGGCTAATGGGACTCAAGGTAGACAAGTCCCCTGGTCCTGATGAAATGCATCCCAGGGTATTAAAAGAGATAGAAGAAGTTATAGCAGATGCATTCGTTATAATCTACCAAAATTCTCTGGACTCTGGGGAGGTACCAGCGGATTGGAAAGCAGCTAATGTAACGCCTCTGTTTAAAAAAGGGGGCAGACAAAAGGCAGGTAACTATAGGCCGGTTAGTTTAACATCTGTCGTAGGGAAAATGCTTGAAACTATCATTAAGGAAGAAATAGCGGGACATCTAGATAGGAATAATGCAATCAAGCAGACGCAGCATGGATTCATGAAGGGGAAATCATGTTTAACTAATTTACTGGAATTCTTTGAGGATATAACGAGCATGGTGGATAGAGGTGTACCGATGGATGTGGTGTATTTAGATTTCCAAAAGGCATTCGATAAGGTTCCACACAAAAGGTTACTGCAGAAGATAAACGTACGTGGAGTCAGAGGAAATGTATTAGCATGGATAGAGAATTGGCTGGCGAACAGAAAGCAGAGAGTCGGGATAAATGGGTCCTTTTCAGGTTGGAAATCGGTGGTTAGTGGTGTGCCACAGGGATCGGTGCTGGGACCACAACTGTTTACAATATACATAGATGACCTGGAAGAGGGGACAGAGTGTAGTGCAACAAAATTTGCAGATGACACTAAGATTAGTGGGAAAGCGGGTTGTGTAGAGGACACAGAGAGGCTGCAAAGAAATTTCGATAGGTTAAGCGAATGGGCTAAGGTTTGGCAGGCGGAATACAATGTCGGAAAGTGTGAGGTCATCCACCTTGGAAAAAAAAACAGTAAAAGGGAATATTATTTGAATGGGGAGAAATTACAACATGCTGCAGTGCAGAGGGACCAGGGGGTCCTTGTGCATGAATCCCAAAAAGTTAGTTTGCAGGTGGAGCAGGTAATCAGGAAGGCAAATGGAATGTTGGCCTTCATTGCGAGAGGGATGGAGTACAAAAGCAGGGAGGTCCTGCTAACTGTACAGGGTATTGGTAAGGCCGCACCTGGAGTACTGCGTGCAGTTTTGGTCACCTTACTTAAGGAAGAATATACTAGCTTTGGAGGGGGTACAGAGACGATTCAGTAGGCTGATTCCAGATATGAGGGGGCTACCTTATAATGATAGATTGAGTAGACTGGGTCTTTACTCGTTGGAGCTCAGAAGGATGAGGGGTGATCTTATAGAAACATTTAAAATCATGAAGGGGATAGACAGGATAGAGGCAGAGACGTTGTTTCCACTGGTAGGGGAGACTAGAACTAGGGGGCACAGCCTCAAAATACGGGGGAGCCAATTTAAAACCGAGTTGAGAAGGAATTTATTTTCCCAGAGGGTTATGAATCTGTGAAATTCTCTGCCCAAGGAAGCAGTTCAGGCTAGCTCATTGAATGTATTCAAGTCACAGATAGATAGATTTTTAACCAATAAGGGAATTAAGGGTAATGGTGAGCGGGCGGGTAAGTGGAGCTGAGTCCACGGCCAGATCAGCCATGATCTTGTTGAATGGCGGAGCAGGCTCGAGTGGCTAGATGGCCTACTCCTGTTCCTAATTCTTATGTTCTTATGTTTTTATGTTCTCTGTCCTTCTTGGGAACCACTACCCGATTGCCCCACAGAAGGCAGTCTGCCTGTATAGACATTTCATCTTTGCGTCGCTGGAATGGCTTTATCTCTTCCTGCATTTCCACTGGGACACTGGACCAGCTCCTGTGAAGCACACAGCTTTTGACTAGAGATAATAGGAGTCCTGGCTTGTCCAGGTTTTGATCTGCCGTGCAGTGACAGGTGATTGCTCACTCTCAAATGTTTCTATAACCATGGCTAGATCTGCGGGCTGCGCCATTTCCACCCCCGTGGTGCACAATGGCAGCCTACTGAGAGCATCGGCGCAGTTTTCTGTGCCTGGCCTGTGGCGGATGGTGTAGTTGAATGCGGACAATGTCACCGCCCATCTCTGGATGCGGGCCGATGCATTGGTATTCATCCATTTACTCTCAGAAAACAGGGATATAAGGGGTTTATGGTCCGTTTCTAATTCGAATTTTAGCCCAAACAGGTATTGATGCATTTTCTTTACCCCATAGACACACGCTAATGCTTCTTTTTCAATCATGCTGTAGGCTCGCTCAGCCTTAGACAGACTCCTGGATGCATAAGCAACCGGTTGCAGTTTCCCGAAATCATTAGCTTGTTGCAATACACACCCGATGGCATATGACGACACATCACATATTAGTACCAAACGCTTACATGGATCATGCAACACAAGCAATTTGTTTGAGCATAACAATTTTCTTGCTTTTACAAAGGCATTTTCTTGGCTTTTGTCCCAAACCCATTCGCCCCTTTTTCGTAGTAAGACATGTAGTGGTTCTAGCAGTGTGCTGAGACCCGGTAAGAAGTTACCAAAGTAGTTCAAGAGTCCCAGAAACGACCGCAGCTCCAATATGTTCTGTGGCCTCGGTGCGTTCTCGATTGCCTCCGTCTTCACGTTGGTGGGCCTGATGCCGTCCGCCGCAATCCTCCTTCCCAAGAACTTCACTTCAGGTGCCAGGAAAACGCACCGAGCATTTTAACCTGAGCCCCACGCGGTTGAGTCGACTAAGAACCTCCTCCATGTTCTTCAGAAGCTCGACTGTGTTCCAACCTGTGACCAAGATGTTGTCCTGGAAGACCACGGTGTGCAGGATCGACTTCAGTAAACTTTCCATGTTTCTTTGGAATATCGCCGCTGCTGATCGGATTCCAAACAGGCATCTGATTCTAAACAAAAAGACCTTTGTGCGTGTTGATGCAGGTGAGTGCCTTCGATGATTCCTCCAGTTCTTGCGTCATGTAGGGTGAAGTCAGATTCAGCTTCGTGAACTTCTTTCCTCTCGCCAGTGTTGCAAAGAGGTCTTCGGCTTTTGGAAGTGGGTATTGGTCCTGCAGGGATAAACGATTGACAGTTACTTTGTAATCGCCACAGATTCTGACGGTGCCGTCTCCCTTGAGGACTGGGACAATAGGACTGGCCCACTCGCTGAACTCGATCGGGAAATGATGCCCTCTCGTTGCAGCCGGTCCAACTCGATCTCTAACCTTTCTCTCATCATGTACGGTACTGCTCTCGCCTTGTGATGGATGGGTCGCGCCCCCGGAATTAGGTGGATCTGCACTTTTGCTCCTTGGAATTTCCCAATGCCTGGTTCGAACAGCGAAGGAAATTTGTTTAAGACCTGGGCACACGAAATGTCTTCAGCGGGCGATAGCACTCGGATGTCATCCCAGTTCCAGCGTTTCTTTCCCAGCCAGCTCCTGCCAAGCAGTGTGGGACCATCGCTCGGTACCACCAACAGTGGTAGTTTGTGCACCGCTCCATCGTAGGAGACCTATACGGTATCACTGCCGATTACAGAAATCAGTTCTTTAGTGTAAGTTCTTAGTCTCGTGCGAACTGGAGTTAAGACTGGCCTTGAGGCCTTGTTGTCCCACAACCTTTCAAAAGTCTTTTTGCCCATGATGGACTGGCTCGTGCCCGTGTCCAGCTCCATTGACACTGGGAGTCCATTTAGTTCAACATTCAGCATTATCGGGGGGCAATTCGTGGTCAATGTGTGCACCCCATGTACCTCTGTCTCCTCTATCTGAGGCTCTGGTTCGTAGTGATCCTCCGTGGATCTGTCCTCCTCTGCAATGTGATGGTTTGCAGGTTTAACAGGCTTAGCAGCTCGCCTGCACACTCGTTGGAGGCGTCCCATTGTTCCACAGCCATTGCAAACGTATCTTTTGAATCGGCATGAATGGAAATGATGATCACCCCCGCAGCGCCAACAAGGTGTTAATGGCCTTGCATTTAGCACCCCTGATGGTGGACTCTGAGACATCTGCGGACGTGTAACTGCAGGTATGTGTGACCTACTCTGTACATTATGATTCGAAAACAACATCACTTTGTTCACAGTACTTGTAGCAGCACTCGTGTGCTGAGAGATTTGCTCAGTATTGTCACTGGTGGCAATGAACACCTGGGCTATCGCTATGGCCTTACTCAAGGTTGGGGTCTCTACAGTCAAAGGTTTGCGAAGTATGGTTTCGTGGCCAATGCCATGTACGAAAAAGTCTCTGAGTATGTGCTCCAAATGTCCTTCACATTCGCAATGCCCTGAAGGCGTATTAGCTCGGCGACATAACTCGCCACTTCCTGGCCTTCAGACGTCTTGTAGGTGTAGTACCGGTACCTCGCCATCAGAACGCTTTCCTTCGGGTTCAAATGCTCTCAGACCAGTGTGCACAAATCATCGTACGATTTCTCCGCGGGTTTCGCTGGAGTGAGCAGATTCTTCATGAGGTCATATGTTGGTGCCCCACAGACGGTGAGGAGGATCGCTCTATGTTTGGCAGCGCTTTCTTCCCCATCCAGCTCATTGTCCACAAAGTCTTGGTCGAGTCGCCCCACAAAAGTTTCCCAATCATCTCCCTCCGAAAATTTCGTCAGGATGCCCACTGTTCTCTGCATCTTTGGGTTCGCTATCTGTATCCCGTCGCCAGTTGTTGTGTATGGAGAAAGAGTCAGACTGAATACTGTGAGCTCAAAGTAACGTGTGATCTTAGACTTTTATTGCAGGTCTCCAGAGTGCCTCTCCAACCTGTGAAGCCTCCTTAAATACCTGTGCTTCCAAGGGATTATGGGATCATTTGGGACTCCAGGTGATGAGCCCTCTGGTGACTGTACAGAGTAAATGCAAGTATACATATATAACAGAGACTTTGTGGACCGTGAGCCAATATAGAAACATGGAAACATAGAAAATAGATGCAGGAGTAGGCCATTCGGCCCTTCGAGCCTGCATTGCCATTCAATGAGTTCATGGCTGAACATGCAATTTCAGTACCCCATTCCTGCTTTCTCGCCATACCTCTTGATCCCCCTAGTAGCAAGGACTACATCTAACTCCTTTTTGAATATATTTAGTGAATTGGCATCAAGAATTTTCTGTGGTGGAGAATTCCACTGGTTCACCACTCTCTGGGTGAAGAAGTTTCTCCTCATCTCGGTCCTAAATGGCTTACCCCTTATCTTTAGACTGTGACTTCTGGTTCTGGACTTCCCCAACATTGGGAACATTCTTCCTGCATCTAATCTGTCTAAACACGTCAGAATTTTAAACGTTTCTATGAGATCCCCTCTCATTCTTCTGAACTTCAGTGAATACAAGCCCAGTTGATCCAGTCTTTCTTGATATGTCAGTCCAGCCATCCCAGGAATCAGTCTGGTGTACCTTCGCTGCACTCCCTTAATAGCAAGAATGTCCTTCCTCAAGTTAGGAGACCAAAACTGTACACAATACTCCAGGTGTGGCCTCACCAAGGCCCTGTACAACTGTAGCAACACCTCCCTGCCCCTGTACTCAAATCCCCTCGCTATGAAGGCCAACATGCCATTTTCTTTCTTAACCGCCTGCTGTACCTGCATGCCAACCTTCAATGACTGACGTACCATGACACCCAGATCTCGTTGCACCTCCCCTTTTCCTAATCTGTCACCATTCAGATAATAGTCTGTCTCTCTGTTTTTACCACCAAAGTGGATAACCTCACATTTATCCACATTATACTTCATCTGTCATGCATTTGCCCACTCACCTAACCTATCCAAGTCACTCTGCAACCTCATAACATCCTCCTCACAGCTCACACTGCCACCCAACTTAGTGTTATCCGCAAATTTGGAGATACTACATTTAATCCCCTCGTCTAAATCATTAATGTACAATGTAAACAGCTGGAGCCCCAGCACGGTACCCCACTAGTCACTGCCTGCCATTCTGAAAAGTCCCCATTTACTCCTACTCTTTGCTTCCTGTCTGCCAACCAGTTCTCAATCCACGTCAGCACACTACCCCCAATCCCATGTGCTTTAACTTTGCACATTAATAGTTCAGCAAGCATAGGGGTGATGGGTGACAATGACTTGGTACATGTTGGGATATAGATAATAGCGTTTTGGATGAGCAGATTCATGGAAAACAATACTGTAAATGACTGATTGAGGTGCCGCAGGGCTCAGTGTTGGGACCACTGCCGTTGATTACTCAAAGTCATTTACAGCAATGACTTGGATTGAGAAACTTTGCCAAAAATCAAGTGGCGATGAAATCATTGATGATTGATTATGCCATGACAAGTGTTACTGTAAACAAGACCCCCAGAAATATGGTCGTTCCTACAAATTTTCCAGGTGGCCAATCTCTTTCCCATATAGGGTGTAATTAATCATCTTAGCCCCATTTCCCCGTTTCCTTACCTCAAGACTATCTTGGCTGTCTCGTTTCACAATGTGCTGACAAAAATATATCAGCAGGCATGAATTACACATCCTGCACTTTCAGTAGACGCTAAACAGCACAGTCAGCTAAATTGTACCCTGACACATTAAACTCTAAACCATCCTATGAATGAACAGCTTTAAGCATTTCATTATTTCTAGCTACAGTATATAATCTGCAAACCATTTACAAGTAAAATAATAGGATTAATACCAAATCTTAATCCATAGGCATGTTTCTAAGAATATGTTATCTGACAATTAGAGCAATGATTGTGATATAACACTGTCAGTAATTTGCTATTGGACTGCTGTCCCAGGAGCACCGAGCTAATTTAGGGGACGCAAGTTAAGTCTGGACACATGTTGGGCTGGAAATTAGGTTGAGGGTTTTTAGAGGCGGCAATGTTGTGCGGTGGATAAATTTAGCTCAGGGAAATGGTTTGCGTCGGCAGCCAAAAAGTTCAGCTGCTGTGCCCTGACAGTGGGACGAGCACTAGGGGAAACATTCCACAATTATCTTAGGGCACTAGGCCGGGTCAGCAACTAAATTTCCATTGCTAAAGAGCCGGCTTCGTAGTGTCCTAAGAGAGGCCAACCTGGAAAAAAAAACGAACAAAACATTCCCAATATATTACTCACCCCAAATAAAGTTGAATCGCGAAAAGAAAGCCAACCAATCGCGCTTAGCTCATGCAGTCGTTGTTTCCCTCACTGTCGCCGGGACAGCTCTGCATGCCAGCTTTCTCTGGCATGGTGACTACGGGGCGCTACAGGGTCAGCACAAAGCAAATGTTGAGGTTGGGGCGATACCGCGGCATTGTACACTGGCACGACGTTCCCGGGCAATACTCCTCTGCGCCGCAGGTACTGGCACACTGAAATTACCGAGCGGCAGGAATACCAATGCTCGTGGCTCCCAACCCTTTACCGCCCCTGTTCCGGCCCTCGCCAGGGACGGTATCCCAGCGAATTTCCAGCCCTTTGCTTTTTTTCCCTGATGATGGTGTGAAACAAATAGTGAAGATAAATCTACTGGATGCTCCATTCCATTCAGGCAGCTTCAGTGCTCTTCTTCAAAACCACCGGAATTAATTCTAGCAATGCCGTCTGTACCTTTAAACATTTTGTCACAGCTCGACTGGGGACATCAGTGATACATTTAGCGTTGGCCTTTCGATAATCAAAGTTGCTGTAAATGCAGTTTCAGCGACAGAAGTTGCACATTAACTCACTCTCGTGGCACCTTGGTTTCTATCATTCCAACAGTTTGCTATGATGTACACTAAGTATGAAGGGTTTTGATAGAGTAACTTGGGAGAAACTATTTGCACTGGCAGAAGGGTCCGTAATCAGAGGACACAGCGTTAAGTTAAATGGCAAATGAACCAGAGGGATGAAGAGATTTTTTTTACGCAGCGCGTTGCTATGATCTGAAATGCACTGCCTGAAAGGATGGTGGAAGCAGATTCAATTGTAATCTTTCAAAAGGGAATATGCTGAACTTGTAAAGGAAACATTTACAGGGCTATGGGGAAAGAATGGAACGAATTTCAAAGAGACATCACTGACACAATGGACCAAATAGCCTTGTTTTGCGGTATATTCCCCGGTGCCCCGTTTGGGGCTGGTAACCAATTCCGCCCCAGCCTCGAAATTGGAGTTCCCGCCCCTCACAGGAGGTGGAGCACAATGTCACGCACTCCACCTCCTGTTGGGGCGGATTCAGGGACGCTAATCGGGAGCTTTTCGCCAGAGCTTCGCGGCTGCTCCGTGTAGCGCTGACGCGTTTCAACGCGCCCCTCTTCTGTTAAAGGCGAGTACCGTCGCGCCCTCTGCCAGGCCTCTGAGGGCCTCCACTGGGCCAGTAGGGCAGCGCGGTGCCGAAAATGCAGATCGACACCCCAAACGGAGTGCCGGGCTGCACGAAAGCGGGCCGGGCCACGCGAAAGAAACACTAAAGGGAGTGACGGGGGAGTTGGCCGAGAAAAAAAATGGCGGCACACGGCGCTCCCCACCGTCCCCTTTAACCTCAGCCCCACACGAGCGGATGTCGTCCCGGTTCACGATCCGCGAGCGTGGCGTTGACATTGCTCGCGGGGTGTTGGTCAATTTCTGCCACGGGCCGGAAAGGGGTCACCGTGCGGAGCTAAGTGGTCGCAGCGCAGTGCGACGGCGTCATCGCTGGTTGGGTTGTGGCCCGGGGCACTACCGGGGGGGTGCGGTGCTACCATGGCAGTGCCTCTGCTAACTCCCGCGCAGTTTCGTAGGGGCCGGTAGCGCTCCCACCCCCCGCCCCGGCAAAATCAGTTCCATGGTCATGTTAGCGCCCCCCAGAGGCACTAACGGGAGGCACAAAACAGGGCAATATTGGCCCCTATGATTCTAGGTTTGCATAGCAACCAATAGAAAGATCAGAAACAAGGGTAAATTCAGTGATTTCATGCTTCCAGCGGGAAAGCTGCACTCATCAAGACAGCCCTGGTTCCCTGACCCATGTTCCCTTCCAGTGCTCCCTGCTGGGAGTGTGGAATCACCTAGCTGAGCTCACTGTTCCCCAAATTTGCATTCAGCTGGTTTGGAGTAGTGCAGAAGGCCAAGGTTAGAAAGGTCAGAGTGGGAATGGGAGGCAAAGTTCAAGCAGTTCAAGTAGTAAGCCACAGAGAGATCAGGATCGTACAGAACAGAGATGTTGCACAAAGCAGTCGCTCAATGGCATTTGACCTGCCAAGTATAGAGGAGCCCACATGCTGAGCAGTGAATACTAGATTGGGGAGAGAAGTGCGGGCTATTTGCCCAACTCTTGCCCAGCAAATGTCCTTCAAACTCTTGCGTCTGGTAAAAATAGGAGTAATGCATGCTTTTACCAGCGTAACAGTTTTAAATGATAGAAACATAAAATGTTATCAATAATTTTTATATTAAAAACCCTGTCCAAAAAATAAGTTTATTTTTACCCCTATTAAAATATATTAAACAATTTCAAAAAAATACATTTTTGTCTAAATTCAATTTCAATTAATATTAAATATGTGAAGTGTTTTTCTTGTTTATTTTAAATGTTAATGTGTTGTTTGGGGTAACCCCATTCACAGAAATAGTGATCTCCGTACAAACAGAACTCACCATTACTATGAATGGGGATGCGCCATTTTCATTGGTTGGTCTGGCAAACGTGATCCCAGGCTGCACATACGCTCCTGGAATACGTGGGCCTCTGCGCTGGGCTGCCCAGCTAGGCCACATAGCACAAGTTCCACATAGTCTGTTCCTCCGGGACATACGTAAATATTTTTGTGGTCAGAGACATCCGCCCGCAGGAAGCCTCTGACTGTTATTTCAGGGCCTATAAAGTTACCTACCTTATGTGGGAGAAACCTGCACCCCAGCAAGAAACAGTACCAGCTCTTGCTGGGGAGCAATAGGGGGAATGATAACCAGAGTGTGACAGGAAGGGACAGAGCGTATAAACATAAGAGTGCACCAGAATGTAGAGTTGGAGTAGGGAGAAATGGTAAAAAGACAAAATTAAAAGTTTTTTATCTGAATGCATGCAGCATTCGTAACAAGTTGACGGCACAAATAGAAATAAATGGGTATGATCTGATTGCCATCACAGAGACGTGGTTGCTGTTGTAGATGTGGACTTGTCTTTATTATGTACAGTCATCAGAGGGCTCATTCCCCGGAATCCCAAAGGATCCTATAATCCCTTGGGAGCACAGGTATTTAAGAAGGCTTCACAGGTTGTAGAGACACTCTGGAGACCTGCAATAAAAGACTAAGGTCATACTTTACTTTGAGCTCACAGTGTTCAGTCTGACTCTTTCTCCATACAAAACAACTGGCGACGAGATACAGATAGCGAATCCAAAGATGCAGAGAACAGTGGGCATCCTGGCGAAATTTTCGGAGGGAGATGATTGGGAAACTTTTGTGGAGCGACTCGGCCAATACTTCATGGCCAATGAGCTAGATGGAGAAGAGAGCGCTGCCAAATGAAAGGCGATCCTCCTCACCGTCCATAGGGCACCAACGTATGGCCTCATGAAGAATCTGCTCACACCAGCGAAACCTACGGAGAAATTATATGACAATTTGTGCACACTGGTCCGAGAGCATTTGAACCTGAAGGAAAGCGTTCTGATGGCGAGATACCGGTTCTACACCTACAAAAGGTCTGAAGGCCAGGCTTTGGCGAGTTATGTCATCAAGCTGATATGCCTTGCAGGACATTGCGAATTTGAAGGACATTTACAGCACATGCTCAGAGGCTTTTTCATACTTGGCATTGTCCACGAAGCCATACTTCGCAAGCTTTTGACTGTAGAGACCCCAACCTTGAGTAAGACCATAGCGATAGCCCAGGCGTTCATTGCCACCAGTGACAGTACTAAGCAAATCTCTCAGCACACAAGTGCTGCTACAAGTACTGTGAACAAAGTGATGTTGTTTTCGAATTGAAACATACAGAGCAGGTCACACATATCTGCAGCTGCACATCCACAGATGTCTCAGAGTCCACCATCAAGGGTGATGAATGCAAGGCCATTAATACCTTGTTGGTGCTGCGGGGGTGATCATTGTTTCCATTCATGCCGATTCAAAGGATACGTTTGCAGGGGCTGTGGAACAATGGGACACCTCCAACAAGTGTGCAGGCGAGCTGCTAAGCCTGTTAAACCTGCAAACCACCATGTTGCAGAGGAGGACAGATCCACAGATGATCACCATGAACCAGAGCCTCAGATAGAGGAGGCCGATGTACATGAGATGTACACATTCACCACTAATTGTCCCCCGATATGCTGAATGTTGAACTAAATGGATTCTCGGTGTCAATGGAGCTGGACACGGGCGCAAGCCAGTCCATCATGGGCAAAAAAACTTTCGAAAGGTTATGATGCAACAAGGCCTCAAGGACAGTCTTAACTCCAGTTCACACAAGACTAAGAACTTACACTAAAGAACTGATTCCTGTAATCGGCAGTGATACCAGAAAGGTCTCCTACGATGGAGCGGTGCACAAGCTGCCACTCTGGGTGGTACTGGGCGATGGTCCCACGCTGCTCGGCAGGAGCTGGTTGGGAAAGATACGCTGGAACTGGGACGACGTCCGAGCACTATCGCCCGCTGACGACATTTCGTGTGCCCAGGTCTTAACCAAATTTCCTTCGCTGTTCAAAACAGGCATCGGGAAATTCCAAGGAGCAAAAGTGCAGATCCACCTAATTCCGGGGGCGCGACCCATCCATCACAAGGCGAGAGCAGTACCGTACATGATGAGAGAAAGGGTAGAGATTGAGCTAGACCGGCTGCAACGAGAGGGCATCATTTCACCGATTGAGTTCAGTGAGTGGGCCAGTCCTATTGTCCCAGTCCTCAAGGGAGATGGCACCGTCAGAATCTGTGGCGATTACAAAGTAACTATCAATCGTTTCTCCCTGCAGGACCAATACCCACTACCAAAAGCCGATGACCTCTTTGCAACGCTGGCGGAGGAAAGACGTTCACGAAGCTGGATCTGACTTCAGCCTACATGACGCAGGAACTGGAGGAATCAGCGAAGGCCCTCACCTGCATCAACACACACAAAGGTCTTTTTGTTTATAACAGGTGCCCGTTTGGAATCGGATCAGCGGCGGCGACATTCCAGAGAAACATGGAAAGTTCACTGAAGTCGGTCCCGCACACCGTGGTCTTCCAGGACAACACCTTGTCACAAGTCGGAACACACTTGAGCACCTGCAGAACCTGGAGGAGGTTCTTTGTCAACTCAACCGCGTGGGGCTCAGGTTAAAATGCTCGAAGTGCGTTTTCCTGGCGCCTGAAGTGAAGTTCCTGGGAAGGAGGATTGCGGCGGATGGCATCAGGCCCACCAACGTGAAGAGGGAGGCAATCGAGAATGCACTGAGGCCACAGAACGTGATGGAGCTGCGGTCATTTCTGGGACTCTTGAACTACTTTGGTCACTTCTTACCAGGTCTCAGCACACTGCAAGAAACACTACATGTCTTACTATGAAAAGGGGGTGAATGGGTTTGGGGCAAAAACCAAGAAAATGCCTTTGTAAAAGCAAGAAAATTGTTATGCTCAAACAAATTGTTTGTGTTGTATGATCCATGTAAGCGTTTGGTACTAGCAGATGATGCGTCGTCATATGACATCGGGTGTGTATTGCAACAAGCTAATGATTTCGGGAAACTGCAAGCGGTTGCTTATGCATTCAGGAGTCTGTCTAAGGCCAAGAGAGCCTACAGCATGATTGCATGTGTCTATGGGGTAAAGAAAATGCATCAATATCTGTTTGGGCTAAAATTCAAATTGGAAACTGACCATAAGTCACTTATATCCCTGTTTTCTGAGAGTAAAGGGATAAATACCAACGCATCGGCCCGCATCCAGAGATGGTCACTCATGTTGTCCGCATAGAACTACACCATCCGCCACAGGCCAGGCACAGAAAACTGTGCCGATGCTCTCAGTAGGTTGCCATTGCCCACCACGGGGGTGGAAATGGCACAGCCCACAGATCTAGCCATGGTTATGGAAGCATTTGAGAGTGAGCAATCACCCGCCACTGCCCGGCAGATCAAAACCTGGACAAGCCAGGACCCCTTATTATCTCTAGTCAAAAGCTGTGTGCTTCACGGGGACTGGTCCAGTGTCCCAGTCTAAATGCAGGAAGAGATAAAGCCGTTCCAGCGGCGCAAAGATGAAATGTCTATACAGGCAGACTGGCTTCTGTGGGACAGTGAAGTAGTGGTCCCCAAGAAGGCAGAGACACCTTCATCAATGACCTCCACAGTACCCACCCAGGCATCGTAATGATGAAAGCGATAGCCAGATCCCACGTTGTGTGGCCCGGTATCGATGCGGACTTCGAGTCCTGTATTCACAGATGTAATACATGCTCGCAGTTAAGCAATGTACCCACGGAGGTGCCGTTAAGTTTATGGTCTTGGTCCTCCAAACCATGGTCTCGGGTACACGTCGACTGTGCAGGTCCGTTCTTGGGTAATATGTTCATTGTGGTTGTAGACGCGTACTCCAAGTGGATTGAATGTGAGATAATGTCAGCTAGCACGTCCGCTGCCACCACTGAAAGCCTGCGGGCCATGTTTGCCACACACGGCTTACCCGATGTCCTGGTAAGCGACAACAGGCCATGTTTTACCAGTGCTGAGTTCAAAGAATTCATGATCCGTAATGGAATCATACATGTCACATCTGCCCCATTTAAACCAGTGTCCAATGGTCAGGCAGAGAGAGCAGTGCAAACCATCAAGTAGCGCTTGAAGAGGGTAACTGAAGGCTCACTGCAGACTCGCCGATCCCGAGTCCTGCTTAGCTATCGCACGAGACCCCATTCACTCACTGGGAACCCACCTGCTGAACTGCTCATGAAAAGAGCACTCAAGACAAAGCTCTCATTAGTTCACCCTGATCTACATGAACAGGTCGAGAGCAGGCGACTTCAACAAAGTGCATACCATAATAGCGCAAATGTGTCATGCGAGATTGAAGTCAATGATCCTGTATTTGTATTAAATTATGGATAAGGTCCCAAGTGGCTTCCCGGCACTGTCGTGGCCAAAGAGGGGAGCAGGGTGTTTCGGATCAAACTTTCAAATGGACTCATTCACCGGAAACACTTGGACCAAATCAAACTCAGATTCACGGACTACCCTGAGCAACCCACCTTGGACCCTACCTTTTTTGATCCCCCAACATACACACCAGTGGCAACCGGCACCACGGTTGACCACGAAGCAGAACCCATCATCCACAGCAGCCCTGCAGGTCCCAACACACCAGGCATCCCAGCAAGGCCAGCTGCACAGCAGCCCAGCTAGGGCCCAACAAATGATTCAACAGCACCAGCTTTCACACCGAGATGATCAACCAGGGCAAGAAGGACCCCAGATTGACTCACATTGTAAATAGTTACACTATTGACTTGTGGGGGGGGGGGGGGGGGCGGAATATTGTTATATATGTGGACTTGTATTTACTATGTACAGCCACCAGAGGGCTCAGTCCCAGTAGTCGCAAGGGATCCCATAATCCCTTGGGAGCACAGGTATTTAAGAAGGCTTCACAGGTTGGAGAGGCACTCTGGAGACCTGCAATAAAAGACTAAGGTCACACTTTAATTTGAGCTCACAGTGTTCAGTCTGACTCTTTCTCCATACACAACAGTTGCAAGGTGACCACGGCTGGGATATTCAGAGGAATTTGACATTTTGGAAGCATAGGCAGAAAGGAAAAGGAGGTGGGGTAGCTCTGTTAATAAAGGATTAGATCAGTGCAGTAGAGAGATACTATATTGGTTCAGAAGATCAAGATGTAGAATTAGTTTGGGTGGAGATAAGAAATAATAAGGGAAAGAAGTCACTGGTGGGAGTAGTCCATAGGCTTCCAACCAATAGCTACACTGTAGGACAGAGTATAAATTGAGAAATAATGAGGGCTTGCAAGAAAGGTACTGTAATTATCATGGGTGATTTTAATCTTCATATTGATTGGACAAATCAAATTGGCAAAGGTAGCCTTGAGGATGAGTTCATTGAGTGTATTTGGGATGGTTTCTTAGAACAATACATTGTGAAGCCAAGCAGGGAGCAGGCTATTTAGATCTGGTACTGTGTAATGAGATAGGATTAATTAATGATCTCATAGTAAAGGATCCCCAAGAGTGATCATAGCATGTTAGAATTTATATTCAGTTTGAGGGTTAGAAACTTGGGTCTCAAACTAGTGTCCTGAACTTAAATAAAGGCAATTACTAACGTATGAAGACACAGTTGGCTAAAGTGGACTTGGAAAATAGACTGAAGGCTAATACAGTAGAAAAGCAGTGGCAGACATTTAAGGAGATATTAAATTTTTCTCAGCAAAGATACATTCCAGAAAGAAAAAAAGACTCCATGAGAAGGATGAACCATCCGTGGCTAAGTAAGGTAGTAAAGGATGGTATCAAATTGAAAATAAAGGCATATAATGTTGCGAAGATTAGTGGAAGGTCAGAGGATAAGGACATTTTTAGAAACCAGCAAAGGATGATTAAAAAAATAATAAAGAGGGAAAAGATAGATTATGAGAGCAAACTAGCAAGAAATATAAAAAGCAGACAGTAAGTGCTTCTACAGATATATAAAAAGGAAGAGAGTAGCGAAAGTAAACATTGGTCCCTTAGAGGATATGAATGGGGAATTAATAATGTGAAACATGGAAATGGCAGAGACTTTGAACAAATATTTTGTATCAGTCTTCACTGAAGAAGACACTAAAACATTCCAACTATAATAGATAATCAAGGGGCTATAGGGAGCGAGGAACTTAAAACAATCACTGTCAGTAGAGAAAAAGGACTAGGCAAATTAATGGGACTAAAGGTGGACAAGTCCCCTGGACCTGATGGCCTCCATCTTAGGTTTTAAAAGAAGTGGCTTCAGAGATAATGGATGCATTGGTTGTAATCTACCAAAATTCCCTGGATTCTGGCGATGTCCCAGTGGATTGGAAAACGGCAAATGTAATGCCCCCATTCAAGAAAAGACGGAGACAATAAACAGGAAACTATAAGTGAGTGGGCAAAAATTAGGCAGATGGAGGAAAATGTGAGGTTATCCACTTTGGTAAGGAGAATAAAAGAGCAAATTATTATTTAAATGGAGAGAGTCTACAAAATACTGCAGTGCAGAGGGATCTGGGCATCCTTGTACATGAAACACAAAAAGGTAGAATTGGGAAAATGCTGGAGTCCATTATTAAGAAAGCAGTAGCAGGACATTTAGAAAATCATAATGCAATCAAGCAGAGTCAGCATGGTTTTATGAAAGGGAAATTATGTTTGTCAAATTTGCTAGAGTTATTTGAGGATGTGACGAGTTGGGTAGATAAAGGGGAACCAGTAGATGTAATGTATTTGGATTTCCAGAAGGCATTCGATAAAGTGCCACATAAAAGGTGACTGCACAAGATAAGACATTATGGGGTTAGGGTAATATATTAGCATGGATAAAGGATTGGCTAGCTAACAGAAAACAGAGAGTCGGGATAAATGGGTAATTTTCAGGTTGGCAAACAGTGACTAGTGGGGTGCCGCAGGGATCAGTGCTGGGGCCTCAACTATTTACAATCTATATTAATGACTTGGATGAAGGGACCAAGTGCACTGTGGCCAAATATGCTGGCGATACAAATATAAATGGGAAAGCAAGTTATGAGGAGGAGACAACGAATCCGCAAAAGGATATAGATAGGTTAAGTGAGTGGGCAAAAATTAGGCAGATGGAGTATAATGTGGGAAAATCTGAGGTTTTCCACTTTGGTAGGGAGAATAAAAGAGCAAATTATTATTTAAATGGAGGGAGTCTACAAAATACTGCGATACAGAGGGATCTGCGCATCCTTGTGCATGAAGCACATACAGGTAGCATGCAGGTACAGCAAGCAATTAGGAAGGCAAATGGAATGTTGGCCTTTATTGCAAGGGGGATGGAGTATAAAAGTCTTGCTACAAATGTACAGGGCATTGGTGAGACCACACCAGGAGTACTGTGTACAGTATTGGTCTCCTTATTTAAGGAGGGATATACTTGCATTGGAGGCAGTTCAGAGGAGGTTCACTAGGTTGATTTCAGAGATGAAGGGGTTGTCTTATGAAGAAAGGTTGAGCAGGTTGGGCCAATACACATTGGAGTTTAGAAGAATGAGAGGTGATCTTATTGAAACATATAAGATTCTGAGGGGGCTTGACAGGATAGACGCAGAGAGGATGTTTCGCCTCATGGAGGAATCTAGAACTAGGGGGCATAGTTTCAGAATAAGGGGCCACCCATTTAGAATGGAGATGAGGAGGAATTTCTCCTCTCAGAGGGTCATGAATCTTTGGAATTCTCTGCCCCAGAGAGCTGTGGGGGCTGGGTCATTGAATATATTTAAGGTGAAAATAGACAGATTTTTGAAGTATAGGGGAGTCAAGGGTTATGGGGTGTGGGCAGGAAAAGTGGAGTTGAGACCAAGATCAGATCAGCGATCAGCTACTCCTGCTCCTGTTTCTTATGTTTCTATGTTTGATGGAATTCAACCAATCAGCTTTAACCGCACAAGCCAGTCACCTGTTCCACAGAGCTGCTAGTCTCTGGTAAAAGAACCACCTCCAAACAGCTAACCTCGTTCTGCCTTTTACATATCTCAGAGCGTGATCCCTGGATCCCCTCCTAACCTCTTCAGTTGAATTAATTGATCTGCACAAACACAATCTAATCCCTTCATCATCTTATAAACCCAGATCAAATCACTCGTAAGTCTATGGTTCTCTAAAGTGTGGAGACCCATCTCTTTCAGCCTATCTGGTCACAGCATTATATGGAAGAGTTGGAAAACTATTATTATGTCCAGCCTGTTAAATTGTGGCCAATAGTTCAATGCAATGTGCTGGAGAGCTGAAGAGATTGTGCACAATTGCTTCACATTAATTTTATAGCGGTAGACTTAGCAAAATGTAATATCGCGGAATGTCAGAGTTACAAATTACATCTCTGCTTGTCCATTTTAGAACTAACTTTACTGCAATTTGTGATTCTGCTCAAGGCAAACTCTTGCATCACGCCATTGAGGCAAAGTAAAAGCAGAAACTGCAGGGGATTGCAAGCACCTGAAAAATGAAGATAACAGGTTGTTTCGGATATGACTTTTCATCAGAAAGGTGATGCTGGAGAAGGAGCTCCTGGAAAATTATATATGACAATGGTCGTCTGATTAAATGGTCTCTGTTTACCAGTTTTGTGAACAGTGCTTTTGTTCACCCTATGCCAGTCTCATGTCAACAGTCTGTGTACAGATTGCTGCACATTCTCTTGCCCCGAGTTTAACCTCATTATGTCTGTGGTATTCTGAAAAATTGCCCAGTGCTGATATTATTAAATTACTGTGGCCTGAGATTCCTAAATTACTCAGTACAGATATTAATAAACTGGTCTGTGTTGATATTACTTAAGTTACTTAAACAGAGTATCTGGTCATTTATCCCAATATCATTTGTGGGATCTTGCTGTGTACAAATTGTGTACTTTACAACAGTGACTACATCTCAAAAGCAATTCCACCAGCTATGAGGCATGTTTCAGGATGGCCTGATGTTGTGATAGGTGCTGTACAAATGCAATCTATTTCTTTCTTACTCCGTGCTGACATTAATAAATTTCCCAGTGTAATTATCACTGGATTGGTCACTGCTGATATTAAGTTTCTCAGCACTAATATTCTTAAATTATTCTGTGCAATTGGCCCGGAATTTGCGGTCAGGGACAAAGCGAAGGCATTCGCCGCTGGACCCGAGAGTACGCTTCACACAAAGATCTCATGATCTCTGTGTCGAGACGTTCGGTTTTCCGACCTTCAATTCAAATCAACGGAGTTCAGCGGGAATCCCCTAGTGCGAGCTGCTGTGACATCACCAAGCTGTCTAAGCAGCCAATCAAAACACAGAATTCTCACAGACGGCACAGAAGGAGGTGGATAAGCTCTTAAAATTCTAAGGGGCTGAAATTGTCCTGCCCCCGACAAGGAATTGGACATGTGTGCCACTCCAAGGAAGCAAAGTGCTGCCTCATTAAAAGGGGGGTGGCCGCTGCGCACTCTACAGTCCCATTAGTGGCTAGCCACTGGGCCATCAGGGACGCGATCAACCAGGCCAGCGGCCCGGATCCAATAATGGAATTCAGGGCTGCATGATGGCGGCGCAGATGATGCGAGGGCCGCCAGTGTTGGGCCGAGGCAAGAGTGAGCCGACAAAATAAAACGGCAGCCCTGGGCGCTAAAGGACTCCCCTTTAAGTTTTGCCTTGGTGGCAGATGTCCGTCCGCACCAGCCTCAAGGGCCGCGGGGGCAATTGCTCCTACGGTTCGCAAAGGGGTCAGCGTGGGGCAGTAAGGGGTCGGCGCGCACGCCGATGACATTATCGACGGACGTGCGTTGGCCCAGGCCACAAATCGCGGGCGCGGCGCTACTGGCACATCGCCCCTCCCCCCAAACTTCCGGGGCAATTTGCCAGGGGGGAGGGCGTGGGGCGCAATCAATCCCCCTCGCCCGGGTGAAAACTTCATTGCACCCCGTTAGCACCTCCGGTGGGGGCGCGAACAGGGCTATAAAAAGTGGCAATTTAAGACCCTAACTTTAAAAAGTGTTAGGGCCTTAAAAAAGTTAGTAAAATGTTTAATTATTTTAAAGTGGCTAAATTTCACGCCGCACAGAATTAAAATGAGTTTTTCAGGCCCAGAACATTTGTTTCGCAGTCAGCATGCTGTTAAATCCCCAGTTATGCCTAATCATCGAGCCTGCTCCGCCATTTAATACGCTCTAAGTTTTAGTGGGGAATTTAACAGCGTAATTATCACGAAAGAGCTGAAGTTATTATCAGTTTCCATGATTTGAGAGATTTCACTGTTTGCTGGCTCTGTGGGAGGTGGGGGGCACAATGTAGCCAGTGTCAGAGCAGTGAATCACACTGCACAACTTCGGGATTTCCACAGCGGCCAAATCCTGAAGTTGCGATCAGTTTCAAAGGCGGAATGACAGCGAGCGCTGACAGTTCGCTGTATTCCGGACTGCAAATTCCGTGACAATATTCTTAAATTACTTAGTGCTGTGATTACTGAATTATTAAATGTTAATATTCATAAATGACCCTGTGGTGATGTTATGAAATTCAGCAGTGGAGATATTCCTAATGTAGTCATTGCTGATATGACTAAATTACCCAGTGCAAAAAAATTAGGTCACTCTATCCTGAGGTCTCCCCTCAGCCTCCTCTGTTCCAGAGAAAATAACCCCAGCCTATCCAATCTTTCCACATGGCTAAAATTTTCCAGTCCAGGCAACATCCTCGTAAATTTCTTTCTCTAGTGCAATCACATCTTTCCTGTGATGTGGTGACCAGGTTACTCAGTAATGATATTGTAAAATTATTCAATGCTAATATTCCTAAGCCACATAAGAACATAAGAAATAGGGACAGGAGTAGGCAACCTGGACCCTCAAGCCTGCTATGCCATTTAATATCATGGCTGATCTGATAGAAACATAGAAACATAGAAAATAGGTGCAGGAGTAGGCCATTCAGCCCTTCTAGCCTGCACCGCCATTCAATGAGTTCATGGCTGAACATGAAATTTCAGTACCCCCTTCCTGCTTTCTCGCCATACCCCTTGATCCCCCGAGTAGTAAGGACTTCATCTAACTCCCTTTTGAATATATTTAGTGAATTGGCCTCACTACTTTCTGTGGTAGAGAATTCCACAGGTTCACCACTCTCTGGGTGAAGAAGTTTCTCCTCATCTCAGTCCTAAATGGCTTATCCCTTATCCTTAGACTGTGACCCCCTGGTTCTGGACTTTCCCAACATTGGGAACATTCTTCCTGCATCTAACCTGTCTAACCCCGTCAGAATTTTAAACGTTTCTATGAGGTCCCCTCTCATTCTTCTGGACTCCAGTGAATACAAGCCCAGTTGATCCAGTCTTTCTTGTTAGGTCAGTCCCACCATCCCGGGAATCAGTCTGGTAAATCTTCGCTGCACTCCCTCAATAGCAAGAATGTCCTTCCTCAAGTTAGGAGACCAAAACTGTACACAACACTCCAGGTGTGGCCTCACCAAGGCCCTGTACAACTGTAGCAACACCTCCCTGCCCCTGTACTCAAATCCCCTCGCTATGAAGGCCAACATGCCATTTGCTTTCTTAACCGCCTGCTGTACCTGCATGCCAACCTTCAATGACTGATGTACCATGACACCCAGATCTCGTTGCACCTCCCCTTTTCCTAATCTGTCACCATTCAGATAAGAGTCTGTCTCTCTGTTTTTACCACCAAAGTGGATAACCTCACATTTATCCACATTATACTTCATCTGCCATGCATTTGCCCACTCACCTAACCTATCCAAGTCACTCTGCAGCCTCATAGCATCCTCCTCGCAGCTCACACTGCCACCCAACTTAGTGTCACCCGCAAATTTGGAGATACTACATTTAATCCCCTCGTCTAAATCATTAATGTACAATGGGAACAGCTGGGGCCCCAGCACAGAACCTTGCGGCACCCCACTAGTCACTGCCTGCCATTCTGAAAAGTACCCATTTACTCCTACTCTTTGCTTCCTGTCTGACAACCAGTTCTCAATCCACATCAGCACACTACCCCCAATCCCATGTGCTTTAACTTTGCACATTAATCTCTTGTGTGGGACCTTGTCGAAAGCCTTCTGAAAGTCCAAATATACCACATCAACTGGTTCTCCTTTGTCCACTTTACTGGAAACATCCTCAAAAAATTCCAGAAGATTTGTCAAGCATGATTTCCCTTTCACAAATCCATGCTGACTTGGATCTATCATGTCACCATTTTCCAAATGCGCTGCTATGCCATCCTTAATAATTGATTCCATCATTTTACCCACTACTGAGGTCAGGCTGACCAGTCTATAATTCCCTGTTTTCTCTCTCCCTCCTTTTTTTAAAAAGTGGGATTACATTGGCTACCCTCCACTCGATAGGAACTGATCCAGAGTCAATGGAATGTTGGAAAATGACTGTCAATGCATCCGCTATTTCCAAGGCCATCTCCTTAAGTACTCTGGGATGCAGTCCATCAGGCCCTGGGGATTTATCGGTCTTCAATCCCATCAATTTCCCCAACACAATTTCCCGACGAATAAAGATTTCCCTCAGTTCCTCCTCCTTACTAGTCCCTCTGACCCCTTTTATATCCGGAAGGTTATTTGTGTCCTCCTTCGTGAATACCGAACCAAAGTACTTGTTCAATTGGTCTGCCATTTCTTTGTTCCCCGTTATGACTTCCTCTGATTCTGACTGCAGGGGACCTACGTTTGTCTTTACTAACCTTTTTCTCTTTACATGGACTCAGCTCCACTTTCCTGCCTGCTCCCCAAAACCCTTTATTCCCATATCGCTCAAAAATCTGTCTATCTCCGCCTTAAATATATTCAATGACCCAGCCTCCACAGCTCTCTGGGGCAGAGAATTCCAGAGATTTACAACCCTTAGAGAGAAGAAATTCTTCCTCAACTCAGTTTTAAATGGGCGGCCCCTTATTCTGAGACTATGTCCCCTAGTTTTCGTTTCCCCAATGAGTGGAAATATCCTCTCTGTATCCATCTTGTTGTGCCCCCTCATTACCTTATATGTTTCGATAAGATCACCTCTCATTCTTCTGAACTCCAATGTGTATAGGCCCAACCTACTCAACCTATTTTCATAAGTCAACGCCCTCATCTCTGGAATCAACCTAGTGAACCTTCTCTGACAGCCTCCAATGCAAGTATATCCTTCCTTAAATACGGAGACCAAAACTGTACGCAGTCACGCAGTGCTGAAATTCATAAATTATTCAGAGTTGATATTATTAAATTACTCTGATTTAATTCCAAAATTATTCAAAGCTGAAATTCAACGTTGACAATCTGAAATTACTCAGTGGCGCTATTCCTAAATTACTCAGAAATGCTATTATATTGGGGAAAAACTAATTTTACTAGGCTGAGATGTGATTTAGCCAAAGTGGACTGAGATGTGATTTAGCCAAACAGTTACTTGAAGGTAAATCAGCAGTAGGAGATATTCAAGGAGGAGATAGTGAGGGTTCAGAGCATGTATGTTCCCCTTTAGAAAAAGGGTGGGACTAACAAATCTAGAGCACCCTGGATGTCGAGGGGCATACAGGGTAGGTTAACAAACAAAAGGGAAGCTTATGACAGATACCGAGGGCTCAATACTGCAGAAACCCGAGAGGAGTATAGAAAATGCAGGGGTGAATTTAAAAAGGAAATTAGGAAAGCAAAGAGAGGGCGTGAAAAACTATTTATGAAGAAAACCCAAGGTGTTTTGTAAATACATTAGGAACATGAGGATAACGAAAGAAAGAGTAGGGACTATTAGGGGCCATAAAGGTAACCTGTGTGTGGAGGCAAAGACATTGCAATCAGGGAGCAGTGTGAAATATTAGATGAAATAAACATAATGAGAGAGCAAGTATTTAGGGTTTAATATCTTTGAAAGTGGATAAATCCCCATGCCTGGATGAAATGTACCCAGGCTGTTAAGAGAAGCAAGAGAGGAAATAGCAGAGGCTCTGACCATCATTTTCCAATCCTCTCTGGCTACAGGCATGGTGCCGGAGGACTGGAGGACTGCTAACGTTGTACCTTTGTTTAAAAAGGGAGAAAGGTATAGACCGAGTAATTACAGGCCTGTCAGCCTAACCTTGGTGGTGGGAAAATTATTGGAAACATTTCAGAGGGACAAGCTAAATCTTCATTGAGAAAGATACGAATTAATCAAGGACAGTCAGCATGGATTTGTTAAGGAAGTTCATGTCTGACTAACTTGATTGAATTTTTTGAGGAGGTAACAAAGGGGGTTGATAGAAACATAGAAACATAGAAAATAGGTGTATGAGTAGGCCATTCGGCCCTTCTAGCCTGCACCACCATTCAATGAGTTCATGGCTGAACATGCAACTTCAGTACCCCATTCCTGCTTTCTCGCCATACCCCTTGAACCCCCTAGTAGTAAGATGAGGGCAGTGCATTTGATGTAGTGGATATGGATTTCAACAAGGTTTTTGATAAGGTCCCACATGGCAGACAGGTCATGAAAGTAAAAGCCCATGGGATCCAGGGCAAGTTGGATCCAAAATTGGCTCAGAGGCAGGAAGCAAAGGGTAATGGTTGATGCGTGTTTTTGTGACTGGAAGAATGTTTCTAGTGGGGTTCTGCAGGGCTCATTACTAGTTCCCTCACTTTTTGTGGCATATATCAATGATTTAGACTTGAATGTAGGGGATATGATTAAGAAGTTTGCAGATGATACAAAAATTGGCTGTCTAGTTGATAATAACGAAGAAAGCTGTAGACTCCAGGAAGATATCAATGAATTGGTCAGGTGAGCAGAACAATGGCAAATGAAATTTAATCAGGAGAAGTGTGAGATAATGCATTTGGGGAAGGCTAACAAGTCAAGGGAATACATGTTAAATGGTAGGAGACTGAGAAGTGTAGAGGAACAAAGGGACCTTGGAGTGCATGTCCACAGATCGCTGAAGGTAGCAGGACAGGTAGATAAGATGGGTAAGAAGGCATGCGGAATGCTTTCCTTTATTAGCCAAGGCATAGAATACAAGAGCAGGGAGGTTATGCTTGAACTGTATAAAACATTAGTTAGGCCACAGCTAGAAACAAAGAAACATAGAAAATAGATGCTGGAGTAGGCCATTCGGCCCTTTGAGCCTGCACCACCATTCAATAAAATCATAGTTGAACCTCAGTACCCCTTTCCCGCTTTCTCTCCATACCCCTTGATCCCTTCAGCCGTAAGAGCCATATCCAACTCCCTCTTGAAGAGATCTAATAAACTGGCATCAACAACTCTCTGCGGAAGAGAATCCCACAGGTTAACAACTCTCTGAGTGAAGAAGTTTCTCGTCATCTCGGTCCTAAATGGCTTACCCATTATCCTTAGACTGTGATACCTGGTTCTGAACTCCCCCAACATCAGAAACATTCTTCCTGCATCTAACTTGTCCTGTCCCATCAGAATTTTATATGTTTCGATGAGATCCCCTCTCATTCTTCGAAACTCGAGTGAATACAGGCCCAGTCTATCCAGTCTCTCCTCATATGTCAGTCCTGCCATCCCAGGAATCAGTCTGGTGAACCTTCGCTGCACTCCCTCAATAGCAATAACGTCCTTCCTCAGATTAGGTGACCAAAACTGAACACAATATTCCAGGTGAGGCCTCACAAAGGCCCTGTACAGCTGTAGTAAGACCTCCCTGCTCCTGTACTCAAATCCCTTAGCTATGAAGGCCAACATGCCATTTGCCTTCTTCAACGCCTGCTGCACCTGCATGCCAACCTTCAATGACTGATGTACCATGACACCCAGGTCTCGTTGCACCTCCCCTTTTCCTAACCTGCTGCCATTCAGATAATATTCTGCCTTCATGTTTTTGCCACCAAAATGGATAAACTCACATTTATCCACATTATACTGCATCTGCCATGCATTTGCCCACTCACCTAACCTGTCCAAGTCACCCTGCAGCTTCTTAGCATCCTCCACACAGCTCACACCGCCACCCAGCTTAGTGTCATCTGCAAACTTGGAGATATTACTCTCAATTCCTTCATCTAAATCATTGATGTATATTATAAATAGCTGGGGTCCCAGCACTGAGCCCTGCGGCACTCCACTAGTCATTGTCTGCCATTCTGAAAAGGACCCGTTTATCCCGACTCTCTACTTCCTGTCTGCCAACCAGTTCTCTCTCCACGTCAGTACATTACCCCCAATACCATGTGCTTTCATTTTGCGCGCCAATCTCTTGTGTGGGAACTTGTCAAAAGCCTTTTTTAAAGTCCAAATACACCACATCCACTGGTTCTCCCTTGTCCACTCTACTAGTTACATCCTCAAAAAATTCTAGAAGATTTGTCAAGCATGATTTCCCATTCATAAATCCATGCTGACTTGTCACTGCTTTCCAAATGCGCTGCTATTTCATCTTTAATAATTGATTCCAACATTTTTCCCACTACTGATGTCAGGCTAACCGGAATATAATTCCCCATTTTCTCTCTCCCTCCTTTCTTAAAAAGTGGTCTTACATTAGCTACCCTCCAGTCCATAGGAACTGATCCAGAGTCGATAGATTGTTGGAAAATGATCACCAATGGATCCACTAATTCTAGGGCCACTTCCTTAAATACTCTGGGCTGCAGACTATCAGGCCCTGAGGATTTATCGGCCTTCAATCCCATCAATTTCCCTAACACAATTTCCTAACTAATAAGGATTTCCTTCAGTTCCTCTGTCTCGCTAGACCCTCGGTCCCCTAGTATTTCTGGAATGTTATTTGTGTCTTCCTTCGTGAAGAAGAACCAAAGTATTTGTTTAACTGGTCCACCATTTCTTTGTTCCCCATTATAAATTCACCTGAGTCTGACTGCAAGGGACCTACATTTGTCTTCACTAATCTTTTTCTCTTCACATATCTATAGAGCTCAGGGACACTTCCGGTGTCCCTGACGACTGCTTGCGCGGGAAGTGTATCCGCCTCCAGCTCCTGACAGACCGCGTTGCGGAATTGGTGCCAAGGGTGGATTCACTCTGGAGCATCCATGATGCTGAGAATGATGTGAGTAGCACGTGTAGCGAGTTGGTCTTACCGCAGGTGAAGGGTCCACAGCCAGATAGGGAATGGAAGAGCAGCAGGAAGAGCAGTGCAAGGAAGGTAGTGCAGGGGTCCCCTGCGGTCATTCCCCTGCAAAACAGATACACCGCTTTGAGTATTGTTGAGGGGGATGACTCATCAGGGGAGGGCAGCAGCAGCCAAGTTCATGGCACTGCAGCTGGCTGTGCTGCACAGGAGGGCAGGAAAAAGAGTGGGAGAGCGATAGTGACAGGGGATTCAATTGTAAGGGGAATAGATAGGCGTTTCTGCAGCCACAACCGAGACTCCAGGATGGTATGTTGCCTCCCTGGTGCAAGGGTCAAGGATGTCTCGGACGGGTGCAGGACATTCTGAAAAGGGAGGGTGAACAGCCAGTTGTCATGGTGCACATTGGTACCAACGATATAGGTAAAAAAAGGGATGAGGTCCTTCGAGACGAATTTAAGGAGCTAGGAGCTAAATTAAAAAGTAGGACCTCAAAAGTAGTAATCTCGGGATTGCTACCAGTGCCACGTGCTAATCAGAGTAGGAATCGCAGGATAGCTCAGATGAATACATGGCTTGAGCAGTGGTGCAGCAGGGAGGGATTCAAATTCCTGGGGCATTGGAACCGGTTCTGGGGGAGGTGGGACCAGTACAAACCGAAGCGTCTGCACCTTGGCAGGACCGGAACCAATGTCCGAGGGGAAGTGTTTGCTAGTGCTGTTGGGGAGGAGTTAAACTAATATGGCAGGGGGATGGTAACCAATGCAGGGAGACAGAGGGAAACAAAATGGAGACAGAAGCAAAAGACAGAAAGGAGAAGAGTAAAAGTGGAGGGCAGAGAACCAAGGCAAAAAACAAAAAGGGCCACTGTACAGCAAAATTCTAAAGGGTCAAAGTGTAATAAAAAGGCAAGCCTGAAAGCTCTGTGCCTCAATGCGAGGAGTATTCGGAACCCAGGAGAGGGCTCTGAGCTAGTTAGAGTGGGTGAGAGCTCAGATGAACAGGACCCCAAGAAAGAATGCAAAAGGCAAGAGGCAACAGAGCAGAATAGCACTGGGGTAACTGTAAACCACAAGGTGATAGGAAGGGACAATATGTATGAATATAAAGGGGCTGCAGGAGGGGTCAAAACTAAAAATCATGGTTTAAAAACTAGTATTAAAACACTCTACCTAAACGCACGCAATTCGAAATAAAGTAAATGAGTTGACAGCACAAATCATTACAAATGGGTATGATTTGGTGGCCATTACAGAAACGTGGTTGCAGGGTGGCCAAGACTGGGAATTAAACATACAGGGGTATCTGACAATTCGGAAAGATAGGCAAGAAGGGAAAGGAGGTGGGGTAGCTCTGTTAATAAAGGATGATATCAGGGCAGTTGTGAGAGATGATATTAGCTCTAATGAACAAAATGTCGAATCATTGTGGGTAGAGATTAGAGATAGTAAGGGGAAAAAGTCACTGGTGGGCGTAGTTTATAGGCCCCCAAATAATAACTTCACGGTGGGGCGGACAATAATCAAGGGAATAATCGAGGCATGTGAAAAAGGAATGGCAGTAATCATGGGGGATTTTAACCTACATATCAATTGGTCAAATCAAATCATACGGGGTAGTCTGGAGGAGGAATTCATAGAATGCATACGGGATTGTTTCTTAGAACAATATGTTACAGAATCTACAAGGGAGCAAGCTATCTTCGATCTGGTTCTGTGTAATGAGACAGGCATAATAAATGATTTCCTAATAAAAGATCCTGGAATTTTTTGAGGATGTTTCCAGTAGAGTGGACAAGGGAGAACCAGTTGATGTGGTATATTTGGACTTTCAGAAGGCTTTCGACAAGGTCCCACACAAGAGATTAATGTGCAAAGTTAAAGCACATGGGATTGGGGGTAGTGTGCTGACATGGATTGAGAACTGGTTGTCAGACAGGAAGCAAAGAGTAGGAGTAAATGGGGACTTTTCAGAATGGCAGGCAGTGACTAGTGGGGTACCATAAGGTTCTGTGCTGGGGCCCCAGCTGTTTACACTGTACATTAATGATTTAGACGAGGGGATTAAATGTAGTATCTCCAAATTTGCGGATGACACTAAGTTGGGTGGCAGTGTGAGCTGCGAGGAGGATGCTATGAGGCTGCAGAGCGACTTGGATAGGTTAGGTGAGTGGGCAAATGCATGGAAGATGAAGTATAATGTGGATAAATGTGAGGTTATCCACTTTGGTGGTAAAAACAGAGAGACAGACTATTATCTGAATGGTGACAGATTAGGAAAAGGGGAGGTGCAAAGAGACCTGGGTGTCATGGTACATCAGTCATTGAAGGTTGGCATGCAAGTACAGCAGGCGGTTAAGAAAGCAAATAGCATGTTGGCCTTCATAGCGAGGGGATTTGAGTACAGGGGCAGGGAGGTGTTGCTACAATTGTACAGGGCCTTGGTGAGGCCACACCTGGAATATTGTGTACAGTTTTGGTCTCCTAACCTGAGGAAGGACATTCTTGCTATTGAGGGAGTGCAGCGAAGGTTCACCAGACTGATTCCCGGGATGGCGGGACTGACCTATCAAGAAAGACTGGATCAACTGGGCTTGTATTCACTGGAGTTCAGAAGAATGAGAGGGGACCTCATCGAAACGTTTAAAATTCTGATGGGGTTAGACAGGTTAGATGCAGGAAGAATGTTCCCAATGTTGGGGAAGTCCAAAACCAGGGGACACAGTCTAAGGATAAGGGGTAAGCCATTTAGGACCGAGATGAGGAGGAATTTCTTCAACCAGAGAGTGGTGAACCTGTGGAATTCTTTACCACAGAAAGTTGTTGAGGCCAATTCACTAAATATATTCAAAAGGGAGTGAGATGAAGTCCTTACTACTAGGGGAATCAAGGGGTAAGGTGAGAAAGCAGGAATGGGGTACTGAAGTTGCATATTCAGCCATGAACTCATTGAATGGCGGTGCAGGCTAGAAGGGCCGAATGGCCTACTCCTGCACCTATTTTCTATGTTTCTATGTTTCTATGTTTCTATCCTCTCGGAATGAATGATCACAGTATGGCTGAATTTGTAATACAGATTGAGGGTGAGGAAGTAGTGTCTCAAACGAGCGTACTATGCTTAAACAAAGGGGACTACAGTGGGATGAGGGCAGAGTTGGCTAAAGTAGACTGGGAACACAGACCAGACGGTGGCACAATTGAGGAACAGTGGAAGACTTTTAAGGAGCTCTTTCATAGTGCTCAACTAAAATATATTCCAGTGAAAAAGAAGGGCGGTAAGAGAAGGGATAACCAGCCGTGGATAACCAAGGAAATAAAGGAGAGTATCAAATTAAAAACCAATGCGTATAAGGTGGCCAAGGTTAGTGGGAAACTAGAAGATTGGGAAAATTTTAAACGCCAGCAAAGAATGACTAAGAAACAATAAAGAAAGGAAAGATAGATTATGAAAGTAAACTTGCGCAAAACATAAAAACAGATAGTAAAAGCTTTTACCGATATATAAAACGGAAAAGAGTGACTAAAGTAAATGTTGGTCCCTGAGAAGATGAGAAGGGGGATTTAATAATGGGAATTGTGGAAATGGCTGAGACCTTAAACAATTATTTTGCTTCGGTCTTCACAGTGGAAGACACAAAAACCATGCCAAAAATTGCTGGTCATGGGAATGTGGGAAGGGAGAACCTTGAGATAATCACTATCACTAGGGGGGTAGTGCTGGACAGGCTAATGGGACTCAAGGTAGTCAAATCCCCTGGTCCTGATGAAATGCATCCCAGGGTATTAAAAGAGATGGCGGAAGTTAAAGCAGATGCATTCGTTATAATCTACCAAAATTCTCTGGACTCTGGGGAGGTACCATCGGATTGGAAAGCAGCTAATGCAATGCCTCTGTTTAAAAAAGGGGGCAGACAAAAGGCAGGTAACTATAGGCCAGTTAGTTTAACATCTGTAGTGAGGAAAATGCTTGAAGCTATCATTAAGGAAGAAATAGCGGGACATCTAGATAGGAATAGTGCAATCAAGCAGATGCAACATGGATTCATGAAGGGGGAATCATGTTTAACTAATTTACTGGAATTCTTTGAGGATATAACGAGCATGGTGGATAGAGGTGTACCGATGGATGTGGTGTATTTAGATTTCCAAAAGGCATTCAATAAGGTACCACACAAAAGGTTACTGCAGAAGATAAAGGTACGTGGAGTCAGAGGAAATGTATTAGCATGGATCGAGAATTGGCTGGCTAACAGAAAGCAGAGAGTCGGGATAAATGGGTCCTTTTCGGGTTGGAAATCGGTGGTTAGTGGTGTGCCACAGGGATCGGTGCTGGGACCACAACTGTTTACAATATACATAGATGACCTGGAAGAGGGGACAGTGTGCAGTGTAACAAAATTTGCAGATGACACAAAGATTAGTGGGAAAGCGGGTTGTGTAGAGGACGAAGAGAGGCTGCAAAGAAATTTCGATAGGTTAAGCGAATGGGCTAAGGTTTGGCAGATGGAATACAATGTCAGAAAATGTGAGGTCATCCACCTTGGGAAAAAAAGACAGTAAAAGGGAATATGATTTGAATGGGGAGAAATTACAACATGCTGCGGTGCAGAGGGACCTGGGGGTCCTTGTGCATGAATCCCAAAAAGTTAGTTTCCAGGTGCAGCAGGTAATCAGGAAGGCGAATGGAATGTTGGCCTTCATTGTGAGAGGGATGGAATACAAAAGCAGGGAGGTCCTGCTGCAACTGTACAGGGTATTGGTGAGGCCGCAGCTGGAGTACGGCATGCAGTTTTGGTCACCTTACTTCAGGAAGGATATACTAGCCTTGGAGTGGGTACAGAGATGATTCACTAGGCTGATTCCGGAGATGAGGGGGTTACCTTATGATGATAGATTGAGTAGACTGGGTCTTTACTCGTTGGAGTTCAGAAAGATGAGGGGTGATCTTTTAGAAACATTTAAAATCATGAAAGGGATAGACAAGATAGAGGCAGGGAGGTTGTTTCCACTGGTCGGGGAGATTAGAACTAGGGGGCACAGCCTCAAAATATGGGGGAGCCAATTTAAAACCGAGTTGAGAAGGAATTTCTTCTCCCAGAGTGTTGTGAATCTGTGAAATTCTCTGCCCAAGGAAGCAGTTGAGGCTAGCTCATTGAATGTATTCAAATCACAGATAGATAAATTTTTAACCAATAAGGGAATTAAGGGTAATGGGGAACGGGCGGGTAAGTGGAGTTGGGTCCACGGCCAGATCAGCCATGATCTTGTTGAATGGCGGAGCAGGCTCGAGGGGCTAGATGGCCTACTCCTGTTCCTAATTCTTATGTTCTTATGTTTTATGTAGAAGCTTTTGCAGTCAGTTTATATGTTCCCAGCAAGCTTCCTCTCATACTTTATTTTCTTCCTCCTAATTAAACCCTTTTCCTCCCCTGCTGAATTCTAAATTTCTCCCAGTCCTCAGGTTTGCTGCTTTTTCTGGCCAATTTATATACCTCTTCCTTGGATTTTACACTATCCCTAATTTCCCTTGTTAGCCACGGTTGAGCCACCTTCCCCATTTTATTTTTACTCCAGGGATGTACAATTGTTGAAGTTCATCCATGTGATCTTTAAATGTTTGCCATTGCCTATCCACCGGCAACCCTTTCAGTATCATTTGTCAGTCTATTCTAGCCAATTCACGTCTCATACCATCGAAGTTACCTTTCCTTAAGTTCATAACCCTAGTCTCTGAATTAACTGTGTCACTCTCCATCTGATAAAGATTTCTGCCATAATATGGTCACTCTTCCACAAGGGGCCTTACACAACAAGTCCTTTCTCGTTATGCATCACCCAGTCTTGGATGGCCAGCCCTCTAGTTGGTTCCTCGACATATATGGTCTTGAGAACCATCCCTGATACACTCCAGGAAATCCTCCTCCACAGTACTGCTACCAGTTTGGTTCGCCCAATCTATATGTAGATTAAAGTCACCCATGATTATTGCACGCATCCCTGATTTCTTGTTTCATGCTGTCCCCCAACCTCACTACTACTGTTTGGTGGTCTGTACACAACTCCCACTAGCGTTTTCTGCCCTTTGGTGTTCCGCAGCTCCACCCATACAGATTCCACATCATCCAAGCTAATGTCCTTCCTTACTATTGCATTAATTTCCTCTTCAACCAGCAACATTACCCCACCTCCTTTTCCTTTCTATCTATCCTTCCGGAATGTTGAATCTCCCTGGATGTTGAGTTCCAGCCTTGGTCACCCTGGAGCCATGTCTCCGTAATCCCAATGATATCATATCTGTTAATAGCTGCCTGCGCAGTTAATTTGTCCACCTTATGACGAATACTCCTCGCATTGAGACACAGAGCCTTCAGGCTTTTCTTTTTAACACATTTTGTCCCTTTAGACTTTTGCTATAATGTGGCCCTTTTGATTTTTGCCTTGCGTTTCTCTGCCCTCCACTTTTACTTTTCTTCTTTCTGTCTTTTGCTGCAGTTCTGGTCACCACATTGCAGGAAAGATGTGATTACACTAGAGAGGGTACAGAGGAGATTTACGAGGATCTTGCCTGGACTGGAGAATTTTAGCTATGAGGAAAGTTTGGATAGGCTGGGTTTGTTTTCTTTGGAACAGAGGAGGCTGAGAGGAGACCTTATTGAGGTGTATAAAATTATGAGGGGTCTAGATAGAGTGGATAGAAAAGGCATTTTTCCCTTAGCAAAGGGGTCAATAACTTGGGGGCATAGATTTAAAGTGATTGGTCAGAGGTTCAGAGGGGATTTGAGGAGAAATTATTTCACCCAGAAGGCGGTGGGAGTCTGGAACTCACTGCCTGAAAGGGTGGTAGAGGCAGAAACCCTCACCACATTTAAAAAGTACTTAGATGTGCATTGAAGTGCCATAACCTGCAGGGCTACGGATCAGGAGCTGGAAAGTGGGATTAGGCTGGATAGTTCTTGGTCGACCGGTGCGGACACGATGGGCTGAAATGGCCTCCTTCCGTGCTGTAAATTTCTACGATTCTGTGACAGTGAGTTTGTCAGCCGCGAGCAGTGCCACCCATGTCCTGGGCTGAAGCTGTGGCTGCAGCAGGTAACAGGGTTCAGTAACAGCCTCCTTGGTGAATCGAATGCACCACATGCAATGCTCCTTCGTAAAGCTGTGGTAGGAGAAGTGATCCCTGAGGATGTGACCTCCTGCGCAGTTCCCTCCTCTTCCCTCTTGTGCCAGCTGTTCCTGTTCCTGTGCTGCTCCCCCTTTGCTCTCCTGCTCTGAAGGCAAGCATATGAGATCACCCCTGTTTCCAGCCAAACTATCTCAAGATCAATCCAATAATAGAAAAATCTTTGTCCACAGAAAGTGACGTTTCCAGGGTGATAAAATGCATCAAATAAATTTGTGCAGAGATCCCCCAGCAGTGTCAAATGACAACGCAGCAACTAGCCTGAGTTCAACATCATCCCTTTTACATCCCGTCGGTGAGGTGGGACTTCCTGCCACGTGTGCTGAGCGAGTTCAAGTGATGGGGCACACAAAAACTGAAAAGGCCTCGTGATTCTTTGGCTATTTCCATTGCTCCTCCTGACATCGCAACCTCATTAACCAAAATGGCGGACGGATTGCTTCCTGCCTGCCATATTGGGGCCTTAGTAGACCAAGTAGCGCCTGGAAAACGGGCGCTGCGCAGACCAATTTCTGGGCCAGTCAGCTGAATACTGATGTGAAGCTTTTATAAAGAAGATAAAGGATCCACAGATTAAGAACACTCACTGCTACAGGCAATAAACTTGAAGTAGATTTGCCTGCTGAGCCCCATTTACTAGTTAAAGGACGAGAGCACCTTAATTAGTTGGTGGAATTAGACACATTGTAATTCTATCACGAACAAGTCTGGATTTTGCAATCCGGCAGGAATTTTACTAGTCCGATGGTTGGACGGTCTTTTAGCCTACAATCTCAATGAGCGCTGACTTCAATGGATATACCACCAGGTCCTTCCGAACAACAGCTAACGAAGGGTGCACTGTACAGCTGCATCATGCAAAATGATATCTGCAATTCTTTTATTTCCACTGGAAGCAGGTGGGTAGCCTCATGCGTGTATGCAAATTGGGGTCAAATTACAGTAAAGAACCTGCCGCCATTTTCGCTTATGCCCATCTATCACCAGTGCTGAGGGAGTGCTGCACTGTCGGAGGTGCCGCCTTTTGGATGAGACATTAAACCGAAGCTCCATCTGCTCTCTCAGGAGTCCATAAAAGATACCATGGCACTATTTTGAAGAAGAACAGGGGAGTTATCCCTGGTGTCCTGGCCAATAGTTATCCCTTAATCAACATAACAAAAACCGTTAGCAGTCCTCCAGGCCTCCGGCACTGCACCTGTCGCCAGAAATTTGGAAATTGATGGTCGGAGCCTCTGCTATTTCCTCTTTTGCTTCTCTCAACAACCTGGGATACATTTCATTGAGGCCTGGGGATTTATCCACTTTCAAAAATGCTAAATTCCTTAATACTTCCTCGCTCACTATGGCTATTTCATCTAATATTACACACTCCTCCTCCCTGATTGCAGTGTTTGTATCACCCTCTCTTTTGTGAAAACAGACGCAAAGTATTTATTAAGAACCACACCACGTCTTCCGCCTCCACACACAGATTACCTTTATGGTCTCTAATAGGCCCTACTCTTTATATAGCTTTTCCTCTTGCTTGTAATGTATTTATAAAACATCTTTGGGTTTTCCTTGATTTTACTTGGCAATTTTTTTTCTTGCTCTCTCTTTGCTTTCCTAATTTCCTTTTTAATTTCACCCCTGCACTTCCGATATTCCTCTAAGGTTTCTGCAGCATCTGTCATAAGCCTCCCTTTTTTTCTTTATCCTACACTGTATGCCCCTCCAGTTGTCTTGGTTAACCCTTGCCACCGGACCAAGACCAAGCTCTGTCAAGCCCGTGCGGTGACTGGTGTGCAACGGCCACCATACGTTAAAAAAATCCATACACAGGCATCTTCCACCCTTCAGGATGTAGTTCGGGACCTGGAATATCAGGTCCTTCAATGAAAAACCTGTGAACTCATTGAACTCATCCCTTTTTGCCGTGGAAGCAAGTCATCCTCGATTCGAGGGACCGTCTAAGATCAAGATGCCCCTTGACATCCAGGGGGCTTTAGATCTCTAGATTTGTTAGTCCCACCCTTTTTCTTTAAGGGAACATACTTGCTCTGAACCCTCAGGATCTCCTCCTTGAATGCTTCCCACTGCTCTGACACATTTACCTTCAAGTAGCTGTTTCCAGTCCACTTTGGCTAAATCACATCTCAGCTTAGTAAAATTAGCTATCCCCCAATTAAGAACTTTTATTCCTGGTCTATCTGTATCCTTTGCTATAACTACCCTAAATCTAACTGAATTATGATGGCGAAAATTTGACAGATGGAGTATAATGTTGGAAAGTGTGAGGTCATGCACTTTGGCAGAAAAAATCAAAGAGCAAGTTATTATTTAAATGGAGAAAGATTGCAAAGTGCCGCAGTACAGCGGGATCTGGGGGTACTTGTGCATGAAACACAGAAGGATAGTATGCAGGTACAGCAAATGATCAGGAAGGCCAATGGAATCTTGGCCTTTATTGCAAATGGGATGGAGTATAAAGGGATGGGGCTGGACAAGGTGGATGCAGAGAGGATGTTTCCACTGATGGGGAAGGTACAGTGTACAGGATATTGACGAGACCACACGTGGAATACTGCGTGCAGTTTTCGTTTCCATATTTACGAAAGGATATACTTGCTTTGGAGGCAGTTCAGAGAAGGTTCACTAGGTTGATTCCGGAGATGAGGGGGTTGACTTATGAGGAAAGGTTGAGTAGGTAGGGCCTCTACTCATTGGAATTCAGAAGACTGAGAAGTGATCTTGTCGACACGTATAAGATTATGAGGGGGCTTGATAAGGTGGATGCAGAGAGGATGGTTCCGCTGATAGGGGAGACTCGAACTAGAGGACATAATCTTAGAATAAGGGGCCGCCCATTTAAAACTGAGATGAGGAGAAATTTCTTCTCTGAGGGTTGTAAATCTATGGAATTCGCAGCCTCAGAGAGCTGTGGAAGCTGGGTCATTGAATAAATTTAAGACAGAAATAGACAGTTTCTTAAATGATAAAGGAATAAGGAGTTATGGGGAGCAGGCAGGGAAGTGGAGCTCAATCCATGATCAGATCAGTCATGATCTTATTAAATGGCGGAGCAGGCTCGAGGGGCTTACTCCTGCTCTTATTTCTTATGTCCTTATGATCACTAGCAACAAAATGCTCTCCCACTGATACCTCTTCCACCTGCCCAGCTTCATTCCCTAAAAGTAAGTCCAGAATGTCCCCTCCCATGTTGGGCTTGCTACATACTGGATAAAAAAGCTCTTCTGAATGCATTTTAGGAATTCTGCACCCTCTATACCCTTCATACTAATTCTATCCCATTAATATTAGGGTAGTTGAAATGCCCTATAGTTTTTGCACTTCTCAGAAATTTACCTACTGTGGCCCTCAACTTTTAAGCCATGGGCTCCGTTCAGGCTGCAACAGATGACATCGATAACATCTCATATTTCGGAGTTTAATGTATTAAGGAGGTTCTTATCGGGGATGATGGGGGAAAGTGGAGTTGAGGTAGAAGATCAGCCATGATCTTGTTGAAAAATGGTGCAGCCTCGAAGGGCCAAATGGCCTACTGCTGCTCCTATTTCTTTTGTTCTAATGTGGTCACCAAGGCTCTCTACCCTTTAAGAAAGACCCACATCTCCTTCTCTATGGACAGAGAGTCAGGACGAGAGTGCAATACATTCTGCAAATGAGACAGATTTCCCCAAGGTGCAATAGACTGCGCACACATTGCCCCACTTGCTCCCTCTCACCAGCCTGCCACCTTTGTCAACCGCAAGTGGATCTATTCGCTCAGTGTGCACTAGTCCGCAACCACAGGCAACAGATATTGCGGGTCTGTGCCCAATATCACGGCAGCAGTCTGACTCCTTCACCCTGCGCCAGTCTTCTGTGCCGCCTTGATGTCAATCTATTGGCAGGCTATTGGGCGATAAGGGCCAATGGTTCACGACTCCAATCAGGAGCCCCTGCACAGTTGCAGAGCTGGCCTAAAATGAGAGCCACGTTGCCACAAGAAACTTCATCGAGCAAGCAATCGGCATGCTGAAGCAATGCTTCTGCTGCCCGGACTGTTCTGGAGGAGCTTTACAGTACACACTTTGAAGGGTCACTCGAATCGTGGCGTTCGAGGAAGAGGTGGAGGAGGAGGAAGAGGTGGTGGAGAAAGAAGAGGAGGAGGAAGAGGATGTGGGGAAAGAGGTGGAGGAGGTGAAGAGAATGGCACCAATAATGCCTCGAGTTGCTGAGCTCTCCAAGACCAGCTCAGCATGAAGCACTTCACCTCCCAGCCCCATAAACATTAAATTACATTCACTTTCAATTAATTTTAAATATATGTGGTGTTTTTTAATTTATTGTGTTGTGTTCCAGTGGGGTGCAGCGAGGCACACCCAGAGTGAGGAGGGGAAGGAGAGCTCGACAGCGCTCTCCTGAGGTGCAGGATCTAACAGATGTGGTTCAAATGCTGGCAATGAGTGCGAAGAGCATTGACCTTACATGATCACAACTGGACACCATCAGTGGCGTGGGTGGTGAGGTATCGGGACTGTCAGGAGAAGTAACAACACTCTCACAAGAAATGGGAACACTGTCCGAGAACATAAGGGAGGGAATATCTCAGTCAGCTGAAACAATGTCGGTGCACATGAGGGAGGGAATGTTGCAGGTAGTTGACACACTGTTGCTCAATATGAGAGAGGGCATATCACAATTAGCTGAGACACTGTTGGCAAACATGAGGGAGGGAATGTTGGAGGTAGTTGACACACTGTCAGGGCACATGAGGGAGGGAATGTCAGAGTTAGCTGCTGCAATAAGGGAACAGGCCCAGACCCCGCGCCCATTGACAGAATCAACTGTCACTCCCACTCCAATCCCCAGACCAGCCTCTGAAGAGGCCCAAGCTGGGCCTTCCACATTAGCGGCTGCCCCACACCCCCCCATCAAGAAGTGCGCATTACCCACGATGTTCAAAAGAATGAGCTTGGTACCAACCCGAGAAATGCTGCAGCAATGCCTGCGGGTAGGGGTGGAGTCACCAAGACCAAGCGCAGTGGACGGTCTGAGAATAGGGTGGAGGAGAGATGGGTGCAGCCTTTCTTTGCTGCTGTTATTGCTGATGTTGTTGTTATTATTGTTGTCACTGCTGTAACTGTTCTCAAATTAAAACTTTTTTGTAAGTTTTGTAAATTTACAAGTTTAAAAGTTTGTAAGTGATCTTAAAGTTTTTAAGTGATCTTAAAGTTTGTAAGTGATCTTAACTGAATAGTTTAAAGTTTGATAAATATATTCTTGTATTAAAGTTAAATTAAGTACAAACAAGTGTTAAAATTTTGAATAAAATATTTTTAAATTATAACTGAATCCTTTACTTTCTGTGTTCCATTATTAATACAACTTTTTGAACTAAAGAAAAATAATTTCCATTATGTGTTCCATTAACACAACACAACATTACAGAACATGTCCAAACAGTAAACATGGTCCATGTGGAATAGTTACTGCTGAGCCTTCAGGCAGAAAAGCGTTCACAGATGAGCTGCTGGCGCAAGGCTCGAGCAATCGTTAAAGGGGCATGACGACCCCCCCCCTCCTCCGCCGTCATGCTCTGGGTTGAGGTAGTTGCATGGCTTCATCATCCTCATCCTCATCCTCCTCCTCCTCATCGTCTGCATCTTCCTCATCATCATCAGTCACTCTCACCTCAAGTGGGTCTTCCACTACCAGCTGCTGCTGCCTCATGATGGCTAAGTTATGCAGCATGCAACACACCACAGTGAACCTATTATGTATGCAATAAAGGTTCAAACTGAGTACTGTTTAACTAAGCAAGGTACGACCTTACCTGTGCTTTATTTAGTCCCAAAGTGACTCACTCACAAAATGGCTGACCTTTTATACCTGAGCAGCATCATGTGCGTGCTACTCAGTGGCCTCCAACAATGACGCCATCTAGTGGCTACAAAAAGTATGTACATATATGACAATACCCTCCTCTCAGATCTTATCACAGTCTTTCACAGGTTGAGACAGGCTGGTGCTTTAGGCTCCCAGGTTGACCATCTCAGTTCAATTCCGGCCTTGGGTAAGTGTGTGGAGTCTGTTGTGGCTGGTGGCTGGATGGCTGACTTGTTAGGGGTGGCAGTGGCCATGTCAGGAATTGCAAGTCCATTTTTATCGAACAAGTCCGTGTTGAAAATTCCGGGTTCACTGATGACCCTTGAGTCCACTGAAGGCTGCTAGTCGGTTGGTTGGTCGTCGACGGTTTCTTTGTCCGACTGCTCTGGCTCGCCTGTGTGCCTCACCTTTGTTTGACCCATGTGTTTCCTGCAAGTTTGCCCATTCTTGAGCTTAATAACAAATACTCTGTTGCCCTCCTTGGGCATGAACGTACCAGCGATCCATTTGGGACCCTGACCATAATTCAACACATAAACAGGATCATTAACAGAAATCTCACGTGACACAGTTGCACGATCATGGTACCCTTGTTGACTCTGTCTTCTGTATTCAACATGATTATTTAAATCAAGGTGTACAAGCGATAACTTGGTCTTAAGGCCTCGTTTCATCATGACTTCAGCAGGCGAGACCCCTGTGAGTGTGTGGGGTCTTGTCCTGTAACTCAGCAGTATGCAAGACAAGCAGGTCTGCAGTGACCCTTGGGTTACTCTCCTCATGCTTTGCTTGATAAGTTGTACTGCACGTTCTGCTTGGCCGTTGGACGCAGGCTTGAACGCTGTTTTATGCCGTTAAGTTTTATTCCTGACTGGTGAAGCACGACCCATTGTCGCTCATCACTATGTCAGGCAGACCATGTGTCGCGAACATGACATTGAGATTCTCTATGGTTGCCGTGGACGTACTGGTTGACATGATTATGCATTCTGTCCACTTCGAATAAGCATCCATCACCACTAAAAATATCTTGCCCAGGAAGGGACCTGCAAAATCTACATGGATCCTGGACCAAGGTTTGGATGACCATGACCACAAACTCAGTGGCGATTCCGCTGGTGCTTTGCTGAGGTGCATGCAGGTGTTGCACTGATGCACAGATGCTTCCAGCTCAGAATCAATTCCTGGCCACTATACGTGGGACTGAGCGATGGCTTTCATCATCATTATATCAGGGTGTGTGCTGTGTAACTCATGCACAAACTTCTCTCTCCCTTTCTTGGGCATTACAACGCGATTGCCCCACAATATGCAATCTGCTTGAATAAACAGTTTGTCCTTGCGACGAATGTATGGTTTGGCCTCCTCGCACATTTGCTTAGGTATGGCAGACCAATTCCCTTTGAGAGTGCAATCCTTTACCACCGATAATATCGGGCCCTGGTTGGTTCAGGTCTTAACTTGTTGAGCCGTGACAGGGGTGCCTTCACTCTCAAAAGCATCCACGATTAACATTAAATCTGCCAGTTGTTACATTTCCACCTCCGGTGTGGGCAACGGTTACCGGCTCAAAGCATCGGCACAATTCTCTGTGCCAGGTCTGTGGCAAATTACATAATCATAGGCAGATAATGTCAACGCCCACCTGTGGATGCGGGATGAAACGTTGGTATTGATACCTTTGCTCTCGGTAAACAATGAAATGAGCGGTCTTGTGGTCAGTCTCTAATTCGAACCTCAGACCAAACAGGTATTGATGCATCTTTCTAACACTGTACACACATGCTAAAGCTTCTTTTTCTACCATACTGTAGTCTCTTTCTGCTTTAGACAAACTTTTGGATGCATACATGACAGGTTGAAGTTTCCCCGACTCATTGGCTTGTTGTAACACGTAACCAATTCCATATGACGATGTGTCACAGGCCAAGATTAAATGTTTACATGGGTCATAATGTACCAGCAGCTTATTCGAACAAAGCAGATTGGTGACTTTCTCGAAAGCTCTGTCTTGCAATGCACCCCACACCCAGTTGTTGCTTTTTCTCAATAGCATGTGCAGTGGTTCAAGTAAGGTGCTCAATTTAGGTAGAAAGTTACCAAAGTAGTTGAGTAGACCCAGGAATGAATGCAGCTCCGTCACGCTCTGCAGCTTGGGTGCATTCTTGATGGCTTTGGTTTTCACGTCAGTAGGTCTGATGCCATCAACGGCGATTTTCCTCCCGAGGAATTTGATCTCCGGTGCGATGAAGAAGCACTTTGAGCGTTTGAGTCTGATTCCCACTCTTTCCAAACACAGCAGAACCTCTTCCAGGTTGTTCAGATGTTCCTTGGAGTCACGACCGGTGATCAGGATGTCACCTTGGAACATGACGGTTCTGGGAACGGACTTCAGTAGACTTTCCATATTCCTCTGGAATATTGCTGCAGCCAAGCGAATTCCAAATGGGCACCTGTGGTAAATAAACAGTCCTTTGTGCGTGTTAATGCGCGTAAGACTCTTCGACGTCTCATATAGGCTGACGTCAAGTCCAGTTTTGTGAACGACTTCCCTCTGGCTTGCATCGCAAACAAGTCATCAACCATCGGTAACGGGTACTGATCTTGTTTCAAAACCCTGTTGATCGTAGCCTTGTAGTCTCCACAGATTCTAACGTGCCATCACTTTTCAGCACAGGAACAATGGGGCTGGCCCATTCATTAAATTCAACCGGTGATATGATCCCTTCACGCTGGAGTCTGTCCAGTTCAATTTCGACCTTCTCCCTCATCATATACGGCACTGCCTGAGCTTTATGATGGACGGGTCTTGTATCTGAGCCCACGTGGATCTGCACCTTGGCTCCTGTGAAGTTGCCGATACCCGGTTCGAACAGCGAGGGGAACTTGCTCAATACTTGGGCACATGTATCTTCCTCCGACGACAATGCCTTTATGTCATTCCAGGCACATCTGATTTTCTCCAACCAGCTCCTGATGAGCAGCGTTGGAGCATTGCCTGGAACAATCCACAGCGGTAACTCGTGAACCGCACCATTATACGACACATTAATTTGTGCACTGCAAATCACCTTTATCAGTTCTTTGGTGTATGCGTGCAGCTTGGCGTTAACAAGGCTCAGCCTGGGCCTCACAGTCTTAGTATCCCACAGCTTATTAAATGCCCTCTCGTTCATGATCAATTGACTCGCCCCTGTGTCTAGTTCCATCGATACCCGTATCTCGTTAAACTTCACATTAATCAAGATTGGTTTACTCTTGGTTATGAAAGAGTACAGTCCATACACTTCCTCCTCTGGCATCTCAGATTGGGTATCCGGATCCACGCTAGTCTGACTCTCATCCTCCACGTGGTGTGTCTTAGCTCGCTTGCTCATCTGCGGACACTTGTGCTGGAGATGCCCTACTCTCAGACAGCCTTTGCAACTATTTTGTTTAAATCATCACTGCTGGTGCCGATGATTTCCCCCACAACGCCAACACGGACAAGTCGGATACATTCCCGCTGGCGGACTTTGGGCAGCCACAGGTTTCACAAACACAGCTGGATAGGCCCTCCCATGTGCCGCTCTGCCGAACGCCAAATCAATCGTATTTACAATACTTGCTGAGGTTCGGTTCTTCACCGACATTGGCTTTAAACTCCTGTCTGTCGTCATACATGATTGAGCGATCTGGATGGCCCTTTTTAAACCCAACTCCTCCACCGCCAGAAATTTGCGCAGGATCACCTCGTGGTTGATACTGATAACAAAGAAGTCCCGCAGCACGTCTGCCAACCCCGTCCCGAACTTGCATGGTCCCGCTAGACATCTCATGTCAGCAATGAATTCCGCAGCGCTCTGGCCCTCCGATCGAACGTGTGAATAAAACTTGTATCTCGAGATGATGATGCCGTCGTCTGGCTTGAGGTGCTCCTGTACCAATGTACACAACACTTGTACATTTTCTCTGTTGGATCACTAGCCATGAGTAGATTCTTTATCAGACCGTAGATCTTTGAACCGTACACAGTGAGGAACACGGCCCGGCGCCGATCTGCATCGTCAACCCCCTTCATTTTGTTGGCCACGAAGTACTGGTTCAAACGGCTCACAAAGTCTGCCCAATCTTCTCCCTCCACAAAATCCAATCATGCTCATTTTGCAAACAAAGGTTCTTGTATTCTCGTCGCCAAATGTTATGTATGCAATAAAGGTTCAAGCTGAGTACTGTTTAACTAAGCAAGGTATGACCTTGCCTGTGCTTTACTTAATCCCAAAGTGACTCACTCACAAAATGGCTGGCCTTTTATACCAGAGCAGCACCATGTGTGTGCTACTCAGTGGCCTCCAACAATGACGCCATCTTGTGGCTACAAACAGCATGTACATACATGACAGAACCAACTGACAATCTCTGGGGAATATAGCAAGTAGCCTCCATAATGGTCCAGGCATTGGAAATGCAGTTTCAAGATGCCAATGGTCCTCCCCATTATGTTGCATATCGCAATGTGACATCTGCACTATATGCCTGGAGGAATGACTACATGATGTTCCCCATGATTGTACCCACATAGCCTTGCCTTTGGAACCAGGTGGTGAGGCCGTACCCTTTGTCTCTCAGTAGACAGCTCTGCCCTTCTGGCTGCTGCTGAAACATGGCAGATATAACGCTCTTGCGTAGGGTGAATGAATCATGGGTGCTCCCAGGGTATCTTCCATCAACTGACATGATGCGATGCATGTTGGTACACATGAACCGCACATTAATGGAGTGGAAGCCTTTTCTGTTCCTATACATCTCGGAATACTCCAAAAGTGCTCGCAAGGCTATGTGGCTACAATCAATGCAGCCCTGTACCTTTGGGGAGCCAGCCATCCTGGAGAGGCCCACAGCCCTGTTACGTATTGCCTGGGTGGTCATGGGGAACTTCATGTCGTCATTCCTCCGGGCATATACTGCAGCTGTCAACTGCCGAATGTAGATATGTGTTGCATGTTGAGAAATGGCGCACACATCCCAGTTGTAGCCTGAAACAATTCAGATGCATAGAATGAAAGTGCAGTTGTAACTTTTACTTCAACTGACAAAACAGTTCTCCTGACACTTCTAAGTTGCAGGTCTGCTTTTACTAACTCACAGATCTCGGTTACAACTTCTTTGCGGAAACGCAGCCTTCTGACACAGTCTGCATCACTCAGGTGCAGGTACGAATGCCTGACTCGATATACCCGATGTGGGTCAGGCCTTCTGCCCATCACCCTACATGCACTGAGATTCCTCATGCGATTATGTCGAATCAATTGTCTCCTCTGCAGCACCATCGTGCAGAAGGTGTGCACAAGGTATGGCATTGTTAGTATTGCCCCCATCATTAAATTGTACCTTTGCAAGAAGCTCAAAACAGCAGGCAGGACAAGGTTCTTTGTACTATCTCCCCAAGGTAGACGCCCTAGTATGGACCACATCCAGGTCGGAGCAGGCGCAATGATCGGGAACCACCGCCCTCCCACCGTGCTTCATTTGATGCATAGTTTAAGGCTTCTCATGCCTTCCATTTGCCTTCCACAGCCCCCCACTCCACCCGGGCTTCTTTTGAAGCCGAGCCCCTGTGTCCGGGTGAGGAACCGATTCTGCTGGCCGAAACGCCAACCCTTGAGCCCAGTTTGGAGACGTTTGGTGGTGGCGTGTCAGTTTTTAAAAAATGAAATCTCAAAGAATTCCATTCAACTTCAATTTCCTGCATTTAATTTTTAAAAATGTAATCTTGATTATGGATATTTATGTGTTCTTGACTCCCTCCAAAACTTCGCATTAAAACAATGGCGTCGTTCTGTGCCAATTTTTTAACGTGCGCTGGTTTTTCTTAAGTGCCCAATAGGTTTTTCGGGAGTGGTCACTGTTATGTATCTGGACTTGAATATACTCTGTACAGTCACCAGAGAGCTCATTCCCCGGAGTCCCAAGGGATCTCAAAATCCCTTGGTAGCACAGGTATTTAAAAAGGCTTCACAGGTTAGAAAGGCCCTCTGGAGACCAGCAATAAAAGACTACGGTCACACTTTACTTTGAGCTCACAGTGTTCAGTCTGACGCTTTCTCCATACACTACAATTGGTGACGAGATACAGATAGCGAACCCAAAGATGCAGAGAACAGTGGGCATCCTGGAGAAATTCTCAGAGGGAGATGATTGGGAAACTTTTGTGGAGCAACTCGACCAATACTTTGTAACCAATGAGCTAGATGGGGAAGAGAGCGCTGCCAAACATAGAGCGATCCTCCTCACCGTCTGTGGGGCACCAACGTATGGCCTCATGAAGAAATTGCTCACTCCAGCAAAACCCAAGGAGAAATCGTACGATGATTTGTGCACACTGGTCTGAGACCATTTGAACCCGAAGGAAAGCGTTCTGATGGCGAGGTACCAGTTCTACACCTACAAAAGATCTGAAGGCCAGGAAGTGGCGAGTTATGTCACCGAGCTAAGACGCCTTGCAGGACATTGCAAAATTGAAGGACATTTGGAGCACATGCTCAGAGACTTTTTTGTACTTGGCATTGGACACGAAACCATACTTCTCAAACTTTTGACTGTAGAGACCCCAACCTTGAGTAAGGCCATAGCGATAGCCCAGGCGTTCATTGCCACCAGTGACAATACTAAGCAAATCTCTCAGCACACAAGTGCTGCTACAAGTACTGTGAACAAAGTAATGTTGTTTTTGAATCATAACGGACAGGGCAGGTCACACATACTTGCAGCTACATGTCCGCAGATGTCTCAGAGTCCACCATCAAGGGTGATGACTGCAAGGCCTTTAACACCTTGTCGGTGCTGCGGGGGTGATCATCGTTTCCATTCATGCCGATTCAAAGGATACATTTGCAAGGGCTGTGGAACAATGGGACACCTCCAACGAGTGTGCAGGCGAGCTGCTAGGCCTGCTAAACCTGAAAACCACCATGTTGCAGAGGAGGACAGATCCACGGAGGATCACGATGAAACAGAACCTCTAATAGAGGAGGCAGAGGTACATGGGGTGCACACATTCATCACGAATTGTCCCCGATAATGCTGAATGTTGAACTAAATGGACTCCCAGTGTCAATGGAGCTGGACACAGGTGCGAGCCAGTCCATCATGGGCAAAAAGATTTTCAAAAGGTTGTGGTGCAACAAGGCCTCAAGGCCAGTCTTAACTCCAGTTCGCACGAGACTAAGAACTTACACAAAAGAACTGATTCCTGTAATCGGCAGTGCTACCGTAAAGGTCTCCTACGATGGAGCAGTGTAGAACCTACCACTCTGGGTGCTACCAGGAGATGGTCCCACGCTGCTCGGCATGAGCTGGCTGGGAAAGATACGCTGAAACTGGGACGACATCCGAGCGCTATTGCCCGCTGATGACACTTCGTGTGCCCAGGTCTTAACCAAATTTCCTTCGCTGTTCGAACCAGACATCAGGAAATTCCAAGGAGCAAAAGTGCAGATCCACCTAATTCCGGGGGCGCGACCCATCCATCACAAGGCGAGAGCTGTACCGTACATGATGAGAGAAAGCGTGAAATCGGGCTCGACCGGCTACAAAGAAAGGGCATCATCTCACCGATCGAGTTCAGCGAGTGGGCCAATCCTATTGTCCCAGTCCTTAGGGGAGATGGCACCGTCATAATCTGTGGCGATTAGAAAGTAACTATCAATCGTTTCTCCCTGCAGGACCAATACCCACTTCCAAAAGCCGATGACCTCTTTGCAACGCTGGCGGGAGGAAAGATGTTCACGAAGCTGGATATAACCTCAGCCTACATGACGCAGGAACTGGAGGAATCATCGAAGGCCCTCTTCTGCATCAACACGCACAAGGGTCTTTTTGTTTATAACAGGTGCCCGTTTGGAATACAATCAGCGGCGGCGATATTCTAGAGAAACGTGGAAAGTTTACTGAAGTCGGTCCCGCACACCGTGGTCTTCCAGGACAACATCTTGGTCACAGGTCGGAACACACTTGAGCACCTGCAGAACCTGGAGGAGGTTGTTAGTCGACTCAACCATGTGGGGCTGAGGTGAAAATGCTCAAAGTGCATTTTCCTGGTGCCTAAAGTGGAGTTCTTGGGAAGGAGGATTGCGGCGGATGGCATCAGGCCCATCAACGCGAAGACGGAGGCAATCGAGATCGCACTGAGGCCACAGATGTGATGGAGCTATGGTCATTTCTGGGAGTCCTGAACTACTTTGGTAACTTCTTACTGGGACTCAGCACCCTGCTAGAACACTACATGTCTTATCACAAAAAGAGCGCGAATGGGTTTGGGGCAAAAGCCAAGAAAATGCCTTTGTAAAAGCGAGAAAATTGTTATGCTCAAACAAATTGCTTGTGTTTTATGATCCATGTAAGTGTTTAGTACTAGCATGTGATGTGTCGTCGTATGGCGTCAGGTGTGTATTACAACAAGCTAATGATTTCGGGAAACTACAACCAGTTGCAAAAGAAGCATGATTGAAAAAGAAGCGTTAGCGAATTGAAGACTGACCATAAGCCACTTATATCCCTGTTTTCCGAGAGTAAAGGGATAAATACCAACGAGTCGGCCCGCATCCAGAGATGGGCGCTCACGTTGTCCGCATACAACTATGTCATCCGCCACAGACCAGGCACAGAAAACTGTGCCGATGCTCTCAGTAGGCTGTCATTGCCCACCACGGGGGTGGAAATTGCGCAGCCTACAGATCTAGCCATGGTTATGGAAGCATTTGAGAGTGAGCAATCACCCATCACTGCTCGGCAGATCAAAACCTGGACAAGCCAGGACCCCTTAGTATCTCTCCTCAAAAGCTGTGTGCTTCACGGGAGCTGGTCCAGTGTCCCAGTGGAAATGCAGGAAGAGATAATACCGTTCCAGCGGCGCAAAGATGAAATGTCTATACAGGCAGACTGCCTACTGTGGGGCAATCGAGTAGTGGTCCCCAAGAAGGGCAGAGACACCTTCATCAATGACCTCCACAGTACCCTCCCAGGCATCCTAATGATGAAAGCGATAGCCAGATCCCACGTGTGGTGGCCCGGTATCGATGCGGTATCGATATTGGAGTCCTGCATTCACAGATGTAATACATGCTCGCAGTTAAGCAATGTACCCAAGGAGACGCCGCTAAGTTTATGATCTTGGCCCTCCAAACCGTGGTCTAGGGTACACGTCGACTATGCAGGCCTGTTCTTGGGTAAAATGTTCCTTGTGGTTGTAGACGCGTCATCCAAGTGGATTGAATGTGAGATAATGTCGGCTAGCACGTCCGTTGCCACCACTGAAAGCCTGCGGGCCATGTTTGCCACATATGGCTTACCCGATGTCCTGGTGAGTGACAACGGGCCATGTTTTACCAGTGTTGAGTTCAAAGAATTTATGACCCGTAACGAGATCAAACATGTCATATCTGCCCCTTTTAAACCAGCGTCCAATGGTCAGGGAGAGAGCAGTGCAAATCATCAAGCAAGGCTTGAAGAGGGTAACTGAAGGCTCACTGCAGACTCCCCTATCCTGATTCCTGCTTAGCTACTGCACGAGACCACACTCACTCACTGGGATCCCACCTGCTGAACTGCTCATGAAAGGAGCACTTAAGACAAGGCTCTCGTTAGTTCACCCCGATCTACATGAACAGGTAGAGAGCAGGCGGCTTCAACAAAGTGCATACCATGATAGCGCAAATGTGTCATGCGAGATTGAAGATCCTGTTTTTGTCTTAAATTATGGGCAATGTCCCAAGTGGCTTCCCGGCACAGCTGTGGCCAAAGAGGGGAGCAGGATGTTTCGGGTCAAACTTTCAAATGGACTCATTCACCGGAAACACTTGGACCAAATCAAACTCAGATTCACGGACTATCCTGAGCAACCCACCTTGGCCCCTGCCTTTTTTGATCCCCCAGCACACACACCAGTAGCAACCGACACCACGGTTGACCACGAAGCAGAACTCATCATCCACAGCAGCCCTGCAGGGCCCAACAAATGATTCAACAACACCAGCCTTCACACCGTGAGGATCAACCAGGGCAAGAAGGGCCCCAGATCGACTCACATTGTAAATAGTTACACTATTGACTTTCAGGGGGAATGTTGTTATGTATCTGGACTTGTATATACACTGTACAGCCACAAGAGAGCGCATTCTCCGGAATCCCAAGGGATCTCATAATCCCTTGGGTGTACAGGTATTTAAGAGTGCTTCACAGGTTGGAGAGGCACTCTGGAGTCCTGCAATAAAAGACGAAGGTCACACTTTACTTTGAGCTCACAGTGTTCAGTCTGACTCTTTCTCCCCATACACTACAGTCACATACGCCATCCTCAGATAAATTTTAATTGGCCAAACTTCCATAATTGTGAAAAATTGGCGCAGACATCAGGTTACCCGCCTATGACGCAAAAAAAAAACTAATCGAAAAAAATCGTAACTAACTGAGTTACGCCACCGCACATTGATTGGGGAAACTTGGATTTTTAAATTTAGAACAAAAAAAGAGGCGTGCACCAAAAAATGGAGCAAATCACTGGGGAAAATTGAGCCCAATAACTGCTTCCATTGTCTCCCTCTGGAGCCTGTTCCATTGTTTGCCCACTCACTCACTGAAATATTGTTTCTGTAAGTTAGTTTTAAATTTACCCTTCTTCAAGCATAGACCGTGTCCTGTGGTTCTACTGTTCTGGACAAGGTGAAACAGCTTGTCATGGTCTACATGATCTAGTTCCTTTACCATATGTCATGCTGTTTGTGGGAGCTTGCTGTGCGCATATTGGCTGCCGTGTATCCTACATTGCAATAGTGACTACACTTCAAAGAGTACTTCATTGGCTGTAAAGTGCTTAAAGGAATCCTGAGGTTGTGAAAGATGCTAGAAAGAGGTTCTGCTGAGAGAGTTTGAACAGCTAGGTACTAAATTGAAAAGCAGAACCACAAAGGTAATAATCTCTGCATTATTACCTGAGCCACGAGCAAATTGGCATAGGGTCAATGGAATCAGGGAGATGAATGCGTGGTTCAGAGGTTGGTGTGGGAGAAGTGTGTTTTGAATCGTGGAGCACTGGCACCAATACTTGTGAAAGAGAGAGCTGTTCCGTGGGGACGGACTACACCTGAACTATGCTGGGACCAGAGTTCGAGCGAACCAACTAACTAGGGAGGTAGACAGAGCTTTAAACTAAATAAGGTGGGGGGGGGGGAGGCGGGGGTGTCGGGGGATGGGGGGGCGGGGGTGCCGGGGGGTTGGGGGCGGGCGGGGAAGGACGGTCGCAGCAGAAAGCAATCTAGAATGCTAAAGTGAAAAGAAAAGGAAGCAATGCAGTAAAGTGATTGCGGTAAGGATAACCAGATTATGTCAGGAAGGGTGAGAGCATACAAACAAAAGAGTGCACGAACAAATAGGGTCCAGGTCAGAAAAAATAGCGATAAGACAAATAGGGCAATAGTCCAAAATAATGTTAAGATGTCTAATAATGTTAAAAAGACAAACTTAAAAAGCATTGGGCTAGAACCCCCATTTTTTTGCATGCTTAATGCCCACTTAACGCCATTTTACCGCTGAAATAACATATAACATCCATATATCGCTCATTTTGGCACAAAATGGAAACTGACGGGCTTTTTTAGGAGACTTATCGGCGAGTGCTATTTTCTTAATGGGCTTAACGCCGAGAAAAAATATTATCGCCCGGCCACTTTTTTTGGGCGGAATCAGCAGAATGGGCGATTTCAATGCCCATATTATCACCTAGCGTTAATTTCCTCACAGAATTAACGCCAAGATTCAACAATAACATTTGCGACTGGTTTTTGTTGTAATGAGCATATTTACCCAAACTAGCAGCCATGGAGATCGCCCACCGTCAATTTCGCCCAGAATATCGCCTGCTCAAAAAAACGCCCACAAAAAGTGGAACTAACCGGGACAGACGCCAGCGGTGTGGCTGGCATTTGTTAAATCCCACTCTTACGTGAGGAGCTGATATTGCAAAGATTTGCCTGAAACAGCGCTGATGTGAGTGACAACACTGACACACTGCTGTGTGTGTGCAGCTCAGACATCAATGGTGCCCATCACCTTGGTGCCAGTTAAAGTTTGCGTTGATTGATGTTAAGTTGTATTTAACCCTTTCACGGTAAGGAATCACCAGTGTGTAATGGTCCAGCTATCTGAGACAATGCGCAACAAGGTTATGGTCAATAACAAAAGTTTAATACCAACATTGGTCTGAAATCATAAGTATCACAGCCAATAACACCCAAACCCCACCCACACCCAACTTTTCCCATCATTGACATAAATCACATATTCAACATGTCCAGCAATACAGCACAGAAGGCAAAGGCAATGCAGGAGCGTGGTCCCCAGCCCCCATACATTGCAACAAATTGCATACATCCAGATGGAGATATAACACAACCATCACCTGCACACATGCACCTCACTTTCCTCCCCCCCTCCCCTTCTTCTCCCCACCTCTACCGTTTCCCTTCCTCGCTCCACAGTGCCTGGCCGAGGAGCTCCTCAGGTGGTGCCTCATTGGGGGGGACGAAGGCAGATGCGTTGGATGCACGGGTACGGGAGATGGGATTGCTGAGGGGGCAACATTCTCTGATGCAGAAGCAGGATCTTGATCCTTGCTCTCATCTGTCATTCATAGTGGTAGTGCAAAACCTAGGGTTGAAGTCCCACACTCGGGGACCACTGGGTGGCCTCTGGCAGCAGTGTTCCTGGCTATCCAGGGGCTCCGCCATGCGTGAAATATACTCGGTCATGGTGGCCAGGTGTCAGGATATGCCCCCCACTGCCTCGATGAACTGGTCACCAATGTCTACAGTCCTCCTGGACAACTGTACCATCTCTCCGCTCTCATGTCACGCTCATGGAACAGACTTGCCACGTCCACAAGGCCTTCACAGGGTCGGCACCAACCTGGGGACAAATGGGGTGCCCTGTGGAGAGGTGCTTGGGGCCGGCACCTCCAGAGTGGAGGTAGGAATGACTGGAGACCACTAGATGGCCTTGGGGTGGAATGACTACTGGAGCGTGGCAATGCAGGTTCTTCGAAGTCTGCACTCTCATCCATCGAGAACAGACCCAGTGGATTGACGGGCGACAATCGGAGCTCCTCAGCACCAGATGTAGTCGGATTATCCGCTGACTCCTGCCCCACGCCCCCACATTCTGGCCTCTGTGGTCTTGCCTGGGACCGCGCCATTGGCTGAGCTGCAAAACACAAATGAGGTTGTTAGAGGAGAAGGGGGTGCTCGGGTAACAAGGTGAGTCCAGCGCTACACACAGCATATGCACGACAAAAGCACCATTGCTCTCAAACTCTTCGCAGACATCAGATTTTATGACCATCAGCAAATTGTGCATTACAATGATTTTCATGAGGCGAGCATTATTTATATGACACTTTTAGAAATCATCTATCACATATGATTGTTCGGATATGAGTTGGTATGGCATCTATTGACTTTAGATCACACAATGGTGTAAGCTTTGAAGGGGGGCAAAATTCACAAGAACCCCCTCTGTGTTTGGGCTCATTCGAAAGGAAATTTAATTTGGGACTATCTACCAGAAAGTTTGAAATCCTAAAGTGCTTATGGAAGAAACTACGAACTTTAATCACATTTTGGATTTTAAAAGACAAATTCAAGGCTGTGGGCAGGCCGAAAAGGACTTACAGGAGACAACCTGATCAGTGAGACTACCTGGGTGTGAGGACTAAAGTAACCTGTCTGGAAAAATGGGTATTCGAGAATCCTTCTCCACAAGAGACATTAACATTACAAAATGACCCAGAGATATCTAACGATCAACTTGAAACTGGAAAACCATTTCAGCATATATGTCACAAAGAGGCCCAAGCCAGCCTGCATATGAAAAGCTAAGCACAAAAGGACATTGCAATTATCAAGCTAATATTTCCATCAGGAAAGAGTTTTCGAACATCAACCCATCCAAAACATATTAACTTTTAACGAACCCGCCAAAATATCACAAAGAGTCAAGCCCGCCAAAGTTAAAGGGTTCTGAACTGATTTGGCGCCAAGATTAGAACCACTCAAACCATATAACTGTTTTCAACAGAGGTTAGGTTGCTAAGTAGCTATAAGGTTGCTACAACCTCAGATGACTGCAATAAAATCAAAATTCTTTTGCATCAAACCAGTGTCCTTTACATTCTTGTCACACCCCCGAAATAAATCCAGAGTCTAGAACCCAAGGGAGTGGGAGCGATTCAAATCACTCAAGTTGGTCAGAAGGGAACCTGACCCCCTCATAGAGACCAAATCCCTTACAGAATGGTGACCGTGGCAGGACTCTGGTACAAGGGATGTGATGTGGAGAGTGCTGGTTTGGAGCAAAGAACCAAAATGGAAGAGAGGATTTCCTCCTATGTGTATAAGAAAGTGAATATAACTAAGGAATAGGTGCTTAGTCTATTGCGCGCTGAGCGTCCAGCTGAAGCTGCAGCCCAGTGGACAGCAAGTAAAGATCACACAGAAGCAGTAGAGAAAGCAATTTGGTTGGTGTGCCTACAGCGAGAGATCCAACTCCTAGACAGAATGAATGAAACATTACAGGCAGAGTTATGGGAATGTGCAGAGAACTACAAGGAATGGGTTATGTCAGAAGAAAGATAACCGGGAGAACTCCGTAAGCTAAAACAGGAAAGGACACAGATAATGGAAAGGTTTAAAAACAGTCAGGACTATTTTCAATGTCAGGTTACCGAAACCAAAAGTAATGAAAAGTCACTGAGGGAAGAAAGCACTCGCCTCACCCTACAGATAAAAGAACTCCAGGAAAGATTAAAAGATGTGCAAGCAGCGTATAAAGTAGCTGGCACTAATGGGTTTGAATCGGGAAACCACGGTCCCTGCCAGCAACAAATTAAAGTTTAAACCTTGCTCTCTCCAAGGCAAAAGACATGGAATGCCTAATAAGCCCGGGTATGCCCCAGGTAAACCTGGAAGAGAAGGAGAAAACCACCCGGCCACCACTGTGACACCGGTGACAACACCAGTGCAGCAGCAGGAGGGGCAAATCAGTTGCGGGGCGGACAGGGATAGTGAACCACCACCACCTGTGGCACTGGGTTTCAGCTCGGCTTGGCCACAGGGAGGAGAGGGAGGCGAGCCAGAACAGGGAGAGCCAGAACCAGGGCCAATGTGCCCGGTCCGGCAACAGAAGTTTGGCCCGCCCACCCTTGCCGGGGGTCCAGGGCCCCTGGAAAGTCAGTTTGTGTTCCCCACACTCCCCACCAGCTTAGGGCTATGATAAGCCACCTGGGAAAGCTAACTCCAAAGGGAGACCCCTCGGTTCACTTTGTGGAGGTAGAACAGGCAGGGGATATTAATGGGTGCGATGATGCAGAAATGGCAAAGATGCTTCTCCTATCCCTAGACAGCAAACTGTACCAGTCCCTCTCGACTGAGAGAAAACGATGTCGCTCACAGGGGAAACCCAATTGGCTTTCGCAGACCGACTGTGGCCTGTGTACCAAAGCGCCTGTAGTGGGGGCAAAGGCAGAGATCACTTAAGCCCGGACAAGTTAGCACACTGACTCTGAAGCCTAGGAGCTAACAGTTTACCCTGAATAAGAACTAAGGCTGAGACCCAAGAGATCTCCAAGCCACAGAACAGGGAGTGCTTAGGCAACTGACCCGAGCTTACAGAAACGGCAGAGGGACAGAAGAGCACCCACAAAAGGGAAGGGTTCACGAAATCCGACCTAACCAAGATAAGAGGGAATGGCACCATGGAGGGGGTAATCCCTCCGATACAAAACCAGCTTCGGGTGCGGAAAGAGTGGGCGCTGAAGAAAAGATTGTAGAAATCCATGGAAGGGTAGCGCAGGAATGAATTCTCCAGCCCCTGCCCAAAAGACCGAGACAGATAAGCCAGTCCCTCCCGACTCATTCGATACTTTTCTAACCGTACTCCAAGCCATATTAGATGGCCCTGGCAAGGTAGCCACCGCCACCAGTACCGAAATCACATCTGCCCCCTCCCAACCAAAACCGTGACTAGGACAGGCGCAGCCTGTCCACCTGTGTGCCCTCGAGTACGATGCGTGGGGGAGACTGACCGTCCAGATGGAAGTGGAAAAAGTGAAAGGGACTTACCTGCTGGACACCGGTGCCTCAAGCACCCTTGTCTATGCAGCTAACCCCGCCGCCTCACCTCTGTCTAACAGGGTCCCCTACAGCTTGGTGGATTTCACAGGCACTGAACAAATTGGCTCATTCTCCGTTCCGCTCTCCTTTCACTTAGGTACACTCCACACTAAGTGGACTTGTGACATGATGAAGTGGGAGAAGGAAGGGAGAGGGATCCTGGGGGCTGACTTCATCCTAGGCCACGGGATGCTAGTGGATTTAAGAAACCACTGTCTTTGGAGGTGAGTCAGTATGAGAGAGGAGAGTGAGGTGATGGTTATCCCAGGAAAACAGGGAAAAGGGACGATGTGCACCATGAAACCAAAGGAGGGTTACGACCTTGAATCACTGGTCAGTAACACCCCAATAGAATACCAAGAATATGTGAGGAAAAACCTTGCAGCTTTTGCCACTCACAAACATGACTGTGGGAGAATAAACGTGGTCAAGGTTAGCATAGATGGGGACCCCATGACCCAACCACAGAAACAGTACAACTTCCCCAGGGAAGCGGAGGCAGACATGGAAACAGCCCTGGGTTCGTTGGTTAAACAGGGGGTATTGAGACCAATAGCGACCCATTGAACTCTCCATTGTTACCGGTTAAGAAACCGGACAACTCCTGGAGAGTCACGGTGGAGTATCGAGTACTCAATCGTAACACCCCCACCTGTGCACCCACTGTTGCTGCTGTCGCCGACCTCATTGGAAGTATCCCAGCCTCCGCGACCACCTTCACGGTGCTGGATATTTTCAACAGGTTCTGGTCCATACCTTTAAGAAGGGAAGATCAGTACAAGTTTGCTTTTACCTTTAAAGGATAGCAAAACACATGGAACTGTCTCCCTCAGGGTTTCCACAACAGCCCCAATATTTTCCATCAGTGTATGGCCAACTGTTTAAAGAGTTTCAGCAGGCCCCAGCAATTAGTACAGTATGTGGACGATCTGCTCCTGTTCACCGATGAGGGGGAAGAGCATGGCCCACTGCTGGCTGAGCTGCTGGAACTGCTGAAAGAAGAGGGATTTAAAGTAAACCCCAAGAAGGCACAGATCGACCAGAAGGAAGTAAAATTCCTAGGACTGGCTGTGCGATTTGGGGAAAGGGCCATTGACAAAGCTAGAAGGGAAGCAGTGCAGAAGTTACCCACCCCCAACACAGTAACAGGAGTAAAATCTTTTCTAGGGCTAACCGGGTACTGCAGAGATTTCATTGAGGATTCTGCAGCCACAGCAGCCCCTCTGCTCCGACTCCTACACAAGGGAGTGGAGTGGGAATGGGACAAAGGTTGCGAGGCAGCATTTATCCAACTCAAGAAAGACCTGCAGACCGCGCCAGCTCTAGGGGCCATGGATGGGGGTAAAGAGTTTTTCCTGGAGGTAGCAACCAGTGGGAACAGCCTGAGTGCAGTACTGCTCCAAGAGCGGCACGGCCGGCTGAGACCAGTGGTCTACTCCTCCAGGATACTCACAGACGTGGAGAAGGGATACTCCAACTGTGAGAGGCACCTTCTAGCCACTCACTGGGCTGTGAAAAGATCACTGATCTTCACAGGGGGGTCCCCTATCACGTTCCTTACCCACTATACGCCCACCCAAATGCTCCTGGACAGGAGAATCAAGGATGGGACGGTGAGCAGTGCCCGCATTGCTCGCTGGACCCTGCTCCTCTCTCAAATGGACCTAAGGGTAAAGAGACTCTGTGAGCCAAGACTCGCAGTCAACATGATCTATCCAGGGACAGCCCACCGGTGTTCCGTAGAAGGGGTATGGGAAATTAACATAGGCTTTCGGGCTGGGTTACACCCCACCGGCCGAGAGATCTATGTGGATGGTTCAGGCACGGTATCTGCGGGTGAACGACTCACAGGCTGCGGAGTTTATGACCCCGAGGCAGGCATTGCCCTGGCGATTAAACTCCCCAGTACTATGAGCGCCCAGCGCGCTGAACTGTCTGCGGTGGTGTACGTAGTCACACACCCCGAAGAATTCCCTACCCCATACACGATTTGCTCGGACAGTATGTTCACATGCAATTCGTGTACGGAGTACCTGGCTATCTGGTCCCGCCGCGGATACACATCCGCAGACGGGAGACCCCTGGCAATTAAGCCCCTACTGGAAAAGATCATGAAAGCTGTGGGGGAGGAAGGGAATATCTTCATACATAAAGTGAAGGCACATTCCACCACAGAACTCCGTAGCAAGGGAAACCAGCACGCTGACATGTTGGCCAAGCAGGGGGCCAGCACGAGCAAGCTCTGGGATCCGTACAACTCAGGACCCATTGCAACAGTCAGGGGCAGGAAAGGGACAGCAGGGATGGCAGGGATAGCTTTGCCACTGGAAACGGTTCAGACCCAAGACTCTGTCCTCAAAACTGTCCTGAACACGCTAGCTAAAGGGGAAAGGATAGACGGCCCGTACGGCATCACAGCAATTGCCAGTAAAGAAGGCATCCTGTTCAGGGGTGAGCAATGGGTAGTACTACAACAACACTGTAGGGAATTCCTCCAGCTGGCCCATGAGGGTCCAGGAGCAGGTCACCCCGGACCTGAGACCACTTGGCAACGAGTGGACCAGGCAGGGTGGTGGCCAGGACTCGGGTAAGATGTCCGTGAGTTCTGTGCTAGTTGTCTGGTGTGCGCGGCCAACAACCCCGACCCCCAGAAAAGAAAGGTGTCTATGGGACATATCAGGAGGGTAGAGGGACCCTGGCAGTCGATCCAGATCGATTACATCGGGCCCCTACCCACTGCCCAAAGAGGCTACAAGTACTGCCTAGTATTAGTGGATATATTCATCAATTGGGTGGAAGCCTTCCCATGCCGAACAGCCACTGCCCTGGGAATAGCCAGGATTCTGGTCAGAGAAGTGTTCTCTCGATGGGGACTACCACAATACGTGGAGTCCGACCAAGGGAGTCACTTCAGCGGGCAGGTGATGCAGGAGATCCTTAAGCAACTCGGCATCAAAGTAAAATGGCATGTCGCCCACAACCCGCAGTTATCCAGGCCTGTGGAGCGTTTAAACCGCCCTATCAAAGAAAGGCTGCACAAAGAGACAGGGGATTCACCCAAAGGCTGGGTAGAGGTCCTACCACTGATCCTCATGGGGATCCAGGCCAGCCAGTCAAAGAGCACGGGGTACTCCCCGTACGAGCTCATGACCGGCAGAGCCATGCGAAACCCCACCCATGTGTTAGCCCCGGTACTCACGGAAGGTCAGCCCAGGGAAGAGAACCGGGACAGCTTTGTCAGGAATCTGTTTGAACACCTTCAACAGATTCACTGACAGGCTGCTAACAACATGGGAAAACAGCATCGGAGCAACCGACTGCTGCTAGAACCCCGCAAGCACCATGAGTGGGAGATAGGTTACCAGGTTATGGTAAGGAACTATGCTACATGGGACCATACCACATTGTCGAAAAGACAAGCCCCATGGTCTATTCCATAAAATTGCCCCGCCAAACAAAGTGGTTCCACATAAATCAGTGCAAACTTTTCAACCCAGGGGCAGCAGCTAAACGTAAGGGACAGCCAAAAACTGTAAACCGTGCTAAAGACAGGGACCCCCAGCCAACAGTCAACAGCCCCCGACTGTGGAAATCCCACAGGGGACCTGGCAGACCCATAGACTGTATCTCGAGGGACGGTGGACTGTGTTACTGGAAGAGCTGTCCCCCCAATCATTTGGGACTCGGACGCACCCCCAGCAGCCGGAGCCTTAAGAAGGACTCCCCGCACACCACGGCCAAAGACACCGTGGTCACCAGCGCTCCAATTTAAATGGTTCAGCCCCGGGAAAGGGACCAGCCGCAAAAGGGTACCTAAGGTCAGAGACCAGCCCGCGAGCAGGGACACCCAGCCGGTAGCCTCGGGCAGCGAGGGACCTCCAGAAGAGATAGCGGTGGATCAGCCACCAAGTGAGAGTCCCCAGCCCGTAGCCCTCGGCCAGGCAGAACAACCCCCAGGGGACGAAACAAACCAAGCAGCCACCCCCAAAGGAGCGGTTTTGGGGGACGTTCCCCCGATAGTGTGGGACTCGAACCCACCTCCCGTCAGGACACTCCAGGTCCGGCGGTGCAGGCTGACCTATCACCGACCTCGCTGGACAACCAGCAGAAGAGGAAGAAAGAAAGGCGGCAGGAATTAACCTGGCCACCCGGAGACTGGTGGCAGATGTACATATATAGTGTGATATGAATTTAAGTTTGTTAAGTGAATAATTTAAAGTAGTGTAAGATTGTCTGTGTAATGATAAGTGATATATGTATTAGTTAACTAGGGTATACCTGGGAGTAAGAAGAATCTACCGCTATGGCTATTAAGGAAGCACCGGTAAGATAAGAGGAAAACAGCTGTGAGATAAAAGTTAGAAGCAGACACCAGTCCACAAGGAACTGAATAAGACAGCCAGTCGATTAAAGACTATGAGCCCTATTTGGAACTTGGTCACCTTTGTCAAGCCAGAGAGCTTTCTCAGGGCTCGACAATCTGTTTTATGTGCCCCTACAGGAAAGAGAGCAGCATGAGAAGGGTCCTGTTCCTGCTCGCCCCGATAAGGATGGGCAGCAGCGACTGAGGAGACGTGGAAGAATCCCTCATTTACGGGTGTTCAGGAGGAAGAGCACCGATCGTAACCGCCGGGGGTGGCCCCCGAGACGTGGAAGAACTCGCTGTTTACACCCACGAGGGAAGATGGCCAGGGTGGCTGGGATCTAATTCTACCCACCACTCCAGCCAGGAAGGTTTTACCTACGGGGAGGTCTCAGTTCCATGCCCCGGGATGCGGATCATCGCTGCCCGAGTCAGTGTTACAGAGGGAAAATATGTGTGTTTGACTTGCAAAGGAAACATTCCCCTGGGAGGATGGTGGTGGCTCAGAAAACTCAGCGAGGACGCATGGGACCAGGAATCGGACTGGGAAAGTCTCGGTAATGATATGTACCGCACCATCACGGGGACACGGGGAGGAGTAACAGTGTGTTGGGAATCCGAACAAGGAATTTATGTTTGCATGTGGGGATCAGAGAGTATTTGTCCTGCAGGCATATCGATCACCTTCGCCAGGCAATGGCAAGATGAAGGGGAAGGGATGTGGTGGGATTCTAGCCTACACGGGTGCGCAGTCCCACACTCCCCATTCCCAATCAACGCCACCGAACTAATAGCACACATTAAGAAACCCCTGCCCACAACCCCGCCAATACGCACAGTAATAGAAAGGTGTCCTCCCAGCACCAAGGGACCTGGAAACGGATTAGTATTGGTACCGACCGAAAAGGTGTTATACCAGGGGGTACATTATGCAGTAGCTTCAGTAATATTAAACCTTACCGAGGTACACCTACCTGCATGGTGCCCGAAGGAAACAGAGCTGCTATACCAGGCCCTACTTAGAGACATGTTCAAGAAATTTCATGAGTTAGACTTTGGAACTGTAGACAAAGCAGACCTATACACCCTAAACACTAGGGACACCTTAGGCTCGAGGAGACCAAGAAGGGGAATCATAAACGACATTTTCACTACCTACAATACAGCATCCTCTGTAATAAATAGCCTAGATGACATAGAACTACAAACACGGATAAATGGTTTAAAGAACCAATTGAGAAAAATCTTGAAACAAGAGAATATCGTAGTAGGCTCAGAATTACACGAGGACCAGGCTATGACTGTCTATTTAAAAGAAATAGTGGCTGAGCTGGAAAAACATGCACAGACAGTGAATGCACTCATACGGGAGGATAGAAACGCTTTGGACCAGGCTGCACAGAACGAGGTGTGCGTACTATGTGGGGCATGGTTGTTGGGTGAGGGCTGCAACAACCTGGAGGATTTAAAACAAGGTGTAGTCCCCTCTTGGATCAGGAACAAGCATCTCACAGCCCTCCGCCCGTACAGCAATTCACTAAGCCCGTGCCAGCTCCGCCTAGCCTCTGAAGCCTACCCTGTCCCAGTAGTCTGTGGGAAATCTAACCACAACATTATGGGAATAGTACTAAGGATGCTGGTCATGGGTGGGACAGCCCGACCCGTACCGGTATACCGGGTGGAGAACATTGGAGTTATTCAGGGAGGTGCACACATTCGTTTCGCAGCGGTCCCACCCTATGTCATAAAGTGGGAGCACGCTGTAACGGGTACTGACCTCTCCAGGTGTCGGAGCTGGGGTGCACACGTAATACTGTGTCCCCAGTACTTAAGTGCCCATTCAAAGTCACAGTGTGGGTTTAAAGCGGCTGGCGCACAGCCTGTTAACTGTACCATGGAGGTAATGGCACAAAACCATGTCCCTCCACAGGTAGCATACATAGTGTGTGGGACATATTGTGTCACCACCAGTGCGCCCCACTACCAACATGGACACTTCTGGTGTCCGGTAAATGACAGCAGTTTCTGCTTCAAACCTGAGGCATCAGTTCAAGTGGCCCGGGAATGGATTGTCCCCATTCCTGAACCCTCCACTATCCACCTCACTGTGAAGGAAAACATTACAAACCTGCAGGATTATGTTGTACATTTTGGCTATGCAATTCCCCCTCTAACCGAACACCTTACCGCTCTGCTAAAAGCTGTAATTATCTCACAAAAACACTTCTACACTCTGAAACAGAAAACAATTGAGATAGGCAAAAAGATTCTCGAGATCACCATTCCACCTTGGTGGGACCTTTACAGAAATATAGAAGTCCCAATCTGGATCCGAATCGCTTCCCACACTTTAGTTATCTTTCAACTCTCGATTATCCTTTACTTATGGTGTCTCACTTGCCGAGTGAAACACAGAGGCCGTCAGGTCAGGCACCAAAGGGTGCTGTACGCTCCTTGGCCGAACTTGGGAATCGCGCAGGGAGGGATGACACCATACCACCATGTTTAATTTGATTTTACCTGCTGTAAACCGCAACATTGCGAGTGTCGTAAGAATGTTACTTAAAATGTTTTGACTATGTACCTTTATTTTTACTGAACTTAAATTGTGTTTGACTGTATACTGTTATTATACTATGAAAACCGAGTAAAAGAGGGGCTATGCTGCAACCGAAGTGTAATGATTGTATTCGCCTGTAAATTGCATTGCATTTCAACGGGGGATGCAGGGTAATGTTTAGCTAGTGTAAATGCAGGGAAGGTTGACTCACGGGAGCAGGAATTTTGCTTAACTTGATTGACACTCAAGAGTGTGGAGTGTCAACAGGGAGGAATGAAGGGATGCAAAATTCACAAGAACCCCTCCCCCCCTGCGTTTGGGCTCATTCGAAAGGAAATTTAATTTGGGACTATCTACCAGAAAGTTTGAAATTCTAAAGTGCTTAGGAAGAAACTACGAACTTTAATCGAATTTTGGATTTTAAAAGACAAATTCAAGGGTGTGGGCTGGACAAAAAGGACTGACAGGAGACAACCTGATCAGTGAGACTACCTGGATGTGAGAACTAAAGTAACCTGTCTGGAGAAATGAATATTCGAGAATCCTTCTCCACAAGAGACATTTATATTACAAAATGGCCCAGAGCTAGCTAACGATCAACTTGAAACTGGAAAACCATTTCAGCATATACATCACAAAGAGGCCCAAGCCAGCCTGTATGCGAAAAAATAAGCACAAAAGGACATTGCAATTACCAAGCTAATATTTCCATCAGGAAACAGTTTTCGAACATCAACCCACCCAAAACATATCAACTTTTAACGAGCCCGCCAAAATATTACAAAGAAGAGTCAAGCCCGCCAAAGTTAAACAAAGGATTCTGAACTGATTTGGCGCCAAGATTAGAACCACTCAAACCGTATAACTGGCCCCTGATTTCAACAGAGTTTAGGTTGCTAAGTAGCTACAAGGTTGTAGCAACCTCAGATGACACACTTTGCCATACAACTGAGACCAAGCTGATGTCATCAAGACAAGGAGAGAAACCAACGCGACAGTTGTAAACTAACTTCTCCAGCCTCAAAGTCCTGAGGTCCTGAATGACGGAAGAGCATCACCATCGCGGCAGCAACCGACCACAACCAATGTGGTATCAACGGAAAACCACCGTGATCGACCAAACTTGAAACAAAACTCCAACGAGAAAAAAACAAAGAATCAAAAAGTTTCCACACTATAATCTGATCCTGACCTACCAACGGGTAAAACATTGCCGAAAAGAAACCTATTTCTAGAAGACGTGTACAAACCCCACAGATCCAAAACGCGCCTTACCACAATCAGCAGACTCAACCCAACTGAAGATTGCGCAGCAGAAAGTCTTCTTTGGCATTCGGGGTACGGCAAGCTGACCCTACCGCAACCAACGAACCACAAAACCGTGATCTACCGTTAACTGCCAAAAGGATTGGTAAGCATAGTCCATGCCTGCCCTGGAGTCTAACGTGGCTAGGATTCGGTATTGGGAGGTGGGAGGTGTAATTCTACTGTGACTCCCTATGAATGTAATGTGTTGTTCTCTATTAGAGTCATTATAAGCTATTGAAATCCCTTCTGAGTGTGCAAGGTATTGTTTTTTTAATAAGTTTGAATAAGTTTTGACATTGTACTTTCTTATTAGAGTAATTATAAGTTTGTAATTTCTTGACTGTAATAAAATCAAAGTTCTTTTGCATCAAACCAGTGTCCTTTGCACTTTGTCACATCCCCCAAATAAATCCAGAGTCTAGAACTCAAGGGAGTGGGAGCGATTCGAACCACTCAAGTTGGTCAGAAGGGAACCTGACGCCCTCATAGAGAGCACCCCGCTTACAGCTTTACTCACGTGGCATCACTTCAGGGTCTGCAGATGCATCCGTGGCTGTCCTGGGGTGCTTCCGCACGAGTGCGAGCACTCGCTCCTTCATCTCAGTAATGTCGTTGGGGACTGGTGGCCACCCCACCCATTCCCCTCTGCTCGGACCTCATCGTCGATAGCTTGTTCTGTAAAAGGTACCAGGATGACATGGCATGAGATCATTGCATGATATCATTGCTAGGTACTGTTACAGATACTGATACAAGACATAACCAACAGATGTAATCATGATTATTATGATTATTATCATTCTTTACCTAAAGACGTGCACAGTGACTGCAGGCTTTGAGTAAAATATTCTCGGTAAAAGTGCAAGACCTCACATCTACTGATAGTCACTCATGACTGTTACAAATCAAATTATATAAATACATTAGTACATATAAATCAATATAATACTTACTCTTGCGGATCCCACAAGGTCGTTCCCTCGTTTGCGGCATTGGTTGCCCTCACGCACCTTGTTGGTAGCCGACGAGACCACCTCTGCTATCTCGGTCCATGTCCTCTGGTAAACTTTGGGGTGGGCATCCCACACCCTCCCTGTGTCAAATCACCCCAGCATGACTTGACCTCCTGCAGGAAGGGAGGCATTTGCCTCATCCGAGAACTTCCTGGCTCTTTTGGCCTGCCTCCAATGTGCTCCTCTCCCACCTCACTGCTCTCTCCAGTGTCAGTCTCCACAGCCTGCTCCTGTGATGCCTCCTCCTCTCTCTCCATTATAGAGCAAATTTAGTCAAATATGTGGCTGGTAACAGCTCAATTTTGTTTGCCTACTTGCTGTGAAGTTCTAAAGTCTCCCTCCTTCCTCCCAAAGCAGCCACACCACACCCAGACACGCCATCAGTCCCTCTGAGCTCCCTCTCTCTCTGTCTCCTCTTCTGCGCATGTCATGCTGACCCTTGACCTCCAGAATTGCGGGAATCGAGCTCTGCCATGCCGTTGCTAAAGACGGCTACACTTTACGGTCGAAGGTCAGAAAAATGTAATGCTACCGCCCATTTCATATCGCTCGCAGTAACCCCTATTTTCAAAAATGTAAACTAGGTGTTTTGAGAATGGGCGAGAAGCCAGCGATCTGAAATCCCTGTTTTACCACCCACGCTGGAAATAACGCCCATTTTTGGGCGATAACCACAAAAGTGGGGGTTCTAGCCCATTGTATCTGAATGCACGAAGCATCTGTAATAAGGCAGACAAATTAACAGTGAAATAGATGTAAACGGATACAATATAGTTGCAGCTACGGAGACATGGTTGCAGGGTGATCAGGGTTGGGAACTGACTATCCAAGGATATTCGATATTTAGGAAGGACGTGCAAAAAGGAAGAGGGGGTGGTGTGGCGTTGTTAGTAAAGAATGAAATCAGACCAATAGTGCGAAAAGATATTGGCTCAGAAAATCAAGATGTAGAGTCAGTCTGGGTGGAGCTAAGGAGCACCAAGGGGCAGAAAACATTGGTGGGAGTTGTTGATAGGCCTCCAAACAATAATGGTAGTGTAGGGGATGGCATCAAACAGGAAATTAGAGATGCATGTAGCAAGGGTACGACAGTAATCGTAGGTGACTTCAATCTACATATAAACTGGCCAAACCAAATTACCAATAATATTGTGGCAGGTGAATTCCTGGAGTGTGTACTAGTTGGTTTTTTTAGACCAGTATGTTGAGGAGCCTACTAGGGAACAGGCTATCCTAGATTGGGTATTGTGTAATGAGAAGGGATTAATTAACAGTCTTGTTGTGTGGGGTCCTTTAGGGAAGAGTGACCAAAACATGAATGAATTTCTTATTAAGATGGAAAGTGAAGTAGTCCAATCTGAAACTCGGGTCCTAAATCTAAACAAAGGAAACTACGAAGGTATGAGGATTGAATTTGTTATGATAGATTGGGAAGATTTATTAAAAGGCATGACGGTGGATAGGCAATGGCTAACATTTAAGGAACGAATACATGAATTGCAACAGTTATACATTCCTTTCTGGCGTAAAAACACAAAAGGAAAAGTGGTCCAACCATGGCTAACGAAAGAAATTAAGGATAGTATTAGATCCAAAGAGGAGTGATACAAAGATGCCAGAAAAAGTAGCAAGGCTGAGGATTGGGAGCAGTTTAGAATTCAGCAAAAAAATAGGACCAAGACATTGATTAAGAGGGGAAAAATAGAGTATGAAAGCAAACTTACAAGGAACATAAAAGTTGACTGCAAAAGTTTCTACAAGTAAAAAGAAAATGATTAGTGAATACAAATGTAGGTCCTTTACAGACAGAAGTGGGAGAATTTGTAATAGGGAACAAGGAAATGGCAGAACAATTAACTAAATACTTCGGTTCTGTTTTCACAGAACAGGACACAAATGTCGTCCCAGAAATGCTAGGGAACAAAGGGTCTAGTGAGTAAGAGGAATTGAAGGAAATGATAATTAATAAGAAAATAGTGCTGGAGAAACTAATGGGACTGAAGGCAGATAAATCCCCAGGGCCTGATGATCTGCATCCCAGAGTACTATAAAGAGGTAGCCATGGAAATAGCAGATGCATCGGTTGTCATCTTCCAAAATTCTATAGATTATGGAACAGTTCCTGCAGATTGGAGGGTGATAAATGTAACTCCACTATTTAAAAAAGGAGGGAGAGAGAAAACGGGTAACTACAAACTAGTTAGCCTGACATTAGTAGAAGGGAAAATGGTGGAGTCTAAAGGATGTGATAACGGCACACTTAGATAATATCAATGGGATTAAACAAAGTCAACATGGATTTCTGAAAGGAAAATCATGTTTGACAAACATGAGAATGTAACTGATTGAATAGATAAGGGAGAACCAGTGGATGTAGTGTATTTGGATTTTCAGAAGGCCTTTGATAAAGTCCCACATAAGAGGTCATTGTGCAAAATTAAAGCACCTGGGATTGGTGGTAATCTATTGGCATGGATTGAAAATTGGTTAACTGACAGAAAATAGAGAGTAGGAATAAATGGGTCTTTTTCGGGGTGGCGGGCAGTGACTAGTGGGGTACCACAGGGATCAGTACTTCGGCCCCAGCTGTTCACAATATATATAAATGATTTGGATGAGGGAACCAAATGTAATATTTCCAAGTTTGCTGACGACACAAAACTAGGTGGGATTGTGAGTTGTGAGGAGGATGCAAAGACGCTGCAAGGCGATTTAGATAGGTTGAGTGAGTGGGCAAACACATGGCAGATGCAGTATAACGTGGATAAATGTGAAGTTATCCACTTTTGTAGGAAAAACATAAGCACAAAGTATTATTTAAATGGTGATGGCTTGGGAAGTGTCGATGTACAAAGGGACCTGGGTGTCCTTGTACACCAGTCATTGAAAGCAAACATGCAGGTGCAGCAAGCAGTTAGGAAGGCAACTGGTATGTTGGCCTTAATTGCAAGAGGATTTGAGTACAGGAGCAAGGATGTCTTACTACAGTTACACAGGGCCTTGGTGCGACCGCACCTGAAATATTGTGTGCAGTTTTGGTCTCCTTACCTAAGAAAGGACATACTTGCCATGGAGGGAGTGCAGTGAAGGTTCACCAGACTGATTCTTGGGATGTTGTAAGAGGAGAGATTGGGTCAACTCGGCCTGTATTCACTCGAGTTTAGAAGAATGAGAGGGGATCTCATTGAAACGTATACAGTTCTGACTGGATTGGATAGACTGGAAGCGGGGAGGATGTTTCCCCTGGCTAGAAAGTCTAGAACAAGGGGTCACAGTCTCAGGATACGGAGTAGAAAATTTAGGACCGAGATGAGGAGAAATATTTTCACTCAGAAGGTGGTGAACCTGTCGAATTCTCTACCATAGAAGGCTGTGGAGGCCAAGTCACTGAATATATTAAAGAGGGAGATAGATAGATTTCTAGAAACAAAAGGCATCAAGGGGTATGGGAAAAAAGCGGGAATGTAGCGTGAAGATAGAGGATCAGCCATGATCATATTGAATGGCGGTGCAGACTCGAAGGAATGAATGCCTACTACTGCTCCTATTTTCTATTATTCTATGTTTCTATAAGAAGTTTGTGGGTTCAAGTCCCACTCCAGAGACGTGAGCACAAAAATCTAGGCTGGCACTCCAGTGCAGTGCTGAGGAAGTGCTGCACTGTCGGAGGTGCCATCTTTCGGATGCGACGTTAAACCGAGGTTCCCTTCTGCTCTCTCACGTGGACGTAAAGGATCCCACGGCACTATTTCAAAGAAGAGCAGGGGTTTATCCCCACTGTGTTATTAATATTTATCCCTTGATCAACATAACGAAAACAGATGATGTGGTCATTATCACATTGCTGTTTGTGAGAACTTGCTTGTGCGCAAGTTGGCTGCTGCATTGCAACAGTGACTACACATCAAAACGTTCTTCATTGGCTGTAAAGCGCTGTGAAATGTCCCGAGGTTGTGAAAGGCGCCAGATAAATGCAAACTCTTTTTTAAGAATCCTAAAATTAGTAATGGTCTCACTTCTCTTTTCCAGAATTTACGCATTGCTCCTCGCAATCCAATCACTCCACTCCATCGATCATTCTGGTGGCTCTTCCGTTTCAATAGCTGCAAATAGTCAGGATGGCTGAGCGGTCTAAGGTGCTGTGTTTAAGTCACTATCTTGTCTGGAGATGTGGGTTCGAATCCTATTTCAAACATTTCTTATATTTAATCATTAAGAGGAACCCATTTGTTTTTTCTCTATTACTATGAGGGGGATCAAGGGGTATGGTGAGAAAGCAGGAATGGGGTACTGAAGTTGCATGTTCAGCCATGAACTCATTGAATGGTGGTGCAGGCTCGAAGGGCCGAATGGCCTACTGCTTGTTTCTATGTTTCTATGTTTCTCTATATCCTTCACAACTTCACATCCAACATTATCTTTCAATGGCCTGTTGGCTCCCTCAATAAAAATCGATAGTTCAGAACAAATATCATTCCTCAATCACAAAACAGATGGAAATAGTGCCTGTTATCTGAAATAAAACACACAACCATCTTGAGAACTGAGTCCTCAGGGTAAGATCTTATTTTTGTTCTTTTCATCTCCATTAGCAACAAAGAAACTTAGAAAATACTCTTGGCATTTTGCAGTTGGCACAGCGAGACGAGCCATATTCAGTGCTGCGAGATGGGCCCAGACAGATATATCAACTTCATTGTATGGGTTCATCAATTGTTCTTCCAATCTGCCACCTTTACTAAAAACAAAGCTATCTTGCCATTAACGCATTGCTGATTATGGGAGCTTGTTGTGAGCACATTGACTGCTGCGTTTCTTAAGTTGCAACCATGACTACGCTTCGAAAGTACTTGCTTGGCTGTAAAGTGCTTTGGGGCATCCTGAAGTTATGAAAAGCGTTATATAAATGTAAATAAGAACATAAGAATTAGAAACAGGAGTAGGCCATCTAGCCCCTCAAGCCTGCTCCGCCATTCAAAAAGATCATGGCTGATCTGGCCGTGGACACAGCTCCTCTTACCCGCCCGCTCCCCATAACCCTTAATTCCCTTATTGGTTAAAAATCTATCTATCTGTGATTTGAATACATTCAATGAGCTAGCCTCAACTGCTTCCCTGGATAGAGAATTCCACAGATTCACAACCCTCTGGAAGAAGAAATTCCTTCTCAACTCGGTTTTAAATTGGCTTCCCCATTTTTTGAGGCTGTGCCCCCTAGTTCTAGTCTCCCCGACCAGTGGAAACAACCTCTCTGCCTCTATCTTGTCTATCCCTTTCATGATTTTAAATGTTTCTATAAGACCACCCTTCATCCTTCTGAACTCCAACGAGTAAAGACCCAGTCTACTCAATCTATCATCATAAGTTAACCCCCTCATCTCCGGTATCAGCCGAGTGAAACATCTCTGTACCCCCTCCAAAGCTAGTATATCCTTCCTTCAGTAAGGTGACCAAAACTGCACACAGTACTCCAGGTGCGGCCTCACCAATACCCTATACAGTTGCAGAAGGACCTCCCTGCTTTTGCACTCCATCCCTCTTGCAATGAAGGCCAACATTCCATGCGCCTTCCTGCACATGCAAACTAACTTTTTGGGATTCATGCACAAGGATCCCCAGGTCCCTCTGCATCTCAGCATGTTGTAATTTCTCCCCATTCAAATAATATTCCCCTTTACTGTTTTTTTTCCAAGGTGGATGACCTCACATTTTCTGACATTGTATTCCATCTGCCAAACCTTAGCCTATTCGCTTAACCTATCTAAATCTCTTTGCAGCCTCTCTGTGTCCTCTACACAACTCGCTTTCCCACTAATCTTTGTGTCATCTGCAAATTTTGTTACACTACACTCTGTCCCCTCTTCTAGGTCATCTATGTACATTGTAAACAGTTGTGGTCCCAGCACCGATCCCTGTGGCACACCACTAACCACCGATTTCTAACCCGAAAAGGACCCATTTATCCCGACTCTCTGCTTTCTGTTAGCCAGCCAATTCTCAATCCATTCTAATGCATTTCCTCTGACTCCGCATACCTTTATCTTCTGCAGTAACCTTTTGTGTGGCACCTTATCGAATGCCTTTTGGAAATCTAAATACACCACATCCATCGGTACACCTCTATCCACCATGCTCGTTATATCCTCAAAGAATTCCAGTAAATTAGTTAAACATGATTTCCCCTTCAAGAATCCATGTTGCGTCTGCTTGAATGCACTATTCCTATCTAGATGTCCCGCTATTTCTTCCTTAATGATAGCTTCAAGCATTTTCCCCACGACAGATGTTAAACTAACCGGCCTATAGTTACCTGCCTTTTGTCTGCCCCCTTTTTTAAACAGAGGCGTTACATTAGCTGCTTTCCAATCCACTGGTACCTCCCCAGAGTCCAGAGAATTTTGGTAGATTATAACGAATGCATCTGCTATAACTTCCGCCATCTCTTTTAATATCCTGGGATGCATTTCATCAGGACCAGGGGACTTGTCTACCTTGAGTCCCATTAGCCTGTCCAGCACTACCTCCCTAGTGATAGTGATTATCGCAAGGTCCTCCCTTCCCACATTCCCGTGACCAGCAATTTTTGGCATGGTTTTTGTGCCTTCCACTGTGAAGACCGAAGCAAAATAATTGTTTAAGGTCTCAGCCATTTCCACATTTCCCATTATTAAAACCCCCTTCTCATCTTCTAAGGGACCAACATTTACTTTAGTCACTCTCTTCCATTTTATATATCGGTAAAAGCTTTTACTATCTGTTTTAATGTTTTGCGCAAGATTACTTTCGTAATCTATCTTTCCTTTCTTTATTGCTTTCTTAGTCATTCTTTGCTGTCATTTAAAATTTTCCCAATCTTCTAGATTCCCACTAACCTTGGCCACCTTATACGCATTGGTTTTTAATTTGATACTATCCTTTATTTCCTTGGTTATCCACGGCTGGTTATCCCTTCTCTTACCGCCCTTCTTTTTCACTGAAATATATTTTTGTTGAGCACTATGAAAGAACTCCTTAAAAGTCCTCCACTGTTCCTTAATTGTGTCACTGTTTAGTCTGCGTTTCCAGTCTACTTTAGCAAACTCTGCCCTCATCCCACTGTTGTCCCCTTTGTTTAAGCATAGTACGCTCGTTTGAGACACTACTTCCTCACCCTCAATCTGTATTACAAATTCAAACATACTGTGATCACTCATTCCGAGAGGATCTTTCTCATTGCACAGGACCAGATCTAAGATAGCTTGCTCCCTTGTAGGTTCTGTAACATACTGTTCAAAGAATGCATTCTATGAATTCCTCCTCCAGGCTACCCCGTGCGATTTGATTTGACCAATCGATATGTAGGTTAAAATCCCCCTTTTTCACATGCCTCTATTATTCCCTTGATTATTGTCCGCCCCACCGTGAAGTTATTATTTGGGGGCCTATAAACTACGCCCACCAGTGACTTTTTCCCCTGACTATCTCTAATCTCCACCCACAATGATTCAACATTTTGTTCATTAGAGCCTATATCATCTCTCACAACTGCCCTGATATCATCCTTTATTAACAGAGCTACCCCACCTCCTTTCCCTTCTTGTCTATCCTTCCGAATTGTCAGATACCCCTGTATGTTTAATTCCCAGTCTTGGCCACCCTGCAACCACGTTTCTGTAATGGTCACCAAATCATACCCATTTGTAATAATTAGTGCCGTCAACTCATTTACTTTATTTCGAATGCTGCGTGCGTTTTGGTAAAGTGTTTTAATACTAGTTTTTAAACCATGATTTTTAGTTTTGACCCCTCCTGCAGCCCCTTTATATTTATACATATTGTCCCTTCCTACCACCTTGTGGTTTACACTTACCCCAGTGCTACTCTGCTCTGTTGCCTCCTGCCTTTTTCATTCTTTCTTGGGATCCTGTTCATCTGCGCTCTCACCCACTCTAACTAGCGCAGAGCCCTCTCATGGGTTCCGAATACTCCTCGCATGGTCTCTTTTTTTCTTTCTTGGAACGTTCCGATCATAAATAACACCAGAGTTTAGGCTTTGACGCTATTTAACAACAACGAAACAAGTTATTTTCCTACTCTGCTATTTCCCTTTTTTTATTAAGTAACTGCTTAATGTAGATTGGTAGATGATATAATTCAGTTTATTAAAATGTCTGTTTATACTTCCACAGGATTTCTGCGGCCTATGACCGCGTACACACAGCCTACACGCTCGTAAGTGTCCCGCGCGTTCCGGGTTTCCACATGTGATGAGCATGCGCGAAAACCCAGAACTTGCAATCTGTCATGTTTCAGCAATGTGATCGTCCGAATCCCGAGGAATGGATATTCACCGGAGCAGAGTTGGGCTATTTGCTGAATTACTGCCCAGCGAATGCCCACGAAACTCTTATGCCTGGTAAAAGCAGACATAAGGCCTTCTTTTACCAGCGTAGGGATTTAAATAAATGTTAAAATATTTGTTTTTAAATGAGTTAAACATTTAACAACATTTAAAATTAGTTTAGGTTATTTTTGGCCCCTTTAAAAAGGTCTAAATTTATTTTAAAAAAAATATAATTTTTGTTTAAAATGTTTAATTAAATTGTATTTTGATTAATTTGCAACATATGATGATTTATTTGTATTTAAGTGGGGTGAAAGTGTGTTTATTAGGGGATTCCTATTATGTTGATGGGGAATCCATAAGCACAATGAGAATCCCCCTTTGTGATTGGTTGGGCTGGCTCACGTGATCTCAGGGACGCTTGCGAATCACATGCGCCCCTGGGAGATGTGGTCCTTTACGCAGGTGTATGTCTGCAGGCCCAGGAGCACAAGAGTGCAAAGGTATGGAGGCACCAAGTAGGTACATACTTTTCTTGCAGTTCGGAGACCACCGGCCACAATTTCCAGCTCATAAGTTCTTGTGCTACAAGTGTTGGGAGGGCAAGATGTCTGCAAGAAAGTGGGGCCATGAGGATGGAAGAGTAAACTGAAGTTTAGCTTAAGATCTTTCTCTCAGTTCATGCCACTTATTACTTCTGCAGTATTTACTGGGTAGGAATTATTAGCTAAAGAAAATATTTATTGTGAGGTGGGTGATTCTATTAAGAAGCTTTTTGCATTGACCAGAAGCTGCTTCAGTGCAGGAATTCCAGAATAGGAGCACTGTAATAAGGATCAATGAATAAATTCACTCGGGGTACAATAGTCTGACATTCTGACACTCCAGTGCAGTGCTGAGGGAGTGCTGCACTGTCGGAGGTGCCGTCTTTCGGATGAGACGTTAAACCGAGGCTCCGTCTGCTCTCTCAGGTGGACGTAAAAGATCCCATGTCACTATTTTGAAGAAGAGCAGGGAAGTTATCCCTGGTCTCCTGGCCAAATATGTATCCCTCAATCAACACAACAAAACATTACCACATTGCTGTTTGTGGGAGCTTGCTGTGAGCAATTTGGCTGCGCGTCTCCCACATTACAATAGTGACTACGCTTCAAAAGTACTTCATTAGCTGTAAAGCGCTTTGAGACGTCTGATGGTCATGAAAGGCTCGATATAAATGTAAGTCTTTCTTCCTTTTCTTTTTCTGATGCGCAATTTGGAATGGGCAATCAATGTTGGCTTTGCCAGCGACGCCCACATCCCAGGAACAAATAAAAAGAAAACAAGGACCTTTACTTAGGATTGATGGATCCATATTTCATTCTCATATCCACCTAGAAGACACAGCTAGCTTCTGTTTCTCACCTCCATTCTGTGCTCTGAAGTACTTATTTTGAAATGAACATTGTTGGACATGCTGCGATCAACTTTGATTAAATTAAGGAGGCGCAAAGATGAGAAATCAAGTCATCGTGTCGGTGCAATTTAAGGCACTCATTTGACTAATAATCTATTCAGCAGCAAATAACAAGAACATAAACAGAACCAACACATTAACTATATTTATAGGACAGGTTGCAGCTGGGATTAATAAAGGCAGCTGTAGGCTTCATTACACAGGAGCAATTGATGGTGGTACTTAAGTGTCTTAGATATTTTGGCCCCAAGTTTCCACACGCGGCAAAACAGGTGCCCCTCCGAGCTGGGCGCCCGTTTATCGCGCCGAAAACGGTGCCTGAAAAAGAACGCGCTATTCTCGAGCGCTTTGCAGCTCGTTGTCTGCTTGGCGTGGCGCACAGGGGGCGGAGCCTACCACTCGTGCCGATTTTGTAAGTAGGAGGGGGCGGGTACAATTTAAATGAGTTTTTTTCGTGCCGGCAACCCTGCGCGTGCGTGTTGGAGCGTTCGCGCACGCGTAGTCTGAAGGAAACATTGGCACTCGACGATTTTAAAAAGTGCTGCAGAAAAAGTGAAAATATGTTTATTGAACCCTTGCAAAGGATTGTATTTTAATTTTCTTGATATTTCTGTGTGTGAGGGTGAGGGAGTGCATTCTGTAATTATAGATAGACTGTGATAAACGGGACACATGCACTTGTTTGAGACTATTCAAATTCTTTGTAGCTGTTCAATTTTTAACATTTTTTAATAAAACCACATTGCCCTTCCATGATCAGCACTGAGGCTTCTTGCAGCTTTCTCCCTCCCTCCCCCTGCCGTCTGTCGGGCCTGACGGCAAACCGCTGCCTCAAGTAATGAGGCTTCCTGCAGACTTCTCCCTGCCTCCCCCTGCCGTCGGTTGGTCCCGACGGCAAACCGCTGCCTGAAAGGCCTGCCTGAAGCACTTTCACACAGGTAGGAACTGGTTTATTTAATCTTTTCTTTGCTTATAAATTTTTATTCAGGTTGGATTTATTTGTATAATATTTGTATAAGTATAACTAAGGATTTATTGTAGAATTTAATGACTTCCCTTCCCCCCCCCTCCCCCCCCCGCACCTCGTTCCCGACGCCTAATTTGTAACCTGCGCCTGATTTTTTAATGTGTAGACAAGGTTTTTTCAAGCCTACAAAAATCTTCAGTTGCTCCATTCTAAGTTAGTTTGGAGTACGTTTTCACTGTGGAAACTTTCAAATCAGGCGTCAGTGGCCGGACACGCCCCCTTTTGAAAAAAAAAAATTCTGTTCAAAAGTGAAACTGTTCTACCTGACTAGAACTGCAGGAAACTTAAATGTGGAGAATTCCGATTTCTAAGATACTCCGTTCTCCACCAGTTGCTCCTAAAAATCAGGAGCAAATCATGTGGAAACTTGGGGCCATAATGTGTGGTAAGATTGCTGTATTGTCTCTCTTTTCTCTCGTGTCGAGGATGACTTGCTTCCACACCAACAAGGGATGAGTTTACAGGTGTTTCAGTGAGGGACCTGACATTCCAGGTCCCGAACTACATAGTGAAGGGTGGAAGATGCCTGTGCGTGGATTCTTTTAACGTGTGGTGGCTGTTGCACACCAGCCACGAAACGGGCTTGACAGAGCAAGGTCTTGGTCAAGTGGGAAGGGTTAACCATGATGACTGGAGACCAGCTCTGCTGCACGGACCTAGTGCGCACACATATCGCAGTGTGGGCTGGCCCGTGCTGTCCTTGGGCCCTCGCCTCTTCTGGGCCCCCACCACAACGCCCCTGGGTCCAGATCTCTCATCGCTCCTCCGCCACGATCATTCGCTGCACCACCGCCACGAACTCTCGCCGCTCCTCCGCCCTGACCTCCTCGCTCCTTTGCTGTACCGGGGCCCCGCCGGTGGTCCTGCCCACGTTCCAATCGGCGACCTGGATTTTGATTACATCAATCCAGTCGCCCGCCTCAGATCCATCGCCCTCCTGGGACAGGTCGCGCTGCTCCCTGCAGGGGCTGGCTCCTTTTTATCTCGGACCTGCGGCTGGAGTTTCCTCGCAGGCTGGGGGCACCATGCTGTCCAGCGCCGCTCTGCTCCGCTCCTTTAATCCCCGACAGCCCTGGATAGCGTGGCGCTCCCGGCCTGCGAGGAAACTCCAGCCGCTGCTGTATTGTACCTGGAGTGACAAATGCCACTTTGGTTTAATTTAAAAACTGATAGCTGCATATCCTGTTCGTGATTTCCATGATAGTTTTACTTCTTTTTCTCTCTCTCGTTCTCTTTCCACTGTTTGCTGCTTCAGTGGCACACCAGCGATAAACATGAGATCAACTTCAATTAAAGGAAGATCAGCTAGGATCCAATTGAATGGTGGAACAGACCGGAGGGGCTGAACGGCCTACTCCTGCTCCTATGTCCCTGAACAGTCTGCGGGGAATGCATGTCAAACTCAACTGTGACCACAAGGGGATCCTAATATTTACTACTCTCATTATATCTTTCCGAAATGGTTACTGCTGCAATTAATTATTCATCGACTGCTGGCACGGTCCTTTTGTTCATTGTTTCCACGCCATAGTCCAGCTGAGGTCTGCAGAACTTAATCCCAGTGCGCTCCATTGCCATTTAAAATGGTAAGGTACAAATTGAGTTCAGGAAATAAATGTGTTTCATCCTTGCTAGTTGAATTACTGAAGATATCCATTATGCAACAATGGCTGTGGGCTCCCTACATTAAAGGAATGTATTTCAAGGCCGATCTCAAATAATGCACCTTTCGTCTTGTGGTTAAAATCCGGTTCTCGGCTCCCCAAAAGGCTGGGGATGCTGGGACAATGGGAGCTTTCAAGACTGAGATCGTTAAATTTTTGTTAGGTAACAGAATGGAGCTAAGGTAGGTGAATAGAGTTGAGGTACAGATCAGCCATGATCTAACTGAATGGGGGAGCAGACTCCAGTGGCTGAATGGCCTCCTCCTGTTCCTGTGTTAGGATCCAAATTACCATGAGTTTGGTTCATTTTCCCAGTAGATGGAAGTTCGTCGCCTTTCACTGTGGCCACATTTTGATCCCATAGAGGGAGTGCAGCGAAGGTGCACCAGACTGATTCCTGGGATGGCAGGACTGTCGTATTAGGAGAGATTGGGTCGACTAGGCCTGTATTCACTAGAGTTTAGAAGAATGAGAGGGGATCTCATTGAAACATAAAATTCTGACGGAGCTGGACAGTCTGAATGTGGAGAGGATGTTTCCCCTGGCTGGGAAGTCTAGAACAAGGTGTCACAGACTGAGGATACCGGGTAGGAAATTTAGGACTGAGATGAGGAGAAATTTCTTCACTCAGAGGGTGGTGAACCTGTGGAATTCTCTCGCACAGAAGGCTGTGGAGGCCAAGTCACTGAATATATTTAAAAATGAGACAGATAGATTTCTAGACACAAAAGGCAGCAAGGGGTATGGGGAGAAAGCAGGAATATGGTATTGAGATAGAGGATCAGCCATGATCATATTGAATGGCGGTGTAGGATCGAAGGGCCGAATGGCCTACTACTGCTCCTATTTTCTAAATTTCTATTACTCTGCAAACATCTCCGCAGTTAAGCAGAGCCAGGCCTGGTTCGTTCATTTTGGTAGAGTAGTGGTCATCATGGTCATCATGGTCTCTGGTTTGTTACCAGGCAAACAACACAAAGTTAATCGAGCGCTTCACAACCATTTGAGCTCTATAATTGGGGCAAAGCAGCACTAATTCTGCAATTTTGCTCAGGGAAGCTATAAGTTTGGAAAGTGTGAGGAACTAAATCCTGCCTGCTGCTGGGTGCTCGAGCTGAGGTGCATTGTCGAGGTGATTTAGTACGAGCTCCCAATTACCTGGCCAATGACCTCAAAGTGATTCACGCTCCCAAAGGAAGCAAAGTGGGAAATGCATGGCCCAGATTTTGCTGGAGCAGGGCCCTTAGTTAGACTTTCCCCCTCATCCCCTCAGCTCAAAATTGTTTGGTCCTGTAAGTTGCTGGAGGTGTGAGCTGATAGTGAGGGCAACAGAGCATCTGGGACCTCAGTAAACGGCGGGGCCAACCGTCTACCCCTTTAACCAATGAGATTTAAGGATTGAGAAATAAACAGAGGAAGGACTGAGAAGTAAATAGGGTGAATTCGCGTCAAATCAGGAACAGAGAGAGAGATAAAAAGAGGGAAGGACTGGATTAAGAGAGAGAGAGAAAAAAAGAGACAGAAAAGAAAGCTAAGAAAAATATTATTAAATGTTAAAATTTAAAAACCTCTACCGACAATTTACTACTTGTCAGAATGAGAGTCTGCAGGTTAAATTGTTCCCTTTCTGGGCTGGAGAGTTGAGTGGCATGGCAGGAAAATAAATCTCATCGTTAAATGGTTACTTATACTGTTAAACGCCAGCCCAAACTCCCTGCGGTGAGTTTAATTGTCAATTAAGGTGAAAATGCAGCAAATTTATGAAACTCACGAAGAGGTGAAGAGCGAGATGCTTTTTTTTGCGAAGTTAATGGTCCAGCAATCTGTGGCAATTCGAAATTCACGGGGTATCGCTTCCTCACCACAAGTTGTTGGACGATTTACCACATAATAACGGTGCGTGCCATTAAACTCGTAGCAAAACTATGGGTCATTTTGACCTGTCCAGGTAAACGTTTACACTGTTACTGTACTTTACAGTATGATGAAAAGAATTTTGAGTGTAGTTAGTGTTGTAGGGCCATGACCATCACAAGGCCCAGCAACACCCAATGTTCTGCATGGTGGGGCAGGCAGCAGTCTCTGCATTTTTCATGATGTGAATATACTCTTATTCATTCTCCTCAGAATCTTAAAACCACGGAACGCATCACCTTCTGATACTAAATCAGGACCTGGGGGAAAATCGCCATCACAATTGATCACATTCCTAGTGCATGTAGGTTCCTACCTCTCCTGAGGGCCAGTTGCTTCAAATTTAAAAATTCAAAAGCTGATACTTCTCCCCTCCTTTCCTCCAGTACTCACGCCCCCTTCCCGCAACCCCCGCTGTCCCCCCCCCCGCTCCCTCCCGCATCACCCACCGCACTCCCCCTGCCCTCTCCCCCGCTGCACTGTGTTCCTGTCTCCCCGCTCTATTCCCATCTCCCCGCTCTATTCCCGTCTCCCGGCTGTATTCCCATTTTCCGTCTCTATTCCTGAATCCCTGCTCTATTCCCATCTCCCTGCTCTATTCCCATCTCCCTGCTCTATTCCCGTCTCCCAGCTCTATTCCCATTTTCCGTCTCTATTCCCGACTCCCTGCTCTATTCCCATCTCCCCGCTCTATTCCCGTCTCCCGGCTCTATTCCCATTTTCCGTCTCTATTCCCGACTCCCTGCTCTATTCCCATCTCCCCGCTCTATTCCCATCTCCCCGCTCTATTCCCGTCTCCCCGCTCTATTCCCATCTTCCCACTCTATTCCCGTCTCCCTGCTGCGTTGTGTTCAACTGCTCCTTCCCCCTGCCACATTTTACCTTACCACCTCTGGAGCTGTGTTCCACTCCTCAGCCGCCCCTTCCCCCACTCCCCATCTCTGTTGTGCCCCTCTCTGCACCTCTCGCCCCAAAAGCTCTGCTCCGCATCATTTCCTGGCTCGGAATGAGACCAGGCGAAACATCACGACTGTGCTCTAGATCCCAGACTATCTGTAAGCGTCACCAAGAGAATGAGCTGCTTATCTGTAAAAAGAACATTAAGGTGAGATAAATATCATTGTAATATTCAGTGCAGGACAAATGTGTACCTGAGGAAAGTGATAGTTGCTAAAGATATGTGAGATACAAACTGTACTGATAAAGAAATGTTGTCAAGGCTGTTTCAATAAGCTAGTCGGTGTAAAAATAACAGGGCTATGCAAACTGCATTATGCAAACCATAATGGGATAAAGAATGTACTTAAGAAGGAATATCCATAGGCCACATTACCCTGTCTGAAGTTTAAGTAATTTTTTTTTAATTCGTTCACATTCACAGTGCTGTTAGGGAGGGAGTTGCAGGATTTTGACCCAGCGACGATGAAGGAACGGCGATATATTTCCAAGTCAGGATGGTGTGTGACTTGGAGGGGAACGTGGAGGTGGTGGTGTTCCCATGCGTCTGCTGCCCTTGTCCATCTAGGTTGTAGAGGTCGTGGGTTTGGGAGGCGCTGTTGAAGAAACCTTGGCGAGTTGCTGCAGTGCATCTTGTAGGTCGTACAAACTATCTAATACGATACATCAGTGGTGGAGGGAGTGGATGTTTAAGGTGGTGGATGGCGTGCCGATCAAGTGGGCTGCTTTGTCATGGATGGTGTTGAGCATCTTGAGTGTTATTGGAGCTGCACTCATCCAAGCCAGTGGAGAGTATTCCATCACACTCCTGACTTGTGCCTTCTAGATGGTTGAAAAACTTTGGGGAGTCAGGAGGTGAGACACTCGCCACAGAATACCCAGCCTCTGACCCGTTCTTGTAGCCACAGTATTTATGTGGTTGGTCCGGTTCAGTTTCTGGTCAATGGTGACCCCCAGGATGTTGATGGTGGGGTATTCAGCGATGGTAATGCCATTGAATGTCAAGGGGCGATGGTTAGACTCTCGCTTGTTGGAGATGGTCATTGCCTGGCACTTGTGTGGCATGAATGTTACTTGCCACTTATCAGCCCAAGCCTGAATGTTGTCCAGGTCTTGCTGCATGTGGCCATGCACTGCTTCATTATCTGAGGAGTTGCAAGTGGAACTGAACACTGTGCAATCATCAGTGAACATCCCCACCTCTGATCTTATGATGGAGGGAAGGTCATTGATGAAGCAGCTGAAGATGGTTGGGCCTAGGACACTGCCCTGAGGAACTCCTGCAATGATGTCCTGAGAGTGGGATGATTGACCTCCAACAACCACAACCATCGTCCTTTGTGCTAGGTATGACTCCAGCCAGTGGAGAGTTTTCTCCCCGATTCCAATTGAATACTTGATGCCACACTCGGTCATATGCAGCCTTGATGTCAAGGGCAGTCACACTCATCTCATCTCACCTCTGGAATTCTGCTCTTTTGTATAAATATTAAAAAATCCCAGCTAGCATTCTCTGCATACATCTCTTTGTACCATGAAATATAAAATTGAAATTCCTACTTCGACTTAAAGTAGAGTTCTATTCAAATCACACATTTTTTTACATTTTCATTGAAGAGAATTGTAATTATTCACCATGTGATGCTGTATTATTCGTTTAATGTTGGGACCTCAGCTGAATTCTTGTGGTGACTGTAAAAAGAAGCAGGGGTGAGATGAGGGGAGTTTGTTTTACATAGCGAGTTGGTATGATCTGGAATGCGCTGCCTGAAAGGGTGGTGGAAGCAGAGTCAATAACAACTTTCAAAAGCGAATGAGATAAATACTCGATGGGGAAACATTTGCAGGACTAGGGACAGGGGAGCGGGACTAAGTCCATACCTCTTTGAAAGAGCCGGCATAGGCACGATGGGCAGAATGGCCTCCTTCTGTGCTGTATCATTCTTCGATTCTATGATTCAGTGTTTACTTGGAATGTTTCTTTCCCCCTTGTTTTCCGGTGGGTGGTGGGGCGGGGGGTATAAACACGCCTCAGAAATCGAAAGCATTTGATGTACTGCAAATGATCAGATCCTCTGCTGGTTCAGTGACTTTATCCGCTGGGCCCTAGAGTTTAGGATGGTCCCAGAGCTGTATTGCAGCTGATCGCCACCAGGGCATGGGTCTGGGCGCTACAGTAGGCCTCAACATGCTCGGGTCAGAGTGAGGCCAGGGTTCCCTCTCCTGTTTGCTATCCAGTGACTCATAAGAACATAAGAAATAGGAGCAGGAGTAGACCATTTGGCCCCTCGAGCCTGCTCCGCCATTCACTAAGACCTTGGCTGATCTGATCATGGACTCTGCTCCACTTCCCTGCCCACTCCCCATAACCCTTTACTCCCTTATCGCTCAAAAATCTGTCTATCTCCGCCTTAAATATATTCAATGACCCAGCCTCCACAACTCTCTGGGGCAGAGAATTCCATAGATTTACAACCCTCTGAGAGAAGAAATTCCTCCTCATCTCAGTTTTAAATGCGCGGCCCCTTTTTCTGAGACTAGGTCCCCTAGTTTTAGTTTCCGCTATGAGTGGGACATCCTCTCTGCATCCATCTTGTCAAGACCCCTCATTATCTTTTAAGTTTCAATAAGATCACCTGAACGCCAATGAGTAGAGGCCCAATCTACTCAACCTATCCTTATAAGTCAACCCCCTCATCTCCGGAATCAACCTAGTGAACCTTCTCTGAACAGCCTCCAATGCAAGTATATCCTTTCTGCTGGAGGGGAAGGTGGCAGGGGGGGTGGATACTGTGAGAGGACAGGAATGGGCATGTGATGCCACCGGTAGTCAATTAGCCAGCCATAAAGGCTTATGCATGAACCACGGTCACTTGACTCAAGCACCAGAGGGCCCGTAGTGCCTATGGAACTGTTCTCTTCTTCTTCGTCTTCTTCTTAGTCGAGCATGACTTGCTTCCACACTAAAAATGAATTCTAAGGTGACTGATGAGACCAATGCGGGCTCTACAGTCTCTGTCACAGGTGTGGCAGACGGTGGTTGGAGGAACGGGTGGCTGAGGTGCTTGGGTTGTCGTGCACTCCTTCCGTTGTTTGTGCTTGGCTTCCGCGTGCACCCGGCGAAGAAACTCTAGGTGTTCGGCGCCTTCTCGGATGCTTCTCCTCCACTTTGAGCGGTCTTGGGCCAGGGATTCCCAAGAGTCGGAGAGGATGTTACATGTTTTCAAGGAGGCTTTGAGCGTGCCCTTGAAGCGTTTTCTCTGCCCTCCTGGGACTCACTTGTTGTGGCGGAGCTTGGAGTAGAGCGCTTGTTTCGGGACTCTAGCGCCGGGCCTGTGGAACTGTACACCAACAAGAGGTCAACTTCTATTGGTGAGGAAGGGGGATTGGAGAATATTGGAAAGGGAATAAAAAGAATCCCCGCTAGCAATCTCTGCGTGCACCTCTTTGTACCATGAAATATAAAATTGCATTCCCTACTTCGACTTAAATCAGAGCACTATTCAAATCACACACTTTCTTACATTCTAAATGAGACTAGTGCTAGGAATTATAATGTAGGTCAGCATTTGGACTGAGAAATATTAAGAATAAATTTAAAGCAGTTATACAACTCGCTCATATTTTAGTCCGTAAAGTTGTATTATTGCAAATATTTATCATTTGGCTGACAGCCTTAATCAGATTCACTTCAGTTATGCTATAATGCAAATGAACTACAGGCACACAGTACTGCAGACACAGGGGAACATCGCCAGAGGGTACTTTCAAAAGTAATTAATGCCTACACAAGAACACAAATATTAAGAACCAAATACTTGCCACAAATCACCTGGGCGATACATTAAAAAGGCAAAGGCAGAAATGGGCAGGCAGTTGATGTGCAAATTACAGAGAAAGATCGAAAATAGGTGCAGGAGCAGGCCATTCGGCTGTTCGAGTCTGCAACAACATTCAATAAGATCATGGCTGATCATTCACCCTCAGTACCCCATTCCTGCTTTCTCTCCATATCCCTTGATCCCTTTAGCCGTAAGGGCCACACCTAACTCCCTTTTGAATACATCTAACGAACTGACCTCAACAACTTTTCTGTGGTAGAGAATTCCACAAGTTCACAATTCTCTGAATGAAGAGGTTTCTCCTCATCTCGGTCCTAAATGGCTTACCCCTTATCCTTAGACTGTGGCCCCTGGTTTTGGACTTCCCCAATATTGGGAACATTCTTCCTGCATCTCACCTGTCTAAACCCGTCAGAATTACGGTGTCGGATGAAGAGAGCTGACAAGAACAACAACAACTTGTATTTATATAGCGCCTTTAACCTTGGCACTTCACAGGAGTATTATAAGACAAAAAGAATAATTTGACACCAAGCCAGATAAGAAGAAATTACGGCAGATGACCAAAAGCCTGGTAAAAAGAGATAGGTTTTAAGGAGCGTCTTGAAGGAGCAAAGAGAGGCGGAGGTTTAGGGAGGGAGTTCCAGAGCTTGGGGCCTAGGCAACTGAAGGCATGGCCGCTGCTGGTTGAGCGATTATAATCAGGGATTCTCAAGAGGGCAGAATTTGAGGAGTGCAGACATCTTGGAGGGATTGTGAGGCTGAAGGAGATTACAGAGATAGAGAGGGCCGAGGCCATGGAGGGAGTTGTAAACAAGGATCAGAATTTTGAAATTGAGGCGTTGCATAACTGGGAGCTAAAGTAGGTCAGCGAGCACAGTGGTGATGGGTGAGCAGGACTTGGTGCGAGTTAGGACACAGGCTGCCGAATTTTGGATGACCTCAAGTTTACGTAGGGTAGAATGTGAGAGGCCAGCCAGGAGTGCGTTGGAGTAGTTAAGTCTAGAGGTAACAAAGGCATGGATGAGAGTTTCAGCAGCAGATGAGCGGAGACGGGCGATGTTATGGAGGTAGAAACAGACGGTTTCAGTTATGCCGCAAATATGCGGTCAGCAAAGTCAGCAAACGCACACTAAACTAGAAACAGGAAAAAAGGTGGCGTGTGCAGCCTGGTTAAAAGCAGAGTGCAAAATACCAGAATCGTAAGTCAGCTTGTTTTATTACTGGTGTAAGCTTGCCGTGCCTACTGTGTGTTTGGTGGAATACGAGCTCACAAAACCTGAGTTCGACTATCTGCTCCGCAGTCCAATGACAACAAGCCTGCACATACTGCCCCTCTCCCCGCTCGTTAGCTTCTCAATGGTGGTTACAGTTTAATTTTTTTTTATTCGTTTCGGTATGTGGGTGTCGCTGGCAAGGCCAGCATTTATTAGCCATCCCTAATTGCCCTTGAGAAGGTAATGGTGAGCCGCCTTGTTGAAATGTTAAGATTGTTTACAATGAAAAGGTAAAGGGTCCCAGGTTGCACAATGCAGTTGGCGTGCAAAACCAACATGCAAGTGGTTCTTCAATAATTCCAGGGAATGTGTCTCCGGTATGCTAACTGGGAATCCATTCCCAACTGTTGGTCACTCTTCGTGTGAAGAAGTTCTGCTATCAGTCTTAAATTTGTCTTTTACTAATTAGAACTTATATCGCAACAACACTCAAGAAGCTCAACACCATCTATGACAAAGCAGCCCACTTGATCGGCACCTTCAACTCCCTCACCACCGGTGCACCATGGCTGTAGTGTGTATCATCTACACGAAGCACTGCAGCAACTCAACTAGGCTTCTTCCACAGCACCTCCCAAACCTGTGATCTCTACCACCTCGAAGGACAAAGGAAACAGGAGCATGGGAACACCACCACCTCCATGTTCCCCTCCAAGTCATGCACCATCCTGACTTGAAAATAGATCGCCGTTCCTTCACCGTCGCTGGGTCAAAATCTAGGAACTCCCTCTTGAACAGCACTGTGGGAGTACCTTCACCACACGGACTGCAGCGGTTTAAGAAGGCGGCTCACCACCACCTTCTCGAGGGCAACTAGAGATGGGCAATAAAAGCTGGCCTTGCCTGCGACGCCCATATCCCGAGAATGAAAAAAAAAACATCCTGGGTGATTTACCTAAGTGTAAGCTCTGCATTCAATCTCCAAGAAGGTGTCGTATTTGACACCGAGATGAGCTTCTGACCACATTGAAGAATATAAGACCATAACAAAATAAGAAATAGGAGCAGGAGTAGGCCATTTGGCCCCTCGAGCCTGCTCCACCATTCAATAAGATCATGGCTGATCTGATCATGGACTTTGATCCACTTCCCTGCCCGTTTCCCATATCCTTGACTCCTTTATCATTCAAAAATCTGTCGATCTCTGCCTTAAATATATTCAATGACCCAGCCTCCACAGCTCTCTGGGGAAGAGAATTCCACAGATTCACAACCCTCTGAGAAAAGAAATTCCTCCTCATTTCCATTTTAAATGGGCGACCCCTTATTCTGAAACTATGCCCCTAGTTCTAGATTCCTCCACAAGGGGAAACATCTTCTCTGCATCTACCCTGTGAAGGCCCCTCAGAATCTTATACGTTTCAATAAGATCACCTCTCATTCTTCTAAACTGCAAGGAGTCTAAGCTCAATCTGTTCAACCTTTCTACATAAGTCAACCCCTTCATCTCAGGAATCAACCTCGTGAACTTTCTCTGAACTGCCTCCAATGCAAGTATATCCCTCCTGAAATAAGGAGATCAAAACTGTATGCAGTACTCCAGGTGTGGTCTCACAAATGCCCTTTACAGTTGTAACAGGGCTTCCCTGCTTTTATACTCCATTTCCCTTTCAATAAAGGACAATATTCAATTTGCCTTCCTAATTATTTGCTGTACCTGCATGCTAACTTTTGTGTTTCATGTACAAGGACCCCCAGATCCTGCTGTACTGCAGCACTTTGCAATTTTTCTCCATTTAAATTGTAATTTGCTTTTCTATTTTTTCTGCCAAAGTGGATAACCTCACATTTTCCCGCATTATACTCGATCTGCCAATTTTTTGCCCACTCACTTAGCCTGGCTATATCCCTTTGCAGATTATTTGTGTCCTAATCACAACTTGCTTTCCCATCTATCTTTGTATCATCAGCAAATTCGGTCCCTTCATACAAGTCATTAATATAGATTGTAAATAGTTAATGCCCCAGCACTGATCCCTGTGGCACCCCATTTGTTACTGTTTGCCAAACAGAAAATGACCCATTTATCCACTCTCTGTTTTCTGTAAATTAGCCAACAGATGGTTCATCCTTCTTTTATAATCATTCTTTCTCACTGGAATATAACTTTGCTGAGAGTTATGAAGTATCTCCTTAAATGTTTGCCACTGTTTCTCTACCATCTTACCCTTTCCACCTTGCCACCTCTCTCCTCAATTAAGTTGCTCTTTAAAACTTACTTCCTTGGCCAAGTTTTTGGTCACCTGTCCTAATATCCTTTTACGTGGCTCAGTGGCAACATCACAGAAGCTTTCTCTTCCTTTCAGGTACCAATGCAGAGAGTGGCAGCTTCACTGAAATCGGCGGCAGATACCCAGCTATGAAGTAGCCCAGGATCAGAGTCAATGCATATTGAGGGTTACGGAAGCAAGGCGGGTAGATGGAGTTGAGATACAGATCAGCCATGATCTAATTGAATGGCGGAACAGGCATAAGGGGCTGAATGGTCTACACCTATTCCTATGTTGCAGAGTGCCTCCACAGATACCCAGACTAAAGATCTGACAGCAATAGGCGACAGAACGGAGTGCAACATGACCATGGCAACAGCTGTGTCTCAGGGCTTGTAGTTCTGAGAACTGCCATTCGAAGCCCATGCAATTAAAGAGGCAGTGGCAGAATGGATACAAAATTGGCTGAGGGACAGAAAGCAGAGAATAGTAGTGAACGCTTGTTTTTCAGACTGGAGGGAAATATACGGTGGTCACTATTCACTGCTCTTAATAAATATTAATGACCTGGACTTGGGTATACAGGGCATCATTTCAACATTTTCAGCTGACACGAAATTCAGAAAAAAAGTAAATGGTGACGACGGTCGTTACAGACTTCAGGAGGGTCTGGACAGACTGGTGAATTGGGCAGATACATGGCACATGCAATTTAATGCAGAAAATTATGACGATGCATTTTGGAAGGAAGACTGAAGAGAGGCATTATAAATTAAATGGTTCAATTTCAAATGGGGTGCAGAAACAAAGAGGCCGAGAGGTTTACATGCAGAAATCTTTGAAGGTGGCAGGATAAGTTGAGAAGGCTGTTAGAAAGGTTTACGGGATCCTTGGTTGTATAAATAGAGGCGTACAGTACAAAAGCAAGGATGCTAAATCTTTATAAATCACTGGTTGGGCCTCAGTTGGAATATTGTGTCTAATTCTGGGCACCATATTTTAGCAAGAATAACAAGGTCTTGGAGAAGACGCAGAGGAGATTTCCTGGAATGGTACCAGGGATGAGGGACTTCAGTAACTTAGAGAGACTAGAGACACTGGGATTGTTCTCCTTCGAGCAGAGAAAGTTCAGGGGAGATTTAATAGAGGCATTCAAAATCGTGAAGTGTTTTGATAGAGTAAATAAGAAGAAACTGTTTCCAGTTGCAGAAGGGTTGGTAATCAGAGGACACGGATTTAAAGCAATTGGCCAAAGAGCCAGAGGTGAGATGAGGAGAATTATTTTTATGCAGCGAGTTGTTATGATCTGGAACGCACTGGCTGAAAGGATGGTGGCAGTGGATTCAATAGTGACTTTCAAAAGGGAATTGGATAAATACTTAAAGGGGAGAAAATTGCAGGGGTATGGGGAAAGGGCAGGGCTGTTGGATTAATTGGATATCTCTTTCCAAAGAGCCTGCACAGGCATGATGGGCCAAAATGGCCTCCTTTTGTGCTGTTAGATTCTGTGGGGCTGATTTTCAGGAAGGCCAAGTGCTGCCCAAAGTGCTGCTGATGGCTGGCAAGGTACCGGACGGTACTTTGGGCGGGATATTCATGAAGAAGGTCCGTCGACGTTCAGCGGGCAGCAAATGGACAACGTACACTGCCAATCTGGGCAGGAGTGGGAGGGATTTCTCATTCTCGGCGGCAGAGGCGCTTGCCGCCCAAGTGTTGCTGCGGATGGTGTCGGGCCCACGGAGGGTCGAAGACCTGAAAAAGAAATCACCAATAAAAAATACAAAACCTATCCGGAGACCTTCAGAGGACCCCATTCAAGTAAGTCGCTGTTGAAAAATGATTTTAAAATGTTCACTTACCTTTTTGTCAGGTTCTTCAGACTTACCGTCGGGGACAGACCAGCCTGTAGCCAGCGGTCCACCTCCGTTCTGCCGCCGACTCCCGCCCAGAGGAATCTGGGAGCTCGGCGGGCGGGAGCTCAGTCTGCTGACGTCAGCGGGCGCTTCCCGGTGTCTCTCCTCTCCCGCCCGCTACAGGCCACCTCGAAAGTGGCACTGGGCGGATCTTCACGGAGTAATGTTGCCGAGAGTGGATGGCAGCGGGCGGTGGGCTGCTGAAAATTGGCCCCTATGATTCTATGATCGACCAACCATCCCACTGATCAGTGGGTCCGCAGTTCCAGGGCCCAGCGGAATGGCGACGGCTGGAGTCAACCTGCCTGATACTCCCGTCTCTCATTACAGCAATCCATGCCATCCAATCGGCCTTCCCCCTCACAGCACCGTGCCAGTGGAACGTGGGAAATGGGAGCAGGTTGGCGAGAATTACCCGACAGCGATGGAGCCAGCAGTGCTTCCCTGCCAGGGGAGAGCTGCCAAGAACCGAAGGCTACCTCTGTCCCATGAGCCTTTTGCAGAGCATGAGCAACTAATCACCTCCTAGGTGGCGCCTAGAATGAGTACATGAATAGGCAATATAATGACTCAGCACCCAGGGGGAGTACGTTGTTAAGAAAAAGCAGGTTGATTGTATGCTATTTACTTTGTAGCAAAATAGAAAGAGCATTGACATGACGCGTTTTTATTGCTGCTACAGTCATACAGGAAAGGGTGCACTTCTGTGGTGCTGGTATCTTGGTCAGGTGGGAATCAAGCATTAGGGGGAACAGACAGGAAAGTGGAGTTGAGGCCAAGATCAGATCAGCCATGATCTTATTGCAAGGCGGAGCATGCTTGAGGGCTGTATGGCCTACTCCTGCTCCTATTTCTCATGTTCTTATGTTCTTATGTGATAATGAGTGGTACATTGCTTTTGTTCTCCGATGAAGGGGAGGAGCACGGTCTGCTACTGGCCGAGCTGCTGGAGCTGTTGAAGGACACCCGGTTCAAGGTCAATCCCAAGCAAGCTCAGATCGGTCAGAGGAAAGTCAAATTCCTCGGGCTGACCGTGAGGTTTGGGGAAACATAGAAACATAGAAAATAGGTGCAGGAGTAGGCTATTCGGCCTTTCGAGCCTGCACCGCCATTCAATGAGTTCATGGCTGAACATGCAACTTCAGTACCCCATTCCTGCTTTCTCGCCATACTCCTTGATCTCCCGAGGAGTAAGGACAACATTTAACTCCTTTTTGAATATATTTAGTGAATTGGCCTCAACAACTTGCTGTGGTAGAGAATTCCACAGGTTCACCACTCTCTGGGTGAAGAAGTTTCTCCTCATCTCGGTCCTAAATGGCTTACCCCTTATCCTTAGACTGTGACCCCTGGTTTTGGACTTCCCCAACATTGGGAACATTCTTCCTGCATCTAATCTGTCTAAACACGTCAGAATTTTAAACGTTTCTATGAGATCCCCTCTCATTCTTCTGAACTCCAGTGAATACAAGCCCAGTTGATCTAGTCTTTCTTGATATGTCAGTCCCGCCATCCCGGGAATCAGTCTGGTGAATCTTCGCTGCACTCCCTCAATAGCAAGAATGTCCTTCCTCAAGTTAGGAGACCAAAACTGTACACAATACTCCAGGTGTGGCCTCACCAAGGCCCTGTACAACTGTAGCAACACCTCCCTGCCCCTGTACTCAAATCCCCTCGCTATGAAGGCCAACATGCCATTTGCTTTCTTAACCGCCTGCTGTACCTGCATGCCAACCTTCAATGACTGATGTACCATGACACCCAGGTCTCGTTGCACCTCCCCTTTTCCTAATCTGTCACCATTCAGATAATAGTCTGTCTCTCTGTTTTTACCACCAAAGTGGATAACCTCACATTTACCCACCCTATACTTCAACTGCCATGCATTTGCTCACTCACCTAACCTATCCAAGTCACTCTGCAGCCTCAGAGCATCCTCCTCGCAGCTCACACTGCCACCCAACTTAGTGCCATCCGCAAATTTGGAGATACTATATTTAATCCCCTCGTCGAAATCATTAATGTACAATGTAAACAGCTGGGGCCCCAGCACAGAACCTTGCGATACCTCACTAGTCACTGCCTGCCATTCTGAAAAGTACCCATTTACTCCTACTCTTTGCTTCCTGTCTGCCAACCAGTTCTCAATCCACGTCAGCACACTACCCCCAATCCCATGTGCTTTAACTTTGCACATTAATCTCGTGTGGGACCTTGTCGAAAGCCTTCTGAAAGTCCAAATACATCACATCAACTGGTTCTCCCTTGTCCACTCTACTGGAAACATCCTCAAAAAATTCCAGAAGATTTGTCAAGCATGATTTCCTTTTCACAAATCCATGCTGACTTGGACCTATAGTGTCACCTCTTTCCAAATGCGCTGCTATGACATCCTTAATAATTGATTCCATCATTTTATCCACTACCGACGTCAGGCTGACCGGTCTATAATTCCCTGTTTTCTCTTTCCCTCCTTTTTTAAAAAGTGGGGTTACATTGGCTACCCTCCACTCCATAGGAACTGATCCAGAGTCTAAGGAATGTTGGAAAATGACTGTCAATGCATCCGCTATTTCCATGGCCACCTCCTTAAGTACTCTGGAATGCAGTTCATCAGGCCCTGGGGATTTATCGACCTTCAATCCCATCAATTTCCTCAACACAATTTCCCGACTAATAAGGATTTCTCTCAGTTCCTCCTTCTTACTAGACCCTCTGACCCCTTTTATATCCGGAAGGTTATTTGTGTCCTCCTCAGTGAATACCGAACCAAAGTACTTGTTCAATTGGTCCGCCATTTCTTTGTTCCCCGTTATGACTTCCCCTGATTCTGACTGCAGGGGACCTACGTTTGTCTTTACTAACCTTTTTCTCTTTACATATCTATAGAAACTTTTGCAGTCCGTCTTAATGTTCCCTGCAAGCTTCCTCTCGTACTCTATTTTCCCTGCCCTAATCAAACCCTTTGTCCTCCTCTGCTGAGTTCTAAATTTCTCCCAGTCCCCGGGTTCGCTGCTATTTCTGGCCAATTTGTATGCCATTTCCTTGGCTTTAATACTATCCCTGATTTCCCTTGATAGCCACGGTTGAACCACCTTCCCTTTTTTATTTTTATGCCAGACAGGAATGTACAATTGTTGTAGTTCATCCATGCGGTCTCTAAATGTCTGCCATTGCCCATCCACAGTCAACCCCTTAAGTATCATTCGCCAATCTATCCTAGGCAATTAACGCCTCATACCTTCAAAGTTACCCTTCTTTAAGTTCTGGATCATGGTCTCTGAATTAACAGTTTCATTCTCCATCCTAATGTAAAATTCCACCATATTATGGTCACTCTTCCCCAAGGGGCCTCGCACAACGAGATTGCTAATTAATCCTCTCTCATTACACAACACCCAGTCTAAGATGGCCTCCCCCCTAGTTGGTTCCTCGACATATTGGTCTAGAAAACCATCCCTTATGCACTCCAGGAATTCCTTCTCCACCGTATTGCTTCCAGTTTGGCTAGCCCAATCTTTGTGCATATTAAAGTCACCCATTATAACTGCTGCACCTTTATTGCATGCACCCCTAATTTCCTGTTTGATGCCCTCCCCAACATCACTACTACTGTTTGGAGGTCTGTACACAACTCCCACTAACATTTTTTGCCCTTTGGTGTTCTGCAGCTCTACCAATATAGATTCCACATCATCCAAGCTAATGAACTTCCTAACTATTGCATTAATCTCCTCTTTAACCAGCAATGCTACCCCACCTTGTTTTCCTTTTATTCTATCCTTCCTGAATGTTGAATACCCTTGGATGTTGAGTTCCCAGCCCTGATCATCTTGGAGCCACGTCTCTGTAATCCCAATCACACCATATCATTTAACAACTATTTGCACAGTTAATTCATCCACTTTATTACGGATACTCCTTGCATTAAGACACAAAGCCTTCAGGCTTGTTTTTTTAACACCCTTTGTCCTTTTAGAATTATGATGTAGTGTGGCCCTTTTTGATTCTTGCCTTTGTTTACTCGGCCTTCCACTATTGCTTTTTACCTTTCTATCATCTGTTTCTGACTCCATATTACTTTGCCCTGTCTCGCTGCATAGGTTCCCATCCCTGTGCCATGTTAGTTTAAACACTCCTGAACTGCATTAGCAAATGTTACCCCCAGGACATCAGTTCCAATCCTGTCCAAGTGCAGACCGTCCCTTTTCTACAGGTCCCACTTCCCTCAGAACTGGTTCCAATGTCCCAAGAATTTGAATCCCTCCCTCTTGCAGCACTGCTCAAGCCACGTATTTATTCTAACTATCCTGCTCCCGCTACTCTGACTAGCATGTGGCACTGGTAGCAATCCAGAGATTACTACCTTTGAGGTCCTACTTTTTAATTTAACTCCTAGCTCTCTAAATTGAGCTTGTAGGACCTTTTCCCGCTTCTTACCTATATCGTTGGTACCTACATGTAGCACGACAACTGGCTGTTCACCCTCCCTCTCCAGAATGATCTGCAGCCACTCCGAGACATCCTTGACCCTTGCACCAGGGAGGTAACATACCATCCTGGAGTCTTGGTTGCGGCCGCAGAAACTACTCTCTATTCCCCTTACAATAGAGTCCCCTATCACTATAGCTCTCCCACTCCTTTTCCCGCCCTTCTGTGCTGCAGAGCCACCCATGGTGCAATGAACCTGGCTGCTGGTGCCTTCCCCTGGTAAATTATCTTCCCCAACAGTATCCAAAACGGTATACCTGTTTTGGAGGGAGATGAGCGCAGGGGACTCCTGCACTACCTTCCTGCTCTTGCCTTGTCTCTTGGTCACCCATTCACTATCTGTCCTAACCCTTACCTGCAGTGTGGCCAACTCACTAAATGTGCTATCCACAACATTCTTAGCATCGCGCATGCTCCAGAGTGAGTCCATCAGCAGCTCCAGTGCCGTCATCCTCCTCCACTATATTGCTACCAGTTTGGTTCATCCGATATATATGTAAATTAAAGTCGCCCATGATAACTGCTGTACCTTTATTGCACACATCCCTAAGTTCTTGTTTGATGCTGTCCCCAACCTCACTACTACTGTTTGGTGGTCTGTACACAACTCCCACTAACGTTTTCTGCCCTTTGGTATTCCGTAGCTCCACCCATACCGATTCCACATCATCCAAGCTAATGTCCTTTCTTACTATTGCATTAATTTCCTCTTTAACCAGCAAGGCCACCCCGCCTCCTTTTCATTTCTGGCTATCCTTCCTAAAGGTTGAATGCCCCTGGATGTTAAGTTCCCAGCCTTGGTCACCCTGGAGCCATGTCTCCATGATGCCAATTACATCAGAACCATTAACTGCTATCTGCGCAGTTAATTCGTCCACCTTATTCTGAATACTCCTCGCATTGAGACACAGAGCCTTCAGGCTTGTCTTTCTAACACACTTTGCCCCTTTAGAATTTTGCTGTAATGTGGCCCTTTTTGCTTTTTTCCCTAGGTTTCTTTGCCCTCCACTTTTACTTTTCTTCTTTCTATCTTTTGCTACTGCCCCCATTCTACTTCCCTCTGTCTCCCTGCATAAGTTCCCATCCCCCTGCCATATTAGTTTAACCCCTCACCAACAGCACTAGCAAACACTCCCCCTAGGACATTGGTTCCAGTCCTGCCCAGGTGCAGACTGTCCGGTTTGTACTGGTCCCACCTCCCCCAGAACCGGTTCCAATGTCCTTGCTACTTCGACTGGGAGGCTGATCTTGAGACTGAACTTGAACACTACAGTTTGGTACGGACCCAGAAGATACACCTCATCAGGAGAAGCAGCGAGTAAGCCAGAGGGGTAATTGGTGAGCATTTATCCCAGCCCACAGATCTTTAAGACCACCGCAGAGTGTGAAAAGATGTCGTGTGTCCCAACCAAGCTTTCGGGGTTTTCAGGGGAGGTGTTTTAGATGTGGGTACTTTGCGTTAGGGGCCTGTTTAGAAAGGCCACACTGTGTATAGCATTGCATTTGTTTGTTTTACACACCAGGGTGTGTGTGGTTGTACTGAATGCAGGTGTGTGATTTAACTTTAATAAAGCATTGCCGGTTAAGACCGAGGTATTTGTCCGCGACTCATTGATCTGTTCCGTACAATAATAATTCGCAGCGGTAGAACTATTGTAAAGTGGGGGTGCTTCAAAAACACCGAAGAGAAACCACTTACAGAATCTGGTGACCGTAGGCTGGGTGTACTGAACAGAGGATTATGGAGGATATTAAGGCCAAGAGATCGGCAATGAGGGCGAGGATTTCCCCATATATCTTTGGGAAAGTTAATGTAGCACAACAGTGGGTGCTAGACCTTTTGCGGGCTGAGAGTCTGGAGGACAAAGCTGCTGAGTGGACGGGTAGTAAGGAGTATAGAAAGGCAAAAGAAAAGGCCATCCGGCTCCTGTGTCTGCAGAAGCAAGTCCAACTGCTTAGGGAGCAGGTTGGCTGGCTTCAGGCAGGAGCAGTCAGCCGCAAGGGCCGTGGTATGAACGAGGCTTTTAGATAGGTTGCGTGAAGAAAAGCAGGAGAGGCACACTCAGGAGGAAACCTCCCGTACCTGCAGTGTCAGGTAACAGAGGCCAAGCTCAATGAGCTGGTCGCTCGGGAGAAGACCGCTCGTTTAGCAGGTAATGTGAATGGGCTGGAGGAGCAACTGAAGGATATTAAGGCAGCTTACAGGGTAGCTAGCAGTAGGGGGTTTGAGAGTGGGAATCACGCGCCCTGCCAAGAAAAAATCCAAAGCTTGACTCAAGCTCTTGCCACAGCCAAAGGCATGGTTTGCTTGATGGCCCCGGGGGAAGCTCGGGTGGACTGGGAAGTGGAAGGAGAAGATAGCGAGGATTGGGGGCAGGGTAGGGACATCTGACCACCGCTTGAAGCACCAAAGGGACCCATGCATCCCATACGGCAGCAGAAATATGGTGCGCCCGTGGACGGCCAAGGTCAGGGGGCGCTGCAAAGCGATTTTGTGGTCCCATTCACAAGCTCACTGCTGCAAAATATGATTTCAGGGGTGCCTAAACTTGCCAACGAAGGAGACCATCGGTCCACTTCACGGAGGTGGAACAGGTGGGAGGGATTAATGGGTGTAACGAAGCAGAAGCTGCTATTATTTTCCCTGGAGGGGAAGATGTATCAGGCCCTATCTGCCAAAAGCGAGAGGGGGCAGGGAACCATAGAGGGCTTAAAGGAGGAAATCCTAAGATTAAGGTAGAGAGGACACTGCAACTGGCTGGGGAAGCACCTCAGGTTTTTGCAGAGCTGCTCTGGCCGGTCTATAATAAAGCTTGTCATGGAATGCTGGACCAAGCACAGTGCAGGGGGAGCCAAGGAACCATTGGCTCGGGACCCTAGTGTCAAAGAGTTTGCCCCGGATTAGGGTAAATTCCAAGAACTGGTTTGACCCTGAGCATCTCCAGAACATAGAGGCCGATGTGCTCCGTCACATGAGTCTGGCATTTAAGGCCAGCATGGAGGAGGAGGTCAAACCAGTAAAAGGGAAGGTTCATGAGTTAAAGGCCAGTGAGAGTAGTAAAAGGGAATAGCGCTAGGAAGGGGGTAGCTCAAAGAGGGCGAGGACATGTTTCGGGTGTGGGAAGACAGAACACTGGAGAAGAGACTGCCCGGCCCCGAGGAGGGGGCACGGCAAAGGGGATCCTCCAGTGCCTAAGACAAAACCTGTCGAGGTGAAGGGACCGACCCCGTAACAATTTGATGTTCTGGTGGCCACCCTTCGGACAGCTTTTGTGCCAGAGCAGGGGAGGGTAGACGCTGCCGTGAGCAGGGAAATCCTGACCGCTCTGGTAATCCCACCACTCTTACTAGCACGCACCCAACCTGAGTACCTGTGTTCACTCACGTACGATGAGTGGAGTAGACCATGTGTGAAGATGGGGGTGGGGAGGGTACTGGGGAAATATTTGTTGGACACCGGGGCTTCCAGCACGGTGATTCATGCAAATGATCCGACTTCCTCACCTTTGTCTCGCAAGGTTCCACATGGTCTGGTGGGGTTCACAGGGAAAGAGCAGGCGGGGTCGATCTCCAGGCCGCTAGCCATCGATTTAGGATCACTCCACACAAATGCACTGCTGAAATGGGAGCAGCCGGGGTCAGGAGTCCTAGGGGCCAACTTTATGTTAGCCCACAGAATCATAGTGGATTTGAGGAATCACTGCCTTTGGGGAGCAGTGGGTTCCGATAAGGAGGAAGAAGTTATAGTGATCCTAAGGAAAGGGGAAGGTAAAGGCACAGTGTGTATGATGAAGTCAAAGTGTAATTACGACCTTGAGCAATTGGTCAATACTGCCCCGGCCGAGTACCAGGCTTACGTGCGGGACAATCTCACATCGTTCGACATACACAAACACGACTGCAGTAGGGTGACGGGGTAGACGTCAGGGTACAAAGAGACCCCATGTCCCTACCGCAGGAACAGTATAATTTCCCCGGGGAGGCAGAGGCCGACTTAGAGATGGCACTAGGATCCCTGGTAGCCCAGGATGTGTTGAGGCCCATCGGCACACACGTGAACTCTCCACTTTGCCCGGTTCGGAAACCGGATCAGTCGTGGATGGCCATCGTCGACTATCGGGTGCTCAACAAGAACACCCCAGCTTGCGCTCCCAGTGTCGTGGCCATAGCCAATCTGATGTTACTGCATTCAGCCATTCTTATTCCCGCCTAGTTGATGTGTATTCAACTTAAACATGTTTGGGCCTGCTCCAGGTCAGCTTTTCTGCTGTACAGTGAATATGTACCAGCAAAGTTCAAAACTTATAAGTTTAAAAGTTCACGCCGATGTTTTCGCCGAATCTTACAAGGTGGAAAGTTTTAAGAAGGGAATTCCAGAATTTAGAGTCCAGGCAACTGAAGTCATTGCTGCCAATGGTGAAGCGAATGAAATTGGGATGCGCAAGAGGCCAGAATCGGAGGAGTTCAAAGATCTTGGAGGGAGGTTAAGGGATAGGGAAGCCCATAGAGATAGTTATCCCTGATTCTGAGAACCCCTCAGGGAGTTGGATCAAACCCTGGGAGGAGGAAGTTCAGGTGTGTCTAGTCATAATGGAAACAAAAAAAAATATTTTTAAAAGTGTTGCCCCAGCTGCAGAAATCATAGAATCGTGGAAATTTGCGGCACTGAAGGAGGCCATTCGGCCCATTGTGTCCGTGCCGGCTGAAAAAGAGCTATCCAGCCTTATCCCAATTTCCAGTTCTTGGCCCGTAGCCCTGTAGGTTACGACACTTCAAGTGCACATCCAAGCACCCTTTAAATGTGATGAGGGTTTTTGCCTCTACCACCCTTTCAAGCAGTGAGTTCCAGATCCCCACCACCCTTTGGGTGAAAAAGATTCTCCTCAACTCCCCTCTAATCCTTCTACCAATTACTTTAAATCTATGCCCTCTGCTAAGGGAAATAGGCCCTTCTTATCCGATCTATCTTGACCCCTCATAATTTTATACACCTCAATTAAGTCACCTCTCAGTGTCCCTTTTCCAAAGAAAACAACCCCAGCCTATTCAATCTTTCCTCATAGCCAAAATTCTCCAGTCCTGGCAACATCTTCAGAAATCTCCTCTGTACCCTCTCTATTGCAATCACATCTTTCCTGTAATGTGATGACCAGAACTGCACGCAGTACTCTAGCTGTGGCCGAACTAGTGTTTTATACAGTTCCAGCATAACCTCCCTGCCCTTGCATGCCATCCTTCAACTAATAAGGGAAAGTATCCTGTATACCTTTGTAACCACCTTATCAATCTGTCCTGCTACCTTCAGGGATCTGTGGACATGCACTCCAAGATCCCTTTGTTCCCCTACACTTCAGTGTCCTACCATTTAGTTTGTATTCCCTTGCCTTGTTAGCCCTCCCTAAATGCATCACACTTCTCCGGATTGAATTTCATTTGTCACTTTTCTGCCCACCTGACCAGTCCATTGATATATTTCTGCAGTCCACAGTTTTCTTCCTCACTATCAACCACACAGCCTATTTTTGTATCAGTTGCAAACCTCTTCATCATACCCCTCTACATTGAAGTCTAAATCATTGATATATACCACAAAAAGCAAGGGACTAAGTATTGAGCCCTGCGGAACCCCACTGGAAACAGTGCCCCAGTCACAAAATCACCCATCAACCATTACCCTTTGCTTTCTGCCACTGAGCCAATTTTGGATCCAACTTGCCTCTTTGCCTTGGATCCCATGGGTTTTAACTTTTCTGATCAGTCTGCCATGTGGGTCCTTGTCAAAAGCCTTTCTAAAATCCAGATAGACTACATCAAGTGCACTATCCTCATTAACCCTCCATGTTACCTCCTCAAAAAATTCAATCAAATTAGTCAGACTTGGCCTTCCCTTAACATATTCATGCTGACTGTCCTTGATGAATCCATGCCTTTCTAAATTATGATTTATCCAGTCCCTCAGAAATTTTCCCAACAATTTGTCCACCACTGAGGTTAGGCTGACTGGCCTGCAATTACTTGGTCTATCCATTTTTCTCTTGTTAAACGACATCAAACGTGCTACCCTCATCGACCCTCCTTGTGATCTCCTCAAAGTCTCTGGGCTCCTCAGTGTCAGGAGGTTCTCACTCCTGCCTGTATCAGCTGATCCGAGCATTTGCTGCACCTCACAAGTCTGTCTAAATTAGCCAGCGTGCAGGAGCAGTCCGCACTCAGGGAACTCGCAGCTGCCAAGCCACTGGCTCCCGCTCCGACATGTGACAACGAGGCCAGTGGGAGCTTGGCGGGTGGGTCGTGGGATGGCTCATGGAACCCGAGGGAATTGTTTGTGCAATAGGCAGAAAACCGTTTCCACATGAATTTCCTGTGCCATATATGCACCGCTAATGGTACAGAAAATTGCCGAAGAAGTTTATCCCGCAGACCTGATCGCAGTCAGCAGCACCAAAATGAGACTGTACATCTGGGAGGGAGTGTGCCAGCTGATCACATCGTATATTGTAGGCAAGATCACCAACTTGGGCACCGGAGTGAGGCACCGGAACAAGCAAATTAATTTCCCATATATGCATTGCCTGTTTTGCCAGTCTACATGAATAAGAACATAAGAACATAAGAAATAGGAGCAGAAGTAGGTCATTTGGCCCCTCGAGCCTGCTCCGCCATTTAATAAGATCATGGCTGATCAGATCATGGGCTCAGCTCCACTTCCCTGCCCGCTCCCCATAACCCTTTATTCCCTTATCGCTCAAAAATCTGTCTATCTCCACCTTAAATATATTTAATGACCCAGCCTCCACAGCTCGCAGGGGTAGAGAGTTCCACAGATTTACAACCCTCTGAGAGAAGAGATTTCTCATCATCTCAGCTTCAAATGGGCGGCCCCTTATTCTGAGACTATGCCCCCTAGTTTTATTCTCTCCTATGAGTGGAAATATCCTCTCTGCATCCACCTTATTGAACCCCCCTCATTATCTTATGTTTCAATAAGATCATCTCTCATCCTTCTGAACTTCAATGTGTATAGGTCCAACCTAGTCAACCTTTCATTATAAGTCAACCCCCTCATCTCCGGAATCCCAGTGAATCTTTTACCAAAAGTCAGTGAACAGTACACAGGCCATTACATTACTGGAATATTGTCTCCAATTCTGGACACCACACTTTAGGAAGGATGTGAAGGCCTTAGAGAGATTTTATGAAAATGAACAGAAAAGTTTCTCGAGAATGATTCCAGGGATGAGGGACTTCAGTTACATGGATATACTGGAGGAGCTGGGGTTGTTCTCCTCGGAGCAGCGAAGGGTTGAGAAGAGATTTGATAAAGGTGTTCAAAATCCTGAGGGGCCTGGACAGGGAAGATAGAGAGAAACTGTTCCCATTGGCAGAAGGGTCGGGAACCAGAGGACACAGATTTAAGGCGATTGGCAAAAGAACCAAAGGCAACAGAAGAAAAAACTTTTTTACACAGCGAGTGATTATAATCTGGAACGCACTGACTGAGAGGGTGGTAGAGGGAGACTCCATCATGGCTTTCGAAAGGGAGTTGGATAAGTACCTGAAAGAACATTTTATGCAGGGCTACGGGGAAAGGGCGGGGGAGTGGGACTAGCTGAGAATTGGCACGGGCTCGATGGGCGAGGGAGTGGGACTAGCTGAGGTGCCCTTGCAGAGAGCCGGCACGGGCTCGATGGGCCGAATGGCCTCCTTCTGTGCTGTAACCATTCTCTGATTCTATGGGGGCGAAATTGCCCCTTACTACAGCCCTGTCAGCACCTCTGGGGGGGCCGGGTGCTAACGGGGCACAATGGCGTTGCCCCTGGGGGAGGGGGGCTTACTACTTCCCGGGAAATTGCCCCGGAGGCTTGGCGGGGTGATGCCCCACGGGCCCGTGAGGCTGGTGCGGGCGGATGTCAACTCCCCTTAAAGGTACGGCCTGCAGCTGCCATTGTTGTTGGTCGGCCGACTCTTGGGTCGGCTCGAACATGGCGGCTCTAGCGTGGACCGGGCTGCCATGGTGCAGTATGGCAATCCGTCGTGGGCGCTAGGCTGCTGGCCCGGTCTCACAGGTCCCTGGTGGCTCAGTGGCGGCCACCAAACGGCCATGCAGAGTGTGCAGCGGCCCTCCCCATTAATTGAAAGGGAGAGGCACTGTAGCGCATCAACGCTACGCAGAGCATCCGCGTAGCGCTAGACTCAGCGCCGCGCTGCCGTCCGGGAACGTGCCTCAAAGGAAGACCCAATTCCGCGTCGGGGCGGTGCGATAAAAGTCCCGGCTCCGGAAGTTGGGGCGAGGGGCAATTTTGACCCTATCTTTCGATGATACATAATTCATTAACATGAGAGGATTGGGAATTTTCTTTCCTATTGAGACTCTCCAATACCCACAAACTTTGAATCTCTATTGTCACCCAAATCAAATGATATCATCTTAGCTACTACTGTTAAACAATTTAAGATAGACCTGATTATTACACTATGCAATATTACCATCCAAATGTTGATGCGTTAATATTAAGTACCCCAATGCTCACTATCCACTAGTCAGTAAATATTTTCTCATGTTAAACACCTGCCAAATTCTTCGACGTACATTGCTAAGATCTCTGCAGGACATTTTTTCGATGTATTCTGGTTTCATCTTTTCTTAAGTTGGTGCATACAAGATGACAATGATGTATGTCTGCGGTCTGGCGTCTGAGGTCCCTTGCAGTTATTTCATTTCTCTTTTGTATTGGCTCTGAAGTCTTACTCTTGTCACAATTCTCTTGGTGCCCAAAGAGGCCTCCAGCATCGAAACAACAGATTGCATCTCCCACAAAGTGACAGGAGCGGATTCAGACAATCGTCTTTTAGCGATGACGGCTGGAGCTGCAAGTCAAGGGAGTTCAGGGGGCGCAGGAGAATCACGGCGTGACTTGATTTTCACCGAGATTCCTGGAGACGTTTGCTGAAAGGTTTGCAGAAGTGGATTTTAAAGAGGTTGTCATAAAAACTGCACTGTGTCAAAATGCATTTTGGCCTGGCAGCAGTGCCTGTTCACATTGGGCTTGGCCCATTGCACAGACTGAGCCAAGCCCACCCAAGGCAGGCCCGCCACGCTTTGGGCTGAGGATTTCATCAGCTGCGGACAGAGCGGGAGCAGTTGATGGGAGACTCTTTGTTGGAGCGGTTTTTTGGACATATACTTGACTAGTATACGGGACCAAACATTTGTTTTTATTTTCCCCTTTAATGAATTTTGTAAGGGACAATACTGATGCATTATGTTTTATATAAAAAACACAGTTAGACTTCAAGGTATGCTGGCCTTGAGTTATGGAGATAGGAAAGTGAGATAATGAACGACTGGAGAGATAATTAAGTGGGATGTTTGTCTATACCAGTGCCAAAGAGTCTGCCCTTGTTTATAATGCCCTGTCACAATGCAGGCTGGTTTATATCAAAAAAACTCAGCCTTGGATGAAAAGCTTTGTCTCCGATGTGATGTAAAGTGACGTAATTTGTAAGATAAAAGAACCTCACTGGAGATACCAAATTGAGTCATGGTTCAGAGACAGGGGCCTCTAACACTTCTCCCAAAGCTTTGTCTCCGATTTAATAAACCTCTCTTTATATATTATACAGTCTCGGAAATATTTTTCCACAACAAAATGGCGTCACGAACAGAATACTGTCCGATCAGACGTGATCACTTAAGACAGTATCTGGAATCTGGTGTTAGAGACTGAAAAGAGAGGTGTACAGGCACGATGGGATAGTGTATAAGATACGAGTAAACAGATAGGGGGAGAGGCTGACTAACCAGTTTGAGTTGTCCCTTTAGTAAATAAGGTCTGTGCGGAAGGGAACTGATCGATCCAACCTAGAGCCAAAAACTCCGGTGGTAAGGAAACACGCTAGCTTTGTTGCGAAGACAAAGGGTCTCCACAGAGTAATCGTGGCCGTGAGTATTACAGAAACAAAGGGAAACATCCGAGACTGGCGAACATGGAAGGTAAGGAAGGGAATGTAAAATGCGGGCTGCCTGGGTCATTAATTAATTCCTATCATTAATTGTAACTTGTGTAATTACGTAATGCCATAAAAAAAGCTGATAGTGACTATCTTAAGTGACATATGGATCCAGACATAAGCTTTGTTGAATGAAGAGAGACTTTTGTGAGTGTCTATTTTGAATGAAGAGAGTACTCGAGTGATTTTGACTGTGGAATGAATGAAAGCCTGTTTGGAAAGGTGTGGAGTTGCCTGCCTGTTTTAGATCCACCCACTCTTTCCAAACAGAGTGAAATGTTTTTTTTTAACCCTTCGTAGTGTTGTCCTGTATGTGGGAAGTTTAAGAAACTGTGAACCTTATGGTATTACATTTTAAGTTAGAAACGAAGGTGTGGATATATTCGGATGATAAGTTATGGAGCTAGGAAATGCACAAAGGATAGGTTTGTTGAGTAAAAGATTAAAAAATACATGGTCCCGGTAGTAAAAAAAAAGAAGAATTTATTTGACACGCTCACTTACTTGTCGAAAGAAAACATGCAATTGGGTTGAAAGACATAAATTTAGTCTAGGAATGAGATAAAGAATGCCTTTTAAAACATTCCCATTTTCCTTTGTGTAAAACCTTGACACGAAAGCTTCTAACTTAGTAAAGAAAAAAGAGTTTTAAATTTAGAAATACCTTCAGGGATCAGGTCAAACTCCTGGGCGAGTGGTGAGCTATCTGTGAAGGTGTAAAAGGGACTTTTGAAAAAGGCTAAAACAGTAAGCTTTAGCAGTTTAGAAAAGAAAAAGATAAGGCAGGAAAAGGTCTCTGCCACGGGAACAAGAGGAGGGCAGAAAAGGGGGACTTGCCATAATTGTGGAAAACCGGGCCATTTTTGCCAGGGAATGCAAAGGGAAAGGCAGTGAAAAGCAATGTACGTATTGTGGTAAGAAAGGGCACCTGGAAGCGACATGCTATGGTAAAAATGGCTATCTTAATAAGGCAAGGACCCTGTCAGAACAGGAATACCAGCAGTGGCAGGCGTACAAAGCTACCCAGTGATGTCCGGCGGCTCCTGTACAAAGTAAAAAGGAGGGAAGGATATATGTGTCTGCACTAGTAGGGGCTGACAGTGTGAGATGCGAGTAGACATGGGAGCCTCAATATCCATTACCAATATGTCCCTTCCCGTCATCAACAAGAAGGCTCTGATAAACGGAATAGATGGACAGCCCACACTGGCCTACCTGAGCACCACCCAATTGGTGGAAATTGATAACTTATATATACCCATGAGATTTTATGTATCCAAGTATCGTGAGGGAACAATATTGGGGAATGATGTAATGAGGGAATTTAAGGCCCTGATTGATTGCGGCAAGGGGAAACTGACATGGCCAAAGGCGGATGGCAGTAAGGGAGATTTAGGACAGATAGCCCACCATGTGGACAGTATAGGTGTAGCTACAGCCACAAAAACTGACTGGCTTATCGGGACTGGAGGGTATGGAGGCATATGTGCCTCTGTGCCCGGGGTCTGGGCACAGACAAAATTGGATACTGGAAAGGCGAAGATGGATCCTATTAAAGTCCCTGGACCACCTCATAAACCACACCGACAATACTCTATAAGACCTGAAGCTAGAACAGCGGTTGTAGAAATAGTAAAAGGGCTAGTGGAAAAGGGTATCTTAAAAGAAACAGTTAGCACCACTAACTCCCCAACATGGCCGTTAGGGAAACCAGATGGGAGTTATAGACTCACTATCGACTACACTGCCCTTAACAAGGTCACCCCAAAATTACACCCGATAGTGGCCAGCCCCTCCACAATCCTTACCTTATAGAGTGGGGCCCTGAACAAGAACAGGCGTATAGTAAACTCGAGTCAGAACTAGTCTCCGCACCTGGATTGGGACTGCCTGACATGGGTAAGGATTTCCACATCCACTGTAACAATGAAGGTGGGTTCTATATGGCTGTGGTCACCCAAGATCACGGGGATAAAAGGAGACCTATAGCCTATTACTCTACCACCGAAAGCTCGGTGGTGACTGTGTTATCCAGATGTACAGCCGCGCTAGACTGCGCAGCTTGGGCGGTAAAAATTAAGCGAGCCTGTGGTGATGACTGGGAACATCATTCTCCACACTAAACACACATTGGTAGAAATGTTAAACACAGGAAAACTGAGAACCGTATCTAATATGAGACGGGCAAAGTGGGAAGCAGTCCTCTTAACACCCAACAAAGCGGTAACCATAATTAGGGATGTAGGAAACAACCCCGCAGAAGGTATGATGGGTGAAGGGGAACCCCACTTTTGCGAAGAGGTATGTGAGGATATAGAAGAGGATAGAAAAAAAGACGCCCCCCTTCAAACGGCAAAACAAACCTTGTTTGTGGACGGCTCCCGAAAATACGTAGAGGGACTACCTCGTACCGGATGTGCCGTAGTTAACCAGGATCTAGAGACAGTTAAATCAGGGCGAATTAATGGGGGGTCGTCAGCTCAAGTGGCAGAATTGGAATTATCGGAAAATAAGATTGTTAATATCTATACAGACAGTAGATATGCATTCGGGGTAGTACACGATTATATGACAGCATGGGGGAGAAGGGGTGTTTGCGATGGATAAAGACATAACTTACTAAATACCAGTTGATATCAGCTGTGAAAAAGATATTGGTTTAATTGGAAAAAATAATAATTTGAAGAGGTAAAAAACACTCTCCATTGATAATGATTTTAAATTATTAAAATTAAGTCAGTGCCGCTGGGGCCCGAGACGAACAGATAAGTATTGAGCAGCTACACCAGGACACTTCTGAGGAGGAAATAGGTATGTGGACAAAGCAGGGCGCAACGCAAGGGAAGGATAACGTTTGGAGACGAAACGAAAAGGTAATGGCGCCTGAATGCATACAGAATACCTTATTGGAGTTGCATCATGGCCTGTCTCATTCAGGATGAGAGGCCATGACCGGGAGTCTTGGGAGAGATTGGTGGTGGAAAGGGATGGGGAGAGATATTGCCAAATATTGCCATCGATGCATTACGTGCGCACAATATAATCCAGGCAGGCCCATTAAAATTAAAATGGGACACCAGCCCCGTCCATGGGGGCTATGGGAACATGGACAAATTGATTTCACAGGTCCTTTGCCCCCATCCCATGGAAAAAGATATTGCCGAGTGATTATAGATCAATTTACCCGGTGGGTGGAAGCTTTCCCCACACGTGATTGCTCTGCCTCAACAGTGGCAAGGATATTGATCGAGCAGGTGATTCCCCGATGGGGAGTGCCTCAACAGTGGCAAGGATATTGATCGAGCAGGTGATTCCCCAATGGGGAGTGCCTCTTCAAATAGATTCTGACCAAGGCACCCACTTCACCGGGAAAATTGTAAAAACAATATGCCAGCTAATGGGCATAAAACAAAAATTCCACATTCCCTACCACCCGCAGAGTTCTGGAATGGTAGAGCGCATGAACCGTACCCTTAAGAACGCCCTGGCAAAGGCCATGCAAACGTCAGGAAAAACGTGGACAGAAGTATTACCCATTATATTGATGAAGTTAAGAGCCACGACAAACCGACAACCGGATTAACTCCTTATGAACTAATGACAGGAAGGGCGATGCGATTACCAGAGAACATCATAACAGGGGGGGCCTATGTAGGCCCATTAAAAGACAAAATAAAACGGTATGTTTTGGAACTAAGTACTCAATTAAAAGGGATGCGTAAATTAGTTAGGGACAATCAGGAAGAAAGAGACGCGGAAGCAGAGCTTACAAAGCTCCCTGAAGTCCCGTTGGCGGGAAGTCGCGTTATGGTAAGGGTCCTCCTGGGAAAACCGGGGTTTGCCCCAAAAATGGATAGGACCGTATGAGGTTATAATCAGCAGGGACACTTGTGCCTGCATCGATGTTAAAGGGAACGGACAATGGAAGCATCGGACCCAGCTTAAGGTTTTTGAACCAGCCGTTTAGCACACGTATTAGTTGTTGTTGTTTGTCTATTTACAGATTGACAGCGAGAGATTCTTCAAGCAAGCCATATGGCCATTTTGCCTTTGACTATTTGTTAAATATAGAGTAATAAGATGATGAAACTATATATTGCGATCGGTGCGATTATCATAGTTCGTGTTAGGTCCGGCCTGCTAGCTAGACCGAAACGAGAGTTACATGTGAATACTTTTTTGTATATGTCTTATGTTTATGCGCAAAATGAGAACTTTTCTAGTTGCTGGGTATGTTCGCACATCCCCATACATAGCAAAGGAGGCATCCCTTTGAGGTCAATCTCCCTTAACATTTCGGAAGTAGCAGAGTGGGTAATGCGACAGAACGGTACAGGGGAAGTAAATGATACTTGGAACCAGAGTGGGGATAAAGAAATGTGGAGATCAGGGGGTTACCTTTTGGATGCATTGACGGATGGTACCAGCCGGAATACAATAGGTCGGTACGACCCCGTTCCTGGTTTTGACCAACACCTCAGGAGTTGGAAGGCCCACCGCTGACATTTGTTTCACTAGAAACCTGACCGGTGAGGAAATAGGTTTTGTAGCAGGATACTTTAACCTCGCCAGGTGGAATATAATAGCCAGCGAAACAACAAACCAGGGGTTCTTTGAAATAGAGGGTTTGAAGAATCAGACAAGTAGTCAGGACTGGGACCCTAAGATTAGGTGGCGACGGGGGCTGAGAGAGAGATTGGGATCGAATCTAACAGCATACAATGGCACTTATTTTGTGTGCGGGCATAAGGCCTACCCCTGGTTGCCTCAGAACTGGAGGGGGTCCTGTTATTTGGGATATGTGGTCCCTTTTGTCAGACGGGTATGTACTTTACCAGAAGTACAGACACCAGGTTGACTAAGACGAGATCTTACCCCAGTAGAGAGGCTATTTGGGGTCATGATGCTCCCATTCGGGATAGGACGCACCATGGATGAATTACGTAACCTAGAGACGGTACTGCAACAGATAGTTAACGACACTGCTGAAGCAATAGAGGGCATAACGGCTGAAATGGTAGCCATACACACAATGGTACTCCAGAACCGAATGGCCCTAGATACTAGCACAAAGTGGGGGCACATGTGCCTTAATTGGAGCTGAATGTTGCACTTACATTCCCGATAATCGCTGATCACATAAGAAGGGAGGTAAAGAAGTTATCCATGACAGCAGGAGGATCTGGCTGATTGACTGGCTGTTAGGGGGATCCTGGGGGTCCTATCTTATGCATGGAGTAATTATTCTGGTTATAATAATAATGACTTGCTGTCTGATTATCGGGTGTTTTAATATCTGCTGTAAAGTTATGATGGCTCGACTGATGCCAGTAGCCAGTGTAATCGCCGAAGAAGAAGCACACCTGATGGAAATACCTGAAGACACCAAGGATGAAGAAACAGACGACGTTGACACTGACCACTATCTTTGAAGGGTAGCCTAGAGCTACAGGCAAGGTGGACACACGGAACATCAGGGAAGTAACATACCTCAAAGGATGAATATGATACTATCATTGTGGTCATCTGGATTTCGTGAACATCATCCAGGACCAAAAGGGGGAATATTGTTGGAGCGGTTTTTTGGACATAAACTTGACTAGTATACGGGACCAAACATTTGTTTTTATTTTCCCCTTTAATGAATTTTGTAAGGGACAATACTGATGCATTATGTTTTATATAAAAAACACAGTTAGACTTCAAGGTATGCTGGCCTTGAGTTATGGAGATAGGAAAGTGAGATAATGAACGACTGGAGAGATAATTAAGTGGGATGTTTGTCTATACCAGTGCCAAAGAGTCTGCCCTTGTTTATAATGCCCTGTCACAAATTATATCAAAAAAACTCAGCCTTGGATGAAAAGCTTTGTCTCCGATGTGATGTAAAGTGACGTAATTTGTAAGATAAAAGAACCTCACTGGAGATACCAAATTGAGTCGTGGTTCAGAGACAGGGGTCTCTAACACTTCTCCCAAAGCTTTGTCTCCGATTTAATAAACCTCTCTTTATATATTATACAGTCTCGGAAATATTTTTCCACAACACTCTTTACAAAACATGGGGTAGAATTTGGTCAAGGCCTCCACCCGCCCAAGTGCCGCCCAAAGTGCCACCGATGGCCGCCGAGGTACCGGACGGTACTTTGGGCGGGGTTTTCACGGCCGAGGTCCCTCGAAAGGTCGGCGGGCGACAAATGAACGATGTACACTGTCACCAATCTGGGCGGCAGCGGGCGGGAGGTCTCGTTCTCGGCGGCAGAGGCGCTTGCCGCCCAAGTGCCGCCGAGGATGGAGTCGGGCCCACGGAGGGTTGAACAGCTGAAAATAAAAATCATCAGGAAAATAAATTTTAAAAACTATCGGAAGACCTTCAGGGGACCCCATCCAGGTAAGTCGCTGTGGAGAAAAACAAATAGAAAATGTTCACTAACCTTTTTTTTCAGGATCTTCAGACTTACCATCAGGGACAGACCAGCCTCCAGCCAGCGGTCCACCCCCGTTCTGGCGCCGACTCCTGCTGACTCCCACCCGCATGAATCAGTGAGCTCGGCGGGTGGGAGGTCAGTTGCGCCACTCGGCCGTCCGCTGGTGTCAGCGGGCAGTTCCCGGCAGCTCTCCCCTCCTGCCCGCTCCAGGCCACGTCGAAAGTGGCACTGGGCGGTTCGAGCAGAGGAATGTCAGTGGCAGTGCGCGGCAGTAGGCGGCAGTGAGCGGCAGTGGGCGGTGAGTGCATCAATTTCGGCCCATGGACTATTTGCTTGGACTCAGGTCTCACAATATCTTTTCTGGTGCTGAGGCAATGGAAACTGAGCACTGCAAGCTTCCTGTTGACGCAAATCGCAGGCGGACGACCACTGGATCATGCGGGGCAGCATCATTTCCAATTCCCAGCATGTTCTTGACCGGGATGGGGCCCAGGTCCCACAGCAGGTCCGAATACCATTGCCAGCCTCCACCTTTCCCCCTCCCATTGGCCTTTTGGGGAACAGTGTTAAGCAATGGAAGGAGCCATGGACTGATCAGCAGTCTGATTGGCTGCATTAACGCTTCTTCCATGGCCGTAACCATCTTTATACCAGCCGGTAGTGGGGGAGTCAGTCCTGTATGACAAGTGGGTTTTAAGGGTTCCCACAACCCGTACGATGCGGGGGGGGGGGGGCACTCATACCCACTGGACACGAGTATCCCACTGGACGTCAACCCAGAATTCGAAGCCGGAGCTCGGACTCCACTCGTCGGGAGTGTGTGGAGTGTGGTTCGAACCTTACACCTTCCGGCCCAAAGCCAGGAATGCTACCACTGCGTCAAAAGGCTCACTCCCCGGGCCATTTGCATGAGAAATGATACGTTGGAGAAAGGTGCAACTGCAATAAACGTAACCCGCAGCACGCTTGCACCATAGAAAAATAAAGACTTGCATTTATATAGCACCTTTCACTACCACCGGATGTCTCAAAGCGCTTTACAGCCAATGTAGTGCAGTCACTGTTGTCATGTAGGAAACACAGCAGCCAATTTGCGCACAGCAAACTCCCACAAACGGCAATGTGATAATGATCAAATAATCTTTTTTGTTTTTGTTATGTTGATTGAATATAAGGATAAATATTAGCCAGGACACCGGAGATAACTCCCCTGCGCTTCTTCAAAATAGTGCCACGGAATCTTTTACGTTTGGGAGAGCAGACGGGACCCCGGTTTAACGTCTCATCCAAAAGACTTCTGGAAAGCTACAATGCATAGCTTCTGGCTTCCTCATGCCTTTTAGATTGCTTTGCTCAGTGCATTGCCCCAGTCAACTCCACCAGCCAAACAGATGGAAAATGAGACCAGGAGCAAAAATTTGAATCAATCCCCCTCCCTCTAATAAGTTCTTCAAATTGCAAATTGAATGAGGCACTTCCAGCACTGCCAAGTCAGTAATTGAACTATATTTCAGTGCAAGCAGACTGTGCATAAAAACAAACCACAAAAATAGCACCGACAGAAATTCAGTCCATAAATTCATGAAATAGTTTGTTTGCATCAGAGCTACGTTTTAACATAAGAACAGAAGAAATGGGAGCAGGATTAGGTCATTTGGCCCCTCGAGTCTGCTCCACCATTCAATAATGTGGACTTTAGCAAAGCTTTTGACAAGGTCCCACATGGTAGACTGGTCATGAAGGTTAAAGCCCATGGAATACAGGGCAAAGTGTCAAGTTGGATTCAAAATTGGCTTGGAGGTAGGAAGCAAAGGGTAATGATTGATGGATGTTTTTGTGACTGGAAGGATGTTTCCAGCGGGGTTCCACAGGACTCAGTACTGGGACCCTTGCTTTTTGTGGTATATATCAATGATTTAGATTTGAATATAGGGAGCATGATTGAGAAGTTTGCAGATGACTCTCACATTGTCTGTGTGGTTAATAATGAAACGGAAAGGCATGGGCTGCAGGAGGATATCAATCTACTGGTCAGGTGGGCAGAGCAGTGGCAAATGGAATTTAATTCAGAGAAGTGTGAGGTGATGCACTTTGGGAGGGCTAATAAGGAAAGGGTATACACATTAAGCGATAGGCCACTTAATAGTGCAGATGAACAAAGGGACCTTGGAGTGCTTGTCCACAGATCCCTGAAAGTAGCAGGTCAGGTGGATAAGGTGGTTAAGAAGGCATACGGAATGCTTGTCATTATTGGCCGAGGCATAGAATATAAGAGCAGGGAGGTTATGCTTAAATTGTATAATACTTTGGTTAGGCCACAGCTGGAGTATTGCATGCAGTTCTGGTTGCCATATTAAAGGAAGGACGTGATTGCACTAGAGAGGATGCAGAGGAGATTTACTAGGATGCTGCCTAGAATGGAGAATCTTAGTTATGAAGACAGATTAGATAGTCTGGGTTTGTTCTCATTGGAACAGAGGAGGTTAAGAGAAGAGCTCATTGAGAGGTACAAAATATTGAGGGGCCTGGACATAGTGGATAGTAAGGATTTATTTCCATTGCTGGAGGGATCTATTTTAAGGTGGTTGGTGGAAGGTTTAGAGGGGATTTGAGGGGGGTCTTCTTTACGCAGAGGGTTGTAGGGATCTAGAACTCGCTGTCTAGTAGAGTGGTGGATGCAGAAACCCTCATCACTTTTAAGAGATGGTTGGATGGACACTTAAAGTGCAGTAACCTGCAGGGTTACGGACCTAGAGCTGGTAATTGGGATTAGACTGGATGACCTTTTGTTGGACGGAGCAGATATAATGGTAAGTACTGCAGGGAATAGAATACGGCCAGGGTGATCTCCTGGACTAGTTTCAATCATCTGGATGGGTTGGGGAGATATTTTCCCAGATTTTTTCTCCCTAAATTGGCCTGGATTTTTATCTGGTTTGTTGCCTCTCCCAGGAAATCACATGGCTCCGGTTGGGATGGAGTGTAGAATATTTTAGTATAAGGGGTGTCGCAGTTGTGTGAGGCAGACTGGTTGGGCTGGGTGTTCTTTGCCTTTCCGTCATTGTTCATAGGTTTATATGTAACCTTTAGGGCTGCTGACCGAGGGCCGTGTGGCTCTTTGTCGGTCGGCGTGGACACGATGGGCCGAAATGGCCTCCTTCTGCGCTGTAAATTTCTATATTTCTTTGTTTCTATAAGATCATCTTCTACCTCAACTCTACTTTCCTGTCCAATCTCCATAGCCCTTGATTCCCCTATCGATCTCTGTCTTGAATATACTCAACGATTGAGGCTTCACAGCCCTCTAAGGGAAGAGAATTCCAAAGATTCACCACCCTTTGAGTGAAGAATTTGAATTGGTAATGTGCTCATTAGGATTAAGTTCATATAATGTTCTAAATGATGCTGTTTCTTCCCCCGCAACCCGCACATGTAGCAATTCGTATGCAGAATGTCATATTTAATTCACATATCAAAGAATGCCGCTCACACAAAATAATGACATTTAAATGAGTGTATTGTATCCCCAACCGGCTACCTCCCTAATCTGTCCTGTTCTTAGAATTTCTGTGCAGTGTTTTCTTGACAAGATAAGAGCATAATTTATGCCTACTGTGTCACCTTGCTCCAACAATCCATCCCATTAGTTTTCATGCAACACTTAAGGGAGGGAGATGACCACCAAATGCTTCCTTATCTCATCTTGAAATGCTGCAGTGCGCTCCATAAACCTAGCAGCAGAGCTGGTCTCCAGTCGTCTTGGTTAACCCTCGCCACTGGACCAAGACCTCTGACAAGCCCGTGTCGTGGATGGTGTACAACGACCACCACACGTTAAAAAAAAATCCGCGCACAGGCATCTTCCACCGTTCAATATGCAGTTTGGAGCCTGGACTATTAGATCCTTCACTGAAACACCTATAAACATTTTGGTGTGGAAGCAAGTCATCCTCAATTCGAGGGACTGCCTATGATGATGATGATGATGATGTTGTCGATGATGAAACCTAGCAGAGGTTAGATTCAAAATGCTGCTACACTTGCTTTTCGCTCCAACCTGGCCGCTCCCGCTGTACCTGCCCTCGCTCCAATCACTGACCTGGACCTTGGTGGCGTCCAATCCAGTCACCTGCTTCACAGCCGTCGCTCTCCAGCACGCGCTGTACCTTGAAGTGCTGTGCTCCTTTGAATAGTCTTCCAATAGATAGCACCAGCGAACCAAGGGCAAGCTTATTTTTATTGGTATAAAATATATATTTCATAATATAAGAACATAACATAAGAAATAGGAGCAGGAGTAGGCCAGGGGCAGAGAATGATCATGGAGCAACGTTGATGCCCAGGAGAGGTGCGAGTTCTGGGCCCAGAAGAGGCGAGGGCCCAGGGGCAGCACGGACCAGCCCACACTGCGATATGTGTGCGCACTAGGTCCGTGCAGCAGAGCTGGCCTCCAGTCGTCTTGGGTAATCCTTGCCACTGGACCAAGACCTAGCTCTGTCAAGCCCATGTGGTGGCTGGTGTGCAACGGCCACCATATGTTAAAAAAATCCACGCACAGGCATCTTCCACCCTTCAACATGTAGTTCAGGACCTGGAATATTAGGTCCTTCATTGAAACACCTGTGAACTCATCCCTTTTTGGCATGGAAGCAAGTCATGCTCGTTTCAAGGGACCACCTACGATGACACTTGCTTTGCTGCTCCTCCCAGATGGTCAGTGTGCTGTTTGAGAACCTTTGGAAAGCCTCGCTTCCTGGAACAAGCTTTTTTTTTTTTGTTGACAGCGCAGCCCTCCGGTACGATATGTACAACCGCTGATATTTTTTGTTGGGCGGTGAGATTCTCATCTGGTGCGACATTTGAGCAAAATCTGAGGGAGCGCAGCCTTGATAGATAGAACCATGGGTTGGAGATCAGGCTGTAACCGTATGCCCAGACTCCCTTCCCCCCCCCGCCCCGGTTTGTGCCCCAGTAATATACCCTCACCGATTCTTGCTTGTTTTATTCTGTCTGCTATTCTAACTAAGGCATTAACCTGTTTCAAATAACAGTGACATCCAAGATTATATAATTTAATAGCAAGCTTCATTTTTTTAAATTACCGACTTGAGGGCTGACATTACTCTCAATGGTGTCTGTAACAAACACTTGGGTGTGCATTGATATAAAGTTTCTCCGTGTGGTATTTTAATACATTATTTAACACAAATGAAAGGGTTAACAAGATGCATTAAAACAGTGCACAAAGGACTAATTTCAGGCTTATGATCAACAATGAAATAAAACGATCACAGGTAAGGATTCTTCTTGTGGTTGCGCATCATCAGCATACATTTATTCATGAAGGCTTCTTGTGAAACAGCTCACACATTGTAAAGGAATATTTATGATTCCAATAGAAATACCAAATGACAGAGATCTCCACAGTCGTCTATTTACAATGTACTGCACATCAACACGAGCACTGCCTTTTCCACATCAGCAATTGTTTCATTACTCAATCCTATTTAAAAAAGAAAGACTTGCATTTATATCGCGCCTTTCATGACCACCGAACGTCCCAAAGTGATTTACAGCCAATGAAGTATTTTTGAAGTGTAGTCACTGTTGTAATGTGGGAAACGTGGATAGCAAGCTCCCACAAGCAGCAATGTGATAATGACCAGATAATCCGTTTTTTTAGTGATGTTGAGTGAAGGATAAATATTGACCAGGCTTAACTCCCCAGCTCTTCTTTGAAATCTTTTACGTCGACTTGAGAGAGCAGACGAGGCCTCAGTTTAACGTCTCATCCGAAAGACGGCACCTCTGACAGTGCAGCGCTCCCTCAGCACTGCACTGGTGTGTCAGCCCAGATTTTCGTGCTCTGGAGTAGGACGTGAACACACAACCTTCTGACTCAGAGGCGAGGGTGCTACCACTGGCTGACGCACAATATAAACAAGTGTTATTTTACCCAATGAAAATAGCAGTTGAGCATAATTTGACAACATACATTCAACTGCATTTGATTCATTCAAGTGCAAATTAGATAGATGTTTTTCAGAATGGGCCAGATTTTTCTCTCAGAATAATGGTGAGGCTAATGGCACGCACCGTTATTTATGCGGCAACAGTACAGCGACTTCAGGCGAGGAGCAGATGTCCGGTTAAACTCAAAATTCCAAAAGATGTTGTCCGAGTTGTGCTGTTCCGCCATTAGCTTAACATTAAATGGTGTGATGTTGCTGTATTTGCGAGGTAGATACCAACTAAATGCAGAAAGTTAAGTCAAGTTATTTTGTGTCTAAGTACTGTTTTAACAATATAATCAGTGTTAATTACGACCAATCAACTTCTCCAGCACTGAAACTTAACTATTACTCATTGAAGGATAAATATTGGCCAGGCTCAACTCCTCAGCTCTTCTTCGAAATCTTTCACGTCCGCCTGAGAGAGTAGACAGGGCCTCGGTTTAACGTCTCATCCAAAAGACGGCACCTCCGACAGTGTCTCATTCCTTTAGGTTTTAATTGTTGAAGGATTTTTAAAATGTATCATTTTAATTTTAAACATTTTTAACAACTTTTTCCTTTCTATCTCTTTTCTTTCTCTCTCTTAATCAAATCTCTCTTTCCCGCTCTTTCTGTACCTGATTTGACATTGAATTCACCCACTCTAAATTACATAGAAACATAGAAAATAGGTGCAGGAGTAGGTCATTCGGCCCTTCGAGCCTGCACCACCATTCAATATGATCATGGCTGATCATTCAACTTCAGTACCTGATGCCTGCTTTCTCTCCATACCCCCTGATCCCTTTAGCTGTAAGGGCCACATCTAACTTCCTTTTGAATATATCCAACGGATTGGACTCAACAACTTTCTGTGGTAGAGAATTCCACAGGTTCACAATTCTGTGGGTGAAAAAGTTTCTCCTCATCTCGGTCCTAAATGGCTTACCCCTTACCCTCAGACTGTGACCCCTGCTTCTGCACTTCCCCAACATTGGGAACATTCTTCCTGCATCTAACCTGTCCAATCCCATCAGAATTTTATATGCTTCCATGAGATCCTCTCTCATTCTTCTAAATTCCAGTGAATATAAGCCTAGTCGATCCAGTCTTTCTTCACATCTTAGTCCTGCCATCCCAGGAATCAGTCTGGTGAACATTTGCTGCACTCCCTCAATAGTAAGAATGTCCTTCCTCAGATTAGGAGACCAAAACTACACACAATATCAAGGCCCTGCACAACTGTAGCAAGACATCCCTACTCCTATACTCAAATCCTCTCGCTATGAAGGCCAGCATGCCATTTGCTTTCTTTACTGCCTGCTGTACCTGCATGCCTACCTTCAATGACTGATGTACCATGACACCCAGATCTTGTTGCACCTCCCCTTTTACTAATCTGTCACCACTCAGATAATAATCTGCATTCCTGTTTTTGCCACTAAAGTGGATAGCCTCACACTTATCCACATTATACTGCATCTGCCATGCATTTGCCCACTCACCTAACCTGTCCAAGTCATCCTGCAGCCTTTTAGCATCCTCTTCACATCTCACACTGCCACCCAGCTTAGTGTCATCTGCAAACTTGGAGATATTACATTGAATTCCTTTGTCTAAATCATTAATATATATTGTAAATAGCTGGGGTCCCAGCACTGAACTTTGCAGTACCCCACTAGTCACTGCCTGCCATTCTGAAAAGGACCCGTTTATTCCCATTCCTTGCTTCCTGTCTGCCAACCAGTTCTCTATCCACATCAATACATTACCCCCAATCCCATTTTGCACACTAATCTCATGTTTGGGTCTGTTGTAAAAGAAAGTAAGACTTGCATTTATATAGTGCCTTTGATGACCACCAGATGTCTCAAAGCGCTTTACAGCCAATGAAGTGTAATCACTGTTGTAATGTGGGAAACTCAACAACCAATTTGCGCACAGTAAGCTCCCACAAACACCAATGTGATAATGACCAGATAATCTGTTTTAGTTATATTGATCGAGGGATAAATATTGGCCAGGACACTGAGGATAACTCCCCTGCTCTTCTTCTAAATACTGCCATAGGATCTTTTATGTCCACCTGAGAGAGCAGACGTTTGCTTGGTTTAACGTCTCATCCGAAAGACATAAGAACATAAGAACATAAAAATTAGGAACAGGAGTAGGCTATCTAGCCCCTCGAGCCTGCTCCACCATTCAACAAGATCATGGCTGATCTGGCCGTGGACTCAGCTCCACTTACCCGCCCACTCCCCATAACCCTTAATTCCTTTATTGGTTAAAAATCAATCTATCTGTGATTTGAATATATTCAATGAGCTAGCCTCAACTGCTTCCTTGGGCAGAGAATTCCATAGATTCACAACCCTTTGGGAGAAGAAATTCCTTCTCAACTCTGTTTTAAATTGGCTCCCCCGTATTTTGAGGCTGTGCCCCCTAGTTCTAGTCTCCCCGACCAGTGGAAACAACCTCTCTGCCTCTATCTTGTCTATCCCTTTCATTATTTTAAATGTTTCTATAAGATCACCCCTCATCCTTCTGAACTCCAACGAGTAAAGACCCAGTCTACTCAATCTATCATCATAAGGTAACTCCCTCATCTCCGGAATCAGCCTAGTGAATCGTCTCTGTACCCCCTCCAAAGCTATTATATCCTTCCTTAAGTAAGGTGACCAAAACTGCACACTGTACTCCAGGTGCAGCCTCACCAATACCCTGTACAGTTGCAGCAGGACCTCCCTGCTTTTGTACTCCATCTCTCTCGCAATGAAGGCCAACATTCCATTTACTTTCCTGATTACCTGCTGCACCTGCAAACTAACTTTTTGGGATTCATGCACAAGGACACCCAGGTCCCTCTGCACCGCAGCATGTTGTAATTTCTCCCCATTCAAATAATATTCCCTTTTACTGTTTTTTTTTCCTAAGGTGGATGACCTCACATTTTCTGACATTGTATTCCATCTGCCAAACTTTAGCCCATTCGCTTAACCTATCTAAATCTCTTTGCAGCCTCTCTGTGTCCTCTACACAACCCGCTTTCTCACTAATCTTTGTGTCATCTGCAAATTTTGTTACACTACACTCTGTCCCCTCTTCCAGGTCATCTATGTATATTGTAAACAGTTGTGGTCCCAACACCGATCCCTGTGGCACACCACTAACCACCGATTTCCAACCCGAAAAGGACCCATTTATCCCGACTCTCTGCTTTCTGTTAGCCAGCCAATTCTCGATCCATGCTTATACATTTCCTCCGACTCTGCGTGCCTTTATCTTCTGCAGTAACCTTTTGTGTGGCACCTTATCGAATGCCTTTTGGAAATCTAAATACACCACATCCATCGGTACACCTCTATCCACCATGCTCGTTATATCCTCAAAGAATTCCAGTAAATTAGTTAAACATGATTTCCCCTTCATGAATCCATGTTGCGTCTGCTTGATTGCACTATTCCTATCTAGATGTCCCGCTATTTCTTCCTTAATGATAGCTTCAAGCATTTTCCCGGCCTATAGTTACCTGCCTTTTGTCTGCCCCTTTTTTTAAACGGAGGCGTTACGTTAGCTGCTTTCCAATCTGCTGGTACCTTCCCAGAGTCCAGAGAATTTTGGTTGGTTATAACGAATGCATCTGCTATAACTTCTGCCATCTCTTTTAATACCCTGGGATGCATTTCATCAAGACCAGGGGACTTGTCTACCTTGAGTCCCATTAGCCTGTGCAGCACTACCTCCCTCGTGATAATGATTATCTCAGGTCCTCCCTTCCCACATTCCTGTGACCAGCAATTTTTGGCATGGTTTTTGTGTCTTCCACTGTGAAGACCGAGACGGCACCTCCGGCAATGTCGTGCTCCATTAGCACTGCACTGCAGTGTCAGTCTAGGTTTTGGTGGTGAAGTTCCTGGAGTGGGACTTGAACCCACAACGTTCTGACTCAGAGGCAAGTGCACTACCCACTAAGCCACAGCTGACACTTGTAGACTAATTGATAGAGATTGATCGCTGCGATTAATCAACAACTTCATTGCCGTTGTATCAGGCTACTACCAGGATAGTGGAAGGCAAACTAGTTGTATCTTCATCTAGCAAATCCTGGTTTACTGCTAGCCAATATATGCAGTTGATGTTAGCCAGGGCAGAGTTGTAAACATTTTGACAGCAATCCTTGGATATTAAAGAGCTATTGAAAGAAAATGGGGAATTTATCTTACTGCTCCTTCAATCTTGCTCTGATAGTTCAATAGTTAAGAATACAATCGAATAGTTCTGTCCCGTGAAGTCACTTGATCTTAAATCAGGTATTTCAGGTGCTGCAGGTCATTTAGCAATAAGATGTCAACTGATTGACGGCCGCAACTGATTTGAGTTCTCAGATGTGGTTAACCATCCTGTCGGATATTTTTTAAAGCTCCTTTTACAGCACTATGCTGCTACTTAGAAGTTAGGCAGGAAATTCATTTTACGTTATAATTTTGTTGATCATTTTTCAAACTTATTTAAAAGGCTTATTAAGAACATAAGAATTTGGAACAGGAGTAGGCCATCTAGCCCCTCGAGCCTGCTCCGCCATTCAACAAGATCATGGCTGATCTGGCCGTGGACCCAGCTCCACTTACCCGCCCGCTCCCCATAACTGTTAATTCCCTTAGTGGTTAAAAATCTATCTATCTGTTGCTTGAATACATTCAATGAGCTAGCCTCAACTGCTTCCTTGGGCAGAGAATTCCACAGATTCACAACCCTCTGGATAAGAACATTGATGGGAACAGACTGCAAACTGAACATAGATTATTCAATACCAGCTGTTCCTCTTATATTTCAATTCTAGAATGCCAGGCAAATGAGAAATTATATTGATTGGCATACCATATGCTGATAGCAGCCTATGGCTATCTACTAATGCTGGCGGCATCCTGCTCAAACACTCACATTAACTTTGATGAATAGGATAAAGTTACTGACAAGTTCCATGTTTAAAGTAACAGGAGCAAAATACAGCGGATGCGGGAAATCTGAAATAAAAACAGAAAATGCTGGAACTACCGGGGTTCTGATGAAAGGTCATCGACCTGAAACATTAACTCTGTTTCTCTCTCCATTGATGCTGCCTGACCTGCTGATTGTTTCCAGCATTTTCTGTTTTTATTACAAAACAGGATATGGTTTTCAAAGTATAACAGGTGCCATGCTAGAGACTTTATTATTAGTTCTGAGTTATTTATATGGATACATTAATTGTTATATATGTAAACCTGTAAATACCGTGTTTAACCACCAGAGGGCTCATCCCCTGGAGTCCCAAGGGATCCCACAATCCCTTGGGAGCACCTGTACATAAGGAGGCCTCACAGGCTGGAGAGACACTCTGGAGACCTGAATAAAAGACTACGGTCACACGTTACTTTGAGCTAACAGTATCTGGTCAGATTCATTATGCAAGGCATAACAACTGGCGACGAGATACAGATAATGAACTCTACTGAAATAAGGCAGAGAACCGTGGGCATCCTGGAGAAATTTTCGGAGGGAGATGATTGGGAAACTTTCGTGGAGAGACTTGACTAATACTTCGTGGCCAATGAGCTGGAAGGAGAAGCGAACGCTGCCAAATGAAGGGCGATCCTCCTCACCATTTGCGGGCAGCAACGTATGGCCTCATGAAAAATCTGCTTGCCCCAGCGAAACCCACAGAGAAGTCGTACGATGATTTGTGCACACTGGCCCGGGAACATCTAAACCCGAAGGAAAGCGTTCTGATGGCGAGGTACCGTTATACACATAAAGGAGGTCTGAAGGCTAGGAAGTGGTGAGCTTGGTCGCCGAGCTAAAGCACCTTGCAGGACACTGCAAATTTGAAGGACACTTGGAGCACATGCTCAGGGACTTCTTTGTATTTGGCATTGGCCATGAAGTAATACTTCGCAAACTTTTCACTGTAGAGACCCCAACTTTGAGTAAAGCCATAACGATAGCCCAGGCGTTCATCGCCACCAGTGACAATACCAAACAAATCTCTCAGCACACGAGTGCTGTTGCAAGTACTGTGAACAAAGTAATGTTGTTTTGAATTGTAGCGTACAGGGCAGGACTCACATGCCTGCAGCTGCACGTCCGCAGATGTCTCAGAGTCCACCATCAAGGGTGGTGAATGCAAGGCCATTAACACCTTATTGACGCTGCGGAGGTGATCATCGCTTCCATTCATGCCGCTTGCAAGGGCTGTGGAACAATGGGACACCTCCAATGCATGTGCAGGTGAGCTGCAAACCCTGCTAATCCTGCAAACCACCATGTTGCAGAGGAGGACAGCTCCACGGTGGATCACGATGAACCAGAGCCTCAGACTGAGGAGACAGAGGTATATGGGGTGCACACATTTACCACAAAGTGTCCCCTGATAATGCTGCAGGCTGTGGTTTGCAGGATTAGCAGGGTTTGCAGCTCGCCTGCACATGCATTGGAGGTGTCCCATTGTTCCACAGCCCTTGCAAGCTGCATGAATGGAAGCGATGATCACCTCCGCAGCGTCAATAAAGTGTCAATGGAGCTAGACACGAGCCAGTCCATTATGAGCAAAAAGACTTTTGATAAGCTTTGGTGCTGTAAGGCCTCAAGTCCAGTCCTGACTTTCATTCATACTAAACTGAGAACATATACAAAGGAACTGATTTCAATAATCGGCAGTGCTACCGTAAAGATCTCTTACGACGGAGTGGTGCACAAATGACCACTCTATGTGGTACCGGGCGATGGCACCACGCTGTTCGGCAGAAGTTGGCTTGGAAAGATATGCTGGAACTGGGCATCCGAGCGCTCTCGTCCGTCGATGATACTTCATGTGCCCAAGTCTTAAATAAGTTCCCCATGCTGTTCGAACCGGGTTTTGGGAAGATCCAAGGAACAAAAGTACAGATCCATTTGATTCCAGGGATGCGACCCACCCATCACAAGGCAAGAGCGGTACTGTACATGATGAGAGAGAGGATGGAGATCGAGCTGGATCGGCTGCAATGAGAGGGAATCATTTCGCTGATCTAATTCAATGAGTGGGCCAGTCCGATTATTCTAGTGTTCAAGGAAGATGGCACCGTCAGAATCTGTGGTTATTACAAAGTAACTATCAATCTTTTCTCCCTGCATGATCAATACCCGCTACCAAAGGCAGACGACCTATTTGCGATGCTGGCGGGAGGAAAAACGTTCACGAAGCTGGATTTGACTTCGGCCTACGTGACGCAGGAGCTGGAGAAATCATCGAAGGGCCTCACCTGCATCAACACGCACAAAGGTCTCTTCATTTACAACAGATACCCGTTTGGGATTCGATCAGCCGCGGCGATATTCCAGACGACCATGGAAAGCTTACTGAAGTCAGTCCCGCACACCGTGGTCTTCCAGGATGACATCTTGGTTACAGGTCAGGACACTGTCGAGCACCTGCAGAACCTGGAGGAGGTTCTTAGTCGGCTTAATCGTGTGGGGCTCAGGTTAAAACGCTCAAAGTGCGTTTTCCTGGCACCTGAAGTGGAGTTCCTGGGGAGAAGAATCGCAGCAGACGGCATCAGGCCCACCGATTCGAAGACGGAGGCAATCAAAAACGCACCAAGATCATAGAACGTGATGGAGCTGCGGTCGTTTCTAGGACTCCTGAACTACTTTGGTAACTTTTTACCAGGTCTTAGCACACGGTTAGAAGCATTGCACTCTACTGCGTAAAGGAGATGAATGGGTATGGGGTAAAAGCCAAAAAAATGCCTTTGAGAAAGCTAGAAAACTGTTATGCTCAAACAAATTGCTTGTGTTGTATGATCCATGTAAGCGTTTGGTACTAGCATGTGATGTGTCGTCATATGGTGTCAGGTGTGTACTGCAATAAGCTAGTGAATCTGGGAAATTGCAACTGGTTGCTTATGCATCCAGAAGTCTGTCTAAGGCTGAGAGGGCCTACAGCATGATCGAAAAAGAAGCATTAGCGTGTGTTTATGGGGTAAAGAAAATGCATCAGTATCTGTTTGGGAATAAATTTGAATTGGAAACCGACCATAAGCCACTTATATCCCTCTTTTCTGAAAGTAAGGGACAAACACGAATGCATCGGCCCGCATTCAGAGATGGGCGCTCACGTTGTCCGCATACAACTACGCCATCCGCGACAGGCCAGGCACAGAAAACTATGCCGATGCTCTCAGTAGACTGCCATTGCCCACCACAGGAGATGGCACAGTCCGCAGATTTAATTATGGTAATGGAAGCATTCGAAAGTGAGTAATCATCTGTTACATAGAAACATAGAAACAGAAAATAGGTGCAGGAGTAGGCCATTCGGCCCCTCGAGCCTCCACCACCATTCAATAAGATTATGGCTGATCATTCGCTCAGTACCCCTTTCCTGCTTTCTCTCCATACCCCTTGATCCCCTTAGCTGTAAGGGCCAAATCTAACTCCCTCTTGAATACTTCTAACGAACTGGCATCAACAACTCTCTTCAGCAGGGAATTCCACAGGTTAACAACTCTCTGAGTGAAGAAGTTTCTCCTCATCTCAGTCCTAAATGTCCTACCCCTTATCCTTAGACTGTGTCCCCTGATTCTGGACTTCCCCAACATCGGGAACATTCTTCCCGTATCTAACCTGTCCAATCCCGTCAGAATCTTATACATTTCTATGAGATCCTCTCTCATCCTTCTAAACTCCAGTGAATAACGGCCCAGTTGATCAAGTCTCTCCTCATATGACAGTCCAGCCATTCCTGGAATTAGCCTGGTGAACCTTCGCTGCACTCCCTCAATAGCAAGAACATCCTTCCTCAGATTAGGAGACCAAAACTGAACACAATATTCCAGGTGAGGCCTCACTAAGGCCCTGTACAACTGCAATAAGACCTCCATGCTCCGATACTCAAATCCCCTAGCTATGAAGGCCAACATACCATTTGCCTTCTTCACCGCCTGCTGTACCTGCATGCCAACCTTCAATGACTGATGAACCATGACACCCAGGTCTCGTTGCACCTCCCCGTTTCCTAATCTGCCACCATTCAGATAATATTCTGCCTTCGTGTTTTTGCCCCCAAAATGGATAACCTCACATGTATCCACATTATACTGCATCTGCCATGCATTTGCCCACTCACCTAACCTGTCCAAGTCACCCTGCAGCCTCTTAGCGTCCTCCTCACAGCTCACACCGCCACCCAGTTTAGTGTCATCTGCAAATTTGCAGATATTACACTCAATTCCTTCATCCAAATCATTAATGTATATTGTAAAGAGCTGGGGTCCCAGCACTGAGCCCTGCGGCACCCCACTAGTCACTGCCTGCCTTCTGAAAGGACCCGTTTATCCCGACTCTCTGATTCCTGTTTGCCAACCAGTTCTCTATCCACATCAGTACATTACCCCCAATACCATGCGTTTTGATTTTGCACATCAATCTCTTGTGCGGAACCTTGTCAAAAGCCTTTTGGAAGTCCAAATACACTACATCCACTGGTTCTCCCTTGTCCACTCTACAAGTTACATCCTCAAAAAATTCCAGAAGATTCGTCAAGCATGATTTCCCTTTCATAAATCCATGCTGACTTGGACTGATCCTGTCACTGCTTTCCAAATGCGCTGCTATTTCATCCTTAATGATTGATTCCAACATTTTCCCCACTACCGATGTCAGGCTAATTATCCGTTTTCTCTCTCCCTCATTTTTTCAAAGTGGTGTTACATTAGCTGCCCTCCAGTCCATAGGAACTGATTCAGAGTCGATAGACTATTGGAAAATGATCACCAATGCATCCACTATTTCAAGGGCTACTTCCTTAAGTACTCTGGAATGCAGACTATCAGGCCCTGGGGATTTATCGGCCTTCAATCCCATCAATTTCCTTAACACAATTTCATGCCTAATAAGGATATCCTTCAGTTCCTCCTTCTCACGAGCTCCACTGTCCCCTAGTACATTCGGAAGGTTATTTGTGTCTTCCTTCATGAAGACAGAACCAAAGTGTTCTCTTTTGAATTCTAAATTTCTCCCTGTCCTCAGGTTTGTTACTTTTTCTAGCTAATTTATATGCCTTTTCCTTGGTTTTAACACTATCCTTAATTTCCCTTGTTAGCCATGGTGGAACCACCTTCCCCGTTTTATTTTTACTCCAGACAGGGATGTACAATTGCTGAAGTTCATCCATGTGATCTTGAAATGTTTGCCATTGCTTATCCACTGTCAACCCTTTAAGTATCCTTTGCCAGTCTATTCTAGCCAATTCACGCCTCATACGGTTGAAGTTACCTTTCCTTAAGTTCAGGACCCTAGTTTCTGAATTAACTGTGTCACTCTCCATCTTAGTAAAGAATTCTACCATATTATGGTCACTCTTCCCCAAAGGGTCTCGCACAACAAGATTGCTAATTAGTCCTTTCTCATTATATATCACCTCGTCTAGGATGGCCAGCTCTCTAGTTAGTTCCTCAACATATTGGTCTAGAAAACCATCCCTAATACACTCCAGGAAATACTCCTCCACCACATTGCTACCCGTTTGGTTAGCCCAATCAATATGTAGATTAAAGTCGCTCATTATAACTGCTGTACCTTTATTGCACACATCCCTTATTTCTTGTTTGATGCTGTCCCCAACCTCACTGCTACTATTTGGTGGTCTGTACACAACTCCCACTAGCATTTTCTGCCCTTTGGTATTCTGCAGCTCCACCCATACCGATTCCGCATCATCCAGGCTAATGTCCCTCTTATTATTGCAGTAATTTCCTCTTTAACCAGCAACGCCACCCCGCTTCCTTTTCCTCTCTGCCTGTCCTTCCTAAATGTTGAATACCCCTGGATGTTGAGTTCCCAGCCTTGGTCACTCTGGTGCCATGTCTTCATGATGCCAATTATATCATATCCGTGAACTGCTGCCTGCGCAGTTAATTCGTCCACCTTATTCCGAAAACTCCTCGCATTGAGGCACAGAGCCTTCAGGCTTGTCTTTTTAACACACTTTGCCCCTTTAGAATTTTGCAGTAATGTGGCCGATTTGTTTTTTGCCTTGGGTTTCTCTGCCCTCCACTTTTACTATTCTCCTTTCTATCTTTTGCTTCTACCTCCATTTTATTTCCCTCTGTCTCCCTGCTTAGGTTCCCATCCCCCTGCCATATTAGTTTAACTCCTCCCGAACAGCACTAGCAAACACTTCCCCGTAGGACATTGGTTCCGGTCCTGCCCAGGTGCAGACTGTCCGGTTTGTACTGGTCCCACCTCCCCCAGAACCGGTTCCAATGTCCCAGGAATTTGAATCCCTCCCTTTTGCGCCACTCCTCAAGCCACGTATTCATCTGGGCTATCCTGTGATTCCTACTCTGACTAGCACGTGGCACTGGTAGCAATCCTGAGATTACTACTTTTGAGGTCCTACTTTTTAATTTAGCTCCTAGCTCCCTAAATTCGTCTCGTAGGACCTCATACCGTTTTTTACCTATATCGTTGGTACCTATGTGCACCACGACAACTGGCTGTTACCGCCCGACAGATTAGAACCTGGACGAACCAGGACCCGTTACTGTCCTTAGTAAAAAAACTGTGTGCTCCACAGGAGTTGGTCTAGTGTCCCGTTAGCGAGGCAGGAAGAAATAAAGCCGTACCAGCGACGCAAAGATGAAATGTCCATACATGCAGTCTGCCTCCTATGGGGTAATCGGGTAGTGGTGCCAAAAAAGGGCAGGGACACTTTCATTAGTGACCTCCACAGTACCCACCAAGGCATCGTAATGATGAAAGCGATAGCCACATCCTATGTGTGGTGGCCCGGTATCGATGCAGACTTAGAGTCCTGCGTGCACAAATGTAACCCATGTCAAGTAAGCAATGTTCCCAGGGAGGCGCCACTAAGTTTATGGTCCTGGCCCTCCAAACCATAGTCCAGGGTCCATGTTGACTACGCAGGCCCATTCTTGGGAAAAATGTTCCCTGTGGTTGTAGATGCATACTCCAAATGGACTGAATGTGAGATAATGTCGGCTAGCACGTCCGCTGCCACCACTGAAAGCCTGCGGGCCATGTTTGCCGCGCAGGGCCTGCCTGATGTCCTTGTAAGTGACAATGGGCCGTGCTTCACCAGTGCTGAGTTCAAAGAGTTCATGACCCGCAATGGGATCAAACATGTCACTTCTGCCCCATTCAAACCAACGTCCAATGGTCAGGCAGACAGAGCAGTGCTAACAATCAAGCAGAGCTTGAAGAGGGTAACTGCAGACTCGCCTATGCCAAGTCCTGCTTAGTTACCGCACAAGACCCCACTCGCTCTCTGGGATTCCCCCCGCTGAACTGCTGCTGAAAAGCGCACTTAAGACAAGGGTCTCATTCGTCCACCCCGATCTACACGAACAGGTAGACAGCAGGCAGCTTCAACAGAATACATATCATGATCACGTAAATGTGTCATGCGAAATTGAGATTAATGATCCCGTATTTGTGTTAAACTATGGACAAGTGGCTTCCTGGCACTGTCGTGGCCAAAGAGGGGAGTAGGGTGTTGCAGGTCAAACTTTCAAATGGACTCACCTACAGGAAGCACTTGGACCAAACCAAACTAAAATTCACGGACTATCCAGAACAACCCACAATAAACTCTACCTTTTTTGACCCCCCAACACACATACAAGTGGCAACCGACACAGCGGTTGACCACGAAGCAGAACCCATCACCTGCAGCAGCCCAGCAGGACTCACCGCATCCAGCAGCCCTGCAAGGCCAGCTGCGCAGCAGCCCAGTGAGGGCCCAACAAATGACTCACCAAAACCAGCATTTGCACCAAGACGATCACCCAGGGAAAGGAAGGCCCCAGATCGACTCATGTTGTAAATAGTTACACTATTGACTTTGTGGGGGGGGGAGTGTTGTTATATATGAAAACCTGTAAATACAATGTTTAACCACCAGAGGGCTCATCCCCTGGAGGCCCAAGGGACCCCATGATCCCTTGGGAGCACCTGTACATAAGGAGGCCTCACAGGCTGGAGAGGCACTCTGGAGACCTGAATAAAAGACTACGGTTACATGTTACTTTGAGCTCATAGTGTCTGGTCAGATTCATTATGAAAGACATAACATTAATGATAACCAATCTCCAGTTCCAAGAATTATGTTATATGATAGAGTAAATAAGAAGAAATTGTTTTCACTGGCAGAATGTTCGGTACCCAGAAGACACAGATTAAAGGCAATTGACAAAAAAGCGAGAAGTAGATGAGAAGAATTTTTTTTTTTTACACAGCGAGTTATTATGATCTGGAATATACTGCCCGACAGGGTGGTAGAAGAAGATTCAATCATAACTAACAAAAGGGGGGGGCGCGGGGACGCTGTCAGTGGTGATGTCGCACTTTATCAGGGAGGCTTTGAGGGTGTCCTTATAATGTTTCTGCTGCCCACCTTTGGCTTGTTTGCCATAAAGGAGCTCCACATAGAGAATTTCCTTAGGGAGTCTCATGTCTGGCATGTGAACGATGTGGCCTGACCAGTGAAGCTGATTGAGTGTGGTCAGTGCTTCAATGCTGGGGATGTTAGCCTGGACGAGGACACTGATGTTGGTGCACCTGTCCTCCCAGGGGATTTTCAGGATCTTGCGAAGACATCATTGGTGATATATCTCCAGCAACAGAGGTGGCTTCTGTACATTGTCCATGCCTCTGATCCATACAGAAGGGCGGGTATTACTCCTACCCTGTCGACCATGAGCTTGGTGGTAGATTTGAGGGCCTGGTCTTCGAACACTCTTTTCCTCAGGTGGCCGAAGTCTGCACTGGCGCACTGGAGGCGGTGTTGAATCTCCACATCAATGTCTGCTCTTGTTGATAAGAGGCTCCCGAGGTATGGGAAATGGTCAACGTTGTCGAGGGCCGCGCCATGGATCTTGATGACTGGGGGACAGTGTTGTGCAGCGAGGACAGGTTGGTGGAGGACCTTTGTTTTATGGATGTTAAGCGTGAGGAATATGCTTTCATATGCCTCGGTGAATATATCGACTATATCCTGGAGTTCAGCCTCAGAATGTGCACCTTACGCAGGCATCGTCCGCGTACTGTAGCTCAATGACAGAGGTTGGGGTGATCTTGGACCTGGCCTGGAGGTGGCGTAGGTTAAACAGCTTCCCACTGGTTCTGTAGTTTAGTTCCACTCTCGCGGGGAGCTTGTTGATTGTGAGGTGGAGTATGGCAGCAAGGAAGATTAAGAGGGTTGGAGCGATGACGCAGCCCTGTTTGACCCCAGTCCGGACATGGATTGGGTCTGTAATGGATCCATTGGTAAGGATCATGGCCTGCATGTCGTTGTGGAGCAGGCGAAGGATGTTGACAAACTTTTGGGGGCATCCAAAACGGAGGAGAACGCTCCATAGACCCTCGTGGTTGACAGTGTCAAAGGCCTTTGTAAAATCGATAAAGACCACGTATAAGGTCTGGCGCTGCTCCCTGCAAAGATCATGTCTGTTGTGCCCCGTAAGGGACGAAATCCGCACTGTGGTTCCGGGAGGAACTCCTCGGCCACAGGGAGCAGAAAGTTGAGGAGAACTCTCAGACTAATTAGCAATCTTGTTGTGCCAGGCCCCTTGGGGAAGAGTGACCATAATATGGTAGAATTCATTATTGAGATGGAGAATGACACAGTTAATTCAGAGACTAGGGTCCTGGACTTAAGGAAAGGTAACTTCGATGGTATGAGACGTGAATTGGCTAGAATAGACTGGCGAATGATACTTACAGTGAATAGGCAGGTACTGCAGGAGCGGTGAGGTCGGGGCAAAGGAGCGGCGAGAGATCATAGAGAGACGTGATCGGGGCTCAAAAGAGGCGTGAGCTCGGGGCCCAGAAGAGGCGAGGGCCCAGGGGCAGCACGGGCCAGCCCACACTGTGATATGTGTGCGCGCTTGGTCTGTGCAGCAGAGCTGGTCTCCAGTTGTCTTGGTTAATCCTTGCTACTGGACCAAGACCTAGCTCTGTCAAGCCTCTGTGGTGGCTGGTGTACAACGGTCACCACAAGTTAAAAAAATCCAAGCACAGGCATCTTCCATCCTTCAAGATTTAGTTCGGACCTGGAATTTTAGGTCCATCATTGAAACACCTGTGAACTTTTTGACGTGGAAGCAAGTCATCCTCGATTCAAGGGACTGCCTATGAAATGAATGGCAAACATTTAAAGATCACATGGATGAACTTCAACAATTGTACATCCCTGTCTGGGGTAAAAATAAAACGGGGAAGGTGACTCAACCGTGGCTAGCAAGGGAAATTAAGGATAGTGTTAAATCCAAGAAGAGGCATATAAATTGGTCAGAAAAAGCAGCAAACCTGAGGACAGGGAGAAATTTAGAATTCAGCAGAGGAGGATAAAGGGTTTAATTTGGAGGGGGAAAATAGAGTATGAGAGGAAGCTTGCTGGGAACATAAAAACTGACTGCAAAAGCTTCTATAGATATGTGAAGAGAAAAAGATTAGTGAAGACAAACGTAGGTCCCTTGCAGTTAGGTTTAGGTGAATTTATAATGGGGAACAAAGAAATGGTACACCAGTTGAACAAATACTTTGGTTCTGTCTTCACGAAGGAAGACACAAATAACCTTCTAGAAATAATAGGGGAGGGACTGAGGGTCTAGTGAGAAGGAGGAACTGAAGGAAATCATTATTAGGCGGGAAATTGTGTTAGGGAAGTTGATGGGATTGAAGGCCGATAAATCTCCGGGGCCTGATAGTCTGCATCCCAGAGTACTTAAGGAAGTGACCCTAGAAATAGTGGATGCATTGGTGATCATTTTCGAACAGTCTATCGACTCTGGATCAGTTCCTATGGACTGGAGGGCAGCTAATGTAACACCACTTTTTTAAAAAGGAGGGAAAGAGAAAACGGGTAATTATAGACCGGTTAGCCTGACATCAGTAGTGGGGAAAATGTTGGAATCAATTACTAAAGGTGAAATCGCAGCGCATTTGGAAAGCAGTAACAGGATCGGTCCAAGTCAGCATGAATTTATGAAAGGGAAATCATGCTTGACAAATCTTCTAGAATTTTTTGAGGATGTAATTTGTAGAGTGGACAAGGGGGAACCAGTGGATGTGGTGTATTTGGACTTTCAAAAGGCTTTCGACAAGGTCCCACACAAGAGATTGGTGTGCAAAATTAAAGCACGTGGTATTGGAGGTAACATACTGACGTGGATAGAGAACTAGTTGGCAAACAGGAAGCAGAGAGTCGGGATAAACGTTTCTTTTCAGAATGGCAGGCAGTGACTAATGGGGTGCCGCAGGGCTTAGTGGTGGACCCCAGCTATTTACAATATACATCAATGATTTAGATGAAGGAATTGAGTGTAATATCTCCAAGTTTGCAAATGACACTAAGCTGGGTGGTGGGGTGAGCTGTGAAGAGGATGCTAAGAGGCTGTAGGGTGACTTGGACAGGTTAGGTGCATGGGCAAATGCATGGCAGTTGCAGTATAATGTGGATAAATGTGAGGTTATCCATTTTGGTGGCAAAAACATGAAGGCAGAATATTATCTGAATGGTGACAGATTAGGGAAAGGGGAGGTACAATGAGACCTGGGTGTCATCGTACATCAGTCATTGAAAGTTGGCATGCAGGTACAGCAGGTGGTGAAGAAGGCAAATGGTATGTTGGCCTTAATAGCTAAGGGATTTGAGTATAGGAGCATGGAGGTCTTACTGCAGTTGTACAGGGCCTTAGTGAGGCCTCAGCTGGAATATTGTGTTCAGTTTTGGTCTCCTAATCTGAGGAAGGACGTTCTTGCTATTGAGGGAGTGCAGCGAAGGTTCAGCAGACTGATTCCCGGGATGGCAGGACTGACATATGAGTAGAGATTGGTTCGACTGGGCCTGTATTCACTGGAGTTTAGAAGGATAAGAGGGGATCTCATAGAAACAGCTAACATTCTGACGGGACTGGACAGGTTAGATGCAGGAAGAATGTTCTCGATGTTGAGGAAGTCCAGAATCAGGGGACACAGTCTAAGGATAAGGTGTAAGCCATTTAAGACTGAGGAGGAGAAACTTCTTCACTCAGAGAGTTGTTAACCTGTGGAATTCTCTACCACAGAGAGTTGTTGATGCCAGTTCATTGGATATATTCAAGAGGGAGTTAGATATGGCCCTTGCAGCTAAAGGGATCAAAGGGTATGGTGAGAAAGCAGGAAACGGGTACTGAGGTGAATGATCAGCCATGATCTTATTGAATGGTGGTGCAGGCTCGAAGGGCCGAATGGCCTAGTCCTGCACCTATTTTCTATTTTTCTATGTTTCTAGCGACAACTTTCCCAGTGGCTGATAATAGGGAGATTCCCCTCTAGTTGCCGCATTCCGACTTGTCCCCTTTTTTAAAGATGGTCACGATCACTGCATCTCAGAGATCTCCCGGCATGCTCTGCTCCCTACAGATGAGAGAGATGAGGTCATGTATCCGTGCCAACCGCGTCTCTCCACCATACTTCAATGCCTCAGCAGGGTTTCCACCCACACCCATAGCCTTGGTGCTTTTAAGCTGTCCTATGGCTTTGCCTACCTCGTGCAACATTGGGATTTCACTGAGGTGGTGGGGGGCGCATACTGTGGGATGGAGTCGAGAACACACGAGTCAAAGGCAGAGTCTCTATTGAGGAGATCTTCAAAGTGCTCCTTCCAGCGGGCCCTGACAACCTCGGTGTCCTTGATGAGTGTTTCCCCGTTCTTGGCCAGGACTGAAGTGGGGCCTTGGGTGTTTGGACCATAGGTGGCCTTGATGTCGACGTAGTATCATCATCATAGGCAGTCCCTCGAAACTAGGATGACTTGCTTCGATGCGAAAAAGGATGAGTTCACAGGTGTTTCAATGAAGGACCTAATATTCCAGGTCCTGAACTACATCCTGAAGGCTGGAAGATGCCTGTGCGTGGATTTTTTTAACGTGGGGTGGTCGTTGAAAACCAGCCACCACACGGGCTTGGCAGAGCCAGGTCTTGGTCCAGTGGCAAAAACTATTGATTTGACTTACATGAAACATGAAAGAACTTATTCCAGAATACAATACTGGGGCACATTGAATCCAGGAACCTTTATGTTTTTGAAGTGTTGAAAGAAAGAAAGTTATCGCTACCTGGTTGAAGAGTATGGAAGAAATCCTGATGTATTGATTCAATCTTTGCAGTGCATGAGTAATGAATTCAGTAGAGATCCTCAGGAGCTCGATGAATATAGAGTGGAATTTTCAGGAAATGAATGAATCGGATTGGATGATGAGTGGAGGAGGCCATGAAAGAGGAAGATAGTGGAAAAGAGGATTGAGAAAGAATCAGGAAAATCAATCAAATACAGCAGAGATGGAGCAATTTGTGAGTAAACTAGACATGCACAGTGGTTTTGTTGACTATGTGATGGGCAGAGGGTTCTGTCACAAATCAAGTCATAAAAAAGCCCATGCATATGGGACTAGAAATTGGCCAGATGCCGCTAGCACCGTTTTTTTTGGCGCCAATTGCGGTTTAACGTCTTTTGTTTGCGGCAAAATAGCGTCAAAAAATAAACGTGTAAAATTGGCCAAGTGCTTCTTGACAATCGCTATACCAGTAAAATTGTGCCGTTTTCAAAAACTTTTGTGCTCCGAAACTCAATTTTTTGGCATTTAAAAAAAAAACGCCCGTTCTGCATATGCGCAAAAATTTTCCCCCCGTTTTTTTCTTCCGATCCTTCTGGCTCCTTCCAGGTCCCGTGCGCCCACGCCTGCACAGTACACCCAGGGCTGAATCAGCCATTTTTGAGAGGGGATTTATACATCAGCAGAGTTCATCAAAAATTAAAAAAGCAGGGTGATTCAACAAGGAAAAGGGCCAGGAAATTCACGCAAGATGCAAATGAGGCCCTCATCTCTGCTGTAGAAAGCAGATGGGGGGAGATCTCAAGGAAGGATCGTGGAAAACTACACCCACCTTCTGTAAAACGTGTGTGGAAAAGTGTGGCTGAGCAGGTTTCCTCGATGAACTCTATTCAGAGGGACCATGTCCAGTGCAGGAAGAGGTGGAATGACCATTGCAGGGTCGTCAGAGTAAGTAATATTTTTATTTATGCACTCCAATTACTTAAATTGTAAATGTGACAAATGTTGGTATCGCTAGGCTTAGTGTTGCACCTTATTTGCCATGAATGATTGTCACATATTATAAAGACTGCATTTTGACATCTTAAAATATGTTTCTACACTTCGATGTTTTACGTAAGAACATAAGAAATAGGAACAGGAGTAGGCCATATGGCCCCTCGAGCCTGCTCCACCATTCAATAAGATCTTGGCTGATCAGCTCAATTTCCCTGCCCGCTCCCCATAATCCCTGATCCCCTTATCATTTAAGAAACTGTCTATTTCTGTCTTAAATTTATTCAATGTCCCAGCTTCCACAGCTTTTTGGGGCAGTGAATTCCACAGATTTACAACCCTCTGAAAGAAGAAATTTCTCCTCATCTCTGTTTTAAATGGGCGGCCCCTTATTCTAAGATCCTGCCCTCTAGTTCTAGTTTCCCCCATCAGTGGAAACATCCTCTTTGCATCCATCTTGTCAAGCCCCCTCATAATCTAATACATTTCAATAAGATCACCTTTCATTCTTCTGAATCCCAATGATTAGAGGTCCAACCTACTCAACCTTTCCTCATAAGTCAACCCCCTCATCCCCGGAATCAACCTAGTGAACTGCCTCCAAAGCAAATATATCCTTTCATAAATATGGAAACCATAAATATGCACGCTGTATTCCAGGTGTGGCCTCACCAATACCTTGTATAGCTGTAGCAAGACTTCCCTGCTTTTATAACCATCCCCTTTGCAATAAAGGCCAAGATACCATTGGCCTTCCTGATCACTTGCTGTACCTGCATACTATCCTTTTGTGTTTCATGCACAAGTGCCCCCAGGTCCCGCTGTACTGCGGCACTTTGCAATCTTTCTCCTGATGAACCATGTGCAACTGCCAGGGCCATTAAACAGAGCACTGTATTAAATGCACACAGTTTGGTATAGGTGCTTTGATGACTATCTGTGTGTCACAAGAGCAGAAGGGCATAATGTTAAAAATTTGTAGTGTCATCTTTGCAGGGAAAGTTGTCCCACAACCGCCGAGAGCAGCGGGAAAACAGGCGGTGGTCCGGCAAAACTGGTCTCACTCACCACCTTGAAAGTCACGTGGCAGGTCTGCTGGGTGCCTCGCAGAGATCGTCCACATTGGAGATTGAGGGTAAGTCCTGCAAAATCCACGGTCAATGTTATGTACTGTCTGTGGGCTAGGCTTCGGTTTATGCAATGTACTGTCTGTGGGCTAGGGTTCAATTAATGCAATGTACTGTCAGTCTACTCGGAACTCCTACACGGCAAGCGAGCCCCAGGTGGGCAGAGGAAATGCAACATCCCCACCGGCACCTGGGAATCCCTTGCCCAAGACGCCCTAAGTGGAGGAAAAGCATCCGGGAGGGTGCTGAGCACCTCAAGTCTCATCGCCGAAAGCATGCAGAAACCAAATGCAGACAACGGAAGGAGCATGCGGAAAACCAGACTCCCCACCCACCCTTTCCTTCAACCTATATAACTGGTGGCAGAATTGTATTTGATTGAGAAGCTAGGAGGAGACATCTAGAGACATGTGCTCTAGAAATAAAGACCTGATGTTGAATTAAGACCTGCTCAACTCGTATCGTGTGCGGCGAATGAGGGAACGGGGCCCAGAAGAGCCGAGGGCCATGGGGCAGCACGGACCAGCCCACACTGCGATATGTGTGCGCACTAGGTCCATGCAGCAGAGCAGATCTCCAATCGTCCTGGTTAACCCATGTCACTGGACCAAGACCTAGCTCTGTCAAGCCCATGTGGTGGCTGATGTGCAACGGTCACCACATGTTAAAAAAATCCACGCACATACATCTTCCACCCCCTCAATTGGAGTTCAGGACTGGAACATCGCGTCCTTCATTGAAACATCTGTGAACTCTTGTGGAAACAAGTCACCCTCGTTCGAGGGACCGCCTATGATTCCTTCAACGACTGTCTGTCCCACCTGTAATTCCCGTATTAGACTGTACAGTCACCTGAGAACTCTCTTTTAGAGTGGAAGCAAGTCTTCCTTGATTTCAAGCGACTACCAATGATGGATGCAATGTACTGTCAGTCATTGACATGTAATGCAGTGGTGGTGGTCCTTCAAATAAGCCTGCGCGATGTGAACCTAATATTGTGTATGTAAGCACTCTGTTAATGACTCCACGAGGCAGGGGTATGGCACTTGAACTGTACAGACAGTAGTCCTTTATTGCAGCTCCTAGAGTGAGGACACCAGGAGGTGAGCTCCCTTTTATACTGGGTTACCTGCAGTGTACAGGTGACTCTTAGGTCTCCAGCAGCAGCACCCTCTGGTGTACAGGTATGGTATATACAGGGTGAAGGTACATTCAGGTCTAGTGTTACAGTACATCATTGGCATGCATACATAACAACACACCCTGCTGCGCCTTTCCCAAGTCCTTATTGCCAATACATGGGGAGGTGATCATGAGTGGGCTGTGGGAGGTTGTGATGAGAGTTGTGTGGGTGCCAGGTGTGATCCCTGTGCTCGTGGCTGCCCTAATCCATTTCCCTCGCTTCACACAAAGACCATGTGGGTGTCACTATTGGAGGGTTCCTCAGTGGTGGAGGCAGTGCAATGGGTAAGGTACATACACTGTAGAATGGGTCGGTGGTGACATTTGGTGATGGGCAGGGCCACAGGGCTGTGTGGGCTCCTTGTCCTCCATTGGTGGTAGAAGTCTAGTCATCCCAGGGTCTGCCGGGAAACCTCACTCCCAGTGTTGGCCTTGGTGGCCAGTGGGTGTAGGGCTGATCTGGGGCAGGTTGCCAGTGGCGGTGGCTGTGCTGCCCATTGACCACTGTCCCTGCAGTGGGTCTGCTCCCACTGGGTGTGTGTGAGCCCTTCTGGGGCATCACATTTGTCCCAAAAGCCCAGGCTATATGGTCAGGTAGCCCGCTGGACCTGGGGGTCTCCCACGAGGGGTTTCCGCTGGCATTGACATTATACCAGTAGAAGCCGGTGTAATTTAACATTCTACCTTTTCCATGCATGACACCTTGGCTCTGATCGCAATTAGTCGACTCTACACTGTTATCTCTCTTCAGATTCTTACATTTTGCACTGATGACACTTTCTTGTGTATCAGTGTCTCTACACAGGGTTACATTTATCACATTAGCTTTTCTGGCATCACTATTCAACAGTACAAACTTGTTACTTACATCACTTTTAGAAGCATTCATTACCTTTTTTCCATTAGTCTTTCCAGCATCACCATTTAACATTACATTTGTATACCTGCATTCGCTTACTGCACTTTTAACTTTAATGTCAGTGGCATCGCTGTGCCTAGAGTGGAACTGTCCCTTTAATTGCCTTGGGTTGCCGATCTCCTTTAAGAGGGTTTTGCAATCTTTACCCCAATCCGGTTTGCCGCTCGGTGCCACATGTTGCTCCTCCAACCCTGCCCCTCGTGGTCTGGTCGCGGCCATTTTGATTCCAGGTGCTTCGCCTCGTGGTGCGGTCACCATCTTCTCCCTCTCCTCGAGGTAGGCTGTGGTGATCCTTTTCTTCCTAGGTTCAGACACGGACGCTGGGAATCCACCTTCTGCACTGATCTTCTTCTCTCGGAGTCCTGCCATGGCCCGGAGGGTGAGATCTGGTCGTCCCGGTTGGATCATCTCGCCACGGTGTTGTGCAGTCTGTGTCGTCGCCATGCAGTCGAGCTGGACGATAGGATTTCTAGGTGCTGCGATGGATCCAAGTTTGGGGCCGCATAGGATGTCGATCTCTGGGGCCCGGAGCCCATCATCACTTCGACCGATTTGGACCTGCTTCATCCAACTTCTTCCCAACAGCGTAGGACCATCGCCGGCAACGATCCACAAGGGGAGCTTGTACATCACGTCGCCATGGGACACCTGGACGTCCACGCTGCCAATGACTGGGCTGGTGCCTTTTGTGTAGGTGAGCAGCTTTGCCTGGATTGGGGACAGCTTTGGTCGTTCGGTGGGATTGTTCCAGAGTTTCTCAAAGGCCGTCTGACTCATCAACGACTGTCTCGCCCCTGTGTTGATCTCCATCAAAACTGAAACCCCGTTGAAATCCACTTCATATTCCACGGGGAACTCTGGGTGGAGCAGGTATATATTCCGTACTCTTCTTCCAGGGGCTGAGCAGCTTCATCAGTGTCGGAGCCCAGGTGATCGACCAACTCTTCAGCGACGCGGTGAGTAAAACTTTTTCTACACATTCGCTGAAGGTGACCTTTTGCCTTGCAGCCTTTGCAGGTATAGTCTTTGTATCGGCACTGGTGGGCCCTGTGGTTTCCTCCACAGCGCCAGCATGGGGCTAGCCAGTTGGCCCCATGTGGCGGACTCAGGTTTGCGGGACTCGGGGCAGCATTCTTGCCTCTGAAAGTCGCCATTCTATTCACTGTGCTCGTCGGTTTAGAGTCCTGGGTGTGGGTCATCATTCGCTTGGAGTCGCAGACCGAAATCATGAAGGCCTGGCTCACTTTGATTGCCTTCTGCAGGGTGACCGTAGTGTCCGCAGAGAGCAGTTTATGGAGGAGGCCCTTGTGGATGATTCCAATAACGAAAATGTCCCTTAGTGTTTCGGTGAGCTGGTCACCAAAATCACACGGTGCAGCCAATCTTCTTTGATCTGCAGCATACTTAGCAATTTCTTGGCCTTCGGGCTGCCGGTGTGTGTAAAACCGGTGCCTGGCTGTGAGGATGCTCTCTTTGGGTTTAAGTTGCTCTTGTATTAAAGTTACGAGCTCCGCACAGCTCTTGGTTGTTGTCTTCGCTGGGGCTAGCAGGTCCTGACGAGGCCATGGATAGTGGGCCCACAACTGCTGAGCAGGATGGCCCTGCGTTTGTTCGCCAGCAAGATCGGTGAGTCCCCAGCCAGGTTGTTCACGATGAAGTGTTCTAACCTTTCCACAAAGGCATCCCAATCTTCGATCAGCGAATTGTTGGAAGTTGCTGAGATTAGACATGTTGTGCATGGAATTCATAACCTCGTCGCCAGTTGTTGTGTCTGTAAGCACTCTGTTAATGACTCCACGAGGCAGGGGTATGGCACTGTACAGACTGCAGTCCTTTATTGCAGCTCCTAGAGTGAGGACACCAAGAGGTGAGTCCCCTTTTATACTTGGTTACCTGCAGTCCCAGCAGCAGCACCCTCTGGTGTACAGGTAAGGTTTATACAGGGTGAAGGTACATTCAGGTCTAGTGTTACAGTACAACATTGGCATGCATACATAACACCTACTGATGTCACTTTGCCCCTTCCCCTACCGCCCGTTGTTTTCTATTTTGCAGATGTGGATTCCGAGTCATCAAATGCAGCAGAGGAAGCCCCCAGCTCGACGGATGCCATGGTCGAGGACACCGACCTCAGCCCTGCTGAGCAACCTCCACAGGAAGAGGCGCAGGAGGAGGAACAGAGTCTCAAGCGAGGCGGGGGGAGCCCACGCAGGCACTAACCACTTCAGCTGCAGGCAGAAGTTTGTCGGAGGAGGACGCTGTTACATTCCATGGTTAACCAGCATCCCAGGTCCCAGTGGATTGCAGCAAAGCACACCCAGGACAGAAGCCCATATGCCATCTGTGTGGAGGCTGAGTCGGCAAAGCCGCTCTGCCGAAAGGCAGGCAGACAAGCAAATGGATTTGGTGGGACTGTCTGGAGAGAGCATCCAGATCAGCCGACAGCTCCTCGGTCATGGGTGGGATCTCGGGAAACATTGCAGCACTCACTATCTGCGGACATAAGGGAGGGCATGTCGCGGCTAGTAGCTGCAACGTGGAAGAACACTGAGGCCGTCAATGCCCAGCGGCAATTAGCGGTCTCGACTCATGGCGCTCCAGTCCCCAGAATCATGCCACCCAGACCTACAGCACCAGAGAGTGGTGAGGCTGAGCAAGAGGCTCACAACTCAGAAGCCGGGCCTTCCACAGCCCCGGCTTCTCCAGGGCTTCGAATGGCGTCTCCTCTGTCTGTCCCCCAACAACAGCAGCGTCCTGTCCGCGCTGCGAATAAACGTCTTGGGACCACCGGGAGTAGGGTTAGGGGTAGGGGTGTGGGCAAGGCCAAGGGCAACAATAGACAGGGGCGGGGGGGGGGGGGGTTCAAATTGGGCGAGGTAAAGGTGGCTGCAGCTGAAGGATGTTTGGTGCAGGGGTTGCTGTTTTATTGTTATTTTGTTCTTTTGTTGTTATTTAAGTAAAGTTTACATTTCAAAAGTTTTAACATTCAAAAATGTTATTGAAGTTACTAAATTAACATTTATAAAGTTTCATTAATGTACAACTGTACAAATGTTTAATAAATGTAGCTGTATTTTTTCATCTAAACCAAACTTGTGCAGTGTCGCGTTTGCAGAATAACAGGGGGAAATAGTCAACGTGGTGGGATAGAGTGGGCAGTCAATGATGTAACGTGCCGGTCAGCCTTCATGCAAAGCATTCAATCATCAGCTGCTGACATAAGGCTTTTGCAGTGGGGAAAGCTCCACGAGGCCTCCTCCCCTGTCGTCGTGGGAGTGGCGGTGCCATGGATTCCTCATCCTCCTCACCCCCCGCTCTCCCGAGGTTCTCCTGCAATCCCCATTGGCAAATCCTGTCCCCTCATGATGGCCAAGGTGTGTAGCATGCAGCACACCACATTGAACTCAGAGACCTGCTGAGGGGAGTATTGAAGGCTGCCTCCAGAGTGGTCTAGGCATCGGAGCGCTGCTTCAGCACTCCAATAGTCTTTTCGACGATGTTGCGTGTGGCTATATGGCTGTTATTGTTGCGATGCTCGGCTTCTGTCTGAGGGTTCCGGATGGGGGGGTCACGAGCCAGGTGGCGAGCCCGTAACCATTGACCCCCTAGCATGCAGCTCTGTGCGTCAGCCAGAAGGCCAAACAGCTGTGAGACACTGCTCTCACGCAAGATAAAAGCATCATGGATTCTCTCTGGAAATTGTGCATTGACTGCCATGATGCGCTAAGTATGGTCGCAGATTATCTGTACGTTCAGTGAGTGGAATCCCTTTCGGTCTCGGTAAACCTTTGGATCCTCATAAGGTGCTCGCAGGGTGACGTGGGTACTGTCAATGGCAGCCTGTACCTTCAGGAAGCCAACAATTCATACAAAGCCTAGAGCCCTCTCATTCTGTGCCTCCCTGGTCATTGGGAAGTTTATGAAATCCATCCTGTGTGCATCATCAAGTAGTCACCTGGCGAATGCGACAATGTGTAGAGAACTGCGAGATGGAGCATAGAGAAAATAGGTGCAGGATTAGGCCATTCGGCCCTTCAAGCCTGCACCACCATTCAATAAGATCATAGCTGATCATTCACCTCAGTACCCCTTTCCTCCTTTCTCTCCATACCCCTAGATCCCTTTAGCCGTAAGGCCATATCTAACTCCCTCTTGAATATATCCAATGAACTGGCATCAACAACTCTCTGCGGTAGATAATTCCACAGGTTAACAACTCTCTGAGTGAAGAAGTTTCTCCTCATCTCAGTCCTAAATGGCTTACCCCTTCTCCTTAGATTATGTCCTCTGGATTTTGGCTTCCCCAACATCGCGAACATTGTTCCGACATCTAACCTGTCCAGTCCCGTCAGAATGTTATATGTTTCTATAAGATCCCCTCTCATCCTTCTAAACTCCAGTGAATACAGGCCCAGTCGATCCAGTCTCTCCTCATATGTCAGTCCTGTCATCCTGGGAATCAATATGAATTTATAATTGGGAACAAAGAAATGGCAGACCAATTGAACAAATACTTTCCTTCTGTCTTCACGAAGGAAGACACAAATAACTTTCCGGAAAGACTAGGGGACCGAGGGTCTAGTGAGAAGGAGGAACTGAAGGATATCCTTATTAGGCGTGAAATTGTGTTGGGGAAATTGATGGGATTGAAGATCGATAAATCCCCGGGGCCTGACTGTCTGCATCCCAGAGTACTTAAGGAAGTGGCCCTAGAAATAGTGGATGCATTGGTGATCATTTTCCAACAGTCTATCGACTCTCAATCAGTTCCGATGGACTGGAGGGTAGCTAATGCAACACCAGTTTTTTTAAAAAGGAGGGAGAGAGAAAATGGCTAAATATAGACCGGTTAACCTGACATCAGTAGTGAGGAAAATGTTGGAATCAATTATTAAGGATGAAATAGCAGCGCATTTGGAAAGTAGTGACAAGATCGGTCCAAGTCAGCATTGCTATATGAAGAAGAAATCATGCTTGACAAATCTTCTAGAATTTTTTAAGGATGTAACTAGTAGAATGGACAGGGGAGAACCAGTGGATGTGGTGTATTTGGACTTTCAAAAGGCCTTTGACAAGGTCCCACATAAGAGATTGGTGTGCAAAATCAAAGCACATGGTATTGGGGGTAATGTACTGGCGTGGATAGAGAATTGGTTGACAGACAGGAGGCAGAGAGTCGGGATAAATGGGTCCTTTTTGGAATGGGAGGCAGTGAGTAGTAGAGTGCCGCAGGGCTCAGTACTGGGACCCTAGCTCTTTACAATATAATTAATGATTTGGATGAAGGAATTGAGGTAATATCTCCAAGTTTGCAGATGACACTAAACTGGGTGGCGGTGTGAGCTGCGAGGAGGATGCTAAGAGGCTGCAGGGTGATTTGAACAGGTTAGGTGAGTGGAAAAATGCATGGCAGATGCAGTATAATGTGGATAAATGTGAGGTTATCCACTTTGGTGGCAAAAACACGAAGGCAGAATATTATCTAAATGGCAGCAGATTAGGAAAAGGGGAGGCGCAATGAGACCTGGGTGTCATGGTTCATCAGTCATTGAAAGTTGGCATGCAGGTACAGCAGGCAGTGAAGGAGGCAAATGGCATGTTGGCCTTCATAGCTAGGGGATTTGAGTATAGGAGCAGGGAGGTCTTACTGCAGTTGTACAGGGCCTTGTTGAGGCCTCACCTGGAATATTGCTTTCAGTCTCCTAATCTGAGGAAGGACGTTCTTGCTATTGAGGGAGTGCAGCAAAGGTTCACCAGATTGATTCCAGGGATGGCAGGACTGACATATAAGGAAAGACTGGATCAACTGGGCCTTTATATACCAGAGTTTAGAAGGATGAGAGGGGATCTCATAGAAATGTATAAGATTCTGACGGGACTCGACAGGCTAGATGCGGGAAGAATCTTCCCGATGTTGGGGAAGTCCAGAACCAGGGGACACAATCTTCGGATAAGGGGTAGGCCATTTAGGACTGAGATGAGGAGAAATCTCTTCACTCAGAGAGTTGTTAACCTATGAAATTTCCTGCCACAGAGAGTTGTTGATGCCAGTTCATTGGATATATTCAAGAGGGAGTTAGATATGGCCCTTACGGCTAAAGGGATCAAGGGGTATGGAGAGAAAGCAGGAAAGGGGTACTGAGGGAATGATCGGCCATGATCTTATTGAATAGTGGTGCAGGCTTGAAGGGCCGAATGACCTACTCCTGCACCTATTTTCTATGTTTCTATGTTTCTATGTCCCCTGCTGATGCCTGAAAGGAGACGGAGGCATAGAAGGCAAGTGCCGAAGTCACATTCACCTCGATGGGCAGTGCAGTCCTCCTCATGCATGCAGGCTGTAGGTCTACCTTTATGAGCTGGCATATCTCTGTGATCACCTCTTTTTGAAAGCGCAGACATCTGATGCACTGTGCCTCAGACAGGTGCAGGTATGAGTGCTGTTCCCTGAGCGCTGTATGAGGCCTCCTCCCCATAAGTCTGCGAGCTCTTTGATTACGCTGATAATGCTTCTGAAAGAGCCTTCGTCCAGGTCTCTGCTCCATAGAAAAAGCAGCCAGCAATAATGGCAGAGAGAGCATAGGCCCCATTCTTTTGAATGTCCTTAAATGTCCTTAAAAGCAAAGTATAAACTCACAAAATGCTCAAAGTGCAAAACGCAGCCTTCCCTCGAAATACATTCATTCACTGAACTGTTTTTCAGGAAGGTGCCATTAGTGCCAGTTTCGTCGTGAATCCGACCTGGTAAGACCTGCATTCTTTGGGAGGTTTTTTTTGCAGTGTTTAAAAATGACGGCAGTGTCCAATTTTTCAAAAACGGCAGTATCGTAGCGTTTGACACCGAGTGACGTCACAAAAACGGTCCAAAAAAAGAGGACGGTATTTTTTACCGCCGGCGATAAACCACTGGCTGAAAAATGCCAGAAAAAAATTTTAGTGTCAAAAAACACACTTTCATCGCGAGAAAATGGCGGTAAAACAGGTGCAATCCTGGCCAATTTCTAGCCACTTATGTTTTTAATATGATTTATGTGAGGTGGTTGGTTACTTTAAATTTGTTTTATTGCGCATGCCTAATGAGAGGTGACATTCGCTTCAGGTGATCGATTAAAACAAGTGATAACTGTGATTCATTGCTGACTCAAACTAAGGGGTTGCCCATTTAAAACTGAGATGAGGAGGAATTTCTACTCTGAGAAGGTAGTAAATCTATGGAATTCTCTGCCCCAGAGAGCTGTGGAACTGGGTCATTGAATATATTTAAGCGGAGATAGACAGATTTTTGGGTGATAAGAGGATAAAGGGTTATCGGGAGCAGGCAGGGAAGTGGAGCTGAGTCCATGATCGGATCAGCCATGATCTTATTAAATGGTGGAGCAGGCTTAAGGCACCAAATGGCCTACTCCTGCTCCTATTTCTTATGTTCTTATGTTCTTATCTTCACCCTCGACTGGTGTCTGATCTCCCACTTTCCCCATCCTGGACTTATCTCTGGGTCATGTCAACGACCAAAACTTATCAGACCCCGACCGGTGAGCAAGACCGGTCTGCCTGATTGGCACCTGCAAATTTCTGAATGATGTTGATGAGGCCCAAGAAGGAGTTACGTTCTGGTGTGCCACCATTGCATATCACTGATATCGTACCAGGACTGGGGATGCTAAGGAATTTCGCTCCAATGTCTCCGGGTTTGGGTACGAACATACTAAATTGACGGGCGGGTATAAACCAGCTGGTCCATCAAGCTTGCCCTGCACCATGATGGCCAGAGCATCATGGCTAAACACCCTATTCAACACTGGCATCTACTCAACAATGTGGAAAACTGCCCACTTATGTCCTGTCCACAAAAAGCAGGACAAATCCCATCCGGCCAATTACCGCCCCATCAGTTGACTCGCAATCATCAGCAAAGTGATGGAAGGCATTGTCGACAGTGCTATCAAACGGCACTTCCTCACCAATAACCTGTTCACCGATGCCCAGTTTGGGTTCTGCTAGGATCACTTAGCACCAGACCACTTTACCGCCTTGATCCAACCATGGACAAAAGAGCTGAATTCCAGAGGTGAAGTGAGAGTGACTGCTCTTGACATCAAGGCAGCATTTGACCAAGTGTGGCATCAAGGAGGCCTAGTAAAATTGAAGTCAATGGGAATCAGGGGGAAAACTTTCCACTGGCAGGAATCATACCTAGCACAAAGGAAGATGGTTGTGGTGGTTGGAGGCCAATCATCTCAGCTCTAGGACATCGCTGCAGGAGTTCCTCAGGTCAATATCCTAGGCCCAACCATCTTCAGCTGCTTCATCAATGATCTTCTCTCCATCATAAGGTCAGAAGTGGGGATGTTCGCTGATGATTGCACAGTGTTCAGTTCCATTTGCAACTCCTCAGATAATGAAGCAGTCCATGTATGCAGCAAGACCTGCACAATATTCAGGCTTGGGCTGATAAGTGGCAAGTAACATTCCTGCCACACAAGTGACCATTTCCAACAATAGAGAGTCTAACCACCGCCCCTTGACATTCAAAGGCATTACCATCATCGAATATGCCGCCATCAAAATCCTGGCCATCACCATTGACCAGAAACTTAACTGGACCAGCCACATAAATATAGTAACAACAGCAGCAGGTCAGAGGCTGTGGTGAGTGTCTCACTTCCTGACTCCCCAAAGCCTTTCCACCATCTACAAGTCACAAGTCAGGACTGTGATGGAATACTCTCCACTTGCCTGGATGAGTGCAGCTCCAACAACCCTCAAGAAGCTCGAAACCATCCAGGACAAAGCAGCCCGCTTGATTGGCATCCCATCCACCACCTTCAACATTCACTCCCTCCACCACCAGCACTCTGCACTGCATCAACTCACCAATGCTTCTCCGACAGCACCTCCCAAGCCCATGACCTCTACTACCTAGAAGGACAAGGGCAGAAGACGCATGGGAACACCTTCACCTCCACATTCCCCTCCAAGTCCCACACCATCCTGACTTGGAAATATATCACTGTTCCTTCATAGTCGCTGGGTCAAAATCCTGGAACTTCATCACTAACAGCACGGTGGGAGTACCTTCACCACACGGACTGCAGTGGTTCAAGAAGGCAGCTCACCACCACCTTCTCACAAGGCAATTAGAGATGGGCAATAAATGCCGGACTCGTCAGCGACGCCCACATCCCAGGAACGAATAGAAAAATACACTTCTTTCCTTCCTGTACCCTCCATTGTCTCCCATTACCCCCACAGACATGTCATCTCCTGGGAGAGGGAAAGAAACAGAGAAACCCAGGGCCAATAAGAGAAAAAAATACTCTGGAAAATTCTTCTGTATTCCTCTCAGGCGATCAAAATCAGTCCAGGAGATCACATGGATCAACTGTTGTCGAACAAAGACATTTACCTCCTGTATGTTGCGATCTCTGCACCAGTCAGGAACCGGTGCAGCTCCCTTTTGAAGACTTCCGGAGAGTCAGCACTGACCATTCCAGCCGGCAATGTATTCCAGGGGCTCAGAACTCTCTGGGAAAAGAAGAGCTTCCTAACATCCAGGCTCTTCCATTGTGTAAACTGCTGTCCCCTGGTCCTCCCCAATCTGTTAAACTGGAATAATCTCTCAATAGGGACTCTATCCAGCCCTTTAATTATTTTGTAGACTTCTATCGGGTCACCTCTAAGTCAACATTCTTTATTTGTAGCCAGAAAGTGCATCGGGAGGGGGTGGGGCAGTGGGGGTACTGCAGATGACAGAGCCACTAATTGTTGCAATGAATCAAGATAGCCTTAATATGTTAGCCTTAATATGTTAGCCTTAATATGTTAGCCTTAATAAGAACTTTATGCATAGTTAGCAGCCTATCAAACGTGGGACATTGCTTGGCTGGAAATTCTTTACCAAGATCTGAATATTAGAGTTGGAGGAGAAGAGTGAGTCATCAAGTTCAGCTTTTTCTTTAAACAGAGTTTGAAGCTGTACTATCAGGATGGATAGGGGAGAGGGCTGGAGTGGAGGGGTTAGAAAGAATGATTGACAGAAGTCATGAGAGCCAGCTGTGGCAAGAGAACAGCAGACGTAGAGCGCGAGCTGAAAATGCTGGTTCAAACTGGGGCTCAACATTAACAAAACATATGAACAATGACGGACAGAGAAGGACCCTCTGGTCCATCCAGCCTGTCCCAAACAACTGCGATGCCTTGTGTATCACAACATAAACACTCACCGTCCGACTGAAAAACATGTGATCTCCTGGGAGAGGCGATAAACCAGATCAAAACCCAGGCCAATTTGGGAAAGAAAAGTCTTGGAGAAAATCCTCTCTGACCCCCTTAGGCGATCAAAACTAGTGCAGGAGATCACTCCGGCCCTGAATAATGCCAAACTGTGCCTACCTTTTGTGAAGATGTAAGGAAGAAGATGACAGTGATAAATAAGCAACCTCTATTTCTGCTTCATTTGATTTTGGTGCCCTAGATCAGCAACAGCAGCATTGTGGGATAACATCGATATGAATCCATGCATTTCCCTTTTTGTAGCAATTATCATGCCTTTCCTCATTAACGATCTGTTGTGATATTAAAACTCATTACACAGACACAAACCACTGCTAGCTTGAAATTTTAAGATAACATTTTGAACATTCCGAGAAAATATTTTGACGTGTTCAAAACGTTATCTTAAAATTTCAAGTTTACAGTAGTTTGTGTCTGCTTCATCATGAATCAGTTCAGTAGAGAGAAAATATCTCGAAGGAGAAATGGTTCTTAAGGGTTTCATGACAGACAATATTAAATAAAAAGCTGGTAATTGTGGATCATATCTCAAGAGGAACAAAGCTGGAAAGGATGGGAAACTCAACTGATGTAAAATTGGAACGTTGCTAAGGACAAGCGCCAGTGCCTAAAGATACAAACAAGGGACAAGATAGAATAAAGTAGTAGCAGATAAAAGAATGGAGAATGGCCCAATTCATTCTACGAAGCATGCTGTTCGACAAGGGAGGTAAATTTGCCTTATTGTGGATCGTTCTAACCAACTCATTTCTTGCCTTAAGCAACTTAGTATTAGAAGTTAAACTTCCAAAAAGATAAAGTTCTCTGCAAACTTCTTCCTTACGGTAATCTAGGAGAATTCCATAGTGTCAATTCAACAATACAAAATTAACAACAACTTACAATATGGGGCCGAAATTGATCAACTTACCGCTGACTGCCGCCCACTGCCACCCACTGCAGCCGACATTCCTCTGGTCGAGCCGCCCAGTGCCAATTTCAAGGTGGCCTGGAGCGGGCGGGAGGGAAGAGCCGTTGGGAACCGCCGAGCAGCGCAATTGAGCTCCCGCCCGCCGAACTCCTGTATTCGGCGCCAGAACCGGGATGGACCGCTGTGAGGAGGCTGGTCTGTCCCCAACGGTAAGTCTGAGGATCCTGAAAGAAAGATTAGTGAACATTTTTATTTTTTTCCACAGCGATTACCTGGATGGGGTCCCCCGAAGGTCTTCCGATAGTTTTTAATATTTTTTCCTGATGATTTTTATTTTCAGCTGTTCAACCCTCCGTGGGCCCGACTCCATCCTCGGCGGCACTTGGGCGGCAAGTGCCTTTGCTGCCGAGAATGGGAGCTCCCGCCGGATGCCGCCTAGTTTGGCGACGTAAGTCCCTCATTTGCCACCTGCCGATCTTCGAGGGACCTTGTTGATGAATATCCCGCCCAAAGTACCGTCCAGTACCTTGGCGGCCATCGGCGGTCCTTTGGGCGGCATTGGGCGGGCGGGGGCCTTCACCAATTTCGGACCCATATATGTTGTGGAAAAGTGCTCCAAAGCGCTTCACATAGGTGTGAGCAAAAAATAAATAGAAGCCAAGCCAAAAACACAAAGAATGTTAGGGATAGCCAATAGCTCTGTCAAAGACATGGATTTTAAGGGAGTGGTCCCCAGAGAGGGCAGAGAGGTGGAGAGGTGGAGGGGTTTGGAAGGGAATTCCAGAACATGGGAAGGTGGTGGAAGGGGGTTGTTGTCAAGCTGAAGGGTATTACAGAGTTTCAGAGATAGGGAGGGGCGAGGTTTGAAAATAGTCAGACATGCGAGTAAGCTTCTTAAAGGGAGACATTGGTGGCCTGGGAGCCAATGAAGGTCAGTGAGGGGGTGGTGAGCGAGTGTGACTCAGTGCGGGAAGCGATACAAACAGCAGAGTTTTGGGTGAATTGGAGTTTACGCAGGGTAGAGGATGAGAGGCTGGTCTCACTGACTTCCCAACCAGAGGAAATAACAGGGGAAATTTTAATCTAAACTGCCCATCGAGAAGCTGACGGGATAAGAACATAAGAAGAGCTTAAGAAATAGGAGCAAGAGACGGCCATTCAGCTCCTCGAGCCTGTTCCACCATTCAATAAGATCCTGACTAATCGTCAACCTCAACTCCACTTTCCCGCCCGAACCCCATAATCCTTTGATTCCCTTGGAAGAGTGCAAAAATCCAGCGATCTTAGCCTTGAATATACTCAAAGACTGAGCATCCACAGCCCTCTGGGGCTGAGAAGTCCAAAGATTCACAGCCCTCTGAAGAAATTTCTCCTCATCTCAGTCCTAAATGGGTGACCCCTTATTCTGAGACTGTGACCCCTGGTTCTAGACTCTCTAACCAGGGGAAACATCCTCCCTGCATCCATCCTGTCATGCCCCCTCATACCCTTATGTTTCAATGAGATCACCTCTCATTCTTCTAAACTCCAGAGAGTACAGGTCCATTCTACTCAATCTCTCCTCATAGGACAACCTGCTCATCCTAGGATCGGTGCAACGCTGATATTACACCCCATTCGATTTTCCTTTCCATTGCAGTCAATAGAGTGTAACATGGCGGGGGCAGGGAGGAGACGTAAAACTGCTGAGTTACATTAAAATTGACATAAATTCTTCTCACTTCACTCTATTAAAACCCATCATAATTTTAAAATATCTGTTAAATCTCCTCTTATCCTTCTCTGCTGCAGTGGAAATAATACCAGTGTAACAACTCTCTTCTCATCACTTTGGTTTCCCATTCTTGCCATTATCATGGTGAATCTCTGCTTTACGTTTCAAATGTCCTTTCTATATTGGGCCACCCAAAAACTGCACACTGCCTTGCACATATATACCATTAAAGAGAGACTTGCATTCATATAGCACCTATCATGTCCTCAGGTTTCACTATGTTAAAGGTTCTGTTATGTATGTTAACTGGGTTTTACCTGCCACCGGAGGGCGCGACTGTCGGAGACCTAATGGTCACTGGCAGACAAGTTAAAGCCGTGTATATAATGTTGGCATCCATGTTGAATCCTCATTTTGAGAATAAATAAACTGGACTAAGGCCATGCCTGAACTAGCTCACCGTACTTAGCCTCGTGGAGTTATTCGATACTTAACAATTGGCGACGAGTTAAAAATACAAACTTTCACGCAACCATGTCTGTTGGAATTTTGGAGAGATTCATGGAAGGGGAAGACTGGAAGGATCTCATTGACCGCCTCGACCAGTACTTCGTAGCCAATGGATTGGAAGGAACTAATAACGCAATTAAGTGCAGGGCAGTTCTCCTCACCGTTTGTGGATCAAAAATTTATGGCCTTATCAAGAATCTACGCTCACCGACTTGACCAATGGATAAGACTTACGATGAATTGTGTACGCTGGTTCAGAACCACTTTAAGCCGAAGGAAAGCATTATCATGGCATGTTATCGTTTCTATATGCACAATCGCTCTGAGGGCCAGGACGTGGCAGAATTTGTCGCTGACCTGAGACGTCACGCTGGGCCGTGCAACTTTGGAGCTGCACTGGAGGAAATGCTGCCAGACATTTTCGTGTTGGCATTGGTCACGAGGTCATCCTTCTAAAGCTGCTGGCTGCTGAATCTCTAGACCTGAGCAGGGCCATCACGATCGCCCAGGCATGTATGTCCACAGAGGAAAACTTGAAACAGATATCTTCCTAGCATTGAAACTTACCGGCAAGTACTGTGCATAAAATAATATTGTCGGCAGGCAGAGCTGCACATGGCAGGGCTTACTCGTCCGCATTCGTACAACCTGTAACTGCTGAAAGTCCACCATCGGGGGTGAATCAAATCTCGCCTTGTTGGCATTGCGGGGGCTATCATTGGGCCCACCAATGCCGATTCGAGCAGTATATGTGAAAAGGCTGTGCAACAATGGGGCACCTTCAGCGAATGTGTCTGCAACTGAGCATGCATGCTGCGACACACCAGTGGCTGAGGATGATCGATTCAGCATGATCCAGGGGCACAGGCAACTCAACCTGAGGTACAGGATGAAGAAGTGTATGTGGTACATTCTTTTACCAAAAGTCCTCCAATAATGCTGGAAGTTAAATTAAATGGGGTTCCAGTATCCATGGAATTGGACACAGGTACAAGTCAGTCAATAATGAGCCAGAGGGCTTTCAAAAAGCTGTGGAACACTAAGGCAAAAAGACCCAAACTGAGCCCAATCAATGCGAAGCTGCGTACCTACACCAAAGAGCTCATACCAGTCATTGGCAGCATGGCAGTAAAGTAATCGTGCGATGGAGCTACGCATGATTTATTGTTGTGGATCATTCCAGGCAATGGCCTAACGCTGTTTGGCAGGAGTTGGCTTGAAAAAATTAAATGGAACTGGAACGATATTAAAGCCTTATCATCAGTGGATGACACTTTGTGTGCTCAAGTACTGAGCAAGTTTTCCTTGTTGTTCGAATCAGGCATCGGTAACTTCATGGGAGCCAAGGTGCAGATCCACCTTGGCCCGGATGCAAGACCCATCCATCACTAGGCTCGGGCGGTTCCATACATGATGAGGGAGAAGGTCGAGATCGAACTGGACAGACTTCAATGGGAAGGAATCATATTACCAGTCGAGTTCAGCGAATGGGCCAGTCCAATTATACCGGTGTTGAAAAGTGATAGCAGTCAGGATCTGCGGTGACTAAAAAAAGTAACAATCAACCGAGTCTCAGTACAGGATCGGTACCCATTACCCAAGGCTGACGACCAGTTTGCAATGCTAGCGGGTGGGAAGTCGTTCACCAAGTTGGATCCGACCTCCGCTTACATGACACAGGAGCTAGAAACATAGAAACATAGAAACATAGAAAATAGGTGCAGGAGTAGGCCATTCGGCCCTTCGAGCCGGCACCGCCATTCAATGAGTTCATGGCTGAACATGCAACTTCAGTAGCCCATTCCTGCTTTCTCGCCATACTCCTTGATCCTCCTAGTAGTGAGGACTATATCTAACTCCTTTTTGAATATATTTAGTGAATTGGCCTCAACAACTTTCTGTGGTAGAGAATTCCAAAGGTTCACCACTCTCTGGGTGAAGAAGTTTCTCCTCATCTCGGTCCTAAATGGCTTACCCCTTATCCTTAGACTGTGACCCCTGGTTCTGGACTTCCCCAACATTGGGAACATTCTTCCTGCATCTAACCTGTCTAAACCCGTCAGAATTTTAAACGTTTCTCAGAGATCCCCTTTCATTCTTCTGAACTCCAGTGAATACAAGCCCAGTTGATCCAGTCTTTCTTGATATGTCAGTCCGCCATCCCAGGAATCAGTCTGGTGAACCTTCGCTGCACTCGCTCAATAGCAAGAATGTCCTTCCTCAAGTTAGGAGACTAAAACTGTACACAATACTCCAGGTGTGGCCTCACCAAGGCCCTGTACAACTGTAGCAACACCTCCCTGCCCCTGTACTCAAATCCCCTCGCTATGAAGGCCAACATGCCATTTGCTTTCTTAACCGCCTGCTGTACCTGCATGCCAACCTTCAATGACTGATGTACCATGACACCCAGGTCTCGTTGCACCTCCCCTTTTCCTAATCTGTCACCATTCAGATAATAGTCTGCCTCTCTGTTTTTACCACCAAAGTGGATAACCTCACATTTATCCACATTATACTTCATCTGCCATGCATTTGCCCACTCACCTAACCTATCCAAGTCACTCTGCAGCCTCATAGCATCCCCCTCGGAGCTCACACTGCCACCCAACTTAGTGTCATCTGCAAATTTGGAGATACTACATTTAATCCCCTCGTCTAAATCATTAATACACAGTGTAAACAGCTGGTCGAATCGTCGAAAAAACTGACGTGCATCAACACGCACAAAGGATTGTTTATATACCACAGATGCCCTTTAGGAATTCGATCAGCGGCAACCATATTTCAAAGAAACATGGGGAGTTTTCTGAAGTCCGTCCCGAGAACCGTCGTGTGCCAAGATGACATCCTGATCACCAGTCGTGACGCCACCAACCACCTGCACAACCTGGAAGAGGTTCTATGTTGTCGGGACAGAGTGGGACTCAGGCTAAAATGCTCCAAGTGCGTTTTCATGGCACCAGAAGTCAAATTCCTGGGAGAATGATTGTAGCAGATGGCACCAGGCCTACAGACTTGAAGACAGAAGCCATCAAGAATGCACCCAGACCCCAGAGTGTGATGGAGCTGCGTTCGCTCCTGGGTCTTCTCAACTATTTCGGTAACTTTCTACCTAGTTTGAGCACATTGCTAGAGTCCTTGCACATGTTTCCGAGAAAGGGTAATGACTGGGTTTGGGGCAAATCTCAAGGCAGAGCCTTTGAGAAGGCCAGGAACCTGCTATGTTCCAATAAATTACTGGTACACTATGATACATGTAAGCGGTTAGTGCTGGCCTGCAATGCCTCATCATATGGGGTCGGTTGTGTGCTCCAGCAAGCCAATATATCAGGCAAACTCCAACTAGTTGCATACGCGTCCAGAAGTCTGTCTATGGCTGAAAGAGAAAGAGGCTTTAGCATGCGTATATAGGGTTAGGAAAATGCACCAATACTTGTTTGGACTTCGGTTTGAACTTGAAACAGACCACAAACCGTTCTTTTCATTGTTTTCTGAGAGCAAAGGTATAAACACCAATGCCTCATCCCACAGCGAAAGATGGGCACTGACATTATCCGTTTATGATTATTATGTCATCCACCTCAGACCAGGCACTGAAAACTGTGCTGATGCACTTAGCCAGCTACCATTGCCCACAACCGGGGTGGACCAGCCCACAGACTTGCTGCTGGTCATGGATGCCTTCGAGAGTAAGGGGTCACCCATCATGGCTCGCCAAATTAGGACCTGGGCCAGCCAGGATCCTGTACTGTCAAGTGTAAAAAGGTGTGTCCTAAATGGAAATTGGTCTGCCATTCCCAGGGAAATGCAGGTTGAAATTAAGCCTTATAGCCGCCGCAATGATGAATTATCTATTCAGTCTGATTGTCTGTTATGGGGTAATCCTGTTGTTATGCTAAAAAAAAGGCAGGGAAACGTTTGTGCGAGATTTACACAGTACCCATCCAGGCATTGTCATGATGAAGGCCATTGCCAGGTCTCATGTTTGGTGGCCCGGCATTGACTCGGACTTGGAGTCATGCGTGCATCAGTGCAACACTTGCATGCAACTGAGTAACGCACCTGTGGAAGCTCTGCTGAGTCTGTGGTCATGGCCATCCAAAGCATGGTCAAGGTTCCACATAGACTTTGCCAGCCTCTTTCTCGGCAAAATGTTTTTAGTGGTAGTGGACGCTTACTCCAAATGGATTGAATGCATAATCATGTCATCCAGCATGTCCACAGCCACTATTGAAAGCCTCCGGGCCATCTTTGCCACCCATGGCCTGCCCGACGTCCTTGTCAATGACAACGGACTGTGTTTCACCAGTTCGGAATTCCACGAGTTTATGACCCGTAATGGTATCAAGCATGTCAGGTCTGCCCCTTTCAAACCCGCGTCTAACGGTCAAGCGGAGCGGGCTGTCCAAAACATTAAGCAAAGCCTAAAACGCGTGATTCACGGCTCCCTACAGACCGGCTTGTCCCACATTCTGCTCAGTTGCCGAACGAGACTCCACTCGCTCACCGGGGTCCCTCCTGCTGAGCTGTTAATGAAGAGAGGCCTCAAAACCAGGCTCTCCCTTGTACACCTGGATCACAATGATCACGTTGAAACCAGAAGGTAATGGCAGCAATGGTACCATGATCGCGTGGTCCTATCATGTGACATTGCTGTTCATGACCCTGTGTTTGTCCTGAATTATGGTCATGATCCAAATTGGGTTGCTGGCACGGTTTTGGCCAAGGAGGGGAACAGGGTGTTTGTAGTCAAACTATTAAATGGCCAAACGTGCAAGAGGTACATCGGCCAAACCAAACTGCGATTCACAGACAACCCAGAACATATTGAAGATGACATCATCATCGACCAGCCGACACACATCCAACCATCAGCTGACCCTTGTGTCATTCACAAAGACGAACCTACCATCCCCGACAGTCCTGTCAGACCAACTGCTCTGCAATGCAACAATGGTCCTACTAACTCACCCAAGCTTGGGTTCGAACTGAGAACATCAACCATCACAGCAGGAACCCATTTTTCTTTTTGGATGGTAACTGGCATGGGTAATCCTCGCTGCCCAACCACCTCCCCCCCACACCCAACCATCATCACCCAACCTCCCCCCCCGCTCCCGCCTCGCGCCCCCAACCCGGTTTTGAGCACAATTCGATTTCAATACGGATCAGTCACACTATTCAGGCTATACCACAGACGACCGAATAGTGGATAAGAAATGGAGGGAGAAATCTGAAAGCAAATATATGCAATGAGTAAAAAATGCACGGGAGTGGAAATAGCCATTGCCAGTAGCGCAGGATGGCCCCTTAGCGAATGGGCACCAGGCCTGGTTTTCTTTTCCATTGAATTAAGGACATCTATAACCTCAGCACTCTAATCAATCTTGCGATGCATTAGGAATGTCTCAAGTGATTAAAGACAGAAAGACTTGGATTTATATAATACCTTTCACGACCACCGGACGTCTCAAAGCAATTTACAGCCAATGAAGTACATTTTGGAGTGTAGTCACTGTGTAATGTGCGAAACGCAGCAGTCAATTTGCGCACGGCAAGCTCCCACAAACAGCAATGTGATAATGACCAGACAATCTGTTTTTTTATTATGTTGATTGAGGGATAAATATTGGCCAGGACACCGGGGATAACTCCCCTGCTCCACTTGAGAGAGCAGACGAGACCTCGATTTAACGTCTTATCCAAAAGACAGCATCTCCGACAGTGCAGCATTTCCACAGCACTGCACTGGAGTGTCAGCCTAGATTTTTTTTGTGCTCAAGTCCCTGGAGTGGGTTATGAACCCACAACCTTCTGATGCAGTGCTATCCACTGATCCACAGCTGACATCGGACACTGGATCAACAAAGACAGGCAATTTATAAGCAGAGCCCTAACAAACCAAGTTCTGAAGCAATACTTGTCTGGCACAACATGAGATTACTCTGCAACTAGGTCACAGATACATCTGGCATATTCTTTTGAATAAGTCATCAAAGTCATCTTGGGGAATTCTTTATGCAGAATCGGCAGATCTAACTTTCAAAGAAGTGGGAGAGTCAGAATCAATCGAGGCTGAAGAACAGTTTAGGAATTTTACAAAATCTTTCCACAGATCTGCTCCCTTTTGAAAAGTAATGCTGTGCAACAAGAGCATTATGTTTAAAAAAAAGAAAAAAAGAGGTTTTCATGACTTCTAATAATGCTCTTCAAAACCAGCGGCACTTGATGAAAAGCAAAATTCTCTATCTCGCTTTCCCCCAAACTACTGAAAATGAAAAGAACATAAATGATGAAAGCTATAGCTTGCAGACTGATATGTTTCTTAAGATCAGGTACACGAGTCTCATAAATAAAGAAAACTGCATCAAAAGATTTATTGAAAAGGGAAGAAGGGATTTTTTGCGAAAGAAGAAATATTGTAAATCATATAAAATTACAGTAAGAGCGGAGGTTGAGCCAAATAAAGTTGAGCAATTAAATGTCAATCATAGTGCCCCGTGCCCCCAACATGCAATCTAAGGATGCCTCCCATCTGAGTCGAATGGACATGCCTCATATTGCAGGAAGAGGGATTGCAGGACACATCATGATTCTTTCTCTGATTAATAGCAAGACTGCAAAGGGTATACAGCACAGAAACCAGGCCATTCGGCCCAAACAGTCCATGTCAGCATTTATGTTCCACTTGAGCCTCCTCCTGAAAGGTAGTACATAAATGCAACCTTTAGCATTGTTGTTGCTAATTTAAGTTTATCTAAGGGTTAAGTCATGTCAGGACAGCTCGGACACGTGTTATGCTCCTCCTGTACTATGTGGGAAGTCAGGGACGCTTCCCGTGTCCTTGACGACTATGTGTGCAGGAAGTGCATCCGCCTGCAGCTCCTGACAGACCGCATTGCGGCACTGGAGCTGCGGGTGGATTCACTTTGGAGCATCCATGATGCTGAGAATGACGTGAATAGCACGTTTAGTGAGTTGGTCTTACCGGTAAAAGGTACATAGTCAGATAGGGAATGGATGACCAACAGGAAGAACAGTGCAAGGAAGGTAGTGCAGGGGTCCCCTGCAAAACAGATACACCGCTTTGGGTACTGTTGAGGGGGATGACTCATCAGGAGAGGGCAATAGCAGCCAAGTTCATGGCACTGTGGGTGGCTCTGCTGCACAGGAGGGCAGGAAAAAGTGTGGGAGAGCGATAGTGATAGGGGATTCAATTGTAAGGGGAATAGATAGACGGTTCTACGGCCGCAACCGAGACTCCAGGATGGTATGTTGCCTCCCTGGTGCAAGGGTCAAGGATGTCTCAGAGCGGCTGCAGGGCATTCTGAAAAGGGAGGGTGAACAGCCAGTTGTCGTGGTGCATATAAGTACCAATGATATAGGTAAAAAAATGGGATGAGGTCCTAGGAGACAAATTTAGGGAGCTAGGAGCTAAATTAAAAAGTAGGACCTCAAAAGTAGTAATCTCAGGATTGCTACCAGTGCCATGTGCTTGTCAGAGTAGGAATCGCAGCATAGCTCAGATGAATACGTGGCTTGAGGAGTGGTGCAGAAGGGAGGGATTCAAATTCCTGGGACATTGGAACCGGTTCTGGGGGAGGTGGGACCAGTACAAACCGGACGGTCTGCACCTGGGCAGGACCAGAACCAATGTCCTAGGGGGAGTGTTTGCTAGTGCTGTTGGGGAGGAGTTAAACTAATATGGCACGGGGATGGGAACCTATGCAGGGAGACAGAGGGAAGCAGAATGGGGGCAGAAGCAAAAGATAGAAAGAAGAAAAGTAAAAGTGGAGGGCAGAGAAACGTAAGGCAAAAAGCAAAAAGGGCCACATTACACCAAAATTCTAAAGGGGCAAAGTGTGTTAGAAAGATAAGCATGAAGGCGCTGTGCCTCAATGCGAGGAGTATTCGGAATAAGATGGACGAATTAACTGCGCAGGTAGCAGTTAACGGGTATGATGTAATTGGCATCACGGAGACACGGCTCCCGGGTGACCAAGGTTGGGGACTCAACATCCAGAGATATTCAACATTTAGGAAGGATAGACAGAAAGGAAAAGGAGGCGGGGTGGAATGCTGGTTAAAGAGGAAATTAATGCAATAGTAACAAAGGACATTAGCTTGGATGATGTGGAATCGGTATGGGCGGAGCTACGGAATACCAAGGAGCAGAAAACGCTAGTGGGAGTTGTGTACAGACCACCAAACAGTAATAGTGAGGTTGGGGACAGCATCAAACATGAAATTAGGGATGCATGCAATAAAGGTACAGCAGTTATCATGGGTGACTTTAATCTACATATTGATTGGGCTAACCAAACTGGTAGCAATGCGGTGGAGGAGGATTTCCTGGAGTGTATTAAGGATGGTTTTCCAGAACAATATGTTGAGGAACCAACTCGGGAGCTGGCCATCCTAAACTGGCTGTGTAACGTGAATGGACAAATTAGCAATCTTGTTGTGCGAGGCCCCTTGGGGAAGAGTGAACATAACATGGTAGATTTCTTTATTAATATGGAGAGTGACAGAGTTAATTCAGAAACTAGGGTCCTGAACTTAAGGAAAGGTAACTTCGATGGCTTGAGGCGTGAATTGGCTAGAATAGACTGGCAAATTATACTTAAAGGGTTGACAGTGGATAGGCAATGGCAAATATTTAAAGATCACATGGATAAACTTTTGCAATTGTACATCGCTGTCTGGAGTAAAAATAAAACGGGGAAGGTGGCTCAACCGTGGCTAACAAAAGAAATTAAGGACAGTGTTAAATCCAAGGAATAGGCATAAAAATTGGCCAGCAAAAGCAAAAAACCTGAGGACTGGGAGAAATTTAGAATTCAGCAGAGGAGGACAAAGGGTTTAATTAAGAGGGGGAAAATAGAATACGAGAAGAAGCTTGCGGGAACATAAAAACTGACTGCAAAAACTTCTATAGATACGTGAAGAGAAAAAGATTAGTGAAGGCAAACGTAGGTCCCTTGCAGTCGGATTCAGGTCAATTTATAATGGGGAAGAAAGAAATGGCAGACAAATTGAACAAATACTTTGGTTCTGTCTTCATGAAGGAAGACACAAATAACCTTCCGGAAATACTAGGGGACCGAGAGTCTATTGAGAAGGGGGAACTGAAGGATATCCTTATTAGGCAGGAAATTATGTTAGGGAAATTGATGGGATTGAAGGCCGATAAATCCCCGGGGCTTGATAGTCTGCATCCCAGAGTGCTTAAGGAAGTGGCCCTAGAAATAGTGGATGCATTGGTTATCATTTTCCAACAGTCTATCGACTCTGGATCAGTTCCTATGGACTGGAGGATAGCTAATGTAACACCACTTTTTAAAAAGGGAGGAAGAGAGAAAGCAGGTAATTATAGACCAGTTAGCCTGACATCAGTAGTGGGGAAAATGTTGGAATCAATTATTAAGGATGAAATAGCAACGCATTTGGAAAGCAGTGACAAGATCAGTCCAAGTCAGCATGGATTTATGAAGGAGAAATCATGCTTGACAAATCTTCTAGAATGTTTTAAGGATGTAACTAGCAGAGTGGACAGGGGAGAACCAGTGGATGTGGTGTATTTGAACTTTCAAAAGGCTTTTGACAAGGTCCCACACAAGAGATTGGTGTGCAAAATCAAAGCGCATGGTGTTGGGGGTAATCGACTGACATGGATAGAGAATTCGTTGGCAGACAGGAAGCAGAGAGTCGGGATAACCGGGTCCTTTTCAGAATGGCAGGCAGTGACTAGTGAGGTGCTGCAGGGCTCAGTGCTGGTACCCCAGCTCTTTACAATATACATCAATGATTTGGATGAAGGAATTGAGTGTAATATCTCCAAGTTTGCAGATGACACTAAACTGGGTGGCGGTGTGAGCTGTGAGGGGGACGCTAAGAGGCTGCAGGGTGACTTGGACAGATTAGGTGCATGGGCAAATGCATAGCAGATGCAGTATAATGTGGATAAATGTGAGGTTATCCACTTTGGGAGCAAAAATGCGAAGACAGAATATTATCTGAATGGCGGCAGATTGGGAAAAGGGGAGATGCAACGAGACCTGGGTGTCATGGTTCATCAGTCATTGAAAGCTGGCATGCAGGTACAGCAGGCGGTGAAGAAGGCAAATGGTCTGCTGGCCTTCACAGCTAGGGGATTTGAGTATAGGAGCAGAGAGGTCTAACTGCAGTTCTACAGGGCCTTGGTGAAGCCTCACCTGGAATATTGTGTTCAGTTTTGAGGAAGGACGTTCTTGCTATTGAGGGAGTGCAGCGAAGGTTCACCAGACTGGATCGACTGGGCCTTGATACATTGGAGTTTAGAAGGATGAGAGGGGATCTCATAGATACATATAAAATTATGACGGGACGGGACAGGTTAGATGAGGGTAGAATGTTCCCGATGATGGGGAAGTCCAGAACCAGGGGACACAATCTTAGGATAAGGGGTAAGCCAATTAGGACTGAGATGAGGAGAAATTTCTTCACTCAGAGAGTTGTTAACCTGTGGAATTCCCTGCCGCAGAGAGTTGTTGATGCCTGTTCATTAGATATATTCAAGAGGGAGTTAGATATGGCCCTTACGGCTAAATGGATCAAGGGGTATGGAGAGAAAGCAGGAAAGAGGCATTGAGGGAATGATCAGCCATGATCTTATTGAATGGCGGTGCAGGCCCGAAGGGATGAATGGCCTATTCCTGCACCTATTTTCTATGTTTCTATGTTTCTATGTTTCCTTATCTAAATCTATCTGCATACCCCTCTATTCCCTTTTCCCTCATATGCTTGTCCAGCCTCCCCTCAAATGCATCGATACTATTCGCTTCAACCACTTCCTGTTGTTATGTTTTTACGACATCACAAAGAAGGAAGAAATAGCGGGACATCTAGATAGGAATAGTGCAATCAAGCAGACGCAACATGAATTCATGAAGGGGAAATCATGTTTAACTAATTTACTGGAATTCTTTGAGGATATAACGAGCATGGTGGATAGAGGTGTACCGATGGATTTGGTGTATTTAGATTTCCAAAAGGCATTCAATAAGGTGCCACACAAAAGGTTACTGCAGAAGATAAAGGTACGCGGAGTCAGAGGAAATGTATTAGCATGGATCGAGAATTGGCTGGCGAACAGAAAGCAGAGAGTCGAGATAAATGGGTCCTTTTCGGCTTGGAATCCGGTTGTTCGTGGTGTGCCACAGGGATCGGTGCTGGGACCACAACTGTTTACAATATACATAGATGACCTGGAAGAAGGGACAGAGTGCAGTGTAACAAAATTTGCAGATGACACAAAGATTAGTGGGAAAGCGGGTTGTGTGGAAGATACAGAGAGGCTGCAAAGAGATTTAGATAGGTTAAGCGAATGGGCTAAGGTGTGGCAGATGGAATACAATGTCGGAAAATGTGAGGTCAACCACCTTGGGAAAAAAAACAGTAAAAGGGAATATTATTTGAATGGGGAGAAATTACAACATGCTGCGGTGCAGAGGGACCTGGGGGTCCTTGTGCATGACCCAAAAAGTTAGTTTGCAGGTGCAGCAGGTAATCAGGAAGGCGAATGGAATGTTGGCCTTCATTGCGAGAGGGATGTTGTGCAAAAGCAGGGAGGTCCTGCTGCAACTATACAGGGTATTGGTGAGGCCGCACCTGGAGTACTGCGTGCAGTTTTGGTCACCTTACTTAAGGAAGGATATACTAGCCTTGGAGGGGGTACAGAGACGATTCACTAGGCTGATTCCGGAGATGAGGGGGTTACCTTATGATGATAGATTGAGTAGACTGGGTCTTTACTCGTTGGAGTTCAGAAGGATGAGGGGTGATCGTATAGAAACATTTAAAATAATGAAAGGGATAGACAAGATAGAGGCAGTGAGGTTGTTTCCACTGGTTGAGGAGACTAGAACTAGGGGGCACAGCCTCAAAATACGGGGGAGCCAATTTAAAACCAAGTTGAGAAGGAATTTCTTCTCCCAGAGGGTTGTGAATCTGTGGAATTTTCTGCCCAAGGAAGCAGTTGAGGCTCGCTCATTGAATGTATTCAAGTCACAGACAGATAGATTTTTAACCAATAAGGGAATTAAGGGTTACGGGGAGCGGGCGGGTAAGTGGAGCTGAGTCCACGGCCAAATCAGCCATGATCTTGTTGAATGGCGGAGCAGGCTCGAGGGGCTAGATGGCCTACTCCTGTTCCTAATTCTTATGTTCTTATATTATGTTCAAAAAGGGCCATATTACAGCAACATTCTAAAGGGGCAAAGTGTGTTAAAAAGACAAGCCTGCAGGCTCTGTGCCTCAATGCGAGGAGTATTCAAAATTAACTGCGCAGATAGCAGTTAACGGATATGATGTAATTGGCATCACGGAGACATGACTCCAGGGTGACCAAGGCTGGGAACTCAATATCCAAAGGTATTCAACATTTAGGAAGGATAGACAGAAAGGAAAAGGAGGTGCATTGCTGGTTAAAGAGTTAATTAATGCAACAGTAAGAAAGGACATTAGCTTGGATGATGTGGAATCAGTATGAGTGGAGCTACGGAATACCAAAGGGCAGAAAACACTAGTGGGAGTTGTGTACAGACCACCAAACAGCAGTAGTGAAGTTGGGGACAGCATCAAACAAGAAATTAGGGATGCGTGCAATAAAAGTTATCATGGGCGACTATAATCTACAGATTGATTGGGCTAACCAAACTGGTCGTAATGCAGTGGAGGAGGATTTCCTGGATAGTATTCGGGATGGTTTTCTAGACCAATATATCGAGGAACCAACTAGAGGGCTGGCCATCCTAGACTGGGTGATGTGTAATGAGAAAGGGCTAATTAGCAATCTTGTTGTATGAGGCCCCTTGGGGAAGAGTGACCACAATATCGTGGAATTCTTTATTGAGATGGAAAGTGACACAGTTAATTCAGAGACTAGTGTTCTGAACTTAAGGAAAGGTAACTTCGATGGTTTGAGAGGTGAATTGGCTCGAATAGACTAGTGAGTGATACTTAAAGGGTTGATGGTGGAGAGGCAATGGCAAACATTTGAAGATTACATAGATGAAATTCAACAATTGTACATCCCTGTCTGGAGTAAAAATAAAACGGGGAAGGTGGCTCAATCGTGGCTAACAAGGGAAATTAACGATAGTGTTAAATCAAGGAAGAGGCATATAAATTGGCCAGAAAAAGCAGCAAACCTGAAGGCTGGGAGAATTTTATAATACAGCAGACGAGGACAAAGGGTTTAATTAGGAGGAGAAAATAGAGTATAAGAGGAAGCTTGCTGGGGACATAAAACCTGACTGCAAAAGCTTCTATAGATATGTGAAGAGAAAAAGATTAATGAAAACAAACGCAGGTCCCTTGCAGTCAGATTCAGGTGAATTTATAATGGGGAACAAAGAAATGGCAGACCAGTTAAACAAATGCTTTGGTTCTGTCTTCACGAAGGAAGACACAAATAACCTTCTGGAAATACTGGGGGAACAGAGGATCTAGTGAGAAGGAGGAACTGAAGGAAATCCTTATTAGGCGAGAAATTGTGTTCGGGAAATTGATGGGATTGAAGGCCGATAAATTCCCAGGGCCTGATGGTGTGCATCCCAGAGTACTTAAGGAAGTAGCACTTGAAATAGTGGATGCATTGGTGATCATTTTCCAACAGTCTATCAACTCTGGATCCGTTCCTATGGACTGGAGGGTAGCTAATGTAACACCACTTTTTAAGAAAGGAGGGAGAGAGAAAATGAGTAATTATAGACCGGTTAGCCTGACATCGGTAGTGGGGAAAATGTTGGAATCAATTATTAAAGATGAAATAGCAGCACATTTGGACAGCAGTTACGGGATCGGTCCATGGATTTATGAAAGGGAAATCATGCTTGACAAATCTTCTGGAATTTTTTGAGGATGTAACTGGTAGAGTGGACAAGGAAGAACCAGTGGATGTGGTATATTTGGACTTTCAAAGGCTTTCGACAAGGTCCCACACAAGAGATTGGTGTGCAAAATTAAAGCACATGGTATTGGGTGTAATGTATTGACGTGGATAGAGAACAGGTTGGCAGACAGGAAGCAGAGAGTAGGGATAAACGGGTCCTTCTCAGAATGGCAGGCAGTGACTAATGGGGTGCCGCAGGGCTCAGTGCTGGGACCCCAGCTATTTACAATATATATTAATGATTTAGATGAAGGAATTGAGTGTAATATCTCCAAGTTTGCAGATGACTCTAAGCTGGGTGGTGGTGTGAGCTGTGAGGAGGATGCTAAGAGGCTGCAGGGTGACTTGGATAGGTTCGGGGAATGGGCAAATGCATGGCAGATGCAGTATAATGTGGATAAATGTGAGGGTATCCACTCTGGTGGCAAAAAATTGGCACAATATTATCAGAATGGCGGCAGATTAGGAAAAGGGAAGGTGCAACGAGACCTGGGTGTTAAGGTACATCGGTCATTGAAAGTTGGCAAGCAGGCGGTGAAGAAGGCAAATGGCATGTTGACCTTTATAGCAAGGGGATTTGAGTACAGGAGCAGGGAGGTCTTAATGCAATTGTGCAGGGCATTGATGAGGCCTCACCTGGAATATTGTATTCAGATCTGAGGAAGGACGTTTATGCTATTGAGGGAGTACAGCGAAGGTTCACCAGACTGATTTCTGGGATGGCGGGACTTACGTATGAGCAGAGACTGGGTCGACTGGGCCTGTATTCACTGGAGTTTAGAAGGATGAGAGGGATCTCATAGAAACATATAAAATTCTGACGGGATTGGACAGGTTAGATGCAGGAAGAATGTTCCCTATGTTGGGGAAGTCCAGAACCAGGGATCACAATCTAAGGATAAAGGGTAAGCCTTTTCGGACTGAGATGAGGAGAAACTTCTTCACTGAGAGAGTTGTTAACCTCTGGAATTCTCTGCCGCAGAGAGTTGTTGATGCCAGTTCGTTAAATATATTCAAGAGGGAGTTAGATATTAGTTCTCGCTGCACCTCCCCTTTTCCTAATCTGCCGCCATTCAGATAATATTCTGCATTCGTGTTTTTGACCCCAAAGTGGATAACCTCACATTTATCCACATTATACTGCATCTGCCATGTATTTGCCCACTCACCTAACCTGTCCAAGTCACCCTGCAGCCTCTTCGCGTCCTCCTCACAGCGCACACCACCACCCAGTTTAGTGTCGTCTGCAAACTTGGATTATTGCACTCAATTCCATCATCTACATCATTAATATATATTGTAAATAGCTGGGGTCCCAGCACTGAGCCCTGCGGCACTCCACTCGTCACTGCCTGCCATTCTGAAAAGGACCCGTTTATCCTGACTCTCTGCTTCCTGTCTGCCAACCAGTTCTCTATCCACGTCAGTACATTACCCCCAATACCATGTGCTTTGATTTAGCACACCAATCTCTTGTGTGGGACCTTGTCAAAAGCCTTTTGAAAGTCCAAATACACAACATCCACTGGTTCTCCCCTGTCCACTCTACTAGTTACATCCTCAAAAAATTCCAGAAGATTTGTCAAGCATGATTTCCCCTTCATAAATCCATGCTGACTTGGACCAATCCTATCACTGCTTACCAAATGTGCTGCTATTTCATCCTTAATGATTGATTCCATCATTTTTCCTACCACTGATGTCAGGCTAACTGGTTTATAATTACCTATTTTCTCTCTCCCTTCTTTTTAAAAAAGTGGTGTTACATTAGCAACCCTCCAGTCCATAGGAACTGATCCAGAGTTGATGGACTGTTGGAAAATGATCACCAATGCATCCACTATTTCTAGGGCCACTTCCTTAAGTACTCTGGGATGTCGACTATCAGGCCCTGGGGATTTATCGGCCTTCAATCCCATCAATTTCCCGAACACAATTTCCAGCCTAATAAGGATATCCTTCAGTTCCTCCTACTCACTAGACCTTCAGACCCCTAGTACATCCGGATGGTTATTTGTGTCTTACTTTGTGAAGACAGAACCAAAGTACTTGTTCAATTGGTCTGCCATTTCTTTGTTCCCCATTACAAATTCACCCGAATCCGACTGCAAGGGACCTGCGTTTGTCTTCACTAATGTCTGCTCTTGTTAATAAGAGGCACCCAAGGTATGGGAAGTGTTCCACGTTGTCAAGGGCTGCACCGTGAATCTTGATGACTGGGGGGGGCAGTGCTGTGCGGCGAGGACAGGCTGGTGCTGGGCCTTTGTCTTATGGATGTTAAGCGTAAGGCCCATGCTTTCATATGCCTCGTTGAATACATCGACTCTATCCTGGAGCTTAGCCTCAGAATGTGCGCAGACGCAGGCGTCGTCCGCGTACTGCAGTTCAACGACAGAGGTTGGGGTAATCTTGGACCTGGCCTGGAGACAGCATAGCTTCCCACTGGTTCTGTAGTTTAGTTCCACTCCAGCTTGTTGACTGTGCGGTGGAGCATGGCCTTCGGCTGCCTGAGGAGAAGAGTGTTCGAAGACCAGGCTCTCAAATCTACCACCAAGCTCATGGTCTACAGGGCTACAGTAATACCCACCCTCCTGTATGGATCAGAGGCATGGACGGTGTACAGAAGACACCTCAAGTCGCTGGAGATATATCACCAACGATGTCTCTGCAAGATCCTGCAAATCCCCTGGGAGGACAGGCGCTCTAACATCAGTGTCCTCGTCCAGACTAACATCCCCTGCATTGAGACACTGACCACACTCGATCAGCTTCGCTGGGTAAGCCACATAGTTCGCATGCCAGACACGAGACTCCCTAAGCAAATGCTCTATGCGGAGCTCCTTCACGGCAAACGAGCCAAAGGTGGGCAGCGGAAACTTTACAAGGACACCCTCAAACCTCCCTGATAAAGTGCAACATCACCACTGACACCTGGGAGTCCTTGGCCAAAGACCACCCTAGGTGGAGAAAGTGCATCCGGAAGGGCATCGAGCTCTTTGAATCTCAACGCTGAGAGTGTGAAGAGGTCAGGTGCAGGCAGCGGAAGGAGCGTGCGGCAAACCAGTCCCACACACCCCTTCCCTCGGCGAATATCTGTCCCACCTGTGACAGAGTCTGTGGCTCTCGTATTGGATTGTTCAGCCACCAGAGAACTCACTTCAGGAGTGGAAGCAAGTCTTTCTCGATTCCAAGGGACTGCCTATGATGATGATGATGATGATGATGATGATGAACCTTAAGGGGTTATCATTGTTAAAAAGCGTACCTTGCACCATGGCTCCAGAAAAGCTGATATCAGTGTAGACCTAGACAATGGACCGGACTCTGAACCATTTGAATACGAATGCTACTCGAAATCAACAGTTAAGTCACCTTGGGAAGATTACATTGTAAAGGATCCCACTCTACAGAGAGGCGGTGGCCAAAATAATCGTGGACAATAACCCTAAATGAGCGATAATTAGCCATCAAGAGTTCACATTTGATACTGCCATCGTGTTAAATCTGTTTTGAGATCACAAGCTGGTTTTTGGTATAAAGAATACCCATTTTCGAAGGCAAAAACAGTTCAAGAACAGAATGGAAACAGCAACAGAAGCTAGCGGTCACAAGCTACAACCAAGGAAAGGGTCTACAGTCAAACTCAGAAGACAGCCGAGGAATTGGTGATTGTATGTTTGGTTCCAGCCAAATCATAGAAGGGTTTTGTGATTGGGTCTGGGCAACTTTATGCATAACAGTCAAATCGCGGACGGGTTTAACTGTGTCAAGTTGTATCGATGCAAATTACCCTTTCATAGAGGTTTGTATTCTGGGGTTTGTTAGTCCCACATAGATCGTAGTGATTTATACTGGGGAGGTAATTGTGTGTAAGTTCAATAAAACAAACAAATCTTGGTCGAGCCAAAACTCCATGCCGTGTGTATTTTGTTCTTATAAATCCTGACTTCAAAGAACTGTGTAACGGGGGACTAGGTGTTGAGAAACCCTTACAGAGGTCAGCCTGGCTATGAGCAACTAACTCAACACTGACTCTGCTGTGAGAACTTTGCAGCTCAGAAAATTAGCTCCACAGAAGGCAATCCATTTACCCACTAAGCCATGGGGTGTGGGGGTGGGAAAAAGGCTCCTGACCCCTTTTTTCATGAATCCGTTATATTGAATTGCACCATCTTCCAGTCTTTTAATGATTGCGTCTATTTCGTTCACAGGACGAATGCCATTTGGCTTCTGTCGAGGGGAAATAATTGTGGCAGAAATAATCCCAGTATTAGTGGTTTGTTATATTTTGATTATGTACTTATATAAAGGCCATCTCAAGAACTATATGATGCAGACGTTGCAAAGTCTTGGCAGACTTCCAAGAGATAATGGATGGTGAAGCAATGGCTTATTCATTCATTGAAGATTGATGGGCTAATAAACTGAACAATTCTTTACGAGAAAAAAAATTAATTGTTCTTTTTGAAAAACTGTAAGTCTACTTGTCTACTTATCATATAGAAATTGTTACCTTATCTACATCATTTGAGGTCAGAAACTACTGTTGGTGATAATGGGAGAACTGTTAATGTGTTCGTATGACATTCCCCTGTCCGTTACTTTAAGGGATGTGTTAACCTATTTATTTCCAACGACTCCATTGTAATACTGGACAGAAGAACATAATATACCTTATTCTATTCAGTATTTATCCGATATTATCACCAGCAATAATTGTCAGCCTATAAAGTGAAAGAAGAGAAATAAATTGCATTTATATAGCGCCTTTCACAACCTCAGGATGTCCCAAAGCGCTTTGCAGCCAATGATGTATCTTTGAAGTTTGCAATGTAGGAAACGCGGCAGCCAATTTCTGGGCAGCAAGGTCCCACAAACAACAATGTGATAATGACCTGATCATCTGATTTTGGTGATATTGATTGAGTGATGAATTTTGGCCACGACACTGGGAGATCTTTGAATCGTGTCATGGGATCATTTACATCCTCTTGAGAGGGCAGATAGGGCCTCAGTTTAATGTCTCATCTGAAAGACAGCACTTCCAACAGCGTAGCTGTCCCTCAGTACTGCACTGAAGTGTCAGTTGAGATTAAGTGCTCTGGAAAGGGATTTGAACCCACAACCTCCTGAATCAGAGGTGGGATGCTACCACTGAGCTAACAATGACATGAAAGTGAAAAGAAATGTCGAACAACAGAGTAGAGAATTTGAGGTGCATTTCACAGATATACAAGGAGGCACAGATTACAGAGATACGTCACTAATTTGGACAAAAGGTAACCGAAACATTCACTCCCTCCACCACCGGCGCACCATGGCTGCAGTGGGTACCATCTACAAGATGCACTGCAGAAACTCGCCAAGGTCTCTTCGGCAGCACCTCCCAAACCCATGACCTCTACCCCCTAGAAGGACAAGGGCAGCAGGCACATGGGAACACCAAAACCTCCACGTTCCCCTCCAAGTCACACACCATCCTGACTTTGAAATATTTTGACGTTCCTTCATCATTGCTTGGTCAAAATCCTGGAACTCCCTCCCTAACAGAACTGTGGGCCCAACGTTGCCCAAGCCGTTTTTGCAGTGCACTGACCCGACTTTGCGCGCTGGATAGGGCACCAGAAAAAAGGGGCTCCATCCTGGCCGCTTTTCGAAGTCCCGGAATCATGTGCAGTCTGAAGTGGGGGTGGGGGGGTGCAGAGCAACAGGCCAATGCAGAAAGCACTGCCGGCACTTGCGTGCATGCTCAGTGAGGGCTGCGCGCATGCTCCTGCCCTCCCAGCACGTCCTGCGGGCTTTGAGCAGGACCCGATGCTCGCAGCACCTATCCCCGGCCGAAGGGATGCCCCGATGCTCGCAGCATCTATCCCCGGCCGAAGGGACGCCCCGATCTCGCCGCACCCTATCCCCGGCTGAGTGGCCTCCCGCACCGGCCAGCCCGCTGAGTAAGACTTCAGTTCTATTTTTTATTTAGTGTTTGTGTGTGCTTGAGAGTTTTGATTGGGGGGGGTGGTGGGGGAGGAGGAGAGTTTTGGGGGGGGAGAGAAAGAGTGTATTGGGGGGAGGGAGGAGGAGAGTTTTGGGGGGGGTGGGGAGAAAGAGTGTTTTGAGGGCGGGGGGAGAGAAAGAGTGTTTTGTATACCCACATCTCTCTCTCTCTCTCTCTGACTACTATCCCCCGCACCCCCACCCCCCCGCGCCGTGACATCTCAGCCAGCAGCTCGCATTTCTCCGGTAGGATTTACTTCATTTTTATTAGTATTTTAATTGTTTGAGCTTTTCCTTGCAATGTTTGGTGCTTGGTTGTTGAGGTCCTCTCTAGTTCCCTTCCCTCCCCTATCCCTGCCCTAATGTCTGCCGAATGTGCGCTGCTTTTTCTTCACTGCCCGCAAGGTTTTTCAGAGCTGGTCACATACGCTGACCTAAGTCGATTTGGAGTAAATTTTAGCTGGCCAAAGTGGCATAAATGGCCATCAACTGGCACAAGTGTCTGGGAACACCCCCTTTTGAAAAAAAAACTGACCTAAAAATATCGTACCTAACTGACTTACTCTGGAGCAAATTTTTGGGGGGAAATGGCATTTTTTAACTTACGCCAGAAAAAGCAACTTACTCCAAAAAAATTGATGCAAGCCATGGCCAAAATTGGGCCCTGTGGGAGTACCTTCACCACATGGACTGCAGCTGTTCAAGAAGGCGGCTCACCACCACCTTCTCAAGGGCAACTAGGTATGGATAATAAATGCTGGGCTTGTCAGCAGCACCTACATCCCATGAATGAATAAAAAATGTAATAATTGGCCAGAAATTCCTCTGGATGTCTTCCCGCGGGCAATTGACTCCTTGCCAGAGATTTTTTATGAAAGTACCTGCTGTTCTAGGAGGCGCCCTGAATTCCGATGGGGAGGCCTTCTCTTCCCTCGCTGTGAAGTGTGCTCCCGTCCAGAGGGCTCTGACACAGAAAATGCTGTCACGTGTGACTGCTCAGCCAATCAGGTAGGTAGTTCACAGATTTCCATTAACAGCACTGAGACTCGCGTAACTCAGTGCTATTAATGGGGAAAAAAAGCAAACACACATGAATAAAAAATAAAAAGCAGACCTCACATAATTAAAATTAATTGAAATTAAAGTTAATAAATGCCTTAGAAAAAAACAATATATTTCCGATTGTTTTTAAGTTTTGTAATGCGGGTAAAAATAAACTTACATTAGTGGGCAGAATTTTTAACAATACTTTGTGTTCATTTAATTTAATTTTATTGCGTTTAAGTGTGTTTTAAACACTTGCGTCTGTAAAAGGAGGCTATGCACCAGCTTTTTCAGGCGCAAGATTTTTGAGGACATTTGCCGGGCAAGATATGCATAAATCCTGCAATCTTGCCCGTACAAATGTCCTCTCTCCTGATCTGTCATCCTCGCTCCCGATCTGTCTGAAAACCGGCTTTTCCGATGCCTTCCCGGGTCCGTAGAAACTTCATATGAGCACGGTACGTCGGAATATTTGGGCCAATATTTCTTGTATTAGGTGAATGGAGAGATCACTCTCGGATTAGTACCTGCTGAGTGCAGGAAAAAATATTGCCTTTTGGTTGAGGAAAAAATAATTCCAGAATTTGGAAAGGCCAACAAATTACTGAGGTCAGATCATGGTGCAAGGTTCGGACAATGGATTGTTATTATTTTCTAATCGATTTTAGCTAGGTGATTAAAACAAAAGATGATATGTTCTGTGCGAATTATAGACAACCCAACTAAACTGTAAAAGCATGTCCGTGACAGGCCCCATGATCCATGCATGGATGAATTTAGACTTCAGATATGGTTAGACTGAACTTCATTTATTTTGGATCAAAATTTGAATCTCAAACATTAATGTTACACAGGTGAACAGGTAAACAAATTTCACAAGTTTCCCGAGGACTCAAGGATGTACTCGCTATAAACTAGGGCCATGGGAATCTCCTCAAAGCTGCTGCCGCTGCTCCACCATAACTTCGCCAGAAGGGCGGCGGAAACCGCCTTCACACATGTACAAAGACACCTCGAGACCTGTTTCCCATAACATTGCTCCCCTTCTCCTTCTGATCTTATGCTGACTTGTGCCTGTTAACATAAGCACATAAGAAATAGGAGCAGAGGCCATTTGGCCCCTCGAGCCTGCTCCACCATTTAATATGATCATGGCTAATCTGATCTTGGCCTCAACTCAGGGATCAGTGCTGGGACCCCAACTATTTACAATCTATATTAACAACTTGGAAGAAGGGGCCGAGTGTAACGTAGCCAAGTTTGCTGATGATACAAAGATGGGAGGAAAAGCAATGTGTGAGGAGGACACAAAAAATCTGCAAAAGGACATAGACAGGCTGAGTGAGTGGGCATAAATTTGGCAGATGGATTATAATGTTGGAAAGTGTGAGGTCATGCACTTTGGCAGAAAAAAAATCAAAGAGCAAGTTCTTATTTAAATGGAGAAAGATTGCAATGTGCTGCAGTACAGCAGGGCCTGGGGATACTTGTGCATGAAACACAAAAGGATAGTATGCAGGTACAGCAAGTGATCAGGAAGGCCAAAAGTATCTTGGCCTTTGTTGCAAAGGGGATGGAGTATAAAAGCAGGGAAGTCTTGCTACAGCTATACAAAGTATTGGGTGAGGCCACACCTGGAATACTGCATGCAGTTTTGGTTTCCATATTTATGAAAGGATATACTTGCTTTGGAGGCAGTTCAGAGAAGGTTCACTCGGTTGATTCCGGAGATGAGGGGGTTGACTTATGAGGAAAGGTTGAGTAGGTTAGGCCTCTACTCATTGGAATTCAGAAGAATGAGAGATGATCTTATCAAAACATATAAGATTATGAGGTGGCTTGACAAGGTGGATGCAGAGAGGATGTTTCCACTGATGGGGGAGACTAGAATTAGAGGGCATGATCTTAGAATAAGGGGCCGCCCATTTAAAACAGAGATGAGGAGAAATTTCTTCTCTCAGAGGGTTGTAAATCTGTGGAATTTGCTTCCTCAGAAAGCTGTGGAAGCTGGGACATTGAATAAATTTAAGACAGAAATAGACAGTTTCTTAAAGGTGATAAGGGATTATGAGGAGTGGGCGGGGAAGTGGACCTGAGTCCATGATCAGATCAGTCATGATCTTATTGAATGACGGAGCAGGCTCGAGGGGCCATATGGCCTACTCCTGTTCCTATTTCTTATGTTCTTATATTCTTATGTACTTCCCATCCGCTCTCCATAACCCTTGACTCCCTTATCATTCAAAAATCTATCTATTTCCACCTTATATATATTCAATGACCTAGCCACCACAGCTCTCTGGGGTAGGGAATTCCAAAGATTCACGACCTTCTGAGTGACGAAATTCCTCCTCATCTCGTTTTTAAATGAGAGACCCCATATTCTGAAACTATTCCCCCTAGTTTTAGATTCCCCCTTGAGGGGAAACATCCTCTCAGCATCTACCCTTTCAAGCCCCCTCAGAATCTTATACATTTCACTATCACCTCTCAGACAACATAAGAACATAAGAAATAGGAGCAGGATTAGGCCATACGGCCCCTCGAGACTGCTCCACCAGTCAATAAGATCATGGCTGATCCGATCATGGACTCAGATCCACTTCCCTGCCCGATCCCCATAACCCCTTAATCCCTTATCTATTAAGAAACTGTAGATCTCTGTCTTAAATTTATTTAATATCCCAGCTTCCACAGCTCTCTGAGATAGCGAATTCCACAGATTTACAACCCTCTAGGAGAAGAAATTCCTCCTCATCTCAGTTTTAAATGGGCAGTAACTTATTCTAAGATTATGCCCCCTAGTTCTAGTCTCCCCTATCAGTGGAAACATCCTCTCTGCATTCACCTTGTCAAGCCCCCTCATAATCTTGTACATTTCGATAAGATCATCTCTCATTCTTCTGAATTCCAATGAGTAGAGGCCCAACCTACTCAACCTTTGCTCATAAGTCAACCCCCTCATCTCCGGAATCAACTGAGTGAACCTTCTCTGAACTGCCTCCAAAGCAAGTATATCCTTTTGTAAATATGGAAACCAAAACTGTATGCAGTGTTCCAGGTGTGACCTCACCAATACCCTGTATAAATGTAGCAAGACTTCCCTGCTTTATACTCCATCCCTTTTGTAATAAAGGCCAAGATTCCATTTGCCTTCCTGATCACTGCTGTACCTGCATACTATCCTTTCGTGTTTCATGCACAAGGACCCTCAGGTCCCGCAGTGACTACATTCCAAAAATATTTCATTGGCTGCAAAGCTCTTTCAGACATCCGGTGGTCGTGAAAGACACTATATAAATCGAAGTCTTTCTTTCTCTACGGCAGTTTGCAATTTTTCTGCATTTAAATGGAGGCGGCAGTTGAGGAGGCCTATAAAAGGCCCGGGAGCAGCGGGAGTTCGCAGAGGCGGCAGCCGAGGAACCAGCTGGTGCAGGCATAGGGGCAGAAGGTAAACAAAGAAGTAGAAAGAAATCGAAGCGTGATGTCACAGCCAAGTGGATAAGTGATTGGCTGGTGGATTGGTCAGTATTTAATCTTTTTTCTTCTTTTTATTTCCTTATCAGTCGGTAACATTTAACATTGGTGCCAAATTAAGTTAATCTAAGTGTTAAGTCATGGCAGGAGAGCCCAGACCCATGTCATGCTCCTCCTGTGCTATGTGGGAAGTCAGGGATGCTTCCAGTGTCCCTGACGACTACATGTGCAGGAAGTATATCCTGCTGCAGCACCTGATAGACTGCATTGCGGCACTGGAGCTGTGCATGGATTCACTCTGGAGCATCCGCGATGCTGAGGAATTCGTGAATAGCACGTTTAATGAGTTGGTCACACCGCAGGCAAAGGTTACTCAGGCAGATAAGGAATGGGTGACCATCAGGCAGACAGGTGGAAGGAAAGTAGTGCAGGGGTCCCCTGCTGTCATCCCCCTCCAAAACAGATACACCGTTTTGGGTACTTTTGGGGGGGATGACTCATCAGCGGAAGGCAGCAGCAGCCAAGTTCATGGCACCATGGATGGCTCTGCTGCACAGGAGGGCATGAAGAAGAGTAGAAGAGCTATAGTGGGGTAGGGGATTCTATTGTAAGGGGAATAGATAGACGTTTCTGTGGCCGCAATCGAGACTCTAGGCTGGTATGTTGCCTCCCTGGTGCAAGGGTCAAGAATGTTTCGGAGCGGCTGCAGGATATTTTAACAGCCAGTTGTCGTGGTGCATATAGGTACCAACTATATCGGTAAAAAATGGGATGAGGTCCTTCAAGCTGAATTTAGGGAGCTAGGAGTTAAATTAAAAAGCAGGACCTCAAAGGTAGTAATCTCAGGATTGCTACTAGTGCCACGTGCTAGTCAGAGTAGGAATTGCAGGATAGCTCAGATGAATACGTGGCTTGTGGAGTGGTGCAGGAGGGAGGGATTCAAATTCCTGGGACATTGGAACCGGTTCTGGGGGAGGTGGGACCAGTACAAACCGGACGGTCTGCACCTGGGCAGGACCAGAACCAATGTCCTAGGGGGAGTGTTTGCTAATGCTATTGGGGAGGGGTTAAACTAATATGGCAGGTGGATGGGAACCTATGCATTGAGAAGAAGGAAGTAAAATGGGGGCAGAAGCAAAAGATAGAAAGAAGAAAAGTAAAAGTGGAGGGCAGAGAAAACCAAGACAAAAATCAAAAACGGACACATGATAGCAAAAGTCTAAAGACACAAAGTGTGTTAAAAGGACAAGCTTGAAGGTTCTGTGCCTCAATGCGAGGAGTATTCGTAATAAGGTGGATGAATTAACTGCGCAAGCAGCTATTAACGAATATGATATAATTGGGATTACGGAGACATGGCTCCAAGTTGACCAAGGCTGGGAACTCAACATCCAGGGGTATTCAACATTCAGTAAGGATAGACAGAAAGGAAAAGGATGTGGGGTAGCGTTGATTATTAAAGAGGAAATTAACGCAATCGTAAGGAAAGACATGAGCTTGGATGATGTGGAATCTGTGGGTAGAGCTGCGGAATACCAAAGGGCAAAAAACGCTAGTGGGAGTTGTGTACAGATCACCAAATAGTAGTAGTGAGGTTGGGGACAGCTTCAAACAAGAAATTAGGAATGCGTGCAATAAAGGTACAGCAGTTATCATGGGTGACTTTAATCTACATATAGATTGGGCTAACCAAACTGGTAGCAGTACGGTGGAGGAGGATTTCCTGCAGTGTATTAGGGATGGTTTTCTGGACCAATATGTCAAGCAACCAACTAGAGGGCTGGCCAAGAGGTCTGGCCATCCTAGACTGAGTGATGTGTAACGAGAAAGGACTAATTAGCAATCTTGTTGTGCGAGGCCCCTTGGGGAAGAGTGAACATAATATGGTAGAATTCTTTACTAAGATGGAGAGTGACACAGTTAATTCAGAGACTAGGGTCCTGAATATAAGGAAAGGTAACTTCGATGGTATAAGACGTGAATTGACTGGAATAGATTGGCAAATGATACTTAGAGGGTTGACGGTGGATAGGCAATGGCAAACAATTAAAGATCACATGGATGAGCTTCAACAATTGTACATCCCTGTTTGGAGTAAGAATAAAACGGGGAAGGTGGCTCAACCGTGGCAAACTAGTGAAATTAGTGATTGTGTTAAATCCAAGAAAGAGATATATAAATTGGCCAGAAAAAGCAGCAGACCTAAGGACGAGGAGAAATTTGCAATGCAGCAGAGGAGGACAAAGGGTTAAATTAGGAAGGGGAAAATAGAGAATGAGAGGAAGCTTGCTGGGAACATAAAAACTGACTGCAAAAGCTTCGATAGATATATGAAGAGAAAAAGATTAGAGAAGACAAAAGTAGGTCCCTGGCAGTCAGAATCAGGTGAATTTATAATGGGGGACAAAGAAATGGAACACCAATTGAACATTAACTTGGGTTCTGACATATGATGAGAGACTGGATCGACTGGGCCTCTATTCACTGGAGTTTAGAAAAATGAGAGAGGATCTCATAGAAACATATAACATTCTGACGGGACTGAACAGGTTAGATGCAGGAAGAATGTTCCCAATGTTGGAGAAGTCCAGAACCAGGGGACATAGTCTAAGGATAAGGAGTAAGCCATTTAGGACTGAGATGAGGAGAAACTTCTTCACTCAGAGAGTTGTTAACCTGTGGAATTCTCTACCACAGAAAGTTGTTGATGCCAGTTCATTGGATATATTCAAGAGGGAGTTAGATATGGCCCTTACGGCTAAAGGGATCAAGGGGTATGGAGAGAAAGCAGGAAAGGGGTACTGAGGTGAATGATCAGCCATGATCTTATTGAATAGTGGCGCAGACTCGAAGGACTGAATGGCCTACTCCTGCACCAATTTTCTATGGGCCCAAGTTTTGAGCCACGCCTCGAACGGCGCAGTCCCGACCTGGAAGCCTGTTTTTCACGCCACAAAGTGCGCCTAAAAAAAACTTCCAGATTCTCCAGCTCCCTGCAGGTCGTTTGCAGCTCGGCGCAGCGCAGCACGAGCAGTAGAGGGTGGAGCCAGGTCCCTGCGCTGAAAACAGTGCCGGGACCTCTGCACATGCGCGCTACAGTGGGTGCGCATGTGCAGTAGCTCCAGGCGCCCAAAACTGTGTGGGAGGGGGCGAAGCACGCAGCCCCTAGCCCTGGCCGAATGGCCTCACTGGGGCTGCGTGGATCAAGCCCCTCCCACAGCCAGCTCCTGCTTCCTCCCGACTCGACTCGACTCCTGCTTCCCGTCCCCGCCTCCAGACCGGACCTGACACCGACCCGACTCCCGCTTCCCCCCCCTGCCCCCCCCCCCCGCCCCTGGATCAGACCCGACCCCGACCCGACTCCCGCTTCCCCACCCGCCCCCGGACCCGACCCGACCCGACCCCGACACCGACCCGACTCCCGCTTCCCCCCCCTGCCCCCCCCCGCCCCTGGATCAGACCCGACCCCGACCCGACTCCCGCTTCCCCATCCCCCCCCCCCCCCGCCCCCGGACCCGACCCGACCCGACCTCGACCCCGACCCGACTCCCGCTTCCCCACCCCCCCCCCCCCCCTGCCCCCGGACCCGACCCGACCCGACCCCGACACCGACCCGACTCCCGCTTCACCCCCCTGCCCCTCCCCCGCCCCTGGATCGGACCCGACCCCGACCCCGACCCCGACCCGATTCCCACTTCCCCACCCCCCCCCCCCCGCCCCTGGACCGGACCCGACCCGACCCCGACACCAACCCGACTCCCGCTTCCCCCCGCCCCCCCCGCCCCCAGACTGGACCCGACCTGGCCTCCCTCCCCCCGACCTGACCTCCCTCTCCCTCCCTCCCCCCGCCCCGAACCGAACCAACCTCCCTCCCACCAGCCACCCGACCCGTGCTCCCCCCGACCCGACCCGCGATCCCGACCCGACCCAACGCCACCTACCTGTAAATCTGGTGCTGGGGACGGGTCCTGCCCGAAGTCTCGGGCCCGGCCCGTTCAGCCTTCCTCCCCCTTCTCCTTTACCCCCCCATCTCCTTTCCCCCCCCCATCTCCTTTCCCCCATCTCCTTTCCCCCCATCTCCTTTCCCTCCCTTTTCCTCCCCCCTTTTCCTCCCCCCTTCCCCCTTTTCCTCCTCCCCCCTCCCCCTTCTCCCCCTCCCCCTTCTCCCCCCTCCCCCTTCTCCCCCCTCCCTCTTCTCCCCCTTCTCCCCCTTCTCCCCATCCCTCCCCTTCCCTCCCTCTGCTCCCCCCCTCTCTCCCTCTACCCCCCTCCTCCCCCTCCCCTCGCTGTCAGAAACACAGACACAGACAGAGAATGAGAGACACACACAGACAGACAGACAGACAGAGAGATAGAGACACTGACAGAGATACACTGTGGTGGGGGGGGAGCGGGGCGGGGGGGGGGGGGGCATCCCAGCACGCTGTTGGAGGGCTCTCGGTGCTGCAGTCGGTAAGTAGAAAATGTTTTATTTATTGATTTAAAAAAAAAATTATTTCTTATTAATTTTTTTTGATTGATTTATTGGTTGATTTATTGATCTTTATTTGTAAAACTGAAGTGTTTAATGTTTGTAAACTTCCCTTTAAACCCCACCCCCCACCCATTCCCTACACCTGATTTGTAGCCTACGCCTGAATTTCTAAAGTTTTTTCGAGCGTACAAAAATCTTCACTTACTCCATTCTAAGTTAGTTTGGAGTAAGTTTTCACTGACGAAACTTTGAAAACAGGCGTAAGTGGCCGGACACGCCCCCTTTTGAAAAAAAAATTCTGTTCCAAAGTGAAACTGTTCTAACTGACTAGAACTGGAGCAAACTAAATGGCGAGAATTCCGATTTCTAAGATACTCCGTTCTACACCAGTTGCTCCTAAAAATCAGGAGCAAATCATGGCGAAACTTGGGGCCTATGTTTCTATACTTCTATGTTAACTTGTTCAATGAATAACTGTGCTCAGCATGTGTTCAGTGGGCTCATTGGCCCCTCTCCAAATCGCTGGATGCAGATTCATAGCTGATGAGATAATCATCGCAACCTCATAACAGTCAAGAAGCAGATTTTGTGTTTGGCAATCAGGTTACTGCCTGGATTTTAAGTGATCTTTCCCTTGGAATAATCCTGACATGTCATGGGCACTGCAGGGAGTGTAGTGGATCAATCAAGAGCAATCTGGAAACTGCCAGATTTTCGAAGTCTAAAAGCTGTTAGCAGACATAAAGCCAGCTGGAGTCTAATTTCCTTCAGTATGTGAGATGGTGCACTCCTGTACAATTTCATCGTGTGCTGATTGCCGAACTATAAGCACTAGATTCTGGATACTTTTGTAGGGAGTTTCCACCAGATCATCTCAACTGAACAGACTTCGAGCTGCTGAAAAGATTAAGACTGTTTCCAGCCTTTCTAAAACATCGGATCAGTTTTCTAATCTGATCTATCCAGGTCATTTCACTGTAGGGGGTTTATAAAAGATGGCCTAACACTCTATTCATTTCTTTATTTGAAGAAATAAAAATTACTTTCTCTAGCTGTTTGTCTGAATTCATTTCTTTTAATGTCCGTTGCCACAATTCAAATCTTCTGCACGACACTCGACCACAACTGTGCTACAATCAAAGCTCAACACTATTTGAGGCATATACCGAGACGTCGAAGGGCGGAATGCGCCTGACGACCACCCATGCTTACCGGCGTGAGGCCCGAGCCTTGTTCTAAAAACTAGAGGGATCTTTCCCACGTATCTTGACTATTCACCGAAGTTTCTGAGTAACTTAATCGAGTGTTGTCATTTTTTTGTAAACTCCCTATGATGAAATGACCTGGTTAATGCTCTCCCCACCTCTAGAACAGAGAAAGAAAGAAAGAAAGACTTGGATTTATATCACACCTTTCACGACCACTGGATGTCTCAAAGCGCGTTACAGCAACTGGGGTATGTTTGTAATATAGTCACTGCTATAATGTAGGAAACACGGCAGCCAATTTGCGCACAACCAAGCTGCCACAAACAGCAATGTGATAATGACAAGATAATCTGTTTCGTTTTATGATGTTGATTGAGGAATAAATATTGACCAGGACACCGGGGATAACTCCCCTGCTCTTCTTCAAAATAGCACCATGGTATCTTTTACGTCCACTTAAGAGAGCAGATGGGTTTAACGTCTCATCCGAAAGACAGTACCTCCAACAGTGCAGCGCTCCCTCAGAAGTGTCAATCAAGACTTTTTGTGCTCAAGTCTTTGCAGTGGGCCTTGAACCCACAACCTTCTGACGCAGAGGCAAGAGTGCTACCCACTGAGTCACAGCTGATACTCTGAAGGAAAATTACATTCGATGGCAACAGGACAGCATATAGCAAGAAAGCAGGTAGTTGATGTAGGGCTATAATCCATATATTACTGGAAATGTAGCATGAATAAATAGTGAGATTGCAAAGGACAAAGTCATGCATGTGGAGATGGCACTTTAACAACAACAACTTGCATTAATATAGTGCCTTTAATGTTGTGAAATGTCCCAAAGTGCTTCACAGGGGCCACATAAGGAAATATTGGGACAAAACCTTGGTCAAAGAGATAGGTTTTAAGGAGCGTCTTAAAGGCAGAAAGAGCGGTAGAGAGGCGGAGAGGTTTTGGGGGCAATTCCAGAGAATAAGGCCCAGACAGCCCGAAACTTGTAACCAGTCGCTAAACAGACCAAGGTCCAAATTGGCCCATGTTGCCCCGATTTTTCGTGCAGAAGACAGGAGGCCCAAAGTACCCATTTTGGGCGCAACATCCCATGTCCAATCAGCACCGGTGTTATGGGAATTCATTTTTTTTGGGTGTGGAAGCAGGTCATCCTCGACATGAGGGACTGCCTAATACTACCTATTGGTACAGGCAACTTTGCAGGCATTTTGTTTGAATGTCTAAAACAGGGATCAGGCCCCTCACACAAGGGGCTTAACGCCTGGTTTAGGTCCCCTCACCGAAATTGGTGAGCGATCAAAAACGAACAGGTGCCGGGCCATAAGATTCACCGGCGGGCATTACAACAAAAAAATCTAACATTAATGGCTGCTGTGGAGAAAGGAGGATCAGGTGTGCTCCCCCCCCGAATCCACAACAATCGTTGCTGCCCCACCCTTCCCTCCCGCCCATCTCCCCAGGACTTACCCTCGGGGTGATGCTGGCGAGGGAGGTGGTCTGATAACCCTTTCTACAAATGGACGAGCTCCCAGTGGGGGCTGATAGGTGCCAGCAGTTCCCCATAATGATTGAAATGAGGCCCAAGGTTTGATTTCGGGCTGATCAAACCCCCAATTCTGGGCCCTGTTCTCGAAACTTGAGCACAGAATCCAGGCTGATGCTCCTAGTGCAGTACTGAGGGAGCGCTGCACTGTCAGAGGTGCCGGCTTTAGGGTGAGACATTAGACCGAGGTTCCGTCTGTCCTCTTGGGTGGACGTAAAAGATCCCAGTTGAATTACTTGAAAAAGAGCAGGGTCAATATTTATCCCACAAGCAACATCACTAAAGTTGTTTGTGGGACATTGTGGTGCACAAACTGGGTGTCGCGTTTCCTACATTATAACAGTGATTTGACTTCAAAACATACTTCATTAGCTGTAAAGGGCTTTGGGACATCCTGAGGTTGGCCATGAAGGGCGCTATATAAATGCAGGTTCTTTCTTTCTTACCCCTGTACTTAATGAACCCATATCCACAAAGGTTAACTGACTCCCCTCTGTAGTGTGCCTTCTTGCTCAGTCGGCTCAGCGAAAAAGCATCGGCCCTGCCCCGCTGAGGATTTCTCAGTGCCCAACGAGAAGTGAGCTTAATTTTTTTTAAATCAAATTTTAAGTGGAGCCAGGAGGAGCAGAGGTGATCTCCAACTCCACAATCTTGGTGATCATCTCCCCCCACCCCCCACCGCCCCACTTACCCATTGTCCATTCTAACCCCCACCCTCCAGAACTTGCCTGAGGACACTACCGGCACCCTGAAATTCATTTTCCGCGAAGGCACGACAGACACCAGCAGCTTGCCCCGAAAATGGGGCTGAGGCCCAAGGCCCTCTCTGTTGTGGTGCCCAACGGGCCCTGACTAATTTCTTCCCCTTGACTGCCAGTGGGGGCCGATAGGTGCCAGCAGCTCCCCATAATTATTGAAATGAGGCCCAAGGTTTGATTTCGGGCTGATCGCGCAGCCCCCAATTCTGGGCCCTGTTCTAGAAACTTGAGCACAGAATCCAAGCTGATGCTCCTAGTGCAGTACTGAGGGAGCGCTGCACTGTCAGAGGTGCCGGCTTTAGGGTGAGACGTTAAACCGAGGTTCCGTCTGTCCTCTTGGGTGGACGTAAAAGATTCCAGTTGAATTACTTGAAAATTATCTTCTCAGACGCTGAGAAACCTAATGTGTATTCCCAGCATTTAGGCCAATGTAATTAAGTGATGATTCTGCCATTTCCATTCACATCTCTTCTGGACGCATCTTTTGTTTCTTAACTTGTCCCATTGCCATCTCCTTTTGCCTTGCACTATCACCCCTTTTGTCGCTGAATCTCTCTTGCATTCCAGCCTATCACAGACCTTCCCTTTTGTCCTTTCCTCCCCTCGCCCCCTTTCCCTTGCTTTCGGATGAGACGTTAAACCTGTCTGCTCTCTCAAGTGGACGTAAAAGATACCATGGTGCTTAAAAATCTGTTACAACTCTAACTTTTTCCAGTTCTGACGAAGATTCATCGACCCGAAACGTTAACTCTGTTTCTCTCTCCACAGAAGCTGCCTGACCTGCTGAGTATTTCCAGCAGTTTATGTTTTTATTTCAGATTCCAGCATCCGCAGTATATTGCTTTTGTAATTAAGTCATGTTTATCACACTGAAAATAGCTTATCAGCTTGGGTACATGGTGTTTGTAAACATATCATCATTATGCATGGTTAGAAGTGGAAAAGTGATGAAGCACCAAGCATTTATGAAGTGTCAGTCGTCGCAGAAGTCAAGTTCTGGGCACAGTTTGGAAAAAAATCCCTTTTGAAACATTAACAATCTATTAATATGTTTCTGCTCAGGGCATTTTTATAATAGCAGGTTGAATGTCAGCAGACATAGTAAATTTTAACCCTGTAAGTAACTTGTTGACTCTAGTAACGCGATCATTTGCAATGCTGAATTTATTAACACAATGCAGCTATGTTGTATCAGCTGCATACGAACAGAAGAAATAAGAGCAGGAGCAGGCCATTCGAGCCTGCTCTGCCATTCAATAAGATCATGGCTGATCTACCTCAACTCCACCTTCCCGCACTATCCCCATATCAGTTCCCTTATATTCCCTTAGTACAACTGATACCCCTGAAACAATGGTAACATATGCTTCAGGTGTAAGAACATAAGAACATAAGAACTAGGAGCAGGAGTAAGCCATTTGGCCCCTCGAGCCTGCTCCGCCATTCAATACGATCATTACTGATCTGATCATGGACTCAGCTTCACTTCCCTGCCTGCTCTCCATAACCCTTTACTCCCTTATCGCTTAAAAATCTGTCGATCTCCGCCTTAAATATATTCAATGACCCAGCCTCCACAGCTCTCTGGGGCAGGGAATCCCACAGATTTACAACCCTCTGAAAGAAATAATTTCTCTTCATTTCAGTTTTAAATGGGCAGCCCCTTATTCTAAGACTATGTCCCCTAGTTTTAGTTATGAGTCGACATATCCTCTCAGCATCCACCTTAGTGTGTTTGTAGCATTTTTCTATCAAGATAGCCTTGACTTTTCCTGCCCCTTCTGTGCCTCTATTTGCAGAATGACATAGAGTTTACAGTACAGAAACCGGCCATTCGACTCAACTAGTCTATGTTCCTGTTCATCTAACCCTATCAGCATACCCTTCTACCATCTAACCCTATCAGCATATCCTTTTAGGATAGGCTTGGTTAGATATGGGGGCGATTTTAACCATACTCGCTCAGCAGAAACCTGGCGGGTGGGCTGTTAAAATCGCCCTGGCTCTTATCCATCTGAAATCCACCATGATCGCAACATCTGCAATTTTTACCTGCTCTCCTGAGCAGGCAGCAAGGACCCGCACCCAGAGCCAACAGGGTCCTTCTTCAAACAAAAGCAAAATACTGCGGATGCTGCAGGGTCACTGACCTGAAATGTTAACTCTGTTTCTCTGCACAAATGCTGCCTGGCCCACTGAGATTTCCAGCATTTGCAGCATTTTTTGTTTTTAATTTCAGGGTCCTTCTTCACATATGCATGTTGAGGCCCACTGACATCTTTCAGACCCGACTGTAATTTTAACTCAGGCCACCTGGAGTTAAAATCGGGGCCTAAATATATCGGGACTAAAATTGCGGTCGGAGGCTTCGATCGTACGAACGCCTCCGACCCGAAAAAATCTACGAATCTATCTGTTCGTCCCGGAGAAACGTAGGATCCCGGTCAGAGGCCTGGATTCGCTGCATGGGGACCTGTCTTCGAGGTACGTAAGTTCAAGCTGGAGTCACATGGACCTGGACAACCAATCACGATGCAGTATTCTCATTGATAATAATGGGAACTCTGTTTGTGCGAATTCCCATTACTATCAATAAGAAAAACCCCTAAAACACCCAAACACAAGATAATATTTAAAATTAATTGAAATTAAAGTTAATTAAATGTTCAATAAAAATAAATATTTTTGGGAATTTTTTTTAATGTGTTTTAATATGATTTAAAATAAACTTAACTTAATCGACAGGGGTTATAACTTAAAAATGTGTTTTAACTTTATTTTTTATATGCTTTACAACTCTTTTATATGCTTTACAGCTGGTAAAAGTAGGCTGTGCACCTGTTTTCACCAAGCGTAAGAATTTGAAGAACATTCACTGGGCATGATTTGGGCAAATAGCCCAATATTGGCCGGGCGAATGTCCTTCCTGTGACAAATCTGGACAGATTGGAAAAGCCAGTTTTCAGCGCATGTGCATTGCGCTCCGAAAACCAGCTTTTGAGAGGCCTCGTCGGGTCTGTGCGCACTTCGTACGGAGCCGGTGAGGCTGGAATTTTAGCCCCATCATTATTCCATATGGTAACGTAGCCCTCCTATTGCTTCTCATACCTTGTTGTTCCTTTAGCTGCTTTACCTTAAAAGTAGAATGGGTTTTATGACCCAAGCATGCTTAACTCTCCTTATGCATGTTCAGAAAGGATTGCAGTTTCCATAAGTGAACTCCCATTATCCCTGAGCCAAAGATGACAATTTAAAGTGTGGTGGATAATAGTAGTGGCCATCAGAGCTAACAATGTACCTTTGTATCACTGGGTTATACACTGGAATTCATATTAGATGTCCAATCTACACTTCTTTTACAAAGGTGGAAAAGCACCATATTGGTCAGGTCAAAACCACAATCATTATTTATTACAAGAATAAAGTTTATACAGAAGTAAAGATTAAACCATCAAATAAGTGGCAATACAGTAATAACTATATTGATATTTTAAACTGTTCCCAAAACCAAAATAACAAAGTGTTCAATTCCCTTTTTCAGAATATTTTAACTTCTGATTTCTTTTTCTGTGCGGAGCTTCATGATATTCCATCTGCCCACCATGATTATGGGCATAAATGCTTGAAATAAATAAAGTTATGATGAAAAGCCTGTCATATGTACCCCAGATTCTCGGCCTCAAGGCATCAAACTGTCAATCAAGCTTAGTCAAAGATACAACAGAGGCAGAGGTCAGCATTCCATGTTAATGAGCACTTGACAACCATCACCTGCTCTACCCCAAGAATTGCTAAATGCTACAGACATTGCGCACTGAGTCTCCTTTTGTAGAATAAACCTTATTTTGATGGCTCAGCGATTGTGAGAAAATGAAAACATTTGCCAACTTGCTTGCGGTCTCAGGGCTGGGAGACAATTTATATGGCAATTAACTTGTAACGCCTTCAGATTGTGTTTCATGTACTTGGCTCAAACTTCCCCACACAAAAACAAACAGAATTCTTCACAGAAAGCAGCCAAGTGGATCAGATTTTAAATTCACAATTCCTTGGCCAAGCAAAAAATAAAACACAATCACATGAAAAGATATTACACAGGAAACTTGCATGACACAATGCAGGACCATTCCTTGTGCCCTTCACACTGGTGCCAATTCATCATTTTTCTTTTGAAATCACGCCTTAGAAATTGAGAGAGACATTTTACGAACGATCACATTTCACAAGTAGATTATTCCCAGGAGCAATTGCTTCAACCTAAATAAATTGCATTTATATAGCACCTTTCAGAACCTTATAACATCTTAAAGTGCCTTACAGCCAATTAAGTACATTTTTGAAGTGCGGTCTCTGTTGTAATGTACGAAACTCGACAGGCAACTTGCATGCAGCGAGGTCCCACAAACTGTAATGAGGTAATGACCAAATCATCTGTTTTGGCTTTTGGTTGAGGTATAAGTATTGGCCAGTAAACTGGAGAGAACACCCCTGCTCTTCTTCGAATAGTGCCATTTGATCTTTTACATCGACCTGAGGGGGCAGATGGGGCCTCGGTTTAACGTCTCATCTGAAATATGGCAGCGTTCCCCCAGTACTGCACTGCAGTGCCAGGCATAGAATATATGCTCAAGTCTCTCGCATGGGACTTGAACCCATGACCTTCTGACTCATAGACGAGAGTGCTACCCACTGAGCACTTGTTACTCAGATAACATATGTTGTCTTAATTGTTACATAACCACCTGCAGTGTGTTTGGATTTGTTTCTTCAGGGATCAAGTAAATTTAAAGTCATGTTTGAATCAATTCCTACAACACAGTTGTTAATTATATCATGACCTCTCTGTTCTGCAAGGTAGGTTGTTGTGCACTGTGGAAATGTATTTTTATCTAAGCTGATACCATACGGTATTTGTGTGCCTTTTGATTAAAATGGAGTCCTGGCCCTTCCAGAACTTTCTGCATTTTAGCAGCCAGTTTGCATAAACAGCTAAACCTGCTGTTAGATGGCTGATGGCCATCAGACAGCTAGGAGACAAGTCATGCTGAGACAAGTAACCCCCCCCATGGTGCTCTCCTATTGTCTACACTACAGGAGTTCCATGTCACCCCACCCTTATCTTCTAGCCATTATCTCTTTCCGAGACCTCATCCATTTGAAGCAAACAGGTAAACTGACCAGGAAATTGGATAATCCTGACACAATACAAGACAGGTGATAGCCCATTACCTATGACTCATGGAGTAATGGCCGTTTGGCTTTCTGATAAGCCTGACAAAAGGAAATATCTCGACACCCTGTCAGGACCAGGATATAGTAATTAACTCTTTATCTGTATTCACTGACTGTGAGACAGAGCAATACACAGGGAGAGGCCAGAACTTGGGTTTTACTGTATAAATATCTTGTGAAGCTGTACCATTGCGGAGGTGTTCATTTAGCCCTTGACTGAGTGAAACCTACCCCTTGCGAGCAAGTAAATTAAAAGGGAAACTTCCATCGGAGCTGTAAGTGTCGGAGTCATTCTTTTCTGAGGTCGAGATTTCGACAGTTATTGGAGGTTCCACCGAGATGCATACTCTCTGTCCTGTGAGTAAAACGGATACAGGCATAGTGCCTCTCCAGTGAAAGGCTTCGGTGGCCAAACAAGGTGAGCCTTTGCTCACAAGAGGTTTCTTCACTGTTGAATCGCAGATGTAATCTGTTGTCCACAGCGGAGGTACTGCATCTACAAGACTCGGCATTTAAAAGTTAAAGGTATTTTTTTTATAACCATTTCTTTCTCAGCTCGCCAGCAGAAGAGAACAGGTTCTGAAAAAAATCTCGAGACAGCCCGGGGAAGGTTTCAGTAGGTAAGGGAGCGCTAGTCGATCGAAAAGGGTTCCAGGTTCTTATGTGATAAGATTTTTATTGTTTTTAATTCGGAAGGGGTTCTTATGTGATAAGACTATTAAAAGAAAAGAAAAAAGAAAGCGCTAATCGATCAAAGGTTCTTATGTGATAAGATTTTTATTGTTTTTAATTCGGAAGGGGTTCTTATGTGATAAGACTATTAAAAAAAAAAGAGCGCAATCGATCAAAGAGTTTGGGTACAGAACCTTAAGTTTTATCAGCTGTTATTAGGATAAGTTAAGGACTCGGTCTGTAGTGGCGTACAACGCAGACTGAGAATTTGTTTAGAGGTTATGATTTGTGTACTCACGGGAATATTGTAGTGTTGTCCTTGTATTACTGTTGTGTGCAATACCTTTGTGAGTCATTGCCATTAGAGAAACGGGAAGAGTCACTAGGGAATATTGTGATTCGAAAAAAAAAAAACCACAAGGATTGATTAAGAAAAGAAACAGTAACTGATTGATCAACTACGATTGGTTCGTGCCAACATATCTCACACACCCAGACTGAGCCCGAATTAAGAGCCTTTTCAGGCCACGTAACGGCCAGGAGAAGTGGGCGTAGAGAACTCGGTTGGCCGAAAGGATTGTGAGATCAGAAACTGTGGGAAAATCTTAATCATCCAGAATGGGTGCCGGAGCAAGTTAAAACACCACAAAAGGCACACCAGCCTATGTCATGCTCCAGAATTGTGGTCAGTCTTCAATTGACCAAAGAAACAAAAACCGGTAAAGTGGACTAAGGGTGAAAACAGGCCATTTCCACCCGATGGTTCATTTAATTTAGAGAGAACAACTTGTCTCCAGGAGTGTCTTATAAACAGAGATCCAGGTAGGAAAAAAAAAGGAAAGTAATAGAAAAGGCCTGGGTTCCGATTCTTCAAGTCCATGTAAAATTAACAGAGGAAGTAAATCAAATGTAAAAAAAAAAAAGAGAACCTGATAGTGACTTATGGATTCAAAAAAAAAATGAAGCTAGCAAAAGAAAAAGCTTTATTGAATGGAGAGAGACTTGTGAATGTCTTGTCTTTCAATGAGAGTGCGTGAATGAATGTCTTGTCTTTGAATGAGAGTGCTTCTGTCTTTTTTCCTTGTGTCTGGAAGCCTGTTTGGAAAGGTTGTGGAACTGCCTGTTTGTTTTAGCTCCACCCACTTTTTCAAACAAAGTGAAGTTTTTTTTTAACCCTTCATAGTGTTGTCCTGTATGTGGGAAGTTTAAGACATTTTAAGTTAGAAGCGCAGGTGTGGATTTATTCGGATGAGAGGTTACGGAGCTGGGAAATGCACAAAGGATAGGTTGTTGAGACATGGTCCCGGTGGTTAAAAGTTGTAATGCCTTTTTTTTTAAAAAGCCTTTGTGGGTCTCTCGAGGTGCAGGCTGGGGGAGTACACTCTCATTGTCCTTGGTGTAAATTCTTGGTACAAAAGCTTCTAGCTCAGTAAGAGGATTTTTTTTTGATAAAGAGTGGCAGTACAATAGTTGAATTGGGATTTTGAGATATTTCAGGTGATCTCTTGATCAACATTTTGGGTGTATTGGAAAAATCTTGGGTTTGGAAGCCTTTTAATAAAATTAGAAAACAAGTACTTTACATTCTGTGATCTGTGAATCACTATAAGCATAAATGAGAAGTCCGTGTAACACACAGATTTGTCCAGTTCAGAAGCCCACACAAATGGAGGTTTGTCCATGACCTACGAGCTGTGAATGAATCTACTATATTCTCACAATGCTTAAAGGATGTGGAATGAAGTATCCCGGAATGCTTTCCAGAACCTTAAGCAGTCCCTCACTTCAGCACCAGCCTTGGGAATTACCAGATTACACTAAGCTATTCAACTTATTTGTGCATCACAAGTCGGGTTTTGCACAATCTGTTTTGACTCAGTTACATGGGGACAGGCAGCGACCGGTAGCATATTTTAGTACCCAACTAGACCCAGTGGCACGCGGACTACCAGGATGTCTTCCTTTGTTGGCAGCAGCTTATTATGCTATGCAACAGGCTCAGCCAATAACTCTAAATCATCAGACCATTTTGTATATCCCACACTCTGTCGAGATTTTACTTACTAAATGTGCCACCCAACACCTAACCTCCGCAAGAACCACTAAATACGAGGTCGAACTGTTATCAAATCCGAACCTTGTCATCAAAAGATGTACTACCTTAAATCCAGCCACTCTACTCCCCACGGAAGACGACGGCGAACCCCATTCATGTGAAATGGTAACCGAATTAGTGACTAAACCACGTATCAATCTAACAGATGTACCAATGTGTAACCCTGATCTAATGTACTATGTTGACGGATCAGCCCTACGAAATGATAGGGGCCAACCTAGAGCAGCTTATGCAATTGTAACTCAGTTTAATGTTGTCGAAACAGCCTCTCTTCCAGACTCCTTTTCAGCCCAACAAGCCGAATTGTTTGCGTTAACTCGAGCCTGTATTCTGGCTGAAGGACACACAGTTAATATCTACACTGACTCCAGGTATGCTTTTGGGGTATCACATGACTATGGACAAATTTGGAAGATTCGCGGGTACCTGACTTCTTCAGGAACCCCTATCAAAAATGCAGAACAAGTGGAAAATCTCCTGCGAGCCATTCAATGCCCCTTAAAACTTGCCATTATCAAATGCCAAGCACATACAGGCCAGTCGAATGAGGTGGCACTTGGGAATGCCAGAGCTGATAATGCAGCTAAGTCAGCAGCTCTGTCGAAAGGGGGGATGCAGGTGTCATTGTTCCCACTAAGGAAAAATAATTGCTCAGACCCGCCACCCACTATTAATGATGTGCTGGCCTTTCAGACACAGGCCAGTACGGAGGAGGTGGTGACCTGGACGAAGGATCAATGTTATAAAAATCCAGAAGGAATATGGGTTCACCATGACGGCCGCGTGGTGGCCCCTAGATCCTTACTTCCATGGATTGCCCGATGTGTTCATACATTCACACATGCAGGCAAAGGGGGATTGGCAGATTATATTTTGGCAACTTGGTATGCACCAGGTATTTCGGCAATTGCAAAACAAATCTGTGAAAATTGTGTTACCTGTCAGACAATGAATCCGGGTAAGACGGAAAAAGTAGAATCTGCCTCCCACCCAAATCCAGTCGGGCCTTTTGTACATTTACAAATGGATTTTATTGAATTACCTATGTGTATGGGATTCAAGTATGTATTAGTTATTGTAGATGTGTTCTCTAGATGGATTGAAGCCTTTCCATGTAAAAAGGCCGATGCCACTACTGTTGCTAAATGTTTGTTAAAAGAAATTGTACCGCGCTTCGGAATCCCTGCTAAGCTTTCCAGTGATAACGGGTCACATTTCACGGGAACTGTCATAAGAGAAATGTGTAAAGCTTTACAGATTAATCAACGTTTTCATTGCAGTTATCATCCACAATCAGCTGGACTTGTTGAAAGATATAATGGAATGCTTAAAAATAAGCTGGCAAAACTATGCAATGACACTGGACTGAAATGGACAGAACTGCTGCCCTTAGCTTTGATGGTAATGCGATCTGCAACCAACAGAACAACAGGCCTGTCACCGCATGAGATAGTTATGGGACGTCCCCAACGACTACCTTTTACAGCACCATTTACTGCAAAACAGATGGACATCCACAAAATGGAGGAAAATATGTTGAATTATTGTATTGCACTAACCAAATGTATTTCCAGCTTTCATTCACAGGTAAAGGAAGCCCAAGTCAAGCCAGCGGAAGGGAAGTGTCATAACCTGGAGCCAGGGGAATTCGTTTACATCAAGATTTTTAAAAGGAAAAGCAGTCTACAGCCAAGATTCGAAGGACCATACCAGGTCCTGCTGGCGACCAATACTGCAATCAAGGTAAAGGAAAGACCAACATGGATCCACGCATCCCATTGCAAACGGGCACCCGACCAGGAGGAAGGGACGAAGGAATCAGAGGAACAGAAAAAGGAAGACTGAATAAGGAACTGTATGGACTATGGGGACTGATGGTGCTGGGCTTGACAGGGTTTTACTTCGCATTATTGATTACACCAGGGGTACAGACCCACCACCGAAGGGAATTGCACGTAAACGTATTTATGGCACTGAGTCATAGGTATGCTCAAGAAAGAAACTTGTCGAGTTGCTGGATATGTTCCCATGTACCTGTCCACTCCAGGGGGGGTATTCCCCTGAGATCTGTCCCCTTTAACGAATCAGAAATGGTAGAATGGTTGACAGTGCAAAACAGGACAAAACTAACTAAGGGGCCAGAAACGAAGGAGCAAACAGAATGGAGGTCGGCAGGGTATAAACTTACAGTCTTCCAGGGATGGTACCAGCCCAATTATGATAATAACCATCAGCCTCCCTTCCTAAGCATTACTCCCAGAATAAGAAATCCTGAGGGTATAATATGCCTAGTGAGTAATGAGACAAAAGGACCAGAAATGGGACGCAGCAAGTGTTCCCAAATGATTAAATGGCAAGCCACAACTAATCCCACTGAGAGAAAGATAGCAACCGTTGGCTGGACAACGGTCCATAACAAAGCCCCAGGTGAAGGGTGGGAAGGTGAGACCACTCGAGTAGGGACAGTGCGAAAGGACCAGGAGCTGACGTCCTATAATTGCACCTACTTTATTTGTGGCCATAAAGCCTACCCATGGTTACCAGCCAACTGGACAGGGTCCTGTTACTTAGGATATGTGGTACCCCTTATCAGATCAGTAAGGACTCTAAGGGAGGCCTATGGAAGCCACAGATTTAAACGGGATTTAACGTGGCTAAACGGAATATTCAAGGTAATGGTGCCACCCTATGGAATAGCATCGACCGAATGGCAGTTACGGGAACTGGCTAACTTAGTAGAATCAGTAGCCAACGCAACTTCCCAAGCCTTTGAAGGGATAAATGACGAAATGGTAGCTATTCGAACAGTGGCTCTCCAAAATCGTATGGCCTTAGATTATCTCCTAGCCAAGGAGGGAGGGACATGCGCATTAATAGGTGAAGAATGCTGTACATATATCCCAGATAAATCAGAAGATATCGGCAGTCTAGCTGAAAACATCAGGAAAAAGGTAATAGAGTATAAACAGACAGTTGGCCAGGACGGTATCACCTTGTGGGGTTGGGCATCAGGATGGTTGGGAGCCCTGGGGAAATCTGTGGTACAGGGTTTGATCATATTCCTGCTGATAGCCTTCGCCCTGTATCTATTATTTGTCGTCATTAAGTGTTGCTGTGCCAGGGTGGGAGAAACTATGTTACCTACCGAGACCACGGCTAGAGTTATGGTAGCAACAACTGCTGAAGGCTCTTGTGTAGAAATGGAAATGGAGAGACTGTACAAGATCAGAATGGATTGAGTTGTCCTTGTGAAGGACAAAATGGGGGAATGTGGAAATGTATTTTTATCTAAGCTGATACCATACGGTATTTGTGTGCCTTTTGATTAAAATGGAGTCCTGGCCCTTCCAGAACTTTCTGCATTTTAGCAGCCAGTTTGCATAAACAGCTAAACCTGCTGTTAGATGGCTGATGGCCATCAGACAGCTAGGAGACAAGTCATGCTGAGACAAGTAACCCCCCCCATGGTGCTCTCCTATTGTCTACACTACAGGAGTTCCATGTCACCCCACCCTTATCTTCTAGCCATTATCTCTTTCCGAGACCTCATCCATTTGAAGCAAACAGGTAAACTGACCAGGAAATTGGATAATCCTGACACAATACAAGACAGGTGATAGCCCATTACCTATGACTCATGGAGTAATGGCCGTTTGGCTTTCTGATAACCCTGACAAAAGGAAATATCTCGACACCCTGTCAGGACCAGGATATAGTAATTAACTCTTTATCTGTATTCACTGACTGTGAGACAGAGCAATACACAGGGAGAGGCCAGAACTTGGGTTTTACTGTATAAATATCTTGTGAAGCTGTACCATTGCGGAGGTGTTCATTTAGCCCTTGACTGAGTGAAACCTACCCCTTGCGAGCAAGTAAATTAAAAGGGAAACTTCCATCGGAGCTGTAAGTGTCGGAGTCATTCTTTTCTGAGGTCGAGATTTCGACAGCACCAGTGATATATTGAGCTTTGAATCAACAACAACTTGTATTTATATAGCACCTTTAACATGGTAAAATGTCCCAAAGCGCTTCACAGGGGCGTTATCAAACAAAAATTGACAGCGAGCCACATAAGGAGAGATTAGGGCATGAGATACGTTTTAATCAGCGTCTTAAAGGAGGATTAGCGAGAAGTAGAGCGGCGGAGAGGTTTAAGGAGGGAATTCCAGAGCCTAGGCAGCGGAAGGCACAGCTGACAATGGTGGATCGATGGAAATCGGGGATCCAGAAGAGGCCAGAATTGGAGGAGCACAGGGATCTTGGAAGGATGTGGGGCTGGAGGAGGTTACAGAGATAGGAAGGGAGTGAGGCCGTAGTGGGATTTGAAAATAAGGATGAGAATTTTAAAATATTGCTGTTCAGTTTGGAAGAGACAGCAGCAGCCAATCATAATGATGCACCTACAAAGACAAGTGGTTTACTGGAGAGCTTTGAGAAGGAAAAATCTACCATGAACGACTGAGGTCCCTTAACAGTTGATTGTGGTATCAGAAACAAACTATTGCTGGAATATCGCCAGGGGCAAAGATGTTCAATGTCCAACTCAGCATAAGCTATTTGACAAAGCAAATGGAATTACTGAGCTTGGAGTAAAATTGGAGCTTCTTGCATAAAATAACTGCCTGGAACTACTGTCCTCCCACACCGAGTACAATCGACAATCAGCAGTACAGAGTAAGGAATTATGGGCATGATATATAACTGGCACTCAACTGCTGCACAATCCAACCAGTTGCATTGAAAAGATTCTCAAGGATTGTACTCAATGGAGAGATATAAAGCCTGATGGAAAGTATTCCAAGACTTAACAGTTCTTTTTAAAATTGAGAAGCTAAGGTAAAGGGTCAAGATCTGTAGAGCAGAACACCGCCAAAACTGAACAGATTATGAAGATGAGATAAATCAGGAAGTAATAATTGAAGAGTAAGAACTCCCACCAGACATCTCACTTCACTTCACAGTGAAGTACTTTTGAAGTATAGCCACTGTTATAACATAGGGCAATGCGGCAGCCAATTTGTGCACAGTAAGGTCCCAAAATTAGCAATGGGTTAAATGTCCAGATCATCTATTGATTTTTTTTCAATGAAATTGTGTGATGGATAAATGTTGGCCACAAGACGTGAAGAGGAACCGCCTGTGCTTTTTCAAGTCGTGCCACGGTATCGCTTATCTTGAGAAGACAGACGGTCGGTTCAACGCATCATCTTGAAAGGTGTCACTTCCGACAGTGCAGCACGCTCTTGGTGCGACACTGAAGCGTCAGCCGAGATCAAATCTTTGGAGCGGGGGCTGGGGGGGATAACCATCTGAATGAGAGTGCTGCCACTGAGCCAAGGCCAAGGCAGCTGATTCAGCCGGGGTGTCCAAATTCCGGTATATGGGAAGCATGCAGTGTATAACCCACTGCAGCTCGGCGAATGTGTCAGTCTGTCCAATGCCAGAACTCTCTCGTGCTATTAACGGTTGTCCATGGGGAAGGAGATGAACTATGCTCTGTGACTTACTTCGCATAACTGCGTGCTTTACAACAACAAATTGTATTTATATAGCACCTTTAATGCAGTGAAACGTCCCAAGGCACTTCACAGCAATGTTATGAGATAAAAAATTTGACACCGAGCCGGATAAGTAGAAATTAGCTCGGGGAGGCAGGCTTCAAGGAGCCTCTTGAAGAAGGAAAGAGAGGTAGAGAGGCGGAGAGGTTTAGGCAGGGAGTGTCAGAGCTTGGGGCCGAGGTAACATAAGGCACAGCCACCAATGGTTGAGCGACTATAATCAGGGATGTTCAAGAGGGCAGAATTAGAGGAGCGCTGACATCTCAGGAGGTTGTGGGGCTGGAGGAGATTTCAGAAATTGGGAGGGGCGAGGCCATGGAGTGACTTGAAAACAAAGATGAGAATTTTGAAATTGAGGCGTTGCTTAACGGGAAGCCAATGCAGGTCAGCGAGCACAGGGATGATGGATGAGCGGGACTTAGTGCGAGTTAGGACACGGGCAGCCGAGTTTTGGATATCTGTCTGCTCTAGGACATTATGAGGTTGTGAAAGGTGCTGAATAGTTCAGATCTTCAAATATCATCCATTGGCGGTTTAAATCACCCCGACAAGTAAAAGCTCACTGTAATTTTGACTTTTACAGTTACTGGCAGTGCGGTGCCTGAGATGCAGTTTTACTGCAAGTCTACCTAAAGTATGTGGATTAATTCTACGACTGCGCCTTGAGGAACTGAAGCCTCTACAAGCGCTCCTCTTTGGGCCAGTGGAGGTGTGCGCATCTCTGCTTGTCATCATCTTAGGCGGTCCCTCGTATCGAGGATGACTTGCTTCTACGCCAAACAGGGATGAGTTCACAGGTGTTTCAATGAAGGAGCTAATATTCCAGGTCCCAAACTACATGTTGAAGGGTAGAAGATGCCTGTGCGTGGATTTTTATAATGTGTGGTGGCCGTTGCACACAAGCCACCACACGGGCTTGACAGAGCTAGGTCTTGGTCTAGTGGCAAGGAGTAACCAAGACGACTGGAGACCTGCTCTGCTGCATGGACCTAGTGTGCACACATATCGCAGTGTGGGCTGGCCCGTGCTGCCCCTGGGCCCTCGCATCTTCCGGGCCCCGAACGCACGCCTCTCCTGGGCCTCAATCACGTCCCTCTACGAACTCTTGCCGCTCTTTCGCCCCGACCTCGCCGCTCCTGCTGTACCACCCCACGCTCTAAATCAGCGACCTGGATTTGGGTGGCGTCAAATCCAGTCATCCTCTTCACAGCCATCACCCTCCTGCAGCAGCACACGCTGCTCCCTGCAGTGGTATGTCGCTGCACGTTGCTCCCTCTAATGCCTCCGGCCTGCTGGGCAACGTTCCTCTGCTGGTACAAGATGGGTGGCTGCTCATTGCCTCGGACGAAGTATGATCTAGCTGATGCCTCTCTGTTGTTCATCCTGTTCTTCCCAAACAGTCAGAGATGCGGAGAAACGCAACAGGGGAAACCTACTTTTGGCAGCAGGCGTAGAAAAAAGCGGCACCGCAACCATGCCCACAAAAGCTCTTCAAGCACTTCCGCAGCACCAAATAATCCCTTTAAATAATGCAGGAAATGGCACCATCCCATCTGTTCTCGTGCATGATCTGTGGGTCTATTGTAGAACTGGCAAACACTTTGCTCAATTTGTTGAAAATGGCATATGGGCCCTAAAACGGGCGAGGACGTTCATTTACATTATTAAATAGGCGCCCGCGGATATCAGGCAGGATGTCTAACAAGAAAGCCAATCTAAAATGGCATTGATGCATTTCTGAGGTGGAATGGGTGGATGAAAATAGAACCCAGTTTTTAGGGTCCCATCGCCAACAGCCTCAGTGTTAAATGGGTGGGCATCTGTTGAAAATTGCCCCCATGGTATCCAAATATAGATATTTATTAGACCAATATTATTTTGTTACTGCGGCTCACTGTGTACCATTCCCTCACAAACCTCACACACAGTGGGGTAGACTTTAGCTTTGTGCGATAGTGTAAAGCGAGTGATAGCGAATCGTCAATGATGACGTCAATGGAAGTAAAAATTGGGAGAGACGTAAAACGGGTTGCCGAGGCACTTGAGTGCAAAAATCGAGGATGAAATTTAAGTGCAGTACTGATAGAGCACTGCACTGTCAGAGGTGCCGTCCTGCAGATGAGACATTAAACCGAGGCCCCGTCTGCTCTCTCAGGTGGATGTAAAAGATCCCATGGCACTAATTCGAAGAAAAGCAGGGGAGTTATTCCCGGTGTCCTGGCTAATATTTATCTCTCAATCAACATAATTAAAAACAGATGATCTGGTTATTATCACATTACTGTTTGTCGGAGCTTGCTGTGCGCAAATTGGCTGCCTCCTCTCCTAAAGTACAACAGGGACTACATTTCAAAAAGTATTCCATAGGCTGTAAAGCGTGTAGGGACATCCAGTGAAAGGTGCAATGTAAATGCAAGACTTTATTTTCTTACTTCATGGAGTTGCTGTTTTTTTCAGCAGAGCAAGGGTTATTTCATTATCTTACAAAGCCACCTACTGACAGCTTGCTGGCGATTCAGTGAAGTATAACAACTCTGCCAACTTATTGCCCACTGTGATTTTGACAATGTGTTTAATAACCTTCAGCTGACTTTCAAATGAACAAGCTTGTCCAGGTTCAAAATTAAGATTGAAAACACTGTTCATTTGGTGTGAAAACAAGCGACAGCTTCTCAGAATGGCAGGCAGTGACTAGTGGAGTGCCGTAGGGCTCAGTGCTGGGACCCCAGCTATCTACAATATACATCAATGATTTAGATGAATGAATTGAGTGCAATATCTCCAAGTTTGCAGATGACACTAAGCTGTGAGGAGGATGCAAAGAGGCTGCAGGGTAACTTGGACAGGTTAGGTGAGTGGGCAAATGCATGGCAGATGCAGTATAAAGTGGATAAATGTGAGGTTATCCAGTTCGGTGGCAAAAACATGAAGGCAGAATTAGCTGAATGGCAGCAGATTAGGAAAAGGGAAGGTGCAATGAGACCTGGGTGTCATGGTACATCAGCATTGAAAGTTGGCATGCAGGTACAGCAGGCGGTGAAGAAGGCAAATGGCATGTTGGCCTTCATAGCTAGAGGATTTGAGTATAGAAGCAGGGAGGTCTTACTGCAATTGTACAGGGCCTTGATGAGGCCTCACTTGGAATATTGTGTTCAGTTTTGGTCTCCTAATCTGAGGAAGGACGTTCTTGCTATTGAGAGAGTGCAGCGAAGGTTCACCAGACTGATTCCAGGGATGGCAGGACTGGCATATGAGGAGAGACTGGATCGACTGGGCCTGTATTCACTGGAGTTTAGAAGAATGAGAGGGGATCCCATAGAAGCATATAAAATTCTGACCGGACTAGACAGACTAGATGCAGGAAGAATGTTTCCAATGTTGGGGAAGTCCAGAACCAGGGGGTCACAGTCTAAGGATAAGGGGTAAGCCATTTAGGACCAAGATGAGGAGAAACTTCTTCACTCAGAGAGTTGTTAACCTGTGGAATTCTCTACCGCAGAGAGTTGTTGATGCCAGTTCGTTAGATATATTCAAGAGGGGGTTAGATATGGCCCTGACTGCTAACAGGATCAAGGGATATGGAGAGAAAGCAAGAAAGGGGTACTGAGGTGAATTATCAGCCATGATCTTTTTGAATGGTGGTGCAGGCTCGAAGGGCCGAATGGCCTACTCCTGCACCTATTTTCTATGTTTCTATGTTTCTATGTAATCAGAAGAAGATTCTATAGGTGAATTGAATGTGAAATTCTATCGGTACAGGGTATGTGTACTGCTGCTGTGGTTTAAGAACATAAGAACATAAAAAATAGGAGCAGAAGTAGGCCATTTGGCCCCTAAGGGACCAGCATTTGCTTTAGCCACTCTTTTCCTGTTTATGTACCTGTAGAAACTCTTACTATCTGTTTTTATATTGTGTGCTAGTTTGCTTTCATAATCTATCTTCCTTCTCTTTATGATTTTTTTAGTCGTTCTTTGCCGGCTTTTAAAAGTTTCCCAGTTCTCTGGCCTCCCATTAGTCTTGGCCACCTTGTATGCCTTTGTTTTCAATTTGATACCATCCCTTATTTCCTTCATTAGCCAAGGATGATAATCCCCTTCTCCTACAGCCTTTCCTTCTCATTGGAATATATTTTTGTTGAGAGTTATGAAATATCTCCTCAGATATCTGCCACTGCTCATCAAACGTCCCACACTTTCATCTATTTTCCTAGTCCACTTTAGCTAACTCTGCCTTCATACCTTTGTAGTCTCCTTTGTTTCAGTTTCGGACATTGGTTTGAGATCCAACCTTCTCGCACTCCAACTGAATTTGAAATTCAACCATGCTATGGTCACTCATTCCTAGAGGATCCTTTACTAGGAGATCGTTTATTAATCCTGTCTCATTATACAGTACCAGATCTAAGATAGCCTGCTCCCTGGTTGGTTCTGCAACGTACTGTTCAAGGAAACTATCATGGATACACTCTATGAACTCTTCCTCAAGGCTACCCTGGCCAATTTGCTTTGTCCTATCAATATGAAGGTTGAAATCGCCATTACTCGGATACAATACATGAAGTTGCATTCACTAATGGAATCAAGAGATATGGGGATAGGGCGGACAAGTGGAGTTGAGATCAAAGGTCATCCAAGTTCTTATTGAAAGGTGCTGCAAGCTCGAGTGGCTCCCTCTGCACCCTTACCTCAGCTCATCCGTTGCTGAAACCATCATCCAGGTCTTTGTTATCTCTCGACTTGACTATTCCAATGCACTCCTACATTCTACCCTACGTAAACTTGAGGTGATCCACAACTCAGCTGCCCGTGTCCTAACTCTCACCAAGTCCCGTTCACCCATCACCCCTGTGCTCGCTGACGTACATTGGCTCCCGGTTAAGAACATAAGAACATAAGAACATAAGAATTAGGAACAGGAGTAGGCCATCTAGCCCCTCGAGCCTGCTCTGCCATTCAACAAGATCATGGCTGATCTGGCCGTGGACTCATCTCCACTTACCTGCCCGCTCCCCATAACCCTTAATTCCCTTATTGGTTAAAAATCTATCTATCTGTGACTTGAATACATTCAATGAGCTAGCCTCAACTGCTTCCTTGGGCAGAGAATTCCACAGATTCACAACCCTCTGGGAGAAGAAATTCCTTCTCAACTCGGTTTTAAATTGGCTCCCCTGTATTTTGAGGCTGTGTCCCCTAGTTCTAGTCTCACCGACCAGTGGAAACTACCTCTCTGCCTCTATCTTGTCTATCCCTTTCATTATTTTAAATGTTTCTATAAGATCACCCCTCATCCTTCTGAACTCCAACGAGTAAAGATCCAGTCTACTCAATCTATCATCATAAGGTAACCCCCTCATCTCCGGAATCAGCCTAGTGAATCGTCTCTGTACCCCCTCCAAGGCTAGTATATCCTTCCTTAAGTAAGGTGACCAAAACTGCACGCGGTACTCCAGGTGCAGCCTCACCAATACCCTGTACAGTTGCAGCAGGACCTGCCTACTTTTGTACTCCATCCCTCTCGCAATGAAGGCCAACATTCCATTTGCCTTCCTGATTACCTGCTGCACCTGCAAACTAACTTTCAAAAAGAGTTTCATGCACAAGGACCCCCAGGTCCCTCTGCACCACAGCATGTTGTAATTTCTCCCCATTCAAATAATATTCCCTTTTACTGTTTTTCTTCCCAAGGTGGATGACCTCACATTTTCCGACATTGTATTCCATCTGCCAAACCTTAGTCCATTCGCTTAACCTATCTAAATCTCTTTGCAGCCTCTCTGTGTCTTTTACACAACCCGCTTTACCACTAATCTTTGTGTCATCTGCACATTTTGTTACACTACACTCTGTTCCCTCTTCCAGGTCATCTATGTATATTGTAAACAGTTGTGGTCCCAGCACCGATCCCTGTGGCACACCACTAACCACCGATTTCCAACCTGAAAAGGACCCATTTATCCCGACTCTCTGCTTTCTGTTAGCCAGCCAATTCTCGATCCAAGCTAATACATTTCCTCTGACTCCGCGTATCTTTATCTTCTGCAGTAACCTTTTGTGTGGCACCTTATCGAATGCCTTTTGGAAATATAAATACACCACATCCATCAGTACACCTCTATCCACCATGCTCGTTATATCCTCAAAGAATTCCAGTAAATTAGTTACACATGATTTCCCTTTCATGAATCCATGTTGCGTCTGCTTGATTGCACTATTCCTATCTAGATGTCCCAGTATTTCTTCCTTAATGATAGCTTCAAGCATTTTCCCCACTACAGATGTTCAACTAACCGGCCTATAGTTACCTGCCTTTTGTCTTCCCCCTTTTTTAAACAGAGGCATTACATTAGCTGCTTTTCAATCCGATGGTACCTCCCCAGAGTCCAGAGAATTTTGGTAGATTATAATGAATGCATCTGCTATAACTTCCGCCATCTCTTGTAATACCCTAGGATGCATTTCATCAGGACCAGGGGACTTGTCTACCTTGAGTCCCATTAGCCTGTCCAACACTACCCCCCCAGTGATAGTGATTGTCTCAAGGTCCTCCCTTCCCACATTCCCGTGACCAGCAACTTTTGGCATGGTTTTTGTGTCTTCCACTGTGAAGACCGAAGCAAAATAATTGTTTAAGGTCTCAGCCATTTCCACATTTCCCATTATTAAATCCCCCTTCTCATCTTCTAAGGGACCAACATTTACTTTAGTCACTCTTTTCCGTTTTATATATCGGTAAAAGCTTTTACTATCTGTTTTTATGTTTTGCGCAAGTTTACTTTCGTAATCTATCTTTCCTTTCTTTATTGCTTTCTTAGTCATTCTTTGCTGTCGTTTAACATTTTCCTAATCTTCTAGTTTCCCACTAACCTTGGCCACCTTATACCCATTGGTTTTTAATTTGATATTCTCCTTTATTTCCTTGGTTATCCACGGCTGGTTATCCCTTCTCTTACCGCCCTTCTTTTTCACTGGAATATATTTTTGTTGAGCACTATGAAAGAGCTCCTTCAAAGTCTTCCACTGTTCCTCAATTGTGCCACCGTTTAGTCTGTGTTCCCAGTCTACTTTAGCAATTCTGCCCTCATCCCACTGTAGTCCCCTTTGTTTAAGCATAGTACGCTCGTTTGAGACACTACTTCCTCACCCTCAATCTGTATTACAAATTCAACCATACTGTGATCACTCATTCCGAGACTATCTTTAACTAGGAGATCGTTTATTATTCCTGTCTCATTACACAGGACCAGATCTAAGATAGCTTGCTCCCTTGTAGGTTCTGTAATATACTGTTCTTAGAAACAATCCCGTATGCATTCTATGAATTCTTCCTCAAGGCTACCCCGTGCGATTTGATTTGACCAATCGATATGTAGGTTAAAATCCCCCATGATTACTGCCGTTCCTTTTTCACATGTCTCCATTATTCCCTTGATTATTGTCCGCCCCACCGTGAAGTTATTATTTGGGGGCCTATAAACTACTCCCGCCAGTGACTTTTTCCCTTTACTATCTCTAATCTCCACCGACAATGATTCAACATTTTCTTCATTAGAGTCAATATCGTCTCTCACAACTGCCCTGATATCATCTTTTATTAACAGAGTTCCCCCACCTCCTTTCCCTTCTTGTCTATCTTTCTGAATTGTTAGTGTGTTTAATTCCCAGTCTTAGTCACCCTGCAACCACGTTTCAGTCATGGCCACAAAATCATACCCATTTGTAATGATTTGTGCCGTCAAATCATTTACTTTGTTTCGAATGCTGCGTGCATTTAGGTAAAGTGTTTTAATACTAGTTTTTAAACCATGATTTTTAGTTTTGACCCCTCCTGCAGCACTTTATATTCATACATATTGTCCCTTCCTATCACCTTGTGGTTTACACTTACCGCAGTGCTACTCTGCTCTGTTGCCTCCTGCCTTTTGCATTCTTTCTTGGGGTTCTGTTCATCTGAGCTCTCGCCCATTCTAACTAGCTCAGAGCCCTCTCCTGGGTTCCCATCCCCTGCCAAGCTAGTTTAAAGCCCTCCCAACTGTACTATCAAAACCACCCGCGGGAACATTGGTCCCGTCTCTGTTGAGGTGTAACCTGTCTGACTTGTACAGGTCCCACCTACCCCAGAAGTGGTCCCAATTGTTCAGGAAACTAAAGCCCTCCCTCCTACACCAACGGGAGAGTGGAGAGCACCAGTTCCAACTGTCACATGTCAGAGAGTGGAGAGCACCAGTTCCAGCTGTCACAGGACGAGAGAGTGGAGAGCACCAGTTCCAGCTGTCACAGGACGAGAGAGTGGAGAGCACCAGTTTCAACTGTCACAGGAGAGAGAGTGGAGAGCACCAGTTCCAACTGTCACATGTCAGAGAGTGGAGAGCACCAGTTCCAACTGTCACAGGACGAGAGAGTGGAGAGCACCAGTTCCAACTGTCACAGGACGAGAGAGTGGAGAGCACCAGTTCCAACTGTCACATGTCAGAGAGTGGAGAGCACCAGTTCCAACTGTCACAGGACGAGAGAGTGGAGAGCACCAGTTCCAACTGTCACAGGACGAGAGAGTGGAGAGCACCAGTTCCAACTGTCACATGTCAGAGAGTGGAGAGCACCAGTTCCAACTGTCACATGTCAGAGAGTGGAGAGCACCAGTTCCAACTGTCACAGGACGGGAGAGTGGAGAGCACCAGTTCCAACTGTCACAGGACGGGAGAGTGGAGAGCACCAGTTCCAACTGTCACATGTCAGAGAGTGGAGAGCACCAGTTCCAGCTGTCACAGGACGAGAGAGTGGAGAGCACCAGTTCCAACTGTCACAGGACGGGAGAGTGGAGAGCACCAGTTCCAACTGTCACATGTCAGAGAGTGGAGAGCACCAGTTCCAGCTGTCACAGGACGAGAGAGTGGCGAGCACCAGCTCCAACTGTCACAGGACGGGAGAGTGGAGAGCACCAGTTCCAACTGTCACAGGACGGGAGAGTGGAGAGCACCAGTTCCAACTGTCACATGTCAGAGAGTGGAGAGCACCAGTTCCAACTGTCACATGTCAGAGAGTGGAGAGCACCAGTTCCAGCTGTCACAGGACGAGAGAGTGGAGAGCACCAGTTCCAACTGTCACATGTCAGAGAGTGGAGAGCACCAGTTCCAACTGTCACAGGACGAGAGAGTGGAGAGCACCAGTTCCAACTGTCACAGGACGGGAGAGTGGAGAGCACCAGTTCCAACTGTCACAGGACGGGAGAGTGGAGAGCACCAATTCCAACTGCCGCAGGAGAGAGATGCCTCGATTTCAAAATTCTCATCCTTATTTACAAATCCCTCCATGGCCTCATCCCTCCCTATCTCTGTAATCTCCTCCAGCTCCACAACCCCCAGAGATGTCAATGCTCTAATTCTGGCTTCTTGAACATCCCTGATTGTAGAAACATATATACATAGAAATTTACAGCGCAGAAGGAAACCACACAGCCCTCGCTCTACAGCCCTGAGGTTACATATAAACCTATGAACAATGAACAATGGTGGTAAGGTAAAGAGCATCTGGCCCAACCAGTCCGCCCCACACACCTGTGATACCCCATGTATCGCAACATTTTATACTCCACCCCACCTAGAGCTATGTGATCTCCTGGGAGAGGCAAAAAAACAGATAAAAACCTAGGCCAATTGGGGAAAAAAAAATCTGGGAAGATTCCTCTCCAATCCATCCAGGCGATCAAAACTAGACCAGGAGATCACTCTGGCCATATTAGAATCCCTGAAGTACCGTCACAACTGCCAGCTAACAAGAAGTTATCCAGTCTAATCCCACTTAAACTCTAGGTCCGTAACCCTGCAGGTTACAGCACTTCAAGTGCACATCCAAGCACCTTTTAAATGTGGTAAGGGTTTCTACCTCCACCATCTTCCCAGGCAGTGAGTTCCAGACCTCCACAACCCCCTGCGTGAAGAAGCTTCCCCTCAAATCCCCTCTAAACCTTCCACCAACCACCTTAAAGCTATGCCACCTCATAATTGACCCTTGCTATCCACTATATCCACAAAATTTAATACACCTCAATGATGTCTCCTCTCAGCCTCCTCTGTTCCAAGGAGAACAAACCCAGCCTATTCAATCTGCCATAGCTAAGATTCTCCATTCCAGGCAGCAGCCTCGTAAATCTCCTCTCCACCCTCTGCAGTGCAATCACGTCCTTCTAATGATACGGCGACCAGAATTGCACGCAATACTCCAGCTGTGGCCTAACCAGTGTATTATACAACTTAAGCATAACGTCCCTGCTCTTGTATTCTATGCCTTGACCAATAAAGGCAAGCATTCCGTATGTCCTCTTCACCACCTTATCCACCTGACCTGCTACTTTCAGGAATCTGTGGACAAGCACTCCACGGTCCCTTTGTTCATCTACACTTCTAAGTGGCCTACCATTTAATGTGTATACCCTTTCCTTGTTAGCCCTCCCAAAGTGCATTACCTCACACTTCTCTGATTTAAATTCCATTTGCCATTGTTCTGCCCACCCGACCAGTAGATTGATATCCTCCTGCAATCCATGACTTTCCTCTTCATTATCAACCACACAACCAATTTTAGTGTCATCTGCAAACTTCTTAATCACACCTCCTGTACGGGTTACTATATGGCTACTCCCCTGTTACACAGTTCTTGACGTCAGGTTTTATAAGAACAAAATTACATGCACCGCAGGGTTTTGGCTCAACCAAGATTCATACGTTTTATTGAACATACACACACAACTACCTCCCTGGTATAAATCACGAACAAACGCAGAATACAAACCCCTACGAAAAGGTCATTTGCATCGGCACAACTTGACACAGTTAAACCTGTTATGTATGAATAAAGAGTCTGACCAGATACTGTGAGCTCAAAGTAAAGTGTGACCTTAGTCTTTTATTGCAGGTCTCCAGAGTGCTTCTCCAGCCTGTGAGGACTCCTTAAGTACAGGTGCTCCCAAGGGATTGTGGGATCCCTTCGGACTCCAGGGGATGAGCCCTCTGGTGGTTACACAAGATATTTACAGGTTTACATATATATAGCGATTTGACTATTACATATAAAGTTACCCAGATCCACAGATAAAACCCTTCGGTGATTTGGCTGGAACAAAACATACAATCACCAATTCCTCGGCTGTCTTTTGAGGTTGACCGTAGGCCTTTTTCTTGGTTGCAGCTTGTGTCCCGAAGATTGACTGGCTTCTGTTTCGGTACTGCTGTGTTCTGCTGCTTTCGACAAATGGGTCTTCTTTATACCAAAAACCAACTTGCAATCTTGGAACCGATTTAACATGATGGCTGCATCAAATGAATATGATGACTGCATCAAATGTGAACACTTGATGGCTAATTGTTCCTCATCTACAGTCATTGTTCATGGTTACCTTCCCAAGGTGACTTAATGGTTGGTTTTCTGGGAGCCTTCATATCCAAGTGGCTCGGAGTCCGGTCCATTGTCTAGGCCTACCCTGATACTAGCCTTTCTGAAGCCACAGTCCAGAAACCCCTTAAGGGAAATGAATATATGAATGTTCCTGTATCTTTTCTGACAGAGGCACCATTGCGCCACCAGTGCTCAGAAGAGAATGCCGGTTGGAAAGCGAGATGGACTCAAATGGGGACTCCTGCACTACCTGCCGAGCATTCTTCCTCCATCTGGTGTTCACCCACTTCCTCTCTGCCTGCATGCTTTTAAGCTGCGGGGTGACCACCTCCTGAAATGTTCTATCCACGTAGCTCTTAGCCTTGAGGATGCATTGTATTGACTCCAGCCGCCGTTCAAGCTCCTAAACACAGAGCTCGAGTCGTTGAAGTTGGAGACACCTCCTGCACACATGGTTGTCTAGGCTGCGCAAAGCGCCCAGGACTTCTCACATACCACAGGATGTGCAGTCCACAGGACTGAGCTGCCCTGCCATCCCTCTAATTAGACTTATCCGATTATAAAAGAGAAAGAGAGATACTTACCAATGAAACAGCCAATCACTTACCTGCTCGGACGATGGCTGTATGCTCTTCGCCTCCTGAACTCTCGGACCTCCGAGCCTCCCGAACTCTCAGACTCTTGACCTCCCGATCTCTCGGACTCCTGACCTCCCGAATTCTTGGACCTCCCAAACTCTCAAACCTCTGGACCTCCGGGCCTCCCAAATTTTCAGATTCCTGACCTCGCAAACTCTCGGACCTCCGGGCCTCTCGAACTCTTGGACTCCTGACCTCCCAAACTCTTGGAGCTCCCGAACTCTCAGACTTCCGGGCCTCCTGAACTCTTGGACTCCTGACCTCCCGAGCTCTCGGACTCCTGACCTCCCAAGCCCTTGGACCTCCTGAACTCTCGGGCCTCCGGGCCTCCTGAACTCTTGGACTCCTGACCTCCCGAACTCTCGGACTCCTGACCTCCCGAACTCTTGGACCTCCCGAACTCTTTGGACTCCTGACCTCCCGAACTCTCAAACCAATGCAGGGAGATAGAGGGAAACAAAAAGGAGGCAAAAGCAAAAGACAGAAAGAAGATGAGGAAAAGTGGAGGGCAGAGAAACCCAAGGCAAAGAACAAAAAAGACCATTGTACAGCAAAATTCTAAAAGGACAGAGGGTGTTAAAAAAACAAGCCTAAAGGCTTTGTGTCTTAATGCAAGGAGTATCCGCAATAAGGTGGATGAATTAACTGTGCAAATAGATGTTAACAAATATGATGTGATTGGGATTACGGAGACGTGGCTCCAGGATGATCAGGGCTGGGAACTCAACATCCAGGGGTATTCAACATTCAGGAAGGATAGAATAAAAGGAAAAGGAGGTGGGGTAGCATTGCTGGTTAAGAAGGAGATTAAGGCAATAGTTAGGAAGGACATTAGCTTGGATGATGTGGAATCTATATGGGTAGAGCTACAGAACACCAAAGGGCAAAAAACGTTAGTGGGAGTTGTGTACAGACCTCCAAACAGTAGTAGTGATGTTGGGGAGGGCATCAAACAGGAAATTAGGGGTGCATGCAATAAAGGTGCAGCAGTTATAATGGGTGACTTTAATATGCACATAGATTGGGCTAACCAAACTGGAAACAATACGGTGGAGGAGGATTTCCTGGAGTGCATTAGGGATGGTTTTTTAGACCAATATGTCGAGGAACCAACTAGGGGGGAGGCCATCTTAGACTGGGTGTTATGTAATGAGAGAGGATTAATTAGCAATCTCGTTGTGCGAGGCCCCTTGGGGAAGAGTGACCATAATATGGTGGAATTCTGCATTAGGATGGAGAATGAAACAGTTAATTCAGAGACCATGGTCCAGAACTTAAAGAAGGCTAACTTTGAAGGTATGAGGCGTGAATTGGCTGCGATGGATTGGCGAATGATACTTAAGGGGTTGACTGTGGATGGGCAATGGCAGACATTTAGAGACCGCATGGATGAACTACAACAATTGTACATTCCTGTCTGGCATAAAAATAAAAAAGGGAAGGTGGCTCAACCGTGGCTATCAAGGGAAATCAGGGATAGTATTAAAGCCAAGGAAGTGGCATACAAATTGGCCAGAAATAGCAGTGAACCTGGGGACTGGGAGAAATTTAGAACTCAGCAGAGGAGGACAAAGGGTTTGATTAGGGCAGGGAAAATGGAGTATGAGAAGAAGCTTGCAGGGAACATTAAGACGGATTGCAAAACTTTCTATGGATATGTAAAGAGAAAAAGGTTAGTAAAGACAAACGTAGGTCCCCTGCAGTCAGAATCAGGGAAGTCATAACGGGGAACAAAGAAATGGCGGACCAATTGAACAAGTACTTTGGTTCGGTATTCACAAAGGAGGACACAAACAACCTTCCGGTTATAAAAGGGGTCGGGGGGTCTAGTAAGGAGGAGGAACTGAGGGAAATCCTTATTAGCCGGGAAATTGTGTTGGGGAAATTGATGGGATTGAAGGCCGATAAATCCCCAGGGCCTGATGGACTGCATCCCAGAGTACTTAAGGAGGTGGCCTTGGAAATAGTGGATGCATTGACAGTCATTTTCCAACATTCCATTGACTCTGGATCAGTTCCTATAGAGTGGAGGGTAGCCAATGTAACCCCACTTTTTAAAAAAGGAGGGAGAGAGAAAACAGGGAATTATAGACCGGTCAGCCTGACATCGGTAGTGGGTAAAATGATGGAATCAATTATTAAGGATGTCATAGCGTGCATTTGGAAAGAGGTGACATGATAGGTCCAAGTCAGCATGGATTTGTGAAAGGGAAATCATGCTTGACAAATCTTCTGGAATTTTTTGAGGATGTTTCCAGTAGAGTGGACAAGGGAGAACCAGTTGATGTGGTATATTTGGACTTTCAGAAGGCGTTTGACAAGGTCCCACACAAGAGATTGATGTGCAAAGTTAGAGCACATGGGATTGGGGGTAGTGTGCTGACATGGATTGAGAACTGGTTGTCAGACAGGAAGCAAAGAGTAGGAGTAAATCGGTACTTTTCAGAATGGCAGGCAGTGACTAGTGGGGTACCGCAAGGTTCTGTGCTGGGGCCCCAGCTGTTTACACTGTACATTAATGATTTAGATGAGGGGATTAAATGTAGTATCTCCAAATTTGCAGATGACACTAAGTTGGGTGGCAGTGTGAGCTGCGAGGAGGATGCTGTGAGGCTGCAGAGTGACTTGGATAGGTTAGGTGAGTGGGCAAATGCATGGCAGATGAAGTATAATGTGGATAAATGTGAGGTTATCCACTTTGGTGGTAAAAACAGAGAGACAGACTATTATCTGAATGGTGACAGATTAGGAAAAGGGGAGGTGCAAAGAGACCTGGGTGTCGTGGTACATCAGTCATTGAAGGTTGGCATGCAGGTGCAGCAGGCGGTTAAGAAAGCAAATGGCATGTTGGCCTTCATAGCAAGGGGATTTGAGTACAGGGGCAGGGAGGTGTTGCTACAGTTGTACAGGGCATTGGTGAGGCCACACCTGGAGTGTTGTGTACAGTTTTGGTCTCCTAACCTGAGGAAGGACATTCTTGCTATTGAGGGAGTGCAGCGAAGGTTCACCAGACTGATTCCCGGGATGACGGGACTGACCTATCAAGAAAGACTGGATCAACTGGGCTTGTATTCACTGGAGTTCAGAAGAATGAGAAGGGACCTCATAGAAACATTTAAAATTCTGACGGGGTTAGACAGGTTCGATGCAGGAAGAATGTTCCCAATGTTGGGGAAGTCCAGAACCAGAGGTCACAGTCTAAGGATAAGGGGTAAGCCATTTAGGACCGAGATGCGGAGGAACTTCTTCACCCAGAGAGTGGTGAACCTGTAGAATTCTCTACCACAGAAAGTTGTTGAGGCCAATTCATTAAATATATTCAAAAAGGAGTTAGATGAGGTCCTTACTACTAGGGGGATCAAGGGGTATGGCGAGAAAGCAGGAATGGGGTACTGAAGTTTCATGTTCAGCCATGAACTCATTGAATGGCGGTGCAGGCTAGAAGGGCCGAATGGCCTACTCCTGCACCTATTTTCTATGTTTCTATGTTTCTCCCGATCTCTCAGATGTCCCGAACTCGCAGACCTCTCGAATTCGCGGACCTCCCGAGCTCTCAGACCTCCCGAGCTCTCAGACCTCCCGAACTCTCAGACCTATAATCACTCAACCATTGGCGGCCGTGATTTCTGTTGCCTAGGCCCTAAGCTCTGGAACTCCCTGCCTAAACCTCTTTGCCTCTCTACCTCTCTTTCAACCTTAAAGACACTCCTTAAAACCTACCTCTTTGATCAAGCTTTTGGTCACCTGCCCTAATTTCTCCTTATGTCAAATTTTTTATCTCATAATACTTCTGTGAAGCGCCTTGGGACGTTTCACTATGCTAAAGGCGCTATATAAATACAAGTTGTTGTTGTTGTATGGCCATTACCTGCCCCTATTTTGTATATTCTTATGAGTCCTATCAGCTCTGGTAACTCGCAAGTGCCATAGCAACAGGCGAGTTATCGAATGGTTCGCGCGCAGGGTTATCGGTTTACATCACATCTCTCGTGACTGTGGATCATATTTCTATACCATCCACAGGAGAATTTTTATTTAAAGGAATTTTGGTTCAAGTAACGACCATTTGATTTTTTATGATCTAGACTTTCTCTTGCTTGCATCTGTGGTGAATGCTGTTTTAGAAAAAGACAGATTGTGTTGGCATTGAACTCACTGACACCAATGCTGTGAAGCAGATGGACTCTAAGGGGAGCTCCTAAACTAATGTCAACAGATTTTGTCACATAGCACATGGAGCACTTACAGGGCCATATGGCAAATCCTTCTGAAAGAGGACATTTTCAAACAGCTATTTTTCAGCGGGATGTGTATGACTTTCTAATTCCGAGCATCAATTATTTTAAAAGCTAAAAGTAGATGAACACATTTAGAAATTCCTTCCTTGGCCTTTTCTCATAACTTGTCTAGTAACTGTGTTGATGTTAATGGTTAGGCAAAGACCCATAGGCTGTGTACCATTTTCCATACCTCAGGAGCCTACTATCAGCAAGGGCAGACATTGATGACAAGGTCCAACACTGCCCCCAGTGCATCAGCGTAGCCTTCGGTCACCTGAGGAAGAGAATGTTTGAAGACCAGGACCTCAAATCTGGCACCGAGCTTATGGTCTGCAGGGCAGTAGTGATACTCGCCCTCCTATATAACTCAGAGACGTGGACCATATACAGTAGACAACTCAAAGCGCTGGAGAAGTACCACCAGCGCTGCCTCCGCAAGATCCTGCATATCCACTGGGAGGACAGCTGCACCAACGTCAGTGTTCTCGATTAGGCCAACATCCCCAGCTTCGAAGCACTGACCACACTCGACCAGCTCCGTTGGGCGGGCCACATCGTCTGCATGCCCGAGACTCCCAAAGCAAGCGCTCTACTCGGAACTCCTACGCAGCAAGTGAGCCCCAGGTGGGCAGAGGAAATGATTCAAGGACACCCTCAAAGCCTCCTTGATAAAGTGCAACACCCCCACTGGCACCTGGGAATCCCTGACCCAAGACCGCCCTAAGTGGAAAAAGAGCATCCGGGAGGGCGCTGAGCACCTCGAGTCTTGTTACCGAGAGCATGCAGAAACCAAACGCAGAGAGCAGAAGGAGCGTGCAGCAAACCAGACTCCCCACCCATCCTTTCATTCAACCACTGTCTGTCCCATCTCCGACAGAGACTGTAATTCCCGTATAGGCTAACCAAATTGCCTTCTCTACTGATTCCTTATGATCCTTGCTTGCTGTCCCATTCCTTAATGACAGTTACTTTCTTATACATATAGGAGGAAATCCTCTCTGCCATCTTGGTTCTTTCTTTCAAAACAGCACTCGCTGCATCACATCCTTATACCAAAATCCCTTCGTGGTCGCCATTCTGTAGGGGGTGATGTGTGAGGTCACATTCATCTCTGACCTTCTGAGCAGTTTGAATCGCTCCCACTTCCTGGATTCTAGACTTTGGATTTATTTGGGGGATGTGACAAAGTTCAAGAGACAACTGGTTTGGTGCAAAAGAACTTCGATTTTATTAAGGACAAGAAAATACAATTTCAAACTTGTAAACGTTCAAATAAAGAACACGATATCACACATTCAAAGGGGTTACAGAAATAATACACCTCCCACCTCCCAATGCCTAACTCTGACTGGGTCAAAGTCCAGGGCAAACAAGGACTATGCTCACCAATCCTTTGTTGTCAGTTGGCGGTGGTTCGCGATTTCGGGCTTCGCTGAACTCTGTAGGTTCTGCTTGCCGTACTCCGAACGTCGTAGAAGACTTCTCACTGCATAGTCTTCAGTTGGATAGTGTCCGCTGATGCGGTAGGGCGCACATTGGACTTATGGGTTGAGTACCCACTTTCTTTCGTTAGAAATAGGTTTCAGAAGTCTCTTTAGTTAATGCTTCACCTGTTGGTCGTCAGGACTAGATTGTAGAGTGGAAACTTTCGAATTTTCGGTTTCTTCTTTGAGGAGTTTTGTTTCAGAGTTGGTCGATCGCGGTGTTTTTGATGGTACCACGTTGGCTGTGGTCGGTTGCTGCCGCGATGGTGATGTCCGAGGTTCTGGGGCTGCTTTTTCTGCCGTGGTGATGTTCTTCCTTCCTTTTCGATAGCAGGGCAGTGTGGCCCCGGGAGTGTCGTCGAGGCTGGAGAGGCTTGTTAAAACTGTTGCAGTGGTCTCTCTCCTTTCTCCCTCTGATGCATTGCCTGTGGATGCTAAATCTCGTTTAAAACAGGGCCCCAGTTATACTTTGGGAGCTGTTCTAATCTTCGCACCAAATCAGCCCTGATTCTTTGTTTAATTTTTGGTGGGCTTGATATCTCTTTGTCATAGAAACATAGAAACATAGAAAATAGGTGCAGGAGAAGGCCATTCGGCTCTTCGAGCCTGCACCACCATTCGATAAGATCATGGCTGATCATTCCCTCAGTACCCCTTTCCTGCTTTCTCTCCATACCCCTTGATCCCTTTAGCCATCAGTGCCATATCTAACTCCCTCTTGAATATATCCAATGTCATATTTTGGCGGGCCCATTAATGTTAATCTGTCTCGGATGTGTTGATTTTTTAAATTTGTTTCTTGATGAGGAAAAATTAGCTTTGGTATTTGCAATGTCTGCCTAGGCCTGGGTTTTCCATGCATGCTGGATGTGTCATTGTCATTATGCATGTGCTGGATTGGTTTCCTGCTCAGGATGATGGCTGGCTATCTCTGCGTCGATTGTTGCTATGTTAATGTCTCCTCGGGAGAAGGGCTTTCGAGTTTACACAATTCCCCAGACAATTTGTTTTAGCTTCAATCCCCAGACAGTTTTAAGACTCAAAACTGGTTTCTTTTGAAGGATAGCTATCCTTTAGTTCTTAGCTCTTCCCACACGGACCCAATCTGCCTTGTAAAATCCCAAATTCGATTTAAACTTGTAGTTTCTTCCATGTGCACTCTAGGATCTCAAACTTTCTGGTTGATAGTTCCAAATTAAATTTCCTTTCCAATGAGTCCAAACTGTAAGGGGTGGTTTTCAGGGGGTCAGCTATCCCTTCTGACCTTATATGAGCAGTTCTGAATCGCTCCCACACCCTTGGTTCTAGACACTGGAATTATGAAGGGACTGTGACAGACTTGGACAGACAATCGGTTTCAAGGTATGGCTTTATTGTGTTTAAAAAGAAGTAAAAAGGCACACCTTTAATAACACACACAGAATAGTAATACCAATACACCTTGAGGGGTACAACACATTGAATACAGTGTCAAATTACAGCCTGTGGGGAAAAGAATACAGCTTAAGCCCTAAATGGGGTAAAGAGGAAAATGCAGATACATTTACACAAGTTATCCCAGCCTCCCCCCTCCCAATTCCCCTAACTAACTAAGTTATAGCTCTGGGGGTTCAGGGGCTATGCTCACCAATCCCTTTTGACAGTTGCCGGTGAATCGCGGTTTCAGAGTTCGCTGCACTTGGCCTTTGAGGCGAGCAGCACCCCGGACGGAAGAGAGGATTTCGGACTGTGTAGTCTTCGGTTGGGGTGCGTCCAATGAGGCTGTAAGTTGCGTTTTGGATGTATGGGGTAAGTACCCACTTTCTTTGGTTAGGAATAGGTTTAGTTAGTCCTTTTTGGTAATTTCTCACCCGTTGGGTCGTTCAGAAGTAGATTGTAGAGTGGTTGTCAATTTGGTTACTGACAACCTTCCATTTCATGGGCCTTGTGCTCAGTCAGTCTTTGATGAGTTCTAGTAGTTTCCTTCACTACTCCATTTCTTCACTCCCCAGCACCGGCTGCTTGTGTCTGTGTCTGTGTTCGAGTCTGAGTTCTGCAAGTTTCTCCTTGTAAAACTGGGAATAGATATACCCCAAAAAGGCTTTCTTATCTCCCACCGAATCTGGCCCAGCTCTTTGTTTCATTTGTGCAGCCCAGCTAACTGAAACTTGATTAAGTGGTTTCAATCTGGCATTAATAGGCTTTTCGAAGTTGATGAGCTCTTGTCTATTGTGCTAGTCTGGCCTGAGCCAGATATTTCTATGCCTGTTGAAAAGGTGTTGGAATATGTATGTGACATTTGGGTCCCCTAGGTGGGCTGATAATGTTTCTTCCATGGTCGATTGTTTAAATGCTAATGTTTTCTCGGGGCAAGTTTCAAGGGTGAACAGTTCCCAGACAATTTGATTAGCTCCAATGTCCAAACTGGCCCTTTAGAGATTGACCCCACCCCTTTTCTTGCAGACCCAACATTCATCTTTTAAAAATCCCAAATTTGATTAAAGTTCGTAGTTTCTTCCATGTGCACTTTAGGATTTCAAACTTTCTGGTAGATCGTTCCAAATTAAATTCCCTTTCCTATGAGTCCAAACACTGTGGGGGGTTTCCATGAATGCATCCCCTTTTATCCCCCGCAGGCTTCGTCTGCCCCTTTAAAACGCCTTTGTGTCCTGAAGCTTTTCCTTCCATTCTTCTCCTCTGCAGGAGAAAGGTACCAGGAATCTTTGCGAAATATTGGTAAATTCTACAAAACACTGTGGGGGATTTCCCACGAATTTTGCAACCTTACACCTTCTTCTGTGCTGCATCATTCTATGACTCTAAATCTCAGCAATAAAGGCAACCAAAACTATCGGGGAAGAAATTTGCCGCCTATAATGGCCCTGAAGTTGCGGCCTCTCCCGAAGAGGCCCCGCAAGTTCCGGGAATAGGCACGCAAAACACATGCGCCTGAGCCCGGCACTTATCTTTTGACAGATCACAACATCCCCGGGAGAAGGGCCTTCGCGGGCAGAGAATTGGGCTATTTGCCCAACTCTTGCCCAGCGAATGTCCTTCAGACTCTTATGCCTGTTAAAAGCAAGCATAAGTCCTGATACTGCCAGCGTAAACGTCTGAAAAGATAGAAAAAAATAAATGTTATTGCTTATTTCTATATTAAAAACCCTATCTATGAAGGATTTTAACACTATTAAATCATTTTTTTAAAAATGTCAATTAATCAAATTTTCTCCAAAACATTTAATTTAATGCAATTTCCATGAATTTTAACAATGTGTTTTTTTAATTTATGTTTGTGTTTTATTTAGGGGTATTCTCATTGATAATACTGGGAGCGCGGAGCTCCCATTACAATGAATGAGAATACTACATTGTGATTGGTGGTCCGGGCCCACGTGATCCCCGGATGCGCTTACACTCCTGGGATGCGTGGGCCTCTGCGCTGGGCTGCGAGGCTAGGCCTGGGAGAGCAAGCGTTCGTTCCTCCGGGACCACCAGGTACTTCCGTTAAAAAAATTTCGGTCAGAAGCATTGGCACGCGGGAAGCCTTCCACCGCAATTTTTGGCCCACTAGCTCATTGTAAAATGCGATCAAGAAAAAAAACTAACAGATGAACTGATCTCTTCCTTTTTTTCCAAACCGGTTTGAGCTTTGCAGATACTGCTGCTACCGTTGAGGATGAGTGAACTACCGATGGTAGGGCTGTAGCTGATGTTGGTTGTCAGCTTGGGAAACCCTTCTGATTCACATTGCTCTGAACACATGTCCGCTCGCAGTTGCACTCCACATTAATACACCTGCTGGTGCCAATCCAATGAACCTGCTCCATTTAGAACTCAGTGCAGGATCCATTGACATAATCATTACTTTTCATTAGTCTGTTGTGTCAGTGATTTAATGGTGCGTGACATTTGTGTTCAAAGATGTCACTATCACGAACCCATTTAATAAGTTAAGAGACCTTTTATTCATCAGATAAAAATAATTATGATTAGCTTTGATTGTTTTCTACATATTTCTGATATTCTGCAGAGTGTCTCACCTCCTGACACCCCAAAGCCTTTCCACCACCTATAAGGCACAAGTCAGGAGTGCGATGGAATACTCTGCACTTGCCTGGATGGGTGCAGCTCCAACAACATTCAAGGCCTCGACAGCATCCAGGACAAAGCAGCCCGCTGGTTCAGCACTTCAACAACCACGAGCTTAACCATCAACCACCAGCATACCAGTGTGTTATGTATGTAACCCTTGGCAACCTGTATCACACCACCTCCAGAGGGCCTGCCTGTTGGAGTCCCAAAGGATCCCAGCATCCCTTGGGAGCGCTGTATAAAAGTAGGCCTCCCGTGCTGTACCAACACTCTGGAGTTTAATTAAAGGAGCTAAGGTCACGCTTACTCATCGCATAAAGTACTTAGTTGTATCCTTTATTATGAGCGTAACAATTGGCGACGAGCTAACGAACAACCACACGAAAATGCAAAGAACTGTTGGTATCCTGGAGAAATTCTCAGAAGGGGACAATTGGGAGGCCTTCGTGGAGCGACTTGACAAGTACTTCATCACCAATGAGCTAGAAGGGGACGAGAACGCTTCCAAACAAAGGGCGATCCTCCTACCGTCTGTGGGGCAACAACCTATGGCCTCATGAAGAATCCTTTAGCTCCGGTGAAACCAACAACCAAATCCTATGAAGAATTGTGTACGCTGGTCCATGAGCACCTAAATCCGAAGGAAAGCGTTTTGATGGCGTGGTATCAGTTCTACACATGTCAACGGTCAGAAGGCCAGGAAGTGGCGAGTTACGTCGCCGAACTGAGGCGCCTTGCAGGACATTGCGAATTCGATAGATTCCTTGAACAAATGCTAAGAGACTTTTTTGTGCTTGGCATTGACCATGAGGTTATCCTTCGCAAACTATTGACTGTTGAAACACCGAATCTGAGCAAAGCCATAACGATAGCCCAGGCATTTATGTCCCCCAGCGATAACACCAAACAAATTTTGCAGCATAAAGAGGGTTCGGCTAGTACTTTACACTAAGTAACATCGTTTTCAAGCAGGGATGCATTTGGCAGAACGTACATGACAGCTGCTGCGCGACCTCAGATGACCCAGAGTCCACCTTTAACCATTAATGCAAGGCAGTTAACACCTTGTTGGCATTGTGGAGGTGATCATCGGGCCCAACAATGGCGCTTCAAACACTATGCGTGCAAAGGCCATAAAACAATGGGACACTTCCAGTGAATGTGCAGATGAGCTACAAACCCTGCAGACCCCTACGTTGCAGAGGAAGACCGATCCATGGCGGATCAAACTGAACGAGAGACTCAAACCGAGGAGGCAGAAGTGTACGGGGTACACACCTTCAACACGAAATGTCCACCGATCATGTTACAAGTTGAACTGAACGGAATTCCAGTATCCATGAAACTGGACACCAGTGCGAGTCAGTCTATAATGAGCAAAAAGGCCTTTGACAGGCTGTGGAACAACAAGGCACATAGACCCAAGCTCATCCCCATTCACAACAAGCTAAGAACTTACACCAAAGAGCTGTTACCTGTAATTGGCAAAACAGAAATAAAACTCTCCTATGATGGAGCAGTACATGAACTCCCACTATGGATTGTGCCAGGGGATGGCCTCACACTGTTCGGCAGAAGCTGGCTGGCAAAAATCTGCTGGAACTGGGACGACATCCAAGCGCTCTTGTCCGTCAACGACGCCTCATAGAAACATAGAAACATAGAAAATAGGTGCAGGAGTAGGCCATTCGGCCCTTCTAGCCTGCACCGCCATTCAATGAGTTCATGGCTGAACATTCAACTTCAGTACCCCATTCCTGCTTTCTCGCCATACCCCTTGATCCCCCTAGCAGTAAGGACCTCATCTAACTCCTTTTTGAATATATTTAGTGAATTGGCCTCAACAACTTTCTGTGGTAGAGAATTCCACAGGTTCACCACTCTCTGGGTGAAGAAGTTCCTCCGCATCTCGGTCCTAAATGGCTTACCCCTTATCCTTAGACTGTGACCCCTGGTTCTGGACTTCCCCAACATTGGGAACATTCTTCCTGCATCTAACCTGTCTAACCCCGTCAGAATTTTATATGTTTCTATGAGGTCCCCTCTCATTCTTCTGAACTCCAGTGAATACAAGCCCAGTTGATCCAGTCTTTCTTGATAGGTCAGTCCCGCCATCCCGGGAATCAGTCTGGTGAACCTTCGCTGCACTCCCTCAATAGCAAGAATGTCCTTCCTCAGGTTAGGAGACCAAAACTGTACACAATACTCCAGGTGTGGCCTCACCAATGCCCTGTACAACTGTAGCAACACCTCCCTGCCCCTGTACTCAAATCCCCTTGCTATGAAGGCCAACATGCCATTTGCTTTCTTAACCGCCTGCTGCACCTGCATGCCAACCTTCAATGACTGATGTACCATGACACCCAGGTCTCGTTGCACCTCCCCTTTTCCTAATCTGTCACCATTCAGATAATAGTCTGTCTCTCTGTTTTTACCACCAAAGTGGATAACCTCACATTTATCCACATTATACTTCATCTGCCATGCATTTGCCCACTCACCTAACCTATCCAAGTCGCTCTGCAGCCTCACAGCATCCTCCTCGCAGCTCACACTGCCACCCAACTTAGTGTCATCCGCAAATTTGGAGATACTACATTTAATCCCCTCATCTAAATCATTAATGTACAGTGTAAACAGCTGGGGCCCCAGCACAGAACCTTGCGGTACCCCACTAGTCACTGCCTGCCATTCTGAAAAGTACCCATTTACTCCTACTCTTTGCTTCCTGTCTGACAACCAGTTCTCAATCCATGTCAGTACACTACCCCCAATCCCATGTGCTCTAACTTTGCACATCAATCTCTTGTGTGGGACCTTGTCGAACGCCTTCTGAAAGTCCAAATATACCACATCAACTGGTTCTCCCTTATCCACTCTACTGGAAACATCCTCAAAAAATTTCAGAAGATTTGTCAAGCATGATTTCCCTTTCACAAATCCATGCTGACTTGGACCTATCATGTCACCTCTTTCCAAATGCACTGCTATGACATCCTTAATAATTGATTCCATCATTTTACCCACTACCGATGTCAGGCTGACCGGTCTATAATTCCCTGTTTTCTCTCTCCCTCCTTTTTTAAAAAGTGGGGTTACATTGGCTAGGTTCATGTGCCCAGGTTCTGAGCAGATTCCCGACGTTGATTGAGCCAGGCATTGGAAGTTTCTTGAGGGCGAAGGTGCAAATCCACTTGGTTCCCGGTACACGACACATCCACCACAAGGCACGGGCGGTACCGTATATGATACGAGAGAAAGTGGAAATTGAGCTGGACAGGCTGCAGCGAGAAGGCATCATCGTGCCAGTGGAGTTCAACGAGTGGGCCAGTCTAATTGTCCCGGTTCTCAAAGGCGACGGCACGGTTAGAATTTGTGCGGACTATAAAGTAACGATTAACCGTTTTTCACTACAGGACCAGTACCCGCTACCCAAGGCAGATGACCTATTCGCGACCCTGGGTGGAGGAAAGACATTCACCAAGTTGGACCTGACCTCAGCCTACATGACGCAGGAGCTGGAGGAATCTCCAAAAGGCCTCACCTGCATCAACACGCACAAAGGTCTGTTCATTTATAACAGATGCCCATTTGGGATTCGTTCGGCCACGGAAATTTTCCAATGGAACATGGAGAACCTGCTAAAGTCGATTCCGCACACCGTGGTTTACCAGGATGACATACTGGTCACAGGTCAGGACATCATCGAACACTTGAAGAATCTGGAAGAGGTTCTAAGTCAGCTAGATCAGGTGGGACTCAGGGTGAAACGCTCAAAGTGTGTTTTCCTGGCACCAGAGGTTGAGTTCTTAGGAAGAAGAATCGCGACAGACGGCATCAGACCCATCGACGCCAAGACGGAGGCCATCAAGAACGCACCGAGACCACAGAATGTGACGGAGCTGCAGTCGTTCCTGGGACTCCTCAACTATTTTGGTAAATTCCTACTGGGTTTAAGCACCTTGCTAGAACCCCTACTAATATGGCAGGGGAATGGGAACCTATGCAGGGAGACAGGGAAGTAAAATAGCAGTAGAAGCAAAAGATGGAAAGAAGAAAAGTAAAAGTGGAGGGCAGAGAAACCCAAGGCAAAAAGCAAAAAGGGCAACATTGCAACAAAATTCTAAAGGGGCAAAGTGTGTTAAAAAGACAAGCCTGAAGGCTCTGTGCCTCAATGCGAGGAGTATTCGGAATAAGGTGGACGAATTAACTGCACAGGCAACAATTAATGAATATGATACAATTGGCATCATGGCTCCAGGGTGACCAAGGCTGGGAACTCAACATCCAGGGGTATTCAACATTCAGGAAGGATAGACAGAAAGGAAAAGGAAGTGGGGTAGTGTGGCTGGTTAGAGAGGAAATTAACAAAATAGTAAGGAAGGACATTAACTTGGATGATGTGGAATCTGTATGGGTGGAGCTGCGGAATACCAAAGGGCAGAAAACGCTAGTGGGAGTTGTGTACAGACCACCAAACAGTAGTAGTGAGGTTGGGGACAGCATCAAACAAGAAATTAGGGATGCGTGCAATAAAGGTACAGCAGTTATCATGGGCGACTTTAATCTACATATAGATTGGGCTAACCAAATTGGTAGCAATATGATGGAGGAGGATTTCCTGGAGTGTATTAGAAATAGTTTTCTCGACCAATATATCGAGGAACCAACTAGAGGGCTGGCTATCTTAGACTGGGTGATGTGTAATGAGAAAGAACGAAATAGCAATCTTGTTGTGCGAGGCCCCGTGGGGAAGAATGACCATAATATGGTAGAATTCCTTATTAAGATGGAGAGTGACACAGTTACTTCAGAGACTAGGGTCCTAAACTTAAGGAAAGGTAACTTCGATGATATGAGACGTGAATTGGCTAGAATAGACTGGCAAATGATACTTAGAGGGTTGACGGTGGATAGGCAATGGCAAACATTTAAAGATCACATGGGTGAACTTCAACAATTGTACATCCCTGCCTGGAGTAAAAATAAAACGGGGAAGGTGGCTCAACCGTGGCTAACAAGGGAAATTAAGGATAGTGTTAAATCCAAGGAAGAGGCATATAAATTGCCAGAATAAGCAGCAAACCTGAGGACTGGGAGAAATTTAGAATTCAGCAGAGGAGGACAAAGGATTTAATTAGTAGGGGGAAAATAGAGAATGAGAGGAAGCTTGCTGGGAACATAAAAACTGACTGCAAAAGCTTCCATAGATATGTGAAGAGAAAAAGATTAGTGAAGACAAATGTAGGTCCCTTGCAGTCAGATTCAGGTGAATTTATAATGGGGAACAAAGAAATGGCAGACCAGTTGAACAAATACTTTGGTTCTGTCTTCATGAAGGAAGACACAAATAACCTTCCGGAAGTAAAAGGGGACCGAGGGTCTAGTGAGAAGGAGGAACTGAAGGAAATCCTTATTAGGCGGGAAATTGTGTTGGGGAAATTAATGGGATTGAAGTCTGATAAATCCCCGGGGCCTGATAGTCTGCATCCCAGATTACTTAGGGAAGTGGCCCTAGAAATATTGGATGCATTGGTGATCATTTTCCAACAGTCTATCAACTCTGGATCAGTTCCTATGGACTGGAGGGTAGCTAAGGTAACATCACTTTTAAAAAAAGGTGGGAGAGAGAAAACGGGTAATTATAGACAGGTTAGCCTGACATCAGTAGTGGGGAAAATGTTGGAATCAATTATTAAAGATGAAATAACAGTGCACTTGGAAAGCAGTGACAGGATCGGTCTAAGTCAACATGGATTTATGAAAGGGAAATCATGCTTGACAAATCTTCTGGAATTTTTTGAGGATGTAACTAGCAGAGTGGACAGGGGAGAACCAGTGGATGTGGTGTTTTTGGACTTTCAAAAGGCTTTTGACAAGGTCCCACACAAGAGATTGGTGTGAAAAATTAAAGTACATGGTATTGGGGGTAATGTACTGACGTGGCTAGAGAACTGGTTGGCAGACAGGAAGCAGAGAGTCGAGATAATCGGGTCCTTTTCAGAATGGCAGACAGTGACCAGTGGGGTGCCGCAGGGCTTAGTTCTGGGACCCCAGCTATTTACAATATACAATGATGATTTAGATGAAGGAATTGAGTTTGCAGATGACACTAACTGGGTGGTGGTGTGAGCTGTGAAGAGGGTGCTAAGAGACTGCAGGGTGACTTGGACAGGTTAGGTGAGTGGATAAATGCATGGCTGATGCAGTATAATGTGGATAAATGTGAGCTTATCCACTTTGGGGGCAAAAACACAAAGGCAGAATATTATCTGAATGGTGGCAGATTAGGAAAAGGGGAGGTGCAATGAGATCTGGGTGTCATGGTTCATCAATCATTGAAAGTTGGCATGCAGGTACAGCAGGCGGTGAAGAAGGCAAATGGTATGTTGGCCTTCATAGCTAGGGGTTTTGAGTAGCAGGGAGATCTTACTGCAGTTGTACAGGGCCTTGTTGAGGCCTCACCTGGAATATTGTGTTCAGTTTTGGTCTCCTAATCTGAGGAAGGATGTTCTTGCTATTGAGAGAGTGCAGCGAAGGTTCACCAGACTGATTCCCGGGGTGGCTGGACTGACATATGAGGAGAGACTGGATCAACTGGGCCTTTATTTATTGGAGTTTAGAAGGATGAGAGGGGATCTCATAGAAACATATAAAATTCTGACAGGACTGGACAGGTAAGATGCAGGAAAATGTTCCCGATGTTGGGGAAGTCCAGAACCAGGGGACACAGTCTCAGGATAAGGGGTAAGCCATTTAGGACTGAGATAAGGAGAAACTTCTTCACTCAGAGAGTTGTTAACTTGTGGAATTCCCTACCACAGCGAGTTGTTGATGCCAGTTCGTTGGATATAATCAAGAGGGAGTTAGATATGGCCCTTACGGCTAAAGGGATCTAGGGGTATGGAGAGAAAGTAGGAAAGGGGTACTGAGGTGAATGATCAGCCGTGATCTTATTGAATGGTGGTGCAGGTTCGATGGGTCGAATGGCCCACTGCTGCACCTATTTTCTATGTTTCTATGTTTCTATGTGCTACTGCGCAAGGGAGACGACTGGGTATGGGGGAATTCACAAGAAGCTGCTTTTGAGAAAGCCAGAAATCTGTTATGTTCAAACAAACTGCTTGTTCTGTATAACCCATGTAAACGATTAGTGCTAGCTTGCGATGCGTCGTCATGCAGGGTCGGGTGTGTGTTACAACAGGCTAACGATTCGGGAACATTGCAACCGGTCGCCTATGCATCCAGGAGTCTGTCCCAGGCCGAAAAGGCTTATAGCATGATGGAAAAAGAAGATCTGGCGTGCGTTTACGGGGTGAAAAAAATGCACCAGTATCTGTTTGGTCTCAAATTTGAGCTAGAAACTGACCATAAGCCGCTCATGTCGCTATTCTGAGAGAGCAAAGGGATTAACACCAATGCCTCTGCCCATATCCAAAGATGGGCGCTCACGCTGTCGGCATACAACTATGTAACCTGCCAGAGACCAGGCACAGAGACCTGTGATGATGCTCTCAGTCGGCTACCATTGCCCACCACTGTGGTGGAAATGGCACAGCCTGCAGACTTGCTCTTGGTGATGGGTGCATTCGAAAACGAAAAGTCACCCGTTACGGCCCGCCAGATCAGGAGCTGGCCCAGCCAGGATCCTTTATTGTCCCTGGTAAAAAAAACTGTGTCCTCCATGGGAGCTGGTCAAGTGCCCCAGCGGAGATGCAGGAAGAGATCAAGCCGTTCCAGAGACGCAAAGACAAAATGTCCTTACAGGTGGACTGTCTTTTTTTTGGGTAATCATGTAGTCTTGCCCGAGAAAGGCAGGGAAACGTTCATACGTGACCTACACAGTACCCACCCAGGCATAGTAATGATGAAAGCTATAGCCAGATCCCACGTGTGGTGGCCCGGCATCGACTTAGACTTAGTGTCATGCGTGCGCCAATGCAACACTTGTTCCCAACTGAGCAATGCACCCAGAGAGGCACCGCTAAGTTTGTGGTCGTAGCCCTTCAAACCGTGGTCTAGGATCCACGTTGACTTTGCGGGCCCATTTCTAGGCAAAATGTTCTTGGTTGTTGTAGCTGCTTATTTAAAATGGATTGAATGTGTAATAATGTCTGTAAGCATGTCCACTGTCACCATCGAAAGCCCATGAGCCATGTTTGCCACACATGGCCTGCCGGATATCCTTGTCAGCGACAATGGGCCGTGTTTCACCAGTGCTGAATTCAAGGAATTCATGACCCGCAATGGGATCAAGTACGTCACATCTGCCCCGGCCAAGCCCGCATCCAACGGCCAGGCAGAACGGGCAGTTCAGACCATCAAGCAAAGCTTGAAATGCGTGTTTGAAGGCTCCCTGCAGACCCAACTGTTCCGAGTCCTGCTCAGGTACCGCACCAGATCCTATTCCCTCACCAGGGTTCCCCCGGACAAGCTGCTCATGAAAAGCTGCTCAAAACAAGGCTCTCTCTGGTCCACCCTGATCTCCATGGTCACGTCGAGGGCAGGCGGCATCAACAAAGCATGTACCATAATCGCGCAAACTTGTCACGCGATATTGAAGTCAATGACCTTGTATTTGTACTCAACTATGGACATGGTCTCAAATGGCTTGCTGGCACTGTCATAGCCAAAGAAGGGAGTAGAGTGTTTCAGGTCAAATTGGCCAATGGACTAACATGCAGAAAGCATTTGGACCAAACCAAATTGCGGTTCACAAACAGCCACGAGCAACCCGAAGAGGACACCACCAACTTCGACCCTCCAGCACACACACACAAGTGGCAACCGAGATCAGGTTTGACCACGAAGCTGAACTCATCATCCCCAGCAGCCCAGCAAGGCCAGCTGCCCAGCAGCCCAGTGAAGAACCAACCAACTCATCCACACCTCACCGAGACGATCGACAAGGGAGCGAAAAGCCCCAGATCATCTCACCTTGTAAATAAGTGTACTATTGACTTTGGGAGGGAGTGATGTTATGTATGTAACCCTTAGCAACCTATATCACACTACCACCAGAGGGCCTACCTGTTGGAGTCCCAAGGGATCCCAGCATCCCTTGGGAGCACTGTATATAAGCAGGCCTCCAACGCTGTACCAACACTCTGGAGTTTAATTAAAGGAGCTAAGGTCACACTTACTCATTGCATACAGTACTCAGTTGTATCCTTTATTATGAGCGTAACACAATGTGTACTACAAACATAGACAGAAACATAAAAAATAGGAGCAGTAGTAGGCCATTCGGCCCTTCGAGCCTGCACCGCCATTCAATAAGATCATGGCTGATCCTCTCTCTCAGCACCATATTCCCGCTTTCTCCCCATACCCCTTGATGCCTTTTGTGTCCAGAAATCTATCTATCTCTTTCTCAAATATATTCAGTGACTTGGCCTCCACAGCCTTCTGTGGTACAGAATTCCACAGGTTCACCACCCTCTGAGTGAAGAAATTTCTCCTCATCTCAGTCCTAAATTTCCTACCTCCGTATCCTGAGACTGTGATCCCTTGTTCTAGACTCCCCAGCCAGGGGAAACATCCTCCCCGCATCCAGTCTGTCCAACCCCGTCAGAATTTTATACGTTTCAATGAGATCCCCTCTCATTCTTCTAAACTTTAGCGAATACAGGTCTCGTCGCCCCAATCTATCCCACAGTAAATATTAACCACACCAGTGAGGTTCCAGTCACTAAACTACAGTAAATATAGAAACATAACAGTAATACACAGGACACACTGCAGCAATTGACCAAGGCTACTTCAGCACCACCTCTCAACCCCGTGAACTCCACCACCTAGCAGGACAAAGAAGCGCATGGGAGCATCACCACATCCACGTTCCCCTCCAAGTCACACACCATCCTGACTTGGAAATATATTGGTGTTCCTTCATCGTCCACTGGATCAAAATCCTGGAACTCCCTCCCTAACAGCACTGTGGGAGTACCTTCACCACACGGACTGCAGCGGTTCAAGAAGGCGGCTCACCACCACCTTCTCAAGAGAAACCAGGGATGGGCAATAAATGCCGGCCTCGCCAGTGACACCCACATCCTGACAGTAAGTATGTATTTAAAAAAATAAAATGCTCCCTTTAACCGCGCAGCTCTCTGCAGCCCCCACGCAGCCGGCTCGCTGGTTTTTCAATAGGAGAACCATCACATGCACGGTACTTTGAATGGGCCATGCAGCCTTTAAAGCGGTCGCGCACCCAAAATAAAAAAACGGGAACATTGCTGATGACAGCATTGGGGTAAAGAGCTTGACGTTATTCCTGAGGCTGACAAGATGAAAAAGTGAGTTAACATTAATGGAGCTTTAATTCTTTGAGGTTCAACAGGCTTGAAACAGGTTCCACGGGTCACCAACACCATTACTTCTCCATCACTGGGTTTTCCGGCTTTGACACAGCAGAGACTGAGATGGTCACCAATCATACCTGAAGTGATTAACTCCTCCATTCTCAATGCACTGTGGGAGCCAAAGGAAATTAAAGGAATGGCTTTAACGGGACAGCTTTTTTAAACATAAGAAAGGATTAAATAGACAGATTTGGTGAGAATATAAGAACATAAGAAATGGGAGAAGAAGTAGGCCATGCAGCCATTCAAGGCTAGAAGAGACGAGGTCAGAGCTCAGTTCAGGGTCAAACCATCTGATTGAGCCTAAGGCAGTGACCAGGAAGGGATATGAAGGCAATGGGAAGTGTACGACGCAGACTGAAGACCACGCTTTTGGACTTGCCAATGTTTTGCAGGAGAAAGCTAAGGTTGATTCCAAGATTAGATGTCAGCAAAGCGGTCTGACAACACAGAGGCAGTAGAAGCATTGAGAGAGATGGTGGCGAGGGAGGGCTGAGTGTTATTGGTGTATATTTGGAAGCTGAACCCATATAAGAACATAAAAACATAAGAAATAGGAGCAGGAGTAGGCCATATGGTCCTTTGAGCCTGCTTGCCATTTAATATGATCATGGCTGATCCGAACATGGACTCAGGTCAACTTCCCCGCTCGCTCCCCATAACCCCTTATTCCCTTATCGGTTAAGAAACTGTCTATCTCTGTCTTAAATTTATTCAATGACCCAGCCTCCACAGCTCTCTGAAGCAGTGAATTCCACAGGTTTACAATCCTCTGAGAGGAGAAATTCCTCTTCATCTCAGTTTTAAATGGGCGGCCCCTTATTCTAAGTATTGGGTTCCGAACACAGATGAGACTACACATAGGGAGGTTAAAGTAACAGTGACCTCAGTCTTTATTAAGACACTCCAGAGTGAGGAACAGGCCTTAGGGGCCGGCTTATTTACAGTGCTCCTAAAGGATGCTGGGATCCCTTGGGACTTTAGGGGATGCGCTCCTTGGTGGCGGAACATGGGAGTGCATGCTTTACAGATACACAACATCACTCCCCCCCAAAGTCAAAGTGAAAACTATTTACAAGGTGAGGCAGTCGGGAGCCTTTCTTTCCCTGGTGGATCGCCTCGGTACAAATGTCTGTTCTGGTGTGTTGGCTGTGCCTTCGCTGGGCTGGTGTATTTTTGGCCCTGCAAGGCTGCTGGGTGAGCCTGGCCTTGCTGGGCTGTTGGGCATGATGGGTTCAATTTCCTGGTCCGGGATGGTGTCGTTGATCCTTTGGGTGTGTGTTGTGGGTTCGAAAAAGGTGGTGTCTGTTGTGGGTTGTTCAGGGCAGTCTGTGAACCGCAGCCTCGTTTGGTCCAGGTGCTTTCTGCAAATTTGTCCATTGTCTAGTTTGACTATAGAGACCCTACTCCCTTCTTTAGCTATCACCGTGCCTGCGATCCACTTGGGACCATGTCCATAGTTTAGCACATACACAGGGTCATTCAGATCAATTTCCCGTGACACAGTGGTGCGACCATCATTTACATTTTGTTGCTGCCACCTGCTCTCTAACTGATCATGCAGGTTGGGGTGAACCAGCGAGAGTCTGGTTTTAAGTGTTCTTTTCATGAGTAGCTCAGCCGGGGACACCCCTGTGAGTGAGTGGGGTCTCGTGAGGTAGCTGAGCAGTACTCGGGACAGATGGGGTTTGGAGTGAGCCTTCTGTGACTCATTTAAGGCTCTGTTTGATTGTTTGTACTGCCTGCTCTGCCTACTCATTGGAGGCTGGTTTAAACGGGGCCGAGGTGACATGTTTGATTCCATTGCAGTTCATGAATTCTTTAAATTCGGCATTGGTGAAATATGGCCCGTTGTGACTGACCAGTATGTCAGGCAGGCCGTGAGTGGCAAACATGGCCCTCAGGCTTTCAATGGTGGCGGTGGCGGTGCTTCCCGACATTATTTCACATTCAATCCATTTTAAAAAAGCATCCACCACCACCAGGAACATTTTACCGAGAAACGGGCCCGCATAGTCGACATGGATCCTCGACCATGGTCTGGAGGGCCAGGACCACAAATTTAGTGGTGCCTCTCTGGGCGCGATGCTCAACTGAGCACACACGCTGCATTACCGTACACAGGACTCTAATTCAGAGTCGATACCGGGCCGCCACACGTGGGATCTGGCTATTGCTTTCATCATTACTATACCCGGGTGTGTGCTGTGGAGATCCGAGATGAACGTCTCCCTGTCCTCTTTGGGTAGCACTACGCGCGCGGTTACCCCACAACAGGCAGTCAGCCTGAATGGACAGCTCATCTTTTCGCTGCTGGAACGGCTTGATTAGCTCTTGCATTTCAACGGGGATGCTGGCCCAGCTCCAATGCAGCACACAGTTTTTTACTGGGGACAACAGAGGATCTTGGCTGGACCAAGTCCTAATCTGGCAGGCCGTGACAGGTGATTCATCATTTTCAAACACTTCCATGACCATCAACAAGTCTGCAGGCTGCGCCACCATCAACAAGTTTGCAGCTGCGCCATTTCCACCCCCGTGGTGGGCAATGGTAGCCGACTGAGAGCATCCGGACAGTTCTCGGTGCCTGGCCTGTGGTGGATGGTATAGTTATAAGCTGATAGCGCGAGTGCCCACCTTTGTATGCGGGCTGAGGCATTAGTATTTATCCCCTTGTTTTCAGCGAACAGGGATATGAGGGGCTTGTGATCGGTTTCCAGCTCAAATTTGAGGCCATACGGGTACTGATGCATTTTCTTTACCCCGAACACACATGCTAATGCCTCTTTCTCAATCATGCTGCAGGAACTCTCGGCCTAAGACAAGCTCCTGGAGGCATTGGCAACAGATTGCAACTTCCCCGCAACGTTAGCTTGTTGTAATATACACCCGACTCCGTATGACGCGCATTACATGCCAGCACAAGTCTTTTACACGGGTTATACAATACAAGCAGCTTGTTGGAGCATAAAATGTTTCTGGCTTTCTCAAAAGCAATTACTTGGTTTTTTCCCCATACCCAGTTCTCACCTTTACGCAATAACACATGTAGGGGCTTGAAGAGGATGCTTAACCCCGGTAGGAAGTTACCAAAATAGTTGATGAGTCCCAGGAACGACCGCAGCTCCGTGATGTTCTGTGGCCTGGGCGTGTTCCTGATAGCCTCTGTCTTGGTGTTTGTGGGCTGAATGCCATCCGCCACGATCTTTCTCCCCAAAAACTTCTCTTCTGTTGCCTTGAAGACGCATTTCGACCTCTTCAGCCGCAGCCCTACGCGATCCAGTCGCTGGAGGACCTCCTCCAGGTTTTGTAGGTGCTCGACGGTGTCCCGACCCGTGACCAATATGTCGTCCTGAAAAACCACCGTGTGTGGTACCAACTTGAGTAGGCTCTCCATGTTTCTCTGGAAGATCGCTGCAGTTGACCGAATTCCAAACGGGCATCTGTTGTAAATGAACAGTCCCTTGTGCATGTTGATGCAGGTGAGGCCCTTCGAAGACTCCTCCAGCTCCTGCGTCATGTAGGCTGAAGTCAGGTCGAGCTTGGTGAATGTCTTGCCTCCTGCCAGCGTCGCAAATATGTCGTCTGCCTTAGGTAGCGGGTATTGGTACTGTCGCGAGAAACGATTAATAGTTACTTTATTATCGTCGCAATCGGGCTGGCCCACTCGCTGAATTCCACTGGGGAGATGATGCCCTCATGTTGCAGCCTGTCCAACTCGATTTCCACTCTCTCCCTCATCATGTGAGGTACCGCTCGCGCCTTGTGGTGAATGGGTCGTGCCTCCGGGACCAAGTGGATCCGTACCTTCGCCCCGGAAAAGTTTCCAATGCCTGGCTCAAAAAGGGATGGAAATTTGTTAAGAACCTGGGTACATGAGGCCTCATCGACATGTGACAGCGTCGGATGTCATCCCAGTTCCAGCGGATTTTGCCCAGCCAGCTCCTTCCAAGCAGTGTGAGGCCATCACCCGGGACAATCCAGAGTGGCAGTTCATGAACCATGCCCTCGTAGGTGACCTTGACCATGGCGCTACCCAGAACAGTGATGAGCTCTTTGGTGTACATTCTCAGTTTCGTGTGGATGGGGCTCAGGGCTGGTCTGAGTGCCTTGTTGCACCACAGTCTCTCAAATATATTTTTACTCATGATGGACTGGCTAGCGCCAGTGTCCAGTTCCATGGCTACAGGTAAGCCATTCAATTTTACATTTAACATTGTAGTTGGATATTTCGTCGAAAATGTGTGCACCCTGTGTACTTCAGCATCTGCCTTCTCTCTCTGAGGCTCGAAATTGCTTTAATCCACCTTGGACTGATCTTCCTCTGCCATGTGATGGTTAGCAAGTTTTGCAGAGCTTGCAGGCATTGGAGGTGCCCCATTGTTCCACAGCTCTTGCAAACATACCCTTTGAAGCGGTATGAATTGGCTGAATGGAAGCCTCCACAACGCCAACAAGGTGTGAATTGCCTTGCATTCATCCTTTGTTGGGGACTCTGAGTCATCTGGGTCACCTGAGGCCTGCTGGCAGTTGCAGACTCGTGGTTTCTGCCCTGTACATTTCTGCTCACAAACACAGTTCCAGTTAATTTATGAACATTGCTAGCACTTGTGTGCTGCGAGATTTGTTTGGTGTTATCACTGGCGGACATAAACGCCTGTGCTATTGCAATGGCCATGTCTCTACAGTCAAAAGTTTTCATAGGATGGTCTCGTGGCCAATGCCCAGTACAAAAAAGTCTCTGAGCATTTGCTCCAGGTAGCCTTCAAACTCACATTGTCCTGCAAGTCGCCTTAGCTCAGCGACGTAGCTCGCCACTTCCTGACCTTCAGATCGCTGGGATGTGTAGAACCGATACCTCGCCATCAGCATGCTCTCCCTTGGGTTAAGATGCTCCCGAACCAGTGTACACAGCTCCTCATATGACTTATCTGTGGGTTTCACCGGAGTCAGAAGATTCTTCATGAGGCTATAGGTCGATGCCCCGCAGACCGTGAGAAGGATCACTCTCAATTTTGCAGGCTTCCTTCTCCGTCCAGCTCATTGGCTACAAAGTATTGGTCTAGCCGGTCGACATCGGCTTCCCAGTCCTCACCCTCTGAGAACTTTTCCAGGATGCCCACAGTTTGCTGCATCTTTGTGTTGGATTCGTATACTCATCGCCTGTTATTGTGTTCTTAACTCAAATGAGACTGCACACAGGGAGGTTAAAGCAACAATGACCTCAATCTTTATTAAGACACTTCAGAGTGCGGAACAGGCCTTAGAGGCCGGCTTATATACAGTGCTTCCAAGGGATGCTGGGATCCCGTGAAACTTCAGGAGATGCGCTCCCAGGTGGCGGAACATGGGAGTGCATGTTTTACAGATACACAACATAAGATTATGCCCCCTAGTTCTAGTCTCCCCCATCAGTGGAAACATCCTCTCTCCATCCACCTTGTCAAGCCCCCTCATAATCTTATACATTTCGATAAGATCACCTCTCATTCTTATGAACTCCAATGGGTATAGGCCCAACCTCTTCAAACTTTCCTCATAAGTCAACTTCCTCATCCCCAGAATCAACCTAGTGAACCTTCTCTGAACTGTTTCCAAAGCAAGTATATCCTTTCTTAAATATGGAAACCAAAACTGAACGCCGTATTCTAGGTTGGCCTCACCAATACCCTGTATAACTTTCGCAAAATTTCCCTGCTTTTATACTCCATCCCCTTTGCAATAAAGGCCAAGATACCATTGGCCTTCCTGATCACTTGCTGTACTTGCATACTAACCTTTTCATGCACCAGGAACCCCAAGTCCCGCTGTACTGCAGCACTTTGCAATTTTTCTTCATTTCAATAATAACTTGCTCTTTGATTTTTTCTTCCAAAGTGCATAACCTCACACTTTCCAACATTATACTCCATCTGCCAAATTTTTGCCCACTCACTTAGCCTGTCTATGTGCTTTTGCAGGTTTTTTGTGTCCTCCTCACATCTCTGAGAATTATTTCACCAAGAAGCAACATGCAGATTAGGGGCGGGGCGGGTGGGGGAGGGAACCAAGGGTATATCTTTGGGTGAACACAGAGGTAATGCTGTCAAAATAAGCCATTGCTGGATATGTTCCGACTACGATTGGATAGGTAAGAGTGAATCCAATCGAGGGCAGTCCCATTGAGCTGGACAATGGACGAGAGGCATTGGAGGACGGCGTGGTGGCCAACTGTGTCAAAGGCTGCAGGAAGACAAGGAACATCGTCGCAGTCACAGAGAATGTCAGTCATGGAGTTGTGAAAAAGATGAGTCCTGAGCTGGGAGATCAGATGAGGAGAGATTGGTTAGAGATGGGCAAGAGTTAGCAAGGACAAAGGAGTCAAAGGTGGGCTTTTTGAGAAGGGGGAAAGTAAAGACAATAGTTTTAAAAGATAGTAGGATAGTGCCAGAGGAAAGAGAAGCATTTGCCAAATTAGTTAAGAATTCAGTCTTGGTTTTGCTCTATTTTACACTTTCTTGCTCTTTTTAATATATTTTACAAACGTCCCTGTTCCTTTGTGTCCTTATCCCATTTCCCAATAAATTTCCTCCTCTGAATTTTCCTGCATGACAGGAAATACCCGGAAGCTGCCGTTGAAACATCTTCCTCTTTGAGATCAATTTTTTCTCGAGCTGAAAATAATGGAACTTAAAAGGGACACATTGTCCACACAGGAATAATCTGTTCCAATTGAATAATTATATTGTTATTTTATGAATTTACTTTTTTTTAACTGCCATATTTTCTTATTCCAATAGCCATGTTGAGCTGCTACGGTGCTGGTGTGTCTCTGTAAGGCCTCTCAGACTTCTTGCTGCGAATGTCTGTGGTAAAATGTCTGGAATGCCACGTCTGGGGTACAACATCTTAAGTGAGGTGTCTGATTGTGGCATCTAGACGGCGATGTCTGGAGTGCAACATGTGGAGTGTGACGTCTGGATAGGGGCATCTGGATAAGGACGTCGGCATACGAATGGCTGGAGAGCAATGTCTGGATTCCAAACTATTTTTATACATAGATTTTCAGCATTCACCATGTTCTCTTTATCAAGTTGTCAGTGTTCTGCATTTTTCATAGAATCATAGATATTTATGGCACAGAAGGAGGCAATTGTACATCCCTGTCTGGCGTAAAAATAAAAAAGGGAAGGTGGCTCAACCGTGGCTATCAAGGGAAATCAGGGATAGTATTAAAGCCAAGGAAGTAGCATACAAATTGGCCAGAAATAGCAATGAACCCGGGGACTGGGAGAAATTTAGAACTCAGCAAGGAGGACAAAGGGTTTGATTAGGGCAGGGAAAATAGAGTACGAGAGGAAGCTTGCAGGGAACATTAAGACGGACTGCAAAAGTTTCTATAGATATGTAAAGAGAAAAAGGTTCGTAAAGACAAACGTAGGTCCCCTGCAGTCAGAATCAGGGGAAGTCATAACGGGGAACAAAGAAATGGCAGACCAATTGAACAAGTACTTTGCTTCGGTATTCACTAAGGAGGACACAAACAACCTTCCGGATATAAAAGGGGTCAGAGGGTCCAGTAAGAAGGAGGAACTGAGGGAAATCCTTATTAGTCGGGAAATTGTGTTGGGGAAATTGATGTGATTGAAGGCCGATAAATCCCCAGGGTCTGATGGACTGTATCCCAGAGTATTTAAGGAGGTGGCCTTGGAAATAGCGGATGCATTGACAGTCATTTTCCAACATTCCATAGTCTCTGGATCAGTTCCTATGGAGTGGAGGGTAGCCAATGTAACCCCACTTTTTAAAAAAGGAGGGAGAGAGAAAACAGGGAATTATAGACCGGTCAGCCTGACATCAGTAGTGGGTAAAATGATGGAATCAATTATTAAGGATGTCATAGCAGCGCATTTGGAAAGATGTGACATGATAGGTCCAAGTCAACATGGATTTGTGAAAGGGAAATCATGCTTGACAAATCTTCTGGAATTTTTTGAGGATGTTTCCAGTAGAGTGGACAAGGGAGAAGCAGTTGATGTGGTGTATTTGGACTTTCAGAAGGCTTTCGACAAGGTCCCACACAAGAGATTAATGTGCAAAGTTAAAGCACATAAGATTGGGGGTAGTGTGCTGACGTGGATTGAGAACTGGTTGTCAGACAAGAAGCAAAGAGTAGGAGTAAATGGGTACTTTTCAGAATGGCAGGCAGTGACTAGTGGGGTACCGCAAGGTTCTGTGCTGGGGCCCCAGCTGTTTACATTGTACATTAATGATTTAGACGAGGGGATTAAATGTAGTATCTCCAAATTTGCGGATGACACTAAATTGGGTGGCAGTGTGAGCTGCGAGGAGGATGCTATGAGGCTGCAGAGTGACTTGGATAGGTTAGGTGAGTGGGCAAATGCATGGCAGATGAAGTATAATGTGGATAAATGTGAGGTTATCCACTTTGGTGGTAAAAACAGAGAGACAGACTATTATCTGAATGGTGACAGATTAGGAAAAGGGGAGGTGCAACGAGACCTGGGTGTCATAGTACATCAGTCATTGAAGGTTGGCATGCAAGTACAGCAGGCGGTTAAGAAGGCAAATGGCATGTTGGCCTTCATAGCGAGGGGATTTGAGTACAGGGGCAGGGAGATGTTACTACAGTTATACAGGGCCTTGGTGAGGCCACACCTGGAGTATTGTGTACAGTTTTGGTCTCCTAACTTGAGGAAGGACATTCTTGCTATTGAGGGAGTGCAGCGAAGGTTCACCAGACTGATTCCTGGGATGGCAGGACTGACATATCAATAAAGACTGGATCAACTGGGCTTGTATTCACTGGAGTTCAGAAGAATGAGAGGGGATCTCATAGAAACGTTTAAAATTCTGATGAGTTTAGACAAGTTAGATGCAGGAAGAATGTTCCCAATGTTGGGGGAGTCCAGAACCAGGGGTCACAGTCTAAGGATAAGGGCTAAGCCATTTAGGACTGAGATGAAGAGAAACTTCTTCACCCAGACTGTGGTGAACCTGTGGAATTCTCTACCACAGAAAGTTGTTGAGGCCAATTCACTAAATATATTCAAAAAGGAGTTAGATGTAGTCCTTACTACTAGGAGGATCAAGGGGTATGGCGAGAAAGCAGGAATGGGGTACTGAAGTTACATGTTCAGCCATGAACTCATTGAATGGCGGTGCAGGCTCGAAGAGCCGAATGGCCTACTCCTGCACCTATTTTCTATGTTTCTATGTTAATTCAGCCCATTGTGTCCATGCAGGTAGAAAAAGAGCTACCCAGCTTATCCCACTTTCCAGCTCTTGGTCTGTAGCCCTGTAGGTACACTTCAAGTGCACATCCAAGTACTTTTTAAATGTGATGAGGGTTTCTGCCTCTACCATCCTTTCAGGCAGTGAGATCCAGATTCCCACCGCCCTCTGGGTGAAAACATTTCTCCTCAACTTCCCTCTCATCCTTCTACCAATTACTTTAAATCAATACCCCCTGGTTATTGACCTTTATGCTGAGGGAAATAAATCCTTCCTTTCCACTTTAACTAGGCCCTTCATAATTTTATACACCTCAATTAAATCTCTCCTCAGCCTCCCCTGTTGCAAAGCAAAAAAAAAACAGCTTATCCAATCTTTCCTCATAGCTAACATTCTCCAGTCCAGGCAACATCCTCGTAGATCTCCTCTGTACCTTCTCTAGTGCAATCACATCTTTCCTGTAATGTGGTGACCAGAACTGCATGCAGTACTCTAGCTGTGGCCCAACTAGTGTTTTATACAGTTCAAGCATAACATCCCTGCTCTTTATTCTCTGCCTCGGCTAATGAGGGAAAGTATCCTGTATGCCTTCTTAACAAACTTAACTACCTGGCCTGCTACCTTCAGGGATCAGTGGATCCTTTTTCTCAAAGTAAACATCCTAGTCGTCGAGAATCAGTTTCCTCTAACTGTGCGCAAGACCAGAGTATATTTGAGAATAAAAAATAACACAATATTATACAGCTATCACATCCAGCCCCAAACTAGACATTCAAATAAACTTCAATTTCTCTTTGTGTACAATTAGCACACCAATGAGTTTGTTGCAAATGGAAATAAGCCAATTATTTAATGACACAGATGGAAAGGAATCCCTAATTAATTAGAAACTTTAACATCAGCCAACTGTGCTGATAATTATTACCAGATCATAGGAAGCAAAAACAAAATATTGAAAGCCAAAAATCAAAAGATAGAGTTTAATTCCATATCAATATGGAATGATTGCTTTTGGGCTGCTGAGCCTAAGGAAGAAAAGTAGCTTCCGCTGGTTGATTTTCCCTGGCATGCACAGTGGGAGTCGGGATCAAGTGGAGTCTTCAAAGGTGGGAGATAATTGAATCAGAAGTGTTCCAGTCTGTTCATATTTTAAAATAATTTGAAATTATTATTCACAGTTAAATAGCAAAATCTATGGCAATTTGGTAAGTCAAGTGAAAAGAAAGAAAGAATTTGCATTTATATAACGGCTTTCACGACCTTGGGATGTCCCAAAGCACTTTACAGCCAGTGAAGTACTTTTTGAAGTGCAGTCACTGTTGTAATGCAGGAAACACGGCAGCCAATTTGCTCACAGCAAGCTCCCACAAACAGCAATGAGATAATAACTAAATCGTCTGTTTTTAGGTGATGTTGATTGAGGGATAAATATCGGCCCAGGACACGAGGCAGAACTCCCCCTGCTCTTCTTTGAAATAATGGCCATGGGATCTTTTACACACAGCTGAGAGGGTGGACGGGGCCTCGGTTTAACGCCTTCTCCGAAAGACATCCACTCTAACAATGGCGGAACAGGCTCAAGGGGCCGAATGGTCTGCTCCTGTTCCTGTGGACCAATCCCTCGGTGCTGCACTTGGGTGACCCAGATTGTGGAGTTCTGGAGTGGAGCTCAAACCTACAGCTTCTTACTTGAGATCTATTCCCCCATTCTCCATCTCTCTACCGATCCCCCAATCCCCAGTCTCCATCTCTCTACCAATCCCCCAATCCCCATTCTCCATCTCTCTACTGATCCCCAAATCCCCATTCTCCATCTCTCTACTGATCCCCCAATCCCCATTCTCCATCTCTCTACCGATCCCCCAATCCCTAGTCTCCATCTCTCTACCAATCCCCCAATCCCTAGTCTCCATCTCTCTACCAATCCCCCAATCCCCATTCTCCATCTCTCTACCGATCCCCCAATCCCAGTCTTCATCTCTCTACCAATCCCCCAATCCCCAGTCTCCATCTCTCTACCAATCCCCCAATCCCCATTCTCCATCTCTCTACCAATCCCCCAATCCCTAGTCTCCCTCTCTCCCCCATTCCCACCTCCATTTCTCCCTCACATGCCATTCCCCATCTCCCCAATACCCCCTATTCCCCTCATTCCCTCATTCCCTGATACTCTGTCATTTCTCTAATCCCCTCTTTTGGCAATCTTCCTCATTCCCTGACTCCCCCCTCATTCCCTGACATCGCCTTCATTCCTCACCCCCTCCATTCCCCAACATCCTTATTTCCCGACTGCCTCATTCCTGTCCCACATTCCCTGACCCTCCCATTCCCCGACCCCCCATTCCCCGACCCCCCCATTCCCCGCCCCCCATTCCCTGACCCCCCATTCCCCGACCCCCCCATTCCCCGATCCCCCATTCCCTGACCCCCATTCCCTGACCCCCCATTCCCTGACCCCCCATTCCCCGACCCCCCCATTCCCCGATCCCCCATTCCCTGACCACCCCATTCCCCGACCCCCCCATTCCCCGACCCCCCCATTCCCCGACCCCCATTCCCTGACCCCCCATTCCCCGACCCCCCCAATCCCCGACCCCCCCATTCCCCGATCCCCCATTCCCTGACCACCCCATTCCCCGACCCCCCCATTCCCCGACCCCCCCATTCCCCGCCCCCCATTCCCTGACCCCCCATTCCCCGACCCCCCCATTCCCTGACCACCCCATTCCCCGACCCCCCCATTCCCCGCCCCCCATTCCCTGGCCCCCCATTCCCCGACCCCCCCATTCCCCGATCCCCCATTCCCTGACCCCCATTCCCTGACCCCCATTCCCTGACCCCCCATTCCCCGACCCCCCCATTCCCCGATCCCCCATTCCCTGACCCCCATTCCCTGACCCCCCATTCCCCGACCCCCCCATTCCCCGATCCCCCATTCCCAACCCTCTCATTCCCCGACCCCCCCATTCCCTGACCCCCCATTCCCTGACCCCCCCATTCCCCAACCCTCTCATTCCCCGACCCCCCCATTCCATGACCCCCCCATTCCCCGACCCTCCATTCCCCGACCCCCCATTCCCCAACCCTCTCATTCCCTGACCTCCCCATTCCATGACCCCCCCATTTCCCGAGCCCCCTATTTCCTGACCCCCCCATTCCCTGAGTCCCCCATTCCACCACCCCCACCCCCATTCCCCAAAACCCGGTCATTCCCCGATCCCCTCAATCCCCGCCACTCCATTCCGTGAATAACCCCCCCCCCCCAACCCCCTTGATTCCCGTCCCCCCTCATTCCCGACCCACCGTCAGTCTGAGTGGGTTGGAGCACTGGAGTTTCTCTGCGGGACTGGTTTAGGAACTGGGAGGTGCAAAGCTGAGGTGTGACAGCATCACCAATACTAGCAGGAGGGTGTCGGTACAGTGTGACACGTTTACATGGACAGTTCTCATTATAAACGTGGACATTGGATTTTATCATCAGTAAAGTTGACACAAAAATGTGAAGTGATGTTTTGTAGGCAGGAAGTGCACCCAGATGTAAGATCTTTTAATATATCATTGATAAATGAGTGTACACTTCACTGTATACCAAAGAGAGAAGCCAGGTTCATGTCTCAGCTGTGAACCCTTCATCAGGACTCAATATATTTTACTGCAACAAGACTTTATGTGAACTGACCCTATTAGCATCCCACCTAATAAATTAATCTAATACAATTCAGTCCAATGTCAAATGCAATAAGCAGATTTATAAGGCTGAGAATTAGCATGCGAGATGATATTGCTTGAATGATTAATTCATTTAATATGTCTGTGTGAGCAGAGAGAGCAATTTAAATGATCATTCTATTATTTCACTCACAGTAATTTAGGCTTTGGCGTTTTGAAGTATTTCATTGGCCGGATATTGATCTCAGTGATAGCTGTGACACTCATTTCTGAGTAAAGAAGTTTTACTACAATTATATAGGGCACTGGAGAGACCACACCTGGAATACTGTGTACAGTTCTTATCTAAAGAAAGACATACTTGCCTAAGAGAGAGTGCAGCGAAGGTTCACGAGACTGGTTCCTGGGATGGGGGGATTGTCCTATGAGGAGAGATTGAGTAGACTTGGTCGATATTCCCTAGAGTTTAGAAGAATGAGAGGTTATCTAATTGAAAAATTCTTAAGGGGCTTCACAGATTTAATGATGGGAAAATGCTTCCTCTGGCTGGGGAGTCTAGAATCAAGGGTCACAGTCTCAGAATAAGGGGTCGGCCATTTAGGACTGAGATGAGGAGAAATGTCTTCGCTCAAAGGGTTGTGTATCTTTGGAATTATCTATCCCAGAGGGCTGTGGATGCTCAGGCGTTGCGTATTTTCAAGAAGGAGGTAGATACATTTGGGGGAACAAAGGGAATTAAGGGATATGGGGATAATGCAGGAAGGTGGAATTGAGGTAGAAGATCAGCCATGATCTTGATGAATGGCGGAGTAGGCTCAAAGGGCCAAATGGCCTACTCCAGCTCCCATTTCTTATATTCTTATATTTTCCTTCTCCCTTCACTATCCAGCCACTGCAACCCCGGGATGCCCCCACCCATCCCCCGCACCACCTTGCTGGAGGCCGAGGGTGTGGGGGTGAATCGTGGTGGGGGAGGGGAGCCAATATTTGAAGGCCTCAATCTGACGAAACGCTCTGGGTGCATCCGCAGCTCGCCACCCCGATGGTAATCAGGCCGATGCCCCAAAATCGCGGCCATCTCTTCACCACGGGTGCAGCCGAGCTCCGCCATGTGCTAGTCTGACCTCCGACCTACGCTTCGTGTGCACGATCGCAGAATCACCCCTCAAAGTAACAAATAAACAAAGAAGCTACACACTGAAAGGCCAGGAAATTACCAGTGAAGAATGGAATGAGGTGGCTTGTACAGATCCCTCTTTTCTACACTACCGAGGAAGTATTGGGGAGGACCACACTTGATCAGCTCCGCTGGGCAGGACACATAGTTCGCATGCCAGGCTCGAGACTCCCTAAGCAAATGCTCTATGTGGAGCTCCTTCACGGCAAACAAGCCAAAGGTGGGCAGCGGAACCGTTATAAGGACACCCTCAAAGCCTCCCTGGTAAAGTGCGACATCACCACTGACACCTGGGAGTCCCTGGCCAAAGACCACCCTAGGTAGAGAAAGTGCATCCAGGAGGGCGTTGAGCTCTTTGAATCGTGCAGAGGTCAAGTGCAGGCAGTGGAAGGAGCATGTGGTAAATCAGTCCCACCCCCCCCCTTCCCCCGACGAATGTCTGTCCCACCTTTGACAGAGTCTGTGGCTCTCGTATTAGATTGTTCAGCCACCAAAGAACTCATTTTAGGAGTGGAAGCAAGTCTTCCTCAATTCCAAGGGACTGCCTATGATGATGATGATAGGGTGGGAGAAAATTGCGGTCGGAGGCTTCCTTCAGATGAATGCCTCCGACCCCAAAAAAGTACCTGGTGGTCCCGGAGAAACATAGAGATCCTGGTCGGAGGCCTAGATTCGCTGCGCAGCGCATGGGGAGATGTCTTTCACGTTTTTACGTACAAGCTGGAGTCACTTGGGCCTGGACCACCAATCACGATGCAGTATTCTCACTGATAAAAATGGGTGCTTTGTTTGTACAGGCTCCCATTACTATCAATGAGAAAAACCTCTAAAACACCGAAACACAGCATAATAAATAAATAGAACATCTCACATATTTAAAATTAATTGAAATTAAATGTTTTAGAACAAATATATATTTTTTGGATGTTTTTAATGCGTTTTAATAGTGTTAAAAATAAACTTACATTAATGGATAGGGTTTTTAATATAAAATGAGTGTTTGAATTTTATTTTCATATGTTTTAAAACTCTTACGCTGGTAAAAGTAAACTATGCTCCTGCTTTTATCAGGCGTAAAAGTTTGAAGGACATTCGCTGGGCCTGAGTTGGGCAAATAGCCCAATGTCTCCCACGCAAATGTCTTTCTCCTGGGAATGCAGAGAAATCTTGACAGATCAGAAAAGCCAGTTTTCGGCACATGTGCATCTCGCCCCAAAAAACGGCTTTTGCGAGGATTCGCCGGTCCATGCGCACTTCCTGAATCCTGAATTTTCGGTCCAATAAACGATAAGTAACTACACTACTCTGCCTGCTCTGCTCAGGTATGATAACCGTTTGTTTCCCCATGGATTTCTGACTCACTCAGGCACAGAGATAAGTTATTGGAGTTCACTGTCGGAGCAATTACTCTGTCGGTGTATGAATCCCAAGTCACTGATGTGAGCAACTACCACGCTATTGGCTTATCACGTGTGAGCTCCTCTTTATCGTAAGAAGAGCTTGACTCTGCAGAATAGATTCGGAATTCTATCACCTTCTGAATCACTTTATTACATTGGCGCAGCTAAAAAATAAAGTCATATCATTTACAAACAATCGAGCGGCCTCTGATATTATCTTTAGCTTCTTTAAGACATTTTAAAAGTCAGGGATAAGGAAACAAATACCATTCAATTGAGGCTCATCCCTCTAACTCTCCCATCATGGCATCTAGTTGCATTTTGAATAACCCAAAGCATATTACCTTGCTTGGTACATTATTCCAAACGCTTATCAGTCTTTGAGTTAAAAAACATGTTCCTGTTATCTATTAATAATTTGTATTGCACTAGTTTCCATCTATGACCGCTGCTCCTACTTTCTATGCATAGTTTGAAGTAATATTCTGTGTTCGCCTATCTATCATTTACTATTTTATATACTTTGATCAAGTCTCCCTTCAATTGGTTTCCCTCTAACACTAAAGCTCAAACTTCTGTGGGTATAAATTGCTCCCCGCCCAAAACGGGGCGCCCCCCCCCACACCCCATTTCGATGGTTTTTACCGCAGCTGCGGTTCAGGTCGACTCTTTCGCGAAATTGCGCTCTTTAGGGGTTTTTTTTGTTTTGATCTGGAAGTCAGTCATAATGGGGGTGGTGATTACACCTGAGGGACAAAAATGCGGCGGTGACAGCAATTGAAGGGCAGAGGTTGGCGGGAGGCGGGGTGGGAAGCGGAGCACTGCCGTGAAAACCCAGGAGGGCAATTGGGCTGTGAGCAGCCATGCCACCAAAAGTTGGCAGCCACTCCACTCCGCAGCATGGCCAACGATTTGCGGTGGTAGCAGGCCTTAAGTGCAAGGGGCAATTTCGGCCCCCTGTTGTTTTTCCTCATATCACATTCCAGTTATCGTGGAAACAGTCTGGTTGCTCTCATCAATTATTCACCAACACGGTCATATTTAGCGGTATTTAGAGAATAATTTATTTTTACCTTGTTATTTATTTTGCCTAAAATGCTAATGAATATGTCATAATATTTATCTAATGTTTAGTCATTTTTTTCATTGTCACCAACACTGATGATCGCAGTGCTGGGAAATATTGGGCTGGAAATTCGATCTTCTACCATCACTCTTAACGTCCCAGAGAGGCGGCAATGGCAGTGGAAGGCAGTTGCGTCGGGCGGCCAGCATCCAGCGCCCCGCCGGGACATTCGGTGCCGGTATCGACAGTGGTGGGGGGGCGAGCAGCACCGCCCGGGATAGGCGAGCTGGTGTCCAACGCCACTTGTTGTGACACCGGCTCGATTTTTGGACAGCGACTGACCCGTAGTGCTCCGTAGAGCGCCCTGCTGGGAACACCTGTGAAAGTTGGTAGTCCGAGCTGTAGTAGTCGCCATCAGTTAAGTAATGCCGACCTGAAGTAAGAGAGATTGTTTTTTTTAATTTTTGTTTTGCGATTTTATTTTGTGGTGGCGTGAGCCATGTATTGGGAATGTTTTTGGCGTTTCTTTTCAGGTTTTTATCAAATAAACGGACACCCGCGAACTCCCCTAATGGTCTTGCGCTAGCACTAACACAAATCGCCTCGCTCTCCTGCGCCCCGTAGATCGTGACATCATCCGGTGCGCAGCGCCCCGTTACGGCCCCGGTTGTGATATTCGCTCCGGCCCTCCGCAGCATCGCCGGGAATCAACAAAGGCAGCAACAGGAGGCGTTGTAACCTCGGCTGGCCGCTTGGGGAACGATATTTAAAGGCAGCGGTGGTCAGGTTGGGCAAACTCTATTCTTTGCACCGGCCTGGTGCCCGCTGAATGTTTTTGCCGGCGAAGTGCTGTGCGGTTCCTCAGTCCTCTTCTCTCTGAGAGCGCTTGGGACAGCAATGGCAGTCGCGCAGGTCCCGTGGCCCCACAGCCATAAGAAGGAAAATGTTGCAACCCATCATTGGCCCTTCTCTTTGATCGAGGGAAGGAGCATCTGATGCCGGCAGCACTGCACTGAATATTGTTCAGCGCTTTGCCGCGACCGCCCCTCTCACACTTCAGCATTTTCTGGTTTTATTTTTTGAGTCAGATTGCCAAATGAACGCCAAATTGCACTGAATTACGTGTAGCCAAGTTTGCTGATGATACAAAGATAGGAGGGAAAGCAAATTGTGAGGAGGACACAAAAAATCTGCAAAAGCACATAGACAGGCTAAGTGAGTGGGCAAAGATTTGGCAGATGGATTATAATGTGGGGAAATGTGAGGTTATCCACTTTGGCAGAAATAATAGAAAAGCAAATTTTAATTTAAATGGAGAAAAGTTACAAAGTGCTGCAGTACAGAGGGACCTGGGGGTCCTTGTGCATGAAACATAAAAAGTTAGTATGCAGGTACAGCAAGTAATCAGGGAGGCAAATGGAATGTTTGCCTTTATTGCGAGAGGGATGGAGTATAAAAGCAGGGAAGTCTGCTACAACTGTACAGGGTATTGGTGAGGCCACACCTAGAGTACTGCGTACAGTTTTGGTCTCCGTATTTAAGGAAGGATATACTTGCATTGGAGGCTGTTCAGAGAAGGTTCATTAGGTTGATTCCAGAGATAAGGGGGTTGACTTATGAAGAAAGGTGGAGTAGGCTGGGCCTATACACACTGAAGTTCAGAAGAATGAGAGGTGATCTTATTGAAACTTATAAGCTAATGAGGGGGCTCGACAAGGTGGATGCAGAGAGGGTATTTCCACTCATAAAGGAAACTAAAAATAGGGGACATAGTCTTAGAATAAGGGGCCGTCCATTTAAAATTAAGATGAGAAGAAATTTCTTCTCTCAGAGGATTGCAAATCTATGGAATTCTCTGCCCCAGAGAGCTGTGGAGGCTAGGTCATTGACTATATTTAAGGTAGACAGACAGATTTTTCAGTGATAAGGGAATAAAGGGTTATGGGGAACGGGCAGGGAAGTGGAGCTGAGTCCATGATCAGATCAGCCAGGATCTTATTAAATGGCGGAGCAGGCTCGAGGAGCCAAGTGGCCAACTTCTGCTCCTATTTCTTATGTTCTTGAATTCTTATGTTGCCAGTCCATACCACCAGGATCTGGATTGGGAGTGTCCAATGTTTCAATGAGGAAGCAGGAAATCTGAGCAATTAAATTAGAAGATTTAGAGTCCGTCCCTGAATGACTAATCTCAGCCAATTCAGGGAGGATCGGCTGCAGGCCAGGAAAGGGAAAGTCATCCATCAGATCCCTGCTCGTGATTACATAGAATTACATAACATTTACAGCACAGAAACAGACCATTCGGCCCAACTAGTCGATGCCAGTTTTATGCTTCTCATCAGCCACCTCCCTCCCTATTCCATATAACCCTACATGCATATCCTTCTATTCCTTTCACCTCATGTACTTATCCATAGATTTACAATCCTCATGTACCCTACATATATATCCTTCTAGTCCTTTCATCTCATGTACTTATCTAGCTTCCTCTTAAGGACGTCAATGCGATTCAACTTTTATCCAATTGCTACCAAATGAACAATTGTTGGAAGCATCTGTGTCATCTTGAGGATAGGACGAACCCTTAAACTAGCCGAAGGAAAGGACTTTTATTGCATTAGTCTGGGCTAGATTGTGACCTAGGGTCCTTGGATGAAAGGAGAACGATGCAATCCATTGTGCTACAAGCTCCCCACATATATAGATAGCAACTGTGTTTTCTTCGAATGCTCAACTGTTAACTTTCACACAATCCATTTGCCGCCATTCTGCTTCAATAAATCTAAGCTTCTCCATTATTGACTAACTTCTTCATGATTGTTTTTTGAAGTTAAAGATAAGAAAAGGTAATTCATAATAGAGGGAAAGTAACTAATGATGCAGCTGAAGAAAGTTGGGCTGAGGACGTTGTCCTGAGGAACTCCTGAATCGATGTACTGAGGCTGAGATGATTGGCCTCCAACGACTACAACTATATTCTTTTGTGCCAGGTATGACTCCAGCCACTGGAGGTTTTTATTCCTGATCCCCATTGGCTACAATTTTACTAGGGCTCCTTGGTGCCACACTCGATCGAATGATGCCTTCATTTCAGGGGCAGTCATTCTCACCACACCTCTGGAATTTTGCTCTTGTGTCCATGTTTAGACCAAGACTATGATGAGGTCTGGAGCTGAGAGGTCCTGGTGGAACCCAATTGGGCATCGGCGAGCAGGTAATTGGTGAGTACGCGCCGCTTAATAGCACTGTTGGCGACTCTTTGCATCACTTTGCTGAAAGTTGAGAGGAGGCAGATAGGGTGGTAATTGGTTGGGTTGAAGTCAAACTGCTTTTTGTAGATAGGACATATTGAGGAATTTACTACATTTTTAGGCAAATACCAATGCTGTAACTGTACTGGAACAGCTAGTTCTGAAAGACACATCTTCAGCACTACAGCCAGGATGTTGATATGGCTCATAGCCTTTGCTCTGTTAAATTCACTCTGCCATTTCTTGACATCATGTGGCAACAATGGGCCGAAAATTCTGGCCTCGCTGGGTGCGTACAAAGTGCGCACGGACCCGGCGAGGCCTCGCAAAAGCTGATTCTCGGGGCGTGAGGTGCATGCACCGAAAACCGGCTTTTCCGATCTGTCAAGATTTCTCTTGACAGATCCTTCACATCCCCGCAGGAGAAATTGGGCTATTTTCCCAACTCATACCCAGCGAAATTCCTTCAAAGTTTTATGCCTGGTAAAAGCAGGTGCACAGCTTACTTTTACCAGCGTAACACTTTTAAAACATATAAAAATTAAATTTAAAACTCATTTTTATATTAAGAACCCTGTCCATTCAGGTAAGTTTATTTTTAACCCTATTAAAACACATTTAAAAAAAAAAATCACCCAAAATATTTTTTTTTCGAAAGCATTTAATTTCAATTAATTTTAAATATGTGAGGTGTTTTATTTATTTATTATGCTGTGTTTTGGTGTTTTAGGGAGTTATTCTCATTGACAGTAATGGGAACTCGTACAAACGGAGTTCCCATTTTTATCAAAGAGAATACTGCCCAGTGAATGGTAGTCCAGGGCCACATGACTCCAGCATGTATGTACGTACCTGAACGCGGGCCACATTGTCCACATGCCCAGCACAAGATTCCCGAAGCAAGCGCTCTACTCGGAGCTCTGACATGGCAAGCGAGCCGCAGATGGGCAGAGGAAACGTTTCAAGGACACCCTCAAAGCCGCCTTGATGAAGTGCAACATCCCCACCGACACCTGGGAATCCCTGGCCCAAGACCGCCCTAAGTGAAGGAAGAGCATCCGGGAGGGCACTGAGCTCCTCGAGTCTCATCGCTGAGAGCATGCAGAAAACAAGCGCAGGCAGCGGAAGGACCGTACATCAAAGGTTAAGTCATGGCAGGAGAGCTCGGTCATGTGATATGCTCCTCCTGCACCATGGGGAACTCAGGGACACTTCCGGTGTCCCTGACGACGATGTGTGCGAGAAGTGTATCCGCCTCCAGCTTCTGACGGACCGTGTTGCGGAATTGGAGCTGAGGGTAGATTCACTCTGGAGCATCCACAATACTGAGAATGACGTGATTAGCACGTGTAACGAGTTGGTCTTACTGCAGGTGAAGGGTCCACAGCCAGATAGGGAATGGAAGACCAACAGGAAGAGCAGTGCAAGGAAGGTAGTGCAGGGGTCCCCTGCGGTCATCCCCCTGCAAAACAGATACACCGCTTTGGGGGGGATGACTCACCAGGGGAGGGCAGCAGCAGCCAAGTTCACAGCACCGTGGCTGGCTCTGCTGCACAGGAGGGCAGGAAAAAGAGTGGGAGAGCATTTGTGATAGGGGATTCAATTGTGAGAGGAATAGATAGGCGTTTCTGCGGCCGCAACCGAGACTCCAGGATGGTATGTTGCCTCCCTGGTGCAAGGGTCAAGGATGTCTCGGAGCGGGTGCAGGACATTCTGAAAAGGGAGGGTGAACAGCCAGTTGTCATGGTGCACATTGGTACCAACGATATATGTAAGAAACGGGGTGAGGTCCTACGAGACGAATATAAGGAGCTAGGAGCTAAATTAAAAAGTAGGACCTCAAAAGTAGTAATCTCGGGATTGCTAGCAGTGCCACATGCTAGTCAGAGTAGGAATCGCAGGATAGCTCAGATGAATACGTGGCTTGAGCAGTGGTGCAGCAGGGAGGGATTCAAATTCCTGGGGCATTGTAACCCGTTCTGGGGGAGGTGGGATCAGTACAAACTGGGACGGTCTGCACCTGGGCAGAACCGGAACCAATGTCCAAGGGGGAGTGTTTGCTAGTGCTGTTGGGGAGGAGTTAAACTAATATGGCAGAGGGATGGGAAGCAATGCAAGGAGACAGAGGGAAACAAAATGGAGACAGAAGCAAAAGACAGAAAGGAGATGAGTAAAAGTGGAGAGCAGAGAAACCCAAGGCAAAAAACAAAAAGGGCCACTTTACAGCAAAATTCTAAAGGGGCAAAGTGTTTTAAAAAGGCAAACCTGAAGGCTCTGTGCCTCAATGCGAGGAGTATTCGGAATAAGGTGGACAAATTAACTGTGCAGATAGCAGTTAACGGATACGATGTGGTTGGCATCACGGGGACATGGCTCCAGGGTGACCATGGCTGGGAACTCAACATCCAAGTGTATTCAACATTTAGGAAAGATAGACAGAAAGGAAAAGGAGGCGGGGTGGCGTTGCTGGTTAAAGAGGAAATTAATGCAATTGTAAGGAAGGACATTAGCTTGGATGATGTGGAATCGGAATGGGTGGAGCTACGGAATACCAAAGGGCAGAAAACGCTAGTGGGAGTTGTGAACAGACCTCCAAACAGTAGTAGTGATGTTGGGGAGGGGATCAAACTGGAAATTAGGGTGCATGCAATAAAGGTGCAGCAGTTATCATGGGTGACTTTAATATGCATATAGATTGGGCTAACCAAACTGGAAACAATACGGTGGAGGAGGATTTCCTGGAGTGCATAAGGGATGGTTTTCTGGATCAATATGTCGAGGAACCAACTAGGGGGGAGGCCATCTTAGACTGGGTGTTGTGTAATGAGAGAGGATTAATTAGCAATCTCGTTGTGTGAGGCCCCTTGGGGAAGAGTGATCATAATATGGTGGAATTCTACATTAGGATGGAGAAGGAAACAGTTAATTCAGAGGCCATGGTCCAGAACTTAAAGAAGGGTAACTTTGAAGGTATGAGGCATGAATTGGCTAGGATAGATTGGCAGAATGATACTTAAGGGGTTGACAGTGGATGGGCAATGGCAGAAATTTAGAGACCGCATGGATGAACTACAACAATTGTACATCCCTGTCTGGTGTAAAAATAAAAAAGGGAAGGTGGATCAACCGTGGCTATCAAGGGAAATCAGGGATAGTATTAAAGCCAAGGAAGTGGCATACAAATTGGCCAGAAATAACAGTGAACCAGGGGACTGGGAGAAATTTAGAACTCAGCAGAGGAGGACAAAGCATTTGATTAGGGCAGGGAAAATAAAGTACGAGAGGAAGCTTGCAGGGAACATTAAAATGGACTTCAAAAGCTTCTATAGATATGTAAAGAGAAAAAGGTTAGTAAAATCAAACGTAGGTCCCGTGCAGTCAGAATCAGGGGAAATCATAACGGGGAACAAAGAAATGGCAGACCAATTGAACAAATACTAAGGAGGACATAAACAACCTTCTGGATATAAAAGGGGTCGGAACGTCGAGTAAGAAGGAGGAACTGAGGGAAATCCTTATTAGTCGGGAAATTGTGTTGGGGAAATTGATGGGATTGAAGGCCGATAAATCCCCAGGGTCTTATGGACTGCATCCCAGACTACTTAAGGAGGTGGCCTTGGAAATAGCGGATGCATTGACAGTCATTTTCCAACATTCCATAGACTCTGGATCAGTTCCCATGGAGTGGAGGGTAGTCAATGTAACACCACTTTTTAAAAAAGGAGGGAGAGAGAAAACAGGAAATTATAGAGCGGTCAGCCTGACATCGGTAGTGGGTAAAATGATGGAATCAATTATTAAGGATATCATAGCAGCGCACTTGGAAAGAGGTGACATGATAAGTCCAAGTCAGCATGGATTTGTGAAAGGGAAATCATGCTTGACAAATCTTCTGGAATTTTTTGAGGATGTTTCCAGTAGAGTTGACAAGGGAGAACCAGTTGATGTGGTGTATTTAGACTTTCAGAAGGCTTTCGACAAGGTCCCACACAAGAGTTTAATGTGCAAAGTTAAAGCACATGGCATTGGGGGTAGTGTGCTGATGTGGATTGAGAACTGTTTGGCAGACAGGAAGCAAAGAGTAGGAGTAAATGGGTACTTTTCAGAATGGCAGGCAGTGACTAGTGGGGTACCGCAAGGTTCTGTGCTGGGGCTCCAGCTGTTTACATTGTACATTAATGATTTAGACGAGGGGATTAAATGTAGTATCTCCAAATTTGCGGATGACACTAAGTTGGGTGGCAGTGTGAGCTGCGAGGAGGATGCTATGAGGCTGCAGAGTGATTTGGATAGGTTAGGTGAGTGGGCAAATGCATGGCAGATGAAGTATAATGTGGATAAATGAGAGACAGACTATTATCTGAATGGTGACAGATTAGGAAAAGGGGAAGTGCAATGAGACCTGGGTGTCATGGTACATTAGTCATTGAAGGTTGGCATGCAGGTGCAGCAGGTGGTTAAGAAGGCAAATGGCATGTTGGCCTTCATAACGAGGGGATTTGAGTAAAGGGGCAGGGAGGTGTTACTACAGTTGTACAGGGCCTTGGTGAGGCCACACCTGGAGTATTGTGTACAGTTTTGGTCTCCTAACTTGAGAAAGGACATTCTTGCTATTGAAGGAGTGCAGCGAAGGTTCACCAGACTGATTCCCGGGATGGCGGGACTGACATATCAAGAAAGACTGGATCAACTGGGCTTGTATTCACTGGGGTTCTGAAGAATGAGAGGGGATCTCATAGAAACGTTAAAAATTCTGATTGGGTTTTGACAGCTTCGATGCAGGAAGAATGTTCCCAATGTTGGGGAAGTCCAGAACCAGGGGTCACAGTCTAAGGATAAGGGCTAAGCAATTTAGGACCAAGATGAGGAGAAACGTCTTCACCCAGAGAGTGGTGAACCTATGGAATTCTCTACCACAGAAAGTTGTTGAGGCCAATTCACTGAATATATTCAAAAAGGAGTTAGATGTAGTCCTTACTACTAGGGCGATCAAGGGGTATGGCGAGAAAGCAGGAATGGGGTACTGAAGTTGCATGTTCAACCATGAACTCATTGAATGACGGTGCAGGCTCGAAGGGCCGAATGGCCTACTCCTGCACCTATTTTCTATGTTTCTATGTTTCTATGTTTCTAACCCAGATTCCCCACCCACCCCTTTCCTTCAACCACTGTCTGTCCCACCTGTGACAGAGACTGTAATCCCCGCATTGGACTGTACAGCCACCTGAGAACTCACTTTTAGAGTGGAAGCAAGTCTTCCTCGATTTCGAGGGCCAGTCTATGATGATGATGACGTACCTGAAAGACATCTCCCTGTGCACTACGCAACGAATCTAGGCCTCCGACCGGGACCCTACGTTCCTCTGGGACCACCAGGTACTTTCGTCGATTTATTTCGGGTCGGAGGTGTTCGTATGAAGAAAGCCTCCGATCGCAATTTTCCTCCCCATAGTTACAGGAGTCGGTCATTCAGCTCCTTGATCCTGTTAGATTAAATTAGATTCAATTAGATTATATCTGATCTGCACCTCATTCCTATTTACCTGCCTGTACTCAATATTTCTAGATACCCTCTCCTAGCAAACATCTATCTTGTTCTGTATTCACCCACGAGAGGAAATTGTTTCTCACTATTAACTATATCGAATCTCTTCATCGTTATAAATACCTTGATTAGATCACCTCTCAACCATCTAAACTCAAGAGTTACGTTTATGCAGCCTGTTTTCATGATTGAAAGCTTTAAGCTCTGGTATTATTCTGGTGAATCTATGTGGAACCTTTCCAAGGCCAATATATCCGAGCTTCCGGTCGTCTGTCATTTTAATTCTCCGCTCCACTCCCACTCTGATTTCTCTGTCCTTGGCCTTTTGCACTGTTCCAATTGAAGCTCAACACAAACTCGAGGAACAGCAACTCATCTTTCATTTCGGCACTTTGCAGCCTTCTGGAGTCAACATCGAGTTCAACAATTTCACACCGAAACCTCTGCTCCAATTTTTTTTCTTTTTTCTGTGTATTTTTTTCTCTTTCCCGCGGCAGCTGTTGCTGATTCTGCCATCTTCATTTGCACCCTATCTAGACTCATCTTTTGTTTCTTAGCTTGTCCCATTACCCTCTTCAATTGCCTTGCCATATCATCCCTTTTGTCTCTTAATCACTTCTGCCTTCCTTACAGACCTTTCCTTTTGTTCTTTCCTCCCCTTCCCCATTTCCCTTGCTCAAAAACATCTCTAACTTTTCCCTGTTCTGACGAAGGGTCATTGACCTGAAATGTTAACTCTGTTTCTCTCTCTGCAGATGCTGCCTGACCTGCTGAGCATTTCCAGCATTTTCTGTTTTTATATTTTTCCTGAGGTCCGGTGCCAAAAACTGAACACAGTACTTTAGATTGTGTTGGACCAAGGCTCTGTACAACTGAAGTATCCCTTCACTTTTGAGTTCCAGCCCCTTTGAGAAAAAGGCCAATATTTTTGATTACTTTTTGTACCTGTACACTAGCTTTTAATGATTTCTGTACATGGACATCTAAATCTTTTTGTTGTTCCACAGCAGTCTCTCCCCATTAAGAAAAAATTCTGATTTGTCTTTTTCAGATTCAAAGTGGGTGACCTCATACTTCCCCACATTCAATTCCATCTGCAATAGTTTGACCCAGTCACTGGCCGGAATCTTACCAGCCCTGCAAGTGTGGGTTTGGAGGCGGGCCCACTGTCAAAATGTCCCTGATTGACAGCAGGTCGGGATCCCGTTCTGAGCCTGTCTCCATGTGAGTTTCTCAGCTGTCAGGTTGGCATTCGGATAGCAAACCTCACAGCAAGCAACGGGACAGGTAATTGACACCATTAAAAGGTACTTAAATGATAGTTAAGAGGCTTAAAAGCAAGCACTTATAATTTCACCAACCTTTTGATGGCTTTGCCATCCCTCGGGTTTCATCCCAGGTAAGTGGAGTTGGATTCTCAGTGACTCTCTATTGCTTTGGCTAGTTGACAGCTGCAGAAGTGGAATAAAAGCTACGATTTCACAGCTGTTCACTTTGCAATGTCAGAAGCTGAAGCTTTCAGGATTTGGAAAAGATTAGTGAGCTGCATGCACTTTGGAAGTGCTTGCAGTGAACTCTCTATTCACTGTCACCTCCTTGGAGCAACCTCTCTCACCACTGACAGATCGCTTCTGTCATCTCAACCTCACCTGCCATCTATTCCAGCAGCATTGGTGCCCTTGAAAAAAATCTCACCTTCGCCCTCAGAACCCTACCATGTTCAGCCACAACACCAACATCATTAAGCACACCAGCATCACCACCAACAACGCCATCCTTCCCCGCAATCACCTGATGCTGCACAGTACACAGGGCATCAGCACCCGACCACATTGCTACCCGGGAGGCCAGTGATGACCTCACCATGGCCACTTTTACTTCATTTCACGCTGTACACCTGCTGACTGCCACATGATGCGCCTGCTTGGTACCACCCCACGCAAGCTCCATAAAGCATCCCTGCAATTTTGAACCCATTCCTTTCACACTCATCACTATTGTGGGGAATACTCTTATGTCTCTCCATTCACTGCAACTCACCAAGCCACTTCCAAATGGCTCCGATTGGGGTGGAGTGTAGAATGTTTCAGTGTAAGGGGTGTCGCAGTTGTGTGGGGCAGACTGGTTTGGCTGGACGCTCTTTACCTTTCTGCCATTGTTCATTGTGCATAGTTTTATATGCAACTTTTAGGGCTGGTGACTGAGGGCCGTGTGGCTCTTTGTTGGCCGGCGTGAACACAATGGGCTGAAATGGCCTGGTTCTACGCTGTAGATTTCTATGTTTCGACATTTCTATGTTTACAAGGTGCTCACAAATCTGTCCAAGAATGCAAAGTCCTGAAAATAAAGATTTCAATGTTTGACAACACATCAACATGAACATTGGCTAAAGGATCCAAGTGCCTACCCTTGTGTGTTGTTAGTTGGTATGATTGGACAAGGATGAGGGTGAGAGTGAGGGGTGGCTAGCGAAATGGGAAACTGCTCATGTAGATAGAGAGAGAGGGATGGGTGGCAGTGCAAGGTAAGTTGGTGTGAGTAAGGATGTGCAGGAGTAGGGTAGGGAAGGCAGAGTGATGGGGATGTGATGAGTGGTACAGCAGGATGAAGTTGAGTGTGGCTTTGTAGTAACATTTCGTGATCTACTGAGATCATTGAAAGGTTTGCACCACTACAGCCTAGTTCTCCTGACGATGTCCCTGCTTGTGCCCTCCTGTGCAATGTGCAACTAGGCTGCGTTGGTGTCCTGGGGAGGTCCCTTCCACCCATGGGAAGGGAAGAGGACCCCCCCTGCATGACTCCCTCCATAAGCATCTGGAGGGAGTGATGGGACAGCCCGGGTGCAGCCGTACAGTGCTTCTCAGTGTTTGCAGCTCTTCAATGCTGCAAGACAGTGACAGAAGAACTGTCAAACTATTGTGGGCAAGGTTCCATTAAGGAAACCGGCTGAAGACACGTCAACAATTGACGTCATCGGACCTGCTTCCTCTTAATTGGCTGGGAAGCCCACGAGGCAGGCTTAACAAGCCCCTTCATGGGAAGATTCCAGAGAGAGAGCAGCAGGCTTTCACCACGCCACCTACCCCAACCGCATCAATCCCGCCACGTGTGGAGGAATCTCCATCATTTCGTATGTCTATGTCACGTTGTCATTCCTTCCTCCGATCCACATAACTTACTGTGCCTTCCATCAGTTGTACCTGCAAACTGGGACATACGATTCTGTATTCCTTCATTCAACTCATTGATATATGTGGTGAAAAGCTGAGGCCCCAGTAAAGATCCCTGGGGGATACCAGTCAGAGCACAAGCCCTTGATCCTTACACTCTGTTTCCTGGAATGAATCGAATTGGTTGAAGATTGACATCTGTAATGGTGGCATCTGAGCAGAAGACTGTGAAGTGTCATAAGGTGTCTACTGTACATGGTTCATGTCTCTGAACCTTCCAGGAGGGCGGGTATTACTACAGCCCTGTAGACCATGAGCTTGGTGTTGGATTAGGCACCTCAAGTCACCACCAACCACCAACGATGTCTCCGCAAGATCCTACAAATTCCCTGGGAGGACAGACGCACCAACACCAACGTTAACGTCCTCGACCAGGCCAACATCCCCAGTATTGAAGCATTGACCATACTTGATCAGCTCCGCTGGGCAGGCCACATCATTCACATGCCAGACACGAGGCTCCCAAAGCAAGCGCTCTACTCGGAACTCCTTCACGGCAAGCGAGCCAAATGTGGGCAGAGGAAATGTTACAAGGACATGCTCAAAGCCTCCCTGATAAAGTGCAACATCCCCACCAACACCTGGGAGTCCCTGGCCAAAGACCACCCTAAGTGGAGGAAGTGCATCCGGGAGGGCGCTGAGCTCCTCGAGTCTCGTCACCGAGAGCATGCAGAAATCAAGCACAGGCAGCGGAAGGAGCGTGTGGCAAACCAGTCCCACCCTCCCTTACCCTCAACGACTATCTGTACCACCTGTGACAGGGACTGTGGTTCTCGTATTGGACTGTTCAGCCACATAAGGACTAACTTTTAGAGTGGAAGCAAGTCTTCATCGATTCCGAGGGACTGCCTATGATGATGATGTGAAGGTCATGCACTGGGCATTTGTGGCTGAAGGTTTTACTCTATAGTAATCACTGTTGATAAGCAGGGATTCTCAAAGAGCTAGCAGTAAAGACAACTTCATTCCAAGTCATTGAGGAAGTCCATTGTTATGAAGGATCAAATTGAGAAACAAAGTTGAAGAGAAAGAAACAGTTGCTGGAGATTAAATACAGCAAGGTACAATACTGTATCGGTAAAAAACACATCAAACACAAAACTATTAAAAATTTAGAAACAGCACAGCCTATGTTTTTTTAACTGTACATATTCATAAAACATTTTCATATTTTACTGCTTTTATTTTGCATCACAATGTGCCTTGTTTTGTTTCCTCATTATGGAATTCTATTTTTCTGCTTCCTGGGGCACATTGATATGGATTAACTCCCCAAACCTAGATCAATTAAACTATTCAGGGCAATCTATTCGGGCTCTTAGTAGCTCAAGGGTCAGTCCAGTACAACAAAATAAAGTGGAAAGTGACTTCATTTCCCCTTCACTACATCTCACTGATCTTTCATGTTTGGAAGTACTGAAAAGTTTTCCAATTTTGCATTAAGCTATTTCAAAAGACACAAACCTGTCTCCTTACTGCTATATATTTACAAAATGCACGTGCCTTAATAAACTCTTCTAAGTTTTCTGCAGATTTCATGACAAGGAACTAAAAAGGTTATATTTCTGGTGCAATGGACATTGGTGATGTTATATATGTAGACTTGTATTTACTCTGTACAGCCACCAGAGGGCTCATCCCCTGGAGTCCCAAGGGATCCCATAATCCTTGGGAGCACAGGTATTTAAGGAGGCTTCACAGGTTGGAGAGGCACTCTTGAGACCAGCAATAAAAGACTAAGGTCCCACTTTACTTTGAGCTCACAGTGTTCAGTCTGACTCTTTCTCGTTACACAACTGGCGACGAGATACAGATAGCAACCCAAAGATGCAGACAACAGTGGGCATCCTGGAGAAATTCTCGGAGGGATAAGATTGGGAAACTTTTGTGGAGTGACTCGACCAATACTTCGTGGCCAACGAGCTAGATGGGGAAGAGAGCACTGCCAAACGAAGAGCGATCCTCCTCACCGTCTGTGGGGCACCAACGTATGGCCTCATGAAGAATCTGCTCACTCCAGCGAAACCCACAGAGAAATCGTACGACGATTTGTGCAAACTGGTCCGAGAGCATTTGAACCCAAAGAAAAGCGTTCTGATGTCGCGGTACCGGTTCTACACCTACAAAAAGTCTGAAGGCCAGGAAGTGGCGAGTTATATCGCCGAGCTAAGACGCCTTGCAGGACATTGCAAATTTGAAGGACATTTGGAGCATATGCTCAGGGACTTTTTCATACTTGGCTTTGGCCACAAAACCATACTTCACAAACTTTTGACTGGAGAGAGCCCAACCTTGAGTAGGCCATAGCGATAGCCCAGGTGTTCATTGCCACCAGTGACAATACAATGCAAATCTCTCAGTACACAAGTGCTGCTACAAGTACTGTGAACTTGATGTTGTCTTTGAATCTTAACGTACAGGGCAGGTCACACATACCTGCAGCTGCATGTCCGCAGATGACTCAGAGCCCACCATCAAGGATGATGAATGCAAGGCCATTAACACCTTGCTGGCACTGTGGGGATGATCATCATTTCCATTCATGCCAATTCAAAGAGTAAATTTGCAAGGGCTGTGGAACAATGGGACACCTCCAACGAGTGTGCAGGCGAGCTGCAAATCCTGTTAAACCTGCAAACCACTAGGTTGCAGAGGAGGACAGATCCACGGAGGATCATGATGAACCAGAGCCTCAGATAGAGGTGGCACAGGAACATGGGGTGCAAATATTCACCACGAATTCTCCCCCGATAATGCTGAATATTGAACTAAATGGAGTCCTGGTGTCAATGGAGCTGGACATGGGCGTGAGCCAGTCCATCATGGGCAAAAAGACTTTTGAAAGGTTGTGGTGCAACAAGGCCTTAAGGCCAGTCTTAACTCCAGTTCACAGGAAACTAAGAACTTACACTGAAGAACTGATTCCTGTAATCGGCAGTGCTACCGTAAAGGTCTCCTATGATGGAGTGGTGCACAAATTACCACTCTGAGTGGTACCGGGCGAAGGTCCCACGCTGCTCGGCAGGAGCTGGCTGGGAAAGATACACTGGAACTGGGACGACGTCCAAGCGCTATCACCTGCTGATGACACTTCATGTGCCCAGGTCTTAAACAAATTTCCTTCCCTGTTCGAATCAGGCATTGGGAAATTCCAAGGAGCAAAAGTGCAGATCCACTAAATTCCGGGGACGCGACCCATCCATCACAAGGCGAGAGCAGTACTGTACATGATGAGAGAAAGGGTGGAGATCGAGCTGGACCATCTGCAAAGAGAGGGCATCATTTCATCGATCGAGTTCAGCGAGTGGGCCAGTCCTATTGTCCCAGTCCTCAAAGCCATTCCAGCGGCGCAAAGATGAAATGTATATACAGACAGACTGGGGCAATCGAGTAGTGGTCCCCAAGAAGGGCAGATACACCTTCATCAATGACCTCCACAGTACCCACCCAGGCATCGTAATGATGAAAGCAATAGCCAGATCCCACGTGTAGTGGCCCGGTATCGATGCGGACTTAGAGTCCTGTGTTCACAGATGTAATACATGCTCGCAGTTAAGCAATGTACCCGGGGAGGCGCCGCTATGTTTATGGTCTTGGCGCTCCAAGCCATGTTCTCGGGTACACGTTGACTATGCAGGCCCATTCTTGGGTAAAATGTTCCTTGTGGTTGTAGACGTGTACTCCAAGTGGATTGAATGTGAAATAGTGTCGGCTAGCGCGTCCGCTGCCACTACTGAAAACCTGCGGGCCATGTTTGCCACACACGGCTTACCTGATGTGCTGGTGAGCGACAATGGGCCATGTTTTACCAGTGCTGAGTTCAAAGAATTCATGACCCGTAACGGGATCAAACATGTCACATCTGCCCCATTTAAACCAGCGTCCAATGGTCAGGCAGAGATGGCAATGCAAACCATCAAGCAAGGCTTGAAGAGGGTCACTGAAGGCTCAATGCAGACTCGCCTATCCTGAGTCCTGCTTAGCTACCGCACGAGACCCCACTCGCTCACTGGGATCCCACCTGCTGAACTGCTCATGAAAAGAGCACTTAAGACAAGGCTCTCGTTAGTTCACCTTGATCTACATGAAAAGGTAGAGAGCAGGCGGCTTCAACAAAGTGCATACCATGATAGCGTAAATGTGTCACGTGAGATTGAAATCAATGATCCTGTATTTGTATTAAATTATGGACAAGGTCCCAAGTGGCTTCCCGGCACTGTTGTGGCCAAAGAGGGGAGCAGGGTGTTTCGGGTCAAACTTTCAAATGGACTCATTCACCGGAAACATTTGGACCAAATCAAACTCAGATTCACGGACTATCCTGAGCAACTCACCTTGGACCCTACCTTTTTTGATCCCCCAAGATACACACCAGTGGCAACCGGCACTCCGGTTGATCATCATCCACAGCAGCCCTGTATGACCCAACAAAACAGGCAGCCCAGCAAGGCCAACTGCACAACAGCCCAACAAGAGCCCAACAAATGATTCAACAACACCAGATTTCACATCGAGATGATCAACCAGGGCAAGAAGGGCCCCAGATTGACTCACATTGTAAATAGTTACACTGTTGACTTTGGGGGGGGGGGCGGTGTTGTTATATATGTGGACTTGTATTTACTCTATACAGCCACCAGAAGGCTTATACCCTGGAGTCCCAAGGGATCCCATAATCCCTTTGGAGGACAGGTATTTATGGAGGCTGGAGAGGCACTCTGGAGACCTGCAATAAAAGGCTAAGATCACACTTTACTTTGAGCTGACAGTGTTCAGTCTGACTCTTTCTTCATACACAACAAGTGTAACTTGTGATGGGGATGGCAACCTTGACATAGCATCAGCATTACTATGATCAGCTGATCATTATACTCAATGTTATATGTATATGCTGACAAATCAAAGTTCATCTCTGCATTCGGGCTGCAGCTAAGATTGGAACTCGGGACTTTGAAAGGAGGATTGCTATCAGGGGCTTATGGTCATTAACAATGGTAAACTTATGACCATACAAGTATCTTTGAACTTCTTGACCCAAAAAATTAATGCCAAAGCTTTTCTTTCGATCTGAGCATAATTACTCTCACTGGCACTGAGAGTGTGTGAAGCAAAAGCAATTGGTCTCTCCTCCCCACTATGTAGTACATAAGAGATCACTGCCCCAACTCCATATGGAGAGGTGCCACATGCTAGCTTGATCTCTTTGGAAACATCATAGTGAACTAACATGGTGCTCTCTACCAACTGGCTTTTGCACTCGTTGAACGCTGCGTCGCATTCATCTGACCACTTCCAATGGACCTGTTTCTTCAACAGCTCATTCAGTGGATGTAACACTGTAGCCAAATTTGGTAGCAACTTCCCATAATAGTTCAAAAGACCCAAACATTCTTGGGAGTGGGTGCATTTCTGACTGCATCCAGCTTTCCCTTGGTTGGATGTAAACCATCTTTGTCTACTCTGTGCCCTAAGTACCCCACTGAGTTTTGAAATAACTCATACTTGCAAGCAGTCACTCGTACTCTGTGCTTCTCTAGCCTTTTGAGCACTTCATTCAACACGTTATTAAGGATTTGCCTGTTTGCCTGCTGAAATGAGTATGTCATCTAAATAACATACTAGCCCTTCAATGTCTGGCAAAATCTGGTTCATCACCCCTTGGAATATGGCGGGGCGGTAGCGCATTAAATTGATATAGGCCTAGATGAGTATTTATAGTCATGCATGACTTGGACTCCTCATCTAGCTCAAGTTGTAAGTAGGCATTTGTAAGATCTAACTTTGATATATCTGGCCACCTGTCAGCATTGTGAACAAATCTTTTACATTTGGCAATGTATTGGGTAGATTACCCTTTAGAATACAAACAGAAAATGCTGGAAATCTCAGCGGGTCAGGCAGCATCTGTGGAGAGAAAAACAGAGTTAATGTTTCAGGTCGATGACCCTTCGTCAGAACTGGTGAATGTTTGAAAAGAACAGATTCTTAAGGAGCACTAAAAGGGGGAGGAGACAAAAGTACAAAAGGGAAGGTCTGTGATGGGGGGAAGACAGGAGAGATTAGAGAGACAAAAGGGATGATGGGTCCACTTGAAATGGTAATGGAAGAAGTTAGAAAAACGTTAGTCTAGATAGGGAGTGAATGGTAGAATAATGACCAGCTGCCATAGGAGACAGAGCGAAAAATTTACATAAGATCATGGGAGGGGGTTAGGTGGGGGGGCGGGGGGGGGGGAGGAAGCCAAATATGAGCAGAGCCGATGGTCTGAAATTGCTGAACTCGATATTGAGTTCAGAAGGCTGTAAAGTACCCTCTAGAACCTGGTTCACAGTTACTTTACAATCACCACACAACCTTAACTTACCATCTGACTTAGATACAACAACAATGTGTGTAGCCCAATTACTTCGCTCTACCTTTGGAATAATGTTCTCAGTTTCTAATCTTTTGAGTTCTTGCTCAACTTTCTCCTTGATTGCATATGGTACGGGTTATGGCTTGCAGTAAATTGGTCTTTCTGCACTCTGCCACTCGCCTTGAAGCCTTGGATCGCACTGTCTGTTTTGCAGAACAACTTCGAATATCGCTTGATGGCATCATCCTTCGATGAAAATCTTTTTTCAACACGAAAAATCTCATCCCAATCCAGCTTCAGTGATCCCAAGGTAGGCTTGTCTCTTGACACTACTAAGAGAGGCAAGCTCTGAAACTGATCCTTGTATTTCACCAGTACGGTGATACATCCTGCCACAGGGATTTGCTCTCCTGAGTTGCCTCACAGCTCTATCTTCGACTTCTCCAGGGGAAAATCACTCAACTTGTCGAGATATATCGATTCCGGTACTATGCTCATGGATGCACCAATGTTGATTTAAATGGCTATCTTGGTTCCTGCAGCATCTACTTGGATGACGATACTTCGCAAATCGCTATTAGATACCCTCGTGCTCCTGATGACATGTATCTCTAGACCCTCCTCATCCTGTTGCTTCTCTTCCATACTCTGTAGTCTCTGGTGATTTCTACTTATAGCCTCTTCAGTTGGCATGCCTTTGCAAGATGCCTGATTTTCTTGCAGAAGAAACACTCTGCCTTCACATATGGACAGTTTCGAGCAATGTGTTGTCCCAGGCACTGATAGCACAACTTCAATACTCTTTTACCTTGGTCAGTTGCTGAGGCCTTGGGGCCCAACTGCCTTTTATTTCTAACCTGCAGACGATTCACCTCGGTTGTCTGATGACTGGAAATGGTATGAAATTCTCAGGAGTATTGGTCAGCCATATCCATCAATCTAGCTGTCTGACAAGCTAAATCAAAAGTCAAGATAGGGGTTGTCAACAATTTTCTTCTGATTGTTTCATTTTTCATCCCACAAACAAAGCGGTCACGTAGTGCTCGGTCCTGAAAGTTTCTGAAATGACAGTGAATCGATAACTTTTTTAATGCTACAATGTACTCACTGATACTCTCATCAGGTAATTGATTTTGTGTTCCAAAATGATAACTTTCAGCAATTTCCAAGGACTCAGGACTGTAGTGCTCAATCTCCATCAATGGCTTGTCCTTTGTTGATGGGAACAAGCACATTTTTCAGGGTTTCATACACCACAGGGCCTGCTTCAGTCAGGAAAATAGCCCATTTTCTTTCTAACATCACCATCAGCGTGGCCATCTGGTCTCTGGCAATGTCAACAGTGTGCTTGAAATTTACCTTGGATTTTTAGCTGTTCTGCAAAATGGACAACCTCTCAAAGTATCGCTGTTGGTTGGCTGAATCATCCACTATCAAAAATTTCAGCCAGGGAATCTGATTATCCTACCTTCATCGCCAATGTGATATCTTCTTTACGATATCATAAACACACACATACAAGATGGTGCTACAGGAATTTGTCACATGATGCTTTTATTGTATTTACATCAGCAGTTGCATTATCACAGTAGTCCACTAGGTAGAGCAGTAGTCCACTAGGTGGAGGTATATTACAATAATGAGAAGATAACCTGTTTTAGTGATGTTGATTGAAGGATAAATAATGCCCCTGCTCTCTTCTAAATAATGCATCGGGGTATGTTACGGCCACCTAAGAGGACAGACAAACCGTCGGTTTAACATCTCATCCAAATGACTACAACTCCGACGGTGCAGTGCTCCCTCAGTACTGCACTGGGGTGTCAGCCTAGATTTTTGGAGTGGCGCTTGAACCCACTTCCTTTTGATTCAGAGTGAGAGTGCGACAGATCAGCCATTACCTAACTGAATTGCAGAACAGATTCGAGGGGCTGAATGGCCTACTCTTCTTCCTATGTAACAATATGGTAAGTACTAAAAAAAAACTCAGGTTTGCTGGTCCTAATTTCTGACTGTTCCATTTTGAAATTGGGCCAGGGTGTTGGATTCCTGCAGAAACCATTCCAGATACATTCTAGAATAAAAAATCTCGTGGAAGCATCAACATTAAGTGAAATAAGAATTTCCCAATACCAATAGAGAACCTCAGTGAAAGGAAAGAAGAAATAAATTGCATTTATATAGCACCTTATCACATCCTTGAGGCAACCCAAAGAAATTTACAATAATTACTTTTAAAATGTAATTATTGTTGTTACGTAGTCCAACGCCTCGATTTTAAAATTCCCATCCTTGTTTTTGAATCTCTCCATGGCCTAGCCTCTCCAGCTCAACAAGGATCTCTGCACTCTTCTAATCGTGGCCTCGTGAGCATCCTCGATTTTCATCACACTACTATTGGCAGCCATGCCTAGGCCTTTAACTCTGGAATTCCCTCCATAAACCTCTCCACCTCTCTACCTCTCGCTCCTCCTTTAAGATGATCCTTAAAACCTACCTCTTTGACTCATCGGGTTAGAATCTCCACTTTTGAGTTTATCGCCCAAAAATGACCGTTATTTCCGGCATGGGCGGTAAAAAAGGGTTTTCAGATCGCCGGCTTCTCGTCCATTCCCAAAACACCTAGTTTACATTTTTGAAAATGGCCGTTACCATGAGCGATATCAAATGGGCGGCAGTGTTAAATTTTTCTGACCTTCTGTCGTAAAGTGTGGCCGTCCTTAGCAACGGCATGGCAATGCTCGATTCCCGCGATTCAGGAGGTCACGGATCACCACAACAGAAGAGGAGACAGAGAGAGAGGGAGCTCAGAGGGACTGAAGGCGTGTCTCGATTGGTGTGGTTGCTTTGGGAGGAAGGAGGGAGACTTTAGAGCTTCACAGCAAGTAGGCAAACAAAAAGTAACTGTTAACAGCCACATATTTGAACAAATTTGGACTATAATGGAGGGAGAGGAGGAGGCATCACAGCACGTTGTGGAGACTGACGCTGGAGAGAGCAGTGAGGTGGGAGAGGAGCACATTGGAGGCCGCAAAAGAGCCAGGAGGTTCTCGGACGAGGCAAATGCCTCCCTCCTGCAGGAGGTTGAGTCACACTGGGGTGAATTGACATAGGGAGGGCATGGGAAGCCCACCCCAAAGGCCTACCAGAGGATATGGACTGAGATAGCAGAGGTGGTCTCGTCGGTGACCAACGAGGTGAGTGAGGGCAAACAATGCCGCAAACGATGGAACGATCCGCAAGAATAAGTATTACATTGATTTACATGTACTTATGGATTTATATAATTTGATTTGTAACAGTCATGAGTGACTATCAGCAGATGTGAGGTCTTGCACTTTTACCAGGAATGTTTTACTCAAAGCCTGCGGTCACGGTGTACGTCTTTAGGTAAAGAATGATAATAATCATAATAATCATGATTACATCTGTTGGTTATGTGTTGTGTCAGTCTCTGTGACAGTACATAGCAATGATATCACGCAATGATCTCATGCCATGTTGTCCTGTCACCTTTTACAGAAGAAGCTATCGACGATGAGGTCCATGCAGAGGCGAACGGGTGGGGGGCCACCAGTCCCCAGCAACATCACTGACATGGAGGAGCAAGTGCTAGCACTCATGGGGAAGCACCCCCGGACAGCCATGGGACTGCATCTGCAGACCCTAAAGTGATGCCACGTGAGTAAAGTTTACACCATTGCGTGATCTAAATCAATAGATGTCACACCAACTCATATCCAACCAATCATATATGATAGATGATTTCTAAAAGTGTCATAGAAATAATGCTGGCCTAATGAAAATCATCGTAATCCACAATGTGTTGAAGGTCATGAAATGTGATGTCTGCGATGATTTTGAGAGCGGAGGTGCTTTTGTCGTGCATATGCTGTGTGTAGCGCTGGACTCACATTGTCACCCGAGCACCCGCTTCTCTTCTAACAATCTCGTTTGTGTCTTGCAGCTCAGGCAGCAGCGCGGCCCCAGGCAAGGTCACAGAGGCCAGAAGGTGGGGGCGTGGGGCAGGAGTCGGCGGACAATCCTACTACATCTGGTGCTCAGGAGCTCCGATTGTCACCAGTCAATCCGCTGGGTCAGTTCTCGACAGATGAGAGCATGGACTTTGAAGAACCTGCATTGCCACGCTCCAGAACCTATTCCACCCCAAGGCCATGTCGTGGTCCTCTGGTCATTCCCGCCTCCACTCTGGAGCTGCTGGCCCCAAGCACCTCTCCACAGGGCATTCCATTTGTCCCCAGGACAGCGCTGACCCCGCCGAGGTCTCGTGGACGTGGCAAGTCTGTTCCACGAGTGCGACATGACAGCGGAGAGATAGTACAGTTGTCCAGGAGGACTGTAGACATTGGTGACCAGCTCATCGAAGCTTTTGGGGGCATATCCTGACACCTGACCACCATGTCCGAGTACATTCCGTGCATGGCGGAGTCCCTGGATGCGATAGCCAATAACACTGCTGCCACAGCCCTCCCAGTGGTCCCAGAGCGCGGAGCTCCACCCCTACGATCTGCACCACCACTGCGAACGACAGATGTGAGCAAGGACCAAGATCCTGCTTCTGCATCAGAGAATTTGGCTCCTCGGCACCCTCCACTCCTGTACCCATTCAACCAATGCACCTGCCTTCATCCCCCCCAAAGAGGCACCGCCTGAGGAGGGCCTCGGCCAGGCGACATGGAGCGAGAAGGGATAGAGGTGGGGAAAAGAAAGAGAGTGGGGAAGGAAAGTGAGGTGCATGTTTTGCAGGTGATGGCTGTGTTATAGCTCCATCTGGGTGTATGCAATTTGTTGCAATGTATGGGGCTGGGGACCACGTTCCTGCTTTTTCTTTGTATTCTGTGTTGCTGGACATGTTGACCATGTGATTTATGTCAATGGTGGATAAAGTTGGATGTGGGTGGGAGTTGGGTGTTATTAGCTGTATTATTTATGATTGCAGACTAATGTTGGTATTAAACTTTTGTTATTGAACATAACCTTGTTGTGCATTGTCTCAGATAGCTGGACCGTTACACACCGGTGATTCCTTACCCTGAAAGGGTTAAAGACAACTTAACTTCAATCAACGTAAACTTTAACTTGCACCAAGATGATGGGCACCATTGATGTTTAACCTGCACACTCACAGCAGTGTTTCGGCATTGTCACTCACATCAGCGCTCTTTCAGGCAAATCTTTGCAATATCAGCTCCTCACGTAAGAGTGGGATTTAACAAATGCCAGCCACACTGCTGGCATCCATCCCGGTTAGTTCCACTTTTTGTGGCCATTTTTGGAGCGGGCGATATTCTGGGCGATATGTGCGCGAGGTGGTGAAATTGATGGTGGGCAATCTCATGGCCGCTAGTTTGGGTAAATATGCTCTTTATGACAAAAAACAGTCGCAGGGCATTATTATTGAATCTCGGCGTTAAGTCCGTGAGGAAAGTAACACTGGACGATAATATGGGCGTTGAAATCGCCCATTCTGCTAATTCTGCCCCAAAAAAGTGGGCGGGTGGCGATATTTTTTCTCGGCATTAAGCACATGGGGAAAATAACACTCGGCGATAAGTCTCCTAAAAATGCCCGTCAGTTTCCATTTTGTGCTAAAGTGGGCAATATATGGGCGTTATACATCATTTCAGTGGTTAAATGTGCGTTAAGTGGGTGATAAGCAGGCAAAAAAAGTTGAGGTTCTAGCCCATCATCATCATCATAGGCAGTCCCTCGAAATCGAGGAAGACTTGCTTCCACTCCAAAAGTGAGTTCTCAGGTGACTTTACTGTCCAATACGGGAATTACAGGTGGGACAGAGAGTCGTTGGAGAAAAGGGTGGGTGGGGAGTCTGGTTTTCCGCACGCTCCTTCCGCTGCCTACGCTTGAATTCTGCATGTTCTCGGCGACGAGACTCGAGGTGGTCAGTGCCCTCCCGGATGCTCTTCCTCCACTTAGGGCGGTCTATGGCCAGGGACTCCCAGGTGTCGGTGGGGATGTTGCATTATATCAAGGAGGCTTTGAGGGTGTCCTTGTAATGTTTCCTCTGCCCACCTGGGACTGACTTGCCGTGTAGGAGTTCCGAGTAGAGCGCTTGCTTTGGGAGTCTTGTGTCCTTTTGGTGACCTGTCCTAATTTCTCCTTTTGTGGCTTGCTGTCAAATGTTATTTGATAATGCTCCTGTGACATTTTACTACATTAAAGGCGTGATATAAATACAAGTTGTTAATTTTTAAACAGGCTTAAACTAGTTCAAAATATATTGAGTTCCAGCCTAACAGTCTTGGTGATACGAAGGGTCCTCTAATATCCGTGCTCCAATTAGCAACTTGCCTGATTGTCCACTAGGCATTGACACCCATCTCCTCCTCTCTGACGTAAATCAACCTCACAGCCCACGGGAGATTAAATTCAATTGATATTATTTGTATTGTACTTGTCTCCAGCACTGTGTCTAGGGTATTGTTGTACCCTACGTGCAAGACCACATCTTGGCAGCTCTTCAACTTCTGTCAATTTCAATTATCATCCAGAGGCTTCACTTCTTTTCTAGTGAGCAACGAAAAGCCTATTTTGAATATTCATCTGTGCAGTATGTGCGTGTTGTTAATTAGCTGGCCCCTTGACAGGGATAAGCACATTGTAGAAATTATACACGAATGCATGCTCTTGTTTTGTTCTTCTTTGACGGAATGTTCTGGAGCGTCTGGAAATAAAAGCAGCTAGTTATTACCACAACACAAGAGCAAAGTACTACGGATGCTGGAAATCTGAAATAAAAGCAGAAAATGCCAGAGATGCACAGCAGGTCAGGCAGCACCTGTGGAGAGAGAACCAGAGTTATCGGGCGGAGTTTGCTTGACCTCGGCGGCTCCGGTGCGGGCGGTGGCAATGGCGGGTCCCGACCCTGCTGCTGGCTCCATCACGCTGTTGAAAATGAACTTACCGCAATGGGGCCTATTAAGCCCGCCTTGCATGTTCCCCGGCCCAATGAGATGGAGCGGATCTGGTGACCTCATTCATGATGCGTTTTCAGCCGGGATCTTTAGAAGGACCATGGCCATATTACATTTGAAGTTTTATCTAACGTAGCGCTGTCAGTGCCCTCCAGCATTGGAGCGCTGCAAACACTGACAGTGACTGCACCGAAGCAGAGTGCTGCAGCCAGGTTCTCCGATGACTCCCTCCATATGTTTATGGAGGGAGTCACAGCACGCAGGGAGGTCCTATTCCCTCCCGATGGGCGGAAGAGACCGCCCCAGGAGACCAAGACAGCCTGGATTCAGATTGCAGAGGAAAGGTCACAAGCAGGGATGAGTTCAGGAGGACCTGGGTGCTGTGCCGCAAACGTTTCAATGATCTCATTAGATCAGGAAACATTAGTACAAAGCCACACGCAGCTGCTTTCTGCTGTGCCACTCATCACATCCCCATCACACTGCCTTCCCTACCCTACTCTTGCACATCCTTACTCACACCAACACACCTTGCACATCCTCCCATCCCTCTCTCTCTATCTACATTATCACATCCCCATATTAGTAGCCACCTCTCACAATCACCCTCATCCTAGTGCAACTAACAACACACAAGGGTAGCCACTTGGGAGTTTTATCCAATATTTAAGTAAAGTCTCTGTTAATGTGGTGTCAAACATAAAGAAATCTTTATTTTCAACACTTTCCGGTCTTGGACAGATTTGTGTGCACCTTTGGAGGCGACTTAGTGAGTTGCAATGAATGGTGAAATATAACGGTACCCCCCGCAATGATGGTGAGTATGAAAGGAATAGTTTGGTCATTGTTGGGATGCTTTATGGTGTTGGTGTTGGATGCTGCCAACCTGGCGCATCATGTGGCAACCATATGGGTGTACAGCATCAAGTGATAAATCTAGCCATGCTGATGCCCTGTGTCCTGTGCAGCATCAGGTGATTGCAGAGAAGGTTAGTGTTGTTGGTGCTGCTGGTGTGCCTGGTGCTACTAGTTTTGGCACTGATGGTGGCCTGATTCTGAGGACCAAGGTGAGCCGGTATAAACAGCACCCATGTTGATGGTATATGTGGCAGGTGAAGTAGAGATGACAGAAGCATTCTGTCAGTGGTGAGAGAGTTCTTCCAATGAAGTGACACTGAAAGGAGACTTTGCTGGAAAGACGTGCAGCCTGCAGAATCTGTACTAGGAATAGACTGCACAACAACTTCTGTCTAAGGAAGGTGATCATCTGGCAGGTGGGAGCTTTCACTGAACATTTGATGCGGTCAGGTAATCAGTTGGAGCAATGGCCACTGAACTCCTGCCTCAGGTTGACAGACGTAGTTCCCAAGCTGCGTGAATCCAATGGCCATGCAGGGAAACTTAACAAGTGAAAAAGGCTCTTAAGTGCCTGTAAACTACTTGATAATCATCTCAATTGGTTCCCCCACTGTTGTGGTCAGGTTGGCTCCACGATAACAAGCGCCTGGGGAAAGGCGCGAGGGAGCGAGATGACAGCGGGTTCTCGAACCACTGTCAATAATAACAACTTTCCCACCCAACCTGCCACTGATCACGCCCGCTCCCAGCCCAGAAAATTCCAGCCAACATTTCAGCTCGATGACCATTCAGCAGTTATTACCGCACTACTTTGAGTGTCTATTTGGACATAACAAATAGCAGTTGAAATTTCCTCACCCAATATCTGTGTAATCTCCTCCAGCCCTATAACCCTCCTCCTATTCTGTGTTCCTCCAACTCTGGCCTCTTATGCACCCCGCACCGCCTTCGCCCCACCATTGGTGGCTGTGCATTTAGTCGCCATGGCAGCAAACTACTACGTAGCTGTTTGGTGTTTAAGTAAATTTTAGTAAGTAAATTAATTTAAGGGTTAAGTCATGGCAGGGGAGTTCGGTCCCTGACTATTATGTGTGCAGGAAGTGTGTCCAGCTGAAGCTCCTGACAGACCGCATGACGGCACTGAAGCTGCAAATGGACTCACTCTGGAGCATGCGCGATGCTGAGAATGTTGTGGATAGCACATTGAGTGAGTTGGTCACACTGTAGGTAAGGGTTAGGACAGATAGTGAATGGGTGACCAAGAGACAAGGCAAGAGCAGGAAGGTAGTGCAGGAGTCCCCTGCGGTCATCTCCCTCCAAAATAGATATACCGTTTTGGATACTGTTGGGGGAGATGACTTACCAGGGAAAGGCACCAGCAGCCAGGTTCATGGCACCATGGGTGGCTCTGCTGCACAGAAGGGCGGGAGAAAGAGTGGGAGAACTATAGTGATAGGGGACTCTATTGTAAGGGGAATAGATAGGAGATTCTGCGGCCGCAACCGAGACCCTAAGATGGTATGTTGCCTCCCTGGTGCAAGGGTCAAGGATGTCTCAGAGAGGCTGCAGAGCATTCTGGAGAGGGAAGGTGAACTGCCAGTTGTCGTGGTACATGTAGGTACCAACGATATAGATAAGAACCAGGAAGAGGTCCTACAAGCTGAATTTAGGGAGCTGGATCAACTGGGCTTGTATTCACTGAAGTTCAGAAGAATGAGAGGGGACCTCATAGAAACGTTTAAAATTCTGACGGGTTTAGACAGGTTAGATGCAGGAAGAATGTTCCCAATGTTGGGGAAGTCCAGAACCAGGGGTCACAATCTAAGGATAAGGGGTAAGCCATTTAGGACCGAGATGAGGAGAAACTTCTTCACCCAGAGAGTGGTTAACCTGTGGAATTCTCTATCACAGGAAGTTGTTGAGGCCAATTCACTAAATATATTCAAAAAGGAGTTAGATATAGTCCTTACTACTAGGGGGATCAAGGGGTATGGCGAGAAAGCAGGAATGGGGTGCTGAAGTTGCATGTTCAGCCATGAACTCATTGAATGGCGGTGCAAGCTCAAAGGGCCGAATGGCCTACTTCTGCACCTATTTTCTATGTTTCTATGTTTCTATGTCCTAAGCTCTGAAGTTTCCTCCCTAAATCTCCTCCTTTAAGGTGATCCTTAAAACCTACCTCTATAATCAAGCTTATTACCAGCTATCCTAATGTCTCCTTCTTTGGCTCAGTGTAATTTGTTGTCCAATTACACTCCTGTGATGTGCTTTGGAATGATTTACTATGTTAAAGGTGCTATATAAAAGCAAGTGGTTGTTGTTTTTAAAGAAAGCATTGCGATCAGGCAACTTATGTTAGGGAGGTTTGATTTCACTCTCGAACCACTTTTTAGAAGCCAGTTTCAGTTGGACTTGTTTTAATTTCAAGCTTAATTAGTTGAAATTTCCAGGGAGAATGAATCTTCAATTCAGCTCATTGCAGGTCCTTTATTTTATATCACTCTTCTGCAGCTTGCATTTACTTTGGAACTTTAAGTGAAAATACAGGGAACACAGATATAAACAATCGAGTGTTCATTTATAGTCTATGCTGTAACAGATTAACCTGACAGTCAGTCTAATGATTTGATGAGTTCAACTTACATTGTGTAGTTAAGTGCATAAATGCACAAAACCTCAATGATGACAGAACAATTTACTGATGGATGAAGGTACTGTATTGTAAACGTTCTCTCCAGTTAACTTATTCCTACAAATACATCTATTGCAGTAGTGAAAGTGTACAAAATGTATGGATAGACTGGAGAAGCTGGGGTTGTTCGCCTTGGAGCAGAGAAGGCTAAGAGGAAACATAGAAACATAGAAACATAGAAATTAGGTGCAGGAGCAGACCATTCAGCCCTTCGAGCCTGCACCGCCATTCAATAAGATCATGGCTGATCATTCAACCTCAGTACCCCTTTCCTGCTTTCTCTCCATACCTCTTGATCGCCTTGGCTGTAAGGGCCATATCAAACTCCCTTTTGAATATATCTAACGAACTGGCCTCAACAACTTTCTGCGGTAGAGAATTCCACAAGTTAACCACTCTCTGAGTGAAGAAGTTTCTCCTCATCTCGGTCCTAAATGGCTTACCCCTTGTTCTTAGACTGTGACCCCTGGTTCTGGAACTCCCCAGCAATGGGAACATTCTTCCTGCCTCTAGCCTGTCGAATCCCATCAAAATATTATATGTTCCTGTGAAATCCCCTCTCATTCTTTTAAACTCCAGTGGACACAAGCCCAGTTGATCCAGTCTCTCCTCATATGTCAGTCCTGCCATCCCAGGAATCAATTTTGTGAACCTTCATTGTACTCCCTCAATAGCAAGAATGTGCTTCCTCGGATTAGGGGACCAAAACTGAACACAATATTCCAGATGTGTCCTCACTAAGGCTCTGTACAACTGCAGTAAGACCTCTTTGCTCCTATACTCAAATCCCTTAGCTATGAAGGCCAACATGCAACTTGCCTTCTTCATCGCCTGCTGTACCTGCATGCCAAACTTCAATGACTGATGTACCATGACACCCTGGTCTCGTTGCACCTCCCCTTTTCTTAATCTGTCACCATTCAGATAATATTCTGTCTTCCTGTTTTTGCCACCAAAGTGGATAACCTCACGTTTATCTACATTATACTGCATCTGCCATGCATTTGCCCACTCACCTAACCTGTCCAAGTCACCCTGCAGCCTCTTAGCATCCTCCTCACAGCTCACACCGCCACCCAGCTTAGTGTCATCTGCAAACTTGGAGATATTACATTCAATTCCTTCATCTAAATCATTGATGTATATTGTAAATAGCTGGGGTCCCAGCACTGATCCCCATGGCACCCCACTGGTCACTGCCTGCCATTCTGAAAAGGACCCGTTTATCCCGACTCTCTGCTTTCTGTCTGCCAAAGAGTTCTCTATCCACATCAGTATATTACCCCCAATACCATGTGCTTTGATTTTGCACAACAATCTCTTGTATGGGACCTTGTCAAAAGCCTTTTGAAAGTCCAAATAGACCACATCCACTGGTTCTCCCTTGTCCACTCCACTAGTTACATCCTCAAAAAATTCTAGAAGATTTGTCAAGCATGATTACCCTTTCATAAATCCATGCTGTCTTGGACCGATCCTGTCATTGCTTTCCAAATGTGCTGCTATTTCATCTTTAATAATTGATTCTACCATTTTCCCCACTACTGATGTCAGGCTAACCGGTCTATAATTACCCATTTTCTCTGTCCCTCCTTTTTTAAAAAGTGGTGTTACATTAGCTACCCTCCAGTCCATAGGAACGGATCCAGAATCAATAGAATGTTGGAAAATGATCACCAATGCATCCACTATTTCTAGAGCCACTTCCTTAAGTACTCTGGGATGCAGACTATCAGGCCCGGGGGATTTATCGGCCTTCAATCCCATTAATTTCCCTAACACAATTTCCTGACTAATAAGGATTTCCGTCAGTTCCTCCTTTTCGCTACATCCTCGAACCCCAAGTATTTCTGGAAGGTTATTTGTGTCTTCCTTAGTGAAGACTGATCCAAAGTATTTGTTCAATTGGTCAGCCATTTCTTTGTTCCCCATTATAAATTCACCTGATTCTGTCTGCAAAGGACCTATGTTGGTTTTCACTAATCTTTTTGTGATTGAGATGTAATTGAGGTGTTTAAAATCATGAAGGATTTAGATAGAGTAAATAAAGAGAAATTGTTTCCCGTGGCGGAAGGAACGATAACCAGAGTGCACAGATTTAAGATGATTGTCAAAAGAACCAGGGGTGACTTGAGGAAAAGTTCTTTATGCACCGAGTGGTTAGGATTTGGAATGCAGTGCCTGATAGGATGGTGGAAACAGATTCAATAGTAGCCTTCAAAAGGAAACGGGATAAATAATTGGAGAAAAAATTGCAGGGATATGGGGAAAGAGCAGGGAAGTGGGACTACCTGGATTGCTCTTCGAAAGAGCCGGCACAGACTCGATGGGCCGAATGGCCTCCTTCTGTGCTGTGCTGTTCTATGATTCTGGGTCAGTGTCCCAAGGCTGTTTTTTAACAACTTATAAATAATGATCTACACATCACTTGTAGTATCTTGTAATTATTTTATTGACTTTAGAATAAATATCCTGTATAGTTTTTTGGTGAATACAATGAAAATTTAATTTAAAAAAACTGTGACAAACTAACCTTGCTGTGAAAGAGGCTAAAGCACATCATTTAATGACTTAAGTAATTTGAGGTAATGAAAGAAAGATTTCCATTTATATCACATCTTGTTCGGTCTTTCAGAAACATTTCAAAGCATTTCACATACAGAGAGCCGGCACGGGCTCGACGGGCCAAATGGCCTTCTTCCGTGCTGTTAACATTCTATGATTCCAAGATTCTTTAAAATGAGCAGCTATTTTTGCACACAGCAGGATCCCACAAACAATAATGTCATAAATCACCGGTTAACCTGTTTTTTCTTTTATTGAGTGAAGAATGTCAGCCGGGATACCAGGAGAACTCCTAGCTCTGTCTTGGATAACTCCAGTGTCTACAATAACCATTAATATAGTGACATCCGGAAAACGATAGCTCTGCCTGTAAAGCACTCCCTCATGACTACGCTGTCAATGCAGATTACGAGCTCACAACCCTGGTAAAGGTAATAAGTTGAATAATGAGTAAAGGCCAGAAAGCCGTAAATTCAAGTTGCGGCAATGGCAATCATTAATGCTTGAAACAGTCAGCAGGTCAGGCGGCATCTGTGAAGGGAGAAACAGAGTTCTAGAGGCAGCGAGTTGCTGTGATCTGGAATGCACTGCTTGAAAGTGTGCTGGTAGCAGATTCAGTAGCAAGTTTCTAAAGGGAATTGCATATATACTTCAAACGGAATAATTTACAGGGAATGAGCGCGGGTGTGGGACTAATTGGATAGCTCTTTCACAGAGAAGATACTGGCACGATAGACTGAATGGCCTACGTCTGTGTTTTAAATGTCAGCTGTGGCTCAGTGGGTAGCACACTTGCCTCTGAGTCAGCAGGTTGTGGGTTCAAGTCCCACTGCAAAGACGGGAGCGCTGCACTATCGGAGGTGCTGTCTTTCGGATGAGACATTAAGCCGAGGCCCTGTCTGCTCTCTCAAGTGGACATAAAAGATCCCATGGCATTATTTCAAAGAAGAGCAGGGGAGTTATCCCCGGTGTCCTGGCCAATATTTATCCCTTAATCAACATAACCAAAAAAACAGATTATCTGGTCATTATCACATTGCTGTTTGTGGGAGCTGCTGTGTTTCCTACATTACAACAATGACTACAACACTCCAAAAGTACTTCATTGGTTGTAAAGTACTGTGAGACATCCGGTGGTTATGAAAGGCGCCATATAAATCCAAATCTTTCTTTTTTCTTTTTTCTTTTAAGTATCGACGATTCTAAGAGCGACTAAGCTAAGTGGAATTTGCTTTGGCTGTTACTCTGTATGTCCAATTGCTGTTTGTGAAATGAATCAGCTGCAAAGCAACAGTGTGTGATTTATTATTTTCTTCCATGTTCTTGAGGAAACAAGATTTAGGTAGTTGCATAGGGAATTGCATATATAATCCTATCTGGTCTCATCTCACCAACTTTTCCAGTCACCTGCTAAATGATTAGAGAAGTGCATGTGAGGGCAAGACATGGGATGATGGGGGTTGATTTTCAACTGCTGCCCATGTGTTTCTCACCTAAAAAACAGGTGGCAGGCAGTGCAAAGTTGAGGGGGGTGGGGGTGGGCGGGGTGGAGGGCATAGTTTGGTCACCAGTTGGACTCTCAAGGCCCAATCAATGCAATTTTCAGGGGGAACATGTAAACAGGAGCGGTAGGAGCCGTGTGGTGGCCTGGCCCAGCAGTCTGTGCGGCCCCCGGCCTGCGAGCACCATCGGAGCAGTGTAGCGGCATACCATTCCAGGGAGCAGCACGTGCTGGAGCAGGAGAACAACGGCAGTGAAGAGGGACATCACCAAGGTCCAGGTTCGTGATTGGAGCTTGGGCAGGTACAGCAGGAGCGGCGAGGTCAGGGCGAAGGAGCGGCGAGAGATTGTAGAGTGACGTGATCAGGGCCCAGGAGAGGCGTGAGTTCAGGGCCAGAAGAGGCGAGGGCCCAGGGGCAGCATGGGTCAGCCCACACTGCAATATGTGCGCAGGTCCGTGCAGCAGAGCTGGTCTCCAGTCATCTTGGTTAATCCTTGCCCCTGGACCAAGATCTAGCTCTGTCAAGCCCGTGTGGTGGCTGATGTGCAACGGCCACCACACATTAAAAAAAATCCACGCACAGGCATCTTCCACCCTTCAACATGTAGTTCGGGACCTGGAATTTTAGGTCCTTCATTGAAACACCTGTGAGTTTGTTGACGTGGAAACGAGTCATCCTCAATTCAAAGGACTGCCTATGATGATGATGACCACCTAAAACAGGAGGGAAACGGCTTACATGTGTAAATCGAGGTCCTACGCCAATTGTAGGATCCAGGCCTGCATTTTCCGGTTCAACGGGTGGAGTCTAAGCTTTTCCCACTCATGCCTGGCGGTGAGTAACCTAACCAGTGGTCTTTCCCACATTACAACGGTGACGACACTCCACTTAATTGGCTGTAAAGCGCTTTGAGAAATCCGGTGGTCGTGAAAGGTGCTATATAAATCCAAGTCTTTCTTTCTTTTTTTAAAGGGTTTGTTCCATCCTGGAACTTTTGTGAATTGCACCATAGACTGATGCAAAATAAAATAGAATTATTTTGGGGGGAGGGGGTGGGGGGGGAGGCGGCGAGACAGTGGTCGTGGAGTGGGGTTGGGGGAGGTGGTGAGGTATGCAATATACGGTTGCTTGAGATGTCTACTGGATATGGTCCACGTCTCTGTCGGGTATCACTACAGTCCTGTAGACCATAAGCTTGGTGCCAGATTTGAGGTCTTGGTCTTCGAACACTCTCTTCTTCGGGCGACCAAAGCCTGTCCTTGCTGATAATAGGCTTTCGAGGTATGGAAAGTGGTCCACGTTGTCCAAGGCCGCGCCGTGGATCTTGATGACTTGGGGGGGGGGGCGCAGTGCTGTGTGACGGGGTCAGGTTGGTGGAGGACCTTGGTGGAGCTCCTTTGGGCGGGCCACATTGTCTGCATGCCCGACACGAGATTCCCAAAGCAAGCGCTCTACTCGGATCTCCTACATGACAAACGAGCCCCAGGTGGGCAGAGGAATCGTTTCAAGGACACCCTCAAAGCCTCCTTGATAAAGTGCAACATCCCCACTGACACCTGGGAGTTCCTGGCCAAAGACCGCCCTAAATGGAGGAAGAGCATCCGGGAGGACGCTGAGCACCTGGAGTCTCATCGCCGAGAGCATGCAGAAAACAAGCACAGACAGCGGAAGGAGCGTGCAGCAAACCGCATTCCCCACCCACCCTTCCCTTAAATCACTGTCTGTCCCACCTGTGACAAGAGACTGTAATTCCTGTATTGGACTGTACAGTCACCTAAGAACTCACTTTTAGAGTGGAAGCAAGTCTTCCCCGATTCCGAGGGACTGCCTATGATGATGACGATTGCTTGCCAATGAAATATAGCAACTGGATATTATTTTCAAAATCTCAGCTGTGTTCATTTCCATGAAACATGGATTTTTGATTGGTTTACACAGTTTGTTTTAGCTGCACTGCAGGATTTTGATTTTACGTTTGTGTTACTGTCACTGTAAAGAACGGAAGGAAGTGTGAGATGAGAAAACACTATTCCTTCTGCTCCTTTGAAAGAACCATGGGGCCGAATTTGGTGAAGGCCCCTGCCCGCCCAAGTGGCGCCCAAAGGCCCGCCAATTGCCGCCGCGGTACCTGACGGTACTTTGGGCGGGGTTTCCGTCAAAAGTTCCTTGAAAGGGCGATGGATGGCAAAAGAGGGACTTACGCCGCCAATCCGGGAGCTCCCAATCTCAGCGGCAAAGGCCCCTGCTGCCTAAGTGCCGCCGAGAATGGATTCGGGCTCACGGAGGGTCGAAGACCTGAAAAGGAAAATCATCAAAAAAAAACCATCGTAACACCTTCAGGGGACCCCATCCAGGTAAGTCGCTGTAAAGAAGAAATTAAAAAAATATTTAATAACCTTTTTTCTCAGCTCTTCATACTCACCGTCGGGGAAGGACCAGCCTCCAGCCAACGGGTCCTTCCCCGTCTGGCGTCTACTCCCAGCGACTCCCGCCCGCATTAATATGACATCTCGGCGGGCGGGAGGTCGGTTGCACCACTCGGCCGTCCGCTGACATCAGTGGGCGGTTCCCGGCAGTTCTCCCCTCTCGTCCGCTCCACACCAAATGGAAAGTGGCACTGGGTGCAACTTCAAGAGGAATGCTGGCGGCAGTGGGCGGTAAGGCCATCAATTTCGGGCCCCATGTTACCTACATTACTTCAAAAAAGTACCTCATTGGCTGTAAAAATGCTTTGGGATGCCCTGAGATCATGAAAGGCACTATATAAATGCAAGTTCTTTCTTTTCTTTCATGAGCTCCGTGAACCACAATCTTTTAACGCAAACTTCCAAGTGCAGAAAACTTTATGTCTGAGCTCTTCCCACCCTGCTGCTCTAAGTTATGGCAATGGAATGGGAGCAGTTCCCAGGAAATTGCCAGCAACATGTCCTGGGACCTGACTCTTCAAGATAAGTGAGCAAAATTCCAGGCAGTCAATAATTTCAAAGACCTGAGCACAAAACTGGATTTCCTGTGATCTACTAACACTGATTTATTTCAGTGAAAGTATCTAGAGGAAGAATTCTCACCCTCTGTGGAGCAGCATATTCTTACACTCCACATTATTAAAGCCTACCCGGTTGCATTCTACAGACGGCGCTCCCAGAGTTCCAGTAGCAACTCACAGGGAACAATGAGGATTTGCTAAAATCAATAGCTATTTTATTTGATGTTTTTGTTCCATTTCTCTGGCTCGCTTTAAAGAAGTTAATCAATATCGCATTCACAGCGTTTGTTGGAAGTCCATTCCACGCATCCACCAGCGAGAGGAAGCAAGAACAGGAAAGGAGTTGTTTATTTGAATGTAAAATGGGCGCAATCATACCAAATTAGCAGTGGGAACATAAAAGCACAAGAAATAGGAGCAGGAGTAGACCATTGGCCCCTCAAGCCTGCTCCGCCATTTAATAAGATCACCGGACCTCCAGCTCCCAAGCTCCTCAAGTGTTGGACCAACTGCTAAAGTCATGGGGCACATGTTTTAGGTGTCCCAGGCGGCCGGCTAAAATAGGTATTAGGCGGCCCCTTGAATATGTTAATTAGGGGCCTATGGACTGTGGAAGGACCCCAGTGTAAAATTTGTTCAGCGGAATCTCATGTGTCTCATGTGTCTCATGTCGTCAGTCTTGACGGCCGCCAACCTTTCTGTGGGGCCAGGAGAAGCCAGAGTATTGCATCCCAACTCCACAGTCAGGACAAACGGCCTACCTTTGCCGGCTCCAACTCCCCTTCCCCCCACCCCCCCACCACCCCCGCCCCATGGCGATTACCTGAGGGTTTCTGCCGACGAGGCAGGTAGCACAGATTTAATATTTTCTCATGGGGTGAACTGCCTGGGGAGGTACAACCAGCACCGACAGCTCACCCTGAATATACCCGGGCTTCGTGGCTCGAGCATGCGTTGCCTTCGTAGCTCCAAGTCTGAGCCCGAAAATCCGCCCCCAAAAGTCCCTAACCCTGTTCGAAATCGACCAATTATCCCCTGGTTCGACACTCATGATGTCAGTTAAATGACCTGCCTGTAGCCACACACATTAAACAATGAAAAAAAAGGCTCATCTAATCAAACATTGGAGACAAGATCACAATGTTGTAAATATTAGTAATGTGGCAAAAGAGCCAGAGGTGAGATGAGGAGACACTGTTTTTACACAGCGAGTTGTTATGATCTGGGATACACTGCCTGAAAGGGCGCTGGAAGCAGATTCAATAGTAACTTTCAAAAGGGAATTGGACAGATACTTGAAAGGGATAAAATTGCTTGACTGTGGGGCAAGAGCATGGCGAGTGGGACTACTTGGATAGCTCTTTCAAAGAGCCGGCACAGGCCCGATGGGCTGAATGGCCTCCTGCTGTGTTGTAAAACTCTATGGTAATTTATTGAACGTATTAAACCACAACTGCAGACCAAGAGGACACAAGTACAAAATTAACTGTACTCAAACAAGGCAGATGAGAAGAAATGCCCTCCCCCTTCGCAGATAGAACAACAGTTTTGTGGAGGAAAGACCCCTTAAAAAATCCAAAAATCTGCATGGTTAAGAATAGATAAAAGGTAACAAAGAGAAGTCCAGACCCTTAAGTTCAAATACTCTGTAGAACACCATGGTTTCAGTATTCTTGGGGTCCTATGTCACCTGTGGAAAGCATGTAACCAGAATTGAATGAGATACTGATGGTGCTTTTAGTTAATTGTCATATATAGAATCATAGAATCATAGAATAGTACAGCACAGAAGGAGGCCATTCGGCCCATCGAGTCTGCGCCGGTTCTTTCGAAGGGCAATCCAGTTAGTCCCACTCACCCGCTCTTTTCCCATATCCCTGCATTTGTCCAATTTCCTTTTGAAGGCTACTTTTGAATCTGTATCCACCACCCTATCAGGCAGTTCATTCCAAATCCTAACCACTCACTGTGTAAAAAAGTTTTTCCTCATGTCGCCTCTGGTACTTTTGCCAATCACCTTAAATCTGTGCCCTCTCGTTATCGACCTTTCAGCCATTAGAAACAGTTTCTCTCTATTTACTCTGTCTAACCCTTCATGATTTTAAACACCTTTATCAAATCACCTCAGCCTTCTCTGCTCCAAGGAGAACAACTCCAGATTTGAGTACAGGAGCAAGGATGTCTTACTACAGTTATACAGGGCCTTGGTGAGACCACACCTGGAGTATCGTGTGCAGTTTTGGTCTCCTTACCTAAGAAAGGATATACTTACTATAGAGGGAGTGCAGCGAAGGTTCACCAGACTGATTCCTGTGATGGCAGGTCTGTCGTATGAGGAGAGATTGGGTTGACTCAGCCTGTATTCACTAGTGTTTAGAAGAATGAGAGGGGATCTCATTGAAATATATAAAATTCTGACGGGGTTGGACAGACTGGATGCGGGGAGGATGTTTCCCCTGGCTGGGAAGTCGAGAACAAGGGGTCACAGTCTCAGGATACGGGGTAGGAAATTTAGGACCGAGATGAGGAGAAATTTCTTCACTCAGAGGGTGGTAAACCTGTAGAATTCCTTAGCACAGAAAGCTGCGGAGGCCAAGTCACTGAATATATTTAAGAAGGAGATAGATAGATTTCTAAATGCAAAAAGCTTCAAGGGGTCTGGGGAGAAAGCAGGAATATGGTGTTGAGATAGAGGATCAGCCATGATCATATTGAATGGCGGTGCAGACTCGAAGGGCCGAATGACCTACTACTGCTCCTATTTTCTATGTTTCTATGTTTCTAGTCTATCCATGTAACTGTAATTCCCCCATCCTTTTCTTCAGATTACCTGGGGTGGCAAGAAAGCTGTTTCAAAGAGCTTTGTCTTTTTGGACGTCTAAGTCTGTGGTTATTCACCAAATATATTACTTAAATATGTTGGGCAGAGTTTATCAACGAGTTAACTGTATTGGAATAGTGAATTAAAAGGCATTATGCATCAATACCGACATGTCTTTGTACAGACCAGGACCTCACATACAAAGCAGCACTTGGACAGTAGGGATTCAGAAATATAACAACCATTATAGCGCTGACAATTAGAAACATAGAAACATAGAAAATAGGTGCAGGAGTAGGCCATTCGGCTCTTCGAGCCTGCACCACCATTCAGTATGATCATGGCTGATCATGCATCTTCAGTACCCCACTCCTGCCTTCTCTCCATACCCTCTGATCCCTTTATCTGTAAGGGCCAAATCTAACTCCCTTTTGAATATATCCAACGAACTGGACTCAACAACTTTCTGTGGTAGAGAATTCCACAGGTTAAGAACTCTCTGAGTGAAGAAGTTTCCCCTCATCTCAGTCCTAAATGGCTTACCCCTTATCCTTAGACTGTGACCCCTGATTCTGGACTTCCCCAACATCGGGAACATTCTTCCTGCATCTAACCTGTCCAATCCCGTCAGAATTTTGTATGTTTCTATGAGATTCCCTCTCATTCTTCTAAATTCCAGTGAATATAAGTCTAGTCGATCCAGTCTTTCTTCATATGTCAGTCCTGCAATGCCGGGAATCAGTCTGGTGAACCTTCACTGCACTCCCTCAATAGCAAGAATGTCCTTCCTCAAATTAGGAGATCAAAACTGTACACAATACTCAAGGTGTGGTCTCACCAAGGCCCTGTACAACTGCAGTAAGACCTCCCTGCTCCTAGACTCAAATTCTCTCGCTATGAAGGCCAACATGCCATTTGCTTTCTTTACCGCCTGCTGTACCTGCATGCCTACTTTCAATGATTGATGTACCATGAAACCCAGGTCTCATAGCGTGGCCTTCACCAGATTTACAGGGAGAATAGATGCAAAAACCTTGTGTATGTCTAGACAGATAAATATGGGCTTATTTTTTTAAACTAACGACAACCTGAATTTTGGACTAATTTTGATTGAAATCTTAGGCTCCGTTCTCATACCTCACAATCAGCGGCACATGTGAACCAGCTGTGCAGCTCACACACATCTTTGAATCTCTATTGGACAGCATTTGAGCTTCTGGTTGACTGTGTTTTGTGGCGAGGATTATCATGAATTAGTGCTGCTTATATTATCCTGTTATAGCAGAAAGACACAGCTTGTCAATATCCTTCACTTCCCTTGCTGGATGAGTGGGTCCGTCCTGACGAGGGATGATTGCAGCAAACAATGTCACTAACATACTGTAAGCAGTGCAGATAAGCAGGTGCAATCACATAGAGTGCCATGCACATATACAAAACATTGCTGCAGACTAAACTCTGCAGAAACTGGAACTTCTGACTCACAGCCAAAAGTCCACTTGACTCAAGAAATACCACTTTGCAACAACTTACATTTTTCATCATCTTTATTGGCAGTCCCTCGGAATCGAGGAAGACTTGCTTCCACTCTTAAAATGAGTCCTTAGGTGGCTGAACCACAGTCCCTGTCACAGGTGGGACAGATAGTCGTTGAGGGAAGGGGTGGGTGGGACTGGTTTGCCGCACGCTCATTCCGCTGCCTGCGCTTGATTTCTGCATGCTCTCGGCGATGAGACTCGAGGTGCTCAGCGCCCTCCCGGATGCACTTCCTCCACTTAGGGCGGTCTTTGGCCAGGGACTCCCAGGTGTCAGTGGGGATGTTGCACTTTTTCAGGGAAGTTATAGCGCCTTTAATGTGGTAAAATCATCTCAAAGTGCTTCACAGGAGTGTTATCAGATAGACATTGATATGTCCTTACTAAACAGTATAAATGCACACAAGGTCCATACTTGAGAGAAGGTCACTCTGTGACCAGTTACCTTTATTACCAAGACCTCAAGAGACTGAAGGTGGGTGGAGCTTCCCCTTTTATACTGGAAAGTCCAGGTTAGGAGTGTCTCCCACAAGTTCGCCCCCTGTGGTCAATGTTCTCAAGGTGTACAACTTAGGTCAGCTTATACATGGGTTACAATGATAGTTGAATACATGACAGACACCCAGCCACATGAGGAAATATTAGGACAGGTGACCAAAAACTTGGTCAAAGAGGTAGGCTTTAAGGAGTGTCTAAAAGGAAGAGAGAGAAAGGTAGAGAGGTGGAGTGGCTTAGGGAGAGAATTCCAAGCGCATAGGGGTTTGGCAGCTGAAGGTATGGCCGCCAATGGCGAGGTGAAGGAAATTGGGAATGCACATGAAGCAAGAATTGGAGGAGGCAAGAGATCTCAGAGAGTGGTAGAGCTGGAGGAAGTTGCAGAGATGGAGATGGGCGAGGCCATGGAAGGTTTTGAAAACAAGGACAAGAATTTTCAATTCGAGGCATTGATGGACCGGGAGCCAATCTTGGTCAGCGAGCGCTGGGGTCATGTAACAGTGCGTGGTGAGATGTAAATAAAGTAATACATCTCTTTTCCAGGCTAAAAGTCCCACGTTTCTCCAACATTTCCTGAAAACTCAGACCCCGAACACCAGGGATCTGTCTTGTGGCTCTTCTCCACTAGGCTTCCCACTGTAATGGCAAACATTTAAAGATCACATGGATGAACTTCAGCAATTGTACATCCCTGTCTGGAGTAAAAATAAAACTGGGAAGGTGGCTCAACCATGGCTATCAAAGGAAATTAAGGATGGTGTTAAAGCCAAGAAAGAGGCATATCAATTGGCGAGAAAAAGCAACAAACCTGAGGACTGGGAGAAATTTAGAATTCAACAGAGGAGGACTAAGGGTTTAATTAAGAGGGGGAAAATAGAGTACGAGAGGAAGCTTGCAGGGGATATAAAAACTGACTGCAAAAGCTTCTATAAATATGTGAAGAGAAAAAGATTAGTAAAGTCAAACGTAGGTCCCTTGCAGTTGGATTCAAGTGAAATTATAATGGAGAACAAAGAAATGGCAGAGCAATTTAGCCAATACTTTGGTTCTGTCTTCACGAAGGAAGATACAAATAACCTTCCGAAGGTACTAGGGAGAAGGAGGAACTGAAAGATATCCTTATTAGCCGGGAAATTGTGTGAGGGAAATTGATGGGATTGAAGACCGATAAATCCCCGGGGCCTGATAGTCTGCATCCCAGAGTGCCCAAGGAAGGGGCCCTAGAAATAGTGGATGCATTGGTGATCATTTTCCAACAGTCGATCGACTCTGGATCAGTTCCCATGGACTGGAGGCTAGCTAATGTAACACCACTTTTTTAAAAAGGAGGGAGAGAGAAAACGGGTAATTATAGACCAGTTAGCTTGACATCAGTCGTGGGGAAAATGTTGGAATCAATTATTAAGGATGAAATAGCAGCGCATTTGGAAAGCAGTGACAGGATCGGTCCAATGCCAGCATGGATTTGTGAAAGGGAAATCATGCTTGACAAATCTTCTGGAATTTTTTGAGGATGTAACTAGTAGAGTGGACAAGGGAGAACCGGTGGATGTGGTGTATTTGGACTTTCAAATGGCCTTTGACAAGATCCCACATAAGAGGTTGGTGTGCAAAATCAAAGCACATGGTATTGGGGGTAATGTACTGGATGGAGAATTGGTTGGCAGACAGGAAGCAGAGAGTCGGGATAGACGGGTCCTTTTCGGAATGGGAGGCAGTGACTAGTGGAGTGCCACAGGGCTCAGTGCTGGGACTCCAGCTCTTTACATTGTAGATTAATGATTTGGATGAAGGAATTGAATGTTATATCTCCAAGTTTACAGATGACACTAAACTGGATGGTGGTGTGAGCTGTGAGGAGGGTGCTAAGAGGCTGCAGGGTGATTTGGACAGGTTAGGTGAGTGGGCAAATGCATGGCAGATGCAGGATAATGTGGATAAATGTGAGATTATCCACTTTGGTGGCAAAAACACGAAGGCAGAATATTATCTGAATGGTGGCAGATTAGGAAAAGGGGAGGTGCAACGAGACCTGGGTGTCATGGTTCATCAGTCCCTGAAAGTGGGCACGCAGGTACAGCAGGCGGTAAAGAAGGCAAATGGTATGTTGGCCTTCATAGCTAGGGGATTCGAATTTTAAAGCAGGAAGGTCTTACCGCAGTTGTACAGGGCCTTAGTGAGGCCTCACCTGGAATATTGTGTCTCCTAGTCTGAGGAAGGACGTTCTTGCTATTGAGGGAGTGCAGCGAAGGTTCACCAGACTGATTCCAGGGATGGTTGTGCTGTCATATGAGGAAAGACTGGATCAACTGGGCCTTTAGTGTGCTGACATGGATTGAGAACTGGTTGTCAGACAGGAAGCAAAGAGTAGGAGTAAATGGGGACTTTACAGAATGGCAGGCAGTGACTAGTGGGGTGCCGCAAGGTTCTGTGCTGGGGCCCCAGCTGTTTACACTGTATATTAATGATTTAGACGAGGGGATTAAATGTAGTATCTCCAAATTTGCGGATGACACTAAGTTGGGTGGCAGTGTGAGCTGCGAGGAGGATGCTAAGAGGCTGCAGAGCGACTTGGATAGGTTAGGTGAGTGGGCAAATGCGTGGCAGATGAAGTATAATGTGGATAAATGTGAGGTTATCCACTTTGGTGGTAAAAACAGAGAGACAGACTATTATCTGAATGGTGACAGATTAGGAAAAGGGGAGGTGCAACGAGACCTGGGTGTCATGGTACATCAGTCATTGAAGGTTGGCATGCAGGTACAGCAGGCGGTTAAGAAAGCAAATGGCATGTTGGCCTTCATAGCGAGGGGATTTGAGTACAGGGGCAGGGAGGTGTTGCTACAGTTGTACAGGGCCTTGGTGAGGCCACACCTGGAGTATTGTGTACAATTTTGGTCTCCTAACCTGAGGAAGGACATTCTTGCTATTGAGGGAGTGCAGCGAAGGTTCACCAGACTGATTCCCGGGATGGCGGGACTGACCTATCAAGAAAGACTGGATCAACTGGGCTTGTATTCACTGGAGTTCAGAAGAATGAGAGGGGACCTCGTAGAAACGTTTAAAATTCTGACGGGGTTAGACAGGTTAGATGCAGGAAGAATGTTCCCAATGTTGGGGAAGTCCAGAACCAGGGGACACAGTCTAAGGATAAGGGGTAAGCCATTTAGGACCGAGATGAGGAGGAATTTCTTCACCCAGAGAGTGGTGAACCTGTGGAATTCTCTACCACAGAAAGTTGTTGAGGCCAATTCACTAAATATATTCAAAAAGTAGTTAGATGAGGTCCTTACTACTAGGGGAATCAAGGGTTATGGTGAGAAAGCAGGAATGGGGTACTGAAGTTGCATGTTCAGCCATGAACTCATTGAATGGCGGTGCAGGCTAGAAGGGCCGAATGGCCTACTCCTGCACCTATTTTCTATGTTTCTATGTTTCTATGTTTCTATGTTTATTCACTGGAGTTTAGAAGGATGAGAGGGGATCTCATAGAAACATATAAGATTCTGACGGGACTGGACAGGTTAGATGCGGGAAGAATGTTCCCGATGTTGGAGAAGTCCAGAACCTGGGGACAAAGTCGTAGGATAAGAGGCAGGCCATTTAAGACTGAGATGAGGAGAAACTTCTTCACTCAGAGAGTTGTTAACCTGTGGAATTCCCAGCCGCAGAGAGTTGTTGATGCTAGTTCACTGGATATATTCAAGAGGGAGTTAGATATGGCTCTTACGGTTAAGGGGATCAAGGGGTATGGAGAGAAAGCAGGAAAGGGGTACTCAGGGATTGATCAGCCATGATCTTATTGAATGGTGGTGTAGACTCGAAGGACCGAATGGCCTACTCCTGCACCTATTTTTCTATGTTTATATGTTTCTATGCTTCTCTGTTTGTTGACAGAATGTCAGCAAGACTGGCAAGACAGTATCCATTGGCCACCTCAAGTTACCCTGAGCGGGTGATGGTGGACCTTGGACCTCATCTCGATAATCTCGGTGAGCTGCCGGCGATTGTCACGTGTCCTCGTACAGCTCTCCCTTGTGCAGGATTGAATTTCCGGCCACCTGCCTCTCCAGCAGCATTCTCAGGCAAAAACCCAGAGGGGGAAGACCGCAGGGGAGGAGGGCGTGCTGCTGATGGCGGCCGATGGCTACCCTCGGGTGGGCTGTGTAACATCGAGGCATTGACCACACTCAATCAGCTCCGTTGGGCGGGCCACATTGTCCGCATGCCCGACACAAGACTCCCAAAGCAAATGCTCTACTCGGAACTCCTACACGGCAAGCGAGCCCCAGGTGGGCAGAGGAAACATTTCAAGGACACCCTCAAAGCCTCCTTGATAAAATGCAACATCCCCACCGACACCTGGGAGTCCCTGGCCAAAGGCTGCCCTAAGTGGAAGAAGAGCATCCGGGAGGGCGCTGAGCACCTCGAGTCTCGCCACCACGGGCATGCAGAAATCAAGTGCAGGCAGCGGAAGGAGCGTGCGGCAAACCTGTCCCACCCACCTTTTCCTTCAACGACTGTCTATCCCACCTGTGACAGAGACTGTAATTCCCATATTGGACTGTTCAGTCACCTAAGAACTCACTTTAGAGTGGAAGCAAGTCTTTCTTGCTTTTGAGGGACTGCCTATGATGAAGTAACCGGGTGGAGCATACCTGCTGCTTCTGGCTTTGCATCAAAATTGAAAAATGTGTTTCTTTACTTTTCCTTTTTTGGTGGTGGCCACTTGCCAGGCCACGTGCACACCAGCGAAATATTCAGCCCAGTGCCCGTTCTGTTCGGGGCAGTCTAATTTTCCTAAAATGGCCGTTAGGTCCCTCATTAGCACATGCAAGGTGCCTAACTTTTAGTTGACGCCCCGGACACCTGAAAAATGGCTCGACCCAATCGCGGGTCTGATTTAGAAAATAAGAACATAAGAAATAGAAGCAGGAGTACGCCATACGGCCCCTCGAGCCTACTCTGCTATTTAATCCGATCGTGGCTGATCCGGTCATGAACTCAGGTCCATTTCCCTGCCCGCTCCCCATAACCCCTTATTCCCTTATCAGTTAAGAAACTGTCTATCTCTGTCTTAAATTTATTCAATGACCCAGCTTCCACAGCTCTCTGAGGCAGCGAATTCCACAGATTTACAACCCTCTGAGACAAGAACTTCTTTCAGGCATTCTTGGGGCATAGGACTTTGGTCCCCAAAATTGGCCCTCGTTGAGCTCGATTTACGGGCGCAATGCAGTCCAATTTCTCGGCCGATATGTCCAAGTCAGGATGCTGTGTGACTTGGAGTGGGACCTGGAGGTGATGGTGTTGCTGTGATATTGCTGTTCTTGCTGTAGAGGTCTCAGGGCAGAGTGGTGCTGTCGAAGTAAATCTGTGAGCATGGCCTCATCTACTGCAGCCTCAGTGCTGAATGCCTCCCCATAATGATTCGGCCTCATTCTCTCACAGCTTAAGTAACCACTCACTGATTTTAGAGTTGCAGGATTCCACCTGACGACTCACCCGGGAATTCACTCGGCTCTCTTAACCCCGTCCTCAATTCAAAACCCATGCAACCAGCACAATTCAGCTCGCTTTAATGAACCTTGCAGTCATTCTACTTATTTATAAAAACTAACAGCCCAATCTTTACAATCCTCACACAGCCTCCAATTGCATTAACAAACCACAACCATCTTCCATTTGGGCCAAACTTCACAGCACAAGTTCAGTCTCAGCATTTTATTCAGTTTAACCATGATTGATGCCCACAGATCTCTGACGGTAGATAAGGTGGTTAAGAAGGTGTTATGTATGCAAACCTCACCAATGTGTAAGACTGCCACCAGGGGGCATACCTGTGGGAGACCTAAGGGTCACCTGTGCACCCTGGGCAAGCACGTATAAAAGGCTTTGCTGCTTCCTCACTTTGGAGTTACATTCAAGAGACCAAAGTCAGAATGGTTTGAGCTTACAAAACAGTCTTGTGGAGTTATTCTGAACATAACGAAGGCATATGGAATTTTTGCCTTTATTAGCTGAGGCATAGAATAAAAGAGCAGTGAGGTTATGCTTGAACTGTGTAAAACATTAGTTAGGCCACAGCTTAAGTACTGCGTGCAGTTCTGGTCACCAAATTACAGGAAAGATGTGATTGCACTAAAGAGGGTACAGAGGAGATTTACGAGGGTGTTGTCTGGGCTGGAGAAGTTTATCTATGAGGAAAGATTGGAGATGCTGGGTCTGTTTTCTCTGGAACAGAGGAGGCTGAGGGGAGACCTTATTGAGATGTATAAAATTATGAGGGGCATAGATAGGGTGGATAGGAAGGACCTATTTCCCATGGCAGAGAGGTCAACAACCAGGGCGCATAGATTTAAAATAATTGGGAGGAGGTTTAGAGGGGATTTGAGGAGAAAGGTTTTCACCCAGTGGGTGATGCAGGTCTGGAACTCAGTGCCTGAAAGGATGGTAGAGGCAGAAACCCTGACCACATTTAAAAGTACTTGGATGTGCACTTGAAGTGCCGTAACCTGCAGGGCTACGGACCAAGAGCCGGAAAGTGGGATTAGGCTGGATGGCCTCCTTCTGTGCTGTAAATTTCTATGATTCTATGATTGACAATTTACACATTCACAAAAAGGGAAATGACAGCCTTGCAAATAAATATGATGTGTACCTGCAGGACTTCGAACACGATGAGGGAAAAATGTGGTTATGATCTGGAATGCATTGCCTGAAAGGGTGGTGGAAGCAGATTCATCAGTAACTTTCAAAAGGAAATTGGATAAATACAGTAACTGAAAAGGAAACATCTGCAGAGCTATGGGGAAAGAGCAGAGATGTGGGACTAATTGGGACAGCTCTTTCAAAGAGCCGGCATAGGCACGATGGGCCGAATGGTCTCCTTCTGTGCTGTATGATCCTATGAAATCTCCTCTTTGCTTCCTCAAAGTTAGCTTACCACATTCAAGTTAAATAAAGTTGAATGTTCGGCGTGTCAAATGGAAGACCTTGGCCATCAATGACTGCGGCACCTTTGCCGGAGGGGCTCAACTAATCTTTCATGCTGCCATGAATGTTTTGAATAGGTTGTAGCTCTGAGAATGAGAGCTTAGTTTTGATAACAGAGAGAGCCATAATTTAATTTTAACTTTTATGTAACCACTCATGAGGTCTTGTTTTTCTTGTCATTTTCAGGATAAAATGAAAAAAAGAAATAAAAATACTCAAATTACTTTTCAGACAAGTGCTATAAAAATAGACAGCTAAAGTAGCAGGTAGAAACTGTAATGGGGAAAATGTATCATCAGGTAGGCAGCTGAAGCAATCCACAAATAGTAGCATACAGCAGACACAGGAGCGGCAAACAGTGCTAAGTGTTTGATGCAATTATTCTCCTTGACAAATTTTTACACAGGAAAATCTAAGCTTAGCTCACTGCACTCAGGCTCTGGCACTTGACAGATTTCTGAGTTTGATCGGATTAAATTGAAATATCTCCCTCCTCCTCCTCATCCTCTTCCTCTGTCTCCTCCTCCTACACTTCCTCATCCTCTTCCTCATCCTCTTCCTCCTCCTCTGTCTCCTCCTCTTCTCCTCCTCTGTCTCCTCCTCTTCCTCATCCTCGTCCTCATCCTCTTCCTCATCCTCTTCCTCCTCCTCTGTCTCCTCCTCTTCTCCTCCTCTGTCTACTCCTCTTCCTCATCCTCTTCCTCATCCTCTTCCTCATCCTCTTCCTCATCCTCCTCTGACTCCTCCTCCTCCTCGTCCTCTTCCTCATTCTCTTTCTCCTCCTCTTCCTCCTCCTCTTCCTCTTAGAAACATAGAAACATAGACATTTGCAGCACAGAAGGAGGCCATTCCGGCCCATCGTGTCCGCGCCGGCCGACAAAGAGCAGCCCTAAAAGTTACATACAAAGCTATGAACAGTGACGGAAAGGCAAAGAGCACCCAGCCCCACACAACTGCGACACCCCCAATACTGAAACATTCTACACTCCATCCCAACCAGAGCCATGTGATCTCCTGGGAGAGGCAAAAAAAACAAATAAAAACCCAGGCCAATTTAGGGAGAAAAAATCTGGGAAAATTCCTCTCCGACCCATCCAGGCGATCGAAATTAGTCCAGGAGATCACCCTGACCGTTTCTATTCCCTGCAGTGCTTACCATTACATCTGCGCCGTTCAACAAAAGGTCATCCAGTTTAATCCCAATTACCAGCTCTAGGTCCGTAACCCTGCAGGTTCCATTATTTGTTCCATTAACATAACACAACATTACGGGGCAGGTCCAAACAGTAAACATGGTCCATGTGGAATAGTTGCCACTGGGCCTTCAAGTAGCAAAGCAGTGAAGTAGCCATGCAACTAACTGAACCCGGAGCAAGACGGCCCGCCCTCCTCCACCGTCGTGCTCCGGGTTCAGTTAGTTGCATGGTTTCCTCGTACTCATCCTCCTCCTCCTCCTCCTCCTCATCTGCATCTTCCTCATCATCATCAGCCAAACTCACCTCTGGTGGGTCTTCTACTACCAGCTACCAACTGTTTGCTGATGATACAAAGATGGGTGGGAAATCAAATTCTGAGGAGGACACAAAAAATCTGCAAAGGGATATTGACAGGCAAAATGTGTGGGCAAAAATTTGGCAGATGGAGTATAATGTGGGAAAATGTGAGGTTATCCACTTTGGCAGAAATAATAAAAAAGCAAATTGTAATTTAAATGGAGAAAAATTGCAAATGCTGCAGTACAGATGGGCCTGGGGGTCCAAGTGCATGCAACACAAAATGTTAATGTTATATCTGTGGACTTGTATTTATGCTGTACAGCCACCAGAGGGCTCATTCTCCGGACTCCCAAGGGATCTCATAATCCCTTGGGAGCACAGGTATTTAAGAAGGCATCACAGGTTGGAGAGGCACTCTGGAGACCTGCAATAAAAGACAAAGGTCACACTTTACTTTACGCTCACAGTGTTCAGTCTGACTCTTTCTCCTTACACAACAACTGGCGACGAGATACAGATAGCGAACCCAAAGATGCAGAGAACAGTGGGCATCCTGGAGAAATTTTCAGAGGGAGATGATTGGGAAACTTTTGTGGAGCGACTCGACCAATACTTTGTGGCCAACGAGCTAGATGGGGAAGAGAGCACTGCAAAACGTAGAGCGATCCTCCTCACCGTCTGTGGGGCACCGACGTATGGCCTCATGAAGAATCTGCTCACTCCAGTGAAACCCACAGAGAAATTGTACGATGATTTGTGCACACTGGTCCAAGAGCATTTGAACCCGAAGGAAAGCATTCTGATGGTGAGGTACCGGTTCTACACCTACAAAAGGTTCTGACGGCCAGGAAGTGGTGAGTTATGTCGCCGAGCTAAGACACCTTGCAGGACATTGCGAATTTGAAGGACATTTGGAGCACATGCTGAGAGACTTTTTCGTACTTGGCATTGGCCACGAAACGATACTTTGCAAACTTTTGACTGTAGAGACCCCAACCTTGAGTAAGGCCAAAGCGATAGCCCAGGCGTTCATTGTCACCAGTGACACTACGAAGCAAATCTCTCAGCACACGAGTACTGCTACAAGTACTGTGAACAAAGAGATGTTGTTTTCGAATCGTAACATACAGGCAGGTCACACATACCTGCACCTACACGTCCGCAGATGTCTCAGAGTCCACCATAAAATGTGATGAATGCAAGGCCATTAACCCCTTGTTGGCATTGAGGGGGTGATCATTGTTTCCATTCATGCCGATTCAAAGGGTACATTTGCAAAGGCTGTAGAACAATGCAACACCTCCAACGAGTGTGCAGACGAGCTGCTAATCCTGCTAAACCTGCAAACCACCAGTTGCAGAGGAGGACAGATCCACGGAGGATCACGACGAACCAGAGCCTCAGATAGAGGAGGCAGAGGTACATGGGGTACACACATTCACCACGAATTGTCCCCCGATAATGCGGAATGTTGAACTAATTGGACTCCCGGTGTCAATGGAGCTGGACACGGGCGCAAGCCAGTCCATCATGGACAAAAAGACTTCTGAAAGATTGTGGTGCAACAAGGCCTCAAGGACAGTCTTAACTTCAAGTCACACGAAACTAAGAACTTACATAATTGACAGTGTCACCGTAAAGATCTCCTACGATGGAGCGGTGCACAAGCTACCACGCTGGGTGGTACCAGGCGATGGTCCCACGCTGCTCGGCAGGAGCTGGCTGGGAAAGATACGCTGAAACTGGGATGACATCCGAGCACTATCGCCAGCTGACAACACTTTGTGCACCCAGGTCTTAACCAAATTTCCTTCGCTGTTCGAACCAGGCATCGGGAAATTCCAAGGAGCAAAAGTGCAGATGCATCTAGTTCCGGGGGCATGACCCATCCATCACAAGGCGAGAGCAGTACCGTATATGATGAGAGAAAGGGTAGAGATCGAGCTAGACCGGCTACAAAGAGAGGGTATCATCTCACTGATCGAGTTCAGCGAGTGGGCCAGTCCTATTGTCCCAGTCCTCAAGGGAGACGGCACCGTCAGAATCTGTGGCGTTTCCAAAGTTACTATCAATCATTTCTCCCTGCAGGACCAATACCCACTACCAAAAGCCGACCACCTCTTTGCAACGCTGGTGGGAGGCAAGACGTTCACGAAGCTGGATCTGACTTCAGCCTACATGACGCAGGAACTGGAGGAATCATTGAAGGCCCTCACCTGCATCAACACGCACAAAGGTCTTTTTGTTTATAACAGATGCCCGTTTGGAATCCGATCAGCGGCGGCGATATTCCAGAGAAACATGGAATGTTTACTGAAGTCGGTCCCGCACACCGTAGTCTTCCAGGACGACATCTTGGTCACAGGTCGGAACACAGTCGAGCATCTGAAGAACCTGGAGGAGGTTCTTAGTTGACTCAACTGCGTGGGGCTCAGGTTAAAATGCTCAAAGTGCGTTTTCCTGACACCTGAAGTGGAGTTCCTGGGAAGGAGGATTGCGGCAGATGGCATCAGGCCCACCAACGCGAAGACGAAGGCAATCGAGAACGCACCGAGGCCACAGAACATGATGGAGCCGCGGTCATTTCTGGGACTCTTGTACTACTTTGGTAACTTCTTACTGGGTCTCAGCACACTGCTAGAACCACTACATGTCTTACTACGGAAAGGAGGCGAATGGGTTTGGGGCAAAAGCCAAGAAAATGCCTTTGTAAAAGCGAGAAAATTGTTATGCTCAAACAAATTGCTTGTGTTGTATGATCCATGTAAGCATTTGGTACTAGCATGTGATGCGTCGTCATATTGTCGGATGTGTATTACAACAAGCTAATGATTTCGGGGAACTGCAACCGGTTGTTTATGCATCCAGGGGTCTGTCTAAGGCCGAGAGAGCCTACAGCATGATTGAAAAGAAGCGTTAGCGTGTGTCTATGGGGTAAAGAAAATGCATCAATACCTGTTTGGGCTAAAATTTGAATTGGAAACTGACCATAAGCCACTTATATCCCTGTTTTCTGAGAGTAAAGGAATAAATACCAACGCTTCGGCCTGCATCCAGAGATGGGCGCTCATGTTGTTCGCATACAACTAAGCCATCTGCCACAGGCCAGGCACAGAAAACTGCACCGATGCTCTCAGTAGGCTGCCATTGCCATTGGGGTGGAAATGGCGCAGCCCACAGATCTAGCCATGGTTATGGAAGCATTTGAGAGTGAAAAATCACCCATCACTGCCCGGCAGATCAAAACCTGGACACGCCAGGACCCCTTATTATCTGTAGACAAAAGCTATGTGCTTCACGGGAGCTGGTCCAGTGTCCCAGTGGAAATGCAGGAAGAGATAAAGCCGTTCCAGTGGCGCTAAGATGAAATGTCTATACAGGCAGATTGCTTTCTGTGGGGCAATCGAGTAGTGGTCCCCAAGAAGGGCAGATACACCTTCATCAATGACCTCCACCGAACCCACCCAGGCATCGTAATGTTGAAAGCGATAGCCAGATCCCACGTGTGGTGGACCGGTATTAATGCAGACTTAGAGTCCTGCGTTCACAGGTGTAATACATGCTCGCAGTTAAGCAATGTACCCAGGGAGGCGCCGCTAAGTTTATGGTTTTGGTCCTCCAAACTGTGGTCTCGGGTACTCGTCGACTATGCAGGCCCGTTCTTGGATAAAATGTTCCTTGTGGTTGTGGACGCATACTCCAAGTGGATTGAATGTGAGATAATGTCGGCTAATACGTCCGCTGTCACCACTGAAAGCCTGTGGGCCATGTTTGCCACTCACGGCTTACCCGAAGTACTGGTGAGCGACAACGGGCCATGTTTGACCAGTGCTGATTTCAAAGAATTCATGACCCGTAATGGGATCAAACATGTCACATCTGCCCCGTTTAAACCAGCGTCCAATGATCAGGCAGAGAGAGCAGTGCAAACCATCAAGCAAGGCTTGAAGAGGGTAACTGAAGGCGCACTGCAGACTCGCCTATCCAGAGTCCTGCTTAGCTACCGCACAAGACCACACTCACTCACTGGGATCCCACCTGCTGAACTGCTCATGAAAAGAGCACTTAAGACAAGGCTCTCGTTAGTTCACCCTGATCTACAGGAACAGGTAGAGAGCAGGCTGCTTCAACAAAGTGCATACCATGATAGCGCAAATGTGTGACGTAAGATTGAAATCAATGATCCTGTATTTGTATTAAATTATGGGCAAGGTCCCAAGTGGCTTCTTGGCACTGTCGTGGCCAAAGAGGGGAGCAGGGTGTTTTGGGTCAAACTTTCAAATGGACTCTTTTACCGGAAACACTTGGACTAAATCAAACTCAAATTCACAGATTATCCTGAGCAACCCACCTTGGATCCTACCTTTTTTGATCTCCCAACATACACACCAGTAGCAACCGACACCATGGTTGACCACGAAGCAGAACCCATCATCCACAGCAGCCCAGCAAGGCCAGCTGCACAGCAGCCCAGCGAGGGCCCAACAAATGATTCAACAACACCAGCTTTCACACTGAGACGATCAACCAGGGCAAGACGGGCCCCAGATCGACTCACATTGTAAATAGTTACACTATTGACTTTGGGGGGGAATGTTTTCATATATGTGGACTTGTATTTACTCTGTACAGCCACCAGAGGGCTCATTCCCCAGAGTCTCAAGGGATCCCATAATCCCTTGGGCGCAGAGGTATTTAAGAAGGCTTCACAGGTTGGAGAGGCACTCTGGAGACCTGCAATAAAAGACTGTCACAATTTACTTTGAGCTCATAGTGTTCAGTGTGACACTTTCTCCATACACTACAGTTAGTATGCAGGTACAGCAAGTAATCAGGAAGGCAAAAGGACTGTTGGCCTTTATTCCAAGGGGGATAGACTATAAAAGCCGAGAAGTCCTGCTACAACTGTACAGGGTATTGGTCAGGCCACACCAGGAGTACTGCTTACAGTTTTGGTCTCGTATTTAAGGAAGGATATACTTGCATTGGAGGCTGTTCAGAGAAGGTTCACTAGGTTGCTTCCGAAGATGAGGAGTTGACTTATGAAGAAAGGTTGTGTAGGTTGGGCCTATACTCATTGGAGTTCAGAAGAATGAGAGCTGATCTGATTGAAACTTATGAGGGGACTCGACAAGGTGGATGCAGAGAAGATATTTTTACTCATAGGGGAATCTAGAACGAGGGGACATAGTTGTAGAATAAGGGGCCACTATTTAAAACTGAGAAGAGGAGAAATTTCTTCTCTCAGAGGGTTTTATATCTATGGAATTCTCTGCCCCAGAGAGCTGTGGAGGCTGGATAATTGAATATATTTAAGGCAGAGATGGACAGAATTTTGAGCGATAAGGGAGTAAAGGGTTATGGGGAGCGGGCAGGGAAGTGGAGCCGAGTCCATGATCAGATCAGCCATGATTTTATTGAATGGCGGAGCAGGCGCGAGGGGCCAAGTGACCTACTCCTGCTCCTATTTCTTATGTTCTTATGTTCTTATGTTCATTAAGAGGCAATGGGTAGAGAAGTCATCCTTCATCCTTTTTATGGATTGTGAACCCCCCCTCACACAGACTACAAGACTTTGAGACTGGCCACATGCATGAAAGACTTCACAATATCTCCGAGATTTATGTTGGAAAGATAGGAGGCATACACCCTGACGATGCTGGTTAGGTTGTTGAACTTTTTTCTGCATTGTGTCCCAGTTATGGGAACATTGCCCCCGAACTTGGTGCGAGCTAAGGCCTGCCTGTTTCTCGGTGGTCCCCAGGCGGAACGTGAGTTTTTGCAGCTCGCTGCCGCCGGAGCCAGTCGGGCGTGACTTTAATCACGCTTCTGTCGGCAGGCAGCGGGAGTCGGCGGGCGGGAGCGGGCATGAGCGGGCGGCTGCAGCAGGGGGCAGTGGGTACAGGTCTCTCGACTCGGCAAACATCGGAGGCCATGCACCACGCAAGCGTGAAATTTCACATTTTTTTTGTCGTTTCTTGTGGCTGATGACATCACTTTTGCCGCGATTGGGGCTGAGGGCTCAGCTGCGTATGCGCAGATAACCTTGTTACTCACTTGCACCTGCCAGTTGTAGAGTGGTTTAATTTAGAGAGAGAGAAGCGACATTATCATCAGACATCCATCTTAAATGCTCTCATTGTCATGTTTGTAACCACAATGTAACACCACTGTATTACTGTATACACTCAACACAGGTGCACACCTTGACCACAGGGGGTGAACTTGTGGGAGACACTCCTTACCTGATCACTCAGGTATCTCAAGGGAGGTCCCACGTAGGGTCATCACTTCTGGAGTGCTGTAATAAAGAGTTAAGGTCACAGAGTGGCCTTGTCCCTGGAATGTGCCTCGTGTGGTTTCATGCTGTAGAGTAAGGACTTTACACTCATGAGTGAAAGAAAAGCTTCCAAGAAGTCTAATGGAGGGAGGCTTAGAGCTCCCTGGTTTACTGAGGATGAGCTGGAGGCACTTGTCTCAGAGGTGGAGTGCCGTAATAAAGACCTCACCACTCGAATATAGACGCATTTGGCGGGAGGTTGGTGAGGCCACGTCCTCAGTGGGCATTACTGTGCGGGATGGAGATCAGTGTCAGAAATGATGGAATGATATGGTTGCATCAGCAAGGGGATGTAAACATCTTATTGATGCACTCCCGTACTACTCAAAAAGGTTCTGTGGCCGTTGTGTGTGGGTGTGTTGCATGTGCAAAAGGGGTCAAGGCTGCAAATTTTATTTCTGCAGAGGAAATGAACAGCCAACACATCAAAGCAGAGTGGCAGGCGAGGCGGCCCACCAGATGTCATCGAGGTGACTAACATAGAGCAGCGTGCATTGGCGTTAGTGGGTGACCACCCCCGTGCCACCACACATGGTGGTGCCGATCCCGTGATAGAGGGTGGTAAGTTTAAATGACTCACTGGTCTGTGTGACACTCATGTCATTGCAGGTCATGTAATGTATTGTCAAATGCGATTTAATGCACTGTCTGTCAGCCGTTCATGGTGCGGTGTTGTATCGAAGGTAGTCCATGAAGTAAGAATGTGAAATGTGAACTCGGTGGATGCGGGCGGTACATTGACCAGGGTCGGGGCCAGTGTCTGTTGCACAGACCTCCTGGGCAATTTCTTTTCATAATAGCTTGAAGATTGGTGGCAGCGGTCTTGATCCCCCAGCCAGATGGAGTGAGGACCACCTCCTCTCCACAGCATGCACGAAGGCTGCAGAAGCCTCATGAGAAAAGGGTCTGTCATACTGCCTTTCCTCCTGTAGTGTCCCTGCACCTTGTTACAAATTCACACGAGGCATGGATATATCAGACACAGCCACTCTGTGACCTTCACTTTATTGAAGTCATTGCAAGATGGTGAAATACATGACACCTCCTGCTGCTCCTTCTCTGTAAAAGTGACAGAAGTGGAGCGGTTCATAAGCGCATGCGCGCAGGAAGCTGACCCGCCCTGAATTAGCGTTTGCGACCGGGATAAAAGAAAAACGAACTGCGCATGCGCAAAATGGCTGCATATTTTACTGCCTTGAGTTTTGGCTGGGACGCACAAAGTCCATTGTGTAACGCCTGATTTAACGCCAACGCATCTTAACTTTTTGCTGAATCTGCCAGTCAAAGGCACAAACATTGTTCAGGCGTTTTGTTTACTGCCCTGACGCAATTACCGCCCTGAAATCGGAAAAGCCGAAAATCCTGCCCCCCCAAGACTTCACATTTTGCTTACATTGAAATCCATTTAAGAACATAAGAATTAGGAACAGGAGTTGGCCATCTAGCCCCTCGAGCCTGCTCCGCCATTCAACAAGATCATGGCTGATCTGGCCGTGGACTCAGCTCCACTTACCCGCCCGCTCCCCATAACCCTTAATTCCCTTATTGGTTAAAAATCTATCTATCTGTGAGTTGAATACATTCAATGAGCTAGCCTCAACTGCTTCCTTGGGCAGAGAATTCCACAGATTCACAACCCTCTGGGAGAAGAAAATCCTTCTCAACTCGGTTTTAAATTGGCTCCCCTGTATTTTGAGGCTGTGCCCCCTAGTTCTAATCTCCCCGACCAGTGGAAACAAACTCTCTGCCTCTATCTTGTCTATCCCTTTCATTATTTTAAATGTTTCTATAAGATCACCCCTCATCCTTCTGAACTCCAACGAGTAAAGACTCAGTCTACTCAATCTATCATCATAAGGTAACCCCCTCATCTCCGGAATCAGCCTAGTGAATCATCTCTGTACCCCCTCCAAAGCCAGTATATCCTTCTTTAAGTAAGGCGACCAAAACTGCACGCAGTACTCCAGGTGCAGCCTCACCATTACCCTATACAATTCCAGAAGGACCTCCCTGCTTTTGTACTCCATCCCTCTCGCAATGAAGGCCAACATTCCATTCGCCTTCCTGATTACCTGCTGCACCTGCAAACTAACTTTTTGGGATTCATGCACAAGGACCCTCAGGTCCCTCTGCATCTCAGCATGTTGTAATTTCTGCCCATTCAAATAGTATTCCCTTTTTTTTTCCCAAGGTGGATGACCTCACACTTTCCGACATTGTATTCCATCTGCCAAACCTTAGCCCATTCGCTTAACCTATCTAAATCTCTTTGCAGCCTCTCTGTGTCCTCTACACAACCCGCTTTCCCATTAATCTTTGTGTCATCTGCAAATTTTGTTACACTACACTCTGTCCTCTCTTCCAAGTCATCTATGTATATTGTAAACAGTTGTGGTCCCAGCACCGATCCCTGTGGCACACCACTAACCACCGATTTCCAACCCGAAACGGACCCATTTATCCCGACTCTCTGCTTTCTGTTAGCTAGCCAATTCTCTATCCATGCTAATACATTTCCACTGACCCCGCGTACCTTTATCTTCTGCAGTAACCTTTTGTGTGGCACCTTATCGAATGCCTTTTGGAAATCTAAATACATCACATCCATCGGTACACCTCTATCCACCATGCTCATTATATCCTCAAAGAATTCCAGTAAATTAGTTAAACATGATTTCCCCTTCATGAATCCATGCTGCGTCAGTTTGATTGCACTATTCCTATCCAGATGTTCCGCTATTTCTTCCTTAATTATAGTTTCAAGCATTTTCCCCACTACAGATGTTAAACTAACCGGCCTATAGTTACCTGCATTTTGTCTGCCCCCTTTTTTAAACAGAGGCGTTACATTAGCTGCTTTCCAATCCGCTGGTACCTCCCCAGAGTCCAGAGAATTTTGGTAGATTATAACGAATGCATCTGCTATAACTTCCACCATCTCTTTTAATACCCTGGGATGCATTTCATCAGGACCAGGGGACTTGTCTACCTTGCCACAGTTTTGCCCATTCACTTAATCTATCAGTATTCCTTTGCAATTTTATGCTTCCATCTACACTGCTTACAATGCCGCCTATCAGGTCATACGTTGACACAGACTAGTTGTGAAATTCACGATGTCTCCGCAAGATCCTACAAATCCCTTGGGAGGACAGGCGCACCAACATCAGTCCTCATCCAGGCTAACATCCCCAGCAATGAAGCCACTCGATCAGCTCCGCTGGGCAGGCCACATAGTTCGCATGCCAGACACGAAACTCCCGAAGCAAGTGCTCTACGCGAAGCTCCTTCACAGCAAATGAGCCAGAGGTGGGCAGCGGAAACGTTATAAGGACACCCTCAAAGCCTCCCTGATAAACTGCAATATCCCCACTGACACCTGGGAGTCCCTGACCAAAAATCGCCCTAAGTGGAGAAAGTGCATCCGGGAGGGCGCTGAGCACCTCGAGTCTCAACGCCGAGAGCATGCAGAAATCAAGCGCAGGCAGCGGAAAGAGCGTGCAGCAAACCAGTCCCACCCACCCTTTCCCTCAACGACTATCTGTCCCACCTGTGACAGAGTCTGTGGCTCTCGTATTGGACTGTTCAGTCACCAAAGAACTCACTTCAGGAGTGGAGGCAAGTCTTCCTCGATTCTGAGGGACTGCCTATGATGGAACCGAGTGACCTGTTAACTTCAATTTATTAACAACTTGCATTTATATAGTTCTTTTAAAGTAGTCAATATGTCTTCCTTCAGTATAGAAATGCAAGTTGTTGCAGTGCGTAACCTTGAACTTAGTATCGCATCTGAAATGTAACTACATTATTTGCCTTTAAAGGCACCTTTAATTTAAAAAAACTTAATTCCCGATATGTTGGCATTGCTGTCGAGGCCGACATTTATTGCCCCTCCCGAGTTGCCCTCGATACAACTGAGTGGCTCGCTAGTTCATTTCAAAGGGCAGTTAAGAGTCAACCACACGTTGGGGCGGGACTGGCATCACATATGGGCCAGCCTGGGTAAGGACAGCAAGTTTCCTTCCCTAAAGGACATTGGCAAACCAGTTGGAATATTAATTTATCAGCTGTTCTTTCACAATAAAGGGACTGAATTTCCACCGGAGTTTTCCTGATCGTCCGCCATTTACCGCCAGGGCCGCCTGGACAAAGTTATGGGTCAGAGGTTTACCAGACGACCTTGAGGTGCAAGACTTTGGTCCATGAAATTGCGCCTCGTTGCACCTGTTTTTACGCCCGTAAACCTTGCAACAAGGTACAATTTCTACCCAATTTGTTTTATAGGTAGACCTTAATTGAAATAAAATCCACAACATGGTCATAAAAGTTTTATGATAAGATTTGGAAACCGAAGATGATATGATGCCATTTTGTGCAGCATGAGAGCCACATCTTTGTAAGTGGTTCAATTACAGGGTTTATGACAATCTGAAAACAGCTTGCAGAACGTTACCCAGCATTTTCCCATTTGTTACGGCTTTGCATTCAGAGATTTATTGAAATATTACCAACTAATTATTGTAGAGGTTAACTTTTTTTAATTAACCCGCTTGTTAATTATTTATAGCAGCATTAGCTCAGTTTTATCAAACAACTGTTAACTGCTCTGTAATTATAGAGCTTTGTTAACACTGGTGGATTCATTCTCTGCACCACTGCTACCACACGTATCGGGAATTCATGAGCGTGATTCCCTCACTTTCTATCCAAGAGACACCAAAAGCTTGGATACGGGTTTCAGCAGAAAGAACGACTTGCATTTATTTAGCGCCTGTCACAACCACCAGACGTCTCAAAGAGCTTTACAGCCAATGAAGTACATTTTTGGAGTGTGGTGACTGTTGCAATGTGGGAAACATGGCAGCCAATTTGCACACAGCAAGCTCCCACTAACAACAATGTGATAATGGCCAGATAATCTTTTTTTGTTATATAGATTGAGGGATAAATATTGGCCAGGACACCAGGGATAACTCCCCTGCTCTTATTTGAAAGAGTGCCATGGGATCTTTTACATCCACCTGAGAGAGTAGACGGAGCCTCGGTTTAACGCCTCATTCGAAAGATGGCACCTCCAACAGTGCAGTGCTCCCTCAGCACTGCACTGGATTGTCAGCCTAGATTTATGTGTTCAAGTCACTGGAGTGGGACTTGAACCCACAACCTTTTGACTCAGAGGTGAGGGTGCTACCCACTGAGTCACTGTGATGAGTTGTGATGAGAAGATGAGCTGAGGAAAGCTCGGTGGCAGGAGCTATTGGGACGCAACAACACCCTGATGGACTTTTTCAAGGAAAGGGAGGTTGGAAATGGGGCAGTAGTTTGCAAAGAGAGATGGGTCAAGGATGAAATTTTGCCGGGGGCTGGGGGAAGGTGGGTGATGATGACAGATTTGAAAGTGAAATGGACAATACCTGAGGAGAGGGAACCATTTACAATACCAGCTGACATGGGAGCCAGGAAAGGAAGTTGGTTGGTAAGTAGTTTAGTGAGACTATGGTCGAGAGAGTAGGAGGTGAGTCTCGGGGACAAGATGAGCTCAGAGAGGGCATGAGGGAAGATCGGAGAGAAACTAGTGAAAGATGTGAGTTGGCGGCTGGGCAGGAGGGGAACATAGAAACATAGAAACATAGAAAATAGGTGCAGGAGTAGGCCATTCGGCCCTTCGAGCCTGCACCGCCATTCAATGAGTTCATGGCTGAACATGCAACTTCATTACCCCATTCCTGCTTTCTCGCCATACCCCTCGATCCCCCTAGTAGTAAGGACTACATCTAACTCCTTTTTGAATATATTTAGTGAATTGGCCTCGACAACTTTCTGTGGTAGAGAATTCCACATATTCACCACTCTCTGGGTGAAGAAGTTTCTCCTCATCTCGGTACTAAATTGCTTACCCATTATCCTTAGACTGTGACCCCTGGTTCTGGACTTCCCCAACATTGGGAACATTCTTCCTGCATCTAACCTGTCTAACCCCATCAGAATTTTAAACGTTTCTATGAGATCCCCTCTCATTCTTCTGAACTCCAGTGAATACAAGCCCAGTTGATCCAGTCTTTCTTGATATATCAGTCCCGCCATCCCGGGAATCAGTCTGGTGAACCTTCGCTGCACTCCCTCAATAGCAAGAATGTCCTTCCTCAAGTTAGGAGACCAAAACAGTACACAATACTCCAGGTGTGGCCTCACCAAGGCCCTGTACAACTGTAGTAACAACTCCCTGCCCCTGTACTCAAATCCCCTCATTATGAAGGCCAACATGCCATTTGCTTTATTAACCGCCTGCTGTACCTGCATGCCAACCTTCAATGACTGATGTACCATGACAACCAGGTCTCGTTGCACCTCCCCTTTTCCTAATCTGTCACCATTCAGATAATAGTCTGTCTCTCTGTTTTTACCACCAAAGTGGATAACCTCACATTTATCCACATTATACTTCATCTGCCATGCATTTGCCCACTCACCTAACCTATCCAAGTCACTCTGCAGCCTCATAGCATCCTCCTCGCATCTCACACTTAGTGTCATCCGCAAATTTGGCGATACTACATTTAATCCCCTCGTCTAAATTATTAATGTACCAATGTAAACAGCTGGGGCCCCAGCACAGAACCTTGCGGTACCCCACTAGTCACTGCCTGCCATTCTGAAAAGTACTCATTTACTCCTACTCTTTGCGTCCTGTCTGCCAACCAGTTCTCAATCCACGTCAGCACACTACCCCCAATCCCATGTGCTTTAACTTTGCAGATTAATCTCTTGTGTGGGACCTTGTCAAAAGTCTTTGGGGGAGGTTTGGCTTGGTGGGCATGGGGAAGAGAGTGATGCAGCAGGGGCAGCTGAACAGATGCTCGCAATCTTAGCAACAAAGAAGTTATAGAATCATGGAATCATACTTCACAGAAGGAGGCCATTCGGCCCATTGTGCCTCTGTCGGCTCTTTGCTGAAGCTATCCAATTAATCCCACTGCCCTGCTCTATCCCATTGTCCTGTAAATTTTTCCCTTAAGTATTTATCCAATTCCCTACTGAATGTTGCTATTGAATCTGCTTCCACCACCCTTTCAGGCAGCACAAGTTAATGAGCTCCACACACTTGTTGTTCGGGATGAAGGTGGAGGAGGCAGGTGAGTGGGGTCTAAGGAGATGGCTGATAGTGGCAAAGAGAAGCCGGGGATTATCCTGACATTCCAGGATGATTCTGGAGTAGTGAGCAGTTTTAGCAGAGAAGAGCAGGGCCCGATAGTGCTTGATGTAGCCCAGCCAGATCTGGCGATGAATGGCTAAACCAGTTACATAAGAACACGAGAAATACGAGCAGGAGTAGGCCATTTGGCCCTTTGAGCCTGCTCCACCATTCAACAAGATCATGGTCGATCTTCTAACTCAACTCCACCTTCCCGCACTATCCCCATATCTCTTGATTCCCTTAGTTCCCAAAAATGTGTCGACCTCTGTCTTGAATATATTCAATGACTGAGCATCCACAGTTCTCTGGGGTAGAGAATTCCAAAGATTCACAACACTTTGAGTGAAGATATTTCTCCTCATTCTCAGTCCTAAATGGATGACCCCTTATTTTGAGACTTTGACCCCGTGTTCTAAATTCCCCAGCCAGGGAAAACATCTTCTCAGCTTTAACCCTGTCAAGTCCCTGAAGAATGTTATATGTTTCAATGAGATCACCTCTCATTCTTCTAAACTCTAGGGAATATAGGCCTAGTCTACTCAATCTCGCCCCATAGGAAAAACCCCCCATCCCAGGAACAAGTCTAGTGAACCTTTGTTACACTCCCTCTGAGGCAAGTATGTCATTCCTTAGTTAAGGAGACCAGTACTGTGTGCTTTCAACAATGAAATCTGCGTCCCTTGGCCTTAAAGGAGTGAATAAAGGCTGTACCAAGGTGTTGGGGTAAAAAGGAGACTTCGCTCCTTCAAGGTTGACTAACTGCGGTAGTTAATCGACACCTGCCCGTCTGTTGGGGTAAAAAGGAGGCTTCTCTCCCTCAAGGTGGACTAACTGAAATAATTAATCGACACTTCGCCCAGCTTCCCACTGTATAACGACCACGGAAGTAAACAATCGAAACCTCAGGTTTACCGGTTTTATTACAAGCAATGCACGGGAAGGTTCAGTCGTGGAACCTCCAAAATACATGAGTTTTCAAGTAGAACTTATGCAGGTTTTGGAGAGAAGCACCCTCCTACAAAATCATTGATAGGTCTAATTCTAACAGCGAAGTTACATTGATTTGTCGACTCTTATCAAACTGTCTCTGAGTGGTATATGCCCATTTTCTATGGTGCTGTTCCATGACTTGCACTTTGCCACAGTATAACAGACACCTAAACTGGCCTCCTTATCTCTTCCTCAGAGACTTCTGATCAACAACTGCTGATTTTGCTGTTTAAGTATTACAGAGGTTACGGATTCAGTTTAATGCGTTATACTTTGTGCTATACCTACATGTGCAAGTGTTACATACATAGGCCTTGGTGAAGCCTCACCTGGAATATTGTGTTCAGTTTTGGTCTCCTAATCTGAGGAAGGACGTTCTTGCTATTGAAGTAGTGCAGCAAAGGTTCACCAGACTGATTCCGGGGATGGCTGGACGGACATATGAGGAGAGAGTGGATCGACTGGGCCTGTATTCACTTAAAAGGATGAGAGGGGATCTCATAGAAACATATAAAATTCTGACGGGACTGGACAGGTCAGATGCAGGAAGAATGTTCCCGATGTTGGGGAAGTCCAGAACCAGGGGACACAGTCTAACAATAAGGGGTAAGCCATTTAAGACCGAGATGAGGAGAAACTTCTTCACTGAGAGTTGTTAACCTGTGGAATTCCCTACCGCAGAGAGTTGTTGATGCCAGTTCGTTGGATATATTCAAGAGGGAGTTAGATGTGGCCCTTGTGGCTAAAGGGATCAAGGGGTATGGGGTACTGAGGTGAAAGGTCAGCCATGATCTTATTGAATGGTGGTGCAGGCTCGAAGGGCCGAATGGCCTACTCGTGCACCTATTTTCTATGTTTCTAGGCAATTATACAGACCCTCCTAATACTGGTAAGTTCACTAACTTCAGCATAATTCTGACCACCTATTTGCAACTCTTACAATTTATCCCTTGCACAAGGGGAATGTGCAGGATGGGAAGGAGTAAGGATTTTACTGTGGACAAGGGCATTAAAGGTGGAGGAGGGGGGAGTGATTCAGCAAATTGGAAGCTACAGTAGTATTGTGTGGCCTAGTGAAGGGCCAAATGCCTGAGAGTTGGGAGTTTGAATGTGCTGTGGTAAGTGACTTGGGGGAGTTTTTTGCAGGAACGGACACAGAAGTTAATGGGGTTAGCAGTTGGACATTAGTGAACCAGCTGGGTTTTTACAACAATCTGATGGCTTCAAAGTCATTTTTACTGATAAAGCTACCTGGCTATAATGGAGGATCAGTGCATGTAAATGCTGGGGCTGTTCAGAAAGATGGTTAGCACCCACCTTCGATAGTACTCTGTGGAGACAGTCTTCAATCCGCATTACTCCCCTTGTGGCAGTCAAGGGAACAGCAGCTTTTGCTGAGTCTTCTGGGGTTGGATGTTTCCCGTTTCATCCGTGTGTAAAATCGTTACGTTAGTTAACTGGCTTTTAAGCCACGTGAGGTGTGTGGAAGCATAATTATCACCGACGCATTGCGAGTAGCCAGATTTGTAGCATTGACACTAACATCAGAATAATGGATAATATACATGTGAGGTTCACGTGGAAGAATGATCGTGCCAATAAATGCAAAAAAATTGCATTCTCGAGCCAAAATGTACTCCACCACCGAAACATACCCCAGGGTATTTATTGGTAAATAATGAAAATAAGTGTCCTTTGAATTAGCTGATGAAATTAAGAGGGAATAAAATGAAAATTTGAAGAAAGAATATTAGTGAGCAATGGGGAAAATCTGGGAAATGGGATTAGAGTGGATAGCTCTGATTAGGGAGTTAGCACCAGTGCATGTGTTTGTACCAGTGCATGCGTTAGCACCAGTGCAGGAGTTTGCACCAGTGCGGGCACAGTAGGATGAATAGTTCCTTCAATCCCAATTTCCTTCATTAATATGATGTCCGCCAGTTCCCTTGACAGCTCTAAATGCATATTTATATTCATCATCATAGGCGGTCCCTCGCACGAGGATAACTTCCACATGAGTTCACAGATGTTTCAATGAAGGGCCTGATGTTCCAATCCTGAGCTCCAATTGAAGGAGTGGAAGGTGCCTGTGGGTAGATTTTTTTAACGTGTGGTGACCGTTGCACATCAGCCACCACACGGGCTTGACAGAGCTAGGCCTTTATCCAGTGGCATGGGTTGAACCAGGATGACTGGAGACCTGCTCTGCTGCACGGACCTTGTGCGCACACACATCGCAGTGTGGGCTGGCCCGTGCTGCCCCTGGGCCCTCGGCTCTTCTGGGCCTCGTATCCTCATTCGCTGCACTTTCGCCCACGATGTTCCAGGACCCGGTGCTCCAGCTCTATTTATAGCCCCGGCCTGCGATAGTGTTCTCACACAGTTCGGGGCGGCCCACAATGTTCCAGGGCCCAGCGCTCCAGTCCTATTTATAACACCGACCTGTGGTGGTGTTCTCACACAGGTCGGGGCGGCCCACAATGTTCCAGGGCCCGGCGCTCCAGCTCTATTTATAGCCCCGGCCTGCGATGGTGATATTATAACATTGCTAGCAACATAGACTGAGGAACATTGTTAAGTTGCTACGTTTAGACCACTCAGCAAGATGAAAGACTTGCATTTATATAGCACCTTTCACAACCACCGGACGTCTCAGAGTGCTTTACAACCAATTAAGTACTTTTTGAAATGTAATCACTGTCGTAATGTAGGAAACACAGCAGCCAATTTGCAGACAACAAGCTCCCACACATAGCAATGACCAGTTAATCTGTTTCGTGATGTTGGTTGAGGGATAAATATTGAACAGGACACTGGGGATAACTCCCCTGCTCTTCTTCAAAATAGTGCCATGGGATCCTTTACGAGAGAGCATGCATCTCATCCGAAAGACGGAAAACAATATAAATATTTCCCATCCTTGAAGTTTCTTTATTTCAGCACCAGCCCTTCAGTGTGGGTTAAACAATTTTGGTTTAAATCATTCATTTCAAGAATGGGACTGGAAAGAAACTCAAATGATCTGAAAGCTGCCAAAACCCAAGATTGAACCAGGAACGTTTAGATCTTCGCTCCAACTCTCTCCCAACTGAACTATTTCGGTCATCAAAGAGTGGTCTTAAACGGGGTGTTTCTAAACAGAGTGTTAAAGTTGGGAATTTGGAGAGAGTGGGAATTTGGATCAGAGGGGGAGGGAGGAGACAACAAGAGGAGCGGCTGCGAGAGCCCGGAGCCAGGAGAGAGCACAAACCTCAGGGAGCGAGGTAAAACAAAAACGAAAGTGACATCAGCACAAGGGAAGAAGCTGAAAAGAAAAAACAAAATTGGTGAGTAGCTGATGAATTTTTTTAAGTCTTGAATTTATTTCTGTTGTTAGCTGATAGTCTACGAAAGAGAGGTATGACAGGGCACCTCAGTCCTTGTGCTATGTGGGAACTCCAGGCTGCTTCCTCTGTCCTGGACAACCACATGTGCAGGAAGTGTTGTAGGTTGGAGGAGCTCGAGCTCAGGGTTTTGGAGCGTGAGCAGCAGCTGGCGTCACTGCAGTACATCCGTGAGGCTGGGAGCTACGTGGATAGCACGTTTCAGGAGGTGGTCACCCGCAGCATAAGAGTGTGCAGGCAGTGAGGGAATAGGTGACATCCAGACAGACAAGGAGGACCAGGCAGGTAGTGCAGGAGTCGCCTGAGTGCATCTCACTCTCTAACCAGTATTTACTGGTGAGGGAGATGGTTGCTCTGGGGAGTACAGCCAGAGCCAAGTCCATGGCACTATTGGTGGCTCAGCTGTACAAGGGGGGAGGAGGAAGACCAGGAAAGCAAGAGTGATAGGGGATTCGATAGTTAGGCGAACTGACAGGCGTTTCTGCAGCCGCAGACTTCATTCCAGGATGTTATGTTGCCTCCCTGGTGCCAGGATCAAGGACGTCAGTGAGCGGCTGTAGGACATTCTGACGGGGGAGGGTCAACAGCCAGAGGTCGTGGTCCATATCGTTACCAATGAAAGAAAGAGGGATGAGGTCCAGCAGGCAGATTTTAGGGAGCTAGGAAATACATTAAAAAGCAAGATCTCAAAGGAAGTAATCTCCAGATTACTCCAGGTACCACGAGCTAGAGAGTATAGAAATAGGAGGATACAGCAGCTGAATGCTGGCTGGAGACATGGTGCAGGAGGGAGGGCTTTAGATTCATGGGACATTGGGACCGGTTCTGGGGTAGATGGGAACTATACAGGCCGGACAAGTTAAACCTCAACAGAGCTGGGCCCAATATCCTCGGGGTGGGCGTGGGGGGAGGGGGGGAATGGGGGTAGGGCATTGATAGTGCTGTTGGGGAGGGTCCAAATTAATTTGGATGGGGAATGGGCATCAGGACGTAGCATTCGATAGGATGATGGTAAGACAATTAAGGAGCTCTGCATCACTATGAAAGGCAATTAAAAGATGGCAGAATCTCCCTGGCGAGAGACATATATCCCACCTGACGTGGGGGATATCAACTAGCAGCTCCATGCCACTTCCCTTCCCAGTCAGGGTATTTTGTGAAATTCTCATTCTCTGCCATTGCTGAGAATCAAACCTTATAGCAATTGGGCTCATCTGTCTGCACGTAATAAAAACATACAATACACACACAGCACTTTTGGAAAACTTGACCCCGATGACTACGAGGTTCATAACACAGCCAAATCGCAAAACAAGTGGGCCGAAGGAAATAAAGTCAGAAGTCTTTTACCTTCAGGTTAATTTGCAGCTGTCTTTGACGGCATACTCATAAAGTGAAGTTGCCATGCAGAGTAACCTTATGATCCATCTGTTTGTATCCTTTCCACCGACAGCACTGTGACTGTGAGAAGGTAGCGCCTGTTTTGTCCTTCTTCCTGTCGGCAGAATCCAAATGGGGCTCAATCACATTACAATTAGCTGAAGGAAAAATACTCCATTTTACTTCATAAAGCAAGAACTAATGGAGGCTTGTAAAAAATAAACGGCAATAATCATGGGCGATTTTAACCTTCTGTAAGGGGTGGTTTACAGGGGGTCAGCTTTCCCTTCTGACCTTATATGAGCGGTTCCGAATCGCTCCCACACCCTTGGTTCTAGACACTGGAATTATGAAGGGACTGTGACAGACGTGGACAGACAATCGGTTTCAAGGTCGAAAGCAGGTATGGCTTTATTGTGTTTAAAAAGAAGTAAAAGGCACACCTTTAATAACACACACAGACCAATACACCCTGAGGGGTACAACACATTGAAGAAAATGTCAAATTACAGCCTGTGGGGAAAAGAATACAGCTTAAACTCTAAATGGGGTAAAGAGGGGAATGCAGATACATTTACACAAGTTATCCCAGCCTCCCCGCCTTCCCAATTCCCCTAACTAACTAAGTTATAGCTCTGTGGGTTCAGGGGCTATGCACACCAATCCCCTTTTGACAGTTCCAACTCTGGGGTTCGCCTTAGTTGTCCACGTTCTGTAGTCTGTAGCCCTTGGTAGCATAGGACCAGCTTGTAGAGTGGAAAAATCTTCGGTTTTTCTTCGGTTTTGTTGGGTTGGTTCCGGTTGACTGTTTGATTGGTCGCGATGGCCTGCAACTTTCTGATAGTCATTTTGACAGCCTCTTTGCTGTTGTGGTGCTGTCCTTCTGGGTTTTAGAGATTCCTTTCGCTGATGTTTCGGGGTCCCACTTTTCGAGGCTGATGTCGAACTTATGCAACGAGACTGCTACCTTAATAGTGTCTCTTGAAGCACACCTAACTGCCAGAAGAAGCCTTCAATTATACTAAAACAGGCTTCCTTATCTTCCATCAAATCAGTTCTTGGGCTGTGTTTAAACTGTTCTGTCCATTGATTTTCAAATGTCTCCTTTGTCAGCAGTAACTCGATTAAGGTGTGAGAATGTGCTATCACTGGTTTTGCATTGTTTTAGGATTGTCCAGTTTCCTGACCATCTAGTTGGGCCCATGATTTCCATTGTGCTTGATTGGGTAATTTGATTATCTCTTAGGGGGTGAATTGGTGTTGCATAGTTCCCCCAGACCGTCTGGGATCCTTAATACACGAATTTGCTTCACAGAGGTTAGCCCCACCTCCTGTATTCGGTAACTCTTTTTCGCAGCCAAAATGTTGTAGAATCTTAAAATTGATATGCTCCTTCCCAAAGATGTTTAGGGCATCTCAAGCTTCTGTAACTTAGGTCCATTTTGAATTCCCTTTCCTATAAGTCCAAGCACTGTGGGGAGTTTCCATGAATGCATCCCCTTTTATCCCCCGCAGGCTTCGTCTGCCCCTTTAAACTCATTTTAAAAGTCCAGAAAGGGATTCTTCTCCTCTGCAGGGAAAAGGTACCAGGAATCTTTGCGAGATATTGGTAAATTCTACACTTCATATTGATTGGACAAAGCAAATTGGCCAGGATAGCCTTGAGGAAGAGTTCATAGAGTGTATGAGGAGAGGGAGAATGGGTGGGGAGATAGAGGAGAGGGAGAGGGGTGGGGGGGAGAGACAGAAGAGGGAGAGGGATGGGGGTGAGAGACAGGTGAGGGAGAGAGATGGGGGGCGGAGAGGGCGAGGGGTGGAGGGGAGAGACAGGAGAGGGAGAGGGGTGGGGGGAGAGGGAGAGGGGTGGGGGGAGAGACAGGAGAGGGAGAGGGGTGGGGTGGGAGAGACAGGAGAGGGAGATGGGTGGGGGGGGGAGAGAGAAGAGGGGGAGCCAATTTAAAACCGAGTTGAGAAGGAATTTCTTGTCCCAGAGGGTTGTGAATCTGTGGAATTCTCTGCCCAAGGAAGCAATTGAGGCTAGCTCATTGAATGTATTCAAATCACAGATAGATAGATTTTTAACCAATAAGGGAATTAAGGGTTACGGGGAGCGGGCGGGTAAGTGGAGCTGAGTCCACGGCCAGATCAGCCATGATCTTGTTGAATGGCGGAGCAGGCTCGAGGGGCTAGATGGCCTACTCCTGTTCCTAATTCTTATGTTCTTATGTTCTATGTATGCAGGATAGTTTCCTTGAACAGTTGCGGAACCAACCGGGAACAGGCTATCTTAGATCTGGTACTGTGTAATTAGACAGCATTAATAAACGATCTCCTAGTAAAGGATCCTCTTGGAATGAGTGACCATAGCATGGTTGAATTTCAAATTCAGTTGGAGGGTGAGAAATTTGGATCTCAAACCAGTGTCCCAAGCTTAAACAAAGGAGACTACAAAGGTATGAAGGCAGAGTTGGCTAAAGTGGACTGGGAAAATAGATTCAAGTTTGGGACGGTTGATGAGCAGTGGCAGACATCTAAGGAAATATTTCATAACTCTCAACAAAAATATATTCCAATGAGAATGTAAGAGAAGGGTTAACCATCTGTGGCTAACTAAGGAAATAAGAGATGGTATCAAATTGAAAACAAGGGCACCACAAAGTGGCCAAGACTAGTGGGAGACCAGAGGATTGGGAAACTTTTAAAAGCCAGCAAAGAACGACTAAAAAAATAATAAAGATAGATTTTGAAAGCAAACTACCACGAAATATAAAAACAGATAGTAAGAGTTTCTACGGGTATATAAAAAAGAAAAGAGTGGCTAAAGTAAATGTTGGTCCCTTAGAGGATGAGACATGGGAATTAATAACAGTGAACAGGAAAATGACGGAGACTTTGAACAAATATTTTGTATCGGTCTTCACGGTAGAAGACACTAAAAACATCCCAATAGTGGATAATCAAGGGGCTATAGGTAGGGAGGAACTTAATACCATCATTATCACTAAAGTAGTAGTACTCGGTAAAATAATGGGACTAAAGGTGGACAAGTCCCCTGGACCTGATGGCTTGCATCTTAGGGTCTTAAAAGAAGTGGCTGCAGAAATAGTGGATGCAATGGTTGTAAGCTACCAAAATTTCCTGGATTCTGGGGAGGTCCCAGCGGATTGGAAAACCGCAAATGTAACACCCCTATTTAAAAAAGGAGGCAGACAGAAAGCAGGAAACTATCGATCAGTTAGCCTAATATCTGTCGTTGGGAAAATGCTGGAGTCCATTATTAACAAAACAGTAGCAGGACATTTGGAAAAGCATGATTCAATCAAGCAGTGTTAACATGGTTTTATGAAAGGAATGTCATGTTTGACAAATTTGTTGGAGTTCTTTGAGGATGTAATGAGCAGGGTGGATAAGGGGGAACCAAACTATGTGGTGTATTTAGATTTTCAGAAGGCATTCGATAAGGTGCCACATAAAAGGTTACTGCACAAGATAAAAGTTCACGGGGTTGGGGGTAATATATTAGCATGGATAGAGGATTGGCTAACTAACAGAAAACAGAAGTCAGGATAAATGAGTCATTTTCCCGTTGGCAAACAGTAACTAGTGGGATGCCGCAGGGATCGGTGCTGGGGCCTCAACTATTTACAATCTATATTAATGATTTGTATGAAGGGACCAAGTGTAATGTAGCCAAGTTTTCTGATGATACAAAGATGGGTGGGAAAGCAAGTTGTGAGGAGGACACAAGAAATCTGCAAAGGGACACAGACTGGCTAAGTGAGTGGGCAAAAATTTTGCAGATGCAGTACAATGTGGGAAAATGTGAGGTTATCCACTTTGGCAGAAAAAATAGAAAAGCAAATTATAATTTAAATAGAGAAAAATTGCAAAGTGCTGCAGTACAGAGGGACCTGGGGGTCCTTGTGCATGAAACACAAAAAATTAGTATGCAGGTACAGCAAGTAATCAGGAAGGCAAATGGTATCTTGGCCTTTATTGCATGGGGTTGGAGTATAAAAGCAGAGAAGTCCTGTACAGGGTATTGGTGAGGCCTCACCTGGAATACTGCGTACAGTTTTGGTCTCCATATCTAAGGAAGGATATCCGCCCACTACTGCCCGCTTACCGCCCAAAAATACAAGTTTAGTCAAAGAACAGGCTCACTGTCTGCCATGTAGAACCGCCCGCATACCGCCCAGAAAGTGCAAGTTTCATGACGTACCGCCGACATACCACCGGGTCTGAATACCGTCCTGGAGAAGGTGGTTTTACTCGATCTTAAGTGGGCAGGAATGGGCGGTAGTGCTCGGTGCCGCCATTTTGAAATCGGGAACAGTCAGCAAAAGCAGCACCTCAGTATTTCAGAGGTGAACAGTGACAGTACAGTCGGATTTACAGTGGGGAAAGTATTTTTATTGGTACTGAGTACATTATTAAGATAGAAGGCATTTGAGTTGATATTTTTTTCATTGAAAAATCGTTTGTTCATCTCAGGATATTTGAGGAGATTCTGGAGATTTAAAAAGAATGGGGCCTGTACTATCTCAGCCTTTATTGCTGACTACTTGTCTCATGCAGGATCCAGATGGGAGAAGGTTTATTGAGCAGAATTATCAGGGTAATGGCGGAAGTCGCAGACTGATTATGAGGAGGAGGCCTTACCCCCAAAGGATTTTCAGGGAGAAGCTCTCATACTTGGACCTGACCGATCAACAGTGCGTTCAAAGGCTGCACTTCCAAAAAGAGGCAACCAATGAGATTTGCCAGGTCATTAAGGCAGACCTGCAGCCCAGTACCATCAACATTACTGCACTCTCTGTCGAGATGAAGGTGACTGCGGCACTTTCCTTTTATGCATGTGGCTCTATTCAGGCATCAGCTGGGGATATATGCTGCATTTCCCAGCACGCTACTCATCACTGCACTTGACAGGTAACTGAAGCACAGTATGCACACCGGATGCAATTTATAAACTTCTCAATGACCAGGGAGGCACAGAGTGAGAGGGCTTTGGTATTTGCACACATTGCCGCCTTCTCCAAGTTGCAGGGTGCTGTTGACTGTACCCATAGTGCCCTGCGGGCATCATTACAGGAGGCGGAGGTATACCGTAACTGTAATGATTCCACTCCCTCAACGTGCAACTCGTCTGCGACCATACGCAGCGCATAATGGCAGTGAATGCCTACTTTCCGGGGAGCATCCATGGTACGCACATCTTGCGTGAGAGCACTGTGTCTGACCTGCTGAAGTCTGAGCCACAAGGTAAATGCTGGGGGACGAAGGGTACGGCCTCGCCTCCTGGCTCTTGACCACACTGCAGAACCCCCAGACAGAAGCAGAGCAACGATATAATAAGAGCCATATAGCCACACGTAATATTATCGAAAAGACAATTAGAGTGCTGAAGCAGTGCTTTCGATGCTTGGACCACTCGGGAGGCAGGCTGCAACACCACCCCTGAGCAGGTTGTTCAGTTCACAGTGGTACGCTGCATGTTGCATAATTTAGCAATCATGCATGGACAGGAATTGCCGCAAGGGACTGCGGGATTACCTGAGGAGAGAGCGCAGGAGATGGAGGAGGAAGAAGAGGAAAATGAGGGGGAAGAGAACGAAGAGGAGCTTCCAGATGGACCCATGGAACCATCTCCTCCCCCACCCCCCCCCCCCTCAACATCACAGCAGAGGGCACGCAGAGTGCATGCCGCTGCAAAATTGTTGCATCAGCAGCTCATAAATGAACGCTTTGCTTGAATGTGGAGAGCTGCTTTTGGGGTAACAGAAACAGGTTTTCAACCGATAAGGGAATAAAGGGTTATGGGGAATGGGCAGGGAAGTGGAGCTGAGTCCATGATCAGATCAGCCATGATCGTATTAAATGGCGGAGCAGGCTCGGGGGGCCAAATGGCCTACTCCTGCTCCTTATTGCTTAACGTCTAATGTTATTATGTTTTACCTCCCCCTGTTTTCCACTTCCTCCGACAATCCTCAGGCCTTTCAAACCTAGGTCTAGTCTCAAACACTACTTCCTGGCTTATTGCATCATCTCTTTAGCTATTTTCAACTGTGAAGATGCTCTCCTTTATGGGCCTTGGCCTTTCACTTGGATCTATATATTTACATATATAGATAGATATATAGTTTAAACTATTTAAGACAGAATTCTTCATTGTTGTCATTGAAGTGTGAGCCTGTGGAGACCACATTAAGCATTGGAATCAAAAGGTGTGAAGGCCATTGACACCAATGCACTTTCATTTGCAAATATATTTGCTTCCTTGGGTCGGGTACTGTATTAGTTATGCTACTGGACCAGTAACGTAGAGGCTTCGACTAATAAACCTGAAAATATGAGTTCAAATCCCATGGCAGTTTGAGAATTTGAATTCTGCTTAAAAGAAATTAAAAAATGTAAAACTGATATCAGAAAAAGTGACCATTAAGCTGTTGGCTTGTCCTAAACACCGAACTAGTTTGCTAAACCCCATCAATAACAGTCTGTCAACCTGAAAAAGAACCGTTTAATCCAACTCTCTGTTTTCTGTCTGTTAACCAATCCTCCATCCATGCTAATATAATACCCCCAACCCAATGAGCCCTTATCTTGCGTAGTAACGTTTTATCTGGAATCTTATCAAATGCCTTTTGGAAATCCAAACATACCACAGGTTGGAAAAGTTAGCATTATTTTCCTTGGAACAGAGAAGGGTTCATTGGTGACCTAATAGAGGTTTCCAAGATTATGAGAGGTTTTCATAGAGCAGATAACCAAAGGTTCACAGATTTAAAATCATTGGCAAACGATCTAGAAAGGAGATGTGGTGAATTGCATTCACTCAGAGAGCTGTCGGTATCTGGAACGCTTGGCCTCAAAAGGTGGTGGAAGCTGATTGCATCAATAATTTTAAAAGGGAGTTGGGCAGGTAATTGAGGATCAGGTTGAGGATGAGGATCTCCGCAAATTCCTGCAAATCCCCTGGGAGGACAGACGCACCAACATTAGAGTCCTTGACCAGGCCAACATCCCAAGCATTGAAGCACTGACCACACTCAATCAGCTCCGCTGGGCAGGCCACATCGTTCGCATGCCAGACACGAGACTCCCAAAGCAAGCGCTCTACCGGAATTCGTCCATGGCAAACGAGCCAAAGGTGAGCAGATGAAACATTACAAGGACACCCTCAAAGCCTCCCTGATAAAGTTCAACATCCCTACTGACACCTGTGAGAACCTGGCCAAAGACCGCCCTAAGTGGAGGAAGTGCATCCGGGAGGGTGCTGAGCACCTCGAATCTCATCGCCGAGAGCATGCAGAAATCAAGCGCAAAGAGCGTGCGGCAAGCTAGTTCCACCCACCCTTTCCCTCAATGACTATCTGTCCCACCTGTGACAGGGACTGTGGTTCTCATATTGGACTGTTCAGCCACCTAAGAACTTATGTCTCGATTGGAAGCAAGTCTTCCTCTATTCCAAGAGACTGCCTATGGTGATGATGAGGATGAGGAACTTGCAGGCTTACATACATAAAGCTCTTTCAAAGAGCCAGCTTGGATACGATGGGCCAAATGGCCTTCTTCTGTGCTGTAGTAAATTTCTATGAAGTATATATCCAATTCCCTTTTGAAAGTTATCATTGAATCTGCTTCCACCACTCTTTCAGGGAGTGCGTTCCAGGTCATAATAACTCGCTGCGTAAAATAAAAATCTCCTCATCTCGCCTCTGTTTCTTTTGCCAATTACCTTAAATCCGTGTCTTCTGGTTGCCGACCCTACTACACTGGGAACAATTTCTCCTTAATTAGCAAAATTCTTCATGCTTTCGAACACCTCTTTAAGTCTCCCCTTAATCTTCTCTGCTCTTAAGCTTCTCTCGTCTCTCTACGTAACTGAGTTTCTGCATCCCTGGTACCATTCTAGTAAATCTCCTCTGCACCCTCTCTAAAGCATTGACATCCTTCTTAAAGTGTGGTGCCCAGAATTGAAGACAATACTAACCAGTGATTGATAAAGGTTTAGCACACCTTCCTTGCTTTTGTAATCTAACCCTCTGTTTATAAAGCCAAGGATATCTTTTTTAGCAGCCTCCTCAACGTCTCCTACCATCTACTAAGATTTATGTGTGTATACCACAGAGAGTATGTCTCTTTGTTGCTGCGGATCTTTTAAAATTGTACCATTTAGTTGATATTGCTTCTCCTCATTCATCTTACCAAAATGCATCACCATTTTATGTTACTAATCCAAGTACAGATGAACATAGTCAAGACCAAATGGGATTTGCAGCACACCATTGCATCACTTCAACAGTCTGAGCTCACAGGATGAGATCTGAAAGCTCTCTTTGAAATGGTTTTTAATTCATCCTCGGATGTGGTTGTGGACAAGGCCAGCATTTGTTTTGGGAAAATGCTTGAATCCATTATTAAGAAAGTGGTAACAGGGAACTTAGAAAATCATAATCTGATTAGGCAGAGTCAACCTGGTTTTATGAAATGGAAATCGTGTTTGACAAACCTATTGGAGTTTTTTGAGGATGTAACTAGCAGGATAGATAAAGGGCAACCAGTGGATGTAGTATATTTGGATTTTCAAAAGGCATTCAATAAGGTAATGTTGTTACAAGGGCTCATGGGGATGGGGTAATATATTAGCACGGACAGAGGATTGGTTAAAGGACAGAAAACATAGAGTAGGAACAAATGGGTCATTTTCAAGTCGGCATGCTGTAACTAGTGGGGTACCGCAAGGATCAGTGCTCTAGCCTCCGCTATTTGCAATCTATATTGATGTCTTAGATGAAGGGACTGAATGTAATGTATCCAAGATTGCTGATGATGCAAAGCTAGATGGGAAAGTAAGCTGTGATGAGGTTGAGTGTGGCTTTGCAGTAACATTTTGTGATCTACTGAGATCATTGAAAGGTTTGCACCACTGCAGCCAGGTCTTCCAGATAACATTCCTACTTGTGTTCTCCTGTGCAATGTGAAGCAGGCTGCGTTGATCTCCTGGGGAAGTCTCTTCCGCCCATTGGAAGGGAAGAGAACCTCCCTGCATGCAGTGACTCCCTCCTTGTACCTGTGTGCAGTGTGTCAGTGTTTGCAGCACCTCAATGCTGTAGAACACTGACAGCACTACTGTCAAATTAAATTTGCGCATGGTCCCTCGAAGGAAACTGGCTGATGACGCATCATCAAATGACATCATGAGAACCGCTTCCTTCAATTGGCTGGCAAACGCGCTGGGTTGGCTTAGCAAGCCCAATCAACGTCAAATCATTTCACAGAGCGGCTGAAGCCAGCAGTGAGGGCGGGACCCGCCATTGACCCCGGCCGCACCGGACACACTGAGACCGGGGAAATTGCAGCCAAAGAGTGTGCAAATAGTTTTAGACAGGTTACGTGAGTGGGCAAGACGGTGGCAGATGGAGTCTAATGTGGTGAAATGTGTGGTTATTCACTTTTGTAAGAAGAATAGAAAAACAGAATAATTTTGAAATGGTGAGGAAATATTAAATGTTGGTGTTCAGAGGACTTTGGGTGTCACTGTACACGAACCACAGAAAGTTAACATGCAGGTACAGCAAGCAATTAGGAAGGCAAATGGTTTGGAGTAAGGAAATCTTGCTGCTATGGTACAGGGCTTTGGTGAGACCACACCTGGAGTACTGTGCACAGTTTTGCTTTCCTGACTTGCCTTAGAGGACAAAGGCGGATCAGGCTCGAAGGGCCATGTGGTCCATTTCTGCTCCGAATTCTTATGTTCTTATGTTCTCTCTTCATAACTGAATTCCCTTATCCCTGCTAAACCTTCTCTGTACCCTTTCTAAGGCCTTTACATCTTTCTGAAGTGTGGTGTCCAGACTTCCCACAATACTCCTGCTGAGCCCTAACTACTTAAAGGGGGAATAGCTGCAGGGCAATGGGGAAAGGACTAGGGAGGGGCACCAATTGGACAGCTCTTTCATAGAGCAACACAGGGTCGATGGGCTGAATGGCCTCCTTCTGTGCTGCGCCATTCTATGATTCTATGTATGAACAAATTTGAAAACCGAAGCAGAAAAGTTATTTAAGTTATTATTAAATGTATCAGTAGCATTTTATGAATACAACAGTCCCAAATGTGCACCGTACGGTTGTATGTGTCCTTGGGTTAAAAAATATAAAGCACAACGAAAATATTGGGAAATCATTTGAGTCAGAAAAAAACTTTCGGATCAACTTCACATCAATCCATTTAGTAGACTTTGCATACTGAAACCAACTGTGACCCTTGGAGATACTGGATAACCTCGACAGATTTCTGGATAAATTTGGGAATATACCTGTGAAAAAAGAATACTGCAAATCCTGCATCTTCCTAAAAATAGGCACAACCTCTCTCAAGTAGCATTGAAAATAGCTCAAGTCCTGCTAGGGTCAGCAGGGTTTCATATAATTACACAGCTTCTAAATTATAATGTAGATAAATGGCGCACTTTCTTGCTTGTGAAAAAGTAGTCTTGGTCACGACATCACTAGATGGTTGTTAATATATATAATAATAATAATGAACAGTTTGGAGGATTCCAATGCCAATCTCACTCATCATAAATGAATTAAGTTTTAAATATATGTTGATTTATTCTCTTCATCTCTGTGATTTTTCTTTAGTTACAAAATTGGCTCAGAGGCAGGAAGCAAAGGGTAATGGTTGACGGGTGGTTGTGTGACTGGAAGGATGTTTCCAGTGGGGTTCCGCAGGGCTCAGTACTAGGTCCCTTGCTTTTTGTGGTATACAGCAATAATCTAGACTTGCAGCAGAGCAGGTCTCCACTCATTTTGGTTAATCCTTGCCACTGGACCAAGACCAAGCTCTGTCAAGCCCGTGTGGTGGCTGGTGTGCAACGGTCACCACACGTTAAAAAAAATCCATGCACAGACATCTTCCACCCTTCAACATGTAGTTCAGGACCTGGAATATTAGGTCCTTCATTGAAACACCTGTGAACTCATCTCTTTTTGGCATGGAAGCAAGTCATCCTCGTATCGAGGGACTGCCTATGATGACGAGACTTGAATGTAGGGGGTATGATTAAGAAGTTTGAAGAAGGTACAAAAATCGGCTGTGTGGTTGATAATAAAGCTGCGGACTGCAGGAAGCTATCAATCAACTGGTCAGGTGGGCAGAACAGTGGCAAATGGTATTTAATCCAGAGAAGTGTGAGGCAATGCATTTGGGGAGGGCTAACAAGGAAAGGGAATACACATTAAATGGCAGGACACTGAGAACTGTAGAGGAACAATGGGATCTTGGAGTGCATGTCCACAGATCCCTGAAGGTAGCAGGCCAGGTAGATAAGGTGGTTAAGAAGGCAAATTTCTGTTTGCCTTTATTAGCCGACGCATAGAATATAAGAGCAGGGGGGTTATGCTTAACAGGGTAAAACACTGGTTAGGCCACAGCTGGAGTACTGTGTGCAGTTCTGGTCGCCACATTACAGGAGGACGTGATTGCACTGGAGAGGGAACAGAGGAGATTTACGAGGATGTTGCCGAGAGTGGAAAATCTGGAAAATTATGAAGGGCCTAGATATAGTGGATATAAAGGGCCTATTTCCCTTGGCAGAGGGGTCAACAACTAGGGAGCATAAATTTAAAGTAATTGGTAGAAAGCTTAGAGGCGATTTGAGGGGAAATTTTTCCACGCAGAAGGTTGTGGGGGTCTGGAACTCACTGCCTGCAGGGTTACGGACCTAGAGCTGGAAAGTGGGATTAGGCTGGATAGCCTGTTGTTGACCGGCATGGACACGATGACCCAAATTGGCCTCCTTCCATGCTGTAAACATCTATGACTCTATGATTTTGTAATGTTCAGTATTATAAATTTATATATCCACACAAAGAAATGCTGTGTTTTAAAAAACTGCAAGGGATATGTACTGCTGATACGATTAATTGGCCATGAGTTGTTCAGTGGCACATCTCACTGTCATTAAGGAGCTCTCAGTTAAAAAAAAAGTCTTGATAAATACTTACTGAACCTTGATTTCTGACTGACTTCACCTATGGGAATGTGAGTCAATGGGGCCAGACTTGGTCAAGGCCCCCGCCCGCCCAAGTGCCGCCCAAAGTGCTGCCGATGGTACCGGACGGTACTTTCGGCTGGGTTTCCATTGCCGAGGTCCCTCGAAGGTCGGCAGGCGGCAAATCAACGACGTACGCCGCCAATCTGGGCGGCAGCGGGCGGGAGGTCTCATTCTCGACGGCGGAGGCGCTTGCCGCTCAAGTGCCGCTGAGGATGGAGTCGGGCCCACAGAGCGTCAAAGACCTAAAAATAATATTCATCCACAAAAAAAAAGAAACTTCTGACCTTCAGGGGATGCCATCCAGGTAAGTTCCTGTAAAGAAATAATTTAAATAAACTTCACTTACCTTTTTTTACAGAATCTTCACACTCACCGTTGAGGACAGAGCTGCCTGCACTCAGCGGTCCACCGCCGTCCTGCCACTGACTCCCGCCCGCATGAATCTGGCATCTCGGCGGGCGGGAGTGTACTTACGCGCATCGGCCATCCGCTGACATCAGCAGGCGCTTCCTGCCGGCTCTCCCCTCCTGCCCGCTCCAGGCCACGTCGTAAGTGGCACTGGGCGGTTCAAACAGAGGAATGTCGGCGGCATTCGGTGGCAGTGGATGGTAAGGCCATCAATTTTGGCCCCCAAATCTTATTAGAAATAATATGAATGGTTGCAACAGATTATAACTGTTATGTCTTTAGATGCTCTGATAATGACTCCACAAGGCAATATATTGTACTTGAACTGTAGTGACCTTAGTACATTTAATGTAACTCCAGAGTGAGGATCACACATGGTGGCCTGCCTTTTATACTAGGCCTGTCGCATCTGTACAGGTAGCCAACAAGTCTCCCACTGCAGTGCCCTCTGGTGGCACCCCTTAGTGGCCATACAGCTGGTGTACAAGTTTACTATAGTAGTGCCCTCTGGTGGCATATCATATGTAATAATACAGGCAGTAACATATCCAGATACATGAAATCACTCTCTCCCAAGTCCTTAGTGCAAATTGCCTTTATGCATTGACTGTGCTCTGGGCTTAGTTCTATCTGGTTGACCCTTGGGGTTCCTTTCCATCTTGGGTGAGTAGGTGGTGTTTCGTTGGCAGTAGAGGTGCTGGTGGTTTCTGATTGTGAGTCCATGACCACTCCATTCTCTCCAGCCCCCACATATAGATTATGTCAGTGGCTAGTTACATTCATATACAATTGTGCTTTATTGTTGTGAGGCAAGTACATTTGATTGGTGAGGTACATTCTTGATACATACTTGAACTCAGTGCTGGTGTCAGCACCGGTGGGTGAGGATAAGCTGGTTCCAGAACTGCTGGCTGGTGTCCAGGTAGTCTGGTAGTGGTGCGGTGCCCAGTGCTGGCAGTGGGAACCCGGTTGGCTCAAGTTGCCTGCTCTCGGGGCCTTTGTCGTTGGGCAGGTTCACAGACGCCTGTGACCTCCCTGTTCTTTCCTTACGCCCCGGGTCGCTGCTGCTCCTTGAGGGGCAGTCGTCTGGCAGTGCGCAGGGAACTGCTGACTCGCTTGTCTGAGCTTTCTTTAGGTTGGGATCTTGGCTGGTCCCGGTCCCATTTGGAAGGACTGTTGCGGGTGATCCTCCATTGCCGGATGTAGCCTTAGGGGCGATAGGGTCTGCGGGCTGCGCCTTAGTGCAGTTTGCTCTTTCAGGCTCGTGGCGGTTGGTGCCATCGGGTGCCTGAGAGGTGGAGCCGATCAGGGGCAGGGTATCGGTACCGGTGCCGTTGCTCTCCTGAGATCGCTTGCTCTGCAGCTTGTCTATTTTAGCTCCTTGTGGCCACACTCCGTGGTGCATCAGTCTGGTCCCAGGGATGCAGGCTACAGCATCGGATAGCCCGCTGAACCTGTGTACTCCCAAAGGGTGTTTGCCCGCTACACGATCAGAAGACAGTTGAAATCCTACACCGCACAGCATTTCATTACTCATTGTAGATAAACCGTATCTCCGATCGCAATCGCATGACTTTTCTTTGCTTATTACATATATAAAACTCTGATCATCAATTACAAGCTTTACATTTGACTCACAGTTGCTATTACACTGATTGAGAATGTGGAACTGTCCCTTTAAGTGTGGTGGGTTGCTGGCCTCATTTAAGAGGATCATGCTATCTTTATGAAGGAGAAATCATGCTTGACAAATCTTCTGGAATTTTTTGAGGATGTAACTAGTAGAGTGGACAAGGGAGAACCAGTGGATGTGGTGTATTTGGATTTTCAAAAGGCTTTTGACAAGCTCCCACACAAGAGATTGGTGTGCAAAATCATTTGCGAAACTGTCTATTTCTGTCTTAAATTCATTCAATGTCCCAGCTTCCACAGCTCTCTGAAGCAGCAAATTCCACAGATTTACAACCCCCTGAGAGAAGAAATTTCTCCTCATCACAGTTTTAAATGGTCGACCCCTTATTCTAAGATCATACTCTCCAGTTCTAGTCTCCCCCATCAGTGGAAACATCCTCTCTGCATCCACCTTGTCAAGCCCCCTCATAATCTTATACGTTTCGATAAGATCACCTCTCATTCTTTTGAATTCCAATGAGTAGAGGCCCAACCTACTCAACCTTTCCTCATAAGTCAACCCCCTCATCCCCGGAATCAACCTTGTGAACCTTCTCTGAACTGCCTCCAAAGCAAGTATATCCTTTTGTAAATATGGAAACCAAAACTGCACGCAGTATTCCAGGTGTGGCCTCACCAATACCTTATATAGCTGTAGCAAGACTTCCCTGCTTTTATACTCCATCCCCTTTGCAATAAAGGCCAAGATTCAGTTGGCCTTCCTGATCACTTGCTTTACCTTCATACTATCCTTTTGTGTTTCATGCACAAGTACCCCCAGGTCCCGCTGTATTGCAACACTTTGCAATCTTTCTCAATTTAAATAATACCTTGCTCTTTGATTTCTCTGCCAAAGTGCATGACCTCACACTTTCCAAAATTATACTCCATCTACCAAATTTTTGCCCACTCACTTAGCCTGTCTATGTCCTTTTGCAGATTTTTTGTGACTTCTTCACACATTGCTTTTCCTCCCATCTTTGTATCATCAGCAAACTTGGCTACGTTACACTCAGTCCCTTCTTCCAAGTCGGTAATATAGATTGTAAATTGTTGGGGTCCCAGCACTGATCCCTGCGGCACCCGACTAGTTACTGGTTGCCAACCAGAGAATGAACCATTTATCCTGACTCTCTGTTTTCTGTTAGTTAGCCAATCCTCTATCCATGCTAATATATTACCCCCAACCCCGTGAACTTCTTTCTTGTGCAGTAACCTTTTATGTGGCACCTTGTCAAATGCCTTCTGGAAGTCCAAATATACCACATCCACTGGTTCCCCTTTATCCACCCTGTTAGTTACATCCTCAAAGAATTCCAGCAAATTTGTCAAACATGACATCCCTTTCATAAATCTATGCTAACTCTGCCTGACCGACTTTTTCTTTTCCAAATGTCCTGCTACTGCTTCTTTAATAATGGACTCCAACATTTTTCCAACCACAGATGTTAGGCTAACTGGTCTGTAGTTTCCTGCTTTTTGTCTGCCTCCTTTTTTAAATAGGGGCGTTACATTGCAGTTTTCCAATTTGCTGGGACCTCCCCAGAATCCAGGAAATTTTGGTAAATTACAACCAATGCATCCACAATCCCTGCTGCTACTTCTCTTAAGACCCTAGGATGCAAGCCATCGGGGCCAGGGGATTTATCTGCCTTTAGTCCCATTATCTTACTGAGTACCACCTCCTTAGTGATTGTGATTGTGTTAAGTTCCTCCCCCCCATATAGCTGGCCCAGTTCAGTTTCTGGTCAATGGTGACCCCCAGAATGTTGATGGTGGGGAATTCGGTGATGGTAATGCCATTGGATGGCAAGGGTAGATGGTTAGACTCTCTCTTGTTGGAGATGGTCAATGCCTGGCACTTGTGTGGCGCGAATGTTACTTGCCACTTATCAGCCCAAGCCTGAATGTCATCCAGGTTTTGTCCCATGGGGCATCATGGGCTTTGTTATGCATGTAAACTTTATAATAGTGTAAGAATTACCACCAGGGGGAGCACCTGTTGGAGACCCAAGGGTCACCTGCACACCTCGTGCAAACAAGTATAAAAGGTTGTCTGCCCTGCTGATTCTTCAGACTGGAGTTTGATTAAAGAGACCAAGTTCACATCTGTTTGTGTTTACAATATACAGTCTTGTGAGTTATTCTGAACATAACAATTGGCGACAAGTAACGGATCACGAACTTTCACGCGGTTATGGCTGCCATTTGTATTCTTGAGAAATTTGTTGAGGGTGATGGTTGGGAAGCCTTCGTTGAGCATTTTGAGCAGTACTTCTTGGTCAATGAGCTGGATACGGACAGTGACGCGGTTAAGTGCAAGATGATTCTCCTCACCGTTTGTGGGTCCACGATATATGGCCACATCAAAAATCTGCTAGCACCGATGAAACCAACGGACAAAACATATGCAGAGTTGTGTACGCTGGTTCGGAAACACCTCAAGCCGAAGGAGAGCATCTTAATGGCCAGGTACCGCTGTTATACGCACCGTTGCTCAGAGGGCCAGGACGTGGCGAGCTATGTCGCCGACCTAAGTTGCCTTGCGGGACCGTGCGAATTTGGCGGATTTTGGGGGGAAATGTTGCGGGACCTTTTTCACGCTTGGAATCAGCCACGAGGTCATTCTTCGCAAACTGCTGTCTGCCGAATCCCTAGATCTGAACAAGGCCATCACGATAGCCCAGGCTTTCATGTCCATGAACGATAACACTAAGCTGATTTCTTTTCAACACTGTAGCTCACCGTCAAGTACTGTGCATAAAATTACACCTTCAGCAGGCAGAACTGTACATGGCAGGGCCTACACGCCTGCAGAGGCCAGACCTAGGATGATTCAGAGTCATCCGTGGGGCGTGAATGCGAATCCATTAACACCATGTTGGCGCTGCGGGGGTAATCATAGAGCCCATCAATAGTGACTCAAGCACTATGTGTGCAAAGTCTGCGGAACAATGGGGCACCTCCAGCGAATGTGCAAACCTGCTGTGACTCACTACGTGGCAAAGTCGGCAGAAGATGACCAATCTGACGCGGATCATGTTGAAAGAGTAAGAGAGGAAACTCAACCCGAGGCTGAAGAGGAAGTGTATGGGGTACACACCTTCACCACCAAAAGCCCTCCGATAATGTTGAAAGTCAAATTAAACGGCATTCCAGTTTCCATGGAATTGGACACGGGGGCGAGTCAGCCAATTATGAGCCAGAAAGCTTTTGAGAAACTGTGGGTCAACAAGGCACAAAGGCCAAAACTAAGCCCAATTCATACACAGCTGCGCACTTACACCAAAGAGCTCATACCAGTCATTGGCAGTGCGGCAGTGAAGGTATCGTACGATGGAACTGTGCATGATTTATCACTATGGATTGTACCAGGCGATGGCCCACTGTTGTTCGGCAGAAGCTGGTTAGGAAAGATCCAATGGAACTGGGACGACATCAAAGCACTGTCTTCGGTGGATGACGCCTCGTGCACTCAAGTGCTAAACAAATTTCCGTCGCTATTTGAGCCAGGCATCGGCAACTTCACAGGCGCCAAAGTGCAGATCTATCTAGTCTCTGATGCATGGCGCATTTATCACAAGAACGAGCGGTTCCATATATGATGCGGGAGAAAGTCGAGATCGAACTGGACAGACTTCAACGAGGGGGAATTATATCGCCATTCAAGTTCAACGAGTGGGCCAGTCCAATGTGTTGAAAAGCGATGGCACGGTCAGAATCTATGGAGACTACAAAGTAACGATCAACCAAATCTCGTTACAGGACCAGTACCCACTACCCAAGGTGAAGGATCTATTCGCAACGTTAGCAGGGGGAAAGTCGTTCACCAAGCTGGATCTAACCTCTGCTTACATGATACAGGAGCTGGCTGAATCTTCGAAAAGATTGACGTGCATCAACACGCACAAATGACTTTCATATACCACAGATGCCCCTTGTGGGATTCGCTCGGCTGCTGTCATCTTCCAGTGGAACATGGAGAGTCTGCTGAAATCGGTTCCGTGCACCGTTGTGTTCCAAGACGACATCCTGATCACTGGTCGTGACACCACCGAACACTTGCACAACCTGCAAAAGGTTCTAAAGTGATTGGACAGAGTGGGACTCAGGCTGAAATGCTCCAAGTGTGTTTTCCTGGTGCCAGGGGTCAAATTTTGGGGGAGAAAGATTGCGGCAGATGGCATCAGACCCACAGACTCTAAGACGAAGGCCATCAAGAATGCACCCAGACCACAGAATGTGACGGAGCTGTGTTCGTTCCTGGGACTCCTCAACTATTTTGGTAACTTTCTACCCGGGTTGAGCACTTTGCTGGAACCTTTGCATTTATTGCTACGTAAGGGTGACGACTGGGTTTGGGATAAATCTCAAGAGGCAGCCATTGAGAAGGCCAGAATCCTGCTATGTTCTAACAACTTACTTGAGTAGTGTATGTAGGCACCTTTAGTAATGACTCCACGAGGCAGGGCATGGCACTTAAACTGTGCAGACCTGCAGTCCTTTATTGGCAGCTCCTGAGTGACGACAAGCTGTGTGTTCCTTTTTATACTGGGTTACCTGCCATGTGCAGGCAACCCCTGGGTCTCCAGCAACAGCACCCTCTAATGTACTGGTAAAGTGTGTACAGTACAAGGGTACATTCAATGTTGCATGACAGTGTTACAGACATCACACAGAGAACAGGCATGCCTACACAACAATACTCCCCCCTGATCATTTTTCATATCCTAGTTGTCATGACCAGGGGAGGTGATGTGTGGTGGGCTATGGGAGGTTGTGGTGAGGGTTGTGTGGTTGCCAGGTGTGACCCCTGTGCTTGAGGCTGGCCTCGTACATTTCCCCTCCCTCACACACAAACCAAGTGGGTGTCACTGTTGTGGGATCCCTCGGGGAGGTAGCCATAGCAGCAGTGGGTGGTGTGTATACACTGTGATGTGGGTAGTTATGGGGTGGTGGGCAGGGCCACAAGACTGAGTGAGCTCCTTGTCCACCAATGGGGGTGAGGGTCAGGTCATCCCAGGGTTTGTCAAGGAAGCTAGAGGGTATTGGCCTCATGCTTCTGGTGTTGGCCCTGGTGGCCAGGGGCTGTAGGGCTGGTCTGGTGCCGGTTGCCATTGGTGGTGGCTGGGCTGCCCATTGACCACTGTCCCTGTAGTGGGTCTGCTCCCACTGCCTGTGTGTGTGTCCTGCAAGGGGCATCACATTCGTTCCAAAGGTCCAGGCTACATGGTCAGGTAGCCTGCTGGAACTGGGGGTCTCCCACAGGGGGATTCCATTGGCATTAACATGGTCCCTGTAGGACCCAATCTCCTTTGGTAGTGTCCTACCGGTATACATGACACCTTGGCTCTGATCACACATAGTCGAGCCTGCATTGTATATTCTTGCACTTGCATCACTTTTGGGTGTCCTGGTTTCAACAGACATGGTTACATAAGGCATTTCACAATTTCTATCATTATTGTTGAGCATAATTAACTTGTTCTTAACCTTACTGACACCTGCATTTATCTCATTAGTCACATTAATTAAACCAGCATCACAATTCATGGTTACATTGCATACATTTTCATACTTGCACCCTTTAATTGCATCTTTAGCTTTAAAGTCTGTGTACTCAAATAGTTGGAACTTCCCCTTTAAAATTTTTTTGTTACCGGTCTTCTTTAAGGGAGCCTTCAAATCCAATTGGCCGCTCGATGTCACATGATGCTCCTCCATGTTGACTCGTGGCATGGAGGACGTCATTTTGAATGCAGGTCTGCTGCTTGTGGTGCTGCAGCCATTTTGTGGTGCTCTTTCCTTCCACATGCTTGTGGTGCCGCAGCCATTTTGTGGTCTTGTTGCAGGCAGGCTGTGGTGCTCATTTCTTCTACATGCTTGTGGTGCTGCAGCCATTTTGTGGTCTTGCTGCAGGCAGGCTGTGGTGCTCTTTTCTTCCACAGCACAACTCGGCCTGATGTGGACTTGGTTCATCCAATTCCTGCCCAGCAGCGTGGGACCGTCGTCAGCTACAATCCACAGGGGGAGTTTGTTTAACACGCCACCCTGGGAGACCTGGACGTCTACACTGCCAACGATTTGGATTTTACCTTTGGTATAGGTGAGCAGCTTTGCCTGGACAGGAGACAGTTTTGGTTGAGTGGCAGGATTCCTCCAAATTTTTTCAAAGGTCTTTTGGCTCATCACAGACTGGCTCACCCCTGTGTCGATCTCCATGGAGACTGGGACCCTGTTGATGTCCACTTCCATCATCCACGGAGAACTTCCGGTGGAGCTGGTAAAGATTAGAGCAGCTTCACCTTCATCTGTGTCAGAGCCCCGGTGATTAGCCAACTCATCAGAGACACAGTGAGTACAGCCTTTTCTGCACATTTTCTGAAGGTGCCCTTTCTCTTTGCAGCCTTTGCATGCAGAGTCTTTGTAGTGTGGCACTGGTGGGCCCTGTGGTTTCCTCCACAGCGCCAACACGGAGCCATCTGGTTTGCCCCATGTGGCGGACTCAGGATTGTGGGACTCGGGGCAGCATTTCTGCCTTTAGAAGTGTCCATGTGGTGCACTGCGCTAGCCGGTTTAGAGTCCTGGGTCAGTATTCGCCTGGAGTCGCTGGCCGAAACCATGTAGGCCTGGCTCACTTGAATTGCTTTCTGCAGGGTAACCGTGATGTCAGCCGAGAGCAATTTGTGTAGGAGGCCTTCGTGGCCGATTCCGATGACAAATATGTCCCTTGATGCTTCATTAAGGTGGTTGCCAAACTCACACAGTGCAGCTAGTCTTCTTAAGTGTGTTGCATACTTGGTAATTTCTTGGCCCTCAGGTCGCCGGTATGTGTAGAACCGGTGCCTGGCTGTGAGGATGCTTTCTTTCGGTTTTAGTTGTTCCTGTATGATTGTTACAAGTTCCTCATGGTGGTTGTCTTCTCTGGGGCCCTGACGAGACCGTAGATGGTGGGCCCACAATTGCTAAGCAGGATGGCCCTGCGTTTGTTCGGTAGTGTGGCCGGTGTGTCCCCGTCCAGGTCGTTGGCTATAAGGAAGTGTTCCAATGTTTCCACAAAAGCATCCCAATCTTCCCCCTCTGTAAAATGCTGAAAGTTGCTGAGGTTAGACATGTTGAGCGTGTAGTTCGTGATCCCGTATTCCCGTCGCCAGTTGTTGTATATGTAATGACTCCACGAGGCAGGGCATGGTACTTAAACTGTGCAGACCTGCAGACCTTTATTGGCAGCTCCTGAGTGACGACAACAAGCTGTGTGTTCCTTTTCATACTGGGTTACCTGTCATGTGCAGGCAACCCCTGGGTCTCCAGCAACAGCACCCTCTAGTGTACCGGTAAGGTGTGTACAGTACAAGGGCACATTCAATGTTGCATGATAGTGTTACAGACATCACACAGAGAGCAGGCATGCCTACACAACAACTTGTATTGTATGACCCGTGTAAACTTTTAGTACTAGCTGGTGATGCATCTTCGTACGGGGTCGGTTGTGTATTACAGCAAGCCAATGTGTCAGGCAAACTGCAACTGGTTGCATATGCGTCCAGAAGTTTATCTAAGGCTGAAAGAGCCTGCAGTATGGTTGAGAAAAAAGCATTAGGCTGAGTATACGGGCTTAAGAAAATGCACCAATACCTATTTGGACTCCGGTTCGAGCTCGAAACCAACCACAAACTGCTCAGTTCGTTGTTTGCAGAAAGCAAAGGTATTAACACCAATGCTTCGTCCCGCATCCAAAGATGGGCACAAATATTATCTGCGTATGACTATGTAATCCGCCACAGACCAGGCACTGAGAACTGTGCTGATGCCCTCAGTTGGCTACCATTGCCCACCACCGGGGTGGAAATGGTGCAACCCGCAGACTTGCTTCTTGTATGGATGCGTTTGAGAGGGCCAGGATCCTGTGTTATCACTAGTAAAAAACTATGTCCTTAATGGGAGCTGGTTGACTGTTTGCGGGGAAATGCAAGACGAAATTAAGCCCTTTTACCGACACAAGGCTGAAATGTCCATCCAATCGGATTGTTTCCTATGGGGGAATAGCGTGGTTTTGCCAAAAAAAGGCAGGGAAACATTTATACGCGACCTACACAGTACCCACCCAGGCATAGTCATGATGAAGGCTATCGCCAGGTCGCACGTTTGGTGGCCTAGCATTGAATTGGAATTGGAGTCATGCATACACCAATGTAACATTTGCTCACAGTTGAGCAATGCACCAAGGGAGGCCACACTGAGTCTGTGGTCATGGCCCTCCAAACCATGGTTCAGGGTCCACCTAGATTTCGCTGGTCCCTTTCTAGGAAAGATGTTCCTAGTAGCAGTGGACGCTTACTCTAAATGGATTGAATGTGTAATAATGTCATCATGTATATCCACTGCCACCATTGAAAGCCTCCGGGCCATGTTCGGCATCCATGGTTTGCCCGACATCCTTGTTAGTGACAATGGACCATGTTTCATCAGCTCGGAATTCAATGAGTTCATGACCCGCAATGGCTTCAAACATGTCAGGTCTGCCCCGTTTAAGCCCGCATCCAACGGTCAAGTGGAATGGGCAGTCCAAACTATCAAGCAGAGCTTGAAACCTGTGACGGACGGTTCGCTGCACACCCGGTTATCTCGGGTTCTGCTCAGCTACAGGACATGACCCCACTCACTTACCGGGGTTCTCCCAGCAGAATTATTAATGAAGAGAGCACTCAAAACCAAGCTCTCCTTAGTCCACCCGGATCTCAATGATCATGTAGAAACCCGGCGTCACCGGCATAACGTGTACCACGATCGCGCGGCTGTATCACGTGACATTGAGGTTAATGACCCTGTGTTTGTTCTTAATTATAGTCATGGTCCAAAATGGGTTGCTGGCACTGTTTTAGCCAAGGACGGGAATGTTGTCAAGCTTCTGAATGGACAAACGTGCAGAAAGCATTTGGATCAGATCAAACTGACATTCACTGACGACCAAGAACAGTTTGAAGAGGACATTACCTTCATTGATCCACCAACATACACCCAACCAGCAATCGACCTCGCTGTCAATCACGAGGATGAACCCATCATGCCTGACAGTCCAATCAGACCAGCCGCACTGCAGTGCAGCAATGATCCGACCAACTCACCCATACCAGGACTTCAACTCAGGCGATCAACCCGGGAACGAAGAGCCCCTGATCACCTCAACTTGTAAATAACTTGTATCTAAGACTTTGGGGGGAGTGATGTTATGTATGTAAACTTTATAATAATGTAAGACTTGCCACCAGGAGGAGCACCTATTGGAGATCCAAGGATCACCTGCATACCCCGTGCAAGCAAGTATAAAAGGTTGTCCGCCATGCTGATTCTTCACTCTGGAGTTTGATTAAAGAGACACATCAGTTCGAGCTTACAGCACATAGTCTTGAGGAGTTATTCTGAACATAACAGTCTTTGAGATTATGAAAGGATTTGACAGGGTGGATGTAGATAAACCATTTCCACTTGTGAGATGAGTCTAGAACAAGGGGGTATAATAGGAGATAGTCACTAACAGATCAAATAAAGAATTTAGGAGAATGTTTTTTACACAGGAAGTAGTGAGAATGTGTAATTGCTACGATAGTCAGTTGTTGAAGCAGAAAGCATTGACATATTTCATGGGAGGCTTGATGCATACATGGGGGAGAAGGTAATAGAAGGATACAGGGGGCATGGTGGGAAGAGAGAATTAAAGTAGGAGGAAGCTTGTGTGCAATATAAACACCAGCATAGACCAGTTGGGACAAATGGCCTGCTTCTGTATTGTAGGTATCTCTGTAATTATATGCAAAAATCACAGGCAACAGGCCTGATATTTTCCACTACAACACTGGCAGTGAATGAGGTGCCTTCATGGTGGTGAATAGTCAGAAATGTTAACCTCCTGCTCCACATCATTCACAAATATTGTAAGTAGAAGGAGTCCCACAACAGATCCCTGTGGGATTCTACTGATTATTTTTTCCCAGACAGGGAGAGACTAGGGAAGTGGGGCTTGTTCTCCTTAGAACAGAGAAGGTTAAGGTCTCCGTATTTAAGGAAGGATATACTTGCATTGGAGGCTGTTCAGAGAAGGTTCACTAGGTTGATTCCGGAGATGAGGGGGTTGACTTATGAAGATAGGTTGAGTAGGTTGGGCCTATACACATTGGAGTTCAGAAGAATGAGAAGTGATCTTAGTGAAACTTATAAGATAATGAGAGGGCTCGACAAGATGGATGCAAAGAGGATATTTCCACTCATAGGGGAAACTAAAACTAGGAGACATAGAATAAGGGACCACCCATTTAAAACTAGGATGAGGAGAAATTCCTTCTCTCAGAGGGTTGTAAATCTATGGAATTCTCTGCCCCAGAGAGCTGTGGAGGCTGAGTCATTGAATATATTTAAGGTGGAGATAGACAGATTTTTGAACGATTAAAGGGTTATGGGGAGCGGGCAGGGAAGTGGAGCTGAGCCCATGATCAGACCAGCCATGATCTTATTGAATAGTAGAGCAGGCTCGAGGGGCCAAATGTCCTAATTCTGCTCCTGTTTTTTATGTTCTTATGAAATCTAATAAAGGTGTTGAAAATCATGAAGGGTTTTGATAAAATAAATAAGGAGAAAGTATTTCCAATGGCAGAAATGTCGGTAACCAGATCACACAGATTTAAGGTAATTGGCAAAAGAACCAAGGGCGAGATGAGGTGAAATTTGTTTACACAGCGAGATGTTATGATCTGAATGCACTGCCTGAAAGAGGGGTGGAAACATATTCAATAATAACTTTCAAAAGGGAATTGGATAAACACGTGAAAGGGATTTTTTTTGCCGGGCTATGGGGACAAGGGAGGGAAGTGGGACTAATTGGATAGGTTCTTTCAAGGAGCCGGCACAGGCACGATGAGCAAATAGCCTCTTTCTGTGCTGAATCATTCAACAATTCTATAATTGGGCAATTTACATTAATAATCATCCTCTCTTTCCAAGACAGGGAGCAAAACTAATTGACGGTCAGGACAGAGACGACAGACACAATAGATGTGATAAAGTTATTCCATTTTATTCATGAAACACAAGCCTGGTAATTACAGGCCTGTTAGTCTAACAACAATGCTGGGAAAAGAACCTGAGGGTGTTCTATGGCATGCTACAAGTAAGCATCTTAAGAGCATGGGTACCATCGAGACTGGTCAGCATGGTTTTCAAAGTAATACAGTACGTCACGCCTTACAAAACGACTGGAATTGTTAAAGAGTTTAACTAGCAATTGGGCAATTATCATCCAGTATATGCAATTTACTTGGATTTTCAAAAGGGATCGGACAAAGTTCCTTGTGGGAGTCTGGTGAGGTGAGGAAGCTGAGGGGTCATGAAATTGCTAACAAATTTGCCCGGGTGGGTTGAAAATTGTCTTGGTTACCTCTTCGAAATCATCCGAGCAGTTCTCGCCCACTATCTTATGAATGCTGAGAAAAGACTGTCAATGGACCGAGAGGAAGGCCCATTTGAAAATAGATAACATTCTGTTCCCATAGTAACTCTCAGTCTCAGCACTAGTTTGCAAAACTTGGAAAAGAAAATCTACATAGTTCTTCAGCACACAATCCCGCTGCTTGTTCTTTTTTTTTGGCAGCATCAATTTATTTGAAAGCTTCAAAGGTGTAAGGGCCAAGTGTTTCTTCTCAGCACAAAGCCTCGAGGGGAATGTCTCCAGCATTATAATGTTATGCAAGGCATAGTTCATCTGACTGTCCCTGGAATTTTTCTGACCATCTTAGTTTAATAATACATAATGACGTCTTTCTCTAAATTATTTAAAAAATTGTGGTTGATAATGCAATGGTTGGCGTTGCTCATCAGTTGCAGGCAACCCACACTCATCAGTTGCAGAGGCCTGAGGCCTGCTATGTGCCATGTGTGCATTGTTGACTATCATGTCTCTGGCACAGAGGGCCCGCACAGCTGCAAAGCACCAGGCTCAGTAAAGGCACAAGAACTACTTAAATTACCGGTTGGCCTGATAAAACAATTCGACCACCAATACTGTGCTCACTTAGTACCCGTTTAAACTCAGAGAGTCATACTGCACAGAAGGAAGTCATTCGGCCCATCGTGCCTGTGCTGGCTCTCTGAAAGAGCTATCCAATTAGTCCGACTGTCCGTCCATGCTCGTTACCCGTAGCCCTGCAAATTTTTCCGTTTCAAGTATTTATCCAATTCAGTTTTGAAAGTTATGATTGAATCTGCTGCTTCCAGTGCCCTTTCAGGCAGCGCATTCCAGATCATAACAACTCACTGTGTAAGATAAATTCTCCTTACCATCCCCTCCACCCCGCTCCCGCCCCCGGCCGGCCCCTCGGTTCATTTGCCAATTTTCTTAAATCTGTATCATCCTTAAAGCTCCATCCAAAATCCCATCTGCAGGTGTTTGCCAAGGGAACTGGCCGGAGCCATAATGGGTTTAACACTCTTTCTGCAGGTTCTCCGGGAGGATCGGAGGAAGGTTACGAGATGGGTGCATTTATACTTCAAGATGGAAGCATCCTAATGCTGCCACCTGACTACACAGGCTGAGGCAATCATACCTGGACCTGTCCGAGAAATCAACATCCACAGTCTATGGCCTAGAATTTCCTGGTAATCTTTGGCACAATGCCATTACAGCTGTGTCATGCTGATTTTTTTCCCCGAAGAAATTTGTGTATATGAGCCTTATACGCTGTAAACTCGCTACATGCCATTCACCACGATCATTTGTACCGCTCCCATGTTACATAGAAACATAGAAAATAGGTGCAGGAGTAGGCCATTTGGCCCTTCGAGCCTGCACCACCATTCAATAAGATCATGGCTGATCATTCCCTCAGTACCCCTTTCTTCCTTTCTCTCCATACCCCTTGATCCCTTTAGCCGTAAGGGCCATATCTAACTCCCTCTTGAACATATCCAATGAACTGGCATCAACAACTCTCTGTGGTAGGGAATTCCACAGGTTAACAACTCTTTGAGTGAAGAAGTTTCTCCTAATCTCAGTCCTAAATGACCTACCCCTTATCCTAAGACTGTGTCCCCTGGTTCTGGGCTTCCCCATCATCGGGAACATTCTTTCCGCATCTAACCTGTCCAGTCGGTCAGAAACTTGTAAGTTTCTATGAGATTCCCTCTCATCCTTCTAAACTCCAGTGTATAAAGACCCAGTTGATCCAGTCTCTCTCATATGTCAGTCCCACCATCCCGGGAATCAGTCTGGTGAACCTTCGCTGCACTCCCTCAATAGCAAGAACGTCCTCCCTCAGATTAGGAGACCAAAACGGAACACAATATTCCAGGTGAGGCCTCACCAAGGCCCTGTACAATTGCAGTAAGACCTCCCTGCTCCTATACTCAAATCCCCTAGCTATGAAGGCCAACATACCATTTGCTTTCTTCACCGCCTGCTATACCTGCATGCCAACTTTCAATGACTGATGAACCATGACACCCAGGTCTCGTTGCACCTCCCCCTTTCTTAATCTGCCACCATTCAGATACACCTGGTGAAACCCTACTACACTCGTTACCATCGCTCCAACCACCCATGCAAAAGACCAGAGAATGTGAGTTTCCTGTACTTACCCTCATTTAGGGTGGATGTAAACATACGCCTGAAATTTAAGCGCAGTACATCTCCACTTAACCCGAATTCAGTGTAACTTCTTAGAAACAGGTCCATAATTTTATTTCAGCAGTTTGATAGCAATTTTCTTTATGTTCTTTTTTTAATGTTTCTCACTGTATTTAGTATAGCTTTGAATCCTTTATTACGCCGTTAACATTAAAAATAGAAAAGCTTCCACAATTGCATTTTCTTAAACATGGGTAGAAATGATGGTTTGCTGGCTTCAAACTCATGTTCATCACACCAATACAATAAAGAGGGACTTAAGGAAAGAAGATGGCGTATATTCCACATGTAGCACACTCACGCTATGAGTCAGAAGGTTGTGGGTTCAAGTCCCACTCCAGAGACTTGAGCACAAAAACCTAGGCTGACACTCCAGTGCAGCACTGAGGGAGTGCTGCACTGTCGGAGCTGTCGTCTTTCAGATGAGACGTTAAACCGAGGCCCCGTCTGCTCTCTCAGGCGGATGTAAAAGATCCCATGGCACTATTTCGAAGAAGGGCAGGGGAGTTATCCCCGGTGTCATGGCCAATATTTATCTCTCAATCAACACAGATTTATCATTATCACATTGCTGTTTGTGGGAGCTTGCAAATTGGCCATGTTTCCTACATTACAACAGTGACTACACTTCAAAAAAAGCACCTCATTGGCTGTAAAGTGATTTGCGAAGTCCGGTGGTCGTGAAAGACGCTATATAAATCCGTCTTTTTTTAACTTTCTTCAGGCCCTCAATGGTTGCACCAGATTTGTTCTTGTTTTACACCGGCTTTTACGTTCTATTGTATGCAAATGAGATCAGTAGGAGATTTCGTCCTACATTGCCAATGGCACGACTGGCTCAAGTCTTGGACTAAATTGGATTGAGTAAATTGCAGGCCTATGATGTGTAAGGGAGGCCATGAGAGGATGGTGCAGCCTCCCTGAGCCAGATCTTGAAACTATTGTGAAGACAGGGACCACTGTCACGATGCCTTGAATTTATTTTGCTACAGCAGGCGATATTTGTCACAGCTATCAACCAGCTGTGCACAGCTGCATCGTGCAGGTGACAAGCATTGTTAGGTTGGCCAGGAATGTAATTGCTTCGCTAGGTAAACACTTGCAGGAGGCGAAGGTTGATAGATGTGTGGAACTTCCTCGCACAAAAAGCAGTTGATGCTCAATTAATAATTTTAAAGCTGAGATCGACAGATGTTTTGCTAGCCAAGGGTATAAAAGGATATGGAGCCATGGTGGGTGGATGGAGTTAAGATACAGGTCAGCCATGACATCATTGAGGGGCTGAATGGCCTACCCCTGTTCACTATGTTCCTCAAAGAGTCATCGACCTGAAACGTTGGGCCCAAGTTTCCACACGCGCCTAGAACGGCGCAGTCCCGACCTGGACGCCTGTTTTCCGCGCCACAAAGTGCGCCTAAAAAAAATCTCCGTATTCTTCACCTCCCTGCAGATCCTCTGGCCCTCGGCGCAGCGCAGCACGAGCTGTAGGGGGGGGCGGAGCCAGGTCCCTGCACTGAAAACAGTGCCGGGACCTCTGCACATGCGCGCTACAGTGGGCATGCAAGTACAGTAGCTCACTGGGGCTGCGTGAATAAGGCTCCTCCCACGGCCAGCTCCTGCTTCCTCCCGACCCGACTCGTCTTCCGCTTCCCACCGCCCCCCCCCCCCCTCCCCCCCCCGGACCGGACCCGACACCCGCACCCCCCTGGACCGGACCCGACTCGACTGCCGCTCCCGCTCCCGCTTCCCCCCGACTGGACCCGACCCGACCCGACTGCCGCTCCCGGACTGGATCCAACCTGACCTCCCTCTCCCCAACCTGACCTCCCCCTCCCTCCATCTCCCTCCCCCCCTCCCTCCCTCTCCCTCCCTCTCCCTCCCCTCCTCTCCCTCCCTCTCCCTCCCCTCCCTCCCTCCCTCTCCCTCCCCCCTCCCTCCCTCCCTCTCTCTCCCTCCCCCCCCGCAGACCCAAACTGAACCTCCAGACCCGACCCGACCCAACGCCACCTACCTGTAAATCTGGTGCTGGGGACGGGCCCTGCCCGAAGTCTCGGGCCCGGCCCGTTCAGCCTTCGGTCCCGACGGCAAACCGCTGCCTTTCACACAGGTAGGAACATGGTTTATTTAATCTTTTCTTTGCCTATAAATTTTTATTCAGGTTGGATTTATTTGTATAATATTTGTATAAGTATAACTCAGGATTTATTGTATAATTTAATGACTTCCCTCCCCCCGCCCTCGTTCCCGACGTCTAATTTGTAACCTGCGCCTGATTTTTTAATGTGCAGACAAGGTTTTTTCAAGCGTACAAAAATCTTCACTTACTCCATTCTAAGTTAGTTTGGAGTACGTTTTCACTGTGGAAACTTTGAAATCAGGCGTCAGTGGCTGGACACGCTCCCTTTTGAAAAAAAAATTCTGTTCCAAAGTGAAACTGTTTTACCTGACTAGAACTGCAGAAAACTAAATGTGGAGAATTCCGATTTCTAAGATACTCCGTTCTACACCAGTTGCTCCTAAAAATCAGGAGCAAATCATGTGGAAACTTGGGGCCGTTAATCCTACTTTCGTTTCTTCACAGATGTTGCATAAATTGGTAATTTTTCCAGCATTTTCTGTTTTTGTTTCCGATACCAGCATCTAAATGTGACTTTGTTGGTTAATTCGCTGCGACTTCTCTTCTAGGAATGTCCACCTTGAAGAAGTTCTGCTCTTCTCTTTGTCAGGATTTTTGTTTGTCTCTTTTACCCAGTTCACCTCCATCAACCACACTGAAAGCAGGTTATTTGGTCAATAATATGGTTACTGTTTGTGGGAGCTTGCTGTGCGCAAATTGGGTATCAAGTTTCCAACATTACAACAATGACCATAATGCAAAAGTACCGAATTGGCCATCAAGCGCTTTGGGACATCCTGAGGTCGTGAAAAGCGCTATATAAATGCAAGTTCTACCATTCTTATTATCTGTTTCCCTTGTGTTTGATGGTGTGTTCTGTAAAACTCCATTTCTCAGCCGTGTCTTCTTTCTCAGCAGCTAATTCATTCCACGTGGATTCCAGTCTAATTCCTGCCCTTCCTGTTTCAGGGGCTCCGACGAAAGGTTATCGAGCTGAAACATTACAAGCCTACTTTCCTCTCGCCACAGAAGCTGCCCAACCTGCTAAGTTTTTCCAGCATTTTCTGGGGTTTTTCTATAACACAAGAGAGGTCTTGGCCAAGGCTTTCAGAGGCAGCCTTCTTACCAATCTTCAGGGTGCTTCTACCCCTTGCTGCTGTGCAGTGGCATCCCAGCATTCTCCGGCTTTGCACTGGCGGGCTCCCACTTGACCACGGCAACTCCCCCGGGATTTGGCGTGCATATGTAATGAGCACCAACCTAGAAAATGGGTCAGGGATGGGTCAGAAAAGGAAGGTTCCCCCTGCCTCCTCCCACTCCCCAGCATTTCACTATTAACCTTTGTGAACACCTAGAGCACTGCGTACAGTTTTGGTCTCCGTATTTAAGGAAGGATATATTTGCATTGGAGGCAGTTCAGAGAAGGTTCACTCGGTTGATTCCGCAGATGAGGGGGTTGACTTATGAAGATAGGTTGAGTTGTTTGGGCCGATATACATTGGAGTTCAGAAGAATGAAAGGTGATCTTATTGAAACTTATAAGATCATGAGGGGGCTTGACAAGGTGGATGCAGAGAGGATATTTCCACTCAAAGAGGAAACTAAAACTAGGGGACTAAGGTCTTAGAATAAGGGGCCGCCCATTTAAAACTGAGATGAGGAGGAATTTCTTCTCTCAGAGGGTTGCATGTTGTGGAATTCTCTGCCCCAGAGAGCTGTGCAGGCTGGGTCATTGAATATATTTAAGGTGGGGTTAGACCGATTTTTGAGCAATAAGGGAGTAAAGGGATACGGGGAGCAGGCAGGGAAGTGGAGCTGAGCCCATGATCAGATCAGTCATGATCTTATTGAATGGCGGAACAGGCTCGAGGAGCCAAATGGCCAACTCCTGCTCCTATTTCTTATGTTCTTATGTGAAACCTTTCATGACTTATCTCTTCTATCATGGAAGGTCCAATTCTTCACACCTCTCTTCATAACCCTACACTATTGGTAATAAGAGGTGCGTTACGCTGAGTATTTTCCCCGAGGAAATTTTTGTGCAGGTGCCTCATATGCCGGAAACTTGCTACATGCCATTCACCATGATCATTTGTACCGCTCCCACGTTACATCTGGCGAACCCCCCTACGTTCAGTAACATCGCTCCATCCAGCCATGCGAAAGACCAGAGATTGCGAGTTTCCTGTATTTACCCTTGTTCGGGGTGGGCGTAAACGCATGCCCGAAATTTAGACGCCGTACGTCTCCGCTTAACCCGAATTCGGCGCAACTGAGGAATTGCCTTCTTGGAAACAGGCCCGTAATTTTATTTCCGCAGTTTGATACCAATCTGGTGATGCTTCACTGTACCTATCGCGTCGCTTTAATATGCTTCCTCTATAATGTGATACCAGAACCACAGTGTTCCAACTAAGGCCTAAATAATTTGTCAAGCATGGCCTGCCCTTTAAAATCTGTGCTGGCTATCTCTGATTAGCCGATGCCTTTGCTCAGTGTTCAGTCATTTCATCCCATATTCCACAGCCCTGCTTTTGCAAGACCAACAAAATCTGTGCTGGAAAAGGTTGTTGAGTTGGCTGGCCCAAAGCTAGCCAACAGAGCACTGACGTGTCGGTGTCCAAGTTTGTGCAGTCAACTCATTTGAATAATTAACATAAGGGGTCCCAGCACAGCTTTGAACTTGCGCTGGCAGCTAGCCTGTAGGGAGGTGTGCAAAACTGACCAAATGCTTCACATTTAAAGGGGTTTTGCACAGTTAAAGGTGGTTTCAGGAAGAAATATTGTTGCAGCCTTTGTAAAGCTTCAAAACGAATATTAAGTATTAGTCCGTCTTCGCCAAGGCCAGGGGGAGGACAGGGGCAGATAAAAGTGCCGGCAAAAAATAAAGTGAAATAAAACCCTATGTGGAGGCATGAACTGAAATTTGTGGACAAGTGGCAGAGCAGTGTAACAAGCAACTGCCTGTTTGATGGCTGGCATCGCAGGCATGCTGCATAAGGTATGTGCGAAGAAAGTTGCCATGTTTGGAACTTTATAGTATCTTCCTCAGAGGACAGCAGTGTGCCTTGTTTATGAGGAGGTGGTGGTCTATATAGCACATGGGCACCATCGACAATACTCTGTACTCTTTCAAACTCGGGCACCCAAGAAATGTTCAGTGCTCTGTCAAGCGGATGCCTCCTTTCCATAAGGAAAGTGATGAATGCCTTGCCCCGTGCAAACAAGTTCTCAGTCACTCGATGCATCTATGGACAGCTAACTGACTGATGTGTCATATGTCACTGGCGATGGCTTGGACAAAAGAACCGAAGAACCTAAGAACCTAAGAACCTAAGAACATAAGAACATAAGAACATAAGAACATAAGAACAGGAGTAGGCCATCGAGCCCCTCGAGCCTGCTCCGCCATTCAACAAAATCATGGCTGATCTGGCAGTGGACTCAGCTCCACTTACCCGCCCACTCCCCATAACCCTTAGTTTGGTCTCCTAACTTGAGGAAGGACATTCTTGCTATTGAGGGAGTGCAGCGAAGGTTCACCAGACTTATTCCCGGGATGGCGGGACTGACATATCAAGAAAGACTGGATCAACTGGGCTTGTATTCACTGGAGTTCAGAAGAATGAGAGGGGATCTCATAAACGTTTAAAATTCTGATGAGTTTAGACAGGTTAGATGCAGGAAGAATGTTCCCAATGTTGGGGAAGTCCAGAACCAGGGGTCACAGTCTAAGGATAAGGGGTAAGCCATTTAGGACCGAGATGAGGAGAAACTTCTTCACCCAGAGAGTGGTGAACCTGTGGAATTCTCTACCACAGAAAGTTGTTGAGGCCAATTCACTAAATATATTCAAAAAGGAGTTAGTTGTAGTCCTTACTACTAGGGGGATCAAGGGGTATGGCGAGAAAGCAGGAATGGGGTACTGAAGTTGCATGTTCAGCCATGAACTCATTGAATGGCGGTGCAGGCTCGAAGGGCCGAATGGCCTACTCCTGCACCTATTTTTTATGTCTATGTCTATTCCCTTATTGGAAGATTTGAGTGGGCGAAATGGGGTGCAACGAGGTTATCGCCCGTGGAGAGGGATCAATAGTCCCTCCAGGGAAATTGCCCTGGATGTTTGTGGGGTGGTGGGGGGGAGGTTGTGCCGTTAGTGCTGTACGCTGCAATTTGCGCCATGAGACATCACCATGCGCGCCGACACCTTTGCGCCCCACAGGGGAAACTGCCCCGCAGGCACCGAGGATGACGCCGGCCGATGTCACTGCGGCTATTGTACAACCGCCGTTGGGGCTCGCCTTAAAGGGGAGTCCGATTGTGCCGTGACTCTTCTGTCGGCCCAGTGATGGTAGCCCTCCCCTCGACCGGGCCGCCATGCTGCAGGCCGGCACTACGTTTTGGGCGTTGGGCTGTTGGCCCGGTCGAGGGCGTCCCTGATGGTCTGCAAAGCACGCAGTGGTCCTCCCCTTTAATTGTCGGGGAAGGATGCTGTGACGGGCCGTGGCAGCGCAGAACATCTCCGATAGTGCCCTGGACACTTTTCAGAGTAAAAGTCCCGAATCCCGGGTCACTGACCTGTATTTCGCGCCAGGCAATCAATTTACAAATAATTCGAATTAAGTGCCTCAAACGGGGCGCGGAGCAATTTCGCGCCGCCCCCCCCCCGATGTCATAAAAATATAATGTTCACTTCTGGGCCGAGCTTTCACTGTGGGTCAAGTTGTCTGCAGATCAGCCTGTCACAGCTATGTGGCATCGAGAGAAAGTCAGAGGCTGGGTATTCTACAGCGAGTGGCTCACCTTCTGACTCCCCAAAGTCTCGCTCCACTCACATGCACATTTTAGAACATAAGAACATCAGAATTAGGAACAGGAGTAGGCCATCTAGCCCCTCGAGCCTGCTCCGCCATTCAACAAGATCATGGCTGATCTGGCCGTGGACTCAGCTCCACTTACCAGCCCGCTCCCCGTAACCCTTAATTCCCTTATTGGTTAAAAATCTATCTAGCTGTGATTTGAATACATTCAATGAGCTAGCCTCAACTGCTTCCTTGGGCAGAGAATTCCACATATTCACAACCCTCTGGGAGAAGAAATTCCCTCTCAACTCGGTTTTAAATTGGCTCCCCTGTATTTTGAGGCTGTGCCCCCTAGTTCTAGTCTCCCCGACCCGTGGAAACAACCTCTCTGCCTCTCTAGCTTGTCTATCCCTTTCATTATTTTAAATGTTTCTAAAAGATCACCCCTCATCCTTCTGAACTCCAACGAGTAAAGACTCAGTCTACTCAATCTATCATCATAAGGTAACCCCCTCATCTCTGGAATCAGCCGAGTGAATCGTCTCTGTACCCCCTCCAAAGCTAGTATATCCTTCCTTAAGTAAGGTGACCAAAACTGCACACAGTACTCCAGGTGCGGCCTCACCAATACCCTGTACAGTTGCAGCAGGACCTCCCTGCTTTTGTACTCCATCCCTCTCGCAATGAAGGCCAACATTCCATTCACCTTCCTGATTACCTGCTGCACCTGCAAACTAACTTTTTGGGGTTCATGCACAAGGACCCCCAGGTCCCTCTGCACCGCAGCATGTTGTAATTTCTCCCCATTCAAATAATATTCCCTTTTACTGTTTTTTTTCCCTAAGGTGGATGACATCACGTTTTCCGACATTGTATTCCATCTGCCAAACCTTAGCCCATTCGCTTAACCTATCTAAATCTCTTTGCAGCCTCTCTGTGTCCTCTACACAACACGCTTTCCCACTAATCTTTGTGTCATCTGCAAATTTTGTTACACCACACTCTGTCCCCTCTTCCAGGTCATCTATGTATATTGTAAACAGTTGTGGTCCCAGCACCGATCCCTGTGGCACACCACTAACCACCGATTTCCAACCCGAAAAGGACCCATTTATCCCGACTCTCTGCTTTCTGTTCGCCAGCCAATTCTTGATCCAAGCTAATACATTTCCTCTGACTCCGCGTACCTTTATCTTCTGCAGTAACCTTTTGTGTGGCACCTTATCGAATGCCTTTTGGAAATCTAAATACACCACATCCATCAGTACACCTCTATCCACCATGCTCGTGATATCCTAAAAGAATTCCAGTAAATTAGTTAAACATGATTTCCCCTTCATGAATCCATGCTGTGCCTGCTTGATTGCACTATTCCTATCTAGATGTCCCGCTATTTCTTCCTTAATGATAGCTTCAAGCATTTCCCCCACTACAGATGTTAAACTAACCGGCCTATCGTTATCTGCCTTGTGTCTGCCCCCTTTTTTTAAACAGAGGCGTTACCTTAGCTGCTTTCGAATCCGCTGGTACCTCCCCAGAGTCCAGAGAATTTTGGTAGATTATGACGAATGCATCTGCTATAACTTCCACCATCTCTTTAATACCCTGTGATGCATTTCATCAGGACCAGGGGACTTGTTTACCTTGAGTCCCATTAGCCTGTCTAGCACTACCTCCCAAGTGATAGTGATTGTCTCAAGGTCCTCCCTTCCCACATTCCTGTGACCAGCAATTTTTGGCATGGTTTTTGTGTCTTCCACTGTGAAGACCGAAGCAAAATAATTGTCTCAGGTCACAGCCATTTCCACATTTCCCATTATTAAATACCCCTTCTCATCTTCTAAGGGACCAACATTTACTTTAGTCACTCTCTTCCGTTTTATATATTGGTAAAAGCTTTTACTATCTGTTTTTATGTTTTGCGCAAGTTTACCTTCGTAATCTATCTTCCCTTTCTTTATTGCTTTTTTAGTCATTCTTTGCTGTTGCTTAAAATCTTCCCAATCCTCTAGTTTCCCACTAACCTTGGCCACCTTATACGCATTGGTTTTTAATTTTATACTCTTCTTTATTTCCTTGGTTATCCACGGCTGGTTATCCCTTCTCTTACTGCCCTTCTTTTTCACTGGAATATATTTTTGTTGAGCACTATGAAAGAGCTCCTTAAAAGTCCCCCACTGTTCCTCAATTGTGCCACCGTTTAGTCTGTGTTCCCCGTCTACTTTAGCCAACTCTGCCCTCATCACACTGTAGTCCCCTTTGTTTTAGCATAGTATGCTCGTTTGAGACACTACTTCCTCACCCTCAGTCTGTATTACAAATTCAACCATACTGTGATCACTCATTCCGAGGATCTTTTACTAGGAGATCGTTTATTATTCCTGTCTCATTACACATGACCAGATCTAAAATAGCTTGCTCCCTTGTAGATTCTGTAACATACTGTTCGAAGAAACAATCCCGTATGCATTCTATGAATTCCTCCTCCAGGCTACCCCGTGCGATTTGATTTGACCAATCGATATGTAGGTTAAAATCCCCCATGATTACTGCCGTTCCTTTTTCACATGCCTCTATTATTCCCTTGATTATTGTCTGCCCAACGTGAAGTTATTATTTGGGGGTTTATAAACTATGCCCACCAGTGACTTTTTCCCCTTACTATCTCTAATCTCCACCCACAATGATTCAACATTTTGTTCATTGGAGCCAATATCATCTCTCACAACTGCCCTGATATCATCCTTTATTAACAGAGCTACCCACCTCCTTTCCCTTCTTGTCTATCCTTCCGAATTGTCAGATGCCCCTGAATGTTTAATTCCCAGTCTTGGCCACCCTGCAACCACGTTTCTGTAATGGCCACCAAATCATACCCATTTGTAATGATTTGTGCCGTCAACTCATTTACTTTATTTCAAATGCTGCGTGCATTTAGGTAAAGTGTTTTAATACTAGTTTTTAAACCATGATTTTTAGTTTTGACCCCTCCTGCAGCCCCTTTATATTCATACATATTGTCCCTTCCTATCATCTTGTGGTTTACACTTACCCCAGTGCGACTCTGCTCTGTTGCCTCCTGCCTTTTGCATTCTTTCTTGGGGTCCTGTTCATCTGCGCTCTCACCCACTCTAACTAGCTCAGAGCCCTCTCCTGGGTTCCGAATACTCCTCGCATTGACGCACCGAGCTTTCAGGCTTGCCTTTTTATTACACTTTGACCCTTTAGAATTTTGCTGTACAGTGGCCCTTTTTGTTTTTTGCCTTGGGTTTCTCTGCCCTCCACTTTTACTCATCTCCTTTCTGTCTTTTGCTTCTGTCTCCATTTTGTTTCCTTCTGTCTCCCTGCATTGGTTCCCATCCCCCTGCCATATTAGTTTAACTCCTCCCCAACAGCACTAGCAAACACTCCCCCTCGGACATTGGTTCTGGTCCTGCCCAGGTGCAGACCATCCGGTTTGTACTGGTCCCACCTCCCCCAGAACCGGTTCCAATTTGAATCCCTCCCTGCTGCACCACTGCTCAAGCCACGTATTCATCTGCGCTATCCTGCGATTCCTACTCTGACTAGCACGAGGCACTGGTAGCAATCCCGAGATTACTACTTTTGAGGTCCTACTTTTTAATTTAGCTCCTAGTTCTTTAAATTAATCTCGTAGGACCTCATCCCTTTTTTTAACCTATGTCGTTGGTACCAATGTGCACCACGACAACTGGCTGTTCTCCCTCCCTTTTCAGAATGTCCTGCACCTGATCCGAGACATCCTTGACCCTTGCACCAGGGAGGCAACATACCATCCTGGAGTCTCGGTTGTGGCCGCAGAAATGCCTATCTATTCCTCTTACAATTGAATCCCATATCACTATCGCTCTCCCACTCTTTTTCCTGCCCTCCTGTGCAACAGAGCCAGCCACGGTGCCATGAACTTGGCTGCTGCTGCCCTCCCCTGATGACTCATCCCCCTCAACAGTACTCAAAGCAGTGTATCTGTTTTGCAGGGGGATGACCACAGGGGACCCCTGCACTACCTTCCTTGCACTGCTCTTCCTGTTGGTCTTCCATTCCCTATCTGGCTGTGGACCCTTCACCTGCGGTAAGACGAACTCACTACACGTGCTACTCACATCATTCTCAGCATCGTGGATGCTCCAGAGTGAATCCACCCTCAGCTCCAATTCCGCAATGCAGTCCGTCAGGAGCTGGAGGTGGATACACTTCCCGCACACGTAGTCGTCATGGACACCGGAAGTGCCCCTGAGTTCGCACATGGTACAGGAGGAGCATATCACGTGACCGAGCTCTCCTGCCATGATTTAACCCTTAGATACACTTAATTTGGCGACAACAATGTTAACAGGTTCCTTACTGATATAAAAAAGAAAAAGAAAAGCTACTCACCAATCACCAGCCAATCACTTACCCCTTTGGCTGTGACATTACCTTTTGATTCCTTTCTACTTCTTTTTTGCTTTTTCTCCCAGCTGGAGCTGTACAAGTTGGGCCTTTATAGGCCTCTCCACGCACCCCGGACTTGCGCTGCTCGAACTGCCGCTCCTCCTCCGACATTGGGCCTCTTATAGGCCTCTCCACGCACCCCGGACTTGCGCTGCTCGAACTGCCACTCCTCCTCCGACGTTGGGCCTCTTATAGGCCTCTCCATGCACCCTGGACTCGCGCTGCTACTCCACACCTAAGCCTATTTTGTTTTCCTCTCTTGGGCCCCTCTCCGGCCCTTCTCTCCTGCCTCCTCCCTGTCCTGTCACCCAGTCATGCCAGCTTTATTTCTGCAATCTTGGGTACTTTATTCCCCACAATCGCTGCCCCAAACCATCACCGCTCCTCCGCCTCCTACTCTCCTGTCGTCTTCCAGGTTTGAATCCCCCTTGGATGAGGCCCCAGCTCCCCTTTGTGCCTTTCTTGAAATTCTCCAAAGGGCCCATGGAGACACCCATCGCTGCCTCCTTACGAGCAGCAAGCCAAACTGCCTCACCCTCCTCCGTCTCTGAGCTTGCCACCCGCCCACTCACTCCACCCACCACAGACCAACAATCACCACCGTACTCATCCGCATTTCCCTCCAGCATGTACATCCACTCATGAACAAGGCCCTTGCCATCAATCGCCTTATCGTGGACGATTGCATTGACATTTTGGCTTTGACCAAAACTAGCCTATGGGTGATAGCACCTAACCCCTTACTAAAGCCTAGGCTAAACTTTCCACTACCTACCTGGCCTGAACCAACACCAAATCAGACCCGGGTCTCACTCCCCACTTGTCTGGTATATTCGCCTCCTTCAAACACAAGCAACATCTGTGCATGGCTGCATGACCACTTGACTGAGTTGCAGAACTCTCTGCAGAACATGACTACTCCAGAGCCCTCTGCAGCAGAGCCCCCATTGGTCAAGGTCAACACTGCAAGACTGGCCCTCTACCCACAGGGGTTAGGAGGCACTCCAAAAAGAACGATTTGGGAGTACATCACCAAGGCCATCACTGGCAGAAATTTTGCCCCCTACCGCCCCTCCCCCCTCCCCCGCCCCCCAACTCACCCACCACCTGGCTCCAAGGCCCAAAGAAGCTTAATGACTCAGACCACTGGTCAAGGTCAGTGAATGCATCTTCAAAAGCCGTCTCCTACCAACTGCATCATTAGCCTCACACATTGTACAATGCATGACCCCTACTCCCAATCACTCACCTACCAACAATCTGCACCAATCATCAGGCACATCTCCCATTCCTACCCTCACCTCACCTCCTTGGAGGAGACGGTGCAGACCATTCTTGGCAGGGGCATGGCTGAGCCCTTGGCCAGCAGTGGGGCTGAAAGGATACAAGATGCTGGTATCCTCGTACGTTATACCTGCTTCTTGCATGCACCTCTTGCTTTCCTGCCCGCCCTTCAACACAACCCCACCCTTGTGCCTTCCTCTTTTCACACACCCAAGAAATGCAGCCTGCCCAGCCAAGGAGTGACCAAGAAGAGGGAGAGGACAGTGAAGAAGAACAAGAAAAGAAAGATTGATTTGACACTCCCAGCCATCAGCTTATCAAAGTCAGCCAGCAAGGACATCTGCAGTGTCCCCCATTGAAAGTCAGCAGCCTTCCACCACCATGCTGCAGCCACTGGGGTAGCACTGCGTGACATCAGTAGGATAGGCAAAGGCACACACAAGGTAGTCAGTAATTCATACAGGTGATGAGTTGATTTTTTGATGTTACATTGGATGGATAGGCATATATAGTTGGATTGGAAAGCTTGCTTTGTGGTGACTTATTTCAGCATAAAAAGCCTACGACGTTATGATGGTTAGTAACAGAGGGAAGGTAAGGTGCGGGACTATTGTTGAAAGGGGAATTGGGGCTGTGGTCACTGGGACTGCAGGCAGATGATGCCATCCCGGATATCCTGGCCACAAAGGGCTGTCTGGGATGGATCCTTCCATCTGATTCCTCCTCTTCAGCTTCTTCCTCTTTTGTTTCTTCCACTGCTCTGTCTCCTTCTTCTTCCCTCTGCAAGCAGACGCTGTAAATGTGAAATGACAGCATAAAATGCTGGAAATACTTGGCTCGCCAGGCAACATCTCGATCTGAGACGTGAACTCTGTTTTTCTCTCCATGGATGTTGCATGACCTGTTGAGTATTCGCAGCATGTTCTGTCTTCTCAAAGGCCTTCATTTACCATCTGAGCCCTTGCAATCGCCCAGCAGCACTCTCAACATGGTTACATGTTTTTCACATCTATTGCAGCAAGCCACCACTTCAATAAAACACAGTCCAAAACCTCAGATCCAAACTTACCCAAACAATACGTCTGTCCCGAGAAGAGCTGCAGACATCGCCACTGTCAGCCTGCTTCCACGCCAGGTTAACCTGGTAGACTTAGGACCCAACGCTGAGGTCAGCGCCAGGTTGAAGTTTGAGCTTGTGGTGTAAAGTTGGCTGCCATTTTGTTGGAGATGGCACTGCCAGCACAAAAGTTTGGGACCAAAAGGCGGCTGCCGTGGGAATCACCAGCAGGTGGCGAAAGAGCATTAGCTGCTATTTTTGTGTCATTTAGTAGCGCTGCAGCACTAAGGCCACGAATTTCTTGCCTTTGTGTCCATTCACACACCATCTTTAACATTGTTGCCTTGTTGCTGCACAATAGTGCTAAAATGTTGCCCAAACAGAGCTGTTGAAAGAGAGAAAGATTCACATTTCATATATACATAGCACATTTCACAACCTCAGGACTTTCCAAACATTTTGCAGCCAATGAACTCCCCTCACTGTTGTACTGTAGGAAGAGCTGCAGTCGATTTGAGCACAGCAAGGTTCCACAAACAGCAATGGGATAATGACCAGACCATCTGTTTTTAGGTGTGGGTTTTGAACAAATAAGTTTCTGACTCAAAGGCAAGAGTGCTGCCATTGCACTATGGTTGTCACGCTGACAGACTGCAATGGTCTCCAGAGCCAGCTATCTCACCCAGTTCCAGACTCGATCTGCAGACATCAAACCACAACGTAAACACTGCAGCGCACAGGAGAATGTATTTTCTTCATAATCCCTGAAATCCTTGCTCTGTTGGATTTGCCTCCTGGGAAAAAGGTAAATATAATTTAAACACCTGTAAAATGTAGCTGTTTGTTGTGCATGCATATGGCAGTAAGCATGTGAGAGCATGGGGAGGGGAGGGGGGTGAGGCGACAGGTCTATAATCACAAGCTGTGAGTTCAGGCCAGGGTAAGAGATGCCTGGGCCTCCAAACCTCCAAACCCAAGCCCAAACCGAGTGCAGCAACAATTCTCTCCAAGTGCTATTGATGAATGCAGCATTTAATCTGTTAGTATTTCAGACAGAGGCCATGCAATGCAAACCAGTCAAGAACTGCTTGTAATTTGTCAAGTGCTATAAAACGAGAACATATCCTCTTTGAAACATATTTTACTTCAATAAGAGATATGATCCAAATGAATTAATGGAAACTTCATATTGGAAGAAAGTTCTATCAGATCAGGGCTTGGAGTTTTTCTTTAATTTGATTGTGACTACTTTTTATGCTATTCCTTAATTAAGTTCCATCTATCTTAATATTATTAGATTCAATTTGATCAGTCAAACCAAACTTGTAAGTAATTTAAAGCGAGTTCCACATTTCAAGAGGGCTAAGTTTGCAAAAATAGCAGAGGATTTGAATCATGCCGATTGCACAGCCCTATCAGGTGGGAATTACCAACATTGGCGAATGGTAACACCATCACTTCCACGTTCCCCTCCAAGTCACACACCACCCTGACTTGGAAATATATCGCTGTTCCTTCATGGTCGCTGGGTCAAAATCCTGGAACTCCCTTCCTAACAGCACTGTGGGAGTACCTTCACCACACGGACTGCAAGCAGACGGCTCACCACTGAAAGGTCAAAATTCACGGGAACCCCCCCCCCACACCCAGCGTTTGGGCTCATTGGAAAGGACATTTAATTTGGGACGATCTACCGGAAAGTTTGAAATCCTAAAGTGCTTATGGAAGAAACTACGAACTTTAATCGAATTTTGGACTTTTACAAGACAAATTCAAGTCTGTGGGTGGGCCTAAGGAACTAAAGGAGCCAACTTGATTATTGGAACTGTCTGGGTATTCGGACTATAGTGAATTGTCTGGAGAAATGGATATTCGAAAACCCTTCTCCAAAAGAGACATTAACATTACAGTAATAACTCAGAGATGGCCAGCCATCAAACTGAACTGAGAAAAGCCATTTTCAGCATGAATAAAAACAAAGGGCCCACTACAGCCTGTATGCGAAAACCAAGCACAAAAGGACATTGCGATTACCAAGCTAATATTTCCATCAGGAAACAGATTTAGAAGATCAACCCACCCAAGACATATTAACTTTTAACAAACCTGCCAAAATATTACAAAGAAATGTCAAGCCCGCCAAATTTAAACAAAGAATTCTGGACTGATTTGGCGTGAAGATTAGGACAACTCAAACCGTATAACTGGCCCCTGTTTTAACTAAGGGTATGCCATACTACACTGGGGACCACACTGTGACTAGGCCATCAAAAAGGGAGAGAAACCAACACAACAGTTGAAAACCAACTTCTCCAGCCTCAAAGTCCTGAAGTCCAAAAGGAAGGAAGAACATCACCATCGCGGCAGCAACCAACCATAGCCAACATGGCACCACCAAAACCATCGCGATCGACCAAACTCGAAACAAAACTCCAACAAAAAGAAACCGAAGAATCTAAAGTTTCCACTCTACAAGCTGTTCCTGAGCTACCAACGGGTAAAACATTACCTAAAGAACTGTAAAAACCTATTTCTAACAAAGGAAACCGGGTACTTACCCCATAGATCTAAAATGCGCCTTACCGCATCAGCGGACTCAAGCCAACTGAAGATTGCACAGTAAGAAGTCTTCTCCGACGTTCGGGGTACGGCAAGCAGACCCTACAGAATTCAACAAACCCCAAAATCGCGAACTACCGCTAACTGACCAGAAAGGATTGGTAAGCATAGTCCCTGCCTGCCCTGGAGTCTAACCTAGCTAGGATTAGGTATTGGGAGGTGGGAGGTGTAATTTTACTGTAAGCCGCTTTGAATGTGCGATGTATTGTTCTTTATTATAGTGATTGTAAGTTTGACATTGTACTTTCTTTTCTGTAATAAAATCAAAGTTTCTTTTGCATCAAACCAGTTGTCTCTTGCACTTTGTCACACCCCCCAAATAAATCCAGAGTCTAGAACCCAAGGGAGTGGGAGCGATTCGAACCGCTCAAGTTGGTCAGAGGTGAACCTGATCCCCGGGACCACCCCTTACACCGCCACCTTCTCAAGGGGCAATTAGGGATGGGCAATAAATGCTGCTACGAAGCCCACATCCCCTAAATGAATATATATATTAAAAAAGGGTACAGTGTGACGTCTGAAATCCGGAAACTTCGGGACCGAGGCCATTCTGGATTCCGGGTATTCCTGGATTTCGGAACGTCTTTTCATGGCTGAGGTAGGTGGGGTCGGCGGGGGGGGGGGGCGGTGGTGTTGGGGGGGGATCGGGGTCAGGGGGTTCAGGCGAGGTTGTACCGCCAAGGTAAGGGGGCGAGGTCGGGCCGCCGAGAACTGGGGCGAGGTCGGGCCGCCAAGGTAAAGAGGCGAGGTCGAGTTGCCGGGAGCTGGGGTGAGGTTGGGCCACCAAGGTAAGGGGGTGAGGTCGGGCCGCCGAGAGCTGAGGCGAGGTCAGGCCGGGGCTAGGTCAGGTCACCAAGGCGGTGGAGTCTGGATTTCAGAACATTTTCCAGTTTCCGGACGATTCTGCCACGGATCGGCCCGGTGTCCGGATTCCGGAATATTCCAAATTTCAGAACTTCGGAATTCGGATGCTCAACCTGTACCTTTAAAAAAATCAAAAGGAAACTGTGTCTGTCCCTAGAGTTTAAATAAGTGTACATGTTAAAGCAAAGCCAAAGTGGCTAACTGGTCATGTGAACGAACAAATCAGACTAAAGCAAAAATATTTTAATAGACTTAAAGTAAATAGCGTCAAGGGAATAGGGATAGTTATTGAGCTCAGCAAAAGACATCGAAAGCTGCTATCAGAGCGGTCAAAGGTCACTGGTTAACTGCGGTCACAATAGTAAAGTCGATTTTAGCTATGTTAGGAGTAACTAGAGGGCCATTAAGGACTGCATGGTGCTCTTAAAGTATGCTCAGGGGAGATTTAAGAGGATTCCCAGGACATGACATAGGTTATAAATGGCCACTTTGCATCTGTCTTCACTCCAGGGTACTGTGCTCAGTTACCAGTAATTTTTAAAAAATTATTATTCGTTCCGGGATGTGGGCGTCACTGGCAAGGCCAATATTTATTGCCCATCCCGAATTGTCCTTGAGAAGGTCGTGGTGAGCTGCCTTCTTGAACCGCTGAAGTCATTGCACTGAAGGTACTCCCACAGTGCTCTTACAATGTACAGTTCACACAAAAGTTCAAAGTGGATACAGATGTATTCCTGGAAAGAATCAGGGGTCTCAAATCAAATCGAGTTGAAGGTCCTGATGGTGTTCACCCAAGGGTCCCAAAGAGGTGGGAGTTGTGCTAAGTGAACCCCTTGCTTGTATAGTGAACAGCTTTCTAGGGCCAGGCATTGTTCTCATGGACTAGAGGGAGACTCATGTTGTTCCAATATTCAAAAACAGCAACAACCCAGAACCAAGACGTGATAGCCCCATTAGCTTTATCTCAGCTGTAGGCCGGTTGCTAGAAGGGTTTATTAGAGACATCTGTGTGACCACGTGGACAGAGAAGGATTTATTAGAGACCCTTAATATGGATTTTGGAAAAGAAGGCCATGTTTCTTCAAAATTCAGTCTTGGGATATGGGCATCACTAGCAAGGCTGGCATTTATTGCTGATCCCTATTTGAGAAGGAGGTGTTGAGCAACCTTCTTGAACCGCTGCAGTCCGTGTGGTGAAAGTACAAGGTGAGTTGTGGGAGGGTACAATTCACCAGGATGTTCACACCTGAGCTATATCTTGTCCTCATCCATTATATGCACACCTTATAGTAAGGGTCGCAGGACATTGATCAGCAGCAGATTCCTGCCTTCGCAGCTTAGCGATTCTCAAGCCTATTACAACACCCTCTACTGAACCTTAATAATAATAGTAATAATTTGTATTTATATAGTGCCTTTAACGTAGTAAAACGTCCCAAAACACCACACAACAGTGTCACAGACAAACAGAGAAATTTGACACCGAGCCACAGAAGAAATTAAGGCAGATGATCAAAAGCTTGTTTAAAAAGGTAGGTTTTAACGAGCGTCTTAAAGGAGGAAAGAGAGGTAGAGAAGAGTAAAGGTTTAGGGAGAGAGTTCCAGAGCTTAGGACATCCCAAAGCATTTTAGAACCAATGAGTTACTTTTGAACTGTACTCATTGTTCGTTTAGGGACAGCCAATTTGTGCACAGCAAGATCCTAAAAGATAGCAAATTAGATGAATGAGAAGATAATATTTTTTGCTGATGTCGGGAGCAATTTTAACCTACCCAAGCGTCGGGTAACCGGCGGGTTCTGGTGCAATGCTGGTTTCACACCCCGCTCGATTTTACTGTTCACTGAAGCAGAGAGTAATATTGGCCGGCCATAAAACTGGTGCACCACCCGACCCTGGGGGTTTCTTCCTCAGCAAGTTCAGTTAAAATTAGCCCTGTTGATTCAGAGAGTGATGTTGTACAGGACCTGAGAAGAAACCAAATAATTCATGGCATCGGATTTTTTTTTTTTGCATTAACCTGATGCCAAATCAGTTCTTTCAATGCAAAGCAAGCATTGTATAAACATACACCATTCAATATGATCATGGCTGATCATGCAACTTCAGTACCCCATTCCTGCTTTCTCTCCATACCCCTTGATCCCTTTAGCCGTAAGGGCCACATCTAACTCCCTTTTGAATATATCTAACGAACTGGTCTCAACAACTTTCTGTGGCAGAGAATTCCACAGGTTCACAACTCTCTGAGTGAAGAAGTTTCTTCACATCTCAGTCCTAAATGGCTTACCCCTTATCCTTAGACTGTTACCCCTGGTTCTGGACTTCCCCAACATCGGGAACATTCTTCCTGCATCTAACCTGTCCAATCCCGTCAGAATTTTATATGTTTCTATGAGATCCCCTCTCATTCTTCTAAATTACAGTGAATATAAGCCGAGTCGATGCAGTCTTTCTTCATATGTCAGTCCTGTCACCCCGGGAATCAGTCTGGTGAACCTTCGCTGCACTCTCTCAATAGCAACAATGTCCTTTCACAGATTGGAGACCAAAACTCCACACAATATTCAAGGTGTGGCCTCACCAAGGCCCTGTACAACTGCAGTCAGACCTCCCTGCTCCTATACTCAAATCCTCTCGCTATGAAAGCCAACATGCCATTTGCCTTCTTCACCGCCTGTTGTACCTGCATGCCAACTTTCAATAATTGATGTACCATGACACCGAGGTCTCGTTGCACCTTCCCTTTTCCTAATCTGTCACCATTCAGATAATATTCTGCTTCCCTGTTTTTGCCACCAAAGTGGATAACCTCACATTTATCTACATTATACTGCATCTGCCATGCATTTGCCCACTCATCTAACCTGTCCAAGTTACCCTGCAGCCTCTTAGCATTCTCCTCACAGCTCATACCACCACCCAGCTTAGTGTCATCTGCAAACTTGGAGATATTACATTCAATTCCTTCATCTAAATCATTAATGTATATTGTAAATAGCTAGGCTCCCAGCACTGAACCTTCTGGTACCCCACTAATCACTGCCTGCCATTCTGAAAAGGACCCGTTTATTCCTGCTCTTTGCTTCCTGTCTGCCAACCAGTTCTCTATCCACGTCAATACATTACCCCAAATACCATGTGCTTTAATTTTGCACACTAATCTCTTGTGTGAGATTTTGTCAAAAGCCTTTTGAAAGTCCAAATGCACCACATCCACTGGTTTTCCCTTGCCCACTCTACGAGTTGCATCCTCAAAAAATTCTAGAAGATTTGTCAAGCATTATTTCCCTTTCATAAATCCATGCTGACTTGGACTGATCTTGTCACTGCTTTCCAAATGCGCTGCTATTACATCTTTAATAATTGATCCCAACATTTTCCCCAACTACTGATATCAGGTTAACCGGTCTATAATTCCCTGTTTTCTCTCTCCCTCCTTTTTTAAAAAGTGGAGTTACATTAGCTACCCTCCAGTCCATAGGAACTGATCCAAAGTCCATGGAATGTTGGAAAATGACCACCAATGCATCACTAATTCTAAGGCCAGCTCCTTAAGTACTCTGGGATGCAGACTATCAGGCCTGGGGGATTTGTCGGCCTTCAATCCTATCAATTTCCCTAACACAATTTTCTGACTAATAAGGATTCCCTTCAATTCCTCCTTCTCGCTAGACCCTCGGTTCCCTAGTATTTCCGGAAGGTTATTTGTGTCTTCCTTGGTGAAGACAAAACCATAGTATTTGTTCAATTGGTCTGCCATTTCTTTGCTCCCCATCATAAATTCACCTGATTCGGACTGCAAGGGACCTATATTTGTCTTCACTAATCTTTTTCTCTTCACATATCTATAGAAGCTTTTGCAGTCAGTTTTTATGTTCCCAGCAAACTTCCTCTCATACTCTATTTTCCCCCTCCTAATTAAACCCTTTGTCCTCCTCTGCTGAATTCTAAATTTCTCCCAGTCCTCAGGTTTGTTGCTTTTTCTGGCCAATTTATATGCCTCTTCCTTCGATTTAACACTTTCCTTAATTTCCCTTGTTAGCCACGTCCTTTGCACATCCACATCCACAACGAATGGTGCCTTTACTAACCGAGCCATCAGAAGAGGTGAAGGTAGCTCTTTAAACTGAAAAATAAAATATATTGAAAAAAATGAGGTGTATAAAACTATGAGGGGCCTAGAGTGGATAGGAAGGACCTATTTCCTTTAGCAGAAAGATCAACAACCAGGGGGCATAGATTTAAAGTAATTGGTAGGAGGTTTAGAGGGGATTTGAGGGGAAGTTTTTTCACCCAGGAGGTGGAGGGGGTCTGGAACTCACTGCCTGAAAGGATGGTAGAGCAGAAACCCTCACCACATTTAAAAAGTACTTGAAGTGCCGTAACCTACAGGGCCACAGACCAAGAGCTCGTATGTGGGATTAGGCTGGATAGCTCTTCGTCGGCCGGTGCTGACATGATGGGCCAAAATGGCCTCCTTCCGTGCTGTAAATGACTATGATTCTATGATTCTGTTCCTGGTTCATGCTGGCGTAGCAGGAGCTTAACTGCCACAGTTCTACTGAAGCATTCCCCCGAGAGTTAGTTCTGCTTTCCTTTTACACTGACAGGGCTGATGTGCATTTCTAGCATCTTACGGTTATAGAATCATAAACTGTTACAGCACAGAGGGACGCTGTTTGGCCCATTGTGACTGCTCTCCGAAAGAGCTGTCCCTTTAATCCCAGTATCCTATCCCTTTTCCCCATACCCTTTCAATTTTTTCCTTTTCAAATACTTATCCACTTCCTTTTTGAAATCTATGATGGATTATGCTCCTTACACTGCACATTGTCGTCATCATCATCATAGGCAGTCCCTCAGAATCGAGGAAGACTTGCTTCCACTCTTAATATGAGTCCTTAGGCGGCTGAACAGTCCAATATGAGAACCACAGACTCTGTCACAGGTGGGACAGATAGTCGTTGAGGGAAGGGTGGGTGGGACTGGTTTGCCGCACGGTCTTTCCGCTGCCTGCGCTTGATTTCTGCATGCTCTCGGCAATGTGACTCGAGGTGCTCATCGCCCTCCCGGATGCACTTCCTCCACTTAGGGCGGTCTTTGGCCAAGGACTCCCAGGTGTCAGTGAGGATGTTGCACTTTATCAGGGAGGCTTTGAGGGTGTGCTTGTAATGTTTCCTCTGCCCACCTGTGGCTCGTTTGCCGAGAAGGAGCTCCGAGTAGAGCGCTTGCTCTGGGAGTCTCATGTCTGGCATGCAAACCATGTGGCCTGCCCAGCAGAGCTGCTCGAGTGTGGTCAGTGCTTCAATGCTGGGGATGTTGGCCTGGTCGAGGAGGCTAATGTTGGTGCGTCTGCCCTCCCAGGGGACTTGTAGGATCTTGCAGAGACCAATGTAACCAATTACTTGCATATATTTAGCATTGCCTTACTACTTTTGTACACTGTAACCTTGTGATTCCATCTGCTTTTATCCCCACACTTTTATCAACGTGTCCTCCCACCTTTTAAACTTTTGCTTACATGTGCCCCCAAGTCGCTCTGCTCCCCTAACTCCGTTTCAAGTTTATTCTTTCAGATTCCCATCAGGTTAACATAAAGAGCCTGTAATGCTCTGTACTTGGTGCTGGCTTGTCAGTTTCAAGTCAACTGACGTAGGAAAAAAAAACTAATGACATTTCATATGGTAACAAGAGCCTTTTAAGTCTGACTTTGAAATGAGTTCATTCAGCATAGCCAGTGACTTTAAGGTTACTGCATCCTGTATATATGAATAACAATATCTTTGATACGTATTAATTATTAATATCGAGTATATTGGGGCATTGTTGCCATGTTATCTTGACGTTGTCATGTGTGATTTATCTATCTGCCTTCACCCCGTCAGGTAATCAGTTCCTTGAACAGATGCTCATGCTCCTCTTTCAGAAACCACACAGTCGGTAACAAATGACATTTCTTCAGCATTTCCCTCACCTCTGCCCCCCTCCATCGTAACTTTCTGCCCTTATTCTTATCATTGGTGACTTGAAAGGCAGTTTTGTCCCCTTCGAGTGTTGGCTTGGCCTCTTTGATATCCGTCATGTTCAAATCTGCCCCTCCGAATGTCAGACGGAGCTGGTGATGAAGTTGCAATAATTCAGCTATCCACCCTCAGTAATACGCAACATAAAAATCCAACATCCTTTCTGAAAGAGCGGACCCGTTTCAATGAACCCTCTGTAATGTCTCAGTCGACATTTTACCCTGAATCGCACCAAGCATCAGGTCAGTGGTGCGCTCTGGACATTTCATTTAGTCGCAACCCTAATAGTCACAAATAAATATGCTGAGCGTTGTAGGATTTATTGCAGTGTCTACGGTTTGTGCAGATCTGGGATCTGTCAACGAAAGGCACAGCTCACTGAAAGCATCCCGCCAAAGGCTTTTATTCTGCTGTGAATTTCTTCAGTGGGATTTCATGCAAATAATTTGAGCTGATGTGAAAATAATCATGGTCATGACACTCCCTTTTATTCAAATCCACTTTGCCACTCACTGTTACCTATATCAACAATCTTTCTTAATAATTATACACAATTTATACATAATACAGATATCCTTATCATAGAATCATAGAACGCAGAAAGAGGCCATTTGGCCCAATGTGCCAGTGCTGGCTCTTTGAAAGAGCTGTCCCATTAGTGCCACTGCCCTGCTCTTAACCCACAGCCCTGCAAATTTCTCCTTTTCAAGTGTATATACAATTCCCCTTTGAAAACTACTATTGAATCTACTTCCAGCACCTTTTCAGGCCGTGCATTCCAGATCATAACATCTTGCTGTGTAAATAAAAATTTCTCCTTATTCCCCCCCTCCCCGCTCCCCCCACCCCCCGCAAATGTTTTTTTTGCGAATAATCTGTGTCCGGCACGGACACGATGGGCCAAATGGCATAATTTTTCTATGATTCTGGTTACTGATCCTCCTGCCAGTGGAAACAATTTCTCCCCATCTACTCTATCAAAAACTCACATGATTTTTGAACACTTCTATTAAATCCCCCTTTAACCCTGAACTGAAGTCGCTCATCCCTGGTACCATTCTGGTAAATCTCTCTTCATCCTCTCGAAGGCCTTGACTTCCTTCCAAATGTGTGGTGCCAGAATTGGACACATTACTCTAGCTGAGGTCTAACCAATGGTTTACTACAACTTCCTTGCTTCTATAACTCTAATTATAAAGCCATGGGTTGCGTATGGTTTTTAAACAGCCTTATCAAACTTGTCCTTCCACCGTCAAGGATTTGCGTATGTGAACCCCTGGGGGGGAGAAATTCCCCCGCGCCCCGATTGGGGATGGTAACCATCCTGGGGCGGGACTTCCTGCGCCCGTCACGGAAGTCCCGCCCAGCCGCGAAATTGCCGCCGCTCACAGGAAGTGGAGCGCAATCTCGCGCGCTCCGCTTCCTCTCGGGGCGAGTCCTGGGGCGATGCTGGGGCGCGATAGGCCAAAAGGGCAGTGCGGTGCTGAGGTTGCAGCCCGGCTCTCCAAATCGGAGCGCTGGGCTGCACGATGGTGGCCCGGACCACGCAAGGGGACAAAGATATCGGGCCGACCGATGAGTCGGCAAAACTGCCGAAGTGGCAGCGCGGGGCGCTCGCGACCTCCCCTTTAACCTCCGCCCCTGCGAGCAGATGCCGGCCTGGTTCATGACCCGCGAGGCTGGCTCTGACACCGCCCGTGGGGCGCAGGGCGAAATCTGCCGTAGGGTGGAAAGGGGTTGGCGTGCATGCCGATGACGTCATCGCCGGTTGCACGGTGACCCAGGACACTACCGGCGGGACGCACCGCTACCGTGGCAGCACCTCCACTAGCTCCCATGCAACTTCGCAGGAACTGGTAGCGCCCTTTCTGGACGAAAAGTGTTTTGCGCCATTAACGGGCATTGCAAAGAAGGGCAATTTCGATCCCCCTGGTCTCTGTGTTCCTGCACCACTTTTAAAATTGTACCATTTAATTTATAATGCTTCTCTTAATTTTTCCTTCCTTTTATTTCTTTTTGAATTCATTTCATTTTCTTTGTTTGTTTATCCAGAACCAGGGGTCACAGTCTAAGGATAAGGGTAAGCCATTTAGGACCGAGATGAGGAGAAACTTCTTCACCCAGAGAGTGGTGAACCTGTGGAATTCTCTACCACAGAAAGTTGTTGAGGCCAATTCACTAAATATATTCAAAAAGGAATTAGATGAAGTCCTTACTACTCGGGGGATCAAGGGGTATGGCGAGAAAGCAGGAATGGGGTACTGAAGTTGCATGTTCAGCCATGAACTCATTGAATGGCGGTGCAGGCTCGAAGGGCCGAATGGCCTACTCCTGCACCTATTTTCTATGTTTCTATGTTTCTATTCTCCTGACTTGCTCAACTCCCCCGCTCCTGAAGGCAATGGTTCAGATTGGGTATTGTTGTGAGGTCCTGTTCCTCATGTATGAGCTGAATCAGTCAGTGTCAGCATGATATTTGACTGTAACTGACTCCCATTTGTTCCTTGGTGTCCCCAGGACACACACGAGTTGAAACTGAGGGATCTGCTCCCAGGCTTGAACCAAGAAAGAAAGAAAGACTTGCATTAATATAGCGCCTTTCATGGCTACCAGACATCCCAAAACATTTTACAGCCAATGAAGTACTTTTAAAAGTGTAGTCACTGTTGTAATGCCGGAAACACGGCAGCCAATTTGCGCACAGAAAGCTCCCACAAACAGCAATGTGATAATGACCGGATAATCTACTTTTTTAGTGATGGTGATTGAGGGTTAATATTAGCCAGGACACCGGGAAAAACTCCCCCGCTCTTCTTCAAAATAGATCTTTTACATCCACCTGAGAGAGCAGACAGAGCCTTGGTTTAACATCTCATTTGACCGACAGCCACCTCTGACAGTGCAGCACTTCTTCAGCACTGCACTGGACTATCAAGCTAGATTTATGTGCTCAAGTCCCTGGAGTGGGACCTGAACCTACAACCTTCTGACTTTGAGGCAAAGTGCTACCAACTGAGCCACGGCTGACACAAAGGTACCATTCCTGCTGAAGAAGAAACCAAGTGTGATTCAGATATGGTAACCGAGTGAAAAGAAAGAGAGAAAGACCTTGCATTTATACAGTGCCTTTTCATGACCTCAGGATGTCCTAAAGCACGTTCCAGCCACTGAAGTACTTTTGAAGTGTAATCACTGTTATAATGTAGGGGAAACCTGCAGCCAATTTGCGCGCAGCAAGCCCCTGGAAACAGCAATGAGAGATGGGACCAGATAATCTGTATTGTTTTTAAATGATGTTGATTGTGGGATAAATATTAGCCTTTTCTGCACCCATCCGAGAGGGTATCTGGGGCCTCAGTTTAATGTTACATCTAAAAGACAATACCTCTGTCAATGCAGCTCGCCCTCAGTATTGCACTGGAGTGTCGGCCCAGAGTTTGTGCACACGTCTCTGGAGTGGGGCTTGAACCCACATCCTTCTGACTCAGAAGCAAAAGTGCTATCGCTGAGCCGTGGCTGTCATGGGTGGTTACCAGTAACCCAGAAGTCAAGTTGTTAAAATTCAATCAATCTGGTCATTTTTAGACTGGCACCAGAAAAAAAAAATGACCTTATAAGCTGCCAGATTGTAATAATAACACAAGTGGTTAACTAATCTTACTCATTAGGGACCTACTTATCTCTTCAATCCCACGATATGTGGTTGACTCTTAATTCCCCTTGGATTGACTCAGGATGGGCAATAAATACTGACTTGCTTGTGTTGTCCACATCCCAAGAAGAATTTTTTTTTAACTGTTTGTCTGCGGTGGGAGGGAGGTGAAGGGATCGCAAAGTCTCTGTTTAAAGAATGGACGAAGTCAAGAATATTTTGTGGACTTTATGGGTTTTTTCTCTGAAGGTACTTTCCCTGTGATGGGGTCACCCTGTGCAGATATGTGAAAAGGCTGGTTTGTTAAAACTCCAGAGACCGCATGGCAGTTGGCTGTGACAAAGAACTGTAAGTCATCCAAAATGTACGGGTTTGCCCTAGCAAAAGGAAAGGGGTTCAGATATCTGAGGCATGCATAAACTATTGGAAAGCCACTCTAATATGCAAAGGCACTTCTCATCTTGATCTCGGAAGAGAAGCAGAACAATGGACCCACTAGACTGGCCAGACCAAGAGGGGCCAGTTCTTCCCTACACAAAAGCCGAGCGATGTCCCAGACCCAGGGCTATCAGTTCAATACACATGGGTCTGATGGCCCATCACCGACTAAGCACCGGAGTGCTTAGAAGCAAATGGATTTCAAAGATTGGCGGGAGAGATAAGGGCAGCAGGACTTCTTTAAAGATAGACTCTTTTCCACCATTCCCTAGTGTTCTGGAGCGTTCTCCAGCGTTCGAGCGTTACCCCTCTCTCTCTCTCACTCCACCAAGACCGACGTGAGAAGAAGAAGGACCAGGTGAGCAATGGAGACCAACTGATGAGCATGGTCGCAAGTGTCCCAAGCCGGTAACCAGAGTGCCAGGCGAGCTGTGTGGGGTGTAAAGGGCTCAGAGTTTTCTTGGAAGTGAAGCTTTTTCGGGCTATTCTGGGGAGGGAGCTTCATGCAACTGGCTAATTCACTGGTAGACTCCACTATAGCAACAAAGAAATTACTGCATGTCACCGGTCCTCGGTGTAGGACTGTATGTTGTTTTAACCTGGATCGTATTCTCCACAGAGACAGTGATTTCGTTCAGTTGTGCATGTTTCAGCCAGTGTATGTTAGACCAAATAAATAAGTGCGATTTTTCACCGAAGCATTCCTGTCCGTGACTTATTCCATTTGCACTCTGAATAATAATCCCTCGGTATAGAATTCTCATAAGGCGGGGCGATTCGAACCATCCATCTAGCCATTGACTAGGATCAAAACCGCTTACAGAGGGGAGAAGGAGCGGCCGGCTGGAAGCAAGGGACGGATCTCGTCACCACCAGGAGTAAACAACAACAACAACAACAACAACTTGTATTTATATAGTGCCTTTAACGTAGTAAAACGCCCCAAGGTGATTTATGCGAGTATTTTAAGGCAATACATTTGACACTAAGCCACATAAGAAATTAGAGCAGATGACCAAAAGTTTGGTCAAAGAGGTAGGTTTTAAGGAGCGTCTTAAATAAGGAAAGAGAGGTAGAAAGGCGGAGAGGTTTAGGGAGGGAGTTCCAGAGCTTAGGGCCCAGGCAGCTGAAGGCAGGGCCACCAATGGTTGAGCGATTATAATCAGGGATTCGAAAGAGGGCTGAATTTGAGGAGCGCAAACATCTCGGGAGGGGTTGAGAGGCTAAAGGAGGTTACAGAGATAGGGAGGGGCGAGGCGATGGAAGGATTTGTAAACAAATTGTTGGCTTGTTTTTCAGCAGGCAGCCCTGGAAACTATGCTCGCCCACCCTGAACTCAGGCCACTCCACGGAAGCCTAGTGGGCAAGCGGGAATTTTTTTTTAGTCATTTACCTTCAACTTGAATACCAGCTGTGTGAGGGGTAATGAAAGATAGCCCTGTGAAAGCTTAAAATGCAAATACACTGGTGTTGTTCATGGCCCTAGAGGAGTATTAATGTGTCATCTTCGGCACCACCTGCTTGAGCAAAATGATAAAATTAGCCGGCACAGAAGAGAACGGGAAGATTTTTTGATGAAGTAACACGATAAAATGAAGTGCGGAGGAGATTTACCAGCATGGTACCAGGGAGGAGGGATTTCTGTTGTGTGCAGAGATATGAGAAGCTGGGCTTGCTTTCCTTACGAGTTTCTACTATATTAAAGGTGCTATATAAATGCGTGTTGTTGTTGTTTAGAGGTGTTCAAAATGATGAAGGGTTTTGATAGAGTAAATAGGAACAACCTGTTTCCACTGGTCGATAACCAGTGGATCGCAGATTTAATGTAACGGGCAAAAGAAACAGGGGGAGATGAGGTGATTTTTTTTAACATTGTGAACTGGAAGGCACTGCCTGAAAGGGGGGGGGAGAAGAAGATTCAATACCAGCTTTCAAAAGGGAATTGCATATATACTTAAAAAAGAGAGATTTGCAGGGCTGTAGTGAAAGAGCAGGGGAGTGGGACTAATTGAATAGCTCGTTTTTTTGTGCTCAACCAAAAGCTTTATTAAGGCACCCAATAGCTGAGAATAAAAACTCACAAGCTCTCTCAAGAACCAATGTAAAAGTAGAGTAACCAGCCATGACAATTCTTGTTTTACCCAGATGGGAATTTGATATCTTATATAACATTAGCAGGAAAATAATTCATGTCCCAAAGACTAAAACTTTCCTGACTCTCATTCAACACTTAAACATACCGTCAGAAAATTGATATTTTTCGATTGTGCACGGTTTTTACAATTTGTCTCCCTTTCAGAAAAAAGGAAGCACGACTGTCCTCCAAAACAGACTTGTGAATTTCCACGTAATCTTATACGGAGTTGCAATTTATTTCTTCTTAGCCTAACCCGGTTATCACAGATCGCAGAAAACAACAGGTTTTACCAAGGATAATATTTTAAATGTTAAAGCAGTTACCACACGGAAATTTAACAATAGCAGAGTTGCAATAAACAGATTTTTAAAATCTCTGGTATAAATATATTTTTTTTAAATGGTTGAAGTACTTTTCTTTAAAATTATGCTACTTCTTTTCAAACTAAAATCGGAGGCAATCCACATGCGACAGAAGGCACTATGTATCTGCATTACCCCGTCAAATGCCTGTACATTGGGAACCCATAATTGTCATCATAGGCAGTCCCTCGAAGTGAGGATGACTTTCTTCCTCGCCAAAAAGGGATGAGTTCACAGGTGTTTCAATGAAGGACCTAATATTCCAGATCCCGAACTATATTGTGAAGGGTGGAAGATGCCTGTGCGTGGATTTTTTTAACGTGTGGTGGCCATTGCACACCAGCCACCACACGGGCTTGACAGATCTAGGTCTTAGTCCAGTGGCAAGGATTACCCAAGACTAACTGGAGATCAGCTCTGCTGCTCGGACCGAGCGCACATATGGCAGTGTGGGCTGGCCTGTGCTGCCACTGGGCCCTCGCCGCTTCTGGGCCCCAGATTCCCACCTCTCTTGGGCCCCGGTCACTTCCCTCTATGAACTCTTGCCACTCCTTCGCCCCTCCTGCTATCCCACACTGCAATCAGCGACCTGGCTTCGTAGTCGTCGCCCTCCTGCAGCAGAACCATTCACAGGCAGTCCCTCGAAATCGAGGAAGACTTGCTTCCATTCAAAAAATGAGTTCTTAGGTGACTGAACAATCCAATTACAGTCTGTCACAGGTGGGACAGATAGTGGTTGGGGAGTTTGGTTTGCCGCACGCTCCTTTCGCTGCCTGCGCTTGTTTTCTGCATGCTCTCGGCGACGAGACTCGAGGTGCTCAGCATCCTCCCGGATGCTCTTCCTCCTCTTAGAGCGGTCTTTGGCCAGAGACTCCCAGGTGTCGGTGGGGATGTTGCATTTTATCAAGGAGGCTTTGAGGGTGTCCTTGAAACGTTTCTTTTACCCACCTGGTGCTCGCTTGCCGTGTAGGAGTTCCAAGTAGAGCGCTTGCTTTGGGAGTCTCATGTCAGGCATGCAGACGATGTGGCTCGCCCAACGGAGTTGGTCGAGTGTGGTCAGTGCTTCGATGCTGGGGATGTTGGCCTGATCAAGGACACTAACATTGGTGGTGGTTAATCAAACTTTTCCCCATAGTGCCTGCGGAGGGGGGGGGTGATTGCGGGGGGGGGGGGTGGGGGTGAGGTGTTGGGGGGGGCGCGGCGAAGGGCAGATAATTTTCACTCAGTTCGTTTGAGGGCAAAAAAAGAAATACCGACAAAACCCTCAAATGATAATCGGGTTGCGATCCAGCACTGGAAAGGGTTCGACACCAGTCCCGAAGGTTTAACAACAGCTTCAGTAATGATGATGGATGGAAGGTTTTTTTAATGATCCCCTGAAGTTTAATAAAATGCTGTCTGCAGTTCAGTTGCCCCCTACAGTTGCTCCAAAACTGAACATTGTTGGAGCTGGTGCAGTCATGTCAAACTTATAGCCATCCTGACCTTCAATTTTCTTGGATTCTTCTGCATTTTTCCTCTGTTCTGTCAGTGTGAAGATCTTCTGCAATTGCTTCTTCTGGTCCTCGCTCAATGAGGGCAGTAAGAGCCTGGTACCAGGCAGAATCCATACACTGTACCCTGAAGAGTGCTGATGTCAAGGCCCTTTCAAAGAGCTGGCATAGGCACAATAGGCTTTTTGCTGTGCTGCAAGATTCTATGATTCTCTGACTTGGTAAATGCTTATTATCATCAAATATTTTCCATTTTTTTATTGGAGGTGATGAAAAGGAAAATCACCCTTCACGAAAATTATGGGGCTAACATCCTTCATGGATGTACAAAGAAAAACTTAAACAACGGTAGCACTCTCCCTCCTCCTGGAAGACATTACACATTAGATAGTCTTAAGCAGGGAATCTAACGGAAGTTGGTGGAAGTCTGTCTGGGAGTCCTGGTGACATGGCGTCCACCGAATGAAACTGAATAGGATGTTAAATCTCACTCACAGAAAGGTGAGGGTCCCACTGGAGAAATCAAGCAGCACAGGCATGTACTTCAAGCCTCACATAGCAGGAAAAAGACTGCAACATAATAATTACGAACATTAATTCCAAAACAGCAGTTCCCTTTTTCAAGGGATGTGGCTGATGTCAGAAAGGTGCTCTGATTTGACGTTCAATGTAAGGAGAAAGGCAACCAGGATTCCCCCTCCAGTCAATGCTTCTGAGGCTGTTCTTGCTCAATGGTACTCTAACAAGCTAAAACAACTTACATTTATATAGCGCCTTTAACATAGTTAAATGTCACAAGGGACGTCACAGAAACGATATCAGACAAAATTTGACACTGAGCCACAATTTTTCTATTCCTTCCTGGGATGTGGGCTTCGCTGGCAAGGCCGGCATTTATTGTCCATCCCTAATTGCCCTTGAGGAGGTGGTGGCGAGCCGCCCTCTTGTACCGCTGCAGTCCGTGTGGTAAAGGTACTCCCACAATGCTGTTAGGGAGGGAGTTGCAGGATTTTGACCCAGTGAAGATGAAGGAACGGCGATATATTTGCAAATCAGAATGGTGTGTGATTTGGAGGGGAACATGGAGGTGGTAGTGTTCCCAAGCGCTTGCTGCCCTTGTCCTTCGAGGTGGTAGAGGTTGCGGGTTTGGAAGGTGCTGCCAAAGAAGCCTTGGTGAGCTGCTGCAGTGCATCTTGTAGATGGTACACACTGCAGCCACGGTACGCCGGTGGTGCAGGGAGTGAATGTTTAAGGTGGTGGATGGGGAGCCAATCAAGCGAGCTGCTTTTTCCTGGATGGTGTCAAGCATCTTGAGTGTTGTTGGAGCTGTGCTCATCCAGGCAAGTGGAGAGTATTCCATCAAACTCCTGATTAGTGGCTTGTAGATGGTGGAAAGGCTTTGGAGAGTCAGGAGGTGAGACATTTTGTGCAGAATACCCAGCCTCTGACTCACTCTTGTTGCCATAGTATTTATGTGGCAGGTCCAGTTTAGTTTATGATCAATGGTGATCTCCCAGGATGTTGATGATGGGGGATTCAGCGATGGTAATGCCGTTGAATATCAAGGGGAGGTGGTTAGACTCTTGCTTGTTGAAGATGGTCATTGCCTGGCACTTGTATGGTGCGAATGTTACTTGCCACTTATCAGTCCAATCCTGAATGTCATCCAGGTCTTGCTGCATGCGGGCATGGACTGCTCCATTATCTGAGGAGATGCGAATGGAACTGAACACTGCAGTCATCAGAGAACATCCCCACTTCTGACCTTATGATGAAGGGAAGGTGATTGATGAAGCAGGTGAAGATGGTTCGGCCAAGGACACTGCCCTGAGAAACTCCTGCAGCGATGTCCTGGGGCTGGGATGAATGACTTCTATCAAACACAACCATCTTCCTTTGTGCTAGGTATGACTCCAGCCAGTGGAGAGTTTCCCCCTGATTCCCATTGACTTCAATTTTACTAGGGCTCCTTGATGCCACACTCGGTCAAATGCTGCCTTAATGCTGAGGGCAGTCACTCTCACCTCACCTCTGGAATTCAGCTCTTTTGTCCATGTTTGGATCAAAGCTGTAATGAGGTCCTGGCAGAACCCAAACTGTGCATTGCTGAACAGGTGATTGGTGAGTAAGTGCCACTTGATAGCACTGTCGACGACACAGTCCATCACTTTGCTTGAGAATAGACTGATGGAGAGATGATTGAGAAGAGACTGATGGAGAGGTAATTGGCCGAATTGGATTTGTTCTGCTTTTTGTGGACAGGACATACCTGAGCAGTTTTCCATATTATCAGGTAGATGTCAGTGTTGTAGCTGTACTGGAACAGCTTGGCTAGAGACGCGGCTAGTTCTGGAGCAAAAATCTGCAGCACGACAGCTGGGATGTAGTTGGGACCCACAGCCTTTTCAGTATCCAGTGCGCTCGGCCGCTTCTTGGTATCACATAGAAACATAGAAACATAGACAATAGGTAAAGGAGTAGGCCATTCGGCCCTTCTAGCCTGCACCGCCATTCAATGAGTTTATGGCTGAACATGCAACTTCAGTACCTCATTCCTGCTTTCTCGCCATACCCCTTGATCCCCCTAGTAGTAAGGACTTCATCTAACTCTTTTTTGAATATATTTAGTGAATTGGCCTCAACAACTTTCTGTGGTAGAGAATTCCACAGGTTCACCACTCTCTGGGTGAAGAAGTTTCTCCTCATCTCGGTCCTAAATGGCTTACCCCTTATCCTTAGACTGTGACCCCTGGTTCTGGACTTCCCCAACATTGGGAACATTCTTCCTGCATCTAACCTGTCTGAACCCATCAGAATTTTAAATGTTTCTATGAGGTCCCCTCTCATTCTTCTGAACTCCAGTGAATACAAGCCCAGTTGATCCAATCTTTCTTGATAGGTCAGTCCCGCCATCCCGGGAATCAGTCTGGTGAACCTTCGCTGCACTCCCTCAATAGCAAGAATGTCCTTCCTCAAGTTAGGAGACCAAAGCTGTACACAATACTCCAGGTGTGGCCTCACCAAGGCCCTGTACAACTGTAGCAACACCTCCCTGCCCCTGTACTCAAATCCCCTCGCTATGAAGGCCAACATGCCATTTGCTTTCTTAACCGCCTGCTGTACCTGCATGCCAACCTTCAATGACTGATGTACCATGACACCCAGGTCTCGTTGCACCTCCCCTTTTCCTAATCTGTCATCATTCAGATAATAGTCTGTCTCTCTATTTTACCACCAAAGTGGATAACCTCACATTTATCCACATTATACTTCATCTGCCATGCATTTGCCCACTCACCTAACCTATCCAAGTCACTATGCAGCCTCATAGCATCCCCCTCGCAGCTCACACTGCCACCCAACTTAGTGTCATCCGCAAATTTGGAGATACTACATTTAATCCCCTCGTCTAAATCATTAATGTACAGTGTAAACAGCTGGGGCCCCAGCACAGAACCTTGCGGTACCCCACTAGTCACTGCCTGCCATTCTGAAAAGTACCCATTTACTCCTACTCTTTGCTTCCTGTCTGACAACCAGTTCTCAATCCATGTCAGCCCACTACCCCCAATCCCATGTGCTTTAACTTTGCACATTAATCTCTTGTGTGGGACCTTGTCGAAAGCCTTCTGAAAGTCCAAATATGCCACATCAACTGGTTCTCCCTTGTCCACTCTACTGGAAAATCCTCAAAAAATTCCAGAAGATTTGTCAAGCATGATTTCCCTTTCACAAATCCATGCTGACTTGGACCTATCATGTCACCTCTTTCCAAATGCGCTGCTATGACATCCTTAATAATTGATTCCATCATTTTACCACTACTGAGGTCAGGCTGACCGGTCTATAATTCCCTGTTTTCTCTCTCCCTCCTTTTTAAAAAAGTGGGATTACATTGGCTACGCTCCACTCGATAGGAACTGATCCAGAGTCAATGAAATGTTGGAAAATGACTGTCAATGCATCCGCTATTTCCAAGGCCACCTCCTTAAGTACCCTGGGATGCAGTCCATCAGGCCCTGGGGATTTATCGGTCTTCAATCCCATCAATTTCCGCAACACAATTTCCCGACTAATAAGGATTTCCCTCAGTTCCTCCTCCTTACAAGACCCTCTGACCCCTTTTATATCCGGAAGGTTGTTTGTGTCCTCCTTAGTGAATACCGAACCAAAGTACTTGTTCAGTTGGTCTGCCATTTCTTTGTTCCCCGTTATGACTTCCCCTGATTCTGACTGTAGGGGGCCTACGTTTGTCTTTACTAAGCTTTTTCTCTTTACATACGTATAGAAACTTTTGCAATCCACCTTTATTGCATGCACCCCTAATTTCCTGTTTGATGCCCTCCCCAACATCACTACTACTGTTTGGAGGTCTGTACACAACTCCCACTGACGTTTTTTGCCCTTTGGTGTTTTGCAGCTCTACCCATATAGATTCCACATCATCCAAACTAATGTCCTTCCTAACTATTGCATTAATCTCCTCTTTAACCAGCAATGCTGGTCACGTGAAGTGAATCGAATTTGCTGAAGGCTGGCTCCTGTGATGGCGCGGACCACAAGTGGAAGCCGATGTGGATCATCTACTCAGCACTTCTGGCTGAAGATGGTTGCAAATGCTTCAGCCTTGTCATGTGCTGCGCTGTGCCATCATTAGCGATGGGATATTCATGGAGCCTCCTCCTCCCGTTAGTTGTTTAATTGTCTACCACCATTCACGACTGGATGTGGCAGAACTGCAGAGCTTTTATATGATCCGTTGATTGTGGGACCGCTTGGCTTTGTTTCAAGCAGTGCTTCTGCTACTTAGCATGCATTTAGACCAGCTTTATTGGGCGGGCCATATCATCCACATACCCGACACGAGACTCCCAAAGCAAGTGCTCTACTTGGAACGCCTACACGGCAAGCGAGCCCCAAGTGGGCAGAGGAAACGTTTCAAGAACACCCTCAAAGCCTCCTTGATAAGGTGCAACATCACTACTGACACCTGGGAATCCCTGGCCCAAGACCGCCCGAAGTGGAGGAACAGCATCTGGGAGGGTGTTGAGCACCTCGAGTCTCGTCGCCAAGAGCATGAGAAAACAAGTGCAGGCAGCGAAAGGAGCGTGCGGCAAACCAGATTCCCCACCCACCCCTTCCTTCAACCACTGTCTGTCCCACATGTGACAGAGACTGTAATTTCCATATTGGACTGTACAGTCACCTGAGAACTTACTTTTCGAGTGAAAGCAAGTCTTCCTCGATTTCAAAGGACTGCCTCTGATGGATAATGAGTCCTGTGTTGCAGGTACGCCTGGTGCTGCTCCTAGCATGCTCTTCTACACTCCTCATTGAACCAGGGTTGGTCCCCTGGCTTGATACTAATGGTATAGTGAGGGATATGCCGGGCCATGATGTTACTGATTGTGGAGGAATACAATTCTGCTGCTGCTGATGCCCACAATGCCTCATGGATGTCCAATTTTGAGCTGCTGGGTCTGTTCTGAATCTATCCCATTTAGCACGGTGGTAATGCCACACAACACGATGTGTGGTGATCACTGCTACCAATGCTGTCATGGACAGATACACCTGCGACAGGTAGATTGGTGAGGACGAGGTCAAGTAGGTTTTTCCCTCGTGTTGGTTCTCTCACCACCTGTCGCAGGCCCAGTCTGACAGCTATGCCCTTCAGGACTCAGTAGTGTTACTTTTGAGCCACTCTTGGTGATGGACATTGAAGTCCCCCACCCAGAGTACATTCTGTGTCCTTGCTACTCTCAGTGATTCTTCCAAGTGGTGCTCAACACGGAGGAGTACTGATTCGTCAGCTGAGGGAGGGTGCTATTCAGCATATAATTTAGGCTGATGAAGGTAGGAATATTTGCATGACATGTCTGCCCTGCCAGCTGTTTGTGGGGCCTTGCTGTGTACAAATTGGCTGTAGTTTTCCCTTACATTGCAACTGTGATTAGACTTAAAAAGTACTTAATTGGCTGTAAAGCACTTTGGAACACCCTGAGGTTGAGAAAGGCTCTCTATAAATGCAAGTTTTTTTCTTTCTTTTGATAAGAGAGAAATGAATATAACGCGAGAGAGAGAGACAGACATGCAGAACGTTGTGGAAACAACAAAGGATGAATGTTCAAACAGAGAGAAAATACATCAAAAAGAGGCACTCCAGCAGAGAGAATGAAAAGGAACTCTAGCACAGCGAGGGAAAGGCAATGCCAAAGGAGGAAGAAACCAAAACAGAGAAAGAAAATAAATGAAGGGAACTATTTCTCACGTGTCAATAATATTCACGTTAAATTAGTGCCAATGGAGAACTGTCAGATTTTGTGTTAATGTTCGTTTTGGTAGAGCATTTTCCAATATGGATTTAACTCTTATCAACACGGGACTAAAACATCAATTGAGCCCGTTTATTAGTGGGCAGATCAAGTCAACTTAAGTAACATGCATTTTCCATTACCAAGTCATTATGCCAACTCTGTTCTAATTAACAATGGGGCTCGGGTTAATACCATTAACATGTCAATATGTCAATATGTTTCACATTGTTGGTTTGTATATAGGACTGAATTTCGTAGACTTAAATTTCATCTTGATGCATGGGAGAATGCATTCAATGAGTGCTTAATGGTCTTGTGCCTTTCTGGCATGCTTCCAGCAACTCTGGGACCGAAATTCATCAACTCACCGTCTGCTGCCGCGGACATAGCACTTGTAGTCCGCCCAGTGCCACTTTCGGGGTGGCCTGGAGCGGGTGGGACGGGAGAGCCACCGGGAACCGCCCACTGACGTCCCCTGGCAGATTCCAATCCCCGATCCTTGACTGAGCCCCCCACCCCCCCCACTGATTCCCGACCATCCCCCCGCTGATCCCCGTACCCCTCCGCGATCCACGACCGAGGATCACCACATTACAGGAAGGGCGTGATTGCACTGGAGAGGGTGCAGAGGAGATTTACGAGGATGTTGCCGGGAATGGAGAATCTTAGCTATGAGGACAGATTAGATAGGCTGGATTTGTTTTCATTGGAACAGAGGAAGCTGAGGGGAGACCCCATTGAGATGTATAAAATTATGAGGGGCCTAGATATAGTGGATAGAAAAGGCTTATTTCCCTTAGCAGAGGGGTCAACAACCAGGGGGCATAGATTTAAAGTAATTGGCAGAAGGTTTAGAGGGGATTTGAGGGGAAATTTCTTCATGCAGAGGATTGTGGGGGTCTGGAACTCACTGCCTGAAAGGATGGTAGAGGCAGAAAACCTCACCACATTTAAAAAGTACTTGGATGTGCACTTGAAGTGCTGTAACCTGCAGGGTTATGGACCTAGAGCTGGAAAGTGGGATTAGGCTAGATAGCCTCTTGTTGGCCGGCATGGACACGATGGGCTGAAATGGCCTCCTTCCATGCTGTAATTTTCTCTGATTCTATGATTCTATATTTGAGCACATCACCATAAGCAAAAAGAAAATTGAGTTGTACACAAAATGAAATTATACTTCTGGTGATACCAGCGTTCAACTGATTTTATGTGCGATAATAAGAATCAGATTATTTATATCATATCGGAATAGGAGGAGGCCATTGAGCCCCTCGGGCCAGCTTGCCATTCAATTAGATCATGGCTGATCTGTGACCTCAACTCCATTTACCCACCTTAGCTCCATATCCCTTGATACCCTTACTTAACAAATGATGAGGTAGCTAATGATGTTGTAGAATGGATGGAAAATCAGGATGTGTGTTCCTCCCCTCCCAATTTTCCTGTATTCGCAATGCCCAGGTGACCCAGGTGCAGGAGGAAAATATACTTCTATATGTCTTGAGCCTATTATTCTTCAAAGGTCGCACTTCAAAGACTGCACTTTAGGCTGTTAAAATTATTGATAAATATTTTAAAAGTCCAACATTTTTCATTCTTTTTCTGACTGTGAGAGCCTGACTTCTTCCCTCGGGCAATACCCAATTCACCAGCAGCTACCAATCTGCAGAAACTTCAACTGAGCCATGGCTTTAAACGGCCAGGCTAGAGTTAACACAGCTCCAGCTTGGCAGCTCCACATTGCAGCAATGCCCGAGACCCCAGACAATTTACGAGAAACACCATCGCAGATTATAAAAACAGAGAATGCTGAAAATCTCAGCAGGTCAGGCAGCATCTGCGGAAAGAAAAACAGAGTTAACGTTTTGGGTCGATGACCCTTCGTTACAAGCATAGGAGATTAGCTAGTTGGGTGTCGAATAATGTCCCTTAAACATGCTGTGAGTATTAGGAACATAATAGTTGTGTTTGCAACTTTTGATAACAGTTAACAAGCTGGCAAGTCTGGCGCTTTCCCTGATGACAACTTTAGATATAAAATTAGTTGGTGATTTAGAGCAGAGAGCAGTATCACTGGTTCACATAAAAACTCCAAAATCCTCTGCAAAAAGGCAGTCGATCATATAAAATATGAAAAAAAAACATGCAGTAAGAATAATTCTTGGGCCAATGTGGTGGCACCAGGCATAAATATATCAACAACTTCCATTTATATACAGGCAGCTCTCGATTATCCGCACACGGATGCAACGGGAAACCGGTGTAACAGCATTTAAAATTCCGTGTGTGTGACGTCACTTTGAAACTCTGATGTTCCTTTCGAATGTTGCCTGTTGAGCCCTGCTTATAAGCGCTCTGCCTTGCCTCAGCTCCCGCTGCTGCTCGCACACTGGTCCATGCCTCTCATAATTCATTAAAATGCCACGAACAGTTACAGGAAGTAATCAATAAGCCTAATGGCCTTTAGATCTAGACGAGTAGAATTCATGGATTAGAAGATCCGTTACAGCTATTGGTTAGAGCACACCTGCAGTACTGTAAGCATTAACTGTAACGTCAACTCGCTCTAACGGAGTCGTTTACCCGGCATAGCCCAATCCCCGAGGGACCCGGATAATCGAGAGTTGCTTGTACCATCTTATCACCTCTCAGTGTTCCACACCTCTCCTAGGGCGCTAGGTGGGGTGAGCAACTGAATATCCCGAGCTAAAGAGCCGGCTTCGGAGCGCCCTAAAAGATGCTTCCTTGCAAAAAAAGAAATTGAAACAAAAAACACAGAAAACATTCCCTATATATTACTCACCCCAAATAAAGTTAAATCGCAAAAAGAAAAACAAACAACAAACAGTCACACTTACCTCGTGCAGTCAGTCCTCCCTCACAGCCACCGGGACAGCTCTGCACACCAGCTTTCTCTGGCAGGGGCAGTAGAGGAAGCTACAGGTTCAGCACCAGGGGCGGTATCCCAGTGAATTTCCAAACCCTTTGGTTTAAATTATTGGCTGTGGGAAGAAATTCAACAACTCTCTGACACTTTAGGTGAGAAAAATTTCACCCGACTTCCTTATTCCTTCCTAACTTCCTAATTTTGAACATGTCTCCCTATATTTGAGCTCCTCACCATAAGCAAAAAGAAAATTGAGTTGTACCCAAAATGAAATTACACTTCTGGTGATAGCAGCGTTCAACTGATTTTGTGTGCGATAATAAATATCAGATTCTTATTTTCCAGGCCCACACCTGGAATACTGCGTGCAGTTTTGGTTTCCATATTTACGAAAGGATATACTTGCTTTGGAGGCTGTTCAGAGAAGGTTCACTAGGTTGATTCTGGAGATGAGGGGGTTGACTTATGAGGATAGGTTGAGTAGGTTGGGCCTCGACTCATTGGCGGTACTTGTGCATGAAACACAAAAGGATAGTATGCAGGTAGAGCAAGTGATCAGGAAGGCCAATGGCATCTTGGTTTTTATTGCAAAAGAGATGAAGTATAAAAGCAGGGAAGTCTTGCTACAGCTATATAAGGTATTGGTGAGGCCACACCTGGAATACTGCGTGCAGTTTTGGTTTCCATATTTACAAAAGTATATACTTGCTTTGGAAGCAGTTCAGAGAAGGTTCATTATGTTGATTCCGGGGATGAGGGGGTTGACTTATGAGGAAAGGTTGAGTAGGTTGGGCCTCTACTCATTGGAATTCAGAAGAATGAGAGGTGATCTTATCGAAACATAAAAGATTATGAGGGGGCTTGACAAGGTGGATGCAGAGAGGATGCTTCCACTGATGGGGGAGACTAGAACTAGAGGGCACGATCTTAGAATAAGGGGCCGCCCATTTAAAAGAAATGAGGAGGAATTTCTTCTCTCAGAGGGTTGTAAATCTGTGGAATTCGCTGAGAGAGCTGTGGAAGGTGGGACATTGAATAAATTTAAGACAGAAATAGACAGTTTCTTAAACGATAAGGAGATAAGGGGTTATGGGGAGCGGGCGGGGAAGTGGAGCTGAGTCCATGATCAGATCAGCCATGATCTTATTGAATGGCGGAGCAGGCTCGAGGGGCTGTATGGCCCACTCCTGTTCCTATTTCTTATGTTCTTATAGTCTTATTATTTAAATCATATCGGAACAGGCGGAGGCCATTGAGCCCCTCAGGCCACTTCCGTCTTTCAATTAGAACATGGCTGATCTGTGACCTCAACTCCATTTACCCGCCTTAGCTCCATATCCCTTGATACCCTTACTTAGCCTTCTTTGACCTCACAAAGACCTTTGACATTGTCCTCCTCCGTTTCGGTTGGCCCCCCAAAAGTTTGTCGCCATCTTCCGCCTGCTCCACGATGACATGCAAGCTGTGATTCTGACCAACAGATCCACCACAGACCCAATCCACGTCCGGACCGGGGTCAAGCAGGACTGCGTCATCATGCCAACCCTCTTCTCGATCTTCCTTGTTGCAATGCTCCATCTCACGCTCAACAAGCTCCATGCTGGAGTGGAACTAAACTCATCATCATCATCATCATCATCATCATAGGCGGTCCCTCGAATGAGGATGATTTGCTTCCACAAGAGTTCACAGATGTTTCAATGAAGGACCCGATGTTCCAGTCCTGAACTCTAGTTAAGGGGGTGGAAGATGCCTGTGTGTGGATTTTTTAACGTGTGGTGACCGTTGCACATCAGCCACCACACGGGCTCGACAGAGTGAGGCTTTTATCCAGTGGCAAGGGTTGAACCAGGACGACTGGAGAACTGCTCTGCTGCACGGATCTATTGCGCACACATTTCGCAGGCCCGTGCTGCCCCTGGGCGCTCGGCTCTTCTGGGCCCCTGTGAGGACCTGTTCAACCTTGATCGCCTCCAGGCTAGATCCAAGACTGTTCCATCCTGTGCTGTCGAACTACAGTACGCAGACGACGCTTGCGTCTGCGCATGTTGAGAGTCTGAACTCCAAGCGATCATCAACATCTTCACTGTGGTGTACGAAAGCATGGGTCTTACACTAAACATTCGTAAGACAAAGATCCTCCACCAACCTGACCCCGCTACACAGCACTGCCCCCGAGTCATCAAAATCCACAGCGCGGCCTTGGCCAACATGGACCACTTTCCATATTTAAGGAGCCCACTATCAACAGGGGCAGACATCGACGACGAGGTCTAACACTGCCTCCAGTGTGCCAGCGCAGCCTTCGGTCCCCTGAGGAAGAGAGTGTTCGAAGATCAGGCCCTCAACTCTGACACCAAGCTCATGGTCTACAGGACTGTAGTGATACCCACCCTCCTGTATGGCTCAGAGACATGGACCATATATAGCAGACACTCAACTTGTTGGATAAATACCACCAACGATGTTTCCGCTGGAGCCTGCACATCCCCTGGGAGGATAGACGCACCAACGTCAGTGTTCTCGACCAGGCCAACATCCCCAGCATCGAAGCACTGACCACACTCGACCAGCTCTGTTGGGCGGGCCACATTGTCCGCATGCCCGACACAAGACTCCCAAAGCAAGCACTCTATTCAGAACTCCTACACGGCAAGTGAGCCCCAGGTAGGCAGAGGAAACATTTCAAGGACACTCTCAAAGTCTCCTTGATAAAGTGCAAAATCCCCACCAACATCTGGGAATCCCTGGCCAAAGACTGCTCTAAGTGTAGGAAGAGCATCCGGGAGCGTGCTGACCACCTCGACTCTCGTCGTCGAGTGCATGCAGAAAACAAGCGCATGCAGCGGAAGGAGCGTGCGACAAACCAGACTCCCCGCCCACCCTTTCCTTCAACGATCTTTGTCTTACGAATGTTTAGTGTAAGGCCCACCTATGACAGAGACTGTAATTCCTGTATTGGACTGTACAGTCACCTGAGAATTCACTTTTAGAGTGGAAGCAAGTCTTGCTCGATTTCGAGGGACTGCCTATGATCATGACCCTTACTTAACAAATGATGAGGTAGCTAATAATGTTGTAGAATGGATGGAAAATCAGGATGTGTGTTCCTCCCCTCCCAATTTTCCTGTATTCACTATGCCCAGGTGACCCAGGTGCAGGACCAGGAAAATATACTTCTGTATGTCTTGAGCCTATTATTCTTCAAAGGTCGCACTTCAAAGACTGCACTTTAGGCTGTTGAAATTATTGATAAATATAAAGAAAGTCCGACATTTTTTTCATTCTTTTTCTGACTGTGAGAGCCTGACTTCTTCCCTCGGGCAATACCCAATTCACCAGCAGCTACCAATCTGCAGAAACTTCAACTGAGCCATGGCTTTAAACGGCCAGGCTAGAGTTAACACAGCTCCAACTTGGCAGCTCAACATTGCAGCAATGCCCGAGACCCCAGACAATTTACGAGAAACACCATCGCAGATTATAAAAACAGAGAATGCTGGAAATCTCAGCAGGTCAGGCAGCATCTGCGGAAAGAAAAACAGAGTTAACGTTTTGGGTCGACGACCCTTCGTCAGAACCATCGGAGATTAGCTAGTTGGGTGTCGAATAATGTCCCTTAAACATGCTGTGAGTATTAGGAACATAATAGTTGTGTTTGCAACTTTTGATAACAGTTAACAAGCTGGCAAGTCTGGCGCTTTCCCTGATGACAACTTTAGATATAAAATTAGTTGGTGATTTAGAGCAGAGGGCAGGATCACTGGTTTGCATAAAAAGTCCAAAATCTTCCGCAAAAAGGCAGTTGATCATTCTGGAGCCGAGCTTGGTCAAGGTCTCCGCCCGCCCAAGTGCCGCTGAGGTACCGGACAATACGTTGGGAGGGGTTTTCATCGTCGAGATCCCTCGAAGGTCAGCGGGCGGCAAATCAATGACGTGCACCGGCAATCTGGGTGGCAGCGGGCGGGAGGTCTCATTCTCGGCGGTAGAGGCGCTTGCTGCCCAAGTGCCGCCGAGGATGGAGTCGGGCCCACGGAGGGTCGAAGAGGTAAAAGTAAAAATCATCAACAAAAAAAAAAGAAACATCTGACGACCTTCAGGGATCCCCATCCAGGTACGTCGCTGTCAAGAAATAATTTAAAAACCTTCTGTTATATATGTATACTTGTATTTACTCTGTACAGCCACCAGAGGGCTCATCCCCTGAAGTCCCAAGGGATCCCATAATTCCTTGGGAGCACAGGTATTTAAGGAGGCTTCACAGGTTGGAGAGGCACTCTGGAGACCTGCAATAAAAGACTCAGGTCACACTTTACTTTGAGCTCACAGTGTTCAGTCTGACGCTTTCTCCATACACAACACATTCCACTTACCTTTTTTACAGGATCTTCACACTTACCATTGAGGACAGAGCTGCCTGCACACAGCGGTCCACCACCATCTTGCTGCCAACTCCCGCTGACTCCCGCCCGCACAAATCTGGCATCTTGGCGGGCGGGAGTCTACTTACGCGTATCAGCCGTCCGCTGACGTCGGCGGGCGCTTCCCGGCGGCTCTCCCCTCCTGCCCGCTCCAGGCCATGTAGAAAGTGGCAAGGGGTGGTTCGAGTAGAGGAATGTCAGCGGCAGTGGGTGGCAGTGGGCAATAAGTTCAGCAATTTCGCCCCATAAAATATGGAAAAAAAACGTGCAGTAAGAATTGATTCTTGGGTCAATGTGGTGGCACCAGGCATAAATATATAAACAACTTCCATTTATATACCATCTTATCACCTCTCAGAGCATTTCACTGATGCTACTTCAGTGAACATGGCAGCCACTGTGCACTGAATTCGAATTTGCCGAGACTGATGTTTTAGTCGGGAATGCAGTATCGTTAGCGGTTCTGTCATTTGAATGATATGTGAGACCAAGGCTCCAAATTGCCTGTCCCAGCAGTTCAAACGGATGTTAAAAATACCAAGGCACTTGATGAAAAACATGGGCATTCTTCTGGCACCTTAGTCATCATTCTTCTCTTAACCAGCACCACCAAAGTTCATTCACATCACTGCTGCTTGTTGGACATTGCTTTGTGCAAAATGGCTGTCGTGCTCACCTAAATGAACCACTAGTAATACTGCACTCCACGTTGAATACTGCATGCCACATCATGGCGGGGGTGCGGCGAATGAGGGTACGGAGCCCAGAAGAGCCGAGGGCCCAGGGCCAGCATGGACCAGCCCACACTGCGATATGTGTGCGCACTAGGTCCATGCAGCAGAGCAGGTCTCCAGTTGTCCTGGTTAATCCTGGCCACTGGATAAAGGCCTAGCTCTGTCAAGCCCGTGTGGTGGCTGATGTGCAACAGTCACCACACGTTAAAAAAATTCACGCACAGGCATCTTCCAACCCCTCAACTGGAGTTCAGGACTGGAACATCTGTGAACTCGCGTGGAAGCAAGTCATCCTCGTTCGAGGGACCGTCTATGATGATATGATGATGACTGTACTGCACCTCGAGTCTTGTCACCAAGAGCATGCAGAAAGCAAGCACAGGCAGCAGAAGGAGCGTGCGGCAAACCAGACTCCCAACTCACTCTTTCCTTCAACAACTGTTATGGTATTTGCAGGCACTTTCATAATGACTCCACGGGGTAAGGTATTGCACTTGCACTGTTGTGACCTTAGTTCATTTATTGCAGCTCCTGAATGAGGTTACAGTAAGGTGGGATCCCTTTTATACCTGGTTACCTGCGGTGTACAGGTGACCTCTAGGTCTCCACCTGTTGCATCCTCTGGTGGTACAGGCATATTGTATACAGTGTAAAGATACATTCATTCATCTTATGTAACTGTACGTTGAGTGTACAGGGTATATACATACATAACAACTGTCTGTCTGACCTGTGACAGAGACTGTAGTTCCCGTATTGGACTGTTCACTCACCTGAGAACTCACTTTTAGAGTGTAAGCAAGTCTTCCTCGATTTCGAGGGACTGCCTATGATGATGATGACTCCACATTGAAATATCAGTCTAGGGTGACTTCTAATTATATTTCTAAAAATTGCATGTTTAAGCCCGGTTTCACCACAATGGCCACAAAATTGACCCTTACACACTTTTAACAATAGTTACAAAATGACACTGCCTACTTCCTTAGCGGGAGAATGCTATATGGCAGCAAAATATTTAAAACAAGGGAGATAAAAAGGAAACACCAAAAATAATTGGATTGATCTCAAGCGATCTTCAGTCCCCGTGTGTTGAAGGACCGCAAGCGACTTCAGGAGGAGACAGGTTGTTAGATTAGGCAGATGGATTCAGATGAAACTAAAATGCAGGGATGATACATTTTAGAGTGAAGAGTAAGGAGAGGAAATATACACTAACATCTGGGGACTTGTGCCAAAATTGTGTCTCACAGACTAATCAAGCAACAGCTTGACGTAGTCATACTCACAGAATTGTATCTTTGAGCCAATGTCCCAGACACCTCCACCACCATCCCTGGGTATATCCTGTCCCACCGGCAGGACAGACAAACCAGAGGTGGCGGTAAAGTGGTATACAGTTGGGAGGGAATGGCCCTGGGAGTCCTCAACATTGCTTCCGGACCCCATTAAGTCCTATGGCTTCAGGTCAAACCTGGGCAAGAAAACCTCCTGCTGATTACCACCTACCACCCTCCCTCAGCTGATGAATCAGTACTCCGCCATGTTGAACACCACGTGGAAGAAGCCCTGAGAATAGCAAGAGAACAGAAAGGCAGGTGCTGGGAGAACCAACATGAGGAGAAAACCTACTTGACCTTGTTCTCACCAATCTACCTGTCACAGATGCACCTGTCCATGACAGCATTGGTAGCAGTGATCACCGTTCAGTCATTGTGGAGACGAAGTTCCGTCTTCACACTGAGGACACCCTCCATCGTGTTGTGTGACACTACCACCGTGCTCAATGGGATAGATTCAAGACAGATCTTGTAGCTCAAAACTGGGCATCCATGAAGCATTGTGGGCCATCAGCAGCAGCAGAATATGTATTCCATCACAACCTGTAACCTCATGGCCTGGCATATCCATCATTTTACCATTACCTTCAAGCCAGGGGACCAATCCTGGTTCAATGAAGAGTGTAGAAGAGCATGCCAGGAGCAGCACCAGGCATTCCTAAAAATGATGTGCCAGCCCGGGTAAACTACAACACAGGACTACATGCATGCTATAGACAGAGCTAAGCGATCCCACAATCAGTGGATCAGATCAAAGCTCTGCAGTCCTGCCACATCTAGTTGTGAATGCTAGTGAGCAAATAAACAACGAACGAGAAGAAGAGGCTTCATAAATATCCCCATCCTCAATGACACAAGTGCAAAAAGCCAAGACTGAAGAGTTTGCAACCATCTTCAGCCTGAAGTGCCGAGTGGATGATCCATATCGGCTTCCTCTTGTGGTCCCCACCATTACAGAAGCCAGTCTTCAGCCAATTTAATTCACTCCACGTGATTTCAAGAAACGGCTGACCGCACTGGATATAGCAAAGGCAATGGGCCCCGACAATATCCCGGCCGTCGTGCTGAAGACTTGTGCTCCAGAACTAGCTGCACCTCTAGCCAAGCTGTTCCAGTACAGCTACAACATCGGCATCTATCCGACAATGTGGAAAACTGCCCCGGTATGTCCTTTCCAGAAAAAGCAGAACAAATTCAATCCAGCCAATTGCTGCCCCATCAGTCTACTCTCAATCATCAGCAAAGTGATGGAAGGTGTCATCGACAGTGCTATCAAGCAGCACTTGCTCACTGCTCACCGATGCTCAGTTTGAGTTCCAGTAGGACCACTAGGCTCCAGACTTCATTGAGCCTTGGTTCAAACATGTTCAAAATAGTTGAGTTCCAGAGGTGAGGTAAGACGTCAAGGCAGCATTTGACCTAGTGTGGCATCAAGGAGCCCCCGTAAAATTGAAGTCAATGGGAATCAGGGGGAAAAATCTCCGCTGACTGGAGTCATACCCAGCACAAAGGAAGATGGTTGTGGTTGTTGGAGGTCAATCACCTCAGCCCTGGGACATCACTGCAGGAGTTCCTCAGGGCTGTGTCCATGGCCCAAACATCTTCAGCTGCTTCATCAATGACCTGCCCTCCATCATCAAGTCAGAAGTGGGGATTTTCGCTGATGATTGCACAGTGTTCAGTTCCATTCGCAACTCCTCAGATAACGGAGCAGTCCATGCACACATGCAGCAAGACTTGGATGACATTCAGGCTTGAGCTGATAAGTGACAAGTAACATTCACACCACACAATTGTCAGGAAATGACTATCTCCAACAAGAGAGAATCTAACCACCGACTCTGACATTGAAAAGCATTACCATCACCGAATCCCCCACCATCAACATCCTGGCGGTTACCATTGATCAGAAGCTTAACTGGACCAGCCACATAAATACTGTGGCCACAAGAGAACATCATAGGGTGGTATTCTGCAGTGAGTGTCTCACCTCTGCCTCCCCAAAGCCTTTTAACGATCGACAAGTCAGGAGTGTAATGGAATTCTTTCCACGAGCCTGGATGAGTGCAGCTCCAACAACATTTAAGATGCTCGACACCTTCCAGGGCAAAGCAGCCCGCTTGATTGTCACCTCATCCACCACCTTGAACATTCACTCCCTCTACCACCGGTGCACCGTGGCTACAGTGTGTACCATCTACAAGATGCACTGTAGCAACTCACCAAGGCTTCTTCGGCAGCATAAGAACATAAGAACATAAGAAATAGGAACAGGAGTAGGCCATATGACCCTTCGAGTCTACTCCGCCATCCAATAAGATCATGGCTGATCTGATCATGGACTCAGCTCCACTTCCCCACCCGCTCCCCATAACCCCTTAAAGTTTAAGAAACTGTCTAATAATGTCTCAAATTTATTCAATGTCCCAGCTTCCACAGGTCTCTGAGGCAGCGAATTCCACAGATTTACAACCCTCTGAGAGAAGAAATTCCTCCTCATCTCAGTTTTAAATGGGTGGCCCCTTATTCTAAGATCATGCCCTCTAGTTCTAGTCTCCCCCATGAGTGGAAACATCCTCTCTGAATCCACCTTGTCAAGCCCCCTCATAACCTTCACGTTTTGATAAGATCACCTCTCATTCTTCTGAATTCCAATGAGTAGAGTCATAGGCAGTCCCTCGAAATCGAGGAAGACTTGCTTCCACTCCTAAAGTGAGTTCTTTGGTGGCTGAATAGTCCAACATGAGAGCCACAGACCCTGTCACAGGCGGGACAGATATTCGTCGGGGGAAGGGGGGGTGGCACTAATTTACCACACGCTCCTTCCACTGCCTGTGCCTGATCTCTTCACGCTCGCAGTGTTGAAATTCGAAGAGCTCCACACCCTCCTGGATGCACTTTCTCCACCTAGCGCGGTATTCGGCCAGGGTCTCCCAGGCATCAGTGGTAATCTCACACTTCACCAGGGAGGCTTTGAGGGTGTCCTTGTACCATTTCAGTGAGTAGAGGCCCAACCTACTCAACCTTTCCTCATAAGTCAATCCCCTCATCCCTGGAATCAGCCTAATGAACCTTCTCTGAACTGCCTCCAAAGCAAGTATATCCTTTCGTAAATATGGAAACCAAAACTGCACGCAGTATTCCAGGTGTGGCCTCACCAATACCTTATATAGCTGTAGCAAGACTTCCCTGCTTTTATACTCCATCCCCTTTGCAATAAAGGCCAAGATACTAATGGCCTTCCTGATCACTTGCTGTACCTGCATACTATCCTTTTGTGTTTCATGCACAAGTACCCCCAGGTCCCACTGTACTGAGGCACTTTGCAATCTTTCTCCATTTAAATAACAACTTGAACTTTGATTTTTTCTGCCAAAGTGCATGACCTCACACTTTCCAACATTATACTCCATCTGCCAAATGTTGTGCCCACTCACTTAGTTTGCAGATTTTTTGTGTCCTCCTCACACATTGTTTTCCCTCCCATTTTTGTAACATCAGCAAACTTGGCTACGTTACACTCAGTCCCTTCTTCCAATTCGTTTATATAAATTGTAAATTGTAAATAGTTGGGGTCCCAGCACTGACCCCTGCGGCACCCCACTAGTTACTGGTTGCCAACCAGAGAATGAACCATTTATCCCGACTCACCTCCCAAACCACGACCTCTACCACATAGAAGGACAAGGGCAGCAGGCGCATGGAAACACCATCACCTGCAAGTTCCCCTTCCAGTTACACACCACCCTGACTTGGAAATATATCGTCATTCCTTCATCGTCGCTGGGTCAAAATCCTGAAACTCCCTCCCGAACAGCACTGTGGGAGTATCTTCACCACACGTACTGCAGCGGTTCAAGAAGGGTAATTAGGGATGGGCAATAAATGCTGGCCTTGCCAGTGAAGCCCACATCCCAGGAATGAAAATTTTAAAAAGTTTAAATTTGAAAAGCAGTCGAGGAGCAGAAAGATTTAGGAGTTTAGATACACAGCTCTTTAACTTCCGTAATGTTGAGCTGATTCAACATTCTTCTGCCCATATCTTAATTTGCACCCTGCCCCTCAGCCATTACCCATGTGCTAGGTGACTTACATTGGCTCCCGGTCTGGCAATGCCTCGATTTTAAAATTCCCTACTTTTGTTCAAATCCCTCCATGACCTCGCCTCTCCCTATCTCTGTAACCCTCCTCCAGCCCTACTACCACAGCTCTCGGAGAGCTCTGCGCTCCTCTAATTCTGGCCTCTTGCCCACACCCTCAGCTGCCCAGACCCTATGCTCTGGAATTCCTTCCCTAAATCTCTCCGCCTCTCTACCTCGCTCTCCTCCTTTAAGTTTCTCCTTAAAACCTACCTCATTAACCAAGCCCTTGGTCAGCTGTCCTAGTATCCCTTTATATGGCTCAGTATCAAATTATGTCTGATAACGCTTCTGTGAAGCACCTTGGGACGTTTTGCTACGTAATAGGGACTATATAAATGCAAATTATTGTTGAAAACTTGGAGGATACGTTGACAGGGAGATCAAGTAGCGAACCTCAAAATTACGAGGTTTTTTGATAAGGTAAATTTGAGAAAGACTTACTGGTCGGCCAAATTTGAGTTCACCACCAAAAGAATAAAAGCAGAGTTTGTTCTGCACAAGAGATTGATGGGTCATGGAATGCCCTACCACAAGGACCGGAAAACGGGACTAAGTGGATTTCAGAGAGCCAGACGCACAATGGACACCCTTTTGTGCTGTAATTCTTAGGCCAAACTATTGCATTTTATACAGCTGCAGACCACCTGGTAAAGTATGAGGAGACTATTGGAATGTTGTGTCTAAAGCATAACTCCTGCGATCATTGAACATCACGACACAAATAACCGTGTCAAAAAGTCTTTTCAGAGAAATTGGAAGACAATCCGAGCAAGGACACCTTTATTGTTTGATTGATGGATGCAGTTTAGAAATTTCAATAAGAGAGATTATGTAATGGCTCGATCTGAAAACAAACTGTTTGACATTGAGTATCTGATTACAGTTTAGATATTCATAGACATGGCTGTAAATCATTCTGAGATCTTAGCTGTATTTGGTATCAATGAAATTGGTTTACAGTTATTTTGCACCTGACACAAACCCTGACTTCACATCTGGGAAAATCTTTGCAAGTACTCCTTTCTGTTGAAATATACCTAACTTGAAAGACAAGTTTACGATGCAAGCAGGAACATTTAATCGATTCTAAAGGGAAGTAACTAAGTCTGCAATTGAGAAAGTTGTTTTACTTTACTGTACTTTATTAATTTGCTCCGCATCCTGCAGCTAAATATATTAGATTACTAAGGGCCCGAACTTGGTGAATGAGCCACCCTATACCGCCCACAGCCACCGAGGTAGCGCCACCCCCCCCAAAATGTTTCTGCCGAGGTTCCTTGTGTATGGTCCATCTACCGCCCAGGCCCCGCTCGGCGGGAGTTTCTTCAGGGAAGTACCGCCGGCGCAACTTCCTACCGCCCGCCCATGCCGGAGGTTCCAAATATGTGATTTTGATGGTCTAGGACCCTCAAAGATGCTGACCCCGCCCGCCAGAAGGACCGCTGGGAAAAAGGTGGTCTAAGCTGGCTATAAATTGGGCGGTAGGTATGATAACGCAGAGTGGTCCAGAGCTGCACATCCCGGGTAGCATACATATGCTGCACCAGTATCACACTCTCAGAATTAGTTCACACATGGAAATAAAACTGCACAGAAAGACATCACAGATGTAAATGAAAAGTACTCCGTTGAAGACCGGGTGTAGTATAGGAAGCGGCAATGAGTTGCGAGATACAGAAAGGCTCGACGGAGATGTGCTATAAGAGTTTTCACAACATTGCAGGCACAACAGATTCATTGAGACAATGTGAGTGTTCAAATGGTGTGAGCTTATGTCAAAGTATACAGGCAATAATGAGACCATGTAAGGTTCTGTCAGGTGTCACCTGAGAACAACATGAGCTCAAGTTGAGAATACGGGAAAATATATATAATGGACTGCAATGTCACTGAAAAACATGTCATATCAGAGGTGGGGCTTGGCGATGTTGCACCAAAGAAAATGTGGACTGAAGTGCAAGAGTTTATGGACCCAAATCTGTCCAGGAGTTGCTCTATTTTTTTGGAGCAATTTGATTTTTCTGGAGTATCTTAAAAATCCCCATTCTGCACATTCAATTTGCGCCAGTGTAAGTGAGTTAGTTAGGATTATTTTTAGTTTAGTTTTTTTTTCAAAAGTGGGCGTTACCAGCCACCTATGCCCGTTTTGGCCATTTAAGCCAGTTTGGACAGCTAATAGTTGCTCCAAACTAACTTAGGCCAGCGTATGTGACCACTTATGGCCGCACAGAAAACCCTTGCGGAGAGTTAAAAAATCAGCGCAAGGAGGTACTTAATGACTTGACTAAAGAATATGACTAGGATCAAACAGCTATACAAGACTGACAAACTTCGCAAAGTTAATTTACTATACAACAGAAACATTCATGGAAACTTAAATTACAAAAATAAAAGAAGTGAAGAGACAAAACATATTTACATAATTTTTTCAAAATATCCAAATAAAAAATAGAAGTACATCCTGCTGGTAGGAAAGTATTTTCATCAACAGGGTTAAGGAAAGTCTTGAATAAGCTCATTAAAATTACTGGCTACACAGTTATCACATCCTCCCCCACCCACCCCACCGCCACCCTCCCCATCAAAACTCTCCTCTCTTTTCCCCCTCACCCCATCAAAACTGTCCTCTCTTCTCCCCCCTGGATCCAAACTCTCCTCTCTCCTCCCCACGCCCTCCCCCCCGCCCCTCCCGCCATCAAAACTCTCCTCTCTTAACCTTCCTATCAAAACTCTCCTCTCTTCTCCCCCCCCCCACCCCCCGGATCCAAACTCTCCTCCTTCCCCGCCGCCCCCCATCAAAACTCTCCTCTCTTCTCCCTCCCGGATCAAAATTCTCCTCCTTTCCTATCCCAATCAAAACTTTTCCTCCCCCAATCCAAAGTTTCCCCGCACCAACCTGTTTCTCGTAGCCCTCAGCGTGGGAAGGTAGCGGCCGGCCTGTGTGGCAGGCCACTCGGCCCGGGATAGGGGCGGGACGCGTTGGGTCCCACGCTGCAGACACGCATCATCATCATGGGAGGAGCTACTGCACATGTGCAAATGCTCTACTGCGCATGCGGAAAGCTGCCAACACTCTTTTAGGCGCAGGGCCCTGGCTCCGCCCCCCAATGGACTCGCCATGCCGCGCCAAGTCCCGAGAGAGTCGGCAGAGGGGCCAGAATCTGGGGACATCTTTTTGGTGCCGTTTGGATCGTAGGAAGTCGGCGCATCTCACATGAGTGCGCCGAAAAAAATGGGTGGGCCAAATTTGGGCCCAATGTGTGGCCTCCAAGTTGTGCAACTGTCTCTTATTCAGTGGCAGCCTTCCTACATTGGTCACCCTTACTTGTCATTGCGAGATAGCCTGATGTCAGGACACATTGAAGAGTCACATCATATGTGGACACCAAAATATTGTTCAGAGACCAGTACACCTGAAGGAGATTTGTCTGTTTCTCAGCATGTACCCCAGATGATATAAAAGTTCAACACAGACCAAGAGTTGGTGAACAATGTGTCTGTATTGAATAGTGCAGCATGGCAAGTGACAGAACAAGCAAACAAGTGAATCCAAAAAGTGTACATTATTTGCAAAACCAGTCAAGTGACAATCCAAACGAATCATGTGAAACCACAGCAACACCTTAATGAATACTTAACAACATTACCACCACCAACACCCAACCCTCTACCTCTCTTCCCCCTGCTCAATGTGAGGCCCATCGTCCTCTTCATGACTCCGCCATCACCACGGCGACACGCACCCCTACCCCTCACCGCCTCTGCTCCATGATGTTGTGCAAGAGGGCAGACGGAGCACTGCTGCCGTGTTCGTCGTGGAGAGAATGTAGGGGATGAGATGGAATCCGCTGCCACCTCCAGCTTCTCTGGATCTATCGGCCTCGTTGGTGTGTCATCGGGGGGGTTGCAGGCCCCGACCCGTGTGAGAACACCAGCGGCAGGTTAGGGCCATAAAAGGAGTGGAGGTGTGGTGGCCCAGGTGCAGGGTGGAGGCCTCGGGGTGCAGCGTGGAGGCATACTACTCCAGGGAGCAGCGCGAGCTGGTGCAGGGGAGCAACGGCAGCGAAGAGTGACGTCCTCAAGGTCCAGGTCGGTGATTAGAGCATGGGCAGATACAGCAGGAGCAGCGAGAGACTGTGGAGGTATGTGATCAGGGGCCCAGGGGCAGCACGTGCCAGCCCACACTGCGATATGTGTGCGCACTAGGTCCGTGCAGCAGAGATGGTCTCCAGTCGTCTTGGATAATCCTTGCCACTGGACCAAGACCTAGCTCTGTCAATCCTATGTGGTGGCTGGTGTGCAACGGCCACACATGTTAAAAAAATCCACGTACAGGCATCTTCCCCACTTGAGGATGTAGTTCAGGTCCTTCATTGAAACATCTGTGAACTCATCCTTTTTTGGCGTGGAAGCAAGTCACCCTCGTTTCGAGGAACCGCCTATGACTGACTGAAATGGGTCGATAGCATCGATTGCCGCATGGCCTCTACAGAGTCGGTGTTTCGCTCCGCCGCACTGATGAGCCGCGACATACTGGGAGAATGCTCCTCCGCAAAGCTGCCGATGATGGCAGCTATCCCAGCCATGGCCTGCAGCAGATCTCAACCTATCTCGACACTCGTCCTCGACAGCTGCACCATTTCCTGGATTTCTGCCCCCTTCCTGCATCCTCATCGGATTGTTACATCATCCTGGATGGTAGCGGCTTGGTGGCTTTTCCAGCACGGCCTCTGCGCCTCCCAACACTTGTTCCCGAGACGTCCGATTCGAAGTCCAAAAAGTTGGACCCCGAAACCGATGTTGGCCGAACAGGTGGCACACATGTCAGGAGGCTGGAGGCCTCCTCGTGCAACTCCTCGACCTCGAGTGGTACAAACAATGGGCCTTCCCCCTCCTGTTCCTCCTGGTCGTCATGGCTCTGGGTGGCGGAGGTGGGTGCGGTGGATATGGGTGATCTGGGGGAGGCGGGGAGGGAGGTGGAGGAAGGAGCTGGTGTGTTGAGCTGCTGACAGCATCAATGTGGAAGGTATTTGTGTGAGACACTGCCTTTGTGTGCCAGAGCTGGATGGGTTGCATTGCTCGGTGCTGTCCGAATTAACATCTGCAAGTAGAGGACAACATTTAAGTGTATAGCTGGGGGGTGGGGTTGCTCAAGCTGACATGTGTACCGTCACATTTCACATTCTTACTTCAAGGACTTCCATCGCTACATGAGCACACCATTAATGGGCGACGCAGTAAAAAGCATTTGACATAACATTACATGACCTTGCATGACATGAGCGTAACGCAGACCGCAGATTCGGACATGCTTTCCATGCTCCAGCACGGGATCTGCAGCACCCTTTGTGGTGGCATGGGGGTGGTCACCCACCAACGCCTGGGCACGCTCTTGTAAGCTAGTCACCTCGATGACATCTGGTGGGCCCCCTTCCGTGCCACTCTGCTTTGATGCATTGGCTGATCTTTTCTTCTGCAGAAAGAAAGGTTGCAGCCTTGACTCCTTTTTGCACATGCAACACATACACACACACATAATGGACACAGAACCTTTTTTAGTATGGGAGTACAGCAATACATATGTACTTACTCTTGCTGATGCCACCATAGCGTTCTATCGTTTCCCGCACTGGTCTCCATCCTGCACAGTGTGCCCACTGAGGACACAGCCTCCCCAATCTCCCACCAAATGCATCGATATTGGGGTGGTGGAGGCTTGCCACGACCATACCGGGTGAGGCCTTTATAACGGCGCTCCACCTCACATACAAGTTCCTCCAGCTCCTCCTCAGTAAACCAGGGAGCTCTGGGCCTCCCTCCATCAGACGTCTTGGAAGCTGTTTTTGGACTCATGACAGCTTTCTTACATGGATGGCTGATGATGATCTCGATTTTCTCTCTCCAAATCTGACCCCTCTGCAACTGGCAGGTGCAAGTAAGTAACGAGGTTTAATGCGCATGCGCAGCTGAGCCCTCAGCACCAATCGCGGCAAAAGTGATGTCATCGGCCGCAAGAAACTCCCTAAAAAATGTCTAAATCTCGCGCAAGCGCGATGCACAGCCTCCGATGTTTGCTGAGTCGACAGGCCTGCACCTACCACCCACTGATATTGCTGCCCGCTCCCGCCTGCTCCCGCCCGCCGACTCCCGCTGCCGCCGACAGAACCGCGACTAAACTCCTGCCCGACTGACCCCCAGCGGCAGCAAGCGGCAAAATCTCACGTTCCGCCCGGGGACCACTGAGAAAAGGGTGGATCTTAGCTCCCGCCAAGTTTGGGGCCAAGTTCGTGGCACAGAAACAGGCCATTCAACCCAACAGGTCCATGCCATTTTTTTATGCTCCAATTGGGCCTCCTTCTACCCTTCTTCACCTAACCCCAACAACATATCATTGTATTTCCTTCTCCCTCTTGTTTTTCTTCAACTTTCAATTAAATACATCGACGTTAGTCACCTCAACTACTCCTTATACTAGTGAGTTCTACATTCTAACCATTCTCTGGGTAAAGTAGTTTCTCCTGAATTCCCTATTGGATTTATTAAAGACTATCTCATATTTGTGGCCGCTAGATCTGGTCTCTCCTCGCAGATGGAAAATCTTCTCTACCTCTACCCTATCAAACCCTTTCATTTTCTTAAAAACCTTTATCAGGTCACACCTCAGTCTTCTCTATTCCAGAGAAAAGAGACCCAGCCTGTTCAATCTTTCCTGATAGATATTAACTCTCAGTTCTGGTATCATTCCAGTAAATCTTTGTTGCACCTTCTCCTGTGTCTCTAGATCCTTTTTATAATATGGAGACCAGAAATGTTCACAGCACTCCGTGTTGTCTAACCAAGGTCCTATATAACTTCTGCCCTTTCCATTTCTATCCCTCTAGAAATGAACCCCAGTGCTTTGTTTGCTTTTTTAAGGCCTTATTAACCTGCATCACTACTTTTAGTGATTTATGTATCTGTACCCCCAGATCCCTCTGCTCCTCTACCCTATTTAGACATTTAGGGCTAGATTTTCGGCTCTGCTCATTTCGGGGCGGTATTGGCGGTGGGACAGTAAAGTTTGCGCCCGGGAACAGTTTGTGCCTCAGTCAACAAAATTGGGCAGCTGGGCCCTGAGTGTGGGGTGGGGCACTAAGGGAGCCATTGCACACCTCTCTTAGGATGCTAGGCCAGCTGAGCTTGGGAAAATCCCAAACTAAACAGCCAGCCTGGAGGTCACCTATACTTACTTTTCTTATCTGTTCTGGTTCATTTCCCATTACTAGATCCAGCAGCACTCCCTGTCTTGTTGAGCTTTTTACATACTGCGTAAAAATCAAGTCCTACATACATTGTAAAAATTCCATCCCCATAAACAAAAGTATACAATTCTAAAGTGGGTACATGAACAGAGGTTCTGTGCGCAAATCGTTGAAAATGGCCGGGTAGGTTGAAATAGCAGTAAAAAGCTTACAGGATCCTGTGCTTCATAAATAGAGGCATAGAATACAAAAGCAAGGAAGTTATGATGAGTATTTATAAAACACTGGTCCGACATCATCTGGAGTATTGTGTCATTTCTGAGCACCAAACTTTAGGAAGGGTGTGAAGGCCTTTGTACCAGACAATGACTATCTCCAACAAGCAAGAGCCTAACCACCACCCCTTAATATTCAATGGTATTACCATCACTGAATCCCCTACAATCAACATCCTGGGGGGGGGGGGGGTCATCATTCACTAGGACCAGCGACATAAATAATGTGGCAACAAGAGCAGGTCAGAGGCTGGGTATTCTGCAGCGAGTGTCTCACCTCCTGACTCACCAAAGCATTTCCACCATCTACAAGGCACAAGTCATGAGTGAGATGGAATTGTGATATCATTAGTATGGTGACCTGTTTCCTCTTTATTATTGTAAACAGCAATGGCTGCATTACCACAGTAGTCCATTGGATGGAACTATATATATTACACTTCTCCCTCCTTAATGAAGAAGTAATTATAACAACAATCATCATACATAACTTGCATGGTTATACATAACAAATGATATGGACTTATTTTGCCATATTTACAAATCAAGCTTGACCACTTGTTTTCTGTTTCGAAGAGGATACCTTTGCTCTCGAACACAACCTTCCAAACATGGTGTTGAACTTAGACTCATTCTAGGCTGATCCTGAGGAAAGACTTCCTCCAAAGGATACTCTTTTTAACATTTGAACTCTCTTCAACCTCAGACTGTTTGTCTGCCTGATTCGGACTCAGACTTAAATTCTGACTTTCTCTTGGACTTGTTTCGAGCACATAAGAACATAAGAACATAGAATTAGGAACAGGAGTAGGCCATCCAGCCCCTCGAGCCTGCTTCGCCATTCAATAAGATCATGGCTGATCTGGCCATGGACTCAGCTCCACTTACCCGCCCTCTCCCCGTAACCCTTAATTTCTTTATTGGTTAAAAATCTATCTATCTGTGACTTGAACACATTCAATGAGCTAGCCTCAACTGCTTCCTTGGGCAGAGAATTCCATAGATTCACAACCCTCTGGGAGAAGAAATTCCTTCTCAACTCGGTTTTAAATTGGCTCCTCTGTATTTTGAGGCTGTGCCCTCTAGTTCTAGTCTCCCCTACCAGTGGAAACAACCTCTCTGCCTCTATCTTGTCTATCCCTTTCATGATTTTAAATGTTTCTATAAGATCACCCCTCATCCTTCTGAACTCCAAGGAGTAAAGACCCAGTCTACTCAATCTATCATCATAAGGTAACCCCCTTGTTTCTGGAATCAGCCTAGTGAATCGTCTCTGTACCCCTTCCAAAGCTAGTATATCCTTCCTTAAGTAAGGTGACCAAAACTGCACACAGTACTCCAGGTGCGGCCTTTCCAATACCTTATACAGTTGCAGCAGGACCTCCCTGCTTTTGTACTCCATCCCTCTCGCAATGAAGGCCAACATTCCATTTGCCTTCCTGATTACCTGCTGCACCTGCAAACTAACCTTTTGGGATTCATGCACAAGGACCTCCAGGTCCCTCTGCACCACAGCATGTTGTAATTTCTCCCCATTCAAATAATATTCACTTTTACTGTTTTTTTTTTCCAAGGTGGATGACCTCACACTTTCCGACATTGTATTCCATCTGCCAAACCTTAGCCCATTCACTTAACCTATCCAAATCTCCTTGCAGCCTCTCTGAGTCCTCTACACAACCCGCTTTCCCACTAATCTTTGTGTCATCTGCAAATTTTATTGCACTACACTCTGTCCCCTCTTCCAGGTCATCTATGTATATTGTAAACAGTTGTGGTCCCAGCACTGATCCCTGTGGCACACCACTAACCACCGATTTCCAACCGGAAAAGGACCCATTTATCCCGACTCTCTGCTTTCTGTTCGCCAGCCAATTCTCTATCCATGCTAATACATTTCCTCTGACTCCGCGTACCTTTATCTTCTGCAGTAACCTTTTGTGTGGCACCTTATCGAATGACTTTTGGAAATCTAAATACACCACATCCATCGGTATACCTCTATCCACCATGCTCGTTATATCCTCAACCAATTTCAGTAAATTAGTTAAACATGATTTCCCCTTCATGAATCCATGCTGCGTCTGCTTGATTGCACTATTCCTATCTAGATGTCCCGCTATTTCTTTCTTAATGATAGTTTCAAGCATTTTACCCACGACATATGTTAAACTAACCGGCCTATAGTTACCTGCCTTTTGCCTGCCCCCTTTTTTAAACAGAGGCGTTACATTAGCTGCTTTCCAATCCGCTGGTACCTCCCCAGAGTCCAGAGAATTTTGGTAGATTATAACGAATGCATCTGCTATAACTTCCGCCATCTCTTTTAATACCCTGGGTTGCATTTCATCAGGACCAGGGGACTTGTCTACCTTGAGTCCCACTAGCCTGTCCAGTACTACCTTCCTTGTGATAGTGATTGTCTCAAGGTCCTCCCTTCCCACATTCCTGTGGCCTGCAAATTTTGGCATGGTTTTTGTGTCTTCCACTGTGAAGACCGAAGCAAAATAATTGTTTAAGGTCTCAGCCATTTCCACATTTCCCATTATTAAATCCCCCTTCTCATCTTCTAAGGGACCAACATTTACTTTAGTCACTCTTTTCCATTTTATATATCTGTAAAAGCTTTTACTATCTGTTTTTATGCTTTGCGCAAGTTTACCTTCGTAATCTATCTTCCCTTTCTTTATTGCTTTTTTAGTTATTCTTTGCTGTTGCTTAAAATTTTCCCAACCCTCTAGTTTCCCACTAACCTTGGCCACCTTATACGCATTGGTCTTTGATTTGATACTTTCCTTTATTTCCTTGGTTATCCACGGCTGGTTATCCCTTCTCTTGCCGCCCTTCTTTTTCACTGGAATATATTTTTGTTGCGCACTATGAAAGAGCTCCTTAAAAGTCCTCCACTGTTCCTTAATTGTGCCACTGTTTAGTCTTTGTTTCCAGTCTACTTTAGCCAACTCTGCCCTCATCCCACTGTAGTCCCCTTTGTTTAAGCATAGTACGCTCGTTTCTGACACAACTTCCTCACCCTCAATCTGTATTACAAATTCAACCATACTGTGATCACTCATTCCGAGAGGATCTTTTACTCGGAGATTGTTTATTTTTCCTGTCTCATTACACAGGACCAGATATAAGATGGCTTGCTCCCTTGTAGGTTCTGTTACATACTGTTCTAAGAAACAATCCCGTATGCATTCTATGAATTCCTCCTCCAGGCTACCCCGTACGATTTGATTTGACCAATCGATATGTAGGTTAAAATCCCCCATGACTACTGCCGTTCCTTTTTCACATTATTCCCTTGATTATTGCCCGCTCCACCGTGAAGTTATTATTTGGGGGCCTATAAACTACGCCGACCAGTGACTTTTTCCCCTTATTATCTCTAATCTCCACCCACAATGATTCAACATTTTGTTCATTGGAGCCAATATCATCCCTCACAACTGCCCTGATATCATCTTTTATTAACAGAGCTACCCCACCTCCTTTCCCTTCTTGTCTATCTTTCTGAATCATCAGATACCCCTGTATGTTTAATTCCCACCCATCTTGGCCACCCTGCAACCATGTTTCTGTAATGGCCACCAAATCATACCCATTTATAATGATTTGTGCCGTCAACTCATTTACTTTATTTCGAATGCTGCGTGCATTTAGGTGGAGTGTTTTCATCCTAGTTTTTAAACCATGATTTTTAGTTTTGACCCCTCCTGCAGCCCCTTTATATTCAGTGGCCCTTTTTGTTTTTTGCCTTGGGTTTCTCTGCCCTCCTCTTTTACTCATCTCCTTTCTGTCTTTTGTTTTTGTCTCCTTTTTGTTTCCCTCTGTCTCCCTGTATTGGTTCCCATCCCCCTGCCATATTAGTTTAACTCCTCCCCAACAGCACTAGCAAACATTTGATGTAGGATTTGCTACTGGTACTCTACTTGTAACAAGACTATCTGACACATCAGAAATAATCAAATCATTCTAACCTTCAACTCCTTCCACATCTGTAGGTAAAATATGATCAATGTGAATAAACCTAACCTGTCCATGATCAAACATGTTGACCAAATATGTGCAAGGACACTCTTCCTGGTAACCACTTTAACCATTTATGGTGATGGTTCTTCACTTTCACCTTCTGATTTAATTTCACAATTCTCTCTTTTACTCTACCTCTGTCATGATTCCTTTTCTGTCCTAATTGTTTCTCTTTGTGCCAAGTTTGGTGTTAACAATGAGAATCTGGTTTGTGGCTGTCGTTTGAGAAACAACTCTGCTGGTGTTCTACCAGTAGTTGTCTGAGGAGTATTATGATACGTAATTAGAAAATTCGTCAATTTGTGGTCCAATGACAAGGGTCATTTCTTTGGATTTGGATCCAACATCTGTTTGATGAGGGCATGTTTTACAATTTGTACTGTGTGCTCTGCTGCACCATTTGAAGCAGGGTGGTATGGTGGAACCTTGGTATGTTTCACAATATTTTTGCTTGTGAATTGTGCAAATTCTACTGAACAAAATTGTGGTCCATTATCAGACACAATTTCTTCTGGAAGGCCATATGAAGAAAATAATCTTCGCAAAATATTTAATATTTAACTTGTTATTTTTTGCATTGGAAACACCTCTAACCACTTCGAATGGCTATCAATCACAATGAACAATTGCTGTCTTTCTAGCTCAGCAAAATCGATATGTAACCTTTGCCACACCCTGGGAGGCCATTTCCATGGTTGTAATGGCACTGATGGTGATTTCTTGCTTACCAATTGACATGTAGTACACTGACTAATGATGTATTCTATATGTTTATCTAGACCTGGCCACCATAAGTAACTGCAGGCAAAACTCTTGATCAAGCACATTCCCAGGTGCTGGTCATGAGGATCTCCTAGTAATTTGGATCTGAATTTATTTGGTATAACCACTCTTGCACCCCACATGATACAATCTTTATTGACTGATAATTCATTCCTACAAATGAAGAATACATGAATATCTTTCTCTGATACCTGATTTAGCCAGCTATTTGTGATGTAATCATACACCTTTGACATAACTGGGTCACATTTGATTGCTCTACCAATCTCTTCAGCTGTGACTGGCAGTTCGTCAGTGTATGAAAATCGAACACTTCTTCCCTATCGGGTGTAACTTGTGATGGGGAAGGCAATCTAGACATAGCATCAGCATTTCTGTTGATCCTCTGTATTCAATATCATATGTATATGCTGACAAAATCAATGCCCATCTCTGCATTCGGGCTGCAGCTAATATTGGAACTGCGGACTTTGGATGGAGGATTGCTGTCAGGGGCTTATGGTCCATAATGATGGTAAACTTACGATCATACAAGTATTTGTGGAACTTCTTGACCAAAAAAAGTAATGCCAAAGCTTCCCTTTTGATTTGTGCTTAATTACGCTCACTGGCACTGAGAGTGCATGAAGCAAAAGCAATTGGTGTCTCCTCCCCACTATGCAGTACATGAGAGATCACTGCCCCAACTCCATATGGAGAGGTGTCACATGCTAACTTCATCTCCTTAGATATGTCATAGTGAACTAACATGGTGCTCTCTACAAATTGGCTTTTACACTCCTTGAATGCTGTGTCGCTTTCTTCTGACCACTTCCAATGGACCTGTTTTTTCAACAGTTCATTCAATGGATGTAACACTAGCCAAATTTGGTAGGAACTTCGCATAATAGTTCAAAAGACCCCAAAATGATCGAAGTTCAGTGACATTCTTGGGAGTGGGTGCATTTCTGATTGCATCCAGCTTTCCCTTGGTTGAATGTAAACCATCTTTGTCTACTCTGTGCCCGAAGTACTCCACTGAGTTTTGAAATAACTCACACTTGCAAGCAGTCACTCGTACTCTGTGCTTCTCTAGCCGTTTGGGGACTTCATTCAATATGTTATTATGAATTTGCCTGTTTGTTGCTGAAATTAGTATGTCATCTAATTAACATACGACTCCTTCAATGCCTTGCAAAATCTGGTCCATCACTCCTTGAAATATGGCAGGGGCAGAAGACACACCAAATGTTAGCCTATTAAATTGATATAGGCCTAGATGAGTTTTTACAGTCAAGCATGACTTGGATGTCTCATCTAGTTCAAGTTGTAAGTAGGCATTTGTAAGATCCAACTTTGAGAAGATCTGACCACCTGTCAGTGTTGTGGACAAATCTGGGGAGATTACCCTCTCGAACCTGGTTTACGGTTACTTTATAATCACCACACAACTTTACCTTACCATCGGACAACAACAATGTAGCCTAATTACATAGATATATCTTAGAGATAATGTTCTCAGTCTTTAGTGTTCCTGCTCAACGTTCTCCTTGAGTGCATATGGTATGGGACGGAGCTTGCAGTAAACTGGTCTAGCATCCTTTTGTACCCCAACACTCGCCTTGAAGCCATGGATTGGACTGCCTGTTTCTCAGAACCTTCAAATACTTCTTGATGACATCATCCTTCGATCCAAATCTCGTTTCAACACAAAAAATCTCACTCCAATCCAGCTTCAGTGATCCCAACCAATTTCTTCCTAGTAAAGGAGGCTTGTCTCCTGCCAATACTAATAGAGGCAAGTTCTGAAATTAATCCTTGTATTTCACCAGTATGGTAATACGACCTACCACAGGAATGTTCCCTCCCAAGTAGCATCGCAGCTCTATCTTGGATTTCTCCAATGGGAAATCATGCAATTTACCGAGATATAGCGATTCCAGAACTATGCTCATAGATGCACCAGTGTCGATTTCCATGGATATCTTGGTTCCTGCAACATCTACGTGAATTATGATACTTTGTGAATCGTTGTTCGATGCTCTTGTGCTCCTGATGATGTGTATCTCTTCATCCTGTTGCTTTTCTTCCATGTTATGTAGTCTCTGGGGATTTCTACTTATAGCCTTGAAAGTTGGTTTACTGTTCATTGGGCATGCCTTTGCAAGATGCCCAGTTTTCCTGCAAAAGGAACACTCTGCCTTCACATAGGGACAACTTTGAGCAATGTATTGTCCCAGACACCGATAGCACGACTTCAATTTACTATTATTTGGGCAGTTGCTGAAGCCTTGAGGCCCAACTTCCTTTTGCTTTTAACCTGCAGGCAATTCACCTCAGTTATCTGATGACTGGAAATGGCATGAAATTCTCTGGAATATTGGCATAGCTGTCTGACAAGCTAAATCAAAAGTCAAGTTAGGGGTTGTCAACAACTTTCTTCTGATTGCTTCATTTTTCATCCCGCAAACAAAGCGGTCACGCAATTCTCAGTCCTGAAAGTTTCTGAAATGATAGTGAATAGATAAAGTTTTTAATACTACAATGTACTCACTTATACTTTCGTCAGTTAACTGATCTTGTATTCCGAAACAATAACTTTCAGCAATTTCCAGGAGCTCAGCACCATAGAGCTTAGAATCTGCTTAAGTGATGTGTCCTTTGGCTTGACAGGCACAAGCACATTTTTCAGGTTTCATACACCTCGGGGCCTTCTTCAGTCAAGAAAATAGCCGTTTTGTTTCCAACGCCAACTGGTTACGATTTTCATCATTGGGGGCTTCGACAATACTATTTGCAGTGAAAAACATTTCTAGCCCCTCCACATATGCTCGAAAGTTTCACGGTCGCGATGGAATTCACCCAAGCGCCTCATTATTCCCATAGGCGCGGCCATCTGGACTCTGGCAGTTCAGCCTAGTGTGCTTGTAATTTACCTTGGATTTGTAGCTGTTAATCAAAACAAAGAAGCCCTCAAAGTCTCTCAGTCAGTTGGCCAAATCATCCAACAACAAAAATCTCAGTTAGATTATCTAGAAATACTATCCTTCATCGCCAAAGGTGATATCTTCTGTACAACCTCACAAACACCCAGGCTTTAAGATGGCTGATAACTTCAGGAACCTGTCAGGTGACCTGTTCCCTCTTTAGTGTTGTAAACAGCAATGGCTGTATTACCACAGAAGTCCACTGGGTGCAGCTATATATATTATAGGAATGCTCTCCACTTGCCTGGATGAGTGCAGCTCCAACAACACTCAAGAAGCTCAATATCATCCAGGTCAAAGCAGCCCACTTGATTGGCACCCCATCCACCACCTTAAACACTCACTCCCTCCACCATCGGTGTGTACCATCTAACAGATGCACTGTAGTATCTTGTCAAGGCTGCTTCAGCAGCACCTTCCAAAGCTTGCGACCTCTACCACCTAGAAAAACAAGGGTAATAGAAGCATGAGAACACCAACATCTCCAAGTTCCCCTCCAAGTCACACACCAACCTGACTTGGAAGTATATCGCCGTTCCTTCATCGTCGCTGGGTCACAATCCTGGAACTCTGTCTCTAAAAGCACTGTGGGAGTATCTTCACCACAAGGACTGCAGCGTTTCAAGGCAGTGGCTCAACACCACTTCAGGGGAAAGTAGGGATGAGCAATAAATGCTGGCCGAGCCAGCGACTCCCACATTCCATGTGTTGTGTATCTGTAAAGCATGCACTCCCATGTTCTGCCACCAGGGAGCGCATCCCCTGAAGTCCCAAGGGATCACAGCATTCCTTGGGAACACTTTATATAAGCTGGCTCCTAAGGCCTGTTCCTCACTCTGGAGTGTCTTAATAAAGACTGAGGTCACTGTTACTTTAACCTCCCTGTGTGCAATCTCACCTGTGTTAGGAACACAATACCATGAACACATTATTTTTTAACTATTGTTTTCGAGTCAGTAGGTTGTAGGTTTAAGCCCCACTCTAGTACTTGTGAACATAATATGGACTAATAGTTCTGAGGAAATGCTGCATTATTGAATGTTAAACAAAAGAGTAATTGGCCTGTTTAGGTGGAGATAAAAATTATCATGGCACAACTTGGGGTGAAGAAGAAGCTTGCATGATATCTTACCAACCCCCATGAACCAATGCCAGGAGCAAAACAAAAACAGATTAGCTAATTATATATTTCATTTAAACAAAAGCAAAACACTGCAGATGCTGGAAATCTTAATTAAAAACAGAAAATGCTGGAAAATAACAGTCAACAGGTCGGCAACATCTGTGGAGAGTGAAACAGAGTTAACAATTCAGGTTGATGACTCTTCGTCTCAACTGAGTTCTGAACTGGTTCTAGAAAGGTAATCTACCTGAAACTTTAAATCTGTTTGTCTCTCTATGGACGTTGCCTGAACTGCTGAGTGTTTTCCAGCAGTTTCTGTTTTTTTATTTTACCTTCTTCATTTGTTGTTTGTGGGATCTTGCTATGTGTAATTATCTGCTTCATTTGCCTTTACAACGACAGTGACTATGATTTGTAGCTGTGAAGTGCTTTGAGATATCCAGTGGATGATATCATGTGCTATCTAAATAAAAGTATTTTCTATAGAAAACGCCACAATGTACATAAAAAGACCTTTAAGTCTTTATAAAGACATTAGAAAATATCACAAAGTATCAAAATGGTGTCTGTCTTCAATATCACCTTTGAATAAACTTCTCGGGCTGGATTTTTGGCTTTCTCCGTTTCGGAGCGAAAACGGAGGCGATACGTGAAAATTACTGCCCAATTAACGTCAGCGATTAATTGCCTAACTTTCGGCATTTGCAGTCTGCACCAAGGGCTCAGCGCAAAGGGAGGTGTTGCACTATTATTCGCAATGCAAAAACAGGGGTTCCCCGCCAACTTTAATGCTGGGCTGGGAGCGCTCCTTGGAAAGGAAATAAAACAAAAAAAAGAGTTAAAAAAAACATTAAAAATGCATTGCCAACACCCTTACCTGACAAATCGCTACAAAAATATAAAAAAATAAAAACTTTATCTAACCTTTTTTTCAGTTTTTCAAACTTACCGCTGCTGGTAGGGCTGGACCGGCGTGTTTTCCCTGGCGGTTTTCTGGACGCGACGTACGGGTCGGGTGAATGCCGAAGCTCTGACGGTAACACAATCCGAGCCGTTACACTCTCCCCGGCAATGTTTCCAAGTGCCGCCACAAAAACCGAGCCGAGGATCGTGACCGGACGAAGAGCAGCTAAGCGCCTCGTTTTTCGCCGCGGATGGTCAAAGCCTGCCGAAAACCTGGTCACAAACCACCTGAAAATTCCGCCGTTTGTGCCAGCTGTACGCAGTGGGTAGCACACATGCCTCTGAATCAGAAGGTTGAGGGTTCGAGTCGCACTCCAGGAACTTGAGCACAAAATAAAATCCAGGCTAACATTCCAGTGCAGAGCTGAGGCAGTGCTGCACTGTTGAAGATGCCGTCTTTCGGATGAGACGTTAAACTGTCTGTGCTCTCAGGTGGACGTAAAAGATCCCATGGCACTATTTCGAAAAAGGGCAGGGTAGTTATCCCCGGTGTCCTGGCCAATATTTATCCCTTAATCACCATAACAATAACAGATTATCTGGTCTTATCACATTGCTGTTTGTGGGAGCTTGTGGGAAATTGACTGCCACGTTTCCCACATTACAACAGTGATTGCACTCTAAAAGTACTTCATTAGTGGTAAAGTGCTTTGAGACGTCCGGTGGTCATGAAAGGCGCTATATAAATGTATGTATTTCTTTCTTTAATATTTGTTGGACAAAGTAACCAGAGTGACTCAGGGCACAACCAGTTACAAAGTATAATTGTGTCACCAAATGTACACAAGAACAACTCTGGGTTTATCAGTGCCTACATCCTGCAACAAAATACTGAAGAATTGTATTGAATATAGCCAACCTCTATAAAATTTGAAGTTAAAAAGGATGATGCGTTATTCTACGATTATTGCACTTTTTACATAGATTGATATTTTTTTCCCAGTAAATGCGGTCGTGAAAGTTCATTGTGAAGTTTCCTCACACATCTAGTGTATCATAACAATATAAAAAACATGGATGCAAAAGACTGCTTGGTCTATGAACCACTTGCCCCTGACAGACCATGGCCCTGAAATTCCATTTTGGCCTTCCCGTGGGCATTTTAGAGAAAAAAAAGCTGCTGCCCACATTCGACTTGCCAATGCTGAGGCTTCTCCTGACTGCGATCCGTAGCGTATGCACGTCGACACGTGCGCAGGCCGACAGCTGGAGTCACATGGCTCTGGGCAGCCGATCAGGTAAAGTATCATCGTAATAGGAGTTCCGCCGGGTCCTAAACTCCTATTACTATGATGGTAATAGAGCCGAAACACCCAAAACACAGTCCCAAACACCCAAAACATGAATAAAAAAAATAATTACCCTACATTCATTTAAATTAAAGCTACTAATGTCTTAAAAAAAATAATTTCCCGATTTTTAAAAAAGTTTTTTAAAATAAACTTACCATTGTGGGGAGGGTTTTTAAGGATAAAATATGTTTTAATAACCTTATTTTTATACGTTTTTGTGTTTTTAAAACACTTGCGCCTGTCAATGTAGGCTATGTGCCTGCTTTTTCAGGCGTAAGATTTTTGAGGACATTTGTAAGCATAAATATCGGAAATTTCCACTTACAAGTGTCCTCGCTCCCGCGATGCAGCCATCTGTCAAGCCAGAAACTTGACAGATCGGAAATGCCAGTTTTCAGTGAAAACCGGCATTTCCGATGCCTTCCGTATGGACCCGGGGAGGCCAGAATTGTTGGCCCCATGTGTATTGTGCATTGCCATGGACATTCCATAATATATTTAACCACATGAGGAAGGCAAAAAAGTATAATTCAGATATCTGAAAGAGAAAATTGTGCTCTTCTGTATCAAGGGCACTGCAGTCAGTATATTAGGATAACAATCTAATATTGAAATATATATTTATTGGGCCCTGACCAATAGCATGTCATAGAAGATAGTCTTCTGGTTCTAAAGTATTTGACAATATTTGCTTGTCCCTGTAATGTGCAATCCTATTGATTAATGGATACCAATTTAAACAATTAGCACATTATTAATTATGTTGTTTTCGAAGCGAGTTGCTACAAATATCTACCACATATCTATACAGAAAAAATCTTTCAATCTCCATTCTCGCCAGCTTTAGCAGTCAATGCATTTGTCTTGCAATTTAAAATAAATCAGCTGCTTATACCCACATTACCTCTGCCTTTCAGTATTTTAAACATTAGCCTTTCCAAATGGGAATAAGTCCAATTCTATCAGCTTGCCTATTTCATACCTTAGCCTCAAAATTATCCTTGCTGCCTTTCTCTGCACCAAGCGCGTCAATGACCTTTCGAAAGGACGGGCTCATAATTACACTGTGTTGTCAATGAGATAGGGGTTAAAATAACTGTTTTGAACACTAATGAAAAATCTTTGAGATGCATCCCAGACTCGAGTAGTTTTCTTGGCAAATACTTTGTACTAACGGACTGCTTGCAGCGACTGGCCGATAATCGAGGGAAATCCTTTTTTATTCCTCCATTTCTCAAGGGACAGCTTGCCATTCTATTCAAATGAGTGAATGTGCAATCATAGAATCATACAGCACAGAAGGAGGCTATTAGACCCATTGTGCCTATTGAAAGAGCTGTCCAATTAGTCCCACTTCCCTGCTCTTTCCCCACAGCCCTGCAATTCTTTCCATTTCAAGCATACAATTCCCTTTCGCAAGTCATTATTGAATGTGTTCCCATCACCCTTTCAGGCAGTGCATTCCAGGTAATAACAACTCGCTGCGTAAAAAACGTTCTCCTCATCTCCCCTCTGGCTCTCTTGCAATTACCTTCAATCTGTGTCCTCTGGTTACCGATCCTTCAGTTTATTCTTATTTACTTGATCAATACCCCTCATAATTTTGAACACCTCTATTAAATCTCCCCTTAACCTTCTCTGCTCTAAGGAGACTAATCCCAGCTTCTCTAGTCTCTCGACATAACCGAAGTCCCTTATGCCTGGTACCATTCTGGTAAATGCACCCTTTCCAAGGTCTTGATATCCTTTCTAAAGTGTGGTGCCCAGAATTGAAAACAATGCTTTAGCTGGGGCTTAACCAGTGATTAATAAAGGATTAGCATAATTTCCTTGCTTTTGTACTCTGTGCCTCTATTTATAAAGCCAAGGATCCCGTACGTTTGTTTAACAGCCTTTTCATCTTGTCCTGCCACCTTCATAGATTTGTGCAGTTAAATTCCCAGGTCTCTCTATTCCTACAACCCTTTTAATGTTGTGTTTCTCCATATGAAATAACAGTTTCTTTACCAATGTGCGTGATTTGTTCACATCCTTTTAATGCTACTGATATTCCATTGATGCCCAGGGAATGTAAAATTGGGCGGGGTATAAATCGGATCTCCGATCCATCTAGATAGTATTCTGCCAGGTGAGTTGGGTTAAAATGACCCCCATACTTTAGTATGACTGTGATATCTGGTGACATCAATAAGTAATATAGGTATCTGAGCCTGGACTAAAAGACACTCACACAATTTTGTTTAGACTGGTAAAATGATTGAGAATGCATTATCCCAGCCTTTAAAATAAGGAAAGTCTTTAGATTATGAACTAGAGGGCTCCTCAAATGAGACTAAAGATGAGAATAAATATATTGTCCCCCATTAATTATTTATCGAATAGATTCCCAATAAAAAAACAGTGTTGATTAAATCCATTATGAAACAACTGGATAAAATTCATGATAAGAATGAGGATGAAAGTTAAGAATACGTATGGACACAGAAAAATCCAATACCCGAAGAGAACACAGTGGCCCATGTGTTGCTGGGGCCATAGATGTATCTTTGTGGAATGTAGCGAGTCAGCACTGTAGCTATCACAGGTTAATGTTGAATGGTTAGATTAATATGTCAGAAATTTACTTGGTTACCTTTCTGGGGTCAGTGAGAGGCTTATGAAATAACTCGTTAATCAACTTCCCTTTGATATTGCTGTATTGCAGAAACAACTGTGGTCTCCACACAGAGAGGCCAATTTCAATTTGACCCAATCAGCGTTAGCAAGGGCCTGGTGGCATGGTAATGGCATCAGTAGACTTACTGTCCTTTTGACGCCTGCATTCCGGCCGCTGCTATCATTAAAGGGGCCTTCTGCTGGGTGGCAGCAGCAACATCCACCTGTTCCAGGTGATAGGCCATTGTTAATCCCGTTCTGGATGAGCAGAAATTTTCTCCAACTGAATATTGGGAAGACCGAAGCCATTGTTTTCGGTCCACACCACAAACTCAGTTTCCTAGCCACTGACTCCATCCCTCTCCCCAACTTCTGTCTGAGGCTGAACCAGACTGTTCGCAACCTTGGTGTCATATTTGATGCTTGAAATGAGCTTTCCACCACATATCCACAGCACAACTAAGACCGCCTATTTTCACCTCCGTAACATCGCCTGTCTTCGCCCTTACCTCAGCTCATCCGCGGCTGAAACCCTCATCCATGCCTTTGTTACCTCTAGACTTGACTATTCTAATGCACTCCTGGCTGTCCTCCCACATTCTACCCTATGTAAACTAGAGGTGATCCAAAACTCGGTTGCCCGTGTCCTAATTCGCACCAAGTCACGCTCACCCATCATCCCTGTGCTCGCTGACCTACATTGGCTTCCGGTTAAGCAACGCCTCGATTTCAAAATTCTCATCCTTATGTTCAAATTCATCTATGGCCTCTCCCCTTCCTATCTCTGTGATCTCCTCCAGCCCCACAACCCCCCGAGATGTCTGCGCTCTTCTAATTCTGCCATCTTGAGCATCCCTGATTATAATCGCTCAACCATTGGTGGCCGAGCCTTCTGTTACCTAGGCCCCAAGCTCTGGAACTCCCTGCCTAAACCTCTCCACCTCTCTTTCCTCCTTCAAGACGCTCCTTAAAATGCACCTCTTTGATCTAGCTTTTTGTCACCTGCGCTAATTTTTACTTATGCAGCTCGGTGTCAAATTTTTTAATCCCATAATACTCCTGTGTAGCGCCTTGGGATGTTTCGCTACGTTAAAGGTGTTAAATAAATACAAATTGTTGTTTTAATATGCAAAATGTACGTCATAGAACCCGATTGCCATTTGAGAGCCAACTGGGCAGAGTGTGCGATGTGCACAATCCAACCAATCTCGCCAGGATGGTACAGCCAAAAAGGAAACAGAGGATAAGTTTTAAATTACATTTGTGGGGCCAAGAGGAGCAGGATTGCTGCTCCAGACGACACAACAATAATCTGGGCGGCTCTTCCCCCTCCCTCCCTGTTGCGGGCCGAGCAGCCCAATATAGTGCTGGCTTGGATCTGGCCTGAACTCCATTTGGTTGCCCATTTGGGACGGGCCGCTCGCTGGCTGATAGTTTCACCGTCATTGCCACCACAAAATCCGGGCCATTAAATTTTGATCTGATCATCCACAGCCCAATAACTATTGACCTTCGACAACAGTTCTGCCTTGTGCTAACCATCTATTTTTGCGACACACACGCATGCACGGGCAGATGCACACGCTCCGACAAACACCGCGATCCTTTGGTTAAGTTTCTTTTACAGCAACATTGCTAATGAAGTATCTTTTGATGTTAACATAATTAACTGTAATTTATTTGGAAAAGCAATTATTGCTTCCTTTGAATGACTGTATCAATTGTAAAATAACTTTCCCTTGTGATAAGAAAACAAATTTGTTGTTATGAAGGCTAAATCTCATTACTACTTATGTCACGCATGATTTGTTTCCAAATATCTTTTGGAATTATTTTAATCTCTTGCGTGGATTATGCAGAACGGCTTTTGTCTCACAACGTGGTTTCAGAGGGAAAGGAATAGGTTCTGAACAAAATAGTAGAATTCCAGGAGAAGTCACTGGGCTCTGAAGGTATGCATGTCATGCTGTTGAAAGATGTCATAGAAGAGATAGCAGAGGCTCTGGCCATATAATTTCAAATATGCAAATTGTTCTATGGGATAGAGAATCGCTGATGGAACATCTTTGATCAAGGAAGGTGAGACAGTTAGCCTAATGTCAGAAGTGGGTTTGACCAATTTAATAGATGCTTTTTGAAGAAGTTTTCATTCAGATGATGAGAATCCATCAGATATGGATTTTCAAAAAGAAGTTCAATGACGTATCTCAAAAGAGGCTGGTTAGAAAAATTCAGGTGTATGGGATAAAAGGAGGCACAGCAGCCTGGATGGAAAGTTAGTTGACTGTCAGGAAATGAAGAGTTGGGGTAAGCACATGTTGCTCAGACTGGGGAAAGGGTAGAAACTGGTAAACCTCAAGAGTCAGTGCTGGGTCTACTTTAGTTCTTGGTACATGCAGACAATTTGGATTTGGGAAGGAAGGAAGGAAGGAAGGAAGGAAGGAAGGAAGGAAGGAAGGAAGGAAGGAAGGAAGGAAGGAAGGAAGGAAGAAAGGAAGGAAGAAGGAAGGACTTGCATTTATATAGCAGCTTTCGCAACCTCAGGACATGCCAAAGCGCTTCACAGCCAATGAAGTACTTTTGAAGTGTCGACACTGTTGTAATGTAGAGAGTACCATCTTAAAATCTGCTGACAAACAAAAATAAGAGGACTGTAAAAGATTTCAGGAAGAATTAGACAGGTTAGCAGAACAGGCAGACAGGTGACAGCTGCAATTTAATGTGAATGTGTGAAGTAATCCATTTTGAGAGGAAAAGCGAGGAATGGGAGTATACAATCAATAGAAAGATGCTGATGGATGAGAATGAATAGAAAGTCCTAGAAGTTCAAATATATAATTCTCTGAAAGTGCAACTGCTGACAAGCTACATAAAGACTGACACTGCATTTGTTGATCGGGAATCAGCGCAGCAGTGAAAGAGATGTAGTCAGCAAGGTGCCATCACTCAGGTGCATAACTAAGCCTGAGTGTGATGTTACATTCAACAGATGTTATACAACTTTTATAAGGTAAAGCTCAAACAATACACCAGAATGTAAGTGCTATTCACATATATATATATATATATATATATATTGAACTTCTGCTCATGGACGTAGGTCTTGTCAGAACAATAGCGCAAACACACGATTGCGTAGGGAGTTAGGTATCGGGAGGAATCAAATGATCTGAATAAAATCTGGTGACTTTACAGTAAGTGTGTTTAAAGTCCTTGGCATTTATTGGGCGGTCCTCATTGTCTGATTTGTAAGGAGTGCGGACGTAGAATGGGCTGTGAGAAGAGACCAATTCAATGAAGCTCAATGGCCAGGGTACATTTCAAAATATTTACTTTTGTTTTTTGATCAGAACCGTTGAGAATCGGACTCACAGATTTCCCTGTCTGCTATTTCCTTTTGTGCAACAGCAAAATAGAAAAGCACCAGCCTTCTCCGCTCCATCTGTTCTTCCCTCAGCTCATCCTGCTCTGACATGACTTCTCTCATTCCCCTTGGCTGCTCCACACCTCAAGTTTCGGACCCCCGCCAGAACGGCGCACGTCGGAGAGGCCCGCCGAATTTGTAGAACAGAAATTGCGGCGAATACTTACCTCGCGATTGTCCAATATCTGTAGGCCCGTTTCCAGCTCGGCGCGGTGCAGCAGGAGCTGCTGGGGGTGGAGCTACAGTCTGCGCCAAAAGCAGTGCCGGCAGCTGCACGCGTGCGCAGTAACTCCTGGCCCTCCCAGCGCGTTCTGTCTCCGGGCGAAGACCCTATCCCTGGCTGACGGGACGTCTTCCCTATCCTGGGCCGAGTGTACTGACAGCCCTTACCTTGTCTGCGGTGGGCTCGCCCGCCCGGCATCTCCTGGGTGCGGGCCCCGCCCAAGGTCCTCGGTGGCGGCCCCTCGGTGCGGACCCCGCCCGAAGTCCTCCACGGCGGTCCGGCTTCACGTCGGCAGCGGCAGCGGGGCCCGCCCGGCTTCTTGCTGGGGGTGGGCCCCACCCGAAGTCCTCCGTGGTGGCTAAGCTTCTCGGTGCGGGCGTAGGCATTGTCGGCAGCGGCAGGGCCTGCCTGACCGGCATCTCCTCGGGGGCCCCGTCCCAGCAGGCTGTTGGAGGGCTCCCGGTGCTGCAGTAGGTGAGCAGAAACTTAATTTTTTATTTATTGATTGATTTTTTTTACTTTTTTTTTATTTTTAATGTTTTAATTTTTTTTGATTTAAAAAAAAAATTATTTTCTTTATTTTTTAACTTTTATGATTGAGTTATTGGTTGATTTATTGATTTATTTATCATTTGTTATTGATGATGGCTCTTTATTTGTAAAAGTGAAGTGTTTAATGCTTTGTAAACCCCCCTTCCCCCCGCGCCCCCCCCCCCATCTCTCATTCCCTACGCCTAATTTATAAGTGTAGGCAAGGTTTCTCCGAGCTTACAAAAATCTACACTTACTCAATTCTAAGTTAATTTGGAGTAAGTTTTCACTGCCTAAACTTGAAAAACAGGCGTAAGTGGCTGGACATGCCGCCTTTTGAAAAAAGAAATCTGTGCTAAAATGAAACTATTCTAACTCACGAGAACTAGAGCAAACTAAATGCCGAGAATTGCAATTTCTAAGATGCTCCATTCTAAACTAATTACTCCAAAAAAATAGGAACCACTCAGGCCGAAACTTGAGCACCATGGGCTGGATTTTCGCCGACTTTGCGACTGGGTTTTCGCCGCGATGTGACCCTCTGCGGTCGGTGGGATCCTCGGGCACCTCTTTGCACCAACGCTTCCACGTACTGCCAGGGAGAGGTGCGCTGACAAGGGGCGATGTGCAACGCCGTGGACTGCGTTACCGTCATACTTTCGGCACTCTCCCGACCCTTACGCCATGCCCAGAATACCGCCAGGGTCAAACCTGTCACTGCAGCCCTGCGAGCAGTGGTAAGTATGAAGACCTGCAAAAAGGTAAGTTAAAGATTTTATATTAAAATTATTTTTCAGCGATTTAGTAGGTAAGGGTTTTGTGAATGTTTTTTGAATGTTTTTTGCAATTTTTTTGGTCAGTGCTACTGGCCTTGGACTAAAGTTACCGAAACTCGCGGTTTGCGACCCGAATCCTCATGCAACGCCAACTTTACTGATCGTAAAGTCCAAAAGTTTGTCCGAAAAATGGTAGCGCAGCGAAAACGGTAATTTTGGAGTAAAAGTACCATTTTCGCCGCAAACCGAAAATCTAGCCCATTACATGTCAGCTTATTCTGTTCAGCCTCATCTTCACTCTGCTTTCACTCCCTTCATTTTTCACCAACTATTTTCCAGCTGCCATCCACTTAACTTGGAATCACCATCATCACACCAATGTAAAATGGCAGTGATTGAGTTAGTATCTATTGCCCAGGAAAGACAAAAAAAGGACGCAGAAAGGTTTTCCTATGAATTTTGTGAGAATATTTTGGATTTGTTTTTGTTGCAATTTTTATGTTTTGCCATATAGTGAAACTTGGTGGTAGGAAATTGGTATTGGTGAAGCCACGCCTGGAGTATTGCGTGCAGTTTTGGTCTCCGTATTAAAGGAAGGATACACTTGCATTGGAGGCTGTTCAGAGAAGGTTCACTAGGTTGATTCATAAGAACATAAGAATTAGGAACAGGAGTAGGCCATCTAGCCCCTCAAGCCTGCTCCGCCATTCAACAAGATCATGGCTGATCTGGCCGTGGACTCAGCTCCACTTACCCGCCCTCTCCCCGTAACCCTTAATTCCCTTATTGCTTAAAAATCTATCTATCTTTGACTTGAAAACATTCAATGAGCCAGCCTCAACTGCTTCCTTGGGCAGAGAATTCCACAGACTCACAACCCTCTGGGAGAAGAAATTCTTTCTCAACTCGGTTTTAAATTGGCTCCTCCGTATTTTGAGGCTGTCTCCCCCACCAATGGAAACAACCTCTCTGCCTCTATCTTGTCTATCCCTTTCATGATTTTAAATGTTTCTATAAGATCACCCCTCATCCTTCTGAACTCCAAGGAGTAAAGACCCAGTCTACTCAATCTATCATCATAAGGTAACCCCCTCATTTCTCGAATCAGCCTAGTGAATCGTCTCTGTGCCCCTTCCAAAGCCAGTATATCCTTCCTTAAGTAAGGTGACGAAAACTGCATGCAGTACTCCAGGTGCGGCCTTATCAATACTCTGTACAGTTGCAGCAACACCTCCCTGCTTTTGTACTCCATCCCTTTCGCAATGAAGGCCAACATTCCATTTGCCTTCCTGATTACCTGCTGCACCTGCAAACTAATTCCGGAGATGAAGGGGTTGACTTATGAGGATAGGTTGGGTATGTTGAGCTTATACTCATTGGAGTTCAGAAGAATGAGAGGTGATCTTATCAAAACATATAAGATAATGAGAGCGCTGAACAAAATGGATGCAGAGAGTATATTTCCACTCATGGGGAAACTAAAACTAGGGGGCATAGTCTCAGAATAAGGGGCCACCCATTTAAAACTGAGATGAGGAGAAATTTCTTCTCTCAGAGGGTTGTAAATCTGTGGAATTTACTGCCCCAGAGAGCTGTGGCAGTTGGGTCATTGAATAAATTTTAGGTGGAGATAGACAGATTTTTGAGCGATAAGGGAATAAATGGTTATGGGGAGCGGGCAGGGAAGTGGAACTGAGTCCATGATCAGATCAGCCATGATCTTATGAAATGGCGGAGCAGGCTCGAGGGGTCAAATGGCCTACTCCTGCTCCTATTTCTTGTGTTCTTATGTTCTTGTGAAATGATGGTTCCAGCCTGATAAAGTGGGTGGGTAACACAGGGAGGTCAGAGGACAGTGAGATGAGTCGGGATAAATGCAATGGCCTAGGATGGAACATCAAGAAGAGGCTTGGTATGGTGAAGGTTGGGTGAGTTTAGTACATAGGGCACAGCAGAGAGGGTGGAGCTCGGGTACAGTGCAAGTGGGGTGATGTCCCAAAGCGCCTTACAGCCAATGAAGTACTTTTGAAGTGTAGTCACTGTTGTAATGGAGATGAGGTTGAGACATAGGGCAAAACAGGATAAGGTGACATGTGTGGAAGAGCTGGTAAATGTACAGATGAATGTGAGGAAAGACAGCATCTAATTTTTTTGGCATGAAAGCTCAATATTATTATTGCTAATGCCGATGATTTGTTGCCAATAATGTTCTCGAATAATTACAATTTTTTGAGTGAATTCTCTAGTTCAACACAGCAGCAGATTGATTTTGAATCCCAAAATGGGTTTGGATGCCCATTTCAACCCTATCTTTCCAGTGCACCACCTCCATCATCTTTCATTGCAGCATCCATTTCGGTTATATGATGGGCAACAGTAACGATTCCGGGGGACTGAGACATGAGTCTTGAACCTGGAAGATGGCAAATGTATATCAAAATTAAATCACGAGGTGCAACAAATTGACTGACTTGTTAAGCTTGATATTTTCCTCCACTCTCCCAAGCCTTGGTTGGTAGAGTGCGGCAGCAGTAGTGACCAGGTCATTTAATAGTGAGCATTAGTGTTAAAGGGGGAGCAGAATAGCTACAAGAGGAGCAACAGGATTAAAGGAGGAGCAGATGAAATAAAGGGGAAGCAAAGCTATTAAAAGGGGAGCAGAATTAAAGGGAGAAAGAAACAGAGAAAGAACTTGCATTTATATAATATATATGAGATTTCCCGCATTTTCTTTTTTTATTTCAGATTCAAGCATCCGCAGTATTTTGCTTTTGCATTTATATAGCCTCTTTCACAACCTTAGGATGTCCCAAAGACCTTCACAGCTGGTAAGGTACTTGTACAAGAGCAGTAGTCACTGTTGTAATGTAGGAAACACGGCAGCCAATTTGCGCACAGCAAGGTCCAACATAAAAGCAATTAAATAAATTGATCAGATCATCTACTTTAGGTGCTGGTTGAGGTTTAAATGTTGGCCAGGACACCGAGAACCCTCCCCTGTTCTTCTTTGAAAGAGTAAAGATGTTAAAAAAAACTCCATTTTAGAACCACGGGCGAGAAGTACAAAAGCAAAGAGGTAATGCTAACCTTATACAATGTGCTTCGACAACAGTTAGAATAACGTGACCACTTTTGGTTGCCATATTTCCGGGAGGATGTCAAAGGCATGGGCAGGGTTCAGAAGACATTGACTGAGATCATACCAGAGGCTTTAAAGAGGCACTAATTATGAGGAAAGATGAAAGAAACTGGGGCTGTGTTCACTCAAACAGAGAAACTGTACAGTGTGGCATGCACTACTAGCATCCAAAATAACCTTTAAAAAAGAAACATTTTAAACAGTATGGCGTAACGGCAGGGGATTGGGACTAAGTGGTTTGGCACTGAGTAAGAGTTGGCACCGGTGCAAAAGACCAAATGACCTCCTCTCTTGTGGTAAAAGTCTAAGGGGCCGATTTTTAGCAGCTCACCGCCTGCTGCCGCCCACTGCCGCTGACATTCCTCTTGAGGATCCGCCCAGTGCCACTTTCGGGGTGGCCAGGAGCGGGCAGGAGGGGCGAGCCGCTGGGAACCGCCCGCTGACGTCATCGGACAGCCGAGTGGCTCACCTGAGCTCCCGCCCCCCCCGAGATGCCAGATTGGTGCGGGCGGGAGTTGGCGGGACTCAGCGGCAGAACAGGGGTGCACCACTAGCTGCAGGCTGATCTGTCCCAGAAGGTAAGTATGAAGAACCTGAAAAAAAGGTAAGTGAACTTTTTAATACTTTTTTTTCCAACAGCGACTCCCCTGGATGGGGTCCTCTGAAGGTCTTTGGATACTTTTATAAATTTTTGCCGTTGTTTTTTTTTCCAGGTCTTCAACCCTCCGTGGGTCCGACTCTATCCTCGGCGACACTTGGGCAGGCGGAGGCCTTGCTGAAAATTGGCCCCGATATGATTCTACAGAGCCTAAATCTAGACATTTGCAGAACTGAAGGAGGCTAATCAGCTCATCATGTCCGTGCCAGCTCTTTACTAAAGCACTCAAAACCTAATCTCCGTGTATCGTGCTCTGCTTCAAACGTTCCTTTAATTTTCCTTTGCCTCAACTATTTCAACAGCATTACCATCAGCAATTAGGGATGGGCGATAAATGTTGGTTGTGCCAGCAATGCCCTCATCCTGTGAGTGAATAAATAAAGCAGGGGAATGCAAGAGAAGCTGGGAGAAGAGAGAGGTGGAGGACATTGCTCAGGAGACCATACCCACAGCGAGCCTTCAGGGAGTACTTCTCTGACCTTAACCTCACTGAGGAGGAATGTGGGCAGCTGTCTTTGTTTCACCAAGGAGCCTAATATCGAGCTATGTCAGGTGGAAGTCTGCTGAGCTTCCATTGAGGACACTTGAGACGGCTGTGATGGGTGACCTCGAGCAGCTCTGGGCCTTGAGGGCCCGGCTGCACACTGCGGCATCTCGGTGTGGATTTAGGCAGTCTGTCCCAGCTGTCTGTGTGGCACTAGCAAGACTACTGGCGGAATTGGTGGCTGGAAGTAGGCATGCTGACACCCTGAGAGCAGGTGCCTCCTCCATGGAGCCAAGGCCACTCTTCTCGGACAAGCGCCTCAGCAATCCTACGGCTAAGCGGGAGGACACAGTGCAGGAGTGATGTGACACTCTCATAGAATCATAGAATCATAGAGGTTAACAGCACGGAAGGAGGCCACTTCGGCCCATCGTGTCCGCGCCGGCCAACAAGAGGCTATCCAGCCTAATCCCACTTTCCAGCTCGAGGTCCTTAACCCTGCAGGTTCGGGCACTTCAAGTGCACATCCAAGTACTTTTTAAATGTGGTGAGGGTTTCTGCCTCTACCATCCTTTCAGGCAGTGAGTTCCAGACCCCCACCACCCTCTGCGTGAAGAAATTTCCCCTCAAATCCCCTCTAAACCTTCTACCAATTACTTTAAATCTATGCCCCATGGTTGTTGAGCCTCTGCTAAGGGAAATAGGCCCTTTCTATCCACTATATCGAGGCCCCTCATAATTTTATACACCTTAATGAGGTCTCCCCTCAGCCTCCTCTGTTTCAAGGAAAACAAACCCAGTCTATCCAATCTATCCTCATAGCTTAGATTCTCCACTCCCGGCAACATCCCCGGAAATCTCCTCTATACCCTCTCCAGTGCAATCATGTCTTTCCTGTAATGCGGTGACCAGAACTGCATGCAGTACTCCAGCTGTGGCCTAACCAGTGTTTTATACAGTTCAAGCATAAGCCCCACTGCTCTCGTATTCTATGCCTCGGCTCTGGAAGCCCCCGTGAGCACTGGTACCCCCTCAGCCAAGAAGGCAACAGTCTGTGCTGCCGTGGAAGCTGTCAGTGTTGTCTACAGAGGCTCCATCATGGTGAGCACAACTGTTCATGGAGCAGATCATTCACTCCTCACTGGACAGAATCATGTCCATTCCCCACACAAAGCCACAACATAAGTTTGAGCTGGACTCTTTTGTGCTCTGAGCTGATGCACACAAGCCCACTGGCATGCTGCGCAGTGCACCTGACATTTCCTGGTAAATGCCCATCAGCCTTCTTTGGTAGCCTAGGCCCTTGAAGTCTCCATCTGAGTCCTCCGCACCAGAGCTATATGTGATTTGCAACCCGGAGATTCCTCTGTCCACAAATGCAATCTTCTCCTCCAAGAAAGAAGGGTGGTGTGTTACATAGAAACATAGAAACATAGAAAATAGGTGCAGGAGTAGGCCAGTCGGCCCCTCGAGCCTGTACCACCATTCAATAAGATCATGGCTGATCATTCCCTCAGTACCCCTTTCCTGTTTTCTCTCCATATCCCTTGATCCCTTTAGCCGTAAGGGCCATATCTAACTCCCTCTTGAATATATCCAATGAACTGGCATCAACAACTCTCTGTAGTAGGGAATTCCACAGGTTAACAACTCTCTGAATGAAGAAGTTTCCCCTCATCTCAGTCCTAAATGGCCTACCCCTTATACTAAGACTGTGTCCTCTGGTTCTGGACTTCCCCATCATTGGGAACATTCTTCCCGCATCTAACCTGTCCAGTCCTGTCAGAATCTTATAAGTTTCAGAGATCCCCTCTCATCCTTCTAAACTCCAGTGTATAAAGACCCAGTTGATCCAGTCTCTCCTCATATATCAGTCCTGCCTACCGAGAATCAGTCTGGTGAACCTTTGCTGCAATCCCTCAATAGCAAGAACGTCCTTCTGCGGATTAGATCAAAACTGAACACAATATTCCAGGTGAGGCCTCACTAAGGCCCTGTACAACTGCAGTAGACCTCCCTGCTCTTATACTCAAATCCCCTAGTTATGAAAGCCAACATACCATTTGCCTTCTTCACCGCCTGCTGTACCTGCATGCCAACTTTCAATGACTGATGAACCATGACACCCAGGTCTCGTTGCACCTCCCCCTTTCCTAATCTGCCACCATTCAGATAATATTCTGCCTTCGTGTTTTTGCCCCCAAAGTGGATAACCTCACATTTATCCACATTATACTGCATCTGCCATGCACTTGCCCACTCATCTAACCTGTCCAAGTCACCCTGCAGCCTTTTAGCATCCTCCGCACTGCTCACACCACCACCCAGTTTAGTGTCGTCTGCAAACTTGGAGATATCCACTCAATTCCTTCATCCAAATCATTAATGTGCATTGTAAAGAGCTGGGGTCCCAGCACTGAGCCCTGCGGCACTCCACTAGTCACTGCCTGCCATTCTGAAAAGGACCGTTTATCCGGACTCTCTCCTTCCTGTCTGCCAACTAGTTCTCTATCCACGTCAGTACATTACCCCCAATATCATATGCTTTGATTTTGCACACCAACCTCTTGTGTGGGACCTTGTCAAAAGCCTTTTGAAAGTCCAAATACACCACATCCACTGGTTCTCCCTTGTCCACTCTACTAGTTACATCCTCAAAAAATTCTAGAAGATTTGTCAAGCATGATTTCCCTTTCATAAATCCATGCTGACTTGGACCGATCCTGTCACTGCTTTCTAAATGCGCTGTTATTTCATCTTTAATAATTGATTCCAACATTTTCCCCACTACTGATATCACTAACTGGTCTATAATTACCCGTTTTCTCTCTCCCTCCTTTTTTAAACAGTGGTGTTACATTAGCTCCCCTCCAGTCCATAGGAACTGATCCAGCGTCGATAGACTGTTGGACAATGATCACCAATGCATCCACTATTTCTGTGGCCACTTCCTTAAGTACTCTGGGATGATGACTATCAGGCCCTGGGATTTATCGACCTTCAATCCCATCAATTTTCCTAACACAATTTCCCACTTTATAAGGATATCCTTCAGTTCCTCCTTCTCCCTAGACCGTCGGTCCCCTAATATTTCCCGAAGGTTATTTGTGTCTTCCTTCGTGAAAACAGAACCAAAGTGTTCGTAACATTCTGGTGAGGTGTTTGGAGAGCATGCCTCTCTTGGACAAATAGTGTGAGGTGAGGTGTGAGAAAGCGATAGTCATGAGAGTATGAGGTGCAGAGTGTGTGAGCATGAGGAGAAGGAGGTGTAGTGAGGTGTGGTGCAGTGATTGTCGGAGAATGAAGGGAAGTAGGAGGGGAGAGTATTATGAGCAGTGAGGCTGGAGATGGTGGAGGTGTGAGCAGAGAGTAAGAGAACAGACCTCTTACCTTGACAACTCTGGTGAGGGCATTGAACTTTTTCGTACAGTGCAGCTATGTTTATGGGAACTAAGGTCCTGACATTAACTTCCTCTTTCAACTTCTTACCACTGGGGACAGAGATGCTGCCTAGTTGGCAGTGAACCTCCATCATCTGGATAGGACCTCCAATGCAACATCGGAGAACCTGGGGCCTCGATTGGCATGTTTTGCGGCCATTTGTTTCTTCAGACTGACTGCAGCCAGATGGGCCGGCTGCCTTTAAGTGGCATCAGTGAAGCTCGGTTTTCTGCCCCCACTGTAACCAGATGCGCAGCCAATGAATACTCCGGCAACACCAATTTAACATGAGCATAGGAACAGATGCAAGAAGCATCCCCACATGAAATTTACAGTGAGGTGAGAGAACAGCAGCTATGGTGGAAACCATTTTTGGAGTATCTGAGAGGCTTCAGTAGCTTTTGAACTCTAGGCTGTATTTGCATGTTGTCCATGTTGTTGATGGAGAGAAGAAAAGTTTGCGGCTGGCAGATCCTATTGGTGACTTCCGTGGTGCCTTCTGGTCGTACTGCATGGTACCTGTCAATCAACCGTGATCGATCATCGCCACACAACCTGGATTTTCACCTGCTGACTGAGCAGCTTTTCTAAACATTACCAGTGGACTCAGGCCCTCAATGATCACGTGATCATGTTGGTTGAGCCATATTTGGCCAGGGTACCTTACAGTGGAAGCAGCCCTCCTCACAGCTCAGATGGTTAATGCGTCGAGAGGAATGTACAGCATGGGTAAAACCTCAAATGTAATCGGGAATTAAATGATCGGAAAAGTGGTAAAGTCCAAGACAGTGATTATAAGAGTGGGAACAAAATGAAAATAAACACTTGCATTTATGTAGCATCTTTGACAACGTTAGGTCGTCCCAAAGCGCTTTGTCATTTTGAAGTGTAGTCACTGTTATAATGTCGGAAATACAGTGCACAACAAGGTCCGACAAGCAACAAGATAACGGCCAAATAATCGTTTTTCTAAGTTTTGGTTGAAAAAGAAAAAAGCAAGACTTGCATTTCTATAGCGCCTTTCACGACCACCAGATGTCTCAAAGTGCTTTACAGGTAATGAAGTACTTTTGGAGTGTAGTCACTGTTGTGATGTAGGAAACGCGGCAGCAAATTTGCGCACAGCAAGCTCCACAGACAGCATTGTGATAATGACCAGATAATCTGTTTTTTTGTTATGTTGATTGAGGCATAAATATTGGCCAGGACACCGGGGATAACTCCCCTGCTCTTATTCAAAATAGTGCCATAGGATCTTTTACATCCACTTGAGAGAGCAGTGGGGCCTTTTTAATATCTCATCCAAAAGACAGTACCTCTGACAATGCATCCCTCCCTCAGCACTGCACTGGAGTGTCAGCCTAGATTTCTTTTTTGTGCTCAGGTCCCTGGAGTGGCACTTGAACACACAACCTTCAGATTTAGTGGGGAGAGTGTAAGGGGGTGATCTCTATGAGGGGGTCAGGTTCCCTTCTGACCAACTTGAGCGGTTCGAATCGTTCCCACTCCCTTGGGTTCGAGACTCTGGATTTATTTGGGGGATGTGATAAAGTGCAAAGGACACTGGTTTGATGCAAAAGAACTTTGATTTTATTACAGTCAAGAGAATTACAAACTTATAATTACTCTGATAAGAAAGTACAATGTCAAAACTTATTCAAACTTTTTAAAGAACAATACCATACACACTCAGAGGGGGTTACAATAGCTTATAATGACTCTAATGGAGAACAACACATTACATTCAAAGGGGGTTACAGAAGAATTACACCTCCCACCTCCCAATACCTAATTCTAGCTAGGTTGGACTCCAACACAGGCAGGGACTATGCTTACCAATCCTTTTGACAGTTAGCGGTAGATCGCGGTTTCAGGATTTGCTGGATGTGGTAGGGTCTGCTTGCCATACCCCGAATGTCGGAGAAGACTTTCTGCTGCGCAATCTTCAATTGGGTTGAGTACGCTGATGCGGTAAAATGGGTTTTGGATCTGTGGGGTAAGTACCCGTTTTCTTTGGCTAGAAATAGGTGTCTACAGTCTGTTAGGTAATGTTTTACCCGTTGGTAGGTCAGGATTAGATTGTAGAGTGGAAACTTTTCGATTCTTCGGTTTCTTCCTGTTGGAGTTTTGTTTCGAGTTTGGTCGATCGTGGTGATTTTCCGTTGATACCATGTTGTTTGTGGTTGGTTGCTGCAGCGATGGTGATGTTCTTCTTTCCTTCAGGACTTCAGGACTTCGAGGCTGGAGAAGTTAGTTTACAACTGTCGCGTTCATTTCTCTGTCACAAGCGTGGTCTCGGTTGTATAGCCAAGTATGTCATCTGAGGTAGTAGCAGCCTTGTAGCTACCGAGCAACCTAACCTCTGTTAAAAACAGGGGCCAGTTATACGATTTCAGTGGTTCTAATCTTGGCGCCAAATCAGTTCAGAATTCGTTGTTTGAAGTTGGCGGGCTTGACTCTTTGTAATATTTTGACGGGCTCGTTAAAAGTTGATATGTTTTGGGTGGGGTGATATTTAAAAACTGTTTCCTGATGGAAATATTAGCTTGGTAATTGCAATGTTCTTTTGTGCTTAGTTTTTCACATACAGGCTGGATTGGACCTCTTTGTGATGTATATGTTGAAATAGTCTTCCAGATTCAGGTTGATGGTTGGCTATCTCTGGGTGATTTTGTAATGTTAATGTCTCTTGTGAAGAAGGATTCTCAAATACCCATTTCTCCAGACAGGTTACTTTATTCCTCACACCCAGGTAGTCTCACTTAATCAGGTTGTCTCCTGTTAGTCCTTTCAGGCCCGCCCACAGCCTTGAATTTGTCTTGTAAAAGTTCAAAATTCTATTAAAGTTCGTAGTTTCTTCCATAAGTACTTTAGGATTCCAAACTTTTTGGTAGATAGTCCCAAATTAAATTTCCTTTCGAATGAGCCCAAACACTGGGGGGGTTCTTGTGAATTTTGCACCCCCCTTCAAGGGTGCTACCCACTGAGCCACGGCTGACACTGAGGGATGAATATTAGCCAGGATACTGTGAGATCACCCCTGCTCTTCTTCCAATAGTGCCGTGGAATATTTTATGTCCATGCGAGAGAGGTGACGGAACCTCGGTTTAATATCTCATCCGAAAAATGGCACCTCTGACAGTGCTGCACTCTCTCAGTACTTTACTGAAAAGATTGAGGAAGAAGATATAGCATAAAAATGGTTTACTAACCACCCATAACTTTTCAGCATTCTTGTGAGATACAGCAGCTTCCATGAGATTGTGGTCGTGGTTCAATCCCAGGTGTTCCAGGAAGTCCTATCACTCATTTACGTGGAAGATTCTGACTATCATCCCAGCACATGAAGAGATATGGCCCAATATCTACCTCAAAGATGAAGGACTCCCAATGCAATCCGGAATACCACCATAAAGAAAATCATGACGGAAATTCGTCTCTGAATGCCCTGACAGCCTACCCACCATCAGTAAGCATGGTGGAGTTTGGGTTCACTGGGATTGATAACATTTACCTCAAGTGAGTCACAGCTACTGTGACCAGATCAACAACGACATCAACTTGCATTTATATAGCGCCTTTAACGTAGTGAGACATCCCAAGGCGCTTCACAGGAGAGTTAACAAAAAAAATTTGACATTGAGTCACATGAGATATTAAAACTGATGACCAACAGCTTGATCAAATACGTTGGTTTTAAGCAGCTTCTTAAATGAGGACAGAAGTAGAGAGGCGGAGAGGTTTAGGGAGGAAAGTCCAGAGCTTAGGGCCTTGGCAACTGAAGGCACTGTCAGCAATGGTGGAGATATTAAAATCAGGGAGGCTCAAGAAACCAGAAATGGAGGAGTGCAGATATATCGGGTGGTTTAAGGGCTGGAGAAGGTTACAGAGATAGGGAGGGGGCGAGGCCATGGAGGGATTTGAAAACAAGGATGAGAATTTTAAAAGTGAGAGCAACTTGATTCTCCGTGTCTCAGGAACACTTTTGCTGCCTCTATGCTTCCGGGACAGTGGCTTGAGCACTGCCGCTTTCTGGGCTAATACAGTAGATCAGGTGGTTCATTCAAAGCTCCTCTTCTTCACCGCCACTCTCAGGAACTGTCGCCGCACAGCACTGCCTCCCAGTCATCAAGATCCACGGTGCGGCCCTGGCCAACGTGGACCATTTCCCATATCTCGGGAGCCTCCTATCAACAAGAGCAGACATTGATGATGAGATTCAACACCGCCTCCAGTGCACCAGTGCAGCTTTCGACCGCCTGAGGAAAAAAGTGTTTGAAGACCAGGCCCTCAAATCTGGCACCAAGCTCATGGTCTACAGGGCTGTAGTAATACCCACCGTCCTATATGGCTCAGAGACATGGACTATGTATAGTAGACACCTCAAGTCGCTGGAGCAATACTACCAACGATGTCTCCGCAAGATCCTACAACTCCCCTGGGAGGACAGACACACCAACATCAGCGTCCTCGACCAGGCCAACATCCCCAGCATTGAAGCACTGACCACACTTGATCAGCTCCGATGGGCAGGCCACATTGTTCGCATGCCTGATACAAGACTCCCAAAGCAAGTGCTCTACTCGGAACACCTTCACAGCAAACGAGCTAAAGGTGGGCAGAGGAAACATTACAATGACACCCTCAAGGCCTCCCTGATAAAATGCAGCATCCCCACTGACACCTGGGACTCCCTGGCCAAAGACCGCCCTAAGTGGAAGAAGTGCATCTGGGAGGGCGCTGAGCACCTCGAGCCTCATCGCCGAGAGCATGCAGAAAACAAGCGCAGGCAGCGGAAAGAGCGTGCGCCAAACCAGTCCCACCCACCCCTTCCCTCAACGACTATCTGTCCCACCTGTGACAGAGACTGTGGTTCTCGTATTGGACTGTTCAGCCACCTAAGGACTCATTTTTAAAGTGGAAGCAAGTCTTCCTCGATTTCTCGGGACTGCCTCTGATGATGATTATGATGATGGTTTGGGTGTTCTCATCCAGTATTACTTGTGGTTAGCAATGTGCATTTCCAATAATTAGGTTGTTTTCTGCTCTCTAAGCACTGTGACGGCTGTGGCCAACCCTTCAACGCTCATGAGTTAGATAAGTAAATTGCCCACTGACAAGGTCTCAGAAGTTTTATGTAATTAACATGTGATGCAACGCTTGTGTAGTCGAATATAAGCAATACCCTTGAAGCACGATCTGCACCATCACCCACTTCCTAAGTAGGCTTAACGTTTTCTTTCAAGTAAGACGTATTAGGTGTCCGACGTGAAACAAACGTTAGTGGAAATATACGGTGGGCCAGTCTATGACTACATTCAGGAACGGCAGGTTAATGTGCTGGCTATATAGCTGCTGATTTTCATTTTCTGTTAGTCTAATACACAAATCTGGCTATACTTCAAAAATAATTAATTGACTTTGAAGGAATTTGGCAGGCCCCGAGGAGTTGATAAAATGCAATAAAAATGCAATTTTTATTTTCATTCTTATTGCAGATTTATTGGAAAGACAGTTAAACGCCAAAATGAGCTCATTTGTACTAACACACTGCACATTCATATACAAATTAGCAAGTAATGCTTACCGTGTGCAGTGCTCCTGTGATGAATACCTTAGCTGATGCAATGATGGCTTGTTGTAATAATGTAATAAGTTGCACTTTCCTTGTTATATTGTTGCAGGAATTACAGCCTAGAAATTCCCCGATGTAGTGTCGGCCGTTAAGGCTTTTTTTCGTTAAATGGCGGCTGCCTCACTTCCGCCCTCTTCCACCACGGGACATGGCGGCCGCCATTTTGGTGAGGGTCATAGCCAGCACTAACCCCTCAAAGTTAAATGAGCAGCCCGTGACTGTAAGGGGTGGTTTTCGGGGGGTCAGCTTTCCCTTCTGACGTTATATGAGCGGTTTCGAATCGCTCCCACACCCTTGGTTCTAGACTCGGGAATTATGAAGGGACTGTGACAGATTTGGACAGACAATCGGTTTCAAGGTAGAAGCAGGTATGGCTTCATTGTGTTTAAAAGAAAGTAAAAGGCACACCTTTAATAACACACACAGAATAGTAATACCAATACACGCTGAGGGGTACAACACATTGAATAAATTGTCAACATACAGCCTGGGGGAAAAGAATACAGCTTAAACTCCAAATGGGGTAAAGAGGAGAATGCAGCTACATTTACACAAGTTATCCCAGCCTCCCCCTCCCAATTCCCCTAACCAACTAAGTTATAGCTCTGGGGGTTCAGGGGCTATGCTCACCAATCCCTTTTGACAGTTGCCAGTGAATCGCGGTTTCGGGGTTCGCTGCACTTCTAGGCGAGCCATACCCCGGACAGAGGAGAGGACTTCGGACTGCGTAGTCTTCAGTTGGGGTGAGTCCGTTGACACGGTAAGTTGCGTTTTGGATGTATGGGGTAAGTACCCACTTTCTTTGGTTAGGAATAGTTTTAGTTAGTCCTTTTTGGTAATTTCTCACCTGTTGGTCGTTCAGAAGTAGATTGTAGAGTGGAAATAAATGTCGATTCTTCGGTTTTTGCTGAGTTGGTTTCGGTTGTCGTTTCGCTGGTTGTGGTGGCCCGGGTTGTCAATTTGGTTGCTGACAACCTTCCGTTTCGTGGGCCTCGTGCTCGGTCAGTCCTTGATGATTTCTTGTAGTTTTCTCCACTACTCCATTTCTTCACTCCCCACCTCTGGCTGCTTGTGTTCTTTTCCTTGTAAAACTGGGAATAGATATACCCCAAAAAGGCTTCCTTATCTCCCAGTAAATCTGGCCCAGCTCTTTGTTTCAAGGGAGCTGCTCATTAGTTTTGAGCTCTCTTCTTTGTCAGAATTTGTCAGGCTCGTTCAGCAGTAATTTGATTATGATGTGTTAATGTGGAAAATCACCGGTTGGCATTGTTGAAGCAGTGTTTAAACTCTTGGGCCATTGGGCTGGGCCCGTGATTTCTATAAGTCTATTTGCACATGCATACCACTAATGGTCTTCGGTGATTAGCCTGATAGCTCTTGATGCATTTATTGTCACGAGGCAGCGAATTTTTATGTCTCACAGTTCTTGTTAGTTATCGATCGACTCATTCTCCCAGACAAATTAAATTAGTTCCAATACCCAATTCCTGAGTGAAGTCCCACCCTCTGTTCTGGCAGTCTCTTCCAATATGTTCCTTTAGAGATTTTAAACTTGTAAAGCTCTTAGGTATCTTCCTCAGAGTTTTTCCTAGGATACCAAAATGTTCATCGAGTTCCAAATTAAATTCCCTTTCCTATGAGTCCAAACACTGGGGGACGGGGTGGGCGGGGGGGATAGTCTCCATGAATGCATCGCCTTTTATCCCCTGCTGGGCTCGTCTGCCCCTTAAACTCATTTTAAAAGTCCAAAAAAGGATTTTTCTCCTTTGCAGGGGAAAGGTACAAGGAATCTTTGCGAGATATTGGTAAATTCTACAGTCCCCGCTGTGATACCATACCACTTATGGTATCATCTTCCAGGTGAGCAAAATTCCTGACTCCCAAGAGATAACCTTCCCCGTAAATTAACTAAACTAATACCCAAAATATGCATTACACTTATGCAACATCACCATAGATGCACACTTTTCCCTTTACAGTTGGAAACTTTTTACATTTACACCCTCCCAGCTTGGAGGGGGTTCAATCACTGCAATTGCATTTCAGCACAGTTACATTTCATTTCAATTATATTATATTCATGTAGGCAACATACAACCACATTATAGAAGGAAGAACATAGATAAAATTAAACAACATCAATTGGTCTCCTGAGGTTTGTCCATCACCCGGTAATGTCTGGATCCTGCCCTTGAGAACTGCTCTCAGGCTGGCTGACACTCAAGACAAACTCAAAACAATCACCTAAATATTACTGCAACATTAACCTCAATTCTAAACTAAACTTAAAATGTAAAACAGTGCAGTCAGCTGCCTTAAACTAAAATTAGAGCTATGTACAACCGCCACCCATCTCTGGGTAGCCTGGTTAATCCCTGTCGGGCCCATGTCTTGTGCAGCCTGATAGTCACCTGGATGCGAGGGTTTCCCCGCAGCCGGTGAGCTGGAGACCCTCGTCTCTGGGACAGCTCGTTGCTACTGCTCCTGTGAGACCCTCACCACTGGAGGCGGTTGGCTGGGGGTCCCAACTCTGAGTGGCCTCTGTACTTCTGACCTTTGGCCTTCCCTGTCGGGCTGCCCTTCTCCTAGGGTAGAATCACTGAGGCTCAGATGCCGGTGACCATGGTAGGTGGGACAGCCCCCCCAGTGGTGCAATTCACCGCCCCTATAGGCACGGTTTCTGAGACTGACACATTCCCTGTGGGCTCTCCACCATCGGGGGGTGGCCAACGGAGGATCCCCGGCTGCCCTCTGTGCTTAGTTGACCCTGGGTTGTACAGCTTGCACTGGTTGATGTGTAACCACTTAGTACGGCGGGGCAACTTTATGGCATAGACCATCAGGCTTGCCTTGTCGACAATGCTGTATGGCCCCATATATAATGCTTCAAAAACCCCTACCCGAGCATAGCCCCTCACCGTGACCTGGTCCCCTATCTCCCATTCGTGGTATTTGCTGGGTTCTAGCAGAAATCAATTACTCTGATGCTGTCTGCCCATGTTACTAGCAGCATGCCAGTGAATCTGTTTGAGGTGTTCAAACAGGTTCCTGACAAACCGGTCCCGGTTCACCTCTCTGAGCTGACTTTCTGTGAGCACCGGGGCTAGGACATGGGTGGGGGTCCGCATGAGTCAGCCAGTCAAAGACCATGTAAACTGGGGAAAGTTGGGCAATTTGGTAGACCAGGGGTTTTCTCACCACCCTGAACTTTGACACACTCGAGTGGTGTCTGACTGTGTCAGATGGGGGATTATGTAGGGGAGGACGAAAACCCCTCATTTTACCCAGAAGGAAAAGAGCTGTGGGATCTGTCTGTGCTGCAGCAGGCCAGTGTCCTGGAAGGAACAGGGAACCCAGAACCAGATGTGGATTAAATCGAGACGGTGTGGCCTTGGCAGGGCAGTGATTGGACGGGGGAGGACACCGGAGGGCCAATGGTGGGACAGAGTCAGCCCGAAGCAAGGGGCTCCAAGGCAATGGGAGTGCCCCTGCTCGAAAACTCAGGACTGACTCATCACCAATACCGGGCAATTGTCTCCCCCACGTTTACACTATGGAGGGATATTATGCAGGCCTTAAGCAAACTAGGGAACGCAAAACAAATCGAGGACCTACACAATGGCTACAGGAGGCCCACACCCTGCCAACCCAATTAACACCTACTCAACCCTTGATTAGGTTAACATCAGGGATGGTCAGTGGAAAACCCCCCGTGAAATCCAACACTGCTGCATTTTTCAAAAATCACAACCCCACCAATGGAAATAATTTATTTCAGCACGAAAGTCTGGCTGGATAACTGGATATAAGAAGGGGTTTCTGCCCTGACAATTTGTTCTGTTCTCGTGTTCCAGCAAGCAGTTAGCCTTTCGACACAGAAGGAAGACCAGTGTCCGAAGACACCGAAGACAGAAGAAGCAAACCACCATCCCGAGACGGCATCAGTTCAGCCTCCTTTCGCTACTGGAGACTGAACCTTTTCCTTTTTCCACAAGGATCTACCCCTGAGAGCTGGACTCAGGTAGATCCACAGCAACAACAAGACGCAACAACAACCAAGTTTCCAAGAAAATCACAACCGGAAAAGTAACTTCACGATCCTGAAGATAGCAAAAAGAGAACCCCGAAACCGCGTTTTGACCTGGAAAGACTGTAAAGGCTGTGGTGAGTATAATCTCTGGTCCCCAGAACTCCCAACTCAGTTAGGTCAGGAAGGTGGGAGGTTGGGCATTGCACTGCTGTTAAACTTGTGTAAAAATTTTCGTTGTGTCCGTTTAGTGGGATTTAGGGGGATTGTTTTGTGGGTGTATTGCTGTTTGTTGAGATACACCTTGTCAAATAAATTGGAAGCTTAAAGTTCCTCTTGGAATCGCCTCGTCTCAGTTCTGTTGTATTAGAAACATAGAAACATAGAAAATAGGTGCAGGAGTAGGCCATTCGGCCCTTCTAGCCTGCACCGCCATTCAATGGCTGAACATGCAACTTCAGTACCCCATTCCTGCTTTCTCACCATACCCCTTGACTCCCCTAGTAGTAAGGACTTCATCTAACTCCTTTTTGAATATATTTAGTGAATTGGCCTCAACAACTTTCTGTGGTAGAGAATTCCACAGGTTCACCACTCTCTGGGTGAAGAAATTCCTCCTCATCTCGGTCCTAAATGGCTTCCCCCTTATCCTTAGACTGTGTCCCCTGGTTCTGGACTTCCCCAACATTGGGAACATTCTTCCTGCATCGAACCTGTCTAACCCCATCAGAATTTTAAACGTTTCTATGAGATCCCCTCTCATTCTTCTGAACTCCAGTGAATACAAGCCCAGTTGATCCAGTCTTTCTTGATAGGTCAGTCCCGCCATCCCGGGAATCAGTCTGGTGAACCTTCGCTGCACTCCCTCAATAGCAAGAATGTCCTTCCTCAGGTTAGGAGACCAAAACTGTACACAATACTCCAGGTGTGGCCTCACCAAGGCCCTGTACAATTGTAGCAACACCTTCCTGCCCTTGTACTCAAATCCCCTCGCTATGAAGGCCAACATGCCATTTGCTTTCTTAACCGCCTGCTGTACCTGCATGCCAACCTTCAATGACTGATGTACCATGACACCCAGGTCTCTTTGCACCTGCCCTTTTCCTAATCTGTCACCATTCAGATAATAGTCTGTCTCTCTGTTTTTACCATGAAAGTGGATAACCTCACATTTATCCACATTATACTTCATCTGCCATGCATTTTCCCACTCACCTAACCTATCCAAGTCGCTCTGCAGCCTCATAGAATCCTCCTTCCAGCTCACACTGCCACCCAACTTAGTGTCATCCGCAAATTTGGAGATACTACATTTAATCCCCTCGTCTAAATCATTAATGTACAGTGTAAACAGCTGGGGCCCCAGCACAGAACCTTGCGGTACCCTTCTAGTCACTGCCTGCCATTCTGAAAAGTCCCCATTTACTCCTACTCTTTGCTTCCTGTCTGACAACCAGTTCTCAATCCATGTCAGCACACTACCCCCAATCCCATGTGTTTTAACTTTGCACATTAATCTCTTGTGTGGGACCTTGTCGAAAGCCTTCTGAAAGTCCAAATATACCACATCAACTGGTTCTCCCTTGTCCACTCGACTTGAAGCATCCTCAAAAAATTCCAGAAGATTTGTCAAGCATGATTTCCCTTTCACAAATCCATGCTGACTTGGACCTATCATATTACCTCTTTCCAAATGCACTGCTATGACATCCTTAATAATTGATTCCATCATTTTACCCACTACCGATGTCAGGCTGACCGGTCTGTAATTCCCTGTTTTCTCTCCCTCCTTTTTTAAAAAGTGGGGTTACATTGGCTACCCTCCACTCCATAGGAACTGATCCAGAGTCAATGGAATGTTGGAAAATGACTGTCAATGCATCCACTATTTCCAAGGCCACCTCCTTAAGTACTCTGGGATGCAGTCCATCAGGCCCTGGGGATTTATCGGCCTTCAATCCCATCAATTTCCCCAACACAATTTCCCGACTAATAAGGATTTCCCTCAGTTCCTCCTCCTTACTAGACCCTCCGACCCCTTTTATATCCGGAAGGTTGTTTGTGTCCTCCTCAGTGAATACCGAACCAAAGTACTTGTTCAATTGGTCCGCCATTTCTTTGCTCCCCGTTATGACTTCCCCTGATTCTGACTGCAGGGGACCTACGTTTGTCTTTACTAACCTTTTTCTCTTTACATATCTATAGAAACTTTTGCAATCCGTCTTAATGTTCCCTGCAAGCTTCTTCTCGTACTCCATTTTCCCTGCCCTAATCAAACCCTTTGTCCTCCTCTGCTGAGTTCTAAATTTCTCCCAGTCCCCGGGTTCTCTGCTATTTCTGGCCAATTTGTATGCCACTTCCTTGGCTTTAATGCTATCCCTGATTTCCCTTGATAGCCACGGTTGAGCCACCTTCCCTTTTTTATTTTTACGACAGACAGGAATGTACAATTGTTGTAGTTCATCCATGCGGTCTCTAAATGTCTGCCATTGCCCATCCACAGTCAACCCCTTAAGTATCATTCGCCAATCTATCCTAGCCAATTCACGCCTCATACCTTCAAAGTTACCCTTCTTTAAGTTCTGGACCATGGTCTCTGAATTTACTGTTTCATTCTCCATCCTAATGCAGAATTCCACCATATTATGGTCACTCTTCCCCAAGGGGCCTCGCACAACGAGATTGCTAATTAATCCTCTCTCATTACACAACACCCAGTCTAAGATGGCCTCCCCCCTAGTTGGTTCCTCGACATATTGGTCTAAAAAACCATCCCTTATGCACTCCAGGAAATCTTCCTCTACCGTATTGCTTCCAGTTTGGTTAACCCAATCTATGTGCATATTAAAGTCACCCATTATAACTGCTGCACCTTTATTGCACGCACCCCTAATTTCATGTTTGATGCCCTCCCCAACATCACTACTACTGTTTGGAGGTCTGTACACAACTCCCACTAACGTTTTTTGTCCTTTGGTATTCTGCAGCTCTACCCATACAGATTCCACATCATCCAAGCTAATGTCCTTCCGAACTATTGCCTTAATTTGCTCCTTAACCAGCAATGCTACCCCACCTCCTTTTCCTTTTATTCTATCTTTCCTGAATGTTGAATACCCCTGGATGTTGAGTTCCCAGCCCTGATCATCCTGGAGCCACGTCTCCGTAATCCCAATCACATCATATTTGTTAACATCTATTTGCACAGTTAATTCATCCACTTTATTGCGGATACTCCTTGCATTAAGACACAAAGCCTTCAGGCTTGTTCTTTTAACACCCTTTGTCCTTTTAGAATTTTGCTGTACAGTGGCCCTTTTTGTTCTTTGCCTTGGGTTTCTCTGCCCTCCACTTTTCCTCATCTCCTTTCTGTCTTTTGCTTTTGCCTCCTTTTTGTTTCCCTCTGTCTCCCTGCATTGGTTCCCATCCCCCTGCCATATTAGTTTAACTCCTCCCCAACAGCACTAGCAAACACTCCCCCGAGGACATTGGTTCCGGTCCTGCCCAGGTGCAGATCGTCCGGTTTGTACTGGTCCCACCTCCCCCAGAACCGGTTCCAATGCCCCAGGAATTTGAATCCCTCCCTGTTGCACCACTGCTCAAGCCACGTATTCATCTCCACTATCCTGCGATTCCTACTCTGACTATCACGTGGCACTGGTAGCAATCCCGAGATTACTACTTTTGAGGTCCTACTTTTTAATTTAGCTCCTAGCTCCTTAAATTCGTTTCGTAGGACCTCATCCCTTTTTTTACCTATGTCGTTGGTACCAATGTGCACCACGACAACTGGCTGTTCTCCCTCCCTTTTTAGAATGTCCTGCACCCGCTCCGAGACATCCTTGACCCTTGCACCAGGGAGGCAACATACCATCCTGGAGTCTCGGTTGCGGCCGCAGAAACGCCTATCTATTCCCCTCACCATTGAATCCCCAATCACTATTGCTCGCCCACTCTTTTTCCTGCCCTCCTGTGCAGCAGAGCCAGCCATGGTGCCATGAACTTGGCTGCTGCTGCCCTCCCCTGATGAGTCATCCCCCTCAACAGTACCCAAAGCAGTGTATCTGTTTTGCAGGGGGTTGACCACAGAGGACTCCTGCACTACCTTCCTTGCACTGCTCTTCCTGTTGGTCTTCCATTCCCTATCTGGCTGTGGACCCTTTCCCTGCAGTACGACCAACTCGCTACACGTGATACTCACGTCATTCTCAGCATCGTGGATGCTCCAGAGTGAATCCACCCTCAGCTCCAACTCCGCAACGCAGTCTGTCAGGAGCTGGAGGCGGATACACTTCCCGCACACGTAATCGTCAGGGACACCGGAAGTGTCCCTGAGTTCCCACATGGTACAGGAGGAGCATAACACCCGACTGAGCTCTCCTGCCATGACTTAACCCTTAGATACACTTAAATTGGCAACAACAATGTTAAAAGTTACTCACTGATATAGAAGAGAAAAAAGAAAAACTACTCACCAATCACCAGCCAATCTCTTACCCTCTTGGCTGTGATGTCACCTTTTGATTTCTTGCCACTTCTTTTTTGCCTTCTCCCTGTAGCTGCACAAGTCACGCCTTTTATAGGCCTCACCACACACCTCCTCGACGCTGCTCCCGACTGCCGCCGACTCTGGGCCCCGGACTCCCTGCTGTGCCTTTTATAGGCCTCTCCACGCACCTCCTCGACGCTGCTCCCGACTGCCACCGACGCTGGGCCCCGGACTCCCTGCTGTGCCTTTTATAGGCCTCACCACACACCTCCTCGACGCTGCTCCCGACTGCCACCGACGCTGGGCCCCGGACTCCCTGCTGTGCCTTTTATAGGCCTCTCCACGCACCTCCTCGACGCTGCTCCCGACTGCCGCCGACGCTGGGCCCGGACTCCCTGCTGTGCCTTTTATAGGCCTCACCACACACCTCCTCGATGCTGCTCCCGACTGCCGCCGACGCTGGGCCCCGGACTCCCTGCTGTGCCTTTTATAGGCCTCTCCACGCACCTCCTCGACGCTGCTCCCGACTGCCGCCGACGCTGGGCCCCGGACTCCCTGCTGTGCCTCTCCACGCACCTCCTCGACGCACCTCCTCGACGCTGCTCCCGACTGCCGCCGACTCTCCTGATCACATGATCATGAGTCTTGTGTCAGAACAGTGTTAGGGAAGCCAGGAGTGCCTCAAAAACGCTCAACTGTGTGCCACAGGCTTGGAAAGAAAGGGGTTAGGAGTGTTTGACACTCACAGGTGCCTCACAGGCTAGTCATAAGCTGTGGAGACGCACGAGTCTCAAAACCCCCTTCATAAGCTGTGGACATAGTCTCTCCAGCAGTGCTCTTGCAGCACTCAGGGTACCTCACAAGCCAGGCATAAGCTGTGTGGGCAGAAGCCCAGAGAGAGACACCCAAAGCACAACACTTCCCAGAACCCCTTACATGACGTCAATCAGAGTGCAACGCCAGATCTGACACCACGACTACTATTTTGGGCGTTCTCGCACACCATAACACCCTATCCTAAATATGTGCAGATAAAAGGCGATGAGCAGTCCTGCAGAGACGCTGTCGGCACTTCTTAAAGGGACACACACATCTTTCAGATGTACCAATTTGAGCTTTTTGGACTGTTTTAAAAATGTATATTTTATTGAAGTTATGGCTTGGTGCAATACATTTAAACAGAGAAACATAGAAACATAGAAAATAGGTGCTGGAGTAGGCCATTCGGCCCTTCTAGCCTGCACCGCCATTCAATGAGTTCATGGCTGAACATGCAACTTCAGTACCCCCTTCCTGCTTTCTCGCCATACCCCTTGATCCCCCTAGTAGTAAGGACTTCATCTAACTCCCTTTTGAATATTAAAGTTGTTAAAGTGTGCAGGGAGTGTAGAGTGCGCTGCTGGATGCTTGCAAGACTTTGGATGGTAAAGGAAGGCTGCCGAGAAGACAGAAAATGCTGGTAATACTCAGCAGGTCAGACAGCATCCGTGGAGAGAGAAACAGAGTTAACGTTTCAGGTCGAGATGCTGCCTGACCTGCTGATTTTTCCAAACATTTTCTGCTATTATTTCAGATTTCCAACATCCACAGTATTTTGCCTCTGAGAAGACTATTTGTTCACAGTTGTGGGGGAACATGGAGATGAAGCAAAGGCAGCAAAGGGGACAAGTTGCTCACAGGCAAAGAGGAAGAAGCAGAAGAGGAGGCTGCAGAAGGAAGGATACAACCCAGACAGCCCCTTTGTGGCCGGGATATCCAGGATGGATTCATTTGCCTGCGATACCAGTGACCACAACCCAAATTCCCCTTTTAACATTAGTCCCACACCTTACCTTCCCTCTGTTACTGACCATCACAGTGTCCTCTTGGCCACAATACTGAAATAAAAGCCACCACAAAGCAATATTTCCAATCTAACTTTATCCATATTTGCATCCAATATGACATCAAGAATTCAACTAATCACCCTTGTGCATTCTCTTAGTGAGTGCCTTGTGTGTGCTTTTGCCTATCCTTATGGTCTTATGCTACTCCAGTGGCCGCAGCATTTGAAGATGCAATTCACTGACCTTGACCACTGGTCAGAGTCATGAAACTTCTTTGGGCAGTGGAGCCAGGTCCTGGGGGCGGCACTACTGGCAGTGACAGCCTCGGTAATCTGGTCCCACATCCTTCTTTCTGGAGGGCCTCCTGGCCCTGTGGGTAGAGGACCACTCTTCCACTTTTGACGCCTTGCACAAAGCTGGAGTGCTGCGTGTGAAACCCTGGGTTCCCTTTATTGGCTTGTTGATCCATTTGCATTAGCACTGAAGCACCTTTACCCGTTTTTTACGTGCAGAAGGCAGTTCAGCTTTAAGAACCGAAGTCTGCCATTTTGGAATTATTTTTAATGTTTTTATTTCAGAAAGCAGTTGAGCTCTAAGGGCTAAAGACTACTTGTTTTTTTACGTGATACTTATTTTTTCATTTTAGAATGCAGTTCCCCTTGTAGGGATCAAGACTGCTTTCTAAAATGACAGCTTGGCTTTAAGACAACGCTGCCTTGCTCCAGGGGCACTATGGCCACGCTACATTGGGCCTCCTGCTGACCATAGCGCCTGAAACAGCACGTCGCATGGGAGGTTCTGCACCCCAATGAGTTACATCAGCAGGCAACACCAAAATAACAGTGCTATCGGCGCTCTTTTTATGGGTACGAGTTAATCTCGCCCCGCGGGGGCACCACCCGATTTCCCGCGTTATCGGATTTCGAGGCCGACTTGATTTTGAGCTTCTTACTTTAAATCTCGGCTTCCTTTAAAGATTAACCACTGGCACTGTGTTTTGGGCAGCGAAGGGATTTGTTTCCGTTTTCTGACTGCAACAGCACAACCCTTCACTCCCCGTTCCCCCTATCCAAAAATAAAGCTTCAATGATCAGCCCAGTGACTGTCACAAGCCTTCAGTTTCTTTACATTTTGCAGGCTTGGAACTGAAGCTCAGAATTGTGCGGCCAGTCCACAGAGCTCCCAGTCTCAAATGAGCAGATTCAGATGCCTTGCCAGCCTCTCTATATGGATCCCTGGGCTTAATGACCCAACACTTCACTTTAAAAGTGTGAAGGGCTTTTGGACTTTCAGTACCAGTTTTAATGAAACTGAAGGGTTGACTAGAACCCTGGATTAATTATTTGCTAAAAGTTTGGGTGAAAGAATTGTTAAACTGACTGTCCAAGAAGGCATGCTGGGAAGGTTGACCAAATTCAAAACATGATATGCAGACTCTCTGGATGACGACTGATAAGGAGGGCTTGAGAGACTGTGGGAAATGGTCATAACCACCAAGGGCTGGATTTTCAGTTGCCTAAATGCCTCGGTTAGCAGCCACAGGAGGCATTAATGGGAGCGTAAAAGGTTACTGACCAGGAACGTAGCGTTTAGCGACCCAACCGAAAATTCATTAGAGGCTCACCAGGAGCACAAACCAGTAGTGCCTCGCTGCTGACGATCTCTCTCATCATGACATATTCCTGGTGCAACGCCCATGTTTGTGCCCTGATCGTAAAATTAGGTGCAGCCACCGCAATTAGCGCCCGCAAAGAACAACATCTGGGAAAACAGTCGGTACAGGTTTTCAGAGTCATTAAAAGACGGCTACTTCAAGAGACGAGGAAGCGCTTCCTTCAGAGGTCACATTCAGTGCAATATTTAAACACAGCACGGCGGTGAGCCTGCAGCTTCGCAGCAGCAGATAGACATACCAGTTCGGCTTGAGAGAAACTTCTCTGTGAAACTTTAATGGGGGCATTACTTGTTCACCAGCATCACATGCTACATGCTCTAGAAAGGCATCGGCAAAAGAGAGGGGCTGTTGGGCATGTTGGTGTGAAGGAGGAGAGCCCCTAGATGTCGGGGCAGGAGGCCTTCCCCCCCGACAGCTTTACTGGCGGCAATGCTCATAACTGCACCTCTCCGAACAATGCACTTCCGAAAGGAGGTAGTTACAGAGATATGCCATCTCCTGCAGGAAGACCTGCAGCCTTATATCGACACCAGGACTGCACTGCCTGTCACAGTGAAGGTCACGGTGGCACTCACCTTCTATGCCTCTGGCTCCTTCCAGGCTGCATCAGGGGACATATGCAGCATCTCACAATTTGCAGCACATCATTGCATCCGCGATATCACACAGGTGCTCTACACCCGTCGAATGGACTTCATTACCTTCCCGATGAGCAGGGAGAAACAGGATGAGCGCGCAAGTGGGTTTGCCAGGATAGCGGGCTTCCCGAGCGTGCAAGGAGCAATTGACTGCAAGCACGTGGCCTTGTGAGCACCATACCCGAATCCAGTGGTCTTCAGAAACAGAAAGGAATACCCCTCCCTAAATGTACAACTGGTGTGCGACCACGCACTGTAAGGGGGGGGGGGGGGGTGGTCTCTATGAGGGGGTCAGGTTCCCTTCTGACCAACTTGAGCGGTTTGAATCGCTCCCACTCCCTTCGGTTCTGTACTCTGGATTTATTTGGGGGGTGTGACAAAAGTGCAAAGGAAACTGATTTGATGCAAAAGAAACTTTGGTTTTATTACAGTCAAGGTAATACAAGCTTATTACTCTAGTCAGAAAATACAAGGCCAAACTTACAATCACTCTAATAAAGGACAATACAAGGAAAGGTACAAGGTCAAAATTTAAATCACTCTATTAAAGAACCATACACTACACATTCAAAGGGGGTTACAGTAAATTATACCTCCCACCTCCCAATACCTAATTCTAGCTAGGTTAGACTCCAGGGCAGGCAGGGACTATGCTTACCAATCCTTTTGATAGTTAACGGTAGATCGCGGTTGTTTTTCCCTTGATACCACGTTGACTGTGGTCGGTCGCTGCTGCGATGGTGATGTTCTTCCTTCCTTCAGGACTTCAGGACTTTGAGGCTGGAGAAGTTAGTTTACAACTGTCGCGTTGGTTTCTCTCCTTGTCGTGATGACATACTCACAGTATAGCACCTGGTGCAGTTTGGCATCTGAGGTAGTAGCAGCTTTGTAGCTACCTAGCAACCACCTAACCTCTGTTGAAAACAGGAGCCTGTTATACGATTTATACAGTTATACAAATCAGTTCAAAATCCTTCGTATAATTTTGGCGGGCTTGGTTCTTCTTGGTAATATTTTGTCGGACTCGTTAAAAGTTGATATGTTTTGGGTGGGTTGATGTTTGAAAACTGTTTCGTGATGGAAATATTAGTTTGGTAACTGCAATGTACTTTTGTGCTTAGACTTTTGGATACGGGCCGGATTGGGCCTCTTTGTGATGTATATGCTGAAATGGTTGTTCAGACCCATGTTGATGGGTAGCTACCTCTGGGTGAGTTTGTGATGTTAATGTCTCTTGTGGGGGAAGGATTTTCGATTACTCATCCCTCCAGACAGGGTAACTTAGTCCTCACACCCAGGTAGCTTCACTTAATTAGACTGTTGCTAGTTCCGTAGGTCCGCCCACAGTCTTGAGTTTGCCTTTTAAAATCCAAAATTCTATTAAGGTTCGTAGTTTCTTCCATAAGCACTTTAGAGTTCCAAACTTTTCGGTAGATAGTCCCAAATTAAATTTTCTTTCGAATGAGCCCAAACACAGGGGCAGGGGGGAGGGGGGTGGGGGGGCTCTTGTGAATTTTGCATCCCTTCATTCCCCCCTGTTGACACTCCACACTCTTGAGTGTCAATCAAGGTAAGCAAAATTCGTGCTCCCAAGAATCAATGTTCCCTGCATTTATACTATTTAAACATTACTCTGCATCCCCCGTTGAAACGCAAATGCAATTTACAGGCGAATCCAGTCGTTACAGTTCGGTTATAGCATAGAGGGGGTATGATGTCCCTATTGTACTCGGTTTTCACAGTAAAATAACGGTATACACTGAAACACAACTTTAATTAAAGTAAAACAAAGCACATAGTCAAAACACATTCTCAAGTAACATTAAAGGTCTATAGTCAAACACATTTTAAGTTCAGTAAAATAAAAGTATATAGTCACATCTTTAAGTAACATTCTCACAATACTCGAGATTTTTGCGGTTTACAGCAGGTAAAATCAAACATAAATTAAACATGGCAGTAAGGTGTCACCCCTCCCTGCGCGATTCCCAAGTTCGGCCAAGAAATGTACAGCAGCCTTGGGTGTCTGACCTGACGGTCTCTGCGTTTCACTCGGCAAGTGAACACCATAAGTAAAGGATAATCACAAGTTGATAAATAACTAAAGTGTGGGAAGCGATTCGGATCCAAACTGGGACTTCTATATTTCTGAAAAGGTCCCACCAAGACGGAATGGTGATCTCGAGAATCTTTTTCCCTATTTCAATTGTTTTTTGTTCGAGAGTGTAGAAGTGTTTTTGTGAGATAATTACAGCTTTTAGCAGAGCGGTAAGGTGTTCGGGTAGAGGAGGAATTGCATAGCCAAAATGTACAACATAATCCTGCAGGTTTGTAATGTTTTCCTTCACAGTGAGGTGGACAGTGGAGGGTTCAGGAATGGGGACAATCCGTTCCTGGGCCACTTGAACTGATGCCTCAGGTTTGAAGCAAAAACTGCTGTCACTTACCGGACACCAGAAGTGTCCATGTTGGTACTGGGGCGCACTGGTGGTGACACAATATGTCCCACCCACTATGTATGCTACCTGTGGAGGGACATGGTTTTGTGCCATTACCTCCATGGTGCATTTAATAGGCTGTGCGCCAGCAGCTTTAAACCCACACTGTGACTTTGAATGGGCACTCAAGTACTGGGGACATAGTATTACGTGTACACCCCGGCTCCGACACCTGGAGAGGTCAGTACCCGTTACAGCGTGCTCCCACTTTATGACATAGGGTGGGACCGTTGTGAAACGAATGTGTGCACCTCCCTGAATAACTCCAATGTTCTCCACCCGGTATACCGGTGTGGGTCGGGCTGTCCCACCCATGACTGGCATCCTTAGTACGATTCCCATAATGGTGTGGTTAGATTTCCCACAGTCTACTGGGACAGGGTAGGCTTCAGAGGTTAGGCGGAGCTGGCACGGGCTTAGTGAATTACTGTACGGGCAGAGGGCTGCGAGGTGCTTGTTCCTGATCCAAGAGGGGACTACACCTTGTTTTAAATCCTCCAGGTTGTTGCAGCCCTCACCCAACAACCATGCCCCACATAGTACGCACACCTCGTTCTGTGCAGCCTGATCCAAAGCTTTTCTATCCTCCCGTATTAGTGCATTCACTGTCTGTGCATGTTTTTCCAGCTCAGCCACTATTTCTTTTAAATGGACAGTCATAGCCTGGTCCTCGTGTAGTTCTGAACCTACTACAGTGTTCTCCTGATTCAGGATTTTTCTCAATTGGGACTTTAAACTGTTGATCTGTGTTTGCAGTTCTATGTCATCTAGGCTATTTATAACAGAGGATGCTGTATTGTAAGTAGTGGAAATGATGTTTATGATTCCCCTTCTAGGTCTCCCTGAGCCCATGGTGTCCCTAGCATTTAGGGTGTATAGGTCTTCTGTGTCGACATTTCCAAAGTCTAACTCATAAAATTTCTTGAACATGTCGCAAAATAGAGTCTGGTATAGCAGCTCGGTTTCCTTCGGGCACCATGCAGGTAGGTGTACCTCGGTAAGGTTTAATATTACTGAAGCTACTGCATAATGTACCCTCTGGTATAACACCTTTTCGGTCGGTACCAATACTAATCCGTTTCCAGGTCCCTTGGTGCTGGGAGGACACCTTTCTATTACTGTGCGTATTGGCGGGGTTGTGGGCAGGGGTTTCTTAATGTGTGCTCTTAGTTCGGTGGCGTTAATTGGGAGTGGGGAGTGTGGGACTGCGCACCTGTGTAGGCTAGAATCCCACCCCATCCCTTCCCCCTCATCTTGCCATTGCCTGGCGAAGGCGATCGATATGCCTGCGGGACAAATACTCTCTGATCCCCACATGCAAACACAAATTCCTTGTTCGGATTCCCACCATTTGTCCCAACACACTGTTACTCCTCCCCGTGTCCCCGTGATGGTGCGGTACGTATCATTACCGAGACTTTCCCAGTCCGATTCCTGGTCCCATGCGTCCTTGCTGAGTTTTCTGATCCACCACCATCTTCCCAGGGGAATGTTCCCTTTGCAAGTCAAACACACACATTTTCCCTCTGTAACACTGACTCGGGCAGCGATCCGCATCCGGGGGCACGGAAGTGAGGCCTCCCCGTAGGTAAAACCTTCCTGGCTGGAGTAGCGGGTAAAATTATCTCCCAGCCACCGTGGCCATCTTCCCTTGTGGGCATAAACGAGTTCTTCCACATCTCCTCGGTCGCCACTGCCCATTCTTATCAGGGCGAGCAGAAACAGGATCCTTTCCATCGTGTTCTCTTTCCTGTAGGGGCACATAAAACAGATTGTCTAGCCCTGAGAAAGTTTTCCGGCTTCACAAAGGTGACTGAGTTCCAAATTGGGCTCAAAGTCTTTCATTGACTGCCTGTCTATATTCAGTTCCTTGTGGAATGATGTCTGCTTTTAACTTTATCTCACAGCCGTTTTGCTTGTTATCTTACTGGTGCTTCTTTAATAGCTATACCAGTAGATTCTTATTACTCCCGGGTATCACCTGGCCTGTGCTTCTTTTAATAGCTGCACAGGTAGATTCTTTTCTTTACCCCAGTAAACTCATACATATATGCTTATCATTACACAGATAATCTTATGCTACACTAACTTATTCACTAAACATTCTTCAATCCATATCACTATATATGTACATCTGCCACCTGTCTCCGGGTGGCCAGGTTAATTCCTGCCTTCTCCCTTTCTTCTTCTCCCGCCGGGTGTCCAGTGAGGTAGGTGACAGGTCGGTCTGCACTGCCGGACCTGGAGTACCCTGACCGGATGTGGGTTTGGGTCCCACACTATTGGGGGAACGTCCCCTCCGGTGCTGCAGCACACCACTCCTTTGGGGGTGGCAGCCTGGTTCCTTTATTCCCCTGGGGGTTCTGCCTGGCTGAGGGTTACGGGCTGGGGACTCTCACTTGGTGGCTGTTCCACCGCTATCTCTTCTGAGGTCCCTCGCTGCCCGACTGGGTGTTCCTGTCCGCGGGCTGGTCTCTGACCTTAGGTGCCCTTTTGCGGCTGGTCCCTTTCCCGGGGCTGAACCATTTAAATTGGAGCGCTGGTGACCACGGTGTCTTTGGCCGTGGTGTGCGGGGAGTCCTTCTTAAAGCTCCGGCTGCTGGAGGTGTGTCTGAGTCCCAAATGATTGGGGGGGACAGCTCCTCCAGTAACACAGTCCATCGCCCCTCGAGGTGCAGTCTGTGGGTCTGCCACGTCTTCTGTGGGATTTCCACAGTCGGGGGCTGTTGGTTGGGGGTTCCTGTCTTTAGTTCAGTTTACAGTTTTTGGCTGTCCCTTACGTTTAGCTGCTGCCCCTGGGTTGAAAAGTTTGCACTGATTTATGTGGAACCACTTTGTTCGGCGGGGCAATTTTATGGCACAGACCATGGGGCTTGCCTTGTCGACAATGTGGTACGGTCCCATGTACAGCGCCTCAAAGACCCCTACTCTAGTGTAGTTCCTCACCATAACCTGGTCACCTATCTCCCACTCATGGTGCTTGCGGGGTTCTAGCAGCAGTCGGTTGCTCCGATGCTGTTTTTCCATGTTGTTAGCAGCCTGCCAGTGAATCTGTTTAAGGTGTTCAAACAGATTCCTGACAAAGCTGTCCCGGTTCACTTCCCTAAGCTGACCTTCTGTGAGTACCGGGACTAACACATGGGTGGGGGTTCGCATGGCTCTGCCGGTCATGAGCTCGTACGGGGAGTACCCCGTGCTTTTTGACTGGGGGGCCTGGGTCCCCATGATGGTAAGACCTCTACCCACCCTTTGGGTGAGTCCTCTGTCACTTTGCACAGCCTTTCTTTGATGGTGCGGTTTAAACGCTCCACAGGCCCAGATGACTGTGGGTTGTGGGTGACATGCCATTTTACTTTGATGCCGAGTACCTTAAGGGTCTCCTGCATCACCTGCCCGGTGAAGTGACTCCCTTGGTCGGACTCCACGTATTGTGGTTGTCCCCATCGAGAGAAAAACTTCTCTGACCAGGATCCTGGCTGTTCCCAGGGCAGTGGCTGTTCGGCATGGGAAGGCTTCCACCCATTTGGTGAATACATCCACCAGGCCTAGGCAGTACTTGTAACCTCCCTGGGCAATGGGTAGGGGCCCAATGTAATCGATCTGGATCGACTGTCAGGGTCCCTCTACCCTCCTGATATGTCCCATCGACACCTTTCTTTTCTGGGGGTCGGGGTTGTTGGCCGCGCACACCAGACAACTAGCACAGAACTCACGGACATCTTACCCGAGTCCTGGCCACCACCCTGCCTGTTGCACTCGTTGCCAAATAGTCTCAGGTCCGAGGTGTCCTGCTCCTGGAGTCTCGTAGGCCAGCTGGAGGAACTGTCTCCGGTGTTGTTGAAGTACTACCCATTGCTCCCCACTGAACAGCATGCCTTCTTTAATGGCAATTGCTGCGGTGCCGTACGGGCCGTCTATCCTTTCCTCTTTAGCTGGCCTGTTCAGGATGGGGTCTTGGGTCTGAACCGTTTTTAGGTCCAGGGACAAAGCTATCCCTGTGTTCCCTGCTGTCGATCCTGCCCCTGACTGCTGCAATGGGTCCTGGGTTGTACCCGTGCAGGCCGCCTACTTGGCTAACATGTCAGCCTGCTGGTTTCCCTCGCTACGGGGTTCAGTGGTGGAATGTGCCTTCACCTTATGTATGTAGATATTTCCTTCCTCCCCTACGGCTTTCATGATCTTTTCCAGCAGGGGCTTAATTGCCAGGGGTCTCCCGTCTGCGGATGTGTATCCACAACGGGACCAGATAGCCAGGTACTCCATGCACAAATTGCATGTGAACATACTGACCGAGCAAATCGTGTACAGGGTAGGGAATTCTTCGGAGTGTGTGACTACGTACACTACCGCAGACAGTTCAGCATGCTGGGCGCTCATAGTACTGGGGAGTTTAACCGCCAGGGCAATGCCTGCCTCGGGGTCATAAACTCCGCAGCCTGTGAGTCGTTCACCCGCAGATACCGTGCTTGAACCGTCCACATAGATCTCTCAGCCTGTGGGTGTAACCCAACCTGAAAGCCTATGTAAATTTCCCATACCCCTTCTACAGAACACCAGTGGGCTGTCCCTGGATAAATCATGTTGACTGCGAATCTTGGTTCGCAGAGTCCCTTTACCCTTCAGTCCATTTGAGAGAAGAGCAGGGTCCAGCGAGCAATGCGGGCACTGCTCACTGTCCCGTCCTTAATTCTCCCATCCAGGAGCATTTGGGTGGGCGTATGGTGGGTAAGGAATGTGATAGGGGACCTCCCCCCATGAAGATCAGTGATCTTTTCACAGTCCAGTGAGTGGCTAGGAGGTGCCGCTCACAGTTGGAGTATCCCTTCTCCACGTCCGTGAGTATCCTGGAGGAGTAAACAACAGGTTTCAGATGGCCGTGCCACTCTTGGAGCAGTACTGCACTCAGGCTGTCCCCACTGGCTGCTACCTCCAGGAAAAACTCTTTACCCCCATTCATGGCCTCTAGAGCTGTTTAACTGTTTAGAAGGATGAGAGGGGATCTCATAGAAACATATAACATTTTGACGGGATTGGACAGGTTAGATGCAGGAAGAATGTTCCCGATGTTGGGGAAGTCCAGAACCAGGGGATATAGCCTTAGGACAAGGGGTAAGCCATTTAGGACTGAGATGAGGAGGAACATCTTCACTCAGAGAGTTGTTCACCTATGGACTTCCCTACTGCAGAGAGTTGTTGATGCCAGCTGATTGGATATATTCAAGAGGGAGTAAGATATGGCCCTTGCGGCAAAAGGGATCAAGGGGTATGGAGAGAAAGCAGGAACGGGGTACTGAAGGAATGATCAGCCATGATCTTATTGAATGGTGGTGCAGGCTCGAATGACTGGGTGGCCTACTCCTGCACCTATTTTCTATGTTTCTATGTTTCTATGGCCATACACTGATGGAAAATACTGGGACTGTTGTGGAAGCCAAGTGTATTGCTGCCCTTTAAAGGTAAAAGCAAACTTGTACTGATCTTCCCTTCTTAAGGGTATGGACCAGAACCCGTTGGAAATATCCAGCACCGTGAAGGTGGTCGCGGAGGCTGGGATACTTCCAATGAGGTCGGCGACAGCAGCAACGGAGGGTGCACAGGCGGGGATGTTATGATTGAGTACTCGATACTCCACCGTGGCTCTCCAGGAGTTGTTTGTTTCTTAACCGGTAACAATGGAGAGTTCACATGGGTAGCTATTGGTCTCAATACCCCCTGTTTAACCAGCGAACCCAGGGCTGTTTCCATGTCTGCCTCCGCCTCCCTGAGGATGTTGTACTGTTTCTGTGGTCAGGTCATGGGGTCCCCATCTATGCTAACCTCGACCCCGTTTATTCTCCCACAGTCGTGTTTGTGAGTGGCAAAAGCTGCAAGTGTTTTCCACACATACTCTTGATATTCTGCAGGGGTGTTACTGACCAGTGATTCAAGGTCGTAACCCTCCTTTGATTTCATGGTACACACTGTCCCTTTTCCCTGTTTTCCCGGGATAACCATCACCTCACTCTCCTGTCCCATACAGACTGAACCCCAAAGACAGTGGTTTCTTAAATCCACTAGGATCCCGTGGCCTCGGATGAAGTCAGCCCCCAGGATCCCTCTCCCTTCCTGCTCCCACTTCATCACACAAGCCCACTTAGTGTGGAGTGTACCTAAATGAATGGAGAGCGAAACAGAGAAAGAGCCAATCTGTTCAGTGCCTGTGAAACTCACCAAGCTGTAGGGGACCCCGTTAGACAGAGGTGAGGCAGCAGGGTTAGCTGCATAGACAAGGGTGCTTGAGGCACTGGTGTCCAGCAGGTAAGTCCCTTTCAGCTTTTCCACCTCCATCTGTACGGTCAGTCTCCCCCACGCATCATACTCGAGGACACACAGGTGGACAGGCTGTGCCTGTCCTAGTCACGGTTTTGGTTGGGAGGGTCAGGTGGGATCTCGGTACCGGTGGCGGTGGCTACCTTCCCAGGGCCATCTAACATGGCTCGGAGCGCCATAAAAATGTCTCAAACGAATGGGAAGGGACTGGCTTATCTGTCTCAGTCCTTTGGGTAGGGGCTGGAGAATTCTTTCCTGCGATATTCTTCCAAGGATTTTTACAATCCTTTCTCCAGTGCCCACTCTTTCCGCACCTGAAGCAGGTACGTTTTGTATCGGAGGGGTTACCCCCCTTGGGGTTCCATTCCCTCTTATCTTGGCTCGGTCGGATTTCGTAAACCCTTCCCTTTTGTGGGTGCTCTTCTGTCCCTCTGCCGTTTCTGTAAGCTAGGGTCAGTTGCCTAAGCAGTCCCTGTTCTGTGGCTTGGGGATCTCTTGGGTCGAACCAGGCCTCAGCCTTGGTTCTTATTCTGGGTAAACTGTTAGCTACTAGGCTTCGGAGCCTGTGTGCTAATTCATCCGGGTTTAAGTGATCTCTGTCTATGCCCCCACTACAGGCGCTTTGGTACACAGGCCACAGTCGGTCTGCGAAAGCCTGTGGGGTTCCCCTGTGAGCGGCACCGTTTTCTCTACTCTAGAGAAGGGACTCCCGTCATTGCAGCCCATAGTTTCTAAAATGTCCTTTTGGATGGCAGCAAGTGTTTTCCATCCTCTTTTGCTCTCAGTAGAGAGGGACTGGTAGTTTGCTGTCTAGGGATAGGAGAAGCATCTTTGCCATTTCTGCATCATCGCACCCATTAATATCCCCTGCCTGTATCAATTCCACAAAGTGAACCGTGGGGTCTCCCTTTGGAGTTAGCTTTCCCAGGTGGCTTATCATAGCCCTAAGCTGGTGGGGATTGTGGGGGACCACAAACTGACTTTCCAGGGGCCCTGGACCCCCGCCAAAGGTGGGCGGGCCAAACTTCTGTTGCTGGACCGGGCACATTGGCCCTGGTTCTGGCTCTCCCTGTTCGGGCTCGCCTCCCTCTCCTCCCTGTGGCCAAGCCGAGCAGAAACTCAGTGCCACAGGTGGTGGTGGTTCACTATCCCTGTCCGCCCCAGCAACTGATTTGCCCCTCCTGCTGCTGAACCGGTGTTGTCACCGGTGTCACAGATAGTGGCCGGGTAGTCTCCTCCTTCACTTCCAGGTTTACCTAGGGTGTACCCGGGTTTAATCGGCATACCATGCCATTCGCCTTGGATAGAGCAAGGTTTAAACTTTTGATTTGTTGCTGGCAGGTCTCCCGATGCAAACCCATTAGTGCTAGCTACTTTATACGCTGCTTGCACATCTTTTAATCTTTCCTGGAGCTCTTTTATTTGTAGGGTGAGGCGAGTGCTTTCCTCCCTCAGTGACTTTTCATTACTTTTGGCCTCGGTAATCTGACTTTAAAAAAAGTCTTTACTGTTTTTAAACCTTTCCATTATTTTGGTCCTTTCCTGTTTTAGCTTACGGAGTTCTCCCGATAATCTTTCTTCTGACATAACCCTTTCCTGGTAGTTCTCTGCGCATTCCCATAACTCTGCCTGTAGTGTCTCATTCATTCTGTCTAGCAGTTGGACCTGTCGCTATAGACAGACCAACCAAATTGCTTTCTCTACTGCTTCTGTCTGATCTTTGCTTGCTGTCCACTGGACTGCAGCGTCAGCTGGACGCTCAGCGCGCAATAGACTAAGCACCCATTCCTTAGTTACATTCACTTTCTTGTACACATAAGACGAAATCCTCTCTTCCATTTTGGTTCTTTGTCCTAAACCAGCACTCTCCACATCACATCCCTTATACAAGAGTCGTCCCTTCGTGGTCGCCATTTTGTAAGGGGTGGTCTCTATGAGGGGGTCAGGTTCCCTTCTGACCAACTTGAGTGGTTCGAATCGCTCCCACTCTCTTGGGTTCTGTACTCTGGATTTATTTGGGGGGTGTGACAAAAGTGCAAAGGAAACTGATTTGATGCAAAAGAAACTTTGGTTTTATTGCAATCAAGGTAATACAAGCTTATTACTCTAGTAAGAAAATACAAGGCCAAACTTACAATCATTCTAATAAAGGACAATACAAGGAAAGGTACAAGGTTAAACTTATAAGCACTCCAATAAAGAACCATGCACTACACATTCAAAGGGGGTTACAGTAAATTATACCTCCACCTCCCAATGCCTAATTCTAGCTAGGTTAGACTCCAGGGCAGGCAGGGACTATGCTTACCAATCCTTTTGATAATTAACGGTAGATCGCTGTTGTTTTTCCCTTGATACCACGTTGACTTTGGTCGGTCGCCGCTGCAATGGTGATGTTCTTCCTTCCTTCAGGACTTCAGGACTTTGAGGCTGGAGAAGTTAGTTCACAACTGTCGCGTTGGTTTCTCTCCTTGTCATGATGACATACTCACAGTATAGCACCTGGTGCAGTTTGGCATCTGAGATTGTAGCAGCTTTGTAGCTACCTAGCAACCACCTAACCTCTGTTGAAAACCGGGGCCAGTTATGCGATTTCAGTGGTTCTAAACTTAGCACCAAATTAGTTCAAAATCTTTTGTATAATTTTGGCATGCTTGGTTCTTCTTTGTAAAATTTTGTTGGGCTCATTAAAAGTTGATATGTCTTGGGTGGGTTGATGTTCGAAAACTGTTTCCTGATGGAAATATTAGTTTGGTAATTGCAATGTTCTTTTGTGCTTAGTCTTTCGCATACAGGCTGGATTGGGCCTCTTTGTGATGTATATGCTGAAATGGTTGTCCAGACCCATGTTGATGGGTAGTTACCTCTGGATGATTTTGTGATGTTAATGTCTCTTGTGGGGGAAGGATTTTCAAATACTCATCCCTCTGGACAGGTTAACTTAGTCCTCACACCCAGGTAGCTTCACTTAATTAGACTGTCTCTTGCTCATTCCATAGGTCCACCCACAGCCTTGAGTTTGTCTTTTAAAATCCAAAATTCTATTAAAGTTCATAGTTTCTTCCATAAGCATAAGAGTTCCAAACTTTTCGGTCGATAGTCTCAAATTAAATTTCCTTTTGAATGAGCCCAAACACAGGGGGTGGTTCTTCTGAATTTTGCATCCCTTCACGCAGAACATCCTCGCACTGAATGCTTGCTATCCTGGAAGCGCACATGCACTTTAATTCTGCGGGAGAGCAGTGTTGCTCTTCTGTTTCAGCCACTACGGCAAAGTCGAGGCAGGCTGCTCGAGGACAAGAGATACAGCCTGGCCACCTGGCTAATGACCTCCGCAACCCCACCACAGAGCCGGAGAAACGCTACAATGAGAGCCACGCCACCACCCGCAACATCACAGAGTTGACTATAGGGGTGTTGAAGCAGTGATTCCGATGCCTGGACCGCTCTGGGGGCAGCTTTCAATACTGCCCAGTCGCACAATTCATTGTGGTGTGCTGCGTGCTGCAACTTGGCCATCATAAGGGCCCAGGCTTTTCCAGTTAGGATCGCAGGAGGAGGAGGAGGAGGAGGTGGAGGAGGAGAAGGAGGAGGGAGAGGAATCGGAGCCTGGTAACGCACCGAATCTCCAGTAACATGATGAGGACCAGCAGCAGTCATGGAGAAGGCAGCAAATGTTGGCGGCGCCATGACTCTTCGGCAGTGGCTCACAAGGGAGTGCTTCATCTAAATGGAGGATGCTGAGGAATGTAACTAATGGTGACCGGCACATTGTGCCACGATTATGCCACATCTACATCACAACTGAACAGTCACACACCAGACACTGAAGGAAACAGTTCAACAAACATTTTATTTGACAAACATGCCTCAAACAACCCCCAAAACCCCACACCCTCCAAGAAAAGGACGTGCTTATTTGTACCGCCAAAATGGTCACCATGCCCCAATCTTTGTTTCTGATTGGTCCCCTTGGAGGATAAGCCACACCCTTAAATTTCACTGCAATGTGCAACTGGAACTGCCCATCCCAAGGTCTCACTTACTTTGCAAATTGTAACTCGATCCACTTTGACTTCCTGAAGCGACAGAGGATATAGCTCCCCAGAAGACAGCAAGGGCCAGCCAAAGTGCCTTACCCCATTCCAAGTGCATGCCTCCCCAGCCGAAGTGCCTTACCCCAGCGCAAGTGCATCCTCTCCCCGCCCCGCTCCACCCCACCACAGATGGGGCAGGCATTGTGCACGGAAGGTTAACAGGTTTATTGGGTATGACGTGAATAGTGACAGTGCCGTGACTTCTGGATACCATCCACTCCCAAAGATGACCCTTGTAGGGGGTTGGAAGAATGTGATCCGTCTTCCCTGAATTCCCTCTCTCCCCTCCGATCCCACCCCACCTGTGTCTCCTTCCCCCACCCGTGTCTCTCTCTTTCTCCCCAACCTCTCTCTCTCCCCCCAGCCTCTCCCTCACCCCTCAGCCTCTCTCCACTCACCCCCAGCCTCTCTCTCTACCCCAGGCTCTGTCTCCCCTCAGCCTCTCTCTCCCCCCAGCCTCTCTCTCACCCCCCCCTCCCACAGCCTCTCTCTCTCCCCCCAGCCTCTCTCTTCCCCCAAGTCTCTCTCTTCCCTTCCAACCTCTCTCTTCCCCCCAGCCCCTCTCTTCCCCACAGCCTCTCTCGCCCTCCACCAGCCTCTCTCTCCCCCCCAGCCCCTCTCTCCCCCACAGCCTCTCTCTCCCTTCCCCCTCAGCCTCTCTCTCCCCCTCCCACCAGCCTCTCACTCTTCCCCAGCCTCTCTCTACCCCACAAGCCTCTCTCTCCCCCTCTAGCCTCTCTCTCCCCCCAGCCTCACTCTCCCCCCAGCCTCTCTCTCCTCCTCCAGACAGCCTCTCTCTCTTCCCCAGCCTGTTTCTCTCCACTGCCCCACTCTCTCTCTCCCCTTCCAGCCTCTCTCCCCGCCAGCCTCTCTCTCCCCCTCCCACCAGCCTCTCTCTCTTCCCCAGCCTGTCTCTCTCCACCCCCCCCACAAACCCTCTCTCTCCCCTTCCAGCCTCTCTCTCCCCTTCCAGCCTCTCTCACTCTCCCGCCTGTCTCTCCCCCACCCCAGCCTCTCTCTGCCTTCCCCCTCAGCCTCTCTCTGCCTTCCCCCTCAGCCTCTCTCTCCCCCTCCCACCAGCCTCTCTCTACCCCACAAGCCTCTCTCTAGCCCACAAGCGCCTCTCTCCCCCTCTAGCCTCTCTCCCCCTCTAGCCTCTCTCTCCTCCTCCAGACAGCCTCTCTCTCTTCCCCAGTCTGTTTCTCTCTACCACCCCACTCTTTCTCTCCCCTTCCAGCCTCTCTCTCCCCCTCCCACCAGCCTCTCTCTCTTCCCCAGCCTGTCTCTCTCCACCCCCCTCCCCACCCTCTCTCTCCCCTTCCAGCCTCTCTCTCCCCCCAGCCTCTCTCTCCCCCGCAGCCTTTCTCTCCCCCCAGTCTCTCTCTCCTCTGCCCCACACCGACCGCTTCAGGCCACCCGCCACCATTTTCAGACCCAGACCCGCCGCTCTCGGCCCAGGCCATCCGGGATGGGGTGAGAGAGTCGTGGAGGGAGGGGGGATGTCGGGGGGAGAGAGGCGGGACTAGGCAAAGAGTGTCAGACCCTCAGGTCCTGCTTCTTGGCACCACGTGAATGGAATGATTCGGGCGAGGAGATGGGACGGGGTGAGGGTGGGGGCTTGTTACATGTCTGTCAAAAAAAGAGCAGTAAGGGGCGAGGGGGTGGTGGGTGGAGGCGCGGGGGGGGGGGGGTGCTTGACGGACATCTGTCTGTCAAAAAAACTGCAGTACAAATAGTTACATCGCCAATATGGAGTACCCGCCCCTTCAATAAACACAACAGATGCTGAAACTTCCCAACATATATACATGGGTCCCATGGGGAAACATTTATTCAGTGCATCTTCCACTGACATTTCCCACCCCTCTGCCTCACCCCCATCCCTCACGTACTGCTCAGTGGGTCCTCAGTGCCTGCAGCAGGGCCGCTTGCGGGCTGCTGTTTGTCTGAGGGAGACAGGACAGATGGCCTCGCATGACGCCCTGGACCAGCTCTGGGCCTGGCTGGGGTGCAGACCGCGGGAGGTGCTGGGGCGGAATGGCAGTGGTGGGAGCCGGAATGATGTGCTCCTGAGAGAGGGACATCACGATCCATCTCGACCGACTGGCTGCTACTCCCCCGGGGCACAGCCTCAGCATCCGGAGCAATCTGTTGGAGCACAGATTGCTGGCCTACTTCGGGTCCGTTACCTCCCCGCTGGACGGCTGTGGACCCAGACACGATGGCAACAGTCAGTGCTTGCGTAGCATCAAGTTGACTCTGCATCAGAGCACACAGTGCATTCATGCCGCCACGACATGGCAGATTGCAGGTGTCTTCTTCTTAGGTGCTCCTTCGTATCGAGGATGACTTGCTTCCACGCCGAAAGGTGATGAGTTCACAGGTGTTTGAATGAAGGAGCTAAAATTCCAGGTCCCGAACTACATGTTGAGGGGTGGAAGATGCCTGTGCTTGGATATTTTTAACATGTGGTGGCCATTGCACACCAGCCACCACACGGGCTTGACAGAGCTAGGTCTTGGACCAGTGGCAAGGGTTAAACAAGACGACTGGAGACCCGCTCTGCTGCACGGACCTAGTGCGCACACACATATCGCAGTGTGGGCTGGTCTTGGGCCCTCGCCTCATCTGAGCCCCGAACTCACCCCTCTCCTGGGCCCCGATCACGTCCGCTCTGCAATCTCTGGCCGCTCCTTCGCCCCGACCTCGCCGCTCCTCTGCTGCTTGCTGCCTCTCCTGCTGTACCTGCTCACGCTCCAATCAGCGACCTTGATTTTGTTGCCGCCCAATCCAGTCGCCCTGCGCCAAGTCGTCGCCCTCCTGCACCAGCTCACGCTGCTCTCTGAAGTGGCCTCCATGTTCCTCCCAAGTTGCCGCACCTCTGCTCCTTTTATGACCCCGACCTGTGGCTGGCTGGTGCAGCATAGTCTTGGCCTGCCGTTCAGTGGCTAACGCCACATCAGCCATGGCCCATGCCATCATGTTTGGAACCCCATGGTCACTTCTGGTGTCCATCATCCATTGGAATCTACCAAGGATGGGCTCAATGGGCTGCTGAGATGCAAATGCAAGCATTGAGGTGGCCTCCACCACACTGAAAGCAAGTGCATCCATGCACGGCGGGATCCTCGCCGATGCACCCATTAGATCACAGTTCATCTGTATTGACTCCCTGGACATAGCCTCCAAGTCCAGGTGCTCATCTACCTATCTGCAGGACTCATGGGTCGACTTACCCTCTGGAGAGCTGGCCCCGAGGTTCCCCTCGTGCTGGGCGTTGCATCAGGCCACTGGGGCCAGGAGCCTCAGCTTCATGCAACCCCAGGAAGACAGCCTCTTCCACCGAGGTGGTCTCGCCACTCGCTCCCAATGAGGACATCTCGCCCTGTCCCGGCACACTGCTCTCCAGCTCCTCCTCATCTTGCCCGTCGTCTGCAGACGTCTGCTCACGGGCAGGCTGCCGCTCTTCCGGCTCATCAACTATAAGCACAAAGCAACAGAAGTGCGGTTATCAGCTGGGGAGGAGCAGGAAGGCAAGAATAGGGGGCCATCATTACTTTGGTAGCAACAGGTTGTAAGGCATGTGACCTCAAAGCTAAGGGGAAATCACACAAAATGGCCATCTCATTCACATACCATCACTGTCGAGCGGGGGCTCTGCCTTCTCGCCCTCCACCGCCACGACTGCAGCGCCCATGAGGGCGGACACTCGCTCCTCCACATCGGTCAGGTCCTGGAGGTAGGGCTCACCTCCGCCCCCACGATGCCGCTCGCACATATTGTGTGTGAGTTTGACCTGCAATGACAAAAACAAACAGTTGTCATTGGCTGTATAGGTGCTGGTGTGCCACATGTGTGTGTAGTAGGGTACTTGCAAGTAATATGGCGAAGTGTGCATATCTGCATTTCACCCTGCGTGGCATCGCACAGTGGATGTGTGAAAGGTGGGTCTGGCACACAAGCAACTACCAGTAAGTATGAGACTTAGGCCTGTGACCGCATATGAAGAGTTGAAAGGTGCTGCTCAGTGGGCTCAGGCTTAAGTGTGGACTAGAATGTGAGAGAGGCATGGATAGGCAGGACATGTCTGGTGAGGTGATAGAGAGGTCTCAGACTGGCTTCAGCAAGAAGGAGCATGGCCTGGTAGACAGATAGAAGGGGTAGGCACTGCAAAGTCTTTACATTGTGTGAGACAGTGAAGTTCACATTAAGGCATTAGAAGGTGAATGGAAAGGGCACTCACCCTGATGACCCTAGTAAGGTCGTTGAATTGATCATGACATTGTGTCGCTGTTGTGGCCACCATGTTCCGGGCTGAAACGTTGTGTAACACCTCCCTTCACCTCCCTTGTCAGAATCCTAGGCGGTGGCATTCGTCACCCTCCAGGATGGAGAGCATTCCAACGACTCTCCATTGCCTCCAGCAAGGCATCATTGGCAGTGGGCGAGAAGCGAGTAGACAGCTGGCGTCTTCCTTCCTCCTCCATTTTGGCGCTCTGAAGTCACTGTGGAGCTGCAGCTGCTCATGCGCTAACTTATCTTGCCACGCCTTAAAGACTCGGCTGTTCCCGGGATCTGAATCGGAGTTCGGCGCATGCGCAATGGGTCCACTAAATTTACCGATCAAGCTTTCTTTATTGCCCCCCGCCCCCAGCTCTGGTGTGCAATGGCTGATTTTGCACCCCTGTCAGCTCATCATCCAATTCTGACTAATTTCTTGGCGGAGGGCATAAACTTTTTCAAGGCGATAAAATTACTGCTCTGTTTGGGATACCACCCCAAATGAGGCGCGACCGAATTTCTCCCCCAGGTGCGGTTTGGACCCATCAGTCTGTGTAACCACGGGAGAAGAGAGAGTGGAAAGTTACTGACAAGCTGGTTTTTGTCAGCAAGAGTATTACAAGAGCAGTCATTCTGAAGTGAAAGAGGAGACAGTGCAGGAGACAAATGGAAGAATGACACGCAGGCTGTCGATGGATTATTAACCTCTCAGTCTCCCGAAGCAGAAGAATTGGTCATTCTGAGTTTCGAGTTGCACTGTTGTGGAAAAATATTTCTGAGACTGTATAATATATATAAAGAGAGGTTTATTAAATCGGAGTCAAAGCTTTGGGAGAAGTGTTAAAGACCCCTGTCTTTGAACCATCTTCTCAAATTGGTATCTGCAGTGAAGTCCTTTTATCTTACAACACATGCATTGGCACTACAAAGCTTTGACTTATCGAAGGCTAAGCTTTTGATATATAACCCATCCTGCATTGTGACAGGGCAGTATATACAAGTGCAGGCTTTTGACACCGGTATAAACAAACATACCGAGCACTTAACTCTCCAGTGTTCATTATCTCACTTTCCAATCTCCATTAACTCAAGGCCAGCATGCTTTAAAGTCTAACTGTTTAAAGCATAATGCATCAGTATTGTCCCTTACAAAATTCATTTAAAGGGGAAAATAAAACAAATGTTTGGTCCCGTATACAATCAAATATATGTCCAAAAATCCGCTCCAACAATATTCCCCCTTTTGGTCCTGGAGGATGTTTACGAAATCCAGATGACCACAATGATAGTAGCATATATTCATCCTTTGGGATATGTTACTTCCCTGATGTTCCGTATATCCACCTTGCCTGTAGCTCTAGGCTACCCTTCAAAGATAGTGGTCGGTGTCATTGTTGTCTGTTTCTTCATCCTTGGTGTCTTCAGGTATTTCCATCAGGTGTGCTTCTTCTTCGGCAATTACACTGGCTACTGGCATCAGTCGAGCCATCATAACTTTACAGCAGATATTAAAACACCCGATAATCAGACAGCAAGTAATTATTATTACAACCAGAATAATTACTCCATGCATAAGATAGGACCCCCAGGATTCCCCTAACAGCCAGTCAAATCAGCCAGATCCTCCTGCTGTCGTGGATAACTTCTTTACCTCTCTTCTTATGTGATCAGCGAGGTTGGTTATGTTTTCTGAATTATCGGGAATGTAAGTGCAACATTCAGCTCCAATTCAGGCACATTGTGCGTATGGCTACCATTTCAGCCGTTATGCCCTCTATTGCTTCAGCAGTGTCGTTAACTATCTGTTCCAGTACCCTCTCTAGGTTACGTAATTCATCCATGGTGCGTCCTATCCTGAATGGGAGCATCATGACCCCAAATAGCATGTCTACCGGGGTAAGATCTCGTCTTAGTCGACCTGGTGTCTGTACTTCTGCTAAAGTACGTACCCGTCTGACAAAAGGGACCACATATCCCAAATAACAGGACCCCCTCCAGTTCTGAGGCAACCAGGGGTAGGCCTTATGCCCGCACACAAAATAAGTGCCATTGTATGCTGTTAGATTCGATCCCAATCTCTCTCTCAGCCCCCGTCGCCACCTAATCTTAGGGTCCCAGTCCTGGCTACGTGTCTGATTCTTCAAACCCTCTATTTCAAAGAACCCCTGGTTTGTTGTTTCGCTGGCTATTATGTTCCACCTGGCGAGGTTAAAGTATCCTGATACAAAACCTGTTTCCTCACCGGTCAGGTTTCTAGTGAAACAAATGTCAGCGGTGGGCCTTCCAACTCCTGAGGTGTTGGTCAAAACCAGGAACGGGGTCGTACCGACCTATTGTATTTCGGCTGGTACCATCCGTCAATGCATCCAAAAGGTAACCCCCCCGATCTCCACATTTCTTTATCCCCACTCTGGTTCTAAGTATCATTTACTTCCCCTGTACCATTTTGTCGCATTACCCACTCTGCTACTTCGAGATGTTAAGGGAGATGTTCAAAAAGGTATTTACATGTAACTCTCGTTTCGGTCTAGCTAGCAGGCCGGACCTAACACGAACTATGATAATCGCACCGATCGCAATATATAGGTTCATCTTATTACTCTATAATTAACAAATAGTCAAAGGCAAAATGGCCATATGGCTTGCTTGAAGAATCTCTCACTGTCAATCTGTAAATAGACAAACAACAACAACTAATACGTGTGCTAAACGGCTGGTTCAAAAACCTTAAGCTGGGTCCAATGCTTCCATTGTCCGTTCCCTTTAACATCGATGCAGGCACAAGTGTCCTTGCTGATTATAACCTCATACGGTCCTTTTTGGGGCAAACCCCGGTTTTCCCGGGAGGACCCTTACCATAACGCGACTTCCCGCCAACGGGACTTCAGGGAGCTTTGTAAGCTCTGCTTCCGCGTCTCTTTCTTCCTGATTGTCCCTAACTAATTTAAGCATCCCTTTTAATTGAGTACTTAGTTCCAAAACATACCGTTTTATTTTGTCTTTTAATGGGCCTACATCGGCCCCCCCTGTTATGATGTTCTCTGGTAATCGCATCGCCCTTCCTGTCATTAGTTCATAAGGAGTTAATCCGGTTGTCCGGTTTGTCGTGGCTCTTAACTTCATCAATATAATGGGTAATACTTCTGTCCACGTTTTTCCTGATGTTTGCATGGCCTTTGCCAGGGCGTTCTTAAGAGTACGGTTCATGCGCTCTACCATCCCAGAACTCTGCGGGTGGTAGGGAATGTGGAATTTTTGTTTTATGCCCATCAGCTGGCATATTGTTTTTTACAATTTTTTTCCGTGAAGTGGGTGCCTTGGTCGGAATCTATTTGAAGAGGCACTCCCCATCGGGGAATCACCGGCTCAGTCAATATCCTTGCCACTGTTGAGGCACTCCCCATCGGGGAATCACCTGCTCGATCAATATCCTTGCCACTGTTGAGGCAGTGCAATCACGTGTGGGGAAAGCTTCCACCCACCGGGTAAATTGATCTATAATCACTAGGCAATATCTTTTTCCATGGGATGGGGGCAAAGGACCTGTGAAATCAATTTGTACATGTTCCCATGGCCCCCGTGGATGGGGCTGGTGTCCCATTTTAATTACCTTGTCGTTTCGTCTCCAAACGTTATCCTTCCCTTGCGTTGCGCCCTGCTTTGTCCACATACCTATTTCCTCCTCAGAAGTGTCCTGGTGTAGTTTCTCAATACTTATCTGTTCGTCTCGGGCCCCAGCGGCACTGACTTAATGGAGAGTGTTTATTTTTACCTCTTCAAATTCTTTTTTTTTTTCAATTAAACCAATATCTTTTTCACAGCTGATATGTCTTTATCCATCGCAAACACCCCTTCTCCCCCATGCTGTCATATAATCGTATACCACCCCGAATGCATATCTACTGTCCGTATAGATATTAACAATCTTATTTTCCGATAATTCCAGTGCCCGGGTAAGGGCTACCAGTTCTGCCACTTGAGCTGACGACCCCCCCCATTAATTCACCCTGATTCAACTGTCTCTAGATCCTGGTTAACTACGGCCCATCCGGTACGAGGTAGTCCCTCTACGTATTTTCGTGAGCCGTCCACAAACAAGGTTTGTTCTGCGGTTTGAAGGGGGGCGTCTTTTATTCTATCCTCTTCCATATCCTCACATACCTCTTTGCAAAAGTGGGGTTCCCCTTCACCCATCATACCTTCTGCGGGGTTGTTTCCTACATCCCTAATTATGGTTACCGCTTTGTTGGGTGTTAAGAGGACTGCTTCCCACTTTGCCCGTCTCATATTAGATACGGTTCTCAGTTTTCCTGTGTTTAACATTTCTACCAATGTGCGTTTAGTGTGGAGAATGATGTTTCCAGTCATCACCACAGACTCGCTTAATTTTTACCACCCAAGTTGCGCAATCTAGCGCGGCTATACATCTGGATAACCCAGTCACCACCGGGCTTTCGGTGGTAGAGTAATAGGCTATAGGTCTCCTTTTATCAGGGATAAAGTTCCGGCTGTAATTAAAGAGGCCCAGTACCTTCCTCACCCCCCTTACCGTTACTGGTCTAGGCATGTCCTTGACAGCCTTTTCCCTATCCGAGGGCATTTCTTTCAGCCCCTTGAGAGGCAGTACCCTAGGTACAGGACCTGGGATTTCCCTACCTGGGCCTTTTTGGGGAGTTAGTGGTGCTAACTGTTTCTTTTAAGATACCCTTTTCCACTAGCCCTTTTACTATTTCTACAACCGCTGTTCTAGCTTCAGGTCTTCTAGGGTATTGTGGCAAGTCCTCCTTTTCTGCCCTCCTCCTGTTCCCGTGGCAGAGACCTTTTCCTGCTTTATCTTTTTCTTTTCTAAACTGCTAAAGCTTACTGTTTTAGCCTTTTTCAAAAGTCCCTTTTACACCTTCACAGATAGCTCACCACTCGCCCAGGAGTTTGACCTAATCCCTGAAGGTATTTCTAAATTTAAAACTCTTTTTTTTTTACTGAGCTAGAAGCTTTCGTGTCAAGGTTTTACACAAAGGAAAATGGGAATGTTTTAAAAGGCATTCTTTATCTCATTCCTGGACTAAATTTATGTCTTTCAACCCAATTGCATGTTTTCTTTCGACAAGTAAGTGAGCGTGTCAAATTCTTTTTTTTTTACTACCGGGACCATGTATTTTTTTATCTTTTACTCAACAAACCTATCCTTTGTGCATTTCCTAGCTCCATAACTTATCATCCGAATATATCCACACCTTCGTTTCTAACTTAAAATGTAATACCATAAGGTTCACAGTTTCTTAAACTTCCCACATACAGGACAACACTACGAAGGGTTAAAAAAAACATTTCACTCTGTTTGGAAAGAGTGGGTGGAGCTAAAACAGGCAGGCAACTCCACACCTTCTTAAAACAGGCTTTCATTCATTCCACAGTCAAAATTACTCGAGTACTCGCTTCATTCAAAATAGACACTCACAAAAGTCTCTCTTCATTCAACAAAGCTTATGTCTGGATCCATATGTCACTTAAGATAGTCACTATCAGCTTTTTTTATGGCATTACGTAATTACGCAAGTTACAATTAATGATAGGAATTAATTAATGACCCAGGCAGCCCGCGTTTTACATTCCCTTCCTTACCTTCCATGTTTGCCAGTCTCGGACGTTTCCCTTTGTTTCTGTAATACTCATGGCCACGACTACTCTGTGGAGACCCTTTGTCTTCGCAACAAAGCTAGCGTGTTTCCTTACCACCGGAGTTTTCAGCTCTAGGTTGGATCGATCAGTTCCCCTCCGCACCGACCTTATTTACTAAAGGGACAACTCAAACCGGTTAGTCAGCCTCTTCCCGCTATCTGTTTACTCGTATCTTATACACTATCCTGTCGTGCCCGTACACCTCTCTTTTCAGTCTCTAACACCAGATTCCAGATACTGTCTTAAGTGATCACGTCTGATCAGACAGTATCCTGCTGACTACGCCATTTTGTTGTGGAAAAATATTTCTGAGACTGTATAATATATATAAAGAGAGGTTTATTAAATTGGAGACAAAGCTTTGGGAGAAGAGTTAAAAACCCCTGTCTTTGAACCATCTTCTCAAATTGGTATCTGCAGTGAAGTCCTTTTATCTTACAAATTACGTCACTTTACAACACATGCTTTAGCACTACAAAGCTTTGACTTATCGAAGGCTAAGCTTTTGATATATAACCCATCCTGCATTGTGACAGGGCAGTATATACAAGTGCAGGCTTTTGACACCGGTATAAACAAACATACCGAGCACTTAACTCTCCAGTGTTCATTATCTCACTTTCCAATCTCCATTAACTCAAGGCCAGCATGCCTTAAAGTCTAACTGTTTAAAGCATAATGCATCAGTATTGTCCCTTACAAAATTCATTTAAAGGGGAAAATAAAACAAATGTTTGGTCCCGTATACAACCAAATATATGTCCAAAAATCCGCTCCAACAGCACCACTGACGTAAAGGTTGTATGAATCTCTATCTGTAAATCTTATTGTATTTTAAATGTTAATAAAATCAATTCGTGAGAAAAGTAATAAGCCTTGGTTGATTCTTGCCTCTGATTACCCTACAGAGTAAAAGGAGTTCAAACGTAAACCCAACACAGGCGATTCAAAGCACACAGCCGCTCTCAGTCACTGCTGGTTATATTATTGAACTTATGCTCCGAACGCTTGCTGACTGAAAGTGGTGCATTAGGACAAGAACAAGCGTGCGATGGCTCAACTAGTGATGGCAGAAATCATGAAAAGGCTTTGTTCCAGTCTCTGTAAAAACAAAGGCACAGATATTCCTGTAATGACGAAATTGGCAACATGCGTCATAGATTTTCCCGTCTTGCACGCCAACCTCACAGTTGATAACTTACTCCAAACGTTGCAGAAAAAATAATCAGTAAGCATAGCAATGAAGTAATACGGTAATCAGATGAATGTTCCTCACATCCCACATACAGCATCATCACAGGCAGTCCCTCGGAATCGGGGAAGACCTGCTTCCACTCTGAAAATGAGTCCTTAGGTGGCTGGACAGTACAATATGAGAGCCATAGTCCCTGTCACAGGTGGGACAGATAGTCATTGAGGGTAAGGGAGGGTGGGACAGGTTTGCCGCACGCTCTTTCCGCATGCTCTCGGCGATGAGACTCGAGGTGCTCAGCGCCCTCCCGGATGCTCTTCCTCCACTTAGGTCCACTACAGTAATCAGATGAATTTCCCTCATGGCCCACATACAGTAATCAGATGAATTTCTCTCAGGGCCCACATGCAGTAATCAGATGAATTTCCCTCATGGCCCACATACAGTAATCAGATGAATTTCCCTCATGGCCTACATACAGTAATCAGATGAATTTCTCTCAGGGCCCACATACAGTAATCAGATGAATTTCCCTCATGGCCTACATACAGTAATCAGATGAATTTCTCTCAGGGCCCACATACAGTAATCAGATGAATTTCCCTCACTTCCCACATACAGTAATCAGACGAATTTCTCTCACGGCCCACATGCAGTAATCAGATGAATTTCCCTCATGGTGCCCACATACAGTAATCAGATGAATTTCCCTCACATCCCACATGCAGTAATCAGATGAATTTCCCTCATGGTGCCCATATAGTAGTGAATCAGATCAATGACATTCGCATACAGGTCAATAAAAACTACTTAATGACCCATGGTGTAAGGTTTGTGGGCTGGTAATCAATTAATCCCCATCAGCTCCTCAAATGCTGACACAGATTACTGCACAAAATGCTTGCGGTTCTATTCATCTCAGTTATTGTAGTCTGCCCGAGGAATTTAATTTCACGGTATGAAGTTGTATTACACTGCTCAGGGAATTAACACTGAGATCTGATCTTTCCCCCTTCAACATCATTCACTCTAATTACAGTTGAGGCTACGTGTCTGGTTTAAAAGCATCAGGGTTTAAACTTTTAAAAATTTGTTCCTGGGATGTGGGCATCTCTGGCAAGTCCATGCAATGGATCTGAATGGGGTGTTGGAATTCCATGCTTGAATTGGTAATATATCTGATCGACGAAAATCAGAAAACCTGGGCTTCTTCTCCTGAGAGCAGAGAAGGTTAAGGGAAGCTTTGATCGAGGTGTTCATTATCATGAAGGCTTTTGATAGAGTGGAAGGAGAGAAATTGTTTCCAGTAGTAAAAGGGTCGGTAACCAGAGGACACAGATTTAAGGTAATTGGCAAAAGAAAAGGAAGACAGATGTTTATGCAGCGAGTTGTTGCAATATGGAATGCACGACCTGAAAAGAAAGGTGGAAGCAGATTCAATAATAACTTAAGACTAATTTTACTCCCTTCTTTTCCAGGTCGAATGGTCAAAGATCATTGTAAACCTTTGCATGATCGTTATATAGTCCAAGATTAAGTAAACAATTTTTAAAAGAACAGAGAGAAAGAATAATTGTATTTATTCCTTCGCCATGTCCAGCTCATGTGATCCATCCGGTTCATTTCTCCTGTTTTAAAGATGTACCATTTTTCGCACAAGCCTTTCCCACCATTATGTGTTTCTTTTTCCCATTATATCTGTGCACGCTGCTTCGGATAGGAGCTGTTCCGCAATTAAAAAAATACAAAACTATAAATACAAAAATAATCGGAGATTCCAGCAGCCAACTGAGAGGTTCTGGAGCAATTTTACTAATAAATCTTTCAAATTCAAAGTATTATAGGAAGGACGTGATTGCACTAGAGAGGGTGCAGAGGAGATCTACTAGGATGCTGCCTGGAATGGAGAATCTTAGTTATGAGGACAGATTGGATAGGCTGGATTTGTTCTCAATGGAACAGAGGACATTGAGAGGAGACCTCATCGAGGTGTACAAAGGGGCCTGGTTATAGTGGATAGCAAGGACCTATTTCCATTGGTGGAGTGGTCTAGTATGAGGGGGCATAGTTTTAACGTGGTTGGTGGAAGGTTCAGAGGGGATTTGAGGGAGGGCTTCTTTACGCAGAAGGTTGTGGGGATCTGGAACTCATTGCCTGGAAGGATGGTGGATACCGAAACCCTCACCACTTTAAAAAGTGCTTGGATGTTGGCCAGTGCAGATATAATGGTAAGAACTTCAGGGAATCGAATACGGTCAGGGTGATCTCCTGGACTAGTTTCAATCACCTGGATGAGTCGGAGAGGAATTTTCCCAGATTTTTTTCCCCAATTGGCCTGGGTTTTTATCTGGTTTTTGCCTCTCCCAGGAGATCACATGGCTCCGGTTGGGGTGGATTGTAGAATGTTTCACTGTAAGGGGTGTCCCAGTTGTGTGGGGTGGACTGGTTGGGCTGGGTGCTCTTTACCATTCTGCCATTGTTCATTGTTCATAGGTTTATATGTAACCTTCAGGGCTGCTGACTGAGGGCCGTGTGGCACTTTGTCGGCCGGCGCGGACACGATGGGCCGAAATGGCCTCCTTCTGCGCTGTAAATTTCTATATTTTGATGTTAAAACATCTCAGAAGGAAGAAGAATCAAAAAATGCTAGGAGCTGAGCCAATGTATTTAAGGCAATAAATTCCACTGCAGCCAGGCCTCCCTCCAGTCAATGGCCCGGAATTTGCGGTCAGAGGCGTATCTCCGGAGTACGCCTGCGATCCGGTAAAAGAAAATCCGCACATGCCTTCAAGCTTCCAGGCTTCGGAGACTTCCAGCCTTGAGCCTGCAGGTGTACACCTGCATAAAGCCCCAGAATCCCAGGGGTGCAGGCAGTTTGGAAGCGCCCGAGGATCACATGGGCAAAGTGCCACACGGCCCTCAGTCAGCAGCCAAGGGGTTAAGTGATTGGCTGATGATTGGTGAGTAGTTTTTCTTTTTTCTCTTAGATAACAGTGAGTAAACTTTAGCATTGTTGTTGGCAATTTAAGTTAATCTTAGGGTTAAGTCATGACAGGAGAGCTCGGTCACGTCATATGCTCCACCTGTACCATGTGGGAACTCGGGGACACTTCCAGTGTCCCTGACGACTATGTGCACGGGAAGTGTATCGGCCTCCAGCTCCTGACGGACCATGTTGCGGAATTGGAGCTGAGGGTGGATTTACTCTGGAGCATCCACGATGCTGAGAATGACATGAGTAGCACGTGTAGTGAGTTGGTCTTACCGCAGGTGAAGGGTCCACAGCCAGCTAGGGAATGGAAGACCAGCAGGAAGAGCAGTGCAAGGAAGGTAGTTCGGGGGTCCCCTGCAGTCATCCCCCTGCAAAACAGATACACCGCTTTGGGTACTGTTGAGGAGGATGATTCATCAGGGGAGGACAGCAGCAGCCAAGTTCATGGCACCATAGCTGGCTCTGCTGCACAGAAGGGTGGGAAAAAGAATGGGAGAGCTATAGTGATAGGGGACTCTATTGTCAGGGGAATAGATAGGAGTTTCTGCGGCCGCAACCGAGACTCCACGATGGTATGTTGCCTCCCTGGTGCAAGGGTCAAGGATGTCTCGGAGTGGCTGCAGAGCCTTCTGGAGAGGGAGGGTGAACAGCCAGTTGTTGTGGTACATGTAGGTACCAACGATATAGGTAAGAAGCAGGAAGAGATCCGACAAGCTGAATTTAGAGAGCTAGGAGTTAAATTAAAAAGTAGGACCTCAAAGGTAGTAATCTCTGGATTGCTACCAATGCCATCTGTTAATCAGAGTAGAGGGAGTGGGAAAGTTAGAATAAATACGTGGCTTGAGCAGTGATGCAAGAGGGAGGGATTCAAATTCCTGGGACATTGGAACCAGTTCTGGGGGAAGTGGGACCTGTACAAAAGGGATGGTCTGCACTTGGGCAGGACTGGAACTGATGTCCTAGGGGTAACATTTGCGAATGCAGTTCGGGAGTGTTTAAGCTAATATGGCAGGGGGATGGGAACCTATGCAGCAACATAGGGCGAAGTAATATGGAGTCAGAAACAGATGATAAAAAGGTAAAAAGCAATATTGGAAGGCTGAGTAAACAAAGGCAAGAAACAAAAAGGGCCACACTACATCATAATTCTAAAAGGACAAAGGGTGTTAAAAAAACAAGCCTGAAGGCTTTGTGTCTTAATGCAAGGAGTATCCGTAATAAGGTGGATGAATTAATTGTGCAAATAGATGTTAACAGATATGATGTGATTGGGATTACAGAGACGTGGCTCCAAGATGATCAGGGCTGGGAACTCAACATCCATGCGTCTTCAACATTCAGGAAGGATAGAATAAAAGGAAAAGGAGGTGGGGTAGCATTGCTGGTTAAAGAGGAGATTAATGCAATAGTTAGGAAGGACATTAGCTTGGATGATGTGGAATCTATATGGGTAGAGCTGTAGAACACCAAAGGGCAAAAAACGTGAGTAGGAGTTGTGTACAGACCTCCAAACAGTAGTAGTGATGTTGGGGAGGGCATCAAACAGGAAATTAGGGGTGCATGCAATAAAGGTGCAGCAGTTATCATGGGTGACTTTAATTTGCATATAGGTTGAGCAATACGGTGGAGGAGGATTTCCTGGAGTGCATCAGAGATGGTTTTCCAGACCAATATGTCGAGGAACCAACTAGGGGGGAGGCCATCTTAGACTGGGTGTTGTGTAATGAGAGAGGATTAATTAGCAATCTCGTTGTGCGAGGCCCCTTGGGGAAGAGTGACCATAATATGATGGAATTCTATATTAGGATGGAGACTGAAACAGTTAATTCAGAGACCATGGTCCAGAACTTAAAGAAGGGTAACTTTGAAGGTATGAGGCGTGAATTGACTCGGATAGATTGGCGAATGATACTTAAGGGGTTGACTGTGGATGGGGAATGGCAGACATTTAGAGACCGCATGGATGAATTACAACAATTGTACATCCCTGTCTGGCATAAAAATAAAAAAGGGAAGGTGGCTCAACCGTGGCTATCAAGGGAAATCAGGGATAGTATTAAAGCCAAGGAAGTGGCATACAAATTGGCCAGAAATAGCAGTGAACCTGGGGACTGGGAGAAATTGAGAACTCAGCAGAGGAGGACAAAGGGTTTGATTAGGGCAGGGAAAATAGAGTACGAGAGGAAGCTTGCAGGGAACATTAAGACGGACTGCAAAAGTTTCTACAGATATGTAAAGAGAAAAAGGTTAGTAAAGACAAACGTAGGTCCCCTGCAGTCAGAATCAGGGGAAGTCATAACGGGGAACAAAGAAATGGCAGACTAATTGAACAAGTACTTTGGTTCGGTATTCACTAAGGAGGACACAAACAACCTTCCGGATATAAAAGGGGTCAGAGGGTCTAGTAAGAAAGAGGAACTGAGAGAAATCCTTATTAGTCGGGAAATTACTTTGGGGAAATTGATGGGATTGAAGGCCGATAAATCCCCAGGGCCTGATGGACTGCATCCCAGAGTACTTAAGGAGGTGGCCTTGGAAATAGCGGATGCATTGACAGTCATTTTCCAACATTCCATAGATTCTGGATCAGTTCCTATCGAGTGGAGGGTAGCCAATGTAACCCCACTTTTTAAAAAGGAGGGAGAGAGAAAACAGGGAATTATAGACCGGTCAGCCTGACATTGGTAGTGGGTAAAATGATGGAATCAATTATTAAGGATGTCATAGCAGCGCATTTGGAAAGAGGTGACATGACAGGTCCAAGTCAGCATGGATTTGTGAAAGGGAAATCATGCTTGACAAATCTTCTGGAATTTTTTGAGGATGTTTCCAGTAGAGTGGACAAGGGAGAACCAGTTGATGTGGTGTATTTGGACTTTCAGAAGGCTTTCGACAAGGTCCCACACAAGAGATTAATGTGCAAAGTTAAAGCACATGGGATTGGGGGTAGTGTGCTGACATGGATTGAGAACTGGTTGGCAGACAGGAAGCAAAGAGTAGGAGTAAATGGGTACTTTTCAGAATGGCAGACAGTGACTAGTGGGGTACCGCAAGGTTCTGTGCTGGAGCCCCAGCTGTTTACATTGTACATTAATGATTTAGTAGACGAGGTGATTAAATGTAGTATCTCCAAATTTGTGGATGACACTAAGTTGGGTGGCAGTGTGAGCTGCGAGGAGGCTGCAGAGTGACTTGGATAGGTTTGGTGAGTGGGCAAATGCATGGCAGATGAAGTATAATGTGGATAAATGTGAGGTTATCCACTTTGGTGGTAAAAACAGAGAGACAGACTATTATCTGAATGGTGACAGATTAGGAAAAGGGGAGGTGCAAAGAGACCTGTGTGTCATGATACATCAGTCATTGAAGGTTGGCATGCAGGTACAGCAGACGGTTAAGAAAGCAAATGGCTTGTTGGCCTTCATAGCAAGGGGATTTGAGTACAGGGGCAGGGAGGTGTTACTACAGTTGTACAGGGCCTTGGTGAGGCCACACCTGGAGTATTGTGTACAGTTTTGGTCTCCTAACTTGAGGAAGGACATTCTTGCTATTGAGGGAGTGCAGCGAAGGTTCACCAGACTGATTCCCGGGATGGCGGGACTGACGTATCAAGAAAGACTGGATCAACTGGGCTTGTATTCACTGGAGTTCAGAAGAATGAGAGGGGATCTCATAGAAACGTTTAAAATTCTGATGAGTTAGACAGATTAGATGCAGGAAGAATGTTCCCAATGTTGGGGAAGTCCAGAACCAGGGGTCACAGTCTAAGGATAAGGGGTAAGCCATTTAGGACCGAGATGAGGAGAAACTTCTTCACCCAGAGAGTGGTGAACCTGTGGAATTCTCTACCACAGAAAGTTGTTCTGGCCAATTCACTAAATATATTCAAAAAGGAGTTAGATGTAGTCCTTACTACTAGGGGGATCAAGGGGTATGGCGAGAAAGCAGGAATGGGGTACTGAAGTTGCATGCTCAGCCATGAACTCATTGAATGGCGGTGCAGACTCGAAGGGCCGAATGGCCTACTCCTGCACCTATTTTCTATGTTTCTCTGTTGCTATGTCCTCCTATCAGAAAGGAGGATTACTAATATGCTAATGGGGATTCCATTTATGAACAGAATCACATGAGCAGATGAACAATCCCGAAATAATTAAATAATTTATACAACTGGAATAAAAATAAATGTCTCCATTTTCAAATTTAATTTAAAGTCCCTTCAAATAAAGCTTTTATTAAAAAATTATTTGAAACATTTTAATCCCGGCCAAAATTTACATAAACTAATTTTAAATGATTGTGCATGATTTTTAATGTTTAAATTTTTAATTTAAGATTTATATTATCTCTTACGCTGGTGAGAGCAGAAATGGCGGTAACGATGGCGGCGAGTAAACTTGGCCCTCAAATCTACCATCAAACTCATGGTCTACAGGGCTGTAGTAATACCCGCCCTCCTGTATGGATCTGAGGCATGGAGGATGTATAGAAGGCACCTCAAGTCGCTGGAGATATATCACCAACAATGTCTCCGCAAGATCCTGCAAATCTCCTGGGAGGACAGGCGCACCAACATCAGTGTCCTCGACCAGGCTAACATCCCCAGTATTGAAGTACTGACCACACTCGATCAGCTTTGCTGGGCAGGCTACATAGTTCGCATGCCAGATACGAGACTCCCTAAGCAAATGCTTTATGCGGAGCTCCTTCATGGTAAACGAGCCAAAGGAGGACAACGGAAATGTTATAAGGACACCCTCAAAAGCTCCCTGGTAAAGTGCGACATCACCACTGACACCTGCGAGACCCTGGCTGCAGACCCCCCGAGGTGGAGAAAGTCCATCCGGGAGGACGTTGAGCTCTTCGCGTCTCAACGCAAAGAGCATGAAGCGGCCAAGCGCAGGCAGTGGAAGGAGCGTGCGGCAAACCAGTCCCACCCACTCCTCCCCTCGACGAATGTCTGACCCACCTGTAACAGGGTCTGTGGCTCTCGTATCGGACTGTTCAGCCATCAAAGAACTCACTTTGGGAGTGGAAGCAAGTCCTCCTCGATTCCGAGGGACTGCCTATGATGATGAGAGCGGGACCTAGCCTGCTTTTATCAGGTGTAAGGGGTTTGCGTGCATTTTCTGGGCAGTAGTTGGGCAAATAGCCCAATTCTGTGCCAGCGAAAGTGAATTTTTAGATCGGTGCGGTAGATCTGTCAAGGCGAACCTTGACATATCGCAAGCTCTGGGTTTTCCCGCCTGCGCAGCGCATGCAGGTATCCGGAACCTGCAGGACCTGTCTGATGACTTACGACAGTGTGAGCTGTGTGTACGCTGTCATGGAAAAAGCAAAATCTGGGCCATTATTTTTCAATCTCAGGGGTGTGATACCTACTAGCTTAAATGCAGGAGAGTCGCGATCACCATTGCTTTAATGGGGGCACAGGGCTATAATAATGAACTTCCAACTCTTGTCGGCGAGGGTAATGGCGGAGTGCTGCAAATGTCCCAGGAAAATATGGAGTTGGAATAATTAATGGCGGAAGTCACTTACTCCAAGATTTCCCCTCTTTTGAGCTGGTCCAGGGTCCCTGCGCTGAAGATACGCCATTACAATGGTGCAAGTCCTCAGGAAAATCTGGGTCAATGTACCTTGGGATATGATCATTGGCCCCCAGAGCTATTAATTGTCTCCTTATCTTATATTGTCCATGTGGCTTTTGGCAAACTCCAAATAAGCATTTGAAATTGAATTCTCATTAATAAGACCCCAAATGGATGTCCATTTATACTTTGCACGCTCACTAAATATCAATTTGCCCAGGCCTGTGTATTGCCCTTTCAGTACAATATTTATCCACAGTTAATAATCAATGAACCAACATAACATCTGAAATAAAATGGGAGAGGATGTATACTTTCCATTGAACAGATTTCCCCTCCAGGCTAGCTTCCTTTTTAAGCAAGTACTGTGACAGTTCCACACACTCATAACAACATAAGAAGATAAGAAATAGGACCAGGAGTTGGCCGTAGGGCACCTTCAAGCCTGTTCCGCCATTCAATATGATCATGGCTGATCTTCTACCTCAACTCCAGTTTCCCGCCCTACCCCCATATTCCTTGATTCCTTTTTTTGCCCACAAATCTATCACTCTCAGTTTTGAATATACTCATCGACTGAGCATCCACTGCACTTTGGGGTCGGGAATTCCAGAGATTCACAACCCTCTACGTGAAGAAATTTCTCCTCATCTCACTCCTAAATGACCAACCCTTATCCTGAGACTATGCCCCATAGTCCTAGGCTCTGCAGCCAGGTGAAACAGCCTCTCAGCATCTACCTTGTCAAGCCCTCTAAGTATTTTATACATTTCAATAAAATCACCTTTTAAACTTCAGGGAATATAGGCCCATTCTACTCAATCTCTCCTCATAGGACAGCCCTCTCAGCCAAGCAATCAATCAAATTTGTTGCACCCCCTCTAAGACAAGTGTATCCTTCCTTAGGTAAGGAGACCAAAACTGTACACAGTTCTCCAGTTGTAGTCTCACCAAAGCTCTATATAATCGCAGAAAGACTTGTTTACTCTTATACTCCAACCCCCTTGCAATAAAAGCTAACATATCATTTGCCTTCCTAATTGCTTGCTGTACATGCATGTTAACTTTCTGTGATTCATGTACAAACACTCCCATATCCTTCTAAATACCACCATGTAATACTCCTATTAATATTGACAATATGCCCCACCAGTTCTACCATTGACAATGTTCCTGAAACGTTTCTGTATTACCTGTGATAAAAATATAAGCACTCAAGCATCCTCAACATTTACAACAACAATTAGAAGGATATGTTGATTGGGTAAGATGAATTAGGGTGGGAGGAGACTCGTATGGAGCATAAACACGGGCAGAGACCAGTCGGGCCGAACGGCCTGTTTCTGGGCTGTACGTTGTATGGTATTCTATCTTGCCTATGCACTGTATCAGGGAAATGATGAAGATCCAGTCAAATGGCAAGACCGTACCCAACCCACACTCCCAGCCACTTACCTTCTAGTCACTAGCAGCCTCGGGCTGTGCCTTATTAATCAGCTGACCATTGAAATCCACCTGTTTCAGATGGCTGTTGGCTGGCAAAATATGTCCCAGGAATTGAGAAAGACTGGGCCTCAAACTGATTACTTCAGGCAGGTTTGACTTTTGCCACCACTCACCTCCCAACTCCCCCCACCCCCGCCCGCGCCCCCGCTGGATGCCCGCCCAAAACGCCTAGTTAAATATCCTCCTTGTGTTACATAAGAAGATAAGAAATAGGAGCAGTGGGCCAGTCGGCCCCTCGAGCCTGCTCTGCCATTCAATAAGATCATGGCTGATCTGATCCTGGCCTCAACTCCATTTCCCCGCCTGCTCCTCATAATCCTTGACTCCCTTATCATTCAAAAATCTGTCTAACTCCATGTTAACTATATTCAAAGATCCAGCCTCCACAGCTCTCTGGAGTAGAGAATTCCAAAGAATCATGATCCTCTGAGAGAAGAAATTCCTCCTCATTCCTGTTTTAAATGTGCGACCCCTTATTCTGAAACTATGCCCCCTAGCTCTAGATTCTCCTAAGAGGGGACATATCCTCTCTGCATCTAGCCTGTCAAGCCCCCTCATTATCTTATATGTTTCAATAAGATCACCTCTCATTCTTCGAAACTCCAATGAGTATAGGCCCAACCTGTTCAACCTTTCTTAATATGGCAACCCCTTCATCTCAGGAATCAATCGAGTGAACCTTATCCGAATTGCCACCAATGCAAGTATATCCTTCCTTAAATAAGGAGATCAAAACTGTATGCAGTACTCCAGTGGTGGCCTCACCAATGCTCTGTACAGTTGGAACAGGACTTCCCTACTTTTATATTCCATCCCCCTTGCAATAAAGGCCAACATTCCATTTGCCTTCTTGATTACTTGCTCTACCTGCAAACTAACCTTTTGCTTTTCATGCACAAGAATCCCCAGATCCCTCTGTACTGCAGCATTTTGTAATCACTCCCTACTTAAATTTTAATTTGCTTTTTTATTTTTCCTACCAACGTGGATAACTTCACGTTTTCCCACGTTATAGTCCATCTGCCAAATTTTTGCCCACTTACTGAGTCTATTTATATCCCTTTGTAGATTATTTGCGTCCTCCTCACAACTTGCTTTCCCACCTATCTTTGTATCATCAGCAAATTTGGCTACATTATACTCGGTTCCTTCATCCAAGTCATTAATATAAATTGTAAATAGTTGAGGCCCCAGCACTGATCCCTGTGGCATCACACGAGTTGCAGTTTGCCAACCTGAATATGACCCATTTATCACAACTCTCTGTTTTCTGTTAGTTAGCCAATCCTCTATCCATGCTAATATATTACCCCCAACCCCATGAGCTCTTATCTTGTGCAGTAACCTTTTATGTGGTACGTTATTGTACGTCTTCTGGAAATCCAAATACACCACATTCACTGATTCTCCTTTATTCACTCTGCTCGTTACATCCTCAAAGAACTCCAACAAATTTGTCAAACATGATTTCCCTTTCATAAAACCATGCTGACTCTGCTTGACTGCATTATGATTTTCTAAATGTCTTGCTATTACTTCCTTAATGATGGACTCCAACATCTCTCTCCCAATGACAGATATTAGGCTAACTGGTCTATCATTTCCTGCTTTCTGTCTTAGTCCTTTCTTAAATAGGGGTGTTACATTTGTGGTTTTCCTGTCCGCTGGGACCTCTCCAGAATTCAGGAAATTTTGGTAGATTAAAATCAATGCATCTACTATCTCCGCAACCACATATTTTAAGACCCAACGATGCAGGCTATCAGGTCCAGGGGACTTGTCTACCTTCAGTCCCATTAGTTTGCCTAGTACTTTATCGCTAGTGATAGTGATTGTTTTAAGTCACCTCCCCCGTCCCCCGCCCCCCGCAATAGCTCCTTGATTATCAATTAATGGGATGTTTTTAGTGTCTTCTACCGTGAAGACCGATACTAAATATTTGTTCAAAGTCTCTGCCATTTCCCTGTTAATTCCCCAGTCTCATCCTCTAAGGGACCAACGTTTACTTTAGCTACTCGCTTCCTTTTTATATACCTCTGGAAGCTCTTACTGTCTGTTTTTATTTTCTTGCTAGTTTACTCTCATATGCTATCTTCTCTGTCTTTATCAGTTTTTTTAGTCGTCCTTGGCTGGTTTTTTTAAATTTCCCAATCGTCTGGCCTTCCACTGTTCTTCACAACATTGTATGCCTTTGTTTTCAATTAGTTAGCCAGGGATGGTTTATCCTTCTCTTAGCATCTTTTTTTCTCACTGGAATAAATCTTTGCTGAGAGTTATGAAATATCTCCTTAAATGTTTGCCACTGCTTTTCTACAGTTTTATCCTTTAATATATTTTCCCAGTCCCCTTTAACCAACTCTGCCTTCATACCTTTGTAATTGCCTTAATTTAATTTCAGGCCACTAGTTTGAGGCTTTCTCGCCCTGTTATTCATTAAATATTCTTTTTCACTTTACTTTCCATAGTTTTACTATTGTTACAATACTACTCGACCAATCTGCAAATGGTATATAATGACCAGTACAAAATAATGACTGTTAATACATGCTTCCCAGCAAGCAGGCATGATGCTTACATTCTAAAGCAGTGCAATATCGCCAAGCTGTTTGAAGGAGTAGGAAAGGTGAACATCTATCTCCTTGGCGATATGAGCTCTAAAAGGCTACTATGGTTACTGACAACTCTGCAGAAGCCCTTCAATCACTGGAGTACATATACAACAACAACTTTTATTCATATAGCGCCTTTAACATAGTGAAACATCTCAGGGTGCTTCACAGGAGTATTATGAGATTAAAAATTGACACCGAGCCGCATAAATAGAAATTAGCACAGGTGACCAAAAGCTTGGTCAAAGAGGTAGGTTTTAATAAGAATATAACATAAGAAATAGGAGCAGGAGTAGGCCATTTGGCTGCTTGAGCCTGCTCCGCCATTCAATAAGATCATGGCTGATCTGATCATGGACTCAGCTCCACTTTCCTGCCTGCTCCCCATAACCCTTTACTCCCTTATCGCTCAAAAATCTATCTATCTCCGCCTTAAATATATTTAATGACCCAGCCTCCACAGCTCTCTGGGGCAGAGAATTCCACAGATTTACAACCCTCAGAGAAGAAATTTCTCCTCGTCTCAGTTTTCAATGGGTGGCCCCTTATTCTAAGACTATGGGCGAGACTTTCAATGAGATCACCTCTCTCTCATGTGTTTATCTTGCTTCCACTTAAATACATCTACGTAAATGTATTTCAATGGAGAGTGGAACAATCATCTCGGAAACAATGGGGTCAAGTTTCGGCCTGACTTGCTCCTATTTTTTTGGAGCAACTAGTTTAGAATGGAGCATTTTAAAATTGCAATTCTCGACATTTAGTTTGCTCCAGTTCTAGTGAGTTCGAACAGTTTCATTTTAGAACAGATTTATTTTTCAAAAGGAGGCGTGTCCAGCCACTTACACCTGTTTTCCAAGTTTAGGCAGTAAAAACTTACTCCAAACTAACTTAGAATGGAGTAAGTGTAGATTTTTGTACGCTCAGAAAACCTTGCCTATACTTAGAAATCAGGCATAGGGAACGAGAGATTGGGGGGCGGGGGAGGGGGGGGGGAAGGGAAGTAATTAAATTTTACAGGCATTCAACAGACACACTTATACAAATAAAGAGCCATCCTGATTAAAAAAATTATAAATAAAGCAAATAAAAAATACTTTGAATTTTCTTACCTGTTTGAAGCAGCAGCAGCAGCCTTCGAGCTGCGGAGCTACAGGCCGTTCATCCAGGAGACAGGGGCGGCATCAGTCCGCGATGGCACTACAACAACGGTAGCAGCAGCCTTCGAGCTGCGAAGCTTCAGGCCATTCGGCCAGGGTACAGGGGCGGAGTCAGGCATCCCACAGAGATGGCAGCAAGCAGCCTTCGAGTTGCGCTGTGACTTCGGCCCTTCGGCCAGGAGAAAGGGGCGGGACACTGTTGGCGCCACACACAGAGGCAACGCAGCAGCCTCCACAGCTGTGGAGTTATTTTTATAGGCTGCAGGCCATTCGGCAAGGAGACAGAGGAGGCATACAAAGCACCGGGAGGGAGAGCCAGCCAGCCAGCAAGTTTTAAATTTAAATTTGTAATTCAAGTATGGATGCTGCATTATTAACACCGCGGATTATGCAATGGTTCGCCATCAATTCACTGCATAGGAGAGAATTGATTAGAGCTCACCGCACCAGGAATGTCATAGCCCATAGGCTGATGGGCAGGAGACCTTACCCACGTCTGCAATATCGAGCCAGGCGTTCGTTCCTAGACATGAGCAAGGCTGATTGTGTCAAAAGGCTGCGTATCTGCAGAGAAGTTGTCGTTGAGATCTGTGATATGCTGCAAGCAGATTTGCAGCCCAGAAGCAAAAAGCCGACTGCCTTGTCTGTTGAAGTGAAGGTAACAGCTGCACTTGCCTTCTATGCCTCAGGATCGATTCAGGCTACAACTGGAGATGTGTGCGCCATCTCTCAACGTGCAATACATGCCTGCGTTTACCAGGTCACGGCTGCACTGCATGCGAGGAGGAATGATTTCATCAAGTTCCCAATGACTGCACAAACAATGCATGACAGGGCTGTGGGCTTCTTCAGGATTGCTGACTTCCCAAAGGTACAGGGCTGCATTGACTGTACCCACATAGCTTGCGAGCACCCATGGAGGATTCCGAGCAGTACAGGAATAAAAAAGGTTTCCACTCCATCAATGTGCAGCTTGCGTGTGATGACAAGCAGTGCATCATGTCAGTCAATGCGAGGTACCCTGACAGCACCCATGATGCGTTCATCCGACGCGACAGCATTATATCTGACATGTTTGAGCAGCAGCCAGAAGGGCAGAGCTGGCTACTGAGAGATAAAGGGTACGGCCTGGCCACCTGGCTCATGACACCCCTATGCATAACACGGACGGAAGCTGACCATCAATACAACATGGCGCACATTGCGATGCACAGCATCATAGAGAGGACCACTGGCATCTTGAAACAGCGTTTCCGATGCCTGGACCATTACGGAGGCAATACTCTCCTCAGATTGTTGGTCACTTCACTGTTGTGTGCAGCATGCTGCATAACTTAGCCATCATGAGGCAGCAGGAGCTTGTCGTGGAACCAGAAGACCCACTTGAGGGGCCAGTGCCTGATGATAGTAATTTGGAACAGCAGGATGTGGATGATGATGATGATCAGGAAAACATGCAAGTGCCTGATGCCGGAGCACGAGGTCGGAGGAGGGCGGTCCATCGTGCTCCGATAACGATTGCTCAAGCCCTGCGCCAGCAGCTCATCCATGAACCATCAATTACTGATGCCTGAGGGTTCTGCGACAACTGTTGCGCATGGACATGTTTATTCTTTGGAGTTGTTCCGATGTTGTGTTGTGTTAATGGAACATGATTCAGTTTTAATTAAAAATATTTTATTGAAAAGTTAACGTTGATGTAATAAAATATTTGTTGTATCAAACTTTACTTTTTAATATGACTCTTTAGATCACTTAAAAACTTTAAGATCACTTATAAACTTGTAAATTTACAAAAGTTACAAAACAATTTGAATGTGAATAATCTTACACTCTTCAGATCACTTAACTTTCAAGATCACTTTTTAGGTGCAAAATTAAATAAGTTACGTGAGAGCATTTACACGATAAGATCACTTAAAATCCCTGAGATCACTTATAAGTTGTAAAGTTACAAAACTTACAAAACAATTTCAATTTGAAAAACGTTACAACAGTTACATCAAGAACAAGAACAAAAGTAGCAAAGAAAGGCTGCAACCATCTCTCATCCACATCTCAGTGAATGTTCACTTCTTCATGGGGGTGTCGTTTGATTGGCCGGGCTGTGTGCCCTTATTGCAGCAGCTATCTCCCTGAGGGCCTGTGCCGTCACTTGCATGCCCTCCTTGACGGTCTGTGCCGTCGATTGCACTCCCTCGGACATTCCCTCCCTAAGTTCCCATGTCATTACTGCTATTTCTCCCGTCAGGACCGTCACCTCTTCACCCACTGCACTGACGCTGCCCACAAGTGATCGGGTAAGCTCATTGGTCTCCATACCCAATGCCACAACCTGAGCCGCATCTGTTGCTCACTGCATCTCAGGAGAGCGTGTCTCCAATCTCCTTCTCCTCTGCCTGGGCACCACTACACTGGGAGCCGCAGGCGGGGACGGTGGGACACTCGGTGTTCCAAACGGCAACACTAGAGAGGGAGCCGCGGGCTGGGTCGGTGTGGCCCTGGGTCTTGCATCCGGCACCACTCGAGTGCGAGCCGTGGGCTGGGATGGTGGGTGAATGGGTGTAAACGCTTCATTATATCACCAGCACCACTGGGACCCGCAACGTCGGAATCAAAACCATGGAAGGTGGAACCAGAACCTATGCGAGTGGGAGGTGCAGGCTGGGATGGTGGGGCACTGGCTGTAATCTGCTGGATTACACCGGCAGCACCACTGGGACCCGCAACATCAGAATCAAAACCATGGAAGGTGGAACCAGAACCTATGCGAGTGGGAGGCGCAGGCTTGTACAGTGGTGCACTGGCTGTGAACTGCTGGATTACACCGGCAGCACCACTGGGACCCGCAACATCAGAATCAAAACCATGGAAGGTGGAACCAGAACCTATGCAAGGGGTTGAAACTCTGATGCCTGTTAATGTGGGCTCATAAACATTAATTTGGAAGGTCTCCCCTGAAGACATTTCAGTCATCGCCGCCTGCAGCCAGTCTGGATCGTCCGCAACTGGTTCTTCTGGTTCTTGTTCTGGATCTTCAGGGTTGGCATCATCATCATCTTCTGCAAAATATATTAGAACAGTCAAATGTTTAGCAGCCGAGGAGGGGGCAGGATGGGTGGCATGAGTACTCTCACACATAGCAGGCCAGGCAGCAGGTTGATTTGAAGGGCCACGATGCATTTTCAGGACTTACCCTCTTCCTCGCGTGCGGGCCCAGCTTGTGCTGTACTGATTGCTTTTCTCCATGTACGACTCATCATAGTAGCTACCCTCTGTTCCAAGGGGGTCAGTGGATGCAGATTGGGCGTGCCTCCTGCTGTTCGAGTTGTTTCCCTTTTGTTGTGGGCCAATTTCTTCTGCAAAAATTAAAATATAACTTTTTACAGAGTGCGTCTTTCTGCAGCGTGGGACATACAGATAGTCACATTTACAATTACATAATAAAATGAAAATATTACTTACACTAACAACTTGACCAAGGTCATGCCATTTCTTTTTACACTGGCTTCCAGATCTCCTGGTATGCACCACTGCGCAGTAATCTTCTGCAACTTGGTTCCAGCGTTTCTTCATTTCTTTCGGTGGCACTTTTATGCGACCTCTGTTGCTGGTATCGAGCTCCTGCCATCTCTGCTCAATGACATTGACTAATGTCTCCACTTCCTCATGCGAGAAATTCTTTGTTCTTGGTGGACGTTTTTCCATTGCTGTATTGAATTGACACTCTGATTTTTCAAAACACACAGTCCTTATTTTGCATGCACCTATGCAGCACCTGTTCTGGAAGTTTAGCAGTGAAAAGCAGCACTCACTGATTTCAGCAGATGATTTCTTCAACAGTGCTGCTAAAAGCACTCCTTCAGGCACAAAAAAACCACCAAGATTTACTCCCAAGCCTCCACAAAACAAATCAGCACTTTTCCTCAAGTACCTTTAAAAATGGCTAAGTGCCAATGTTTGTATCGCACTGCGCGTGCGCGCACGCTCCAATGCGCATACGCAGGGCTGCCGGCACAACATCGTCTGCTGTAAGAAGGTCCTGCCCCCCTGCACTCTCAAAATTGGCGCGACGCTTTGGCCCCGTCCCCCGCTGATCTCTGCGCGCCGCGCCGAGCTGCAAGGAAGCTGCTGGGCGGCCGAGAATTCCTCCGTGAGTTTTTGACGCGCTTTTGAGCGCGGAAAACGGGCGTGGGTGTCAGGGTTGCGCCGTTCTAGGTGCACCCAGGAAACTTGAGGCCAATGTTCCTCTTTAAGTTAGGTCATCCAACCCGTTTACTCTCTCTCTGAAGGGCATATCTATTGATTCTTTACTTGCCTCCTCCATTTTTTCTATTTTTCAACCTTACTAAAATACCACATTATTTTTTTCCAATTCTGATGAAGAGTTATATGGCCAAAATATCACCACACATCAAATTCAAGAGAAATGCAGTGAGCAGCACCGGCCTCTGTACATGGTCTTCTTTGACCTCACAAAGGCCTTCGATAATGTCAACCGGGTGGGACTATAGAGTGCCCTCCTCAAATACGGCTGCCCTCAAAAGTCCGTCACAATCCTCCCCAGCTTCACGATGACCAATGAATCCACCACAGACCCAATACACGGCGGACCGAGGTCAAGCAAGGCTGTGTCATCGCACCAGCGATCTTCTCGATCTTCCTTGCTGCAATGCTCCATCTCACCCTCAGCAAGCTCCCCAATGTAGTGGAGCTAATCTACAGAACGGGAAACTGTTCAACCTCTGTCGCCTCCAGTCCAGATCTAAGGTCGTTGCATCCTCTGTCATTGAATTACAGTACACAGACAACACTTGCATTTGAACACACTCAGAGGTCGAACTCCAAACCATCGTCAACACCTTCACTGAAGCGTACGAGAGTATGGGCCTTACACTAAACATCCATAAGACAAAGGTCCTCTACCAACCTGCCCTTGCCTGACAGCACTCTCCTCCCGATTATTAACTACCACAGAAAGTTGTTGAGGCCAATTCACTAAATATATTCAAAAAGGAGTTAGATGTAGTCCTTACTACTAGGGGGATCAAGGGGTATTGCGAGAAAGCAGGGATGGGGTACTGAAGTTGCATGTTCAGCCATGAACTCATTGAATGACGGTGCAGGCTCGAAGGGCTGAATGGCCTACTCCTGCACCTATTTTCTATGTTTCTGTGTTTCTATTAAGATCCATGGCGAGGCCTTGGACAACGTGGACCATTTTCCATACCTCGGAAGCCTACTGTCAACAAGGGCAGACGTCGATGTCGAAGTCCAACACCACCTTCAGTGTGCCAGTGCAGCCTTCGGTCGCCTGAGGAAGAGAGTGTTTGAAGACCAGGACCTCAAACCCAGTACCAAGCTCATGGTCTACAGAGCAGTAGTGATATCCACCTCCAATATGCTTCAGAGACATGGGGCCCAAACTTGGTCAAAGCTAAGGCCTGCCCAAATGTTGCCGAGGATTGAGTCTGGCCCAGGGAGGGGGAACACATAAAAATAAAAATTTACACAAAAAATACCCACTGGAAAGCCTTCAGGGGACCCCCATCCACCTGAATCGCTGTAAAATAAAAATAAAAGAACTAACCTTTTTTTGCAGGTCTTCCTACTGACCGTCACGGTTAAACCTGCCTCCACGTAGCGGTCCTTCCCCCTGCTGCGGACTCCTGCCCGGAGGAATCTGCCAGCTCGGCGGGCGCGAGGACACTTACGCGCCTTGCGCGCTAGCGGATGTCAATGGACGGTTCCCAGTGGTCCTCCCCTCCTGCCGGTGGGGGGGCCTAGAGGAAACTGGCACCGAGGGGAGACCGGCCAAAAAACTCGCCGACAGTCGGCATCAGCAGGCAGCAGTGGGCAGTGAGTGCACCAAGTTCAAGGCAATGAACTATGTACAACAGGCAACTCAAAGCAGTGGAGAAGTACCACCAACGCTGCCTCCACAAGATCCTGCAAATCCATTGGCAGGATAGGCACACCAACGCCAGTGTTCTCGCTCAGGCCAACATCCCCAGCATCGAAGCATTGACCACACTCCATCAGCTCCGATGAACGAGCCGTGTCATTCATATGCCCGATACTAGACTCCCAAAACAAGTGTTCTACTCAGAGCTCCAACACCGCAAGCAAGCCCCAAGTGGGCAGAGGAAACGCTTCAAAGACATCCTCAAAACCTCCTTGAAAAAATGCAACATCCCCACCGACACCAGGGAATCCCTGGCCCAAGATCGCTCAAAATGGGGGAGAAGCATCCGGGAAGGCGCCGAACACCTCGAGTCTCTTCGGCTGGAGCAAGCTGAAGCCAAGCGCAAACAGCGGAAGGAACACACGACAACCCAAGCACCCCAACCATCCGTCCCTCCAACCACCATCTGCCCAGCCTGTGACAGAGACTGTAGGTCCCGCATTGAACGCATCAGTCACCTGAGAACTCACATTAGTGTGGAAGCAAGCCATCCACGACTCCCTAAGAAAGAGAAGAAGATAGATGTGGACTGACCTGCTACTCACTTCGTGTTTTCTGTTTTTATTTCAGATTTCCAGCATTTGCAGTTTTTCCATTTTCAGTTACTTTCCTTTTAGTACATCTGTGCAGGACTCCCGTCGGGGCTGAAGGCACATCTGGAAGAGTCTCTGGGCCAATGAATCCCACGAGGCAAGTTTCTTGGAGATGCTGGATCATCTCAAAAGTGTTCATTTCCTTTAGTGCTTTTGTATAGGGAATAGGAGGCTGGTGATGTAGACACACTGTGCCATATTTCTGCTACAGCGCTATGGTTAGAATAATTGGGTAACAGCCAACAAGATTTTACTTGCTCTGCTTCCTGTTCATCCCCTGTTTTAAAGCAATTCTTCATTTAACAGAGCCGTTAAGTGTGCTGTCCCTCCCATGTGTCTCTGAGAATCAACATCATAGTCAGTCCCTCGGAATTGAGGAAGACTTGCTTCCACTCTCTAAGTGAGTTCTTTGATGGCTGAACAGTCCGATACGAGAGCCACAGACCCTGTCACAGGTGGGACAGACATTCGTCGAGGGAAGGGATGGGTAGGGCTGGTTTGCCGCGCACTCCTTCCACTGCCTGCACTTGGCCTCTTCACGCTCTTTGCGTCGAGACTCGAAGAGCTCAACGCCCTCCTGGATGCACTTTCTCCACCTCGGGCGGTCTTCGGCCAGGGTCTCCCAGATGTCAGTGGTGATGTCGCACTTTACCAGGGAGGCTTTGAGGGTGTCCTTATAACATTTCCGCTGTCCTCCTTTGGCTCGTTTACCACAAAGGAGCTCCGCATAAAGGGAGTCTCATGTCTGGCATGCAAACTATGTGGCCTGCCCGACGAAGCTGTTCGAGTGTGGTCAGTGCTTCAATACTGGGGATGTTAGCCTGGTCAATGACACTGATGTTGGTACGCCTGTCCTCCCAGGGGATTTGCAGGATCTTGCAGAGACATTGTTGGTGATATATCTCCAGCGACTTGAGGTGCCTTCTATACATCGTCCATGCCTCAGATCCATACAGGAGGGCGGGTATTACTACAACCCTATAGACCATGAGCTTGGTGGTAGATTTGAGGGCCTGTTCTTCAAACACTCTTTTCCTCAGACAGCCGAAAGCTGCACTGGCACACTGGAGGCGATGTTGAATCTCCGCATCAATGTCTGCCTTTGTTGATAAGAGGCTCCCGAGATATGCGAAATGGTCCACGTTGTCGAGGGCCGCGCCGTGAATCTTGATGATTGAAGGGCAGTGCTGTGCGGTGATGACAGGTGTAAGGCCCATGCTTTCATATGCCTCAGTGAATACATTGGCTAAATCCTGGAGTTCAGCCTCTGAGAAAGAGGGGATTGGGCTCCTCAAAATAATATAGATAATAACTGTTCATATGTGCTATCAATCCTCTTTCCATTTGCCATTAGTTTCAGCAGTGCAAATGAAAGCGATATTTTATTGACATTTACATATTGACTCCATCCCATTGCTCAATGTTTAACCAACAAAAATCAGCTTCATCATAGGCGGTCCCTCGAAATCGAGGAAGACTTGCTTCCATTCTAAAAGTGAGTTCTTACGACACTGAACAGTCCAATATATGAATTACAGTCTCTGTCACAGGTGGGACAGACAGTGGTTGATCGAAAGGTTGGGTGGGGGAGTCTGATTTGCCGCACGCTCCTTCCGCTGCCTGCGCTTGTTTTCTTCATGCTCTCGGCGATGAGACTCGAGGTGCTCAGCGCCCTCCCGGACGCTCTTCCTCCACTTAGGGCGGTCTTTGGCCAGGAACTCCCAGGTGTCGGTGGGGATGTTGCATTTTATCAAGGAGGCTTTGAGGGTGTCCTTGAAACGTTTCCTCTGCCCACCTGAGACTCGCTTGCCGTGTAGGAGTTCTGAGTAGAGCGCTTGCTTTGGGAATCTTGGTGTCAGGCATGCGAACAATGTGGGCCGCCCAACGGAGCTGGTCGAGTGTGGTCAGTGCTTCGATGCTGGGAGTGTTGGCCTGATCGAGGACACTAACGGTGCAAATCCCAATGTAAATAATATGTCAATAATTCAACAAATACAGGCAAATTCAGAAATCTGACGACAGATTTCATATTTCAGGATTTCTGACTATACCTCCATGGGGTGGGTGGGGAAAGGTGTTAAAAATGCTACTATTCAACTAAATGTAGCTCATTAGAGGTTAAGTTCACAGAATATCAGAGCCGTTGGTGCAGACTAAGTTTTGAACCGAGTGTCAGAATCAGTGAGGCAAATTATATGTTAGCTTTTGTTACAAAGGGATTAGAGTATAAGTGTAAAGAAGTCTTACTACAATTATATAGGGCATTGGTGAAGCCACACCTGGAGTACTATATACAATTCTGGTTACCTTACCTAAGGAAAGATATACTTACCTTAGAGGGGGCAGCGCAGGTTCACTCGACTAGTTCCTGGGATGAGGAGATTGCCCTATGAAGAGAGAATGAGTAGACTAGCCTATAATCCTTAGGGGCTGTAATTTCCCCCGCCCCAAACAGGCGTACGTAAACTGTTTTGAGTGTTTTCACCGCCGCGGTGGTTGAGGTCACCTCTTGAGTGAAATTCCGCTCTTTGTTTTTTTTTCACTCGGGTCCGGAAGTCGCTCTTAATTGTGGGGGGGGGCGGTGCCGTGGCGGGATATGTGGCAGTGATAAAACTTGGGGGGTGGAAGAGGGGGGGTGGGTGCGGAATGACTGCCATCATGGCGCCGTGTCACCAAGGCTGTCCCGTTCACTTATAGGGGAGAACCTCCGTGATCTTTAAACTTCTGTCTACTGGGCCATCAGGGAGGGTTTCGACCGGAGCAGTAGCCTGGCAGCCAAAAGGAGGTGCTTGTTGGCGGCCAGGCCGAACCCAGGGGAATAATTGTCAGGCTGACATGGCAGTCGGCCGACAAAAACAACATGGTGGCAGCAGCAGTAGGCCCTCCTGTTTAATGGGAGCCGCAATGCCATTGCAGAAGGCCTCCAAAAAGCATGTTTGGCACCGCCGGGCGGGCTCTAGATTTTCACGGTGGAATTTTGCTGGCGGGGGAGGGGGGGGATAGATCATCGTTGGGGACTGTGATGGCGCACTTAGCTTGGATCAGCAACAGCGGAGTGGTGGAGGAGGGGAGAGCAGAACACCGCCGGGATAATATGGGAGCGGAATTTTGATCATGGTGGCCATTACACTGCACAGGGTGGCGCCACTTTCCAATATTAAGAGGCCTTAAAGAAAGGGGCAATTTTGGCCCCTTCGAATTTAGAAGAATGAGAGGTGATCTAATTGAAACATATAAGATTAAGAGGCTCAACAGGGTTAATGCTGGGAAAATGTTTCCCCTGGCTGGGTGTGATATCTTCTGTATGACCTCACAAACACACAGGCTTTAAGATGGCTGATAACTTCAGGAACTTGTCAGGTGACCTGTTTCCTATTTATTCAGGTAAACAGCAATGGCTGCATTACCACAGTAGTCCACTAGGTGCAGCTATATTACACTTCGCCCTCCTTAATGAAGAAGTAATTATAACAACAATCATCATGCATAACTTGTATTGTTAATCATAATATAGGATATGGACTTATTTTGCCATATTTACAAATCAAGATTAACCACTTGTTTTCTGTTTCATGAACAGAACCTTCCAAAAATGGTGTCGAACTTTGACTCATTCTAGGCTGATCCTGAGGACAGAATTCCTCGAAGGGATGCCCTTGATTTACATTTGAAGTCTCTACAACTTCAGACTGTTTTTCTGCCTGACTTGGACTCAGACTTAAATTCTGACTTTCTCTTGGATTTGTTTCCAATACATTTGATGTAGGATATGCTACTGATACTCTACTTGTAGCAAAACTATCTGATGAGTCAGAAATAATCGAATCATTCCAACCTTCAACTCCTTCCACATCTGTAGGTAAAATATGATCAATGTGAACAAACCTAACCTGTCCATGATCAAACATCTTGACCAAATATGTGTGAGGACCACATATATTCTCCATTCTACCTGGTAACCACTTTAAGCATTTATGGTGATGTTTCTTCACTCTCACCTTCGGATTTAATTTCACACTTCTCTCTTCTACTATACCTCTATTATGATTCTCTTTCTGACTCAATTGTTTCTCTTCTACGGACTGTGCCAAGTTTGGTTTTAACAACGAGAATCTGGTTCGTGGCTGTCGTTTGAGAAACAACTCTGCTAGTGTTCTACCAGTAGTTGTATGAGGAGTATTATGATACATAATTAGAAAGTTAGTCAATTTGGGGTCCAATGACAACTGTCATTTCTTTGGATTGGATCCAACATCTGTTTGCACAGGGCATGTTTTACAATTTGTACTGTGCGCTCTGCTGCACCATTTGAAGCAGGGTAGTACATAGAAACATAGCAACATAGAAAATAGATGCAGGTGTAGGCCGTTCGAGCCTGCACCACCATTCAATATGATCATGGCTGATCATACAATTCAGTACCCCATTCCTGATTTTTCTCCATACCCCTTGATCCCTTTAGCCGTAAGGCTCACATCGAACTCCCTTTTGAATATATCTAACGAACTAGCCCCAACTGGCAGAGAATTCCACAAGTTCACAATTCTCTGAGTGAAGAAGTTTCTCCTCTTCACTCTTACCCCTTATCCTTAGACTGTGTCCCCTGATTCTGGACTTCCCCAACATCGGGAACATTCTTCCTGCATCTAACCTGTCCAATCCCATCAGAATTTTATATGTTTCTATGAGATCCCTTCTTATTCTTCTAAATTCCAGTGATTATAAGCCTAGTCGATCCAGTCTTTCTTCATATGTCCGTCCTGCCATCCCGGGAATCAGTCTGGTGAACCTTCGCTGCACTCCCTCAATAGCAAAAATGTCCTTCCTCAGATTAGGAGACCAAAACTGTACACAATATTCAAGGTGTGGCCTCACCAAGGCACTGTACAACTGCAGTAAGACCTCCCTGCTCCGAATTCAAATCCTCTCGCTATGAAGGCCAATATGCCATTTGCCTTCTTCACCGCCTGCTGTACCTGCATGCCAACTTTCAATGACTGATGTACAATGACACCCAAGTCTCGTTGCACCTCCCCTTTTCCTAATCTGCCTTTCTATTTTTGCCACCAAAGTAGATAACCTCACAGTTATCTACATTATACTGCATCTGTCATGCATTTGCCCACTCACTCAATTCACCCTGCAGTCTCTTAGCATCCTCCTCACAGCTCACACTGCCATCCAGCTTAGTGTCATCTGCAAACTTGGAGATATTACATTCAATTCCTTCGTCTAAATCTTTAACGTATATTGTAAATAGCTGGGATCCCAGCACTGAACCTTGCGGTACCCCACTCGTCACGGCTTGCCAATCTGAAAAGGACCCGTTTATTCCTACTCTTTGTTTTCTGTCTGCCAACCAGTTCTCTATCCACGTCAATACATTACCCTCAATACCATACGCTTTAATTTTGCACACTAATCTCTTGTGTGGGAACTTGTCAAAAACCTTTTGAAAGTCCAAAATACACCACATCCACTGGTTCTCCCTTGTCCACTCTGCTATTTACAATTCTCAAAAAGTTCTAGAAGATTTGTCAAGCATGATTTCCCTTTCATAAATCCATGCTGACTTGGACCGATTCTGTCACTGCTTTCCAAATGCGCTGATATTACATCTTTAATAATTGATTCCAACATTTTCCCCACTACCGATGTCAGGCTAACGGTGAAACCTTGGTATGTTCCACACCATTTTGCTTATGAACTGTGCAAATTCTTCTGAACATAATTGTGGTCCATTATCAGACAGATTTCTTCTGGGAGAGCATATGAAAAAAATAAGCTTCGCAAAATGTCTAATGGTGTTATTTTCCGCATTGGAAACACCTCTATCCACTTCGAATGGCTATAAATCACAATGAACAATTGCTGTTCCAATTCAGCAAAATCGATATGTAACCTTTGCCACACACTGAGAGGCCATTTCCATGGCTGTAATGGCACTGATGGTGGTTTCTTGCTTACCGATTGACATGTAGTACACTGACTAATAATGTACTCTATATCTTTATCTAGACCTGGCCACCAAAAGTAACTGCGTGCAAAACTTCAAGCACATTCCCAGGTGCTGGTCATGAAGATCTCCTAATAATTTGGACCTGAATTTATTTGCTATAACCACTCTTGCAACCCACATGATACAATCTTTATCGACTGATAATTCATTCCTACAAAGGAAGAATGAATGAATATCTTTCTCTGATATTTGGTTTGGCCAGCCATTTGCGATGTAATCATACATCTTTGACGCAAATGGCTCACGTTTGGTTGCTCTACCAATCTCTTCAGCTGTAACTGGCAATTCATCAATGTCTGAAAAATCAGACACTTCTTCCCTAACGGGTGTAACTTGTGATGGAGAAAGCAATCTAGACATAGCATCAACATTATGTGATCAGCTGATCATCTGTATACAATATTATATGTATATGCTGACAAAATCAAAGCCCATCTCTGCAATCGGGCTGCAGCTAATGTTGGAACTGGGGACTGTGGATGGAGGATTGCTGTCAGGGGCTTATGGTCCATAACGATGGTAAACTTATGACCATGCAATGATTTGTGGAACTTCTTGACCCCAAAAATTAATGCCAAAGCTTCTCTTTCAATTTGCGCATAATTACGCTCACTGGCACTGAGAATGCGTGAAGCAAAAGCAATTGGTCTCTTCTGCCCATTATGTAATACATGAGAGATCACTGTCCCAACTCCATACAGAGAGGCATCACATGCTAGCTTGATCTCCTTAGATACGTCATAGCGAACTAACATGGTGCTCTCTACCAATTGGCATTCACATTCCTTGACTGCTGTGTTGCATTCTTCTGACCACTTCCAAAGGACCTGTTTTTTTAACAGTTCACTCAGTCGATGTAACACTGTAGCCAAATTTGGTAGGAACTTCCCATAATAGTTCAAAAGACCCCAAAATGATCGAAGTTCAGTGACATTCTTGGGAGTGGGTGCATTTCTGATTGCATCCAGCTTTCCCTTGGTTGGATGTAAACCATCTTTTTCTACTCTGTGCCCTAAATACTCCATTGAGTTTTGAAATAACTCACACTTGCAAGCAATCACTCGAACTCTGTGCTTCTCTAGCCGTTTGAGGACTTCATTCAATATGTTATGAATTTGCCTGTTTGTTGCTGAAATTAGTATGTCATCTAAATAACATACATACTACCTCTTCAATGCCTTGCAAAATCTGGTTCATCACCCCTTAAAATATGGCAGGGGCGGAGGACACTCCAAATGATAGCCCATTAAATTGATATAGGCCTAGATGAGTACTTATAGTCAAGCATGACTTGGACTCCTCATCTAGCTACAGTTGTAAGTAGGCATTTGTAAGATCCAAGTTTGAGAAGATCTGACCACCTGTCAGCGTTGTGAACAAATCTTCTACATTTGACAAGGTATTGGGGACATTACCGTCTAGAACCTGATTTACGGTTACTTTATAATCACCACACCTTACCATTGGACGTAGATACAACAATAATGGGTGTAGCCCAATTACATAGATCTATTTTAGAGTTCATGTTCTCAGTCTCTAGTCTTTTGAGTTCTTGCTCAACTTTCTCCTTGAGTGCGTATGGTACGGGATGTGGCTTGCTGCAAACTGTTCTAGTGTCCTTCTGTACGCTGACACTCGCCTTGAAGGCTTGGATCAGATTGCCTGTTTCGCAGAACACCTTCGGATTCTTCTTGATGACATCATCCTTTGATGCAAATCTCGTTTCAACACGAAAAATCTCACTCCAATCCAGCTTCAGTAATCCCAACCAATTTCTTCCCAGTAAGGCAGTTTTGTCTCCTGCCACGACGAAGAGAGGCAAGCGCTGAAATTGATTCTTGTATTTCACCGGTACAGTGATACGACCTCCCACAGGAATTTTCTCTCCTGAATAGCCTCGCAGCTCTATCTTGGATTTGTCCAATGGGAAATCATTCAAGTTAAAAAATTAAAGTTAGCCCAAGGAAAGTGCACCAGCGTAACTCAGTTAGCTATGATTATTTTTAGGTTAGGTTTTTTTTGCATCATAGGGGGCATAACCTGATGTCTGCGCCAGTTTTTGTCAATTATGTAAGTTTGCCCCCAAAAAAGTTCTCCTAGGTCAGCGTATGTGACCACTCCCGGAAAACCTTCTGGTGAGTGAAGAAAAGCCAGCGTGCATTGAAAAATCGGCACAGAAAGACGCCATTGTTTTTCAGCATAGTTTTGGATGGAGACACGAACATTTAAAAATCCGTAATAAAGATTACATCCTTTTACCTTATAATGCAGTAAACAGAAGTTTGATGTAATTCTGTAAGTCTTCTTTTTTTTCAACTGAAACACCACCACTGAACGTCTACAAATAGGGCTCGAGGGTCGGAGTGTCGGCCGGCAGAATCGGTCCCGCGCCTGGACACAGGGGCTCGGCTGCAAATCAAGCCCAGGTGGGCGGGGGGCTCTGGAAGACACACAGAAGGCATCAGAAGCTTGCACTACCGCATCAAAGGTAGCCCGGGGTGTTGGGGTGGGGGGGCTTCCCGATCACTGCGCTTGCTCAGACCTGGGTGTGGTCTATACAGACCTTGTGGGGAGAGAGAACAAAGAACCTTGTTCTGCGTGCCTCCCATTGAGCTTCTTCCAAAGGTAAAATTTAAGCATGTGTGCAATACTGACAATTCCATAACTTGTGCAAGCCTTTTGCATGATGGTGCTGCGGAGGTGATAATTGATTCAACGTCATCGCATGAGGAACCTCAGAGTCTGTAGTGTGATGGGCAGGAGGCCTGACCCACGTCGGATATATCGAGACAGGCATTTGTACCTGCACCTGAGTGATGCAGACTGTGTCAGAAATTGTAACTGAGATCTGTGAGTTGGTGAAAGCAGACCTGCAACCCAGAAGCATCAGGAGGACTGCTTGGTCAGTTGAAGTGAAGGTTACGACTGCACTTTTATTCTATGCAACTGGATGCAACAAATTCGGCAGGTGATTGCTGCACTATATGCCTAGAGGAATGACTACATAAAGGTCCTCATGACCGCCCAAGCAATGCATGACAGGGCTGTGGGCTTCTCCAGGATTGCTGGCTTCCCAATGGTACAGGGCTGCATTGATTGTACCCACATCGCCTTGCGAGTATCTTTGGAGGGTTCCAAGATGTACAGGAATAGAAAAGGCTTCACTCCATTAATGTGCAGCTCGTGTGTAACGACATGCATCACATCATGTCAGTTGATACAAGATTCCCTGAGAGCACCCATGATGCGTTCATCCTATGCAAGAGTGTTATAAATGCCATGTTTCAGCAGCAGCCAGAAGGGCAGAACTGGCTACTGGGAGATAAAGGGTACGGCCTCACCACCTGGCTCATGACACCACCTACGCATAACCCAGATGGAAGCTGGCCGGGAATACAACATGTCGCACATAATAGAGAGGACCACTGGCATCTTGAAACAGCGTTTCCGATGCCTACAGCATTCCGGAGGCTACTTGCAATACTCCCCTGAGATTGTCGGTCAGTTCACTGTTGTGTGTTGCATGCTGCACAACTTAGCCATCATGAGGCAGCAGCAGCTGGTAGTAAAAGACCCACCTGAGGTGAGAGTGGCTGATGATAATGATGAGGAAGATGCAGATGATGAGCAGGAGGAGGAGGACAAGGACAAGGAAGCCATGTAACTACATGAACCCGGAGCACGATGGCGGAGGAGGGGGGGGGGGCATCGTGCCCCTTTACGATTGCTCGAGCCTTGCACCAGCAGCTCATCTGTGAACACTTTGCTGCCTGAAGGCTCAGCGGAAACTATTCCACATGGACCATGTTTACCGTTTGGACCTGCTCCGTAATGTTGTGTTGTGCTAATGGAACAAATGATGGAAATGATTCTTGTTTGACTAAAAAAGTTGTGTTAATAATCGAACAAATAATGGAAACAATTCAATTATAATTTAAAATATATTTTATTCAAAAGTTTAACAAATATTTGTTTGTACTTAACTTAACTATAAATATATTCTTCTATCAAACTTTCAAGTTTTCACTTCAGATCACATAGAAACTTCGAAAATAGGTGCAGGAGTAGGCCATTCGGCCCTTCGAGCCTGCACCACCATTCAATGAGTTCATGGCTGAACATGCAACTTCATTACCCCATTCCTGCTTTCTCACCATACCCCTTGATCCTCCTAGTAGTAAGGACTACATCTAACTCCTTTTTGAATATATTTAGTGAATTGGCCTCAACAACTTTCTGTGGTAGAGAATTCCACAGGTTCACCACTCTCTGGATGAAGAAGTTTCTCCTCATCTTGGTCCTAAATGGCTTACCCCTTATCCTTAGACTGTGACCCCTGGTTCTGAACTTCCCCAACATTGGGAACATTCTTCCTGCATCTAACCTGTCCAAACCCGTCAGAATTTTAAACGTTTCTATGAGATCCCTTCTCATTCTTCTGAACTCCAGTGAATACACGCCCAGTTGATCCAGTCTTTCTTGATATGTCAGTCCCGCCATCCCGGGAATCAGTCTGGTGAACCTTCGCTGCACTCCCTCAATAGCAAGAATGTCCTTCCTCAAGTTAGGAGACCAAAACTGTACACAATACTCCAGGTGTGGCCTCACCAAGGCCCTGTACAACTGTAGTAACACCTCCCTGTCCCTGTACTCAAATCCCCTCGCTATGAAGGCCAACGTGCCATTTGCTTTCTTAACCGCCTGCTATACCTGCATACCAACCTTCAATGACTGATGTACCATGACACCCAGGTCTTGTTGCACCTCCCCTTTTCCTAATCTGTCACCATTCAATAATAGTCTGTCTCTCTGTTTTTACCACCAAAGTGGATAACCTCACATTTATCCACATTATACTTCATCTGCCATGCATTTGCCCACTCACCTAACCTATCCAAGTCACTCTGCAGCCTCATAGCATCCTCCTCACAGCTCACAATGCCACCCAACTTCGCGTCATCCGCAAATTTGGAGATACTACATTTAATCCTCTCATCTAAATCATTAATGTACAATGTAAACAGCTGGAGCCCCAGCACAGAACCTTGCTGTACCCCACTAGTCACTGCCTGCCATTCTGAAAAGTACCCATTTACTCCGACTCTTTGCTACTTGTCTGCCAACCAGTTCTCAACCCACATCAGCACACTACCCCCAATCCCATGTGCTTTAACTTTGCACATTAATTTCTTGTGTGGGACCTTGTCGAAAGCCTTCTGAAAGTCCAAATACACCACATCAACTGGTTGTCCCTTGTCCACTCTACTGGAAACATCCTCAAAAAATTCCAGAAGTTTTGTCAAGCATGATTTCCCTTTCACAAATCCATGCTGACTTGGACCTATCATGTCACCTCTTTCCAAATGCGCTGCTATGACATCCTTAATAATTGATTCCATCATTTTACCCACTACTGATGTCAGGCTGACCGGTCTATAATTCCCTGTTTTCTCTCTCCCTCCTTTTTTAAAAAGTGGGGTTACATTGGCTACCCTCCACTCCATAGGAACTGATCCAGAGTCTATGGAATGTTGGAAAATGACTGTCAATGCATCTGCTATTTCTATGGCCACCTCCTTAAGTACTCTGGGATGCAGTCCATCAGGACCTGGGAATTTATCGGCTTTCAATCCCATCAACTTCCTCAACACAATTTCCCGACTAATAAGGATTTCCCTCAGTTCCTCCTTCTAGCTAGACCCTCGGATCCCTTTTATATCCGGAAGGTTGTTTGTGTCCTCCTTAGTGAATACTGAACCAAAGTACTTGTTCAATTGGTTTGTCATTTCTTTGTTCCCCGTTATGACTTCCCCTGATTCTGACTGCAGGGGACCTACGTTTGTCCTTACTAACCTTTTTCTCTTTAGATATCTATAGAAGCTTTTGCAGTCCGTCTTAATGTTCCCTGCAAGCTTCCTCTCATACTCTATTTTCCCTGCCAGAATCAAACCCTTTGTCCTCCTTTGCTGAGTTGTAAATTGCTCCCAGTCCCCGGGTTTGTTGGTATTGCTGGCCAACATACAAATTCTAAGATCACTTAAAAACTTTAAGATCACTTACAAACTTTTAAACTTGTAAATTGACATAACTTACAAAAAAGTTTTAATTTGAGAAGAGTTACAACATAACAACAATAATAACAACAGCAGCAGCAAAGAAAGGCTGCACCCATCTCTCCTCTACCTTATTCTAAGACCGCCCGTAGCGCTTGGTCGCGGTGACTCCATCACCCCTGCCCACAGACGGTGGCGCAGCGTTTCTCAGATTGGTACCAAGCTTATTCTTTCGAACATCTCCGGTTCTGCGCACTTCTTGATTGGGGGGGTGGAGGGGAGGGCAGGGGATAGGCGGTAATGTGGAGGGCCTGGCTTGGGCCCCTTCAGAGGCTGGTCTGGGAATTGGAGTGGGAGTGGCATGTTCCCTTATTGCAGCAGCTAACTCCAACATTCCCTCCCTCATATTCACTGACAGTGTATCAGCTACCTGCAACATTCCCTCCCTCATGTTTCCGGACAGTGTTCCCATTTCTCGTGAGAGTGTTGTTACATCTCCCGACAGTCCCGATACCTCATCATCCACCCCACTGATGGTGTCCTGGAGTGATCGGGTAAGGTCAATGCTCTCCACACTCATTGCCACCAAGTGAACCACATCTGTTAGATCCTGCACCTCAGGAGAGTGCTGTCGAGCTCTCCTTCCCCTCCTCACACTGGGTGTGGCTTGCAGCATCCGAGTGGGACCCACAGCCTCAGACGGTGGGGCCCTGGGTGTGCCTCACTGCACCTCACTGCACCCCACTGGAACCCACAGCCTCGGACAGTGGGGCCCTGGGTGTGCCTCGCTGCACCCCACTAGGACCCACATACTCGGATAATGGGGCCCTAGGTGTGCCTCGCTGCACTCCACTGGAATCCCAGCCTTGGACGGCGTGAAACCATCGAATGTCTCACCAACACTCAAACCACGAGTCAGGGAAGGGGCTAGCACGTCAATGGGTGGCACCTACACCTCCTACAAAGTGAGAAAACAGTGGGGACTTTATCCATCCCCTCTCCCTTCCCCTCCTCCTCCCCGCCATGCTCTTGGTCTGGAATGTGGGATTGGAAGATGTTCCTCTCTTCAGGCTCGTCCTCTTCTGAATCTTCTTCTGCATCACCAGGGTTGGCCTCAAGGTCTGCAAAATATAACAAAACAGACAAATGGTTAGCAGCAGAGCAGCGGGCATGGTAGGTGTCATGAGTAGTCACACACAGCGCAGGCAGCAGGCTGATTTGAAGGACCACGATGAATGATAGCACATTGTATCAACCGAAGCGTAGCTGAGGGCGACATCCCCAGGGTGACCAAGGCTGGCAACTCAACATCCAGGGGTAGTCAACATTTAAGAAGGATAGACAGAAAGGAAAAGGAGGCAGGGTGGCATTGCTGGTTAAAGAGGAAATTAATGCATTAGTAAGAAAGGACATTAGCATGGATGATGTGGAATCGCTATGGGTGGAGCTACGGAATACCAAAGGGCAGAAAACGCGATTGGGAGTTGTGTTCAGACCACCAAACAGTAGTAGTAAAGTTGGGGATAGCATCAAACAAGAAATTAGGGATGCATGCAATAAAGGCACAGCAGTTATCATGGGTGACTTTAATCTACATATTGATTGGGCTATCTAAACTGGTAGCAATGCGGTGAAGGAAGATTTCCTGGAGTGTATTAGGGATGGTTTTCGAGACCAATATGTCGAGGAACCAACTAGGGAGCTGGCCATCCTGGACTGGGTGATGTGTAATGAGAAGGAACTAATTAGCAATCTTGTTGTGCGAGGCCCCTTGGGGAAGAGTGACCATAATATGGTAGAATTCTTTATTAAGATGGAGAGTGACACAGTTAATTCAGAAACTAGGGTCCTGAACTTAAGGAAAGGTAACTTCGACGGCATGAGGCGCGAATTGGATAGAATAGACTGGCAAATGATACTTAAAGGGATGACGGTGGATAGGCAATGGCAAACATTTATAGATCACATGGATGAACTTCAACAGTTGTACATCCCTGTCTGGAGTAAAAATAAAACAGGGAAGATGGCACAACCGTGGCTAACAAGGGAAATTAAGGATCATGTTAGATCCAAGGAAGAGGCATATAAATTGGCCAGAAAAAGCAGCAAAGCTGAGGACTGGGAGAAATTTAGAATTCAGCAGAGGAGGACAAAGGGTTTAATTAGGAGGAGGAAAATAGAGTATGAGAGGAAGCTTGCCGGGAACATAAAAACTGACTGCAAAAGCTTCGATAGATATGTGAAGAGAAAAAGATTAGTGAAGACAAATGTAGGTCCCTTGCAGTCGGATTCAGGTGAATTTATATTGGGGAACAAAGAAATGGCAGACCAATTGAACAAATACTTTGGTTCTGTCTTCACGAAGGAAGACACAAATGACCTTCCAGATGTAATGGGGGACAGTGGGTCTAGTGAGAAGGAGGAACTGAAGGATATCCTTATTAGGTGGGAAATTGTGTTGGGGAAATTGATGGGATTGAAGGCCGATAAATCCCCGGGGCCTGATTGTCTGCATCCCAGAGTATTAAGGAGGTGGCCCTAGAATTAGTGGATGCATTGTTGATCATTTTCCAACATCAACTCTGGATCAGTTCCTATGGACTGGAGGGTAGCAAATGTAACACCACTTTATAAAAAAGGAGGGAGAGAGAAAACTGGTAATTATAGACTGGTTAGTCTGACATCAGTAGTGGGGAAAATGTTGGAATCAATTATTAAGGATGAAATAGCAGCGCATTTGGAAAGCAGTGACAGGATCGGTCCAAGTCAGCATGGATTTGTGAAAGGGAAATCATGCTTGACAAATCTTCTGGAATTTGTTGAGGGTGTAACTAGTAGAGTGGACAAGGGAGAACCAGTGGATGTGGTGCATTTGGACTTTCAAATGGCCTTTGACAAGGTCCCACATAAGAGGTTGGTGTGCAAAATCAAAGCACATGGTATTGGGGGTAATGTACTGACGTGGATAGAGAATTGGTTGGCAGACAGGAAGCAGAGAGTCGGGATAGACAGGTCCTTTTTGGAATGGGAGGCAGTGACTAGTGGAGTGCCGCAGGGCTCAGTGCTGGGACCCCAGCTCTTTACATTATACATTAATGATTTGCATGAAGGAATTGAGTGTAATATCTCCAAGTTTGCAGATGACACTAAACTGGGTGGTGGTGTGAGCTGTGAGGAGGGTGCTAAGAGACTGCAGGGTGATTTGGACAGGTTAGGTGAGTGGGCAAATGCTTGGCAGATGCAGTATAATGTGAATAAATGTGAGGTTATCCACTTTGGTGGCAAAAACATGAAGGCAGAATATTATCTGAATGGTGGCAGATTAGGAAAAGGGGAGGTGCAACGAGACCTGGGTGCCATGGTTCATCAGTCATTGAAAGTTGGCATGCAGGTACAGCAGGCGGTGAAGAAGGCAAATGGCATGTTGGCCTTCATAGCTAGGGGATTTGAGTATAGGAGCAGGGAGGTCTTACTGCAATTGTACAGGACCTTAGTGAGGCCTCACCTGGAATATTGTGTTCAGTTTTGGTCTCCTAATCTGAGGAAGGACGTTCTTGCTATTGAAGCGAAGGTTCACCAGACTGATTCCAGGGACGGCTGGACTGACATATGAGGAGAGACTGGATCAACTGAGCCTTTATACATTGGAGTTTAGAAGGATGAGAGGGGATCTCATAGAAACGTATAAGATTCTGACTGGACGGGTCAGATTAGATGTGGGAAGAATGTTCCCGATGTTGGGGAAGTCCAGAACCAGGGGACACAGTCTTAGGATAAGGAGTCGGCCATTTAGGACTGAGATGCGGAGGAACTTTTTCACTCAGAAAGTTATTAACCTGTCGAATTCCCTGTCGCAGAGAGTTGTTGATGCCAGTTCATTGGATATATTGAAGAGGGAGTTAGATATGGCCCTTACAGTTAACAGGATCAAGGGGTATGGAGAGAAAGCGGGAAAGGGGTACTGAGGTGAATGATCAGCCATGATCATATTGAATGGTGGTGCAGGCTCGAAGGGCTGAATGGCCTACTCCTGCACCTATTTTCTATGCTTCTAGAGTGACATGCTTAATTCAGAAACTAGAGTTTTGAACTTAAGGAAAGGTAACTTCGATGATTTGAGGTGTGAATTGGCTAGAATAGACTGGCAAATAATACTCAAAGGGTTGACGGTGGATAAGCAATGGCACACATTTAAAGATCACAGGGATGAACTTCAGCAATTGTCCATACCTGTCTCGAGTAAAAATAAAATGGGGAAGGTGGCTCAACCGTGGTTAACAAGGGAAATTAAAGATAGTGTTAAATCCAAGAAAGATGCATACAATTGGACAGAAAAAGCAACAAACCTGAGGACTGGGAGAGGAGGACAAAGGGTTTAATTAAGAGGGGGAAAATAGAGTAGGAGAAAAAGTTTGCCGGGAACATAAAAACTGACTGCAAAAGCTTCAATAGATACGTGAAGAGAAAAAGATTAGTGAAGACAAACGTAGGTCCCTTGCAGTCGGATTCAGATGAATTTATAATGGGGAACAAAGAAACGGCAGACCAATTGAACAAATACTTTGGTTCTGTCTTCACGAAGGAAGACACAAATGACCTGCTGGAAGTACTATGGGACCGAGTGTCTAGTGAGAAGGAGGAACTGAAGGATATCCTTATTAGGCAGGAAATTGTGTTCGGGAAATTGATGGGATTGTAGGCCGATAAATCCCCGGGGCCTGATAGTCTGCATCCCAGAGTACTTAAGGAAGTGGCCTGAGAAATAGTGGATGCATTGGTGATCATTTTCCAACGGTCTATCAACTCTGGATCAGTTCCTATGGACTGGAGGGTAGCTAATGTAACACCACTTTCTAAAAAGGGAGGGAGAGAGAATGCGGGTAATTATAGATTTGTTAGCCTGACATCAGTAGGGGAAAATGTTGGAATCAATTATTAAGGATGAAATAGCAGCACATTTGGAAAGTAGTGACAGGGTTGGTTCAAGTCAGCATGCATTTATGAAAGGGAAATCATGCTTGACAAATCTTCTGGAATTTTTTGAGGATGTAACTAGTAGAGTGGACAAGGGTGCACCAGTGGATGTGGTGTATTTGGACTTTCAAAAGGCTTTTCACAAGGTCCCACACAAGAGATTGGTGTGCAAAATCAAAGCACATGGTATTGGAGGTGATTTTCTGACACGGATAGAGAACTGGTTGGCAGACAGGAAGCAGAGAGTCGGGATAAATGGATCCTTTTCAAAATTGCAGGCAGTGACTAGTGGAGTGCCGCAGGGCTCAGTGCTGGGACCCCAGCTCTTTACAATATACATCAATGATTTGGATGAAGGAATTGAGTGTAGTATTTCCAAGTTTTCAGATGACACTAAACTGGGTGGCGGTGTGAGTTGTGAGGGGGATGCTAGTCGGCTGCAGGGTGACTAGGACAGGTTAGGTGAGTGGGCAAATGCATGGCAAATGCAGTATAATGTGGATAAATGTGAGGTTATCCACTTTGGGAGCAAAAACGCAAAGACAGAATATTATCTGAATGGCGGCAGATTCGGAAAAGGGGAGGTGCAACGAGACCTGGGTGTCATGGTTCATCAGTCATTGAAAGTTGGCATAGAGATACAGCAGGCGGTGAAGATGGCAAATGGTATGTTGGCCTTCATAGCTAAGGGATTTGAGTATAGGAGCAGGGAGGTCTTACTGCAGTTGTACAGGGCCTTGGTGAGACCTCACCTGGAATATTGTGTTCAGTTTCGGTCTCCTAATCTGAGGAAGGACGTTCTTGCTATTGAGGGAGTGCAGCGAAGGTTCACCAGACTGATTGCCGGGATGGCAGGACTGTCATATGAGGAGAGACTGGATCAACTGGGCCTTTATACATTGGAGTTTAGAAGGATGAGAGGGAATCTCATAGAAACATATGAGATTCTGACGGGAAGGGACAGGTTAGATGCGGGTAGAATGTTCCCGATGTTGGGGAAGTCCAGAACCAGGGGACACAGTCTTAGGATAAGGGGTCGGCCATTTAGGACTGAGATGAGGAAAAACTTCTTCACTCAGAGAGTTGTTAGCCTGTGGAAGTCCCTGTCGCAGAGAGTTGTTGATGCCAGTTCATTGGATATATTCAAGAGGGAGTTAGATATGGCACTTACGGCTAAGGGGATCAAGGGGTATGGAGAGAAAGCTGGAAAGGGGTACTGAGGGAATGATCAGCCATGATCTTATTGAATGGTGGTGCAGGCTCAAAGGACCGAATGGCCTACTCCTGCACCTATTTTCTATGTTTCTATGTTTCTATGAACCAAAGCATGGCTAGCCCGCACAGTACATTTCAAAAAGCCATACTGTGGAATTTGCAGGCCTTACTCTCTCCCTCAAATGTGGGCCCAGCTTGTACAGTGGTGATTGTTTTTCTCCAGGTAGGACCCATCAAAGCAGCGACCCTCTCTTCCAAGGATGTCAGTGACTGCAGATTTGCTGGGCCTCCTCCTTTTCGAGTTCTTTCTCTGTTGTGCGTCACTTTCCTCTGCAAAGATGAAAATATAACTTTTTAGGGAGGATGTCTTTCTGCTGAGTGGGAAATATACAGCTGGCCACATTTCCAATTGTAATTCCATTGAATAAATGAAAATATTACTTACATTAACTACTTGACCAAGGTCCTGCCACTTCTTTTTGCACTGGTCTCCAGACCTCGGGGTGGTCACCATTGCACAGTAATCTTCTGCAAGTTGGTTCCAACGTTTCTTCATTTCTTTGGGTGGAATTATTAATGTGACCTCTGCTGGTGCCATCTGCCCTCAATCACAGTGCCTCCATTTCATCCTGTAAGAAATTCTTGGTCCTTGAGCCGCGTTGCATATTGTATTGCAGTTCCAATTTTTCCAATGAGAATTAAAATTCTCACACACAACTGGCTCTTTAAAAATGGCCGATTGCATACTGGGAGTTGTACTGCACACACGCGCCCATAGGAATCATGTCAAAAATGTCCTTTTTTTCCCGCGCATGCGCAGATGGGGCGGCATCGTTTTTTCGGCGCAGACATTTGACTCCATCCCCCACCCCCACCCCACCCCCCAAGGCTACAGGACAGGCTGCGCTGTGACAATTTAAAAAAATAGAGCAGGGAAACTTGGCACATTTATTTTTGGAGCAGTTGTGACCTAGAATAACGGGCGTAATTCTGGCAATATGTCAAAAAATGGCTTTGGGCAAAATTGAGCCCATTAACTCTGTTTCTCTCTCCACAGATGCTGCCTGACCTGCTCTGTATTTCCAGCATTTTTCTGTTCTTATTTCAGATTCCCACCATCTGCAGCATTTTGCTTTTGGAATAAGTTATTCTTTAGTCCAACTGGTCCTCTGTAAGATGAAGCAGGTTAAGAATAAATATCTGCCATTGTCTCACCAAGTGTTTTCACGGTCTGACTTACACGTGTGAAAGGCACAAATATCTGGTTCAGGTCACGGGGTGTACTACTGTTACATCACTGGTTACGCTACTGTGAAAGTAAATCTAGGGCAGTGTGAGTAGAATGCTCAGACCATTTATGGGAGTGGCTGACTTCACTGAACCTGAGAAGGTGTAAATATATCAGACATACGGGTGCAGTAGCCAAGGGGTTATGGTAGCTGACTAGTGACCCAGTGATTTCTAACCCCAGCATGGCAAGTTGTGAAGTTGAATTCAATAAATCTGGTCATTTGTGGGCTGGCACCATGACAAGAAAAATGTTGTAAAAACCCAACATGTCCTTCAGGGATTGGAATGTGCTCCCCCTGCCTGGTCTGACCTATATATATCCCATACTGTGTAATTGGCTCTTAATGTCCTCATGGCATCTAGGGATGGTCAATAAATACTGCTGTTGTTCTCACTCCTGCTCCAGTTGAAAGTTTTGCTGCATTGCAAACATAGCCGATCCTTCTCATTACAGAAACTACCCTCTGAGATCTCTGCATTCTTCCAATTCGAGCCTCTGGAGCAGCCCCAATTTTAATCACTTCGCCATTGGTGGCCACGCCCTCGGCTGGCTGGGCCCTACACTCTGGAATTCACTCCCTAAACCTCTCCACGTCTCTTCCTCGCTTTCCTCCTTTAAGATGCTTCTTAAAAAAAAACTTGGATTTATATAGCGCCTTTCACAACCACCGGATGTCTCAAAGCTTTTCCAGCCAATGAAGTACTTTGGGAGTATAGTCACTGTAGTAATGTAGGAAACATGGCAGCCAACTTGCGCACAGCAAGCTCTCACAAACAGCACTGTGATAATGACCAGATAATCTTTTATTATGTTGATTGAAGGGCACCAGGGATAACTCCGCTGCTCTTCTTCGAAACATTGCCACGGGATCTTTTACATCCACTTGAGAGAGCAGACGGGGCCTCAGTTCAATGTCTTATTTGAAAGACGGCACCTCCAACAGTGCAATGCTCCCTTAGCACTGGAGTGTCAGTCTAGATTTTTTTGTACTCAATCCCTGGAGTGGGACTTGAACCTACAACCTTCTGACTCAGAGGTGAGAGTTCTACCCACTGAGCCACAGCTTAGAACCTACCTCTTTTCTGCCCTAACATCTCCTTGTGTGGCTCGGTGCCAAATTTTGTTTTATGACGCTCCTGTGAAGCACCTTGGGGTGTTTTACTACGTTAAACACGCCATATAAATGCAAGTTATTGCTGCTATTGTATGGCTCTCCTGTGACGTGGACCATTTACAGTAGACACCTCAAATCGCTGGAGAAATACCACCAATGATGTTTCCGCAAGATCCTGCAAATCCCCTGGGTGGATAACTGCACCGTTCAAGTCCTCGACCAGGCCAACATCCCCAGCATCGAAGCACTGACCACACTCAACCAGCTCCGTTGGGCGGGCCACATAGTTTGCATGCCTGACACAAGACTCCCAAAGCAAGCGCTCTACTCAGAACTCCTACACGGCAAGCGAGCCCCAGGTCGGCAGAGGAAACGTTTCAAGGACACCCTCAAAGCCTCCTTTATAAAATACAACATCCCCACCGACACCTGGGAATCCCTGACCAAAGATGGCCCTAAGTGGAGGAAGAGCATCAGGGAGGGCGCTGAGCATCTCGAGTCTCGTCGTCGAGAGCATGCATAAAGCAAGCGCAGGCAGCAGAAGGTGCGTGCGGCAAACCAGTCCCACTCACCCTTTCCTTTAACTATTGTCTGTCCCACCTGTGACAGAGACTGTAATTCCCGTATTGGACTGTACAGCCACCTGAGAACTCACTTTTAGAGTGGAAGCAAGTCTTCCTCGATGATGATGTTGAAACTGCTAACTGCCAGTCGAATGGCTAGGATTTGGAAAGTGGAAGTATACGTTTCTATAAATAGAAATTAATTGAATGTGAGCTTTCAGTGAAGATAAAGACGTTTGCATTTCATTGACCATCTTAGTGCATCGTCAGCCTTACATTAGTGCATTGGGGCGTCCTAGGGACTTGATAAGGCACCATGTAAATGCAAGTTCTGTCTTTCTCTTGGGATGTCGTGCTTGCATGTTTTGCTATATGAGATGTGCACTCTGGTACTCAGCTTTGCACTTGCAGCATTGACCTGGAACTCAACTTGCAAGCGTGGCAAGTTTTTATTTGCACAGACCTTTTTTCCCATCCGCGGAAACGCATGCACGAGCCTCAGCTGCAGTCTGGGGCTCGGTCGCCTGTTCCTCTGCCTACCAGCCTCTTCGCATTCGCTTGGTGACAGACAAGGTTCCAGACTTCAGAGGCCGGGCTCGCTCCTCCAGCACAGCTGCCATGTTACTCCTTCCAATCCTTCCATTTAGATGCAAGCAGTGTGCGTTGCTAGCTCGTATATTGAGGCAATAACTCGCTCATAAACAATGTGCAGTCACGTTTATTTGGAACGATTGCAACTACAGTGCTCTCTGCATCCGTCCGAAATCTGGCATCTTTGAACTCGCTGTTACCTCCTCCAGTTTTGCTCCGATGTGCTAAGTTCCACCGATTTTACGACCTCGCAGAAAACAGTTGCCTGATTTTCGTTCAATTATGCGCTACTGCCGCCCCTGATTTGAATGCCTGGTTGTGTCTTACCATTTTGTATTTTCTACACAGTTGGGCGTGTGAAATTCAGCAATAGCAGAAAACAGCAAGTGAGAGAGGCCAAAGAACAGTTTTTTTTTTAGCACCATCATTTACATTATTGGCGTGTGCGGTGGGTGAGGGTGTCCGGGTTTAGTTCACTTTGCTCAATAACCCCCTGAACATCATTCCTGAAACTTGGCTGACTTTTCAAATCTTTGATATCATTTTTTTAGTTGACATTCTCGACCAAAGCTTGCAAACCCGCCGTCTGTTCCATTACATCTGGGCACCGCTGGAAGGATACATCTGGGAACCGCGTGAACTGACACATCTGGGCATCGCTGGAAGGACACATCTGGGAACCGCGCGCACTGACACATCTGGACACCGCTGGAAGGACACATCTGGGAACCGCGCGCACTGACACGTCTGGGCACCGCTGGAAGGACACATATGGGAACTGCGTGAACTGACACATCTGGGCACCGCTGGAAGGACACATCTGGGAACCGCGCGCACTGACACATCTGGGCACCGCTGGAAGGACACATCTGGGAACTGCGTGAACTGACACACCTGGGCACCGCTGGAAGGACATAGCTGGGGACCTCACTGGTACATCTGGGCATTGCGTGCAAGAACACATCTGGACACCGCTGGGAGGACATATCTGGGCAAAGCGTGCACTGACACATCTGGGCATCGCCGCCTGCACGGACTCACAACTGCCTCGCCTTGTGGCTACATTTAGAGCGGGGGGTGGGGGGGACGTGCATAAATTCACCCCCCCCCACTCTTCAACTACCCGCCCCCGCCCGTCCACCCCTCCCAATCCCTCCACACTTTACAGTTAGTCAGAGGACAGGGCTCCAGGTGAAGTTGCTGTCTTGATATTTTCACCTGCTGCCCTCCTTCCCTCACGTCAACCTCCCCCATTCCCACATTCCCCTCATCAACCCCCCCCCCCCCCCCACGTCGCCTCCTCCTCCTCCAAAGTTAATTCCAGGACAGGGTTGCAGGTGAAGTTGTTGACATGGACATTTATTCATCTGCTGCACTTCCCCTCAGGAGCTGCTCTCAACCCCTTAACCCACAGCCCCTCCAAAGTTAATCCCAGGACAGGATTTCAGGTAGGAGATGCAATTCACCCCTTCCTCCTATCAATCGCCCTCATCCCCCTCACCAGATCTCCCTCCCTCCCCCCCCCCCCCCCCCCCACCACTCCTCCAAAGCTCGTCCCAGGACAGGGCTGCAGGTGAAGTTGCTGAGGTGGACATTTATTCTGCTCCCCTCAGGACCTGCTGCTCAACCCCCTCCCTACCCGCATCAAATTTAGTCCCAGGACAGGGTTGCAGGTGAAGTTGCTCACATGGACATTTATTCACCCGCTGCCTTTCCCCCTAGGAGCTGCTGCTCAACCCCCTCTCGCCCCTATGTGATCCCCACCCACCCTGCACCCTACACAAACAGCCGATTGGTTGCGGGAGCGGCGCGCGCCTCCCCGGGAGCCTGGCGAGCTGAGGGTGAGCGGGGCAGCCGCGCGAACCCCGGTGCTTCCTCCAGCAAACACCTGGCGCACAGAGCGAGCGTGGGAGTGAGAGAGTCAGACTCTCACACTCACACACTGCACCTCACCGCCCGCCCGCCCGGCGCTTCGCTCCATTTATTGACTTATTTATCATTGTTTCATAAATCATCCTCCGGCTCTTTAATTTTTTTTCCCCCAATCCTCTTACGCGGATACTAAACCCATGTGAACATTACTAAACCACACACACACACACACACACACTGAGAGAGTGAGAGGAGCCGCCACAACCTCCCGGAACCTTTTCTTCTGTAGTTTCTTGGCGTTTGCAAGCAGTTGGGGGAAAGATGAACCAAACCGCGGGCGTTTCCAACAACGTCAAATGTTCCTCCAGCAAAGGGGTGAAGGTAAGGGAAGAGTTATTATTTTGGGTCGAAACAAAAAGCTTTAAAACGTTCTCTGCTGGTGTGTGTATATATATATATATATGTAAGTAAATATTGATGTGTGAAATGAGTATGTTTAAACAACACAGCCCACACGCACACACCGGGAGATTGTGGGAAATGTTTATTGTTGGTCTGCGGTTTTATTTATTTTATTTGCACGGTATTATCTCCCTTAAGTGCTTTTTTGGCATTTTCTGCAGCAGTGCCTCTTTTTATCATGTTGTGCCCACGATTAATGGTTCTCTTTTTTAGCAAACACAAACTATCCGCCTACACCACCATCCTGGTCTCTCACAAGACACCGAGGTGTTTCAGCAAAGGACGTTAAATCCTTAAGGATCCAGCTTTCTAGAAACACTGACCGTGGAGAAAAAATTGGGGCTTCTTGCCCTCTTCCCTCCCCTCTTTCTGAAAACACCAGGGGAATCACACCAGTGGAAAGAACTGCAACTTTCAGCGACTTCAACTCGTTGGCATGCAGTTTCATCGTTTGCAAACTGCAATGTGTTGGTCGCGGTTTGTGGGGTGCGAATCCAAAAAGTTGCAACAAATGCACTAAAATGTGATGCTCAGTTTGAAACATCCTCCTTTCAGCACCTTATGCTCGCGGTAACTTTTGCACTGTGGGAATTATTGCAGACCGGCGTCGCGAGTGGAATAACTAATTGGGCACTTTTGTTTATGTGTTTCCCCCCCCCAGTATCGATCTGGATAGGGTTAAAGTTGGGTTGCCACTCTCTTAACCGTTCACTACCGAATGTATGTCGTTGTGTATAAGGCATATCTGTGAGCAGATCTGTATTTCTGACTATGCATTTAAAAAAACATGTTGGTGCTGTTACAGTAATGGTATGTCAGCACCAGACGGCAGGATGTTATTGAACATTAAAGCAAAAGCAACCAGCTGACAAATGAGGCAAGCTGCAGAAACTCAGAACAAACTGATCTTTTCTACACCGCTGCTAAATCAAAGGGGGAAGGAGAATAGGGTGCCAAGGAAATATTAAGTAGCGGATTGTGGTTGATAAGTAATCCAAGTGCTGTACTCCTCCAGTCTTTAGATAACGTGTGGAAGAGTTAGTTTAGAACGCAGAAGCCATAGAGAATGGTAGATTATGTACAGAGCAGGAATCCGGGTGCTAAAACTAAAAGGAGTGTGTTGTGATGCAGTAATCCATTATACATTATTGGCCTGATAATATCTAAACTTTCAAATCTCTTCGTTATTTTTTGTATAATGAAGGTAGTTAAATGCAGGGCTGAAGAAACAAACATTGTTTTAATAGAAAGAGCGAGGTGAAGGTCAAAAGCCCACAATGCAGGACACCTTTAGGGTTGAAATGAGAAGACGGGAAGACAGTGTAAATCAGGAGGTAGTGGTGAAAGGGAAGCAAACTTGGGTTTAAAAAGCATGAAGATTGTAGGAGGAAGGGAGAACTGAGAGACTATAAGGAGTTGCAACATTCTGAGGGCTAAGGAAGAAATAGTCGGAGTCGGAAACTATAAGAAACCCTCTGATTTCAACACAGTTAGGTCGCAGGGAGGCAGGAACGAGTGTGGGACAAGGGGGAATAACCTTAAAATCAGAGCCAGGCCATCCAGGGAGAAGTTAGGAAACACTTCTTCATACAAAGAGTGAAAGAACTCTCTCCCACAACAAGCAATAGATGCTAGCTCAATTAATAATTTTAAGCTTGAGATCGATAGGTTTTTGCTTATCAAGGGTATTAAGGGATATGGAGCCAAGGAGGATTAGAGATGGAGATGGGATACAGATCAGCCCATGATCTCAAGAAATAGCAGAACAGGCTGTAGGGGCTGAATGGTCTACTCCTGTCCCTATGTTCATAAGGACATGTGCATTTGTATATGAGGAAAAACAAGACAGGAAACCAAGAGGATCACTAGACATCATAGTAGCATAGATACATTAGGGAGAGAGGAGGCATGTTAAGAATATAAGAACAGGAGTAGGCCATTAAGGATTTGAGCCTGCTCTACCATTCAATAAAATCATGGCTGATCATCGACCAAAACACCACCTTCCCACCGCATCTCCACATCCCCTGATTCCCCATGACACCAAAAACCTATCTATCTCAGCCTTGAATATACTCAGAGAAGTAGGAATATATTACAAGGAAGAAAGAAAGAGAGGTTAAAGGCTGGAGGTGAGAGAGGATCACTTGTCAAAACACTTTGTTTGGAGTCCTCTCCAGCAGTTGGGCAGACTGTTAGAGGAGCCTCCCCAGATATTGGAACCGTGTTTAAGTCCTGGACAGCTTTGAGCTTACAGAGAGTTAAGGGCTATTGAAGAGAAAGTAAATGCTCAGCACAAAAGAGGAATTCAAACTCCTTGGAGGCAGCTTTAGCAATGGAAGCAACATGGGAGTTCCATGTGAGATCACAGGTTATAGTGACATGAAAAAATTCAATTGATGAAGAAAGGTGGGATCTTCAAAAGTAAGAGGTGCTAGCTGTTGGTTGAATTTGTAAATGCTGTGAAGAAACTATTGCTTTTTAAAAGTTGAAACAAGAAAACATTGTACTGCCCCAATTAAGGGTATGGAGGAGTTCAATATAGAGTGATTCAGCCATTACATTGCTAAAGGACTGGAGGCTATGTGTACTGAGGGCTCGCAAACTGAAATAAATTAATGCATGAGAAATGGAATCTTCAGCAGAAGAGTAGATAGGGTTGGAGCAAGTTATTGATATGAAGAAGGTGCAGCGTGAATGAGACACAAGGCACTGAGGGACTCCTGAGTTAATGAAAAAAGAGTCAGAGGATGAGCCAGAGTGATTTGTGAGAGTCTTCAACCGAGCTTTGGTAACATGGCTTCTTAAAGTATGTATGTCATTTATAATTGAAAGGTGGGTCTACTGCGAGACCGCTTATGTAAAGAATATTATTTGATCTTTAAATATAACCTTATAGTCTGTGGTAATATAGAAAATCTTCTTGCACTGCTGATTTCATATTCAAAATTGGACCCGCATAAAAGTTGTATCGATAACTTTTCGGGAAGGTAGCAAAACACCTAATTGGGAAAATGTTATTTGTCTTGTTGTATTCATTAGATCGTCAAGTTCTCAGATCATTAAAATGCATACAATGTTGTGACCTACCTATCAGCTTCTACAGTATTTGACATTTTAATTGGTCTCAGTATCCCTGTGAAATCAACTCACTCTGCATGCTCTTTGGCCACATTTTCAGAAAGGAAGCCAGCTTAATGTTTAAAAAAATACCTGTTAGACACTGTAAAGTAGAAATTTAAAAAATGTCTGAAGTCAATAAATAAGCTGTGTGTGATATCTTGTTGGTTTGATTTGGAGTTACATATAGTTTTGAAAATTCATCCCAAGCAAATAGAATACAGAGGGTGCAATACATAGCTTCATTGTGTCATTGCTTGGAATGTAGAAGCGGATAATCACAGTGTATATGATTCATTACAATAATCGATTTGGTCCAAACAACCTATTTATATCTGTAACCTTGTTGTCCACACTTTTTCTTGTACACAACTGTGACAATGGTTGTCATCATTTACATTTAATATAATATTATCAAGGAACATTTACATGATTGCAAGTTGTCACTAGATGTGGACTATAATTTTACTCTATATTTTGTTGACTTGTTGCTTACCAATCTAATTTCAATGTTTTGGCATTATTTACGTTGATCATATTACTTTGTTATCACAATAACTGTATAAGTTGTCTTACACAGTGCCTTACAGCTTTGGTCAACTGTTTATTTAACCAAGTCATTATCTATAACATATTTCAGATTTTTAATTGCAAATTTTTACTTCGAAACTCCCAGTGGCAAACTTATACAGCCAAAAAGATAACTCACTATAGATTTCTGAAATTCATTATCGTACAAAATTGAAAAAGCAAACAAAAATCACCCATTTTGAGTTTCTGTCCTCAGATCTGATGTGTTTTCTATTTTTTTTAAAGTGCTACTGGTTTGTAAAATGACTACCAGTTTATTTGGTAAGTTGTAATACAGATTATGTGACACATAGTCATTGGCTATTGTATTCAGATAACCTCTGCATTATAAATACTCATGGGAAAAGTCAATGGTATCATGAATCAGTGCACAACGTTGCAGGACATTAGTTTGTACTTGCAGTGCTAAAAATGACATGTTCCCATAGGAAATGAAGGTACGTTACAATATAGTTTATCACTACTCTCCTTTCATCTTAATTTAATATCTGCATTGACTAAGGTCTGAGCGAATGAATGGTCTCTTTCTGTACTGTAAGCTTCTATAGATGCTACATGGTCCAAAAAAATATTCCAGGGAGAGGGCTGTTATTTTTTATATTAGTCTATAAAAGCAGAGAGCCAGCATTCTTGGAAGAAGGGTTTTTGAGAATTAGATCAATGGTTGGAGTACCATTTTTAATATTCTAACTGATATCCAAGATTCAGGACAGCAGAGGGTATTAACCTTTATAGTTGAAACATTGTCTTAATTTGGTACTTTCTACCCTTATCTCTAGGGTAGAATTGTATATTCAAACCATAATGCAGATGGGATCTTGGGCTTAATAAATAGAGGCATAGAGCACAAAAACCAGGAAGTTATGTTAAAGCTATATAAAACACTAGTTTGACCCCAGCTGGAGTATTGCGTCCAATTCTGGGCACCACACTGAAGGAAGGACGTGAAGGCTTTGGGGAGGGTACAGAAGAGATTTACTAGAATAGTTTCAGGGATGAGGGAAAACGGTTATGTGAATAGACTAGAGAAACTGGGGTTGTTCTCCTTGAGCAGAAAAGGCTAAGAGGAGATTTGATGGAGGTGTTTAAAATCATGAAGGATTTGGATAAAGTAAATAAAGAGAAACTGTTTCCAATGGCTGAAGGGTCGATAACCAGGGGACACAGATTTAAGGTGATTGGCAAAAAAACCAGAGGCGATATGAGGAAAAGCTTTTTTACGCAATGAGTGGTTAGGATTTGGAATGCACTGCCTGTTAAGGTGGTGGCTACAGATTCAGTAGTAACCTTCAAAAGGGAATTGAATACATACTTGAAGGAGATATGGGGAAAGAGCGGGACAGTGGAATTAACTGGATTGCTCTTTGAAAGAGCCGGTGCAGACTCCTTCTGTCCTGAATGGCCTCCTTCTGTTCTATGATCCTATGATCTGGGTAACTTGATATTGATAAGAAGAATCTGCATATTCCACCATTCAAGAGGGAGATCCTAATTCTGCACACTGTATGCAGTGAAATCATAAACACTTTTATAATGAATATGTTTCGCGTTTTACTGCACATACTAGCAAGAGGAACTATTCCTCCCTTAAATGTCCAGCTTCAAAAGCAACATGATGGGACTTCACTTTCAACAACATCAACAACTTCGCAGGAGCCATTAACAAACAAAATTTGACACGAGCCACATAGAGATATTAGGACAGGTGACCAAAGATATGTTTTAAGGAGTGTCTTAAAGGAGGAGAGAGAGGTAGAGAGGCAGAGCAGTGAAGGAGAGAATTCGAGAACTTGGGGCCGAGGCAGCTAAAGGCATCGCCACAAATGGTGGAGCGATGAAAATTGTGGATGTGCAAGAGACCAGAATTGGAAGAGCTCTTGGAGGATTGTGGGGCTGGAGGAGGTTACAGAGATAGGGAGGGGCGAGGCCATGGAGGGATTTGAAAACAAGGGTGAGAATTTTAAAATCGAGGCGTTGCCAGACTGGGAGCCAATGTAGGTCACTTTTGCCATGTATATTGTTGGCAGTTGTATGAGTGATTATGACTGGGCAGGAATACAATGACAGTAACTTTCTATGTGTGGCACTGTACTATGATGAATTTTTTGGAGCAAGTGGAGTAGGAACCATTTGGTGTAGTGGGCAAACAAATAGGCAAAGTCAATAAGAAACCCTGAACAAGGAGGTTTTTGTGTTTTGAAAAAGCAAAGGAGATTTATTCCAAACCACATTCTTATCAAATTTATAGTTTCAGGACTTTTGCAATGTAATATTGGAAACATCTGTAATAGTTCAATGCTTTAAGATATGTTGTGCACTTTTTAATTGAAATTATATTTCCTTCAATTGTTTAAAAATGTGACTGCAGTAATCAGTGTCGTTGATGGTTATGCTTCAAAATTAACCCAGGCTCATAGATGTTAATTTGTTTGAATCTGAATATATGAATTTACCAGATTAGACTGGTTTAAAAAAATAGATACTTTAATAGCTTTTACCTTGAATTTTCTAACCATCTTAAGTCTACTGATTTATTTTCAGCTGGACTGTCTGCTGGTTTAAAACCAGATATTATCTGCCAATGCTTCCCTCGACTTTGCAGTTGAATCAGCAGGTTGTGTCTGCTGCTTGCTTCTGTGGATCAGAGGATTTCTGTTACAGTCTTGCTGGATCAGTAGATGCCCTTGTCTGGATCAATGTTGCAAAAGACTTATATAGCTGGTGTTTGTCTACCAAACAAGGAGCCGGATAAGTTGGAATATATATTGACGTGCTTCATGCAATTCTTATTTTTTGTTGTTGTTGTAGCATCTGAGCCTATATTTATGATGGGGAGGGAAAAGCATATTTGTGCACCACTGTCTGTAATTCCAAAACAATTTCTGTGTTCTGCACAGCGGGGGTACATGTCCATTTTCACAGCCTGGGTAGCGAGCTGGCAGAGCTCGCAACCTCATAGAACCTTCTCGGTTTTCAATCCATTGATTTCAAAATGCCCCATTACCACTCAGGCAGTGATTTTGAAAATTTACTCCAGTGTTACATTTTGTGAATGTGGACTCTGGGCAAAAATTGACTTTAAGGTTAAACAAAAGCAAAGGGCTGGATTTTCGATTGGATTGCGCCTCTGTTCGCGCCCCAGAGGGGTGGTGGGGACGTGGGTAAAGTGTGTCCGCCCGGGTGGCCAGCTTCCAGCGCCCCGCCGGGAAATTCGGTGCCGGTTTGGCGGCGGTGCAAAACGCTACTGCCTCGCTCTGTAGTTTCATTCAAATCATGACATCAGTCATCGTGCAATGTCCCTGCTAGTGCCCCGGTCGCTAAATTATTTGGTAATAGCGCATTTAACATCCGCCCCAAGTCACACCTGAAAAATCAGGTGGTCCCACGGTTGAGTAGCCGGTATTTGCTGCATATGTAAAGTGAGGGAGGAGGATCCTAAATCGTCCGTCACATTGACTGCAATGTTTGCGCACAGCACGCTGCATGCAGCTCAGACTTTAAAGCAGTAGGTTTATCCGCCATTACAGGTTCCTCACAACTTCGGTGAAATAATGTAATGGGGGCTTTACTAGTTCGCCATTGTCTCTGAGGAGCAGTGTATGAGAAGGGTGCACTTCTGAAAGGACGTGTTGACCGAGATATGCCATCTCCTAGAAGCAGACCTGCAGCCTCACATCAGCAGCAGGACTGCGCTGCCTGTCACAGTGAAGGTCACAGTGGCGCTGGCCTTCTATGCCTCTGCCTCATTGCAGGCTGCAGCAGGGGACGTATGCAGTGTCTCTCAATACGCTGCACATCGTTGCATTCTCCACGCCACAAAGGCTCTCTACACCCGCAGAATGGACTGCATAACAGCAGGTAGAGCCAGAATGAGCGGGCATGTGGGTTTGGCAGGATTGCGGGCTTCCCGAGGGTTCAATGAGCCATTACTGCACACACGTGGCCTTGGGAGCACCATTCCACAATGCAGAGGTATTCAGAAACCGAAAGGGATACCACTCCCGAAACATGCAGCTGTGTAATGATTGTTTCGGCCACCACGGGAAGGGTAAGGCTGGCTGCTCGGGGACAAAGGATACGGCCGAGCCACCTGGCTAATGACCCCCCCTCCGCAACCCCACCACAGAAGCGGAACATCGCTACAATGTGAGCCATGAGGCCACCCGCAACATTATCTAACAGACAATAGGATTGCTGAATTAGCGTTTCCGATGCCTGGACTGCTTTGGAGGCAGCCTTTAATACCCCCCTCAATAGGTGTCGGAATTCATTGTGGTGTGCTGCATGCTACACAACTTGGTCGTCATGAGGGGCCAGACATTGCCAGTGGGGATTGCAGCCCCACCTCAGGAGGAGGAGAAGGATGAGGAACAGGAGCCTGGCGAGGTGCCGAATGGCCAGCCACATCCATGGTGGAGGCAGCACGACGATGATGCCAGACCATGAGCCGCACGTCGCTGCCTCATAATGGATTGGATCTCTTGAATGGAGGAGGCTGAGGGATGCAGCAAATACTAACTGCGCTATGCGCCACGATAATGGCACATCTCCGTTAAAGTCTACAATCATACACAAGATGCCAATGCAAAACGGTCGAAGTAACATTTTACGAAGACAAACACACCCTCTCCCCCCGCAAGTAACAAAACAAAACAGAACGTCCCATTGAAACGCACTCAAGTACAATTAAGTGCAACAATGTAACAAAATATTTACAGCCATTATTTACATTGGGAGTTCATGTTCCTATGGTGGTCAAAGTCGTCAATCAGACTTTGCCTGATGGTTCCCACCCCCCCCCCCCCCCTCATTTCCCCCCCCTCGCAGGCCTACTGCTCCTCCTTAATGTAGTCTTAGTGCCTACAGTAAGGCTGCTTGAGGACTGCTGTGTGTGTGGGGCAGACGGTACAGATGGCCTGCCAGGAAGCCCTGGAACAGCTCTGGGCCTGGAAGGCCTGGTTGCAGACTCCACCATCTCAGCATCAGCGGCAGCAGTCTGTGCTGGCTCAGGTGTAGACTGCGGTTGGTGCAAAGGCAGAGTGGCAGTGGAGGCAGCAGGAATGCTGTCACCTTGAGGAAGGACAGCACCTTCCATTTCCAGGGACCCACTGCTACTCACACGGGGTGGAACCTCAGCATCCGGAGCACAATGTGGGAGCACAACTTGCTGGCCTGCTTCGGCACCGTCCCTTCACCGTCGGACTGTAGGGAACACAGAGAGGATGGCAGCAGTCAGTGTTTGCATGGAATCACATTGAGACTGACTCAGAGCAGACTGAGCCTGAAATGCAGCAGTCTGCGAGTTCATGCCAGGAATCACTGACAGAATTGCATCACAAAGTTCTTACATCGTTTGGGCCTGTGATGAGATTGCTGCTGCCACCTCAACCATGGCACGCGCCAGCCTCTCTGAGCCTCCACTGTTGCTGGTTAAGCTCATCTCCGTCTGTGAGTGGGCAAGGATGGGCTTGTTGCACTCCTGAGAAGCACGGGCAATGCAGCTGAGCAAAAAGAAGTCTTAGCTGACACTCCAGTGCAGTTCTGAGGGAGCTGCACTGTCGGAGGTGCCGTCTTTTGGATGAGACGTTAAACCAAGGCCCCGTCTGCTCTCTTAAGGGGATGTAAAAGATCCCATGGCACTATTTCAAAGAAGAGCAGGGGAGTTGTCCCCGGTGTCCTGGCCAATATTTAACACTCAATCAGCATAACAAAAAAACAGATTATCTGGTCATTATCACATTGCTGTCTGTGGGAGCTTGCTGTGCGCAAATTGGCTGCCGCGTTTCCCACATTACAACAGTGACTGCACTCCAAAAGTTCTTCATTGGCTGTAATGCTCTTTGAGACATCTGGTGGTCATGAAAGGCGCTATATAAATGCAAGTCTTTCTTTCTTGAGAAGGTGTTGGCGGACCTTTTTCTTGAACCGCTGCAGTTTGCCTGGTGAAGGTACCTCTAAAATGCTATTAGGGAGTTTTATGATTATTCAGCATCACGGTTGAGAGAGAGGGTTTTTTTTCATCCAGCATTAAAACATTTGTTGATAATATACTATGGGGAGTGGTTTCACAAGTGAAATAAGAGTTGCAATTTCATCGACTGCATTTTTAATACAAAAAAAAATTGCTTGTAAAACAGTTAAAGGAACAACAGGACAAGTTTCAACTCCCTTTGCCAGACGTTAAATTGGAGCGCGCCAATTTCCTGCTCTATTCCTGCTCCGCGGCGATGTAAATGCTGTTTGCACGGATGGCGGAGGAGCCTGCCTGGTTCAGGCCGGTGCCTCAAACATTAATTTAAATTTGGGCCCTGTGATGTACATAGGACCCTGATGGTATTTTAATTGCTGTCTGAGTGGGGCGCCCGATCTTCAGCTGCTGGCAAGCAGACAGCTGCCTCTTTCCCCGAATGTTGTGCCGGTTCTCTGGCTGCGGGGATGCCAATAAGGCCACTAAAATCAGCCAGGCCTCCCACTGCCGGGTGGGGTGGGCCGCATGTTCACTCAGCCCGGCAGTTAAAATTGCCCCAGTTAATCACTGTTTTTGAAGTTCCTGTCGGACCAACAAATAAGCCACGCCACAACGTATATTATGTTTACAGTGGATTGAATTGATCAATTCTTTCACCGTCACATACGCAATGCATCTTGCTTACAATGAACTATCTACAGTTCAGTAATGCTTGCAGGAAAATTATTGTGCAGTTGCTAATTTTGATAATTATTTTTGCAAACAAAAGAAAAAAAAATCTCTGAATACAAGTGTTATGTTCAGAATAACTCCACAAGGTGACCATATATTGTAAGCTCAAACTGTTGTGACCTTGGTCTCTTTAATGTAACTCCAGAGTGAGGAAGCAGCATGGTAGACTGCCTTTTATACCTACCTGCCCAGCGTGTGCAGGTGACCCTTGGGTCTCCCACAGGTGCGCCCCCTGGTGTCAAGTCTTACACATTGGTAATGTTTACATACATAACATCATTCCCCCCCCCAAAGTCTTAGATACAAGTTATTTACAAGTTGAGGCGATCCGTGGCTCTGTGTTCCCGGGTTGATCACCTGAGTTGAAGTCCTGGCATGGGTGAGTCGGTTGGATCATTGTTGCACTGCGGTGTGGCTGGTCTGATCGGACTGTCAGGCATGGTGGGTTCAGCCTCGTGGTTGACCGCGAGGTCGATTGCTAGTTGGGTGTGTGTGGGTGGATCATTGATGATAATGCCCTCTTCAAACTGTTCTTGGTTGTCAGTGAACCACAGTTTGATCTGATCCATGTGCTTTCTGCACGTTTGACAACAAACACTCTATTCCCCTCCTTGGCTAACACAGTGCCAGCAACCCATTTGGGACCATGACTGTAATTAAGAACAAACACAGGGTCATTAACCTCAATGTCACACGATACAGCCACGCGATCAGGGTACACGATCATTGAGATCCAGGTGAACTTAGGAGAGCCTGGTTTTGAGTGCTCTCTTCATTAGCAATTCTGCAGGAGGAACCCCGGTAAGCGAGTGGAGTCGCGTGCGGTAGCTGAGCAGGATCCGAGATAACCGGGTCTGCAGGGAACCGTCCGTCACGTGTTTCAAGCTCTGCTTGATGATTTGGACTGCCCGTTCTGCTTGACCATTGGATGCGGGCATGAATGGGGCAGACCCGACATGCTTGATGCCATTGCGGGTCAGGAACTCATTGAATTCCGAGCTGGTGAAACATGGTCCATTGTCACTAACAAGGACATCAGGCAAGGCATGGGTGGCGAACATGGCCTGGAGGCTTTCAATGGTAGCAGTGGCCTTACATGACGATATTATACATTCAATCCATTTAGAGTAAGCATCCACTGCTACTAGAAACATCTTTCCTAGAAAGGGGCCAGCGAAATCTACGTGGACCCTGGACCACTGTTTGGAGGGCCATGACCACAGACTCAGTGGGGCCTCCCTTGGTGCATTGCTCAACTGTGAGCAAGTGTTTCATTGGTGTATGCATGTCTCCAATTCCGAGTCAATGCCGGGCCACCAAACATGCGACCTGGCGATAGCCTTCATCATGACTATGCCTGGGTGGGTACTGTGAAGGTCGCAGATAAACATTTCCTTTTTTTGGCTAAACTACACCATTCCCCCATAGGAGACAGTCCGAAAGGATGGACATTTCATCCTTGCGTCGGTGGAACGGCTTAATTTCGTCTTGCATTTCCCCGGGAACCGCCAACCAGCTCCCATTGAGGACGCAGCTTTTTACTAGTGATAGCACCGGGTCATGGTTAGTCCAGGTCCTGATCTGCCGAGCCGTGACGGGTGACCCTTTGCTCTCAAAAGCATCCATTACAAGGAGCAAGTCTGTGGGTTGCGCCATTTCCACCCCAGTGGTGGGCAATGGTAGCCGACTGAGGGCATCAGCACAGTTCTCAGTGCCTGGTCTGTGGTGGATTACATAGTCATACGCAGATAAAGTTAGTGCCCATCTTTGGATGCGGGACGAAGCATTGGTGTTAATACCTTTGCTTTCTGAGAACAGCGAAATGAGTGGCTTGTGGTTGGTTTTGAGCTCGAACCGGAGGTATTGGTGCATTTTCTTAACCCTGTATTCACATGCTAATCCTTCTTTCTCAACCATACTGTAGGCTCTTTCAACCTTAGATAAGCTTCTGGATGCATATGCAACCGGTTGCAGTTTGTCTGATACATTGGCTTGCTGTAACACACAACCGACCCCATACGAAGATGCATCAGAAGCTAGTACTAAATGTTTACACGGGTCATACAATACAAGTAACTTGTTCGAAGAGAGCAGGTTTCTAGCCTTGTTAAAGGCTGTCTCTTGCGATTTACCCCAAACCCAGTCATCACCCTTGCGTAGCAATAAAGGCAGGCTCCAGCAAAGTGCTCAACCCCGGTAGAAAGTTACCAAATTGTTGAGGAGCCCCAGGAACGAACACAGCTCTGTCACATTCTGTGGTCTGGGTGCATTCTTGATGGCCTCCGTCTTGGAGTCCGTGGGTCTGATGCCGTCTGCTGCAATCCTTCTTCCCAGAAATTTGACCTCAAGTGCCAGGAAAACATACTTGGAGCATTTCAGCCTGAGTCCCACTCTGTCCAGTCACTTTAGAACCTCTTCCAGGTTGTGCAAGTGTTCGGTGGTGTTGCGGCCAGTGATCAAGATGTCGTCTTGAAACACCACGATGCACGGAACCGATTTCAGCAGACTCTCCATGTTCCTCTGGAAGATGGACGCAGCCGAGTGAATCCCAAAGGGGCATCTGTGGTATATGAACGGTCCTTTGTGCGTGTTGATGCACGCCAATTTTTTCGAAGGTTCAGCCAGCTCCTGTGTCATGTAAGCAGAAGTTAGATCCAGCTTGGTGAACGACTTCTCTCCTGCTAGCGTTGCGAACAGGTCATCTGCTTTGGGTTGATCATTACCTTGTAGTCCCCGCAGATCCTGACTGTCCCATTGCTTTTCAACACCGGAACAATTGGACTGGCCCACTCATTGAACTCGACTGGCGATATGATCCCCTCTCGTTGAAGTCTGTCCAGCTCGATCTCGACTTTCTCTCGCATCAGGTATGGAACTGCTTGGGCCTTGTGATGAATGGGTCATGCATCAGGGACAAGATGGATCTGCACTTTGGCGCCTGTGAAGTTGCCGATGCCTGATTCCGGATCGGTCATCTTCTGCCGACTCTGCCATGTGGTGAATCGCAGCACATTTGCACATCTGTTGGAGGTGCCCCATTGTTCCACAGCCCTTGCACATGTAGTGCTTGAATCGACATTGATGGGCTCGATGATTACCCTCACAGCACCAACATGGTGTTAATGGATTCGCAATCACGCCCCACGGCGGATTCTGAGTCATCCTAGGTCTGGCCTCTGCGGGCATGTAGGCCCTGCCATGTACAGTTCTGCCTGCTGAAGGCATTATTTTATGCACAGTATATGCCGGTGAGCTTCGATGCTGCAATGATATCTATTTAGTGCTATCGTTCGTGGACATGAAAGCCTGGGCTATCGTGATAGCCTTACTCAGATATAGGGATTCGGCAGACAGCAGTTTGCGAAGAATGACCTCGTGGCCGATTCCAACACGAAAAAGTCCCACGGCACTTCCCCCAAAAATCCAGCAAATACGCACGGTCCCGCAAGGCGTCTTAGGTTGGTGACATAGCTCGCCACGTCCTGGCCCTCGGAGCGGTGGTGCGTATAAAAGCGAAACCTTGCCATCAAGATGCTCTCCTTCGGCTTGAGGTGTTCCCAAACCAGCGTGCACAACTATTCATATGTCTTCTCCGTTGGTTTAATCGGTGCTAGCAGATTTTTGATGAGGCCATCGTGGATCCGCAAACGGTGAGGAGAATCGCCTGCACTTGACCGCAGTTTCTTCCTTATCCAGCTCGTTGGCCACAAAGTACTGGTCAAGACGCTCAATGAAGGCTTCCCAATCATCACCCTCAACAAATGTTTCAAGAATACCGACAGCATCCATAACTGCATGAAAGTTCATGATCTGTTACTCGTCGCCAAATGTTATGTTCAGAATAATTCCACAAGACTGTACATTGTAAGCTCAAACTGTTGTGACCTTGGCCTCTTTAATTTAACTCCAGATTGAGGAAGCAGCATGGTAGACTGCCTTTTATACCTGCTTGCCCAGCGTGTGCAGGTGATCCTTGGGTCTCCCACAGCTGGGCCCCCTGGTGGCAAGTCTTACACATTGGTAATGCTTACATACATAACAAGAACTGCATGAAAACAGCTATTATGCTTGACTGAAATGTTAGTGATATTACAGTGGAGTTTTTGTAGCATACAAAACTTTGCAGTAGCATGTGGCTGACTGAAGGTTTTGTACAGTACCATGTATATTCTGCCTCAGATCCACTAGTTTCTTAACCAGCTATTACTATTCCTATTTCATATTTGCAATTGATTATTTGACTATAACCTAGTTTATGTTTCTTTCAAGTTAACAGTACTTTCATTGTAAGGTGATGAACTTGGGCTGGGCAAATCTCTAAATCTGAGAGATTTTTAGACATTTGCACATCTGAAACCTCATGAGGTTAATGTTTTCGGAACTCTTGTTTACAACGCACACAGTCTTGTCTAGAAGTAGAGGGATAATATTAAGGTACCATCTGTAGCACAGCTTTCACATCTTAAACAATTCAAAGATTTGTAGAATAAAATGGCTCCGGTGACTCCATTGCTTGTCCAGACTCTTAATTGGAGTGTGCATTATCAGAGGTGCCGCCGTTCAGATGAGACATTAAACCAATTCTGTTCGGGAGGAGGTAAAAGATCCCATGGCACTATTTTAAGAAGAGCAGGTGTCGTGGTCGACATTTGTCCCTCAACTGACACTCTATCAAAGACAAATTGGCTGGTCACTTCCCTCATTGCTGTTTGTGGGAGCTTGCTGTGTGCAGGTTGGCTGACATGTTTGCCTGTGTGACTGCTTCAAAAAAGTGATTCATTGGCTGTGAAGTGTATTGGGATGTCTTGCGGAGGTGCAAAGTATGATATGGATGCAAGTTCTTTTACTATTCTCTCTTCTGCCGGATTCACTGCTGGGTTAAGTTTCCACGGGTTTCACAAGGACTTTGCCTCAGTGGCCATTCTTTCTGTGCCTGGCTGGGCAGATGGGGCCATTTCCAAGTATGCATTGGCAATGGCCGAGATCCCCTCCCCTGCCATCACATACTCAGAAAATAACTCCCAGAGTGTAAGTGGTTCACGTGACTGCACGGGGTTCCCACAGGTGAGCCCAATCATAGAATAATAGAATAGTTACAGCACGGAACACGGGCCCTCCAGCCCGTGCCGGCTCTCTGCAAGAGCGCTTCAACTAATCCCACTCCCCCAATCCTTTCCCCGTAGCCCCGCAACTTTTTTTCTTTCAGGTGCTTATCCAACTCTCTTTTGAAAGTAGTGATTGAGTCTGTCTCCAGCACCCTTACAAGCAAGGCATTCCAGATCCTAACCATTCGCTGCGTAAAAAAGTTTTTTCTTTTGTCGCCTTTGGTTCTTTTGCCTTAAATCTGTGTCCTCTGGTTGTCGAACCTTCTGCTAATGGGAGCAGTTTCTCTCGATCTGCTCTGTCCAGACCCCTCATGATTTTGAACACCTCTAACAAATCTCCTCTCCATCTTCTCTGCTCTAAGGAGAACAACCCTAGCTTCTCCAGTCTATCCACGTAACTGAAGTCCCTCATCCCTTGAATCATTCTCGTAAATCTTTTCTCAAAGGCCTTCACATCCTTTCTGAAGTGCAGTGCCCAGAATTGGACACGATACTCCAGTTGAGGCTGAACCAGTGTTTTATACAGGTTCATCATAGAATCATAGAAAATAGGAGCAGTAGTTGGCCATTCGGCCCTTCGAGTCTGCACCGCCATTCAGTATGATCATGGCCGATCCTCTATCTCAACACCATATTCCCGCTTTTTCCCCATACCCCTTGATGCCTTGTGTTTCTAGAAATCTATCTCTCTCCCTCTTCAGTGACTTGGCCTCCACAGGCTTCTGTGGTAGAGAATTCCACAGGTTCACCACCCTCTGAGTGAAAACATTTTTCCTCATCTCGGTCCTAAATTTCCTACCCCATATCCTGAGACTGTGACCCTTTGTTCTATACTTCCCAGCCAGGGGAAACATCCTCCCCACATCAAGTCTATCCAACTTTGCATCTTTGCATCCTCCTCACAACTCACAATTCCACGTAGTTTTGTGTCATCAGCAAACTTGGAAATATTACATTTGGCTCCCTCATCCAAATCATTTATATATATTGTGAATAGCTGGGGCCCAAGCACTGATCTCTGTGGTCATCATCATCATAGACAGTCCCTCAGAATCAAAGAAGACTTGCTTCCAGTCCTGAAGTGAGTTCTTTGGTGCTGAACAGTCCAATATGAGAGCAACAGATTCTGTCACAGTTGGGACAGATAGTCGTTGAAGGGAGGGGTGGGTGGGACTGGTTTTCCGCACGCTCTTTCCGCTACCTGCGCTTGATTTCTGCATGCTCTCGGCATTGAGACTCGAGATGCTCAGCGCCCTCTTGGATGCACTTCCTCCACTTAGGGCGGTCTTGGGCTAGGGACTCCCAGGTGTCAGTGGGGACGTTGCACTTTATCAGGGAGGCTTTGAGGGTGTCTTTGTAGCGTTTCCGCTGCCCACCTTTGGCTCGTTTGCCATGAAGGAGCTCCGAGTAGAGCACTTGTTTTTGGGAGTCTCATGTCTGACATGCGAACTATGTGGCCTGCCCAGCAGAGCTGATCGAATGTGGTCAGTGCTTCAATGCTGGGGATGTTAGCCTGAATGAGGACGCTGATGTTGGTGCACCTGTCCTCCCAGTGGATTTGTAGGATCTTGCGGAGACATCGTTGGTGATATTTCTCCAGCAACTGGAGGTGTCTAATGTACATGGTCCATGTCTCTGAGCCATACAGAAGGGCAGGTATTACTACAGCCCTGTAGACCATGAGCTTGGTGGCAGTTTTGAGGGCCTGGTTTTCAAACTTTCTTTTCCTCAGGCGGCTGAAGGCTGTACTGGCGCACTGGAGGCGGTGTTGGATCTCATCGTTGATGCCTGCTCTTCTTGATAGGAGGCTCCCGAGATATGGGAAATGGTTCACGGAGTCCAGGGCCACGTCGTGGATCTTGATGACTGGTGGGCAGTGCTGTGCAGTGAGGACAGGCTGGTGGAAGACCTTTGTCTTACGGATGTTTAGCGTAAGGCCCATGCTTTTGTACGCCTCAGTAAATATGTCGACTATGTTCTGGAGTTCATCCTCTGTATGTGCACAGATGCAGGCATCATCCGCGTACTGTAGCTCGACGACAGAGGTTGGGGTAGTCTTGGATCTGGCCTGGAGACGGCGCAAGTTGAACCGGTTCCCACTGGTTCTGTAGTTTAATTCCATTCCAGCGGGGAACTTGTTGACTGTGAGGTGGAACATTGCGGCGAGAAAGATTGAGAAGAGGGTTGGGGCAATGAAGCAGCCCTGTTTGACCCCGGCCCGGACGTGGATTGGGTCTGTGATGGATCCGTTGGTAAGGATCACTGTGGTACCCCACTAGTCATTGCCCGCCACCCCAAAAAAGACTGGTTTATCCCTACTCTCTGTTTCCTTTCAGTTAACCAATTTTCAATCCATGCCAATAACTTATATCCAATCCTATGTGCTTCAATTTTGCACACTAACCTCTTATGTGGGACTTTATCAAAGGCCTTCTGAAAATCCAAATACACTACATCCACTGGTTCTCCCTTATCTATTCTATCAGTTACTTCCTCAAAAAACTCCAGTAGGTTTTTAAAACATGATTTTCCTTTCATAAATCCATATTGACTTTGTTTAATCCCATTGATATTGAGCCCGAAATTATGATGTCCCGCGTCTGTACGAAGTTTCTACGGACCTAGGAAGGCATCGGAAAAGCCGGTTTTCAGAGTGCAATGCGCATGCGCTGAAAACTGGCTTTTCCGATCTGTCAACAGATCTCGCGTATATCGGGAGCGAGGACACTTGCAGGGCAAGATTTGCGATATTTACGCATACCTTGCCCAGCAAATGTCCTCAAAAATCGTGCGCCTGAAAAAAACAGCTGTATAGCCTACTTTTGAAGGCGCAAGTGTTTAAAAACATACATACATAAACATTAAAATTAAATTAAATACACACATGAAAACATATTTTATTGTTAAAAACCCTCCCCACTATGGTAAATTTATTTTAAGTCATAATTTTAAAAACTTTTTAAAAAGTCAGAAATTTTTTTTTATAGGATACTTTAATTTAAATGAATCTTAAATATGTAGTGTATTTTTATATTTTTTATTAGTGTTTTGTGTGTTTGGGGGGGTTTCTCATTCATAATAATGGGTACTCCACAATTAAATCAGAAACTAGGGTCCTGAACTTAAGGAAAGCTAACTTCGACGGCATGAGGCATGAATTGGCTAGAATAGACTGGCGAGTGATACTTAAAGGGTTGAGGGTGGATAGGCAATGGCAAACATTTATAGGTCACATTGATGAACTTCAACAGTTGCACATCCCTGTCTGGAGTAAAAATAAAACAGGGAAGGTGGCTCAACCGTGGCTAACCAAGGGAAATTAGGGCTAGTGTTAGATCCAAGGAAGAGGCATATAAATTGGCCAGAAAAAGCAGCAAACCAGAGGACTGGGAGAAATTCAGAATTTAGCAGAGGAGGACAAAAGGTTTAATGAAGAGGGGGAAAATAGAGTACGAGAGGAAGCTTGCCGGGAACATAAAAACTGACAGCAAAAGCTTCTATAGATATGTGAAGAGAAAAAGATTAGTGAACACAAACGTAGGTCCCTTGCAGTCGGACTCGGGTGAATTTATAATGGGGAACAAAGAAATGGCAGACCAATTGAACAAATATTTTGGTTCTGTCCTCACGAAGGAAGACACAAATAACCTTCCGGATGTACTAGTGGACTGAAGGTCTCGTGAGAAGGAGGAATTGAAGGATATCCTAATTAGGCGGGAAATTGTGTTGGGGAAATTGATGGAATTGAAGGCCGATAAATCCCCGGGGCCTGATTGTCTGCATCCCAGAGTACTTAAGGAAGTGGCCCTAGAAATAGTGGATGCATTGGTGATCATTTTCCAACAGTCTATCGACTCTGGATCAGTCCCTATGGACTGGAGGGTAGCTAATGTAACACCACTTTTTAAAAAAGGAGGGAGAGAGAAAGCGGGTAATTATAGACCGGTTAGCTTGACAACAGTAGTGGGGATAATGTTGGAATCAATTATTAAAGATGAAATAGCAGCGCATTTGGAAAGCAGTGACAGGATTAGTCCAAGTCAGCATGGATTTATGAAAAGGAAATCATGCTTGACAAATCTTCTGGAATTTTTTGAGGATGTAACTAGTAGAGTGGACCAGTGAATGTGGTGTATTTGGATTTTCAAAAGTCCTTTGACAAGGACCCACATAAGAGATTGGTGTGCAAAATCAAAGCACATGTTATTGGGGGTAATGTACTGACGTGGATAGAGAATTAGTTGGCAGACAGGAAGCAGAGAGTTGGAATAAACGGGTCCTTTTCGGAATGGGAGGCAGTGACAAGTGGAATGCCGCAGGGCTCAGAACTGGGACCCCAGCTCTTTACAATATACACCAATGATTTGGATGAAGGAATTGAGTGTAATATCTCCAAGTTTGCAGACGACACTAAACTGGGTGGCGGTGTGAGCTGTGAGGAGGATGCTCAGAAGCTGCAGGGTGACTTGGACAGGTTAGGTGAATGGGCAAATACATGGCAGATGCAGTATAATGTGGATAAATGTGAGGTTATCCACTTTGGTGGCAAAAACATGACGGCAGAATATTATCTGAATGGTGGCAGATTAGGAAAAGTGGAGGTGCAACGAGACCTGGGTGTCATAGTTCATCAGTCATTGAAAGTTGGCATGCAGGTACGGCAGGTGGTGAAGAAGGCAAATGGTATGTTGGCCTTCATAGCTAGGGGATTTGAGTATAGGAGCAGGGAGCTCTTACCGCAATTGTACAGGGCCTTGGTGATGCCTCACCTGGAATTTTGTGTTCAGTTTTGGTCTCCTAATCTGAGGAAGGACGTTCTTGCTATTGAGGGAGTGCAGCGAAGGTTCACCAGACTGATTCCTGGTGAACTGTACTGACATATGAGGAGAGACTGGATCAACTGGGACTTTTTACACTGGAGTTTAGAAGGATGAGAGGGGATCTCATAGAAACGCATAAGATTCTGATGGGACGGGACAGGTAGATATGGGAAGAATGTTCCCGATGTTGGGGAAGTCCAGAACCAGGGAACACAGTCTTAGGACAAGGGGTCGGCCATTTAGGACTGAGATGAGGAGAAACTTCTTCACTCAGAGAGTTGTTAACCTGTGGAATTCCCTGCCGCAGAGAGTTGTTGGTGCCCGTTCATTGGATGTATTCAAGAGGGAGTTAGATATGGACTTTACGGCCAAGGGGATCAAGGGGTATGGAGAGAAAGCAGGAAAGTGGTACTGAGGTGAAGGATCAGCCATGATCTTATTGAATGGTGGTGCAGACTCGAAGGGCCGAATGGCCTACTCCTGCACCTATTTTCTGTTTCTATGGAGTTCCCATTATTATGAATGAGAAAATACTGTAACTTGATTGGCTGTGCAGAGCCATGTGACTCCAGCTCCAGCATACGGACGTCCCAACGTGCACGTGCTCCGATGCATAGGGAGTGAAGGCCTCAGGATCGCAAGTTCGAGTGGGCGCAGCACCTTCAGGTAAGTGCGTACTTTTTTTCCTTTTTTCAGTAGTTTGCTCACGGGGAGACCACGATCGGGATTTCTGGGCCATTATCTAAGTGTGCCGTTATCACATCCTTTTTAATAGACTCCAGCATTTTCCCTGCTATCGATGTCAGGCTAACCGGTCTGTAGTTCCCCGTTTTCTCTCTCCCTCCTTTTTATAAATAATGGGGTTACATTAGCCACCCTCCAACCTGCAGGAACTGTTCCATAATCTGTAGAATTTTGGAAGATGACAACCAATGCATCTAGTATTTCCATGGCTACCTCTTTTAGTACTCTGGGATCCAGATCATTAGGCCCTGGGGATTTATTGGCCTTCAATCCCATTAGTTTCTCCAGCACTATTTTCTTACCATAATCATTTCCTTTAATTCTTCTTGCTCACTAGACCCTTAGTTCCCTAACATCTCTGGGACGTTATTTGTGTCCTCTTCCGTGAAGACAGAAACAAAGAATTTATTTAATTGTTCTGCCATTTCCTTGGTCCCCATTACAAATTCTCCTGTTTCTGTCTGTAAAGGACCTACATTTGTCTTCACTAATCTTTTTCTTTTTACGTACTTCTAGAAACGTTTGCAGTCAGTTTTTATGTTCCTTGCAAGTTTACTCTCATACTCTATTTTTCCCCTCGACATCAATCTCTTGGTCCTTTTTTGCTGAATGCTAAACTGCTCCCAATCCTCAGGCTTGCTACTTTTTCGGGCAACTTTGTATAACTCCTCTTTGGATCTAATACTATTCTTAATTTCTTTTTTTAGCCAGGGTTGGGCCACTTTTCCTTTTGTGTTTTTACGCCAGAAAGGAATGTATAACTGTTGCAATTCATGCATTCATTCCTTAAATATTAGCCATTGCCTATCCACCGTCATGCCTTTTAATGAATCTTTCCAATCTATCGTAGCCAAGTAATTCCTCATACCTTCGTAGTTTCCTTTGTTTAGATTTAAGACCTTAGTTTTGGATTGGACTACTTCACTTTCCATCTTACTAAAGAATTCAATCATGTTATGATCACTCTTCCCTAAAGGACCCCACACAACAAGACTGTTAATTAACCCCTTCTCATTACACAATACCCAATCTTGGCTAGCCTATTCCCTAGTAGGCTCCTCAACATACTGGACTAAAAAACCATCTCGTACACATTTTAGGAATTCATCTGCCACAGTATTATTAGTAATTGGTTTGTCTATATGTAGATTAAAGTCACCTACGATTACTGTAGTACCCTTGCTACATGCATCTCTAATTTCCTGTTCGATGGCGTTCCCTACACTACCACTACTGTTTGGAGGCCAAGAGACAACTACCACCAATGTTTTCTGCCTCTTGGTGCTCCTTAGCTCTACCCAGACTGATTCTATACCATGATTTTCAAAGCTAATAGCCTTTCTCACTATTGCTCTGATTTACATAGAAACATAGAAACATAGAAAATAGGTGCAGGAGTAGGCCATTCGGCCCTTCGAGCCTGCACCACCATTCAATAAGATCATGGCTGATCATTCCCTCAGTACCCCTTTCCTGCTTTCTCTCCATACCCCTTGATCCCCTTAGCCGTAAGAGCCATATCTAACTCCCTCTTGAATATATCCAATGAACTGGCATCCACAACTCTCTGCGGCAGGGAATTCCACAGGTTAACAACTCTCTGAGTGAAGAAGTTTCTCCTCATCTCAGTCCTAAGTGGCTTACCCCTTATCCTTAGACTGTGTCCCCTGGTTCTGGACTTCCCCAACATCGTGAACATTCGACCCGCACCTAACTTGTCCCGTCCAGTCAGAATCTTATATGTTTCTATGAGATCCCCTGTCATCCTTCTAAACTCCAATGTATAAAGACCCAGTTGATCCAGTCTCTCCGAATATGTCAGTCCAGCCATCCCGGGAATCAGTCTGGTGATCTTTTACTGCACTCCCTCAATAGCAAGAACGTTCTTCCTCAGATTAAAAGACCAAAACTGAACACAATATTCCAGGTGAGGCCTCACTAAGGCCCTGTACAACTGCAGTAAGTCCTCCCTGCTCCTATACTCAAATCCCCTAGCTATGAAGGCCAACATACCATTTGCCTTCTTCACCGCCTGCTGTACCTGCATGTCAACTTTCAATGACTGATGAACCATGACACCCAGGTCTCGTTGCACCTCCCCTTTTCCTAATCTGCCGCCATTCAGATAATATTCTGTCTTCGTGTTTTTGCTCCCAAAGTGAATAACCTCACATTTATCCACATTATACTGCATCTGCCATGCATTTGCCCACTCATCTAACCTGTCCAAGTCACCCTGCAGCCTCTTAGTGTCCCCCTCACAGCTCACACCGCCACCTAGTTCAGTGTCATCTGCAAACTTGGAGATATTACACTCAATTCATTCATCTAAATCATTGATATATATTGTAAGGAGCTTGTGTCCCAGCACTGAGCCCTACGGCATTCCACTAGTCACTGCCTGCCATTCTTAAAAGGACCCATTTATCCCGACTCTCTGCTTCCTGTCTGACAACCAGTTCTCTATCCACGTCAGTACATTACCCCCAATACCATGTGCTTTGATTTTGCACGCCAATTTCTTGTGTGGGACCTTGTCAAAAGTCTTTTGAAAGTCCAAATACACCACATTCACTGGTTCTCCCTTGTTCACTCGACTAGTTACATCCTCAAAAAATTCTAGAAGATTTGTCAAGCATGATTTCCCCTTCATAAATCCATGCTGACTTTGACCGATCCTGTCACTGCTTTCCAAATGCACTGCTATTTCATCCTTAATAATTAATTCTAACATTTTCCCCACTACTGATGTCAGGCTAACCGGTCAAAAATTACCCGCTTTCTCTCTCCCTCCTTTTTTAAAAAGTGGTGTTACATTAGCTACCCTCCAGTCCATAGGAACTGATCCAGGGTCGATAGGCTGTTGGAAAATGATCACCAATGCATCCACTATTTCTCGGGCCACTTTCTGAAGTACTTTGGGATGCAGACTATCAGGCCCCGGGGATTTATCAGCCTTGAATCCCGTCAATTTCCCTAACACAATTTACCGCCTAATAAGGATAGCCTCCAGTTTCTCCTTCTCACTAGCCCTTCGCTCCCCTAGTACTTCCCGAAGGTTATTTGTGTCTTCCTTCGTGAAGACAGAACCAAAGTATTTGTTCAATTGGTCTGCCATTTCTTTGTTCCCCATTATAAATTCACCTGAATCCGACTGCAAGCGACCTACATTTGTCTTCACTAATCTTTTTCTCTTCACATATCTGTAGAAGCTTTTGCAGTCAGTTTTTATTTTCCCGGCAAGCTTCTTCTCGTACTATATTTTCCCCCTCTTAATTAAACCCTTTGTTCTCCTCTGCTGAATTCTAAATTTCTCCCAGTCCTCAGGTTTGCTGCTTTTTCTGGCCAATTTATATGCCTCTTCCTTGGATCTAACACCATCCTTAATTTCCCTTGTTAACTATGGTTGAGCCACCTTCCCTGTTTTATTTTTATTTCCTCCATACAGGGATGTACAATTGCAAAAGTTCATCCATGTGATCTTTAAATGTTTGCCATTGCCTATCTACCGTCAACCCTTTAAGTATCATTTGCCAGTCTATTCTAGCCAATTCATGCCTCAAACCATCAAAGTCACCTTTCCTTAATTTCAGGAACCTAGTTTCTGAACGAGAAACATAGAAACATAGAAAATAGGTGCAGGAGTAGGCCATTCGGCCCCTCGAACCTGTACCGCCATTCAATGAGTTCATGGCTGAACATGCAACTTCAGTACCCCATTCCTGCTTTCTCGCCATACCCCTTGATCCTCCTAGTAGTAAGGACTACATCTAACTCCTTTTTGAATATATTTAGTGAATTGGCCTCAACAACTTTCTGTGGTAGAGAATTCCACAGGTTCACCACTCTCTGGGTGAAGAAGTTTCTCCTCATCTCGGTCCTAAATGGCTTACCCCTTATCCTTAGACTGTGAATTAACTGTGTCACTCTCCATCTTAATAAAGAATTCTACCATGTTATAGTCACTCTTCCCCAAGGTTGCCTCACACAACAAGATTGCTAATTAGTTCTTGCTCATTACACATCACCCAGTCTAGGATGGCCAGCTCCCTAGTTGGTTCCTCGACATATTGGTCTTGAAAACTATCCCTGACACACTCCAGGAAATCCTCCTCCACCGCATTGCTACCAGTTTGGTTTGCCCAATCACTATGTGGATTAAAGTCACCCATGATAACTGCTGTACCTTTATTGCACGCATCCCTAAGTTCTTGTTTGATGCTGTCCCCAACCTCACTACTACTGTTTGGTGGTCTATACACAACTTCCACTAGCGTTTTCTGCCCTTTGGTATTCCATAGCTCCACCCATACCGATTCCACATCATCCAAGCTAATGTCCTTTCTTACTATTGCATTAATTTCCTCTTTAACCAGCAATGCCAACCCACCTCCTTTTCATTTCTGTCTATCCTTCCTAAATGTTGAATGCCCCTGGATGTTAAGTTCCCAGCCTTGGTCACCCTGGAGCCATGTCTCCGTGATGCCAATTACATCATAACTGTTAACTGCTATCTGCGCAGTTAATTCATCCACCTTATTCCGAGTACTCCTCACATTGAGACACAGAGCCTTCAGGTTTGTCTTTCCAACACACTTTGCCCCTTTAGAATTTTGCTGTAATGTGGCCCTTTTTGCTTTTTGCCCTAGGTTTCTCTGCCCTCCATTTTACTTTTCTTCTTTCTATATTTTGCTTCTGCCCCCATTCTACTTCCCTCTGTCTCCCTGCATTGGTTCCCATCCCCCTGCCATGTTAGTTTAACTCCTCCCCATTAGCACTGGCAAATACTCCCCCTAGAACATTGGTTCTGGTCCTGCCCAGGTGCAGACCGTCTGGTTTGTACTGGTCCCAGCTCCCCCAGAACCGGTTCCAATGTCCCAAGAATTTGAATTCCTCCCTTCTGCTCCATTCCTCAAGCCACGTATTCATCTGAGCTATCCTGCGATTCCTACTCTGACTAGCACGTGGCACTGGTAGCAATCCTGAGAACACTACTTTGATCCTTTACTCACAACGCCACACTACCCCCTCTTCCTTTTTGCCTGTCCTTCCTAAATGTCGAATATCCTTGGATATTCAGTTCCCAACCCTGGTCACCCTGCAACCATGTCTCCATAATTGCAACTATATCGTATCCGTTTACATCTATTTGCGCTGTTAATTCGTCTATCTTATTACAGCTGCTTCGCGCATTCAGATACAATGCTTTTAAATTTGTCTTTTTAACATTATTAGACATCTTAACATTATTTTTTACTCTCGCCCTATTTGTCTTATCACTATTTTTTCTTACCTGGACCCTATTTCTTCGCGCATTCTTGTGTTTGTATGCTCTGTCACTTCCTGACATAATCTGGTTATCCTTACCACAATCACTTTCCTGCATTGCTTCCTTTTCTTTTCTCTTTAATATTCTAGATTGCTCTCTACTGTGACCGTCCTCCCTCCCCTCCCCCCTTATTTAGTTTAAAGCCCTGTGTACCTCCCTAGCTATTTGGTTCGCTAGAACTCTGGTCCCAGCATAGTTCAGGTCTAGTCCGTCCCCATAGAATAGCTCTCTCTTTCCCGAATATTGGTGCCAGTGCTCTATGAATCGAAACCCACTTCTCCCACATCAACCACTGAGCCGCGCATTCATCTCCCTGATTCTATTGACCCTATGCCAAGGGGATGGAGTATAAAAGCAGGGCAGTCTTACTGCAGCTATACAAGGTATTGGTGAGGCCACACCTGGAATACTGCGTGCAGTTTTGGTTTCCATATTTAAGAAAGGATATACTTGCTTTGGAGGCAGTTCAGAGAAGGTTGATTCTGTGAATGAGGGGGTTGACTTATAGGGAAAGATTAAGTAGGTTGGAATTCAGAAGAATGAGAGGTGATCTTATCGAAATGTATACGATTATGAGGGGGCTTGACAAGATGGATGCAGACAGGATGTTTCCACTGATGGGGGAGATTAGAACTCGGGGGCATGATCTTAGAATAAGGGGCCGCCCATTTAAAACAGAGATGAAGAGAAATTTCTTCTCTCAGAGGGTTGTAAATCTGTGGAATTCGCTGCCTCAGAGAGCTGTGGAAGCTGGGACATTGAATAAATTTAAGACAGAAATAAACAGTTTCTTAAACGATAAGGGGATAAGGGGTTATGGGGAGCGGGCGAGGAAGTGGAGCTGAGTCCATGATCAGATCAACCATGATCTTATTGAATGGTGGAGCAGGCTCAAGGGGCCTTATGGCCTAATCCTGTTCCTATTTCTTATGTTCTTATGTTCTTATGACAACTGGATCCTCCCCCTCCCACTTCCACGTTCTTCTCCAGCCCGGAGGAGATGTCCTTTACCCTGGCACAGGGTAGGCAACACAGCCTTCAGGACGCACACTCTTGACTGCAGAGAACCCTATCTATCCCCCTAACTATACTGTTTCCTACTACAACCAACTGCCTCCCCGCACTTCAATGCCTTTCTGCACCATGGTGCCTAGATCAGTCTGCTCATCCACCCTGCAGTCTGCACACTTGTCCACAAGGGTTGCAAGAACCTCAAATTTATTGGACAAGTGCAGGGACTGAGGCTCCTGAAATACTACCTCCTGGACCACCTTATCTGCTTCACTCGCAGTCACACCCTCCTGTCCCTGACCACGTGCCACTTCTCAAGTATTTAATATGGCGGGTATGGCTGCCTCGTGGAGCAAAAGGTCCAGGTAACTTTCTCCCTCCCTGATGACTCGCAATGTCTGCAGCTCAGACTCCAGCTCTTCAACCCTGAGCCGAAGTTCGTCGAGCCGCAGACACTTACCACAGATGTAGTCACCCTGGACCAAAACGTCCAGAAGCTCCCATATATTGCAGCAGCAACACATCTCCTGTTCTCCCACTATATTATTTAATTAATTAGTTTAGCATTAATCAAGAATTTACACTATATAGTTTATTAAATTTGTTAAACAAATAAAGGTTAGCTTTTAGTATATAGTTATATGGTATATGTTAATTTAAAGAAAAACTTAGCCCACAATCACTACCAATCACTTACCTGCCTTACTTGTGATGTCACGCTGCAGAGTTCTCCTCACCCGGAGCCGTGCGACCTCCTGGGAGAGGCAAAAAAACATAAAAACCCAGGCCAATTGGGGAAAAAATCTGGGAAAATTCCTCTCCGACCCACCCAGGCGATCGAAACCAGTCCAGGAGATCTCACTGGCCATATGCTGTGGTCTGCTTGTGGCTTTTATCCGCATTCTTGGGCCTCCGTCTGCTCCCGCTCAGGTACGCCGTCGCTCTGTGGAAAAAGTTAGGAAAAACAAGGCAAAGCAACACCTCCCGCTCTCACTTCACCTAAGTTTCCCAATTACCAAACTCCGTTTTCTCACTCTGAGCTGATGCACTCCATAATTTCCACAATTTTGTACTCGACCTCTATTCATGAAGCCCAGGATCCTGTAAGCTTTATGAACCGCTTTCTTAACATGCCCTGCCACCTACAGCAATTTGTATATATATACCCCAGGTCTATCTGTTCATGCACCCCCTTTAGGATTGTACCCTTTAGTTTATATTTCCTCTCCTCATTCTTTCTACCAAAATGTCACATTTATTGCCCATCCTTAATTGACCTAGTGAAGGTGGAGGTGAGCCACATTCTTCACAACACCAGGCCATTCCAGAGGGCACTGGCAAATTTCCTTCCCTATAGGAAATCAGTGAACCAGATGGGTTTTTACTACAATCTGGTGGTTCGGTCACCATTACTGATATTAGCTTTTTAATCCACATTTATCTAACTGAATTTAAATTACCCAGCTGTCGTGGTGGGATTTGATTTCTCGTCTCTGGATCATTAGTCCAGGCTTCCGGATTACAACTCCAGTCACATTACCACTATGCTACTGTTCCCTTAAGTCTGCTAACACCTGTGAGAGCAAAAGAGAATGAGGGAAGACAGAGAGATATATAGAAAAAAGTAGAATGTTTCTTTCCTCATTCTTATGTTGCTTCTTTCTTTTAAAAGAAGAAAGGTGTATGGATGATACAAGGCAGGAGGAAACAGGTTGAGGGTGAGGAAGCCTCTGGCATTTTACCATCATTTCATGGGGGCTGTGAGTGACAATGGCAGAAGGCTGAATGGATAGCTAAGGGTGAGGTTAGTGATAGTGAAGCAACAGGGATGGGGTGATAGATAGGTTAAACATGCAGCTGAAACGGGCATGAGTTTTGCGATTTGATGGGAGCAAGAGGTTGGGAGGAAGGGAAGGGTGCAGAGGGGGGGTGAAGGGGTAAGGGATGCGAGGATAGTCAGGAGGACGCATGTCATTAGGGGAGGGGTTGGGAAGCCACTGAAGGCCACTTGTTCCCTGCAACCCTCACCATAAATGCAGCCTACAGCCTTTGATGGCTCCCTTGCCCATCTCACTATGTCATGCCATGTACCACCTTTCACCCAAAAGGAAAGAAGAAAAATACAAAGAAAGAAGCAGGCTAGGACAGAGAGAAGCAAATTGAGTTAAGGAGAGTGAAGTGGGAAAAAAAGAGAAAAACGGCATCGGAAGAGAGATAGCAAGAGATAAATAGTGATGTGAAGACAGCATATTCCACAAGATATTACTTCTTATTCATTTATGGGATGTGGGCCTCTCTAGGAAGGCCAGCATTCATTGCCCAGTATCTAATCACCCTTGAGAAGGTGGTGGTGAGCTGCCTTCTTGAACCGTTGCAGACCGTGTGGTGAAGGTGCTCCCACAGTGCTGTTAGGATGGACTTGCATGTATAATCGCACTTTCATCATTTCAGGTTAAGCAGAATATATTTCAGATGTACTCTCGTCTCTGACTCGAAAGGTTGTGGACTCAAGTTTCACTCCAGAGACTTGAGCACATAATCCAGGCTGACACTCCCTTTGCACTACTGAGGGAGCGCTGCATTGTTGGAGGTGCCGTCCTTCGGATGAGACATTAAACCAAGACCCAGTGGCACTATTTCGAAGAAGAGCCGGGGACTTCTCCCTGGTGTTCTTGCTAATATTTATCCCTCAACTAACATCACTAAAACAGTCATACAAAAGCAAAATAGTGCGGATGCTGGAATCTGGAATAAAAACAGAAAATGCTGGAAATCTCAGCGGGTCAGGCAGCATCTGTGGAGAGGAAGCAGAGTTAATGGTTCGGGTGGATGACCGTTCTGACGAAGGGTCATCGACCCGAACCGTTAACCCTGCCTCGTCGCCACAGATGCTGCCTGACCTGCTGAGATTTCCAGCATTTTCTGTTTTTATCACGAAAACAGAATTATCCAGTCATTATCACATTGCTGTTGATGGGACCTTGCTGTGTGTACATTGGCTGCTGTTTTTCCTACATTACAGCAGTGACTGCACTTCAAAAGTAAAACTGTAAAGCGCTTTGGGATGTCCTGAGGTCATGAAAGGTGCTGCATAAATGCAAATTCTTTCCATTCTTACTTTCCCTACCAGTGTTTATTTCACATTTTTATGATTTTCCTTTTTATGTAACCAGCAGCACCTTGTGAGTTTTGGATTTTTGTGAAAAACCTACTGCATAAGGTGAATTCTCTGACTTTTGGTACCATCTGTTGAAAAGCGATTTAGACTACCGCTCTCGTCAGTTTTGAGCGGGGCCATCAGTTTAACATTAAGTATCATAGTGATATACTATAACAAGGTAGAAAGTAGTTAATTCACAAAGTAATAATTCACTGTAAATTGAATTCCCACTAAGTATATCGGTAATTACTGATCTTTGCGACCTCCTTGCTAATTATCTTGTGACAGCTGAAGTGCTGTTAATTTATAGTTGGAACTAAAACTCTGAAGGGGACAGTAATTAGTATTGATTTTGATATGTGCTGTGACGGAGAGTATATGATATAGTGAATCCTGTTCAAAAAACATTATTACGTCCGTAAATGAAAACATAATGCATTTATTTTAACAGTGATGTATTGTCATGATTTTGCAGAACTTTCTATGTGGCAAAATTCATCTGATTTTATTTAAGCACCAAAGGTTTTAGCTGCATTGATGTACACATTTTCAAGAATCAATCACTGAACTTTAAGTGTACTGCAATACACTTTAAGACATTTCCAGTTTGACATCTCAAAGTTATACCATGATGGACTTGAGTTATGTGGAGAGATTGGAGAAATTAGGATGGTTCTCCTTAGAGGACAGAAGGTTAAGGGGAGATTTAATAGAGGTGTTCAAAATTATGAAGGGGTTTTGATAGAGCAAGTAGAGAGAAACTATTTCCTCTGGTAAGTGGCTCAGTAAGCAGAGGTGATAGATTAAAAATAATTGGCAAAAGAACTAGAGGGGAAATGAGAAGATTTTTCACACAAGTAGTTAGGATCTGGAACGCACTACCTGATAGGGTGGAGGATGCAGATTCCACAGGAACATTCAAAAGGCAACTGGACATGTGCTTGAAGAGGACTAATTGACAGGGTTATCGAGAAAAGGCTGGGCTGTGGGACTAAATTAGATAGCTCTTTCACAGAGCCAGCACAGGATCAAAGTGCCAAATGGCCTCCTTCTGTGCTGCAAGATTTTATGATTCTATGACAGCTGTGGCTCAGTGGGTAGCACTTGTCTCTGAGGGACTTGAGCACAAAAATCTAAGTTGACACTTGAGTGACACAGATCAGCCATGATCTTGTTGAATGGCGGAGCAGGCTCGAGGGGCTAGATGGCCTACTAATGTTCCTAATTCTTATGTTCTTATGTTCTTATGAGGGAGTACTGCACTGTCTTTCGGATGAAATGTTAAACTGAGGTCCCATCTGCCCTCTCAAGTGAACGTGAAAGATCCCATGGCACTATTTCAAAGAAGAGCAGGGGAGTTATCCCCGGTGTCCTGGACAATATTTATCCCTCAATCAACATAACATAAAAACAGATTATCTGGTCATTCATCATCATCATAATAGGCAGTCCATCGGAATCGAGGAAGACTAGCTTCCACTCTTAAAATAAGTCCTTAGGTGGCGGAACAGTCCAATACAAGGACCACAGTCTGCCACAGGTGGGACAGACAGTCGTTGAGGGAAGGGGAGTGTGGGACAGGTTTGCAGCGCGTTCCTTCCACTGTCTGCGCTTGTTTTCTGCATGCACTAGGCGATGAGACTCGAGGCGCTCAGCGTCCTCCCGGATGCACTTCCTCCACTCAGGGCGGTTTTTGGCCAGGGACTCCCAGGTGTCGGTGGCGATGCCGCATTTTATCAGGGAGACTTTGAGGGTGTCCTTGTAATGTTTTATCTGTCCACCCTTGCCTCGTTTGTCATGAAGGAGTTCCAAGTCGAGTGCTTGCTTTGGGAGTCTCGTGTCTGGCATGAGGACAATGTGGCCTACCCAGCGGAGCTGATCAAGTGTGGTCAGTGCTTCAATGTTGGGGATGTTGGACTGGTTGAGGACACTAATGTTGGAGCGTCTGTCCTCCCAGGGGATTTGTAGGATCTTGCGAAGGCATTGTTGATGGTATTTCTCCAGTGACTTGAGGTGAGTACTTACTGTACATGGTCCATGCCTCTGAGCCATACAGGAAGGTGGGTATTATTACAGCCCTGTCGACCATGAGCTTGGTGGTAATTTGAGGGCCTGGTCTTTGAACACTCTTTTCCTCAGGCGGCCAAAGGCTGCGCTGGTGCACTGGAGGCGGTGTTGAATCTCCTCATCAATGTCTGCTTTCATTGATAAGAGGCTCCCAAGGTATGGGAAATGGCTCATGTGCCCAGGGCCGCGCCGTGGATTTTGATGACTGGGGGGCAGTGCTGTGCGGCGAGGAAAGGCTGGTGGACGATCTTTGTCTCACGGATGTTTAGCGTACGGCCCATGCTTTCATATGCCTCAGTAAATACGTCGACTATATCCTGGAGTTCAGCCTCCGAATGTGTACAGACGCAGGCGTCGCCCGCGTACTGTAGCTCGACGACAGAGGTTGGGGTGGTCTTGGACCTGGCCTGGAGGCGGCGAAGGTTAAACAGCTTCCCACTTATTCTGTAGTTTAGTTCCACTCCAGCAGGGAGCTTGTTGACTGTGAGCTGAAGCATGGCAGCAAGGGAGATTGTGAAGAGGGTTGGGCCGATGACGCAGTCCTGTTTGATCCCGGTCCAGACGTGGATTGGGTCTGTGATGGATCCGTTGTTAAGGAACACGGCCTGCATGTCGTCATGGAGCAGGCGAAGGATGTTGACGAACTTTTGGGGGCATCCGAAATGGAGGAGGACGCTCCATAGACCCTCGTGGTTGACAGTGTCAAAGGCCTTTGTAAGGTCGAAGTAGGCCATGTGTAAGGGCTGGCGCTGCTCCCTGCATTTTTCTTGTAGCTGTCGCGCTGCAAAGATCATGCAAACATCTGGTCATTATCACAATGCTGTTTGTAGAGCTTGCTTGTGTGCAAATTGGCTGCCGCGTTTTCCACATTACAACAGTGACTACACTCCAAAAGTATTTCATTGGCTGTAAAGTGCTTTGAGATGTCCAATCGTCGTGAAAGGCATTATAGAAATCCAAGTCTTTCTTTTACCTTTCTCAAGATCATCATCATAGGCAGTCCCTCAGAATTAAGGAAGACTTGCTTCCACTCTTAAAATGCGTCCTTAGGTGGCTGAACAGTCCAATACGAGAACCACAGATCTGTCACAGGTGGTACAGATAGTCGTTGAGGGAAGGGGTGGGTGGGACTGGTTTGCCGCACACTCTTTCCGCTGCTTGTGCTTGTTTTCTGCATGCTCTCGGCGATGAGACTCGAGGTGCTCAGCGCCCTCCCGGATGCACTTCCTCCACTTAGGGCGATCTTTGGCCAAGGACTCCCAGGTGTCAGTGGGGATGTTGCACTTTCGTATGCTTCAGTAAATACATCAACTATATCCTCGAGTTCAGCCTCTGAATGTGTACAGACACAGGCGCTTCCGCGTACTGTAGCTCGACGACAGAGGTTGGGGTGGTCTTGGACCTGGCCTGGAGGTGGCGAAGGTTAAACAGCTTCCCACTGGTTCTGCAGTTTAGTTCCACTCCAGCAGGGAGCTTGAGTTATGTGGAGAGATTGGAGAAATTAGGATGGCTCTCCTTAGAGGACAGAAGGTTAAGGGGAGGCTTTGAGGGTGTCCTTTTAATGTTTCCTCTGCCCACCTTTGGCTCATTTGCTGTGAAGGAGTTCAAAGTAGAGCGCTTGCTTTGGGAGTCTTGTGTCAGGCATACGAACAATGTGGCCTGCCCAGTGGAGCTGATTAAGTGCGGTCAGTGCTTCAATGCTGAGGATGTTGGCCTGGACGAAGATATTAATGTTGGTGTGCCTGTCCTCCCAGGGGATTTGTAGGATCTTGCGGAGACATCGTTGGTGGTATTTCTCTAGCGACTTGAGGTGTCTACTGGGTACATGGTCCATGTCTCTGAGCCATACAGGAGGGCAGGTATTACTACAGCCCTGTAGACTATGAGCTTGGTGGCAGTTTTGAGGGACTGGTCTTCAAACACTCGTTTCCTCAGGCAGCCGAACAATGCACTGACGCACTGGAGGCGGTGTTGGATCTCGTCAATGTCTGCTCTTGTTGATAAGAGGCTCCCGAGATAAGGGAAATGGTCCAAAGTGTCCAGGGCCGTGCCGTGGATCTTGGTGACTGAGGGGCAGTGCTGTGCGACGAGGGCAGGATGGTGGAGGACCTTTATCTTACGGATTTCTCAAGAAATCCTTTTATCACTGACATAATAACAGAAAATGCTGGAAATACAGCAAATCGTGTTACCCCAACAGAGCATTAATCTGTCTCTTCTCTTTTTCTGACCCACCCGCTGTATATTTCCATCATTTTCTGTTTTTATTTCAGATTTGCAGCATTGGTGTTTTTTTTTAATCACAGCATCACTACCTGCTAAGTTGCTTGCCACACGATCACCACTTACAAAATCACATTGCTTACTTGTGGGAGCCTGCTGTCTCCCACAACACTCAGGCCAACGTCAAACAGCAAAGCCTCAAGAAATTCTGCATGTTATTTTGCTATAAAGTCTACCTCTGGAGTGCAGTCCAAGGCAGGATCAGATTTCTCAGCTAGGAAGGCATTAGTGCACTAATGGGAGCTTTGCCTTGGTGGTTTATGATGCTGTCTCAGCCTGTCGGTGCATTGGTACCCTCTGACATGCATGCTGCACGCAATCCAACGTGCATTGGGGCTGATCTGGTTAAAGATAGCGCAGCTGTCGGCTTTCGAGAATTGCCTTTTGCTTACAAGTTTGGAACTAAAGATCTGTTTTGCAGTCTAAATTCCTTTGGTCAAAGTCATCTGAACATTGAATATTCTTATATTCAACATAATAATGCTGTTCTCATCCAGTATGCCCACATCCACATGGTTATTACCCCCTGTCTACTCTAAGAGCAATTAGGCCAGTTTTAATGCCCTTGCTGCTGCCCTGACAGAAACCAGTTAACTCAGCACAGACTGGCGATTGAAGCTGGGATGCTCCTGGTTTGTATGACTCAGCTGCTCCCTGGATGAATTTGCTCAGCCATTGAGGGAGCGGAAAACTGACATCAGTAATTTACACGGGGATTCTCCAGCAGAAATTGGGGGATTGTCATGTATGTCTGCTTGGGGTTACTAGCCACCAGGTGGCGCCACTGTCGGAGGTCATTGGGCTGTATGCACATGTGTGCGGCCCAGGTATAAAAGGCCAGCCATCATGTAATGTAATCACTTTGGGCTTGAATAAAGCAGAGCCAGGTTTGTACCTGCGTTAGTTTACAGTATTCAGTCTATCGAGTTATTACATACATAACATTTAGCGACGAGGTAAATTAAGAACCTTCACATGCAAAAATGAGCACAATTGGAATTCTGGAGAGATTTATGGAGGGAGAGGACTGGGCAGATTTTGTAGCTCTCCTGGACCAGTACTTTGTGGCCAACAAAATGGAGGAACCCACTGACGCAGTTAGGAGCAGGACGGTCTTCCTCACGGCTTGCAAAATCTATGGATATATAAAGAATCTTCTCTCGCCTGCAAGTCCAATGACCAAGGACTATGAGGAATTGTGTGCTCTGGTACGTGACCATCTCAAACCAGAAGAAGGCATCATCATCTCACAATATCGATTCTACAAGCATGTTCGTTCTGAGGGCCAGGATATGTCGGAATTCGTTGCCGACCTAAGACGTCCAGCTGGATTGTGTAAGTTCGAAAACGCTTTGGGAGACATGCTGCGGGACTTCTTTGTAATCGGCATCAACCACGAGGTGATGCTGTGTAAGCTACTGGCAGCGGAGACGCTGGATTTGAACAAGGCCATCACGATTGCCCAGGCATGCACGATGACGGACAAAAACTTAAAGCAGATATCATTAAAAAATCAGAACTCGGCAAGTACTGTAAACAAGATTGTATCGTTGTTTGTCAGAGCTGCATATGGAAGGGACTACTCAACTGCATATGCGAAACCTGTGGCTGCCCAAAGTCTGCCAACGAGAATGAATTCGATTTCACCGTGTTGGCGTTGTGGGTGCAATCATCGGCCTTATCATTGTCAGTTTAAACAGAATATTTATAAAGGCTGTTCGAGACTGGGGCATCTCCAGCGAATGTGTCCGCAACTGAGTAAGCATGCTGCGACAAACCACGTGGAGGATGATGACCAGTATAGCGCGGATTCGGATATGCAATCTGAGATACCAGAGGAGGAAGTGTATGGATTGTATTCGTTCCTAACAAAGAGCCAACTGATAATGATTAATGTGAAACTTAACGGTGTGCCGGTACCGCTGAAATTGGACACGGGTGCGAGTCAATCAATAATGAGCCAGAGGACATTCGACAAGCTGTGGGATACTAAGGCTGTGAGGCCTAAGCTGAGTCCAGTCAATGTCACGTTGCGTACGCACACTAAGAACTCATAACGGTGATTGGCAGTGCAGTAGTCAAGGTGTCGTATGATGGTGCGGTTCATTATTTACCGCTATGGATTGTTCCAGGCAATGGTCCCACGCTGTTCGGCAGGAATTGGCTAGAAAAAATCAAATGAAATTGGAACAATATCAAAGCGTTGTCGTCGGAGGATGATACTCCATGTGCTCAAGTGATGAGCAAGTTCCCCTCGCTGTTTGAACCAGGCATCGGCAATTTCACGGGAGCCAAGGTGCAGATCCACATGGACTCGAATGCAAGACCCATCCACCATAAAGCTCGGACAGTTCCGTACATGATGAGGGAGAAGGTCGAAATCGAACTGGACAGACTCCAGCGTGAAGGGGTCATATCACCGGTCGAATTTAACAAATGGGCCAACCCCATTGTTCCTGTGTTGAAGAGTGAGGGCACTGGCAGGATTTGTGGAGACTACAAGGTTATGATCAATCGAGTTTCAAAACAGGATCAATACCCGTTACCGAAGGCTGATGACCTGTTTGTAACGCTAGCCAGGGGGTAGTCATTCACTAAATTGGATCTGACATCAGCCTACATGACACAGGAGCTGGTCGAGACATCGAAGAAGCTTTCGTGCATCAACACTCACAAAGGATTATCTACAACAGGTGTCCTTTCAGAATTCGCTCGGCTGCAGCCATATTTCAAAGGAACATGGAGAGTCTACGGAACATGGAGAGTCTACGGAAGTCCGTCCTTAGAACCGTTTTGTTCCAAGATGACATCCTGGTCACAGGTCGTGACACCACCGAACATCTGAACAACCTTGAAGAGGTTCGACATCGTCTGGACAAAGTGGGACTCAGACTGTAACGTTCGAAGTGCGTCTTCATGGCACCGGAATTCGAATTCCTGGGGAGGAAAATTGCTGCCGACGGCTTCAGGCCATTAAAAATGCATCCAAGCCTCAGAATGTGACGGAGCTGCGTTCGTTCCTTGGTCTACTCAACTACTTCGGTAATTTCCTACCTAGATTGAGCACTTTATTAGAGCCGCTGCACATGCTGCTACGAAAAGGCGACAACTGTGTTTGGGGCGCATCTCAAGACAGAGCTTTTGAGAAAGCTACTAATCTACTTTGCTCTAACAAGCTGCTGGTACATTATGATGCGTGTAAGCGTTTAGTATTGGCCTGTGATGCTTCGTCATATGGAGTCGGTTGCGTGCTCCAACAAACTAATGAGTTGGGTAAACTATAACCTGTTACCTATGCTTCTAAAAGTTTGTCAAAGATGGAAAGAGCCTACAGCATGGTAGAAAAAGAAGCATTAACCTGTTTGTATGGGGTTAAAAAGATGCATCAGTACCTGGTTGGTCTTCGGTTTGAACTGGAAACAGATCACAAGCCACTCATTTCATTGTTTTCGGAAAACAAAGTTATAAATACCAATTCATCGTCCCACATCCAGAGGTGGGCGCTGATATTATCTGCTTATGATTATGTCATTCACCATGGGCCTGGCACCAAGAATTGTGCCGATGCACTGAGCCATCTGCCTTGCCCATACTGGAGGTGAAGACGCCACAACCTGCAGACCTACTGTTAGTTATGGATGCTTTTGAAAGTGAAGGAACCCTTGTTATGGCTCAACAAGTTAAGTCCTGGAGCAGCCAGGACCCGATATTATCGGTTGTGAAACGTTGTATCCTTAGTGGTGATTGGTCTGCCATATCCAAGCAAATGGGTGATGAGACCAAACCTTACAACCATCGCAAAGACGAACTATCCATTCAGTCATATTGTTTATTATGGGGTAATCGTGTTGTTATGCCTAAGAAAGGCAGAGAGAAATTTGTACATGATCTACATAGCACTCATCCCGGTATTGTCATGATGAAAGCCATTGCCAGGTCTCATATATGGTGGCCTGGAATTGACTCTGATCTGGAATCATGTGTTCTTCAGTGCAACACTTGCATGCAGTTCTGAAAAGCACCAGCAGAATCGCTGCCGCTGAGTCTATGGTCGTGGCCATCTAAACCATGGTCCAGGATCCACATCGACTTTGCAGTTCCCTTCTGGAAAAGATGTTTTTAGTTGTGGTGGATGGTTATTCCAAGTGGAAAGAATGTATAATCATGTCATCCAGTATATCCACAGCAACCATTGAGAGCCTTTGCATCATGTTTGACACTCATGGTCTGCCCGACATCGTTGTAAGCGACAACGGACCTTGCTTCACTAGTTTGGAGTTTCAAGAGTTCATGAAATTCAATGGTATCAAACGTGTGAGGTCAGCACCATTCAAACCCGCATCTAATGGTCAAGCAGAGCGTGCTGTCCAAACCATCAAGCAGATTATGAAATGTGTAACTCAAGCTTCACTGCAGACTCGCTTGTCATGCATATTGCTTAGTTACAGGACAAGACCCCACACGATTACTGGGGTCCCACCTGCTGAACTATTGATGAAGAGAGGTCTCAAGGCCAAGCTCTCCCTTGTCCACCCTGACTTGAACGATCATGTTGAATACAGACGTCAAAGTCAGCAGTGACATCATAATTGCGCTGCTGTGTCACGCAATATTTCTGTTAACGATCCTGTGTACGTACTAAATTATGGTCAAGGCCCCAAGTGGATTGCCGGTACAGTTACAGCCAAGGATGGTAACAGAGTGTTTATCGTCAAGCTCAAGAATGGGCAAACATGCAGGAAACATCACTCTCCCCCAATTCCTTAGTGCAAATCGCCTTCATGCATTGACTGTGCTCTGGGCTTAGCTCCATCTTGTTGACCCTTGGAGAGTTGTTTCCATCTTGGGTGAGTAGTTGGTGTTTCGTTGGCAGTAGAGGTGCTGGTGGTTTCTGATTGTGCGTCCGTGACCATTCTATCCTCTCCCCCACCGCCCCACCACATTTGCATTATGCCAGTGGCTCATTACATTCATATACATTCAAGTCCAGAAAAAAATTTGCATTTAAATCATTACATTTGTGGTACAGTTGTGAGGCAAGTACATTTGACTGGTGAGGTACATACTTCATACATACTTGGAATCAGTACTGGTGTCAGCACCGGCACATGAGGACAACCTAGTACCAGAACTGCTGGATGATGTCCAGGTAGTCTGGTGGCGGCGCGGTGCCCAGTGCTGGCAGTGGGAACCCGGTTGGCTCAAGTTGCCTGCTCTCGGGGCCTTTGCCATTGCTCTTAGTGTCGGGCAGGGTCACACTCTGTGACCTCTCTGTCCTTTCCTTGTGCCCCGGGTCGCTGCTGCTCCCTGAGGAGCAGTCGCCTACCAGTGCGCAGGTACTGCTGACTCGCTTGTCTGGGCGTTATTTGGTGTGGGATCCTGGCTGGTCCCGGTCCCATTTGGGAGAACCGTTGCGGGTGATCCTTCGATCCGGGTGTAGCCTTGGTGGCGATAGGGTCTGGGGGCTGGGCCTTAGAGCAGTTTGCTCTTTCAGGCTCGTGGCGGTTGGTTCCATCGGGTGCCCGAGAGGTGGAGCCGATCAGGGGCAGGGTATTGATACCGGTGCCGTTGCCCTCCAGAGATCGCTTGCTCTGCAGCTTGCCTATATTAACTGCTTGTGGCCACACTCCGTGGTGCATCCCTCTGGTCCCAGGGACGCAGGCTACAGTATTGGGTAGCTCGCTGGACCTGTGTGCTCCCGATGAGTGTTTGCCTGCTACATTAACTGAATGCAGTTGAAATCCGACATCGCACAATGTTTCATTACTCATTGTGGATAAACTGTAGCTCTGATCGCAATCACACGACTTTTCTTTGCTTATTACATGTATAAAACTCTGATCATCAATTACAAGCTTTACATTTAACTCACAGTTGCTATTACATTGATTGAGAATGTGACCCTGTCTCTTTAAGTGCGGTGGCTTGTGGGTCTCCTTTAAGAGAGCCTTGCTATCTTTACCCCAATCCTCTTCTTCGCTTGATGCCACGTGTTGCTCCATCAGCTCTGCACCTCGTGGTCTGGCCGCGGCCATCTTTTTCTTCAGCGCTTCATTCACCTCATGGTTTGGGCACCATCTTTCTTCCATCCACAATGTCGACTGCGGTGATCCTCTTCTCCCTGGGTTCTGCCACCGAAGCTGGGAAGTCGCCTTTTGATCCGATATTCTTCCTATGGAGTCCTGCCACTGGAGCCTGGAAGGTGCGTTCGGGTCATCTCAGCTGGATCATCTCCACGCAGTCGTGCTGAGCGGTCTGTGCCTCGGCTGCTATGCTGGTCTGCTCTCTGGTGCCAGATTCAACCTCAGGTGAGGGCTTGCTTTGCCTCTGAGTGCAGAGGGCTTCGATCGCTGGAGGGATGAAATCTTTCCAGCTCAAATGGATCTTCTCCATCCACCTTTTTGCAAGTAGCGTTGGTCCATCACCTGCAACAATCCACAGTGGTAACTTGTGCACTGCGCCATCATGGAGTACCTTTACATCCGCACTACCAACGAATGGGATACATTCATTGGTGTAGGTGCACAGCATTGCCTGAACTGGGACCAACTTGGGTCGTTCAGCTTGATTGTCCCATACCCTCTCAAAGTCTTCTTGATTCATTACTGACTGGCTCACCTCCGTGTCCACTTCCATGAAAACTGGAATGCCGTTTATCTCGACTTCCATCCTCAACAGTAATCATGCCATACATCTCATCGTGGGGCTGAGCTGTCTCTCTGAATATCGCTTCATAATCTGCGCTGGATTCATGGCTATCTGCAGACTATTAATCAAAACATTGAGTCATATTTCTTTTGCGCATTCGCTGGAGGTGGCCATTTGTGCTGTAGCCTTTAACCACATAGTCCTAAAAATGGCACTGGTGATTCCCTCCACAACGCCAGCATGGTGCTACTCCATTAGCGCCCCTCGGCGGAGTCTGAGTTAAGGGATTCGGGGGCCTGTTCGCTCTCCCCTGAGGAGATTCACGTTCTACAGTCCAGCCTCTAAAAGGTGCCATTCTGTGTACAGTACTTGCCGGGTTTGAGTCCTGAGGATGAGTCATCTGCCTAGAGCTGCATAGAAACGTAGAAACATAGAAAATAGGTGCAGGAGTAGGCCATTTGGCCCTTCGAGCCTGCAACGCCATTCAATAAGATCATTCCCTCAGTACCCCTTTCCTGCTTTCTCTCCATACCCCTTCATCCCCTTAGCCATAAGGGCCATATCGAATTCCCTCTTGAATATATCCAATGAACTAGCATCAACAACTCCCTGCGGCAGGGAATTCCACAGGTTAACAACTCTCTGAGTGAAGAGATTTCACCTCATTTTAGTCCTAAATGGCCTACCCTTTATCCTAAGACTATGTCCCCTGGTTCTGGACTTCCCCAACATCGAGAACATTCTTCCCACATCTAACCTGTCCAGTCCCATCAGAATCTTATACGTTTCTATGAGATCCCCTCTCATCCTTCTAAACTCCAGTGAATAAAGGCCCAGTTGATCCAGTCTCTCCTCATATGACAGTCCAGCCACCCCTGGAATCAGTCTGGTGAACCTTCGCTACACTTGCACAATAGCAAGAACGTCCTTCCTCAGATTAGGAGACCAAAACTGAACACAATATTCTAGGTGAGGCCTCGCTAAGGCCCTGTACAACTGCAGTAAGACCTCCCTGCTCCTATACTCAAATCCCCTAGCTATGAAGGCCAACATACTATTTGCCTTCATCACCGCCTGCTGTACCTGCATGCCCACTTTCAGTGACTGATGAACCATGACACCCAGGTCTCGTTGCACCTCCCCTTTTCCTAATCTGCCGCCATTCAGATAATATTCTGCCTTCGTGTTTTTGTCCCCAAAATGGATAACCTCACATTTATCCACATTATACTGCATCTGCCATGCATTTGCCCACTCACCTAACCTGTCCAAGTCACCCTGCAGCCTCTCAGCGTCCTCCTCACGGCTCACACCGCCAGCCAGCTTAGTGTCATCTGCAAACTTGGAGATATTACACTCAATTCTCTCATCCAAATCATTAATGTATATTGTAAAGAGCTGGGGTCCCAGCACTGAGCCCTGCGGCACTCCACTAGTCACTGCCTGCCATTCTGAAAAGGACCCGTTTATCCCAACTCTCTGCTTCCTGTCTGCCAACCAGTTCTCTATCCACGTCAGTACATTACCTCCAATACCATTTGCTTTGATGTTGCACACAAATCTCTTGTGCGGGACCTTATCAAAAGCCTTCTTAATACCAAGTACACCACATCCACTGGTTCTCCCTTGTCCACTCTGCTAGTTGCATCCTCAAAAAATTCCAGAAAATTTGTCGAGCATGATTTCCCTTTCATAAATCCATGCTGACTTGGTCCGATCCTGTCACTGCTTTTCAAATGCACTGCTATTTCATCCTTAATGATTGATTCCAACATTTTCCCCACGACTGATGTCAGGCTAACAGGTCTATAATTATCCGTTTTCTCTCTCCCTCCTGTTTTAAAAAGTGGTGTTACATTCGCTACCCTCCAGTCGATAGGTACTGATCCAGAGTCGATAGACTGTTGGAAAATAATCACCAATGCATCCACTATTTCTAGGGCCACTTCCTTAAGTACTCTGGGATGCAGACTATCAGGCCCCGGGGAGTTATCAGCCTTCAATCCCATCAATTTCCCGAACACAATTTCCTGCCTAATAAGGGTATCCTTCAGTTTCTCCTTCTCACTAGACCCACTGTCCCCTCGTACATTTGGAAGGTTATTTGTGTCTTCCTTCGTGAAGACAGAACCGAAATATTGGTTCAATTGGTCTGCCATTTCTTTGTTCCCCAATATAAATTCACCTGAATCCGACTGCAACGGACCTATATTTGTCTTCACTAATCTTTTTCTCTTCACATATTGATAGAAGCATTTGCAGTCCGTTTTTATGTTTCCTGTAAGCTTCCTCTCGTACTCTATTTTCCTCCTCTTAATTAAACCCTTATTCCTCTTCTGTTGAATTCTAAATTTCTCCCCGTCCTCAGGTTTGTTGCTTTTTCTAGCCAATTTACATACCTCTTCCTTGGATTTAACACTAACCTTAATTTCCCTTGTTCGCCATGGTTGAGCCACCTTCCCTGTTTTATTTTTACTCCAGGCAGGGATGTACAATTGCTGAAGTTCATCCATGTGATCTTTAAATGTTTGCCATTGCTTATCCACCATCAACCCTTTAAGTATCCTTTGCCCGTCTATTCTAGCCAATTAATGCCTCATACCGTCGAAGTTACCTTTCCTTAAGTTCAGGACCCGAGTTTCTGATTTAACTGTGTCACTCTCCATCTTAATAAAGAATTTTACCATATTATGGTCACTCTTCCCCAAGGGGCCTCACACAACAAGATTGCTAATTAGTCCCTTGCCATTACACATCACCCAGTCTACTAGGATGGCTTGCTCTCTAGTTGGTTCCTCGATATATTGGTCAAGAAAACCATCCCTAATACCCTCCAGGAAATCCTCCTTCACTGCATTGCTACCAGTTTGATTTGCCCAATCAAAATGTAGATTAAAGTCGCCCATGAAACCTGCTGTACCTTTATTGCACACATCCCTTATTTCTTGTTTGATGCTGTTCCAAACCTCACTACTACTGTTTGGTGGTCTGTACACACACTCCCACTGGCGTTTTCTGCTCCTTGGAATTCTGCAGCTCCACCCATACCGATTCCACATCATCCAGACTAATGTCCCTCCTTACTATTGCATTAATTTCCTCTTTAACCAGCAACGCCACCCTGCCTCCTTTTCCTCTCTGCCTATCCTTCCTAAATGTTGAATACCCCTGGATGTTGAGTTCCCAGCCTTGGTCACCCTGGAGCCATGTCTCCGTGATGCCAATTACAACATATCAATTAACTGCTGTCTGCACAGTTAATTCATCCACCTTATTCCAAATACTCCTCGCATTGAGGCACAGAGCCTTCAGGCTTGTCTTTTTAACACACTTTGCCCCTTTAGAATTTTGCTGTAATATGGCTCTTTTTGTTTTTTGCCTTGGGTTTATCTGCTCTCCACTTTTACTATTCTCCTTTCTATCTTTTGCTTCTGCCTCCATTTTATTTCCCTCTGTCTCCCTGCATAGGTTCCCATCTCCCTGCCATGTTAGTTTAACTCCTCCCCAACAGCACTAGCAAACACTCCCCCTAGGACATTGGTTCCGGTCATAAGAACATAAGAATTAGGAACAGGAGTAGGCCATCTTGACCCTCGAGCCTGCTCCGCCATTCAACAAGATCATGGCTGATCTGGCCGTGGACTCAGCTCCACTTACCCGCCCGCTCCCCATAACCGTTAATTCCCTTATTGGTTAAAAATCTATCTATCTGTGATTTGAATACATTCAATGAGCTAGCATCAACTGCTTCCTTGGTCAGAGAATTCCACAGATTCACCACCCTCTGGGAGAAGAAATTCTTTTTCAACTCGGTTTTAAATTGGCTCCCCCGCATTTTGAGGCTGTGCCCCCTAGTTCTAGTCTCCCTGACCAGTGGAAACAACCTCTTTGCCTCTATCTTGTCTATCCCTTTCATTATTTTGAATGTTTCTGTAAGATTACCCCTCATCCTTCTGAACTCGGTTTGTACCGGTCCCACCTCCCCCAGAACCGGTTCCAATGTCCCAGGAATTTGAATCCCTTCCTTCTGTACCACTCCTCAAGCCACATATTCATCTGAGCTATCCTGCGATTCCTACTCTGACTAGCACGTGGCACTTGTAGCAATTCTGAGATTACTACTGCTGAGGTCCTACTTTTAACTTAGCTCCTCGCTCCCTAAATTCGTCTCGAAGGACCTCATCCCGTTTTTGACCTATATCGTTGGTACCTATATGCACCACGACAACTGGCTGTTCACCCTCCCTTTTCAGAATGTTCTGCACCCGCTCCGAGACATCCTTGACCCTTGCACAGGCAACATACCATGCTGGAGTCTCGGTTGCGGCCGCAGAAACGCCTATCTATTCCCCTTACAATCGAATCCCCTATCACTATAGCTCTCGCACTCTTTTTTATGCCCTCCTGTGCAGCAGAGCCACCCACAGTGCCATGAACTTGGCTGCTGCTGCCCTCCCCTGATGAGTCATCCCCCTCAACAGTACCCAAAGCGGTGTATCTGTTTTGCAGGGTGATGACCGCAGGGGACCCCTGCACTACCTTCCTTGCACTGCTCTTACTGTTGGTCACCCATCCCCTATCTGGCTGTGTACCTTTAACCTGCGGTAAGACCAACTCACTAAACGTGCTATTCACATCATTCTCCGCATCGTGAATGCTCCAGATTGCTGGTCACGGGAATGTGGGAAGGGAGGACCTTGAGACAATCATTATCACGAGGTGCGTAGTGCTGGACAGGCTAATGGATCTCAAGGTAGACAAGTCCCCTGGTCCTGATTAAATGCATCCCAGGGTATTAAAAGAGAAGGCGGAAGTTATAGCAGATGCATTCGTTATATTCTACCAAAATTCTCTGGACTCTGGGGAGGTACCATCGGATTGGAAAGCAGCTTATGTAACGCCTTTGTTTAAAAAAGGGGGCAGACAAAAGGCAGGTAACTATAGGCCGGTTAGTTTAACATCTGTAGTGGGGAAAATGCTTGAAGCTATCATTAAGGAAGCAATAGTGGGACATCTAGATAGGAATAGTGCAATCAAGCAGACACAACATGGATTCATGAAGGGGAAATCATGTTTAACTAATTTACTGGAATTCTTTGAGGATATAACGAGCATGGTGGATAGAGGTGTACCGATGGATGTGGTGTATTTAGATTTCCAAAAGCATTCGATAAAGTGCCACACAAAAGGTTACTGCAGAGGATAAAGGTACGCGGAGTCAGAGGAAATGTATTAGCATGGATTGAGAATTGGCTGGCTAACAGAAAGCAGAGAGTCGGGATAAATGGGTCCTTTTCGGGTTGGAAATCGGTGGTTAGTGGTGTGCCACAGGGATCGATGCTGGGACCACAACTGTTTACAATATACATAGATGACCTGGAAGAGGGGACAGAGTGTAGTGTAACAAAATTTGCAGATGACACAAAGATTAGTGGGAAAGCGGGTTGTGTAGAGGACACAGAGAGGCTGCAAAGAGATTTAGATAGGTTAAGCGAATGGGCTAAGGTTTGGCAGATGGAATACAATGTCGGAAAATGTGCGGTCATCCACCTTGGGGGAAAAAAACAGTAAAAGGGAATATTATTTGAATGGGGAGAAATTACAACATGCTGCGGTGCAGAGGGATCTGGGGGTCCTTGTGCATGAATCCCAAAAAGTTAGTTTGCAGGTGCAGCAGGTAATCAGGAAGGCGAATGGAATGTTGGCCTTAATTGCGAGAGGGATGGAGTACAAAAGCAGGGAGGTCCTGCTGCAACTGTACAGGGTATTGGTGAGGCTGCACCTGGAGTACTGCATGCAGTTTTGGTCACCTTACTTAAGGAAGGATATACTGGCTTTGGAGGGGGTACAGAGATGATTCACTAGGCTGATTCCGGAGATGAGAGGGTTACCTTATGATAGATTGAGTAGACTGGGTCTTTACTCATTGGAGTACAGAAGGATGAGGGGTGATCTTATAGAAACATTTAAAATAATGAAAGGGATCGACAAGATAGAGGCAGAGAGGTTGTTTCCACTGGTCGGGGAGACTAGAACTAGGGGGCACAGCCTCAAAATACGGGGGAGCCAATTTAAAACCGAGTTGAGAAGGAATTTCTTCTCCCAGAGGGTTGTGAATCTGTGGAATTCTCTGCCCAAGGAAGCAGTTGAGGCTAGCTCATTGAATGTATTCAAATCACAGATAGATAGATTTTTAACCAATAAGGGAATTAAGGGTTACGGGGAGCGAGCGGGTAAGTGGAGCTGAGTCCACGGCCAGATCAGCCATGATCTTGTTGAATGGCAGAGCAGACTCGAGGGGCTAGAGGGCCTGCTCCTGTTCCTAATTCTTATGTTCTTATGTTCTTATGAATGCACCCGCAGCTCTAGTGCCGCAATGCTGTCCGTCAGGAGCTGGTGGCGGATACACTTCACGCACATGTAGTCGTCAGGGACACCGGAAGCATCCCTGACTGCCCACATCGTAGAGGAGGAGCATAATTCGTGCCCGAGGTCCCCTGCCAGGTCTTAACCCTTAAATTGGCAACAACAATGCTAAATGTTACTTACTGATGTAGAAAAGAAAAAGAAAAGCTACTTACCAATCACCAGCCAATCACTTACCCCTTTGGCTATGATGTCACCTTTCGATTTCTTTCTACTTCTTTTTTGCCTTCTCTCCCTGCTGCAGCTGCACCAGCTGGGCCTTTATAGGCTGCTCCAGAACTCCCGCTCCGCCTCTCCTCGACAACGAACTCCCGACGACTCACGGACGCTGGGCCTTTATAGGCCGCTCCCAAACTCCCGCACCACCTCGCCTCGCCAACGAACTCCCGACGACTCAAGGGCGCTGGGCTTTATAGGGTGCTCCCGAACTCTCGCACCGCCTCTCGACCACGAAGAGAAAAAGATTAGTGAAGACAAACATAGATCCCTTGCAGTCGGATTCAGGTGAATTTATAATGGGGAACAAAGAAATGGCAGACCAATTGAACAAATACTTTGGTTCTGTCTTCACGAAGGAAGACACAAATAACCTCCTGGAAGTACGAGGGGACCGAGGGTCGAGTGAGAAGGAAGAACTGGAGGATATTCTTATTAGGCGGGAAATTGTGTTCGGGAAATTGATGGGATTGAAGGCCGATAAATCCCCGGGGCCTGATCGTCTGTATCACAGAGTACTTAAGGAAGTTGTAGCGTCTCTGCACTTTGGTACAAACTCACACGAGGCATGTATATATCAGACACGGTCACTCTGTGACCTTCACTTTATTCCCAGGACCAAAGAGTGCTGACCCTGGGTCGGACCTCCCCTTTTATACCTGGAAGCCCAGGTGAGGAGTGTCTCCCGCAAGCTCAACCCCTGTGGTCAGGGTGTGCATTTCAGGGGTACGGGTACAGTGTGCATGAGTTACAGTTACATAACTATTGCCATTGCAAGGTGGTGAAATACATGACAGAAGTGGCTCTAGAAATAGTGGATGAATTATGATCATTTTCCAACAGTCTATCGGCTCTGGATCAGTTCCTATGGACTGGAGGGTAGCTAATGTAACACCACTTTTTAAAAAGGGAGGGAGAAAGAAAGCGGGTAATTGCCTTACATCAGTGGTGGGGAAAATGTTGGAATCAATTATTGAGGTTGAAATAACAGCGCATTTGGAAAGCAGTGACAGGATTGGTCCAAGTCAGCATGGATTTATGAAGGGGAAATCATGCTTGACAAATCTTCTGGAATTTTTTGGAGGATGTAACTCCTAGAGTGGACAAGGAAGAACCAGTGGATGTGGTGTATTTGGACTTTCAAAAGGCTTTTGACAAGGTTCCACAAGAGATTTGTGTGCAAAATCAAAGCACATGGTATTGGGGGTAATGTACTGACGTGGATAGAGAACTGGTTGGCAGACAGGAAGCAGAGAGTCGGGATAAATGGGTCCTTTTCAAAATGGCAGGCAGTGACTAGTGGAGTGCTACAGGGCTCAGTGCTGGGACCCCAGCTCTTTACAATATGCATCAATGATTTGGATGAAGGAATTGAGTGTAAAATCTCCAAGTTTGCAGATGACACTAAACTGGGTGGCGGTGTGAGCTGTGAGGGGGACACTAAGAGGCTGCAGGATGAATTGGACAGATTAGGTGAGTGGGCAAATGCATGGCAGATGCAGTATAATGTGGATAAATGTGAAGTTATCCACTTTTGGGGCAAAAACGCGAAGACAGAATATTAACTGAATGGCGGCAGATTAGGAAAAGGGGAGGTGCAACGAGACCTGGGTGTCATGATTCATCAGTCATTGAAAGTTGGCATACAGGTACAGCAGGCAGTGAAGAAGGCAAAGGGTATGTTGGCTTTCATAGCTAGGGGATTTGAGTATAGGAGCAGGGAGGTCTTACTGCAGTTGTACAGGGCCTCGGTGAGTCCTCACCTGGAATATTGTGTTCAGTTTTGGTCTCCTAATCTGAGGAAGGACGCTCTTGCTATTGAGGGAGTGCAGCAAAGGTTCACCAGACTGATTCCCGGGATGGCTGGACTGACATATGAGGAGAGACTGGATCAACTGGGCCTTTATACATTGAAGGATGAGAGGGGATCTCATAGAAACATGTAAGATTCTGACGGGACGGGACATGTTACGGGTAGATTGTTTCCGATGTTAGGGAAGTCTAGAGCCAGGGGACACAGTCTTAGGATAAGGGGTAGGCCATTTAGGACTGAGATGCAGAGAAACGTCTTCACTCAGAGAGTTGTTAACCTGTGGGATTCCCTGCCGCAGAGAGTTGTTGATGACGGTTCATTGGATATATTCAAGAGGGTGTTGCATATGGCCCTTACGGCTAAGGGGATCAAGGGGTATGAAGAGAAAGCAGGAAAGGGGTACTGAGGGAATGATCAGCCATGATCTTATTGCATGGTGGTGCAGGCTTGAATCCTGCACCTATTTTCTATGTTTCTATGTTTCTATGACCAACCGACCTACCTTCAGTCATCAGAGGACTCCGCTGTCATCAATGAATCTGGACTTTCAATCACTGACATGGTCAATGAATCTGGACTTTCAATCCCTGATGTGGTCACTGCCACTCCCATCAGATCGGCTACCCAGCTTCCAGTCATAACAGACTCATAACGCTCGCTCAAAGCTGGAGTTGAACTGAGACGTTCAACTCGGGAGCGGGAAGCCCCAGACTGTCTCAATTTGTAAAAAGACCGTTCCTAATATCGTAAAGGGGGATAGTGTCATGTATGTATGCTTGAATTTACTAGCCACCCGGTGGCGCCACTGTCGGAGGTCATTGGGCTGTGCGAATGTCTGTGCAGCCCAGGTATAAAAGGCCAGCCATCTTGTAATGTAATCACTTTTGGGCCCGAATAAAGTGGTTTGTACCTGTTCAGAGTTTACTGTATTCAGTCTATTGAGTTATTGCATACACAACAGTGCTGTGGCCGGCACTCTGAAAGAGCTAACAGTTCACCCACTCCCCTGCTCTTTTCCACAGTCCTCCAATGTTTTACTTTTTAAGCAGAGATCCAATTCCCTTTTGGAAGTTGTTATTGATTGTGCTCTGGTTCCAGACCCTCCAGCCAGTGGAAACAGCTTCTTCCTATCTACTTTAGCAAAACCCCTTATAATTTTGAACATCTGTATCAAACTTCCCCGTAACCTTCTCTTCCCTATGGAGAACAATCTCATCTTCTCTATTTTCTCTAGATATCTGAAACCCCTCATCCCTGATCCCTGGTACCATTCTAATAAATCTCCTCCGCACCCTCTCCAAGGCATAACAAAAGGACTACACTTCCCCCATCACGGCTTCTGACAGTTTCTGAAATGACCTTCAGCTTTTACATCCAGTTCCCATACAGAAAGTTTATTCCAAGTGTTAATCTCACTTGAAGATGAGCTACCCAACATAGATCCTAAATATGTCACTTTGCGTGAATAAACAAAAATATATCATACACTACTAATAGTTCAGTGTTCTATTTATTATTTGGATGTATTTGATCACTTTCTGGATAGAATCATAATGTAGATTAAGAAGCAGTAAGCAATTGAAACTCGCTATTGACTTTTATGTTTGCTGCAGTTAGTAATTGCAACTTTCCCAGTGCAAGTAACACCAACGTGCCAATAAATTTATAACGTGCTGTTCCATGTTGAGAAGTCTGATTGTGCTCCTTTCAGAATTTCAATAAAGATTAAGGTGTGCTCAATTTATTTTCTCCTGTCGAGTGTCTGGTCTGTGGTACAGAATGAGGGCTCGGGAACAACAAATCAAAACACTGCAACAAAGATATACATGGTGTAAGAAGAATTAGAACAACTGGTGTCAGCGGTGTGCCCAAGTTGGTACTTGTAAGGCTTCCGAGGGACTCAGCCATAGTCATTTGATGAATAGATCAACTTCTTTTTTGACACTGGTGGAAAACAGCGTTAGATTATCTGAGATCAATGGATAAAAAGTGCTAAATGATGAATAATGCAGTTCACATTCAAGGTTTTTGTAGCTGTGTTTTTTGATATGTGGATCCTTTGCAGTAACTGTGAACAGTAACAGACATAAATCATCAGCCTAGTTTTTCCCATCCCAGTGCACTTGGAATTCAGTTATTTGAAGATTGGGTTGCATCCCTCCGCTCAACCCTCAGAATTTAAAATGAATTGTTATTAATTGAACAAAATACCCATGTCTGTTCATCCTAAAATCTCCATTCCAAGTGCCCATGTCAAACTTCAGGTGTGTGACAGTGCATTGTGGCTCACTTTCAAGTTTACTGAAGAATGGTCTCTAATTTTATATTCATCGTAAAATTTCAGTTACATTAGAGCAATTATAGAGTAGATGGCGGTGGAAGCAGAGTCAATGGTAACTTTCAAAAAGGAATTGGATAAATGCTTGAAGGAGGGAATTTGCAGGGTTGTGAGGAAAGAACAGGGCAGTGGGACTAATTGGACAGCTCTTTCAAAGAGGCGACACAGGCATGATGGGCCAAATGGCCTCCTTCTCTGCCATAAGATTCTAAGGGCTAGATTTTACACTTTTTGCAGATCTCCCAAAAATGGGCGTTATTTCCAGTGTGGGCGGTAAAAATGGGTTTTCAGATCGACGGCTTCTCACCCATTCTCAAAACACCTAGTCTCCATTGGGCGTTACCGCGAGCGCTATGAAATGTGCGGTAGCGTTAAATCTCTCTGACCTTCTGCTGTAAAGTGTTGCCGTACTTAGCAATGGCATGGCAACGCTCGATTCCCACAATTCGGGAGGTCAAGGGTTATCATGACATGCACAGAAGAGGAGACAGAGAAAGAGGGAGCTCAGAGGCACTGAAAGCGTGTGTGGCTGTGGTGTGCGCTTGTTTGGCTGTTGTGGGAAGCGCGAGGGAGATTCACCAGCAGCAAAAAGCCTACTAAGCACCAAGAACATAGATGGCACCGAGTTTTTGTCCAACAAATAAGATATAACATGGAAGGGATGGAGGAGGCCCTGGAGCTGGTAGCCAGGAACACTGATGGCAGAGGGCTCCCAGTGGTCCCGGAGCAAGGCACTACACCCCAAGGTGCCGCACCCTCATTGCCAATGACATATTAGAGCCAGGAGCAACACTTGCTTCTGGCTCGGAGCACGTTCCCATCTTGTGACCGTCCTCTCCCGTATCCGTCCAAGCAGCGGTTTGGCAGTCATTGCCCCCCCCCACCCCCTAATGAAGCATAGAAACATAGAAAATAGGTGCAGGAGTAGGCCATTCGGCCCTTTGAGCCTGCACCACCATTCAATATGATCATGGCTGATCATGCAACTTCAGTACCCCATTCCTACTTTCTCTCCATATCCCTTGATCCCTTTAGACATAAGCATCACCTGTGGAGCTCCTCGGTCAGGAGGGGAAGGGGAAGGGGTAGTGGTGGGAAGGAGAAGCGGGGCGGGGGGGTTGGGAGGGTTGGTTTTTACAGAAATATTTATGATTTCAGACAAATGTTCAGTTTAAATGTTTTTTATTTAACAAAACCTTGTTGCGCATTGGCGCAGATAGCTGCACCTTTACACGCTGGTGATTCCTTAATATCAAAGGGTATAATTACACTTAACTTCAATCAATTTAAACTTTAACTGTCACCAAGGTGATGCCCACCATTGATGTATGAGCTGCACACCCAGTAGTAACAGAAACATAGAAACATAGAAAATAGGTGCAGGAGTAGGCCATTCGGCCCTTCTAGCCTGCACCGCCATTCAATGAGTTCATGGCTGAACATTCAACTTCAGTACCCCATTCCTGCTTTCTCGCCAAACCCCTTGATCCCCCTAGTAGTAAGGACCTCATCTAACTCCTTTTTGAATATATTTAGTGAATTGGCCTCAACAACTTTCTGTGGTAGAGAATTCCACAGGTTCACCACTCTCTGGGTGAAGAAATTCCTCCGCATCTCGGTCCTAAATGGCTTACCCCTTATCCTTAGACTGTGACCTCTGGTTCTGGACTTCCCCAACATTGGGAACATTCTTCCTGCATCTAACCTGTCTAACCCCGTCAGAATTTTAAACGTTTCTATGAGGTCCCCTCTCATTCTTCTGAACTCCAGTGAATACAAGCCCAGTTGATCCAGTCTTTCTTGATAGGTCAGTCCCGCCATCCCGGGAATCAGTCTGGTGAACCTTCGCTGCACTCCCTCAATAGCAAGAATGTCCTTCCTCAGGTTAGGAGACCAAAACTGTACACAATACTCCAGGTGTGGCCTCACCAATGCCCTGTACAACTGTAGCAACACCTCCCTGCCCCTGTACTCAAATCCCCTTGCTATGAAGGCCAACATGCCATTTGCTTTCTTAACCGCCTGCTGCACCTGCATGCCAACCTTCAATGACTGATGTACCATGACACCCAGGTCTCTTTGCACCTCCCCTTTTCCTAATCTGTCACCATTCAGATAATAGTCTGTCTCTCTGTTTTTACCACCAAAGTGGATAACCTCACATTTATCCACATTATACTTCATCTGCCATGCATTTGCCCACTCACCTAACCTATCCAAGTCGCTCTGCAGCCTCACAGCATCCTCCTCGCAGCTCACACTGCCACCCAACTTAGTGTCATTCGCAAATTTGGAGATACTACATTTAATCCCCTCATCTAAATCATTAATGTACAGTGTAAACAGCTGGGGCCCCAGCACAGAACCTTGTGGTACCCCACTAGTCACTGCCTGCCATTCTGAAAAGTACCCATTTACTCCTACTCTTTGCTTCCTGTCTGACAACCAGTTCTCAATCCATGTCAGTACACTACCCCCAATCCCATATGCTCTAACTTTGCACATCAATCTCTTGTGTGGGATCTTGTCGAACGCCTTCTGAAAGTCCAAATATACCACATCAACTGGTTCTCCCTTATCCACTCTACTGGAAACATTCTCAAAAAATTCCAGAAGATTTGTCAAGCATGATTTCCCTTTCACAAATCCATGCTGACTTGGACCTATCATGTCACCTCTTTCCAAATGCACTGCTATGACATCCTTAATAATTGATTCCATCATTTTACCCACTACCGATGTCAGGCTGACCGGTCGATAATTCCCTGTTTTCTCTCTCCCTCCTTTTTTAAAAAGTGGGGTTACATTGGCTACCCTCCACTCCATAGGAACTGATCCAGAGTCAATGGAATGTTGGAAAATGACTGTCAACGCATCCACTATTTCCAAGGCCACTTCCTTAAGTACTCTGGGATGCAGTCCATCAGCTTTGTGAATACCACTAACGTTCATTCATGCAAAGCGCTCATTGATGAGCTCCTGACATAAGGCTCTTGCAGCTATCATGCCACCACGGGCCCTTTCATGCAGTCTATAGGGGGACAGGGGCATGGCTTCAGCGTCAGCCTGATTGTCTGGGCCGATGTCAGCGTCCACCTCCTCGTCCTCCTCGTTCTCTCTCTGGTGAGGTGGACTTTCAGATTCTTCAGGCAATTCTTGTCCCCTCCTGATAGTCAATTTGTGTAGCATGGAGCACACCACCACAAATTGAGCTACCTGCTCAGGGTCGTATTGGAGCTCACCTCCTGAGTGGTCCAGGCATCTAAAGCACTGCTTCAGCACTCCAATGGTTTCCACCACGATATTGCGAGTGGCTCTGTGGCTCTTCTTTTATCACCTCTCGGCTTCGGTGTGGGTGTCACGCAGGGGGGTCATCAGCCAGGCATCCAGCTTTTACCTTGTGGATGATTGTTAAACAAGTCAGATACAGTGCTCTCACGCAGGATGTGAGCATCATGGATGCTGCCTGGAAATTTAGCATTCACTGCCATTATAATTTGATTGTGATCGACAACGAGTTGGACATTCAAGGAGTGGAATCCCTTGCGGTTCCTGAAAACCTCTGCATCCTGAAAAGGTGCCTGCATCGCGATGTGCGTACAGTCGATTGCTCCCTGCACCTTGGGGAAGTTTGCAATTCTGGAGAATCCTAGAGCCCTCTCATTCTGTGCCTCCCTGGTCACAGGGAAGCTGATCAAGTCCCTCCTGCGTGCGTACAGGGCTTCAGTGACCTGTCTAATGCAGCAATGTATGGCATTCTGAGACAGACTGCAAATGTCGCCAGCTGAGTCCTGAAAAGAACCCAACACGTAGAACGACAGGTGACTTTGGCCTCAACGGACGTGCAGTACTGATGGTGCTGGTAGGTTGCAGATCTCCCCTTATGAGCTGGCATACCTCAGTGATAATCTCTTTATGGAAGCGCAATCTCCAAAGGCAGGTGGTGTCGGGCAAGTCGAGGTAAGACTGCTTCTCCCTGTACTTGCCGGGGGTGTAACGTCTGGTCCTCCTCATCAGTCTGGCACATCTTACATTGGGCACATCATGCTGTGGAGCGTACCATCTGCCATCTCGCGTCTGCAGCATGTAATTGGTCATCAAGAGAGCATGAAAAAGGACAGGTCCCATTGCAATAGCTCTCTGTTTTCCACCGATTTGTCGCAAAAAATGAATGTCCTTACGAAGACACCTATTAAATTCCAATTGTTCACAGTATGATAAAGCTGTATGTACAGATGTTCACATCACCTCCAAAGACCTCCAGAGTACATCCAAACTCCCCCGAGGTTGAAACAGAGCAGCCTTTTAAATGATACGACATGTGATGTAGAACATGGCGTCCATAACGCTGTGATTAGTTCTGGTTAGTTCCACTTTTTCCGAACGTTTTTTTGGGCGAGCGATATTGTGGATGATATGTGTGCGAGGTGGTGAAAGTGACGCTTGCCGATCTCATGGCCTTTAGTTTCGGCAAATGTAATCTTTCCGACAAAAAAAAGTGGGCGGGCAGTATTATTGAATCTTGCCGTTAGTTCCGTAATGAAACTAATGTTGGCCGATATTATGGCCGTTGATTTTGCCCATTCTGATGATTCTGCCCAAAAAAAGTGGGCGGGCGGTATTATTTTTTCCCGGCATTACGCACATGGGGAAAGTAAAGCTCGGTGATAAGTTTCAAAAAAATGCCCGTCCGTTTCCATTTTGTGGCTAAATGGACGATATATGGGTGTTATACATCATTTCAACAGTAAAATGGACGTTAAGTGGGCGTTAAGCATGCAAAAAAGGTGGAAAATCTAGCCCTAAGATTCTGTGATACTCGAGAAAGTTAACTGAGAATTAATATGGTTTTCACAATCTGTTGTTGGACATCATCAAGAATAATATGATTATTACCTTTTCTGAAGCTTTGAGGCTGATAAAAGCATTATCAACTTCAGGAACATATACAGTGAGCTCCTTTTCCATACACAGCAGTAATCTTTGTTTGATAGGATCAACATCTTGAGCTTGATTGCTGGATCTTTTCTTTTGCAGATGATTACTTTTTACTTATTTGTGAATCTATTTTCACTGCTTGTGAAAATCAGCCACAGAATTGATTAATTTTTGGATTTTTGAAAGATTACCATGTATCTGAAACTCACAGCTGCTCTGTTGCAGTCTTATTGTTTTTAATACAATGTCAATAATTAGGGTCCCATGTGCTATACATATAATTTATTTTGTTTGGCGAGAGGGTGTTGGATTTACAAATCCAGCTGATCCCCAGCAAGTAGCAGATTAAACATCTGATGAAATATAACACATAACTCTGGGATAAACCTACAGTAAATCTACAGTCCTTCTCTTCAGTTGCCCCTTTATCTCCCCATCTCCTTACTTGAATGTAGTCACTCAGACTGCACCTTATTGAATGCTTTCTGGAAATCCAAATACATGACATTTACTGGTTCCCCTTTATCCACTCTGCTTGTTACATCCTCAAAGAACTCAAGCAAATTTGTCAAACATAATTTCCCTTTCAGAAAATCATGCTGACTCTGCTTGACTGCATTATGATTTTCTAAATGTCCTGCTTCTACTTCCTTAATGATGGATTCCAGCATTTTCCCAATTACTGATGTTAGGCTAACTGGTCTATAGTTTCTTGCTTTCTGTCTGCCTCCTTTATTGCATAGAGGTGTTACATTTGCGGTTTTCCAATCCGCTGGGACCGCTCCAGAATTCAGGGAATTTTGGTAGATTACAGCCAATGCATCCACTATCTCTGCAGCCACTTCTTTTAAGATCCTAGGATGTAGGCCATCAAGTCCAGGGGATTTGTCCATCTTTAGTCCAATTTGTTTGCCTAATATTTTATCTCAATGATAGAGATTGTTTTAAGTTCCCCACCTCCCAATGGCTCCTTGATTATCAATTATTGGGATGTTTTTAGTGTCTTCTACCGTGAAAACCGATACAAATTATTTGTTCAAAGTCTCTGCCATTTCCCTGCTTCACATTATTAATTCCCCAGTCTCATCCTCTGAGGGGCCAATGTTTACTTTAGCTACTCGCTTCCTTTTTATATACCTGTAGAAGCTCTTACGATCTGTTTTATATTTCTTGCTAGTTTATTCTCAAATGCTTTCTTCTCTGTCTTTAAAATTTTTTAGTCGTCCTTTGTTGGTTTCTAAACATTTCCCAATCCTCTAGCCTTCTACTGTTCTTTGCATCATTGTATGCCTTGTTTTCAATTTGATACCATCCTTTACTTCCTTAGTTAGCCAGGGGTGGTTCATCCTTCTCTTAGCGTCTTTTTTTCTCACTGGAATAAATCTTTGCTGAGAGTTATGAAATATCTCCTTAAATGTTTGCCACAGCTTTTCTACAGTCTTACTCTATAATATATTTTTCCAGTTCACTTTAACCAACTCTGCCTTCATACCTTTGTAATTACCTTTGTCTAAATTCAAAGCACTAGTTTGAGACCTAGATTTCTCACCCTCAAACTAAATTTGAAATTCTATCATGCTATGATCACTCTTCCCAAGAGGATTCTTCACTATAAGATCATTAATTAATCCAGACTCATTACACATTATCAGATCTAAAATAGTCTGTATTGTGTTCCTAACACAGATGAGGCTGCACACAGGGAGGTTAAAGTAACAGTGACCTCAGTCTTTAATAAGACACTCCAGTGTGAGGAACAGGCCTTAGGGGCCGGCTAATATACAGTGCTCCCAAGGGATGCTGGGATCCCTTGGGACTTCAGGGGATGAGCTCCCTGGTGGCGGAACATGGGAGTGCATGCTTTACAGGTACACAACATCACTCCCCTGCAAAGTCAAAGTGAAAACTATTTACAAGGTGAGGCGGTCGGGAGCCTTTCTTTCCCTGGTGGACTGCCTCGGTACAAATGTCTGTTCTGGTGTGTTGGCTGTACCCTCGCTGGGCTGGCGTGTTATTGGCCTTGCTGGGGTGCGAGGTGAGCCTGGCCTTGCTGGGCTGTTGAGCGTGATGGGTTCGATTTCCTGGTCCGGGGTGGTGTCGTTGATCCTTTGGGTGCGTGTTGTGGGCTCGAAAAAGGTGGTGTCTGCTGTGGGTTGTTCAGGGTAGTCTGTGAACCGCAGCCTCGTTTGGTCCAGGTGCTTTCTGCAAATTTGTCCATTGTCTCGTGTGACTACAAACACCCTATTCCCTTCTTTAGCTATCACCGTGCCCGCGATCCACTTGGAACCATGTCCATAGTTTAGCACATGCACAGGGTCATTCAGATCAATTTCCCGTGACACAGTGGCGCGACATCATTTACATTTTGTTGCTGCCGCCTGCTCTCTACCTGATCATGCAGGTTGGGGTGAACCAGCAAGAGTCTGGTTTTAAGTGTCCTTTTCATGAGTAGCTCAGTCGGGGGCACCCCTGTGAGCGAGTGGGGTCTCATGCGGTAGCTGAGCAGTACTCGGGACTGGCGGGTTTGGAATGAGCATTCTGTGACTCGTTTAAGGCTCTGTTTGATTGTTTGTACTGCCCACTCTGCCTGCCCATTGGAGGCTGGTTTAAACGGGGCCGAGGTGGCACGTATTATCCCATTGCGGGTCATGAGTTCTTTAAATTCGGCACTGGTGAAACATGACCCGTTGTCACTGACCAGTATGTCAGGCAGGCCGTGGGTGGCAAACATGGCCCTCAGACTTTCTGGCGGTGCTTCCCGACATTATTTCACATTCAATCCATTTTGAAAAAGCATTCACCAGTCTGCCTGAATGGACAGGTCGTCCTTTCGCCGCTACAACGGTTTGATTGGCTCTTGCATTTCAATGGGGATGCTGGCCCAGCTCCCATGCAGTACACAGTTTTTTACTAGGGACAGCAGAGGATCTTGGCTGGGCCAATCTTAATCTGGCGGGACTGACCTATCAAGAAAGACTGGATCAACTGGGCTTGTATTCACTGGAGTTCAGAAGAATGAGAGGGGACCTCATAGAAACGTTTAAAATTCTGACGGGGTTAGACAGGTTAGATGCAGGAAGAATGTTCCCAATGTTGGGGAAGTCCAGAACCAGGGGACACAGTCTAAGGATAAGGAGGAAGCCATTTAGGACCGAGATGAGGAGGAATTTCTTCACCCAGAGAGTGGTGAACCTGTGGAATTCTCTACCACAGAAAGTTGTTGAGGCCAATTCACTAAATATATTCAAAAAGGAGTTAGATGAAGTCCTTACTACTAGGGGAATCAAGGGGTATGGTGAGAAAGCAGGAATGGGGTACTGAAGTTGCATGTTCAGCCATGAACTCATTGAATGGCGGTGCAGGCTAGAAGGGCCGAATGGCCTACTCCTGCACCTATTTTCTATGTTTCTATGTTTTATCATTTTCAAAGGCTTCCATGACCATCAACAAGTCTGCGGGCTGCTCCACCATCAACAAGTTCGCAGGCTGCGCCATTTACACCCCCATGGTGGGTAATGGTAGCTGACTGTGAGCATCCGCACAGTTCTCGGTGCCTGGCCTGTGGCGGATGGTGTAGTTATACGCTGATAGCGGGCTGAGGCATTGGTATTTATCCCCTTGTTTTCAGCCAACAGGGATGTGAGGGGCTTGCGATCGGTTTCCAGCTCAAATTTGAGGTCAAACAGGTACTGATGCATTTTCTTTACCCCGAACACACACGCTAATGCCTTTTTCTCAATCATGCTGTAGGCCCTCTAGGCCTTAGACAAGCTCCTGGAGGCATAGGCGACAGGTTGCAACTTCCCCGCAACGTTAGCTTGTTGTAATACACACCCGACTCCGTACGACGACGCATCACATGCTAGCACAAGTCTTTTACACGGGTTATACAATACAAGCAGCTTGTTGGAGCATAAAATGTTTCTGGCTTTCTCAAAAGCAGTTACTTGTTTTTTTCTCCATACCCAGTTCTCACTTTTGCGCAATAACACATGTAGGGGCTCTAAAAGGGTGCTTAACCCCGGTAGGAAGTTACCAAAATAGTTGAGGAGTCCCAGGAACGACCGCAACTCCATGACATTCTGTGGCCTGGGCGCATTGCCGATAGCCTCTGTCTTGGTGTCTGTGGGCCGAATGCCGTCCGCCGCGATCTTTCTCCCCAAAAACTCCACTTCTGTTGCCATGAAGACGCATTTCGACCTCTTCAGCCACAGCCCTACGCGATCCAGTCACTGGAGGACCTCCTTCAGGTTTTGTAGGTGCTCGACGGTGTCCTGACCCGTGACCAATATGTCGTCCTGAAAGACCACCATGTGTAGTACCGACTTGAGTAGGCTCTCCATGTTTCTCTGGAAGATCGCTGCAGCCGACCGAATTCCAAATGGGCATCTGCTGCAGATGAACAGTCCCTTGTGCGTGTTGATGCAGGTGAGGCCCTTCGAAGATTCCTCCAGCTCCTGCGTCATGTAGGCCGAAGTCAGGTCGAGCTTGGTGAGCGTCTTGCCTCCTGCCAGCGTCGCAAATAGATCGTCTGCCTTAGGTAGCGGGTATTGGTCCTGTAGCGAGAAACGATTAATTGTTACTTTATAATCGCCGCAAATCCTGACCGTGCCTTCACTTTTGAATACTGGAACAATCGGGCTAGCCCACTCGCTAAATTCCACTGGGGAGATGATGCTCTCGCGTTGCAGCCTATCCAGCTCGATTTCCACTCTCTCCCTCATCATGTGAGGTACCGCTCGCGCCTTGTGGTGAATGGGTCGTGCCTCTGAGAGCAAGTGGATCCACACCTTCACCCTGGAAAAGTTTCCAATGCCTGGCTCAAAAAGGGAAGGAAATTTGTTGAGAACCTGGGTACATGAGGCCTCATCAACATGTGATAGTGCTCGGATGTCATCCCAGTTCCAGCGGATTTTGCCTGGCCAGCTCCTTCCAAGCAGTGTGGGGCCATCGCCCGGGACAATCCAGAGTGGCAGTTCATGCACCGTGCCCTCGTAGGTGACCTTGACCATGGCGCTGCCCAAGACAGTTTTAAGCTCTTTGCTGTATGTTCTCAGTTTCGTGTGGATGGGGCTCAGGGCTTGTCTGAATACCTTGTAGCACCACAGTCTCTGAAACATCTTTTTACTCATGATGGATTGGCTAGCGCCACTGTCCAGTTCCATGGCTACGGGTAAGCCATTCAATTTTATGTTTAGCATTATAGGTAGACATTTCGTCGGAAATGTGTGCACCCCATGTACTTCAGCATCTGCCTCCTCTCTCTGAGGCTTGAAATTGCTTTGATCCACCATGGACCGATCTTCCTCTGCCACGTGGTGGTTAGCAGGTTTTGCAGAGCTTGCAGCTCATTTGTAAGCTCGTTGGCGGTGCGCCATTGTTCCACAGCTCTTGCAAACATACCCTTTGAAGCGGCATTAATAGGCTGAATGGAAGCCTCCATAACGCCAACAAGGTGTGAATTGCCTTGCATTCATCCTTTGTTGGGGAGTCTGTGTCATCTGGGTCACGTGAGGCCTGCTGGCAGTTGCAGACTCATGGGTTCTGTCCTGTACATTTCTGCTCGCAAACACAGTTCCAGTTAATTTATGAACATTGCTAGCACTTGTGTGCTGAGAGATTTGTTTGGTGTTATCACTGGTGGACATAAACGCCTGTGCTATCGCAATGGCCTTACTGAGGGTCGGTGTCTCTACAGTCAAAAGTTTTCGTAGGATAGTCTCGTCGCCAATGCCCAGTACAAAAAAGTCTCTGAGCATTTGCTCCAGGTAGCCATCAAATTCACATTGTCCTGCAAGTCGCCTTAGCTCAGCGACGTAGCTCGCCACTTCCTGACCTTCAGATCGCTGGCACGTGTAGAACCGATACCTCGCCATCAGCATGCTCTCCCTCGGGTTAAGATGCTCCCGAACCAGTGTACACAGCTCCTCATATGACTTATCTGTGGGTTTCACCAGAGCCAGAAGATTCTTCATGAGGCTGTAGGTCGGTGCCCCGCAGTCTGTGAGGAGGACCGGTTTCCTTTTTGCAGCGTTTCCTTCTCTGTCCAGCTCGTTGGCTACAAAGTACTGGTCTAGCTGTTTGGCATAGGCTTCCCAGTCCTCACCCTCCGAGAACTTCTCCAGGATGCCCACAGTTTGCTGCATCTTTGTGTTGGATTCGTATTCTCGTCGCCAGTTATTGTGTTCCAAACACAGATGAGGCTGCACACAGGGAGGTTAAAGTAACAGTAACCTCAATATTTAATAAGACACTCCAGGGTGAAGAACAGGCCTTAGGGGCCGGCTTATATACAGTTCTCCCAAGGGATGCTGGGATCCCTTGGGACTTCAGGGGATGAGCTCCCTGGTGGCAGAACATGTGAATGCATGCTTTACAAATACACAAAAGTCTGCTCCCGATTTGGTTCCGCAAAGTATTGTTACAACACTCTATGAACAGTTCCTCAAGGCTACGTTTGCCAATTTGATTTGTCCAATCAATATGAAGATTAAAATCGGCCATGATTATTGGTGCACCTTTCTTACAAGCCTCCATTATTTCTTGATTTATACTCTGTGCTACAGAGTGGCTGCTGTTTGCGGGCCTGTAGACCAGTCCCACCAGTGACTTCTTTCCCTTATTATTTCTTATCTCCACCCAAACTGATTGTACATGATCTTCTGAGCCACTGTCAGTTCTCACTCGTGCACTGATCTCATCCTTTATTCACAGAGCTACCCCACCTCCTTTTCCTTTTTGCCTATCCTTGCAAAATGGCACGTAACTCTGAATATTTCGTTCCCAGCCTTGGTCACCCTGCAATCACGTCTCTGTGATGGCAATCAGATCATACCCATTTGTTTCTATTTGTGCCGTCAACTCATCAATCTTGTCACGAATGCTTTGTGTGTTCAGATATAAAGCTTTTTATTTTGTCTTATGTGTATACGTTCTGTCCCTACTTGTTACACCCTGGTTATCATTGCCTGTATCGCTACCCTACGCTTTTGCCTTCTGCTTTCTCTTTGACTTTTTAAATTTCTGCTCACTAGATCCCGCGCCCCCCCCCCCCCCCCCCCCAATTATTTATTTTAAAGCCCTATCTACAGCCCTTGTTATTCAATTTGCCAGGACGCTGGCCCCAGCCTGGTTCAAATGAAGTCTGCCCTGATGGGACGGCTCCCTCCTATCCCAGTATTGGTGCCAGTGCCCCATGAATTAAAACACATTCCTCCCAAACCGATCTTTGAGCCACGCGTTCATCTCTCTGATCCGATTAACCCTATGCAAATGTGCTCGTGTCTCAGGTAGTAATCCAGAGATTATTACCTTTGTGGTTCTGCTTTTTAATTTAGTCCCTAGCTGCCCATACTCCTTCAGCAGAACCTGTTTCTTTGTTGTACCTATGTCATTAGTACCTACGTGGACCATGACAGCTGGATCTCCCCCCCCACAACCCCCCCCCCCACTCCATGTTCCTCTCCAGCCCAGAGGAGATGTCCTTAACCCTGGCACCGGGCAGGCAACACAGCCTTCGGGATTCACGCTTTCGGTTGCAGAGACCAGTATCTATCCCCTTAACTGTACTGTCCCTTACCACTACAACATTGCTTTTTACTCCCTCTACTTGAATTGCCTCCTGTACCACGGTGCTGTGGTCAGTTTGCTCATTCTCCCTGCAGTCCCTGTCCTCATCCACACAGGGTGTAAGAATCTCTTACCTGTTGGACAAGAGCAAGGGCTGAGGCTCCTCCATCACTACCTCCTGGGACCCCATACTGGCCTCACTTGTAGTCACACCCTCCTGACCCTGACCACGGACCAAGTTTTAATTAATTAATCTAAGGGGTGTGACTGCATCCTGGAACACAGCGTCCAGGTAACTCTTCCCCTCCCTGATGTATCACAGTGTCAGCAGCTTGGACTCCAGCTCAACAACACGGAGCCAATGAGTTAGATGCAATGGACTTCTACTAAGGTTGGCAATGGTTGAAATAACTTATTTGAAATTACACAACTTTGAATAAACTTTTATAAATCTCTTAACCGTGAAGAGTTCATGCTGTTCCTAATCCAGCAACAACGATAGAGCATAACAGAACAAGCAAGTGATGAGAACAGATTATAATTGGCAGAGCTCCTTGTAATAACTGGTAAATGAACATCAAGCACAGTGGGTTCCAAAGGCTCATTCATATTTAGCAATGTTAGTATTTCTTTTCGAATGGAAAACTGGTTTAAGGATTTTCAGATTAAGCACTGACACATTTCTTTCCAACTGCAGTATGTTATAACGTCGTGCAGCAGAAATGTTCTCATCATAACGCACGTTATAAATCGGTAAGCATTAAGAAAACATCTTCATTAACAACAATCTTTCATTTACAGCGAACAATGAAAAGTAATATTATGGTAGGATTAGCAGCATGAATTTTAGCAGCACAGACGTTGTATGTCAATAGCACACCCAAGTGGTTAATAAAAGTTTGCCATATCACAAATAGATTATATCGTACATATACATAACTGGCATGTCAAAATAATGCCATCCCTAGTTTAATTTTTTTGAAGATAAATCTTCTGCATGTGGCAAACTTAATTCTGAAATTGTATTTCCATTTCATATTATGTTCACTTAAATACAGAATGAGTGTTGAGTAGTTCAATTGGTTGAGCATCGGATACAAGACCAGAAGTTTGTGGGTTTGAATCCTGCCAGGGCTCACTCAGCCTTTCTTTCTCTGTGTTTGGAAGGAGAGCAGGAACTGTGCACAGTGCTTGGCACAGTGCAACAATAATCTGTTCATGCCTGGCTGTTTGGCAACGGAAAAAGGGTATCAGCGCCATGCCCAATAGACACTCGTATCTAGCACAGACCTACTTCTGTGGGTATTCTCTCTCTGTTTCTTTTAAATAGGCAAAACCCAATTCCAGGGACTTGTTGTCACCAGTAATCTCATGCAGAAGTCCAGACATTGTAGTCGATAAGAAGTCAGTTTGAACAATCCAAATCAGTTTCCTTTCAGATAAGGACATGGGTCTGCAAGATTATTATACGCAAGTGAAAGTAATTTCTTCTTTTACTGCATGGCACCTGAATAATATCCCGGATCAGATTTGTTTTGGGGCCCTGATAACTTAACACTTGTCTTTCACAGAATTCAACACAGCTGTTATTAATTTTTCAAATTGTTCCCAGGTCTACCCAGTTTTGGCTTTAAGTTTACACCTGCTGAACAGTGCATTGGAACTCAATACAAATTTGCTTGCGGATAAATGGATTGGAAAGAGACTGGGGCATATTCATTTTAGATTATTATTATTACAATGATGACAGCCAAGCTGATACTGTTGGCATGCTTTGGGATGCTGAGGAAGTCATCTGCCATTGAATATTGATCTATTATGCCTCATGCAAAAACCCAGGCGAGAAAAAAATATATAATGGCGATATAGAATCTGAAATGAATCAAATATGTCCGTAAATCAGTCTCAACCTTAACATAAAGAAATTTAAACAAAAATAGTCAAATTGTACTGTGTTGATGTCTGAAAAAGTGCCATATTCAGAGGAGAGTTGCAGCAACATTGTTCAGTTATGGGAAAGAACAGGGAAGTTAATAATGCGATAAAGAAGAACCAATCACTGACTGAATGGTCAATGAGATCTTTGCCGTTCTATCCGACTGTCAGGAATGGTAGCAGAGTGGTTATGCTACTGGATTGGTAATCCTGTACCTCTGGACTAATGATCTGAAGACATGAGTTCAAATACCCACCAAGGCAGCTGGGGAATTTAAATTCAGTTAATTAAATAAATCTGCATTGAAAAAGCGAGTTTAAGTAAATGTGGCTATGAAACTACCAGATTGTTGTAAAAACCCATTTGGTTCACTAATATTCTTTAGGGAAGGAAATCTGCCGTTCGTACCTGGTTTGGCCTATATGTGACTCCAGACCCACAGCGATGTGGTTGACTCTTAACTGCCCTCTGAAATTGGCCCAAGAAGCCACTCCGTTGTACAAGAAGGCGGCGGCTCACCATCACCTTCTCATGGGAAAGTAGAGATGGGCAATAAATGCTGACCTTGCCAGCGACGCCCACATGCCAGGAACAATTTTTTTCATTAACAAATGATTTTGAACGTTTTATTCTATGGGGAGGATGAAATTCCTTCCCTTGATAATTTTAGTGCAAAGTTCAGTGTGTGTATACAAAAGAAATCCTATTTTATTCAAGTGATCCGGTTTTATGTTCGGTCTGGATGCCTTTTCCAACAGGATTCTGACTGACAGAAAAATCTACTATGCTGGATTATTTTTGCTAACCAAATCATGTACACCTTTTGGTATGTTCTACTCTGAGGTTTGGAGACTGGTTAAGATGTTAGGAGAATTTCATAAAACATACTCAGAAACTAGTCTTGGAGTTACTGCAGATGTCCAATGAAGGCCTACATTCTCAGTATCTCCAAAATCAATGAAAAGAATGGTTTTAGTGATCAACACAATTTATATTTATAAAGCCTCCTTAACATATTATCACATCTCAAGCCACTTCACAGGAGCGCAGTCAGACAAAAACTGACACTGAGCCAAAGCGGGAGATATCAGGATGGGTGACCAAAAGCTTGGTCAAAGAGGTAGGTTTGAAGGAGCATTTTAAAGAAGGGAGAGGTTTAGGGAGAGAGTTCCATAGCTTCGGGCCTCAATGGCTGAAGGCACGGCTGCCAACGGTGAGGTGAAATAATTGGGGAATAAACATGAGGCCAGAATTGGAGGAACGCAAAGTGCTCGGAGATTGTAGGGCTGGAGGTGGTTACAGAGATAGGCATGAGGGAGGTCATGGATGGGATTTGAGGTATCGAGGCAACGACCCAGTAATGTGGGCATTACTGGCACCATAACTCTTGGATGACCAGACGATGCCACTACATAACACGGCCAGCAGAGAGCTGTAATTGCAAGGAGGGCCGCTCAGGAGATTTACTGTGTTTGCACTGCCCCATGGTTTTCTGTCCATTAATTTTAATGGAGGGGAGACCATAAGAACATAAAAAATAGAAGCAGGAATAGGCCATTTGGCCCCTTGAGCCTGCTCCACCATTCAATAAGATCATGGCTGATCTGATCATGGACTCAGCTCCACTTCCCTGCACGCTCCCCATAACCCTTTACTCACTTATCACTTAACACAAGGAGGAACTTAACACAATCACAATCACTAAGGAGGTGATACTCAGTAAAATAATGGGACTAAAGGCAGATAAATCCCCTGGACCTGATGGCTTGCATCCTAGGGTCTTGAGAGAAGTAGAAGCAGGAATTGTGGATGCATTGGTTGTAATTTACCAAAATTCCCTGGATTCTGGGGAGGTCTCAGCAGATTGGAAAACTGCAAATGTAACGCCCCTATTTAAAAAAGGAGGCAGACAAAAAGCAGGAAACTATAGCCCAGTTAGCCGAACATCTGTGGTTGGGAAGATGTTGCAGTCCATTATTAAAGAAGCAGTAGCAGGACATATAGGAAAGGAAAATTCGGTCAGGCAGAATCAGCATGGATTTATGAAGGGGAAGTCATGTTTGACAAATTTGCTGGAGTTCTTTGAGGATGTAATGAAGAGGGTGGATAGAGGGGAACCAGTGGATGTGGTGTGTTTGGAATTTCAGAAGGCATTTGACAAGGTGCCACCTAAAAGGTTACTGCACAAAATAAAAGTTCATGTGGTTGGGGGTAATATATTAGCATGGATAGAGGATTGGCTAACTAACAGAAAACAGAGAGTCAGGATAAATGGTTCATTCTCTGGTTGACAAACAGTAACTAGTGCCGCAGGGATCAGTGCTGGGACCCCAAATATTTACAATCTCTATTAATGACTTGGAGGAATGGACTGAGTATAATGCAAAAATTTGGCAGATGGAGTATAATGTTGGAAAGTGTGAGGTCATGCGCTTTAGCAGAAAAAAAATCAAAGAGCAAGTTATTATTTAAATGGAGAAAGATTGCAAAGTGCCGCAGTACAGCGGGACCTGGGTACTTGTGCATGAAACACAAAAGGTTAGTATGCAGGTACAGCAAGTGATCAGGAAAGCCAATGATATTGTGGTCTTTATTGCAAAGGGGATGGAGTATAAAAGCAGGGAATTATTACTACAACTATAAAGGGTATTGGTGAGGGCAATCCTGGAATACTGCATGCAGTTTTGGTTTCCATATTTACGAAAGGATACACTTGCTTTGGAGGCAGTTCAGAGAAGGTTCACTAGGTTGATTCCGGGGATGTAGGGGTTGATTTATGAGGAAAGATTGAGTAGTTTGGGCCTCAACTCATTGGAATTCAGAAGAATGAGAGGTGATCTTATCGAAAGGTATAAGATTATGAGGGGGCTTGACAGGGTGGATGCAGAGAGGATGTTTCCACTGATGGGGGAGACTCAAACGAGAGGGCATGATCTTAGAATATGGGGCCGCTCATTTAAAACAGAGATGAGGAGAAATTTCTTCTCTCAAAGGGTTGTAAATCTGTGGAATTCAGTGCCTGAGAGAGCTATGGAAGCTGGCACATGGAATAAATTTATGACAGAAATAGACAGTTTCTTAAAGGATAAGGTGACAAGGGGTTATGGGGAGCGGGAGTGGAATTGGAGCTGAGTCCATGATCAGATCAACCATGATCTTATTGAATCATGAGGGTGTTAAAAAAACAAGCCTGAAGACTTTGTGTCTTAGTGCAAGGAGTATCCATAATAAAGTGGATGAATTAACTGTGCAAATAGATGTTAACAGATATGATATGATTGGGATTACAGAGACGTGGCTCCAGGATGATCAGGGCTGGGAACTCAACATCCATGGGTATTCAACATTCAGGAAGGATAGAATAAAAGGAAAAGGAGGGGGTAGCATTGCTGGTTAAAGAGGAGATTAATGCAATAGTTAGGAAAGACATTAGCTTGGATGATGTGGAATCTATATGGGTAGAGCTGCAGAACACCAAAGGGCAAAAAACGTTAGTGGGAGTTGTGTACAGACCTCCAAACAGCAATAGTGATGTTGGGGAGGGCATCAAACAGGAAATTAGAGGTGCATGCAATAAAGGTGCAGCAGTTATCATGGGTGACTTTAATATGCATATAGATTGGGCTAACGAAACTGGAAGCAATACGGTGGAGGAGGATTTCCTGGAGTGCATAAGGGATGGTTTTCTAGACCAATATGTCGAGGAACCAACTAGGGGGGAGGCCATCTTAGACTGGGTGGTGTGTAATGAGAGAGGATTAATTAGCAATCTCGTTGTGCGAGGCCCCTTGGGTAAGAGTGACCATAATATGGTGGAATTCTGCATTAGGATGGAGAATGAAACAGTTAATTCAGAGACCATGGTCCAGAACTTAAAGAAGGGTAACTTTGAAGGTATGAGGCGTGAATTGGCTAGGATAGATTGGCGAATGATACTTAAGGGGTTGACAGTGGATGGGCAATGGCAGACATTTAGAGACCGCATGGATGAACTACAACAATTGTACAACCCTGTCTGGCGTAAAAATAAAAAAAGGGAAGGTGGCTCAATCGTGGCTTTCAAGAGAAATCAGGGATAGTATTAAAGCCAAGGAAGTGGCATACAAATTGGCCAGAAATAGCAGCGAACCCGGGAACTGGGAGAAATTTAGAACTCAGCAGAGGAGAACAAAGGGTTTGATTAGGGCAGGGAAAATAGAGTACGAGAGGAAGCTTGCAGGGAACATTAAGACAGACTGCAAAAGCTTCGATAGATATGTAAAGAGAAAAAGGTTAGTAAAGACAAGTGTAGGTCCCCTGCAGTCAGAATCAGGGGAAGTCATAGCGGGGAACAAAGAAATGGCAGACCAATTGAACAAGTACTTTGGTTCGGTATTCACTAAGGAGGACACAAACAATCCTCCAGATATAAAAGGGGTCAGAGGGTCTAGTAAAAAGGAGGAACTGAGGGAAATCCTTATTAGTCAGGAAATTGTGTTGGGGAAATTGATGGGATTGAAGGCCGATAAATCCCCAGGGCCTGATGGACTACATCCCAGAGTACTTAAGGAGGTGGCCTTGGAAATAGCGGATGTATTGACAGTCATTTTCCAACATTCCATAGACTCTGGATCAGTTCCTATGGCTACCCTCCGCTCCAATGTAACCCCACTTTTTAAAAAGGAGGGAGAGAGAAAACAGGGAATTATAGACCGGTCAGCCTGACATCGGTAGTGGGTAAAATGATGGAATCAATTATTAAGGATGTTATAGCAGCGCATTTGGAAAGAGGTGATATGATAGGTCCAAGTCAGCATGGATTTGTGAAAGGGAAATCATGCTTGACAAATCTTCTGGAATTTTTTGAGGATGTTTCCAGTAGAATCGACAAGGGAGAACCAGTTGATGTGGTGTATTTGAACTTTCAGAAGGCTTTCGACAAGGTCCCACACAAGAGATTAATGTGCAAAGTTAAAGCACATGGGATTGGGAGAAGTGTGCTGACGTGGATTGAGAACTGGTTGGCAGACAGGAAGCAAAGAGTAGGAGTAAATGGTACTTTTCAGAATGGCAGGCAGTGACTCGTGGGGTACCGCAAGGTTCTGTGCTGGGGCCCCAGCTGTTTACATTGTACATTAATGATTTAGACAAGGGGATTAAATGTAGTATCTCCAAATTTGCGGATGACACTAAGTTGGGTGGCAGCGTGAGCTGCGAGAAGGATGCTATGAGGCTACAGAGTGACTTGGACAGGTTAGGTGAGTGGGCAAATGCATGGCAGATGAAGTATAATGTGGATAAATGTGAGGTTATCCACTTTGGTGGTAAAAACAGAGAGACAGACTATTATCTGAATGGTGACAGATTAGGAAAAGGGGAGGTGCAACGAGACCTGGGTGTCATGGTACATCAGTCATTGAAGGTTGGTATGCAGGTACAGCAGGCGGTTAAGAAAGCAAATGGCATGTTGGCCTTCATAGCGAGGGGATTTGAGTACAGGGGCAGGGAGGTGCTACTACAGTTGTACAGGGCCTTGGTGAGGTCACACCTGGAGTATTGTGTACAGTTTTGGTCTCCTAACTTGAGGAAGGACATTGTTGTTATTGAGGGAGTGCAGCGAAGGTTCACCAGACTGATTCCCAGGATGGCGGGACTGACATATCAAGAAAGACTGGATCAACTGGGCTTGTATTCACTGGAGTTCAGAAGAATGAGAGGGGATCTCATAGAAACGTTTAAAATTCTGATGGGTTTAGACAGGTTAGATGCAGGAAGAATGTTCCCAATGTTGGGGAATTCCAGAACCAGGGGTCACAGTCTCAGGATAAGGGGTAAGCCATTTAGGACCGAGATGAGGAGAAACTTCTTCACCCAGAGAGTTATGAACCTGTGGAATTCTCTACCACAGAAAGTTGTTGAGGCCAATTCATTAAATATATTCAAAAAGGAGTTAAATGTAGTCCTTACTACTAGGGGGATCAAGGGGTATGGTGAGAAATCAGGAATGGGGGACTGAAGTTGCATGTTCAGCCATGAACTCATTGAATGGCGGTGCAGGCTCGAAGGGCCGAATGGCCTACTCCTGCACCTATTTTCTGTTTCTTTGTTTCTACGAATGGCGGAGCAGGCTCGAGGAGTCGGCCATATAGCCTACTCCTGTTCAGATTTCTTATGTTCTTATGTTCTTATCGCTCAAAAATCTGTCCATCTCCACCCTAAATATTTTCAATGAGCCAGACTTCACAGCACTCTGGAGCAGAGAATTCCATAGATTTACAAGCTTCAGAGAAGAAATTGCTCCTCATCTCAGTTTTAAATTGGTGGCCCCTTATTCTAAGACTATGTCCCCTAGTTTTAGTTTCCCCCATGAGTGGAAATATCCTCTCTACATCCACCTTGTTGAGCCCCCCAAATTATCTTATATGTTTCGATAAGATCACCTCTCATTCTTCTGAAATCCAATGAGTAGAGGCCCAACCTACTCAACCTATCTTCATAAGTCAACCCCCATCATCTCCGGAATCAACCTCATGAACCTTCCCTGAAAAGCCTGCAATGGAAGTATATCCTTCGTTAAATATGGAGATGTCTCAGGGTACATTGCCATGATTTCCCAAGGTGCAGTCCCTGTGAGTGCCACTGCTCGCTGGGACCGCCAGATTGCGGAATCGCCCCATTGGCTGTGTTAGTCACTGGTTGCCGGGATATTCTTGGTGTGTTTAAGATTGTATCATGTCATTGCATATGTATGCAGTAGATGGAGACAATCGTGGACATAATTCTATCATTTATTTAGTATGCCCTTGGCTGAGAGACTAAGGATCAACAGGTTAGAACTGTGTTGATGAAGGAATAAAAATTTTGATGGTGTTTTATAAAAGGAGTGGTTTCTCTTCAGTTTCAACTCATATCCACATGAAAAACTTTGGCTTGCTGTCCTAAGGCGATTCTTTGCTTGATCGCCTCAATACACAGCAACTCATCCATGACTAGAATGTTTCTATAGTGCTATTATAAATGGCTTATGCTATTAAATCTTATTCTAGTGCACTCGGTATAAAACTAGAACAGATTTAAACACTTGGCAGCAGAATCCAGTGTGACCATGACATTACTGACACAAATTCTCTTCTCCACCTCAACCTGGTGATGTTGTTATGTGTTCTGTGGGTCTCTTGACTTCCTGCTCCATGGGTTAGCATAATTTTGTTAGCATGTGCTCTTCTTCTGAATCATGGGAGTACCACAGCTAACACATAAGTTCGCTGTAAATGTCACAAATATCACTCAATTTCTGTTCATTTTGTCCTCGTCCTTCTTGACTTGTCTGCAGCCTTTGACATGGTTGACCACTCTATGGCCCCAAGTTTCCACATGATTTGCTCCTGATTTTTAGGAGCAACTGGTGGAGAACGGAGTATCTTAGAAATCGGAATTCTCCACATTTAAGTTTTCTGCAGTTCTAGTCAGGTAGAACAGTTTCACTTTTGAACAGAATTTTTTTTTCAAAATGGGGTGTGTCCGGCCACTGACGCCTGATTTGAAAGTTTCCACAGTGAAAACGTATTTCAAACTAACTTAGAATGGAGCAAGTGAAGATTTTTGTACGCTTGAAAAAACCTTGTCTACACATTAAAAAATCAGGCACAGGTTACAAATTAGGCGTCGGGAACGAGGTGGTGGGGGAGGGGGGGGAAGGGAAGTCATTAAATTCTACAATCAATCCTTAGTTATACTTATACAAATATTATACAAATAAATCCAACCTGAATAAAAATTTATAAGCAAAGAAAAGATTAAATAAACCATGTTCCTACCTGTGTGAAAGTGCTTCAGGCAGGCCTTTCAGGCAGCGGTGTGGCGTCGGTCCCGACGGCAGGGGCAAGAAGCAGCAAGAAGCCTCAGTGCTGATCATGGAAGGGCAATGTGGTTTTATTAAAAAATTTTAAAAATTGAACAGCTACAAAGAATTTGAATAGTTTCAAACAAGTGCATGTGTCCCGTTTATCACAGTCTATCTTTAATTACAGAATGAGTGGTGGAGATTGAAACGGTAACGAGTTGTAAAGGCTGAATTAAAATGCACAGTTGCTGCAGTTACACTGGTTAAAGAGCCAACATTAATTCAGCAGGTGATTTATTCAGCAGTGCTGCTAAAAGCACTCCCTCACACACAGAAATGTCAAGAAAATTAAAATGCAAGCCTTTGCAAGGGTTCAATAAACAAATTTTCACTTTTTCTGCAGCACTTTTAAAAATGGCCGAGTGCCAATGTTTACTTCAGACTGCGCGTGCGCGAACGCTCCAAAAAAACTCATTTAAATTGTACCCGCCCCTTCCTACTTACAAAATCGGCGCGAGTGGTAGGCTCCGCCCCCTGTTCGCCGCACCAAGCAGACATCGAGCTGCAAGGAGCTCGAGAATACCGCGTTTTTTTTCAGACGCCGTTTTCGGCGCGAAAAACGGACACCCAGCTCTGAGGGGCGCCTTTTTCGCCGCGTGTGGAAACTTGAGGCCACAACTTCTCCGATGTCTCTCCACCATCGTCCAGCTGGGTGGGACTGAACTTGCCTGGTCCCATTCTTATCTATCTAATCGTAGCCAGGGAATCACTTGTAACGGCTTCTCTTCCTGCTCATGTATCGTTACCTCTGGTGTCCTCCAAGGATCTAAACTTGGCCCCCTCCTATTTCACATCTACATGCTGCCCCTTGGCGACATTATCCGAAAACACAGTCAGTTTCCACATGTACACTGTTGATACCCAGCTGTACCTCACTACCACTTCTCTCGACCCCTCCACTTTATTTTTATTCTTATGATTAAGAAAGGGAAGATAGCCTGTGAAAGTAAATTCGCACGAAATATAAAAACAGATAGCAAGAGTTTCTATAGGTATATAAAAAGGAAAAGAGTGGCTAGAGTAAATGTTGGTCCCTTAGAGGATGAGCTCGGGGAATTAGTAATGGGGAACATGGAGATGGCAGAAACTCTGAATAAATATTTTGTATCAGTCTTTACGGTATAGGACACCAACAATATTCCAAGAGTGGATAGTCAAGGGGCTAAAGGGGGGCAGGAACTTAACACAATCACAATCACTAAGGAGGTGGTACCCAGTAAGATAATGTGACTAAAGGCAGTTCAATCCCCTGGACCTGATGGCTTGCATCCTCGGGTCTTAATAGAAGTATCAGCAAGGATAGTGAAAAACTGCAAATGTAACACCCCTATTTAAAAAAAGAGGCAGACAAAAAGCAGGAAACTAAAGACCAGTTAGCCTAACATCTGTGGTTGGGAAGATGTTGGAGTCCATTATTAAAGAAGCAGTAGCAGGACATTTAGTAAAGCAAAATTTGGCCAGGCAGGGTCAGAATGGTTTTATGAAGGGGAAGTCATGTTTGACAAATTTGCTAGAATTCTTTGGGGATGTAACTAAAAGGGTGGATAAAGAGGAACCAGAGGATGTGGTATATTTGGACTTCCAGAAGGCATTTGACAAGGTGCCGCATAAAAGGTTACTGCACAAGATAAAAGTTCACAGTAATATAACGAACAGGAAGCAGAGAGTATAAGTGGCTCATTCTCGGATTGGCAATCAGTAACCAGTGGGGTACCGCAGGGATCAGTGCTGGGATCCCAACTATTTACCATCTATATTAACAACTTGGAGGAAGGGACTGAGTGTAACATAGCCAAGTTTGCTGACAATACAAAGATGGGACGAAAAGCAATGTGTGAGGAGGACACAAAAAATCTGCAAAAGGACATAGACAGGTTAAGTGAGTGAGCAAGAATTTGGCAGATGGAGTATAATGTTGGAAAGTGTGAGGTCATACACTTTGTCAGAAAAGAGCAAGTTATTATTTAAATGGAGAAAGATTGCAAAGTGCTGCAGTACAGCAGGACCTGGGGGTACTTGTGCATGAAACCCAAAAGGTTAGTATGCAGGTACAGCAAGTGATCAGGAAGGCCAATGGAATCTTGGCCTTTATTGCAAAGGGGATGGAATATAAAATCAGGGAATTCTTACTACAGCTATACAAGGTATTGGTGAGGCCACACCTGGAATACTGCGTGCAGTTTTGACTTCCATATTTACGAAAGAATATACTTGTCTTGGAGGCAGTTCAGAAAAGGTTCACTAGGTTGATTCTGGGGATGAGGGGATTGACTTACGAGGAAAGGCTGAAAAGGTTGGGCCTCTACTCATTGGAATTCAGAAGAATGAGAGGTGATCTTATCGAAATGTATAAGGTTATGAGGGGGCTTGACAAGGTGGATGCAGAGAGGATGTTTCCACTGATGGGGAAGACTAGAACTAGAGGACATGATCTTAGAATAATGGGCCGCCCATTTAAAGTAGAGATGAGGAGAAACTTTTTCTCTGAGGTTTGTAAATCTGTGGAATTCGCTGCCTCAGAGAACTATGGAAGCTGGGACATTGAATAAATTTAAGACAGAAATAGACAGTTTCTTAAATGATAAGGGGATAAGGGGTTATGGGGAGCGGGCTGGGAATTGGAGCTGAGTCCATGATCAGATCAGCCATGATCTTATTGAATGGTGGAGCAGGCGCGAGGGGCCATATGGCCTACTCCTGTTCCTATTTCTTATGTTCTTATGTTCTTATCGCTCAAAAATCTGTCTATCTCCACCTTAAATATGTTCAATGACCCAGCCTCCACAGCACTCTGGGGCAGAGAATTCCATAAATTTGCAACCCTCGGAGAAGAAATTTCTCCTCATCTCAGTTTTAAATGGGCGGCCCCTTATTCTCAGACTATGTCCCCTAGTTTTAGTTTCCCCCATGAGTGGAAATATCCTCTCTGCATCCACCTTGTCGAGCCCCCCAAATTAACTTATATGTTTCGATAAGATCACCCCTCATTCTTCTGAAATCCAATGAGTAGAGGCCCAACCTACTCAACCTATCTTCATAAGTCAATCCCCTCATCTCCGGAATCAACCTAGTGAACCTTCTCTGAACAGCCTGCAATGGAAGTATATCCTTCCTTAAATATGGAGAAGTCTCAGCGTACATTGCCATGATTTCCCAAGGTGCTACTGCTCGCTGGGACCGCCAGATTATGGAATCGCCCCATTGGCTGTGTTAGTCACTAGTTGCCGGGATATTCTTGGTGTGTTTAATGTTGTATCATGTCATTGCATATGTATGCAATAGATGGAGACAATTCTGGACATAATTCTATCGTTCATTTAGTATGCCCTTGGCTGAGAGACTAAGGATCAACAGGTTAGATCATGTGTTGATGAAGGAATAAACACTCTGATGGTGTTTTATAAAAAGAATTGTTTATTCTTCAGTTTTACTTCAACTCACATCCACGCGACAAACTTTGGCTTGCTGTCCTAAGGCGATTCTTTGCTTGATCGCCTCAATACACAGCAATTCATCCAAGACTAGAATGTTTCTATAGTGCTATTATAAATGGCTTATGCTATTAAATCTTATTTTAGTGCACTCGGTATAAAACCAGAACAGATTTAAACACTTGGCAGCAGAATCCAGTGCGACCATGACATTACTGTCACAAATTCTCTTCTCCACCTCAACTTGGTGATGTTGTTATGTCTTCTGTGGGTCTCTTGAGTTCCTGCTCCATGGGCTAGCCTAATTTTGTTAGCATGTGCTCTTCTTCTGAATCTTGGGAGTAACACAGCTAACACATAAGTTCACCGTAAATATCACAAATGTCACTCAATTCCTGTTCATTTTGTCCTCGTCCTTCTTGACTTGTCTGCAGTCTTTGACATGGTTGACCACTCTATCCGTCTCCAATGCCTCTCCACCATCGTCCCAGCTGGGTGGGACTGAACTTGCCTGGTTCCATTCTTATCTATCTAATTGTAGCCAGGGAATTACCTGCAACAGCTTCTCTTCCTGCTCCTGTATCGTTACCTCTCGTGTCCCCCAAGGATCTAACCTAGGCCCCCTCCTATTTCACATCTACATGCTGCCCTTGGCGACATTATCCGAAAACACAGTCAGTTTCCACATTTACGCTGTTGATACCCAGCTCTACCTCACTACCACTTCTCTTTCCACCCCTCCACTTTATCTTTATCCTTATGATTAAAAAAGGGAAGATAGACTGTGAAAGTAAACTAGCACAAAATATAAAAACAGATAGCAAGAGTTTCTATAGGTATATAAAAAGGAAAAGAGTGGCTGGAGTAAATGTTGGTCCCTGAGAGGACGAGACCGGGGAATTTGTAATGGGGAACATGGAGATGGCAGAAACTCTGAACAAAGATATTGTATCAGTCTTTACAGTATAGGACACTAACAATGTTCCAAGAATGGATAGTCTAGGGGCTATGGGGGAGAGGAACTCAACACAATCACAATCACTAAGGAGCTGGTACTCAGTAAGATAATGGGACTAAAGGCAGATAAATCCCCTGGACCTGATGACTTGTATCCTAGGGTCTTAAGAGAAATAGCGGCAGGGATAGTGGATGTATTGGTTGTAATTTACCAAAATTCCCTGGATTGTGGGGAGGTCCCAGCAGATTGGAAAACTGCAAATGTAACACCCCTATTTAAAGAAGGAGGAAGACAAAAAGCAGGAAACTATAGACCAGTTAGCCGAACATCTGTGGTTGGGAAGATGTTGGAGTCCATTATTAAAAAAGCAGTAGCAGGACATTTGATGAAGCAAAATTCAGTCAGGCAGAGTCAGCATGGATTTATGACGGGGAAGTCATGTTTTACAAATTTGCCAGAATTCTTTGAGGATGTAACTAACAGGGTGGACAAAGGGGAACCAGAAGATGTGGTATATTTGGATTTCCAGAACGCATTTGACAAGGTGTCACATAAAAGGTTACTGCACAAGATAAAAGTTCACGGTAATATATTAACATGGATAGAAGATTGGCTAACGAACAGAAAACAGAGAGTAGGGATAAATGGTTCATTCTCAGGTTGGCAATCAGTAGCTAGTGGGGTGCTGCAGGGATCAGTGCTGGGACCCCAAATATTTACAATCTATATTAACGACTTTGAGGAAGGGACCGAGTGTCACATAGCCAAGTTTGTTGACGAAACAAAGATGGGAGGAAAAGCAATGTGTGAGGAGGACACAAAAAAATCTGCAAAAGGACATAGACAGGCTAAGTTAGTTGGCAAAAATTTGGCAGATGGAGTATAATGTTGGAAAGTGTGAGGCCATGCACTTTGGCAGAAAAAAAATCAAAGAGCAAGTTATTATTTAAATGAGAAAGATTGCAAAGTGCTGCGGTACAGCAGGACCTGGGGGTATTTGTGCATGAAACACAAAAAGTTAGTATGCAGGTGCAGCAATTTATCAGGAAGGCCAATAGAATCTTGGCCTTTATTGCAAAGGGGATGGAGTATAAAAGCAGGTATGTCTTGCTACAATTGTACAGGGTATTGGTGAGGCCACACCTGAAATACTGCGTGCAGTTTTGGTATCCATATTTACAAAAGGATACACTTGCTTTGGAAGCAGTTCAGAGAAGGTTCACTAGGTTGATTCCAGGGATGAGGGGGTTGACTTATGAGGAAAGGTTGAGTAGGTTGGACCTCTACTCATTGGAATTCAGAAGAATGAGAGATGATCTTATCGAAACATATAAGATTATGAGGGGGCTTGACAGGGTGGATGCAGAGAGGATCACTGATAGCGGAGACTGAAACTTGAGGGCATAATCTTAGAATAAGGGGTCGCCCATTTAAAACTGAGATGAGAAATTTCTTCTCTCAAAGGGTTGTGGATCTGTGGAATTCACTGCCTCAGAGAGAAATGGAAGCTGGGAATTGAATAAATTTAAGACAGAAATAGACAGTTTCTTCAACGATAAGGGAATAAGGGGTTATGGAGAGCGGACAGGGAAGTGGACCTGAATCCATGATCAGATCAGCCATGATTGTATTAAATGGCGGAGCATGCTCAAGGAGCAGTATGGCCTACTCCTGTTCCTATTTCTTAAGTTCTTCATAGTCTCTAAATTGGCAAAAATTGAATGTGCAGGTTTTTGCACTTGCTATAATTGAATGGGAAAGTGTCTGGGGGAAAAGCAGAGTGTGTTTAATGGAATAGGCTGTCAGCGGGGCCGGCAGTGGATCCTGGAGAAAGTAGGAGGGGATAGGAAGTTGTGCACAGAGCTAGGATCATTCTGTATGTGATAAAATTAGTGGAAGGTGATGTGTTGGATGCTGAGGCTTATTCGACTGCTTTCTCATTCCTTTTCGTTTATTTGCTTTAAATGTCAGATTGCACACACACTCAGTTGTAGCAATGAGGGATCAGTACTTTTTTGAATCTTTGTATTGCACAAAACCAGTATGAGTTACTGAGACATACATTTGACAAAACTAGTATATGCTGCTGCTTTTGAGACACATACTAACCATGATTCCAGTGTATGCTGCTAAAACCTTGTTCTCTTAGATTTCTGATGCTAAGGTTTGCCTTTGATCACTACATTACATTCATCCTATCAATAAATCATGGTACTTCAAAGGTACATATAGATGCTAACAGAATAAGCTAAACAACCAGGCACCCAACTTTCCGTTACTATATGCAATAAAACCTAAGCAGAGTTATCAAGTTGACACATTCGATTATGGCTAAATGACTCTTACACATCCTACCATTTGAACTTTTAACCCTGCATGTGCTATCTCACAGTCTGCGCGGAGTGAAGAGCGAAGTATTCGGGTAATGCGGACTCTCGCTTCCACAAGGCTAAGGAGTGATAGGAGGTGAAGATTTGAAGAACTCCATCATAGTGAGAGGAGAGATTCGAGGTGAATGCAGAATCATGGGAAAGTTGGGCCCATGCATTACAGCGCATTCTCCTCTATAACAGAAGAAGAACATTACTGGAAGAAAATCGAAAGCATTTTAGAAGCTTAGGTGCAGAAAGTGCAGAATGAAAAACCCAAAGAAAGAAAAAAGAAGAGCTGAAATTCTGAGGCACCGTTGCGCCCATAGAGGTATGGTAGGACAGAAATTCTATTAGCCGCATGGACCCGGCATTGACCCCCATCCGAAGTTTTGCGAAATATGCCAGTTTAAGACTATCTCTATTCACTTTAATAATCAGGATTGACTATAAACCAATCTGGTGGATATATTGTGTATAATCAGAGTTTAAGACAGAATATAACACATTAGTTATACAGCAAAAACATATAACCGTAACAGAGAGTTAATACCCATCCCAATCGGACAAACGGCTGGTACACGTAAGCATTTCTCTTTTTTTGCAGTCTCTTTCTCTTGTCTAGAGCTTCCCTCGGTAAAGCATGGGATCATTCTCAAAGTGTTCGATCAGCTAATCTCCTGTTCCGCACTCCCCTCTACCGTCTGTGCTAAACAGATTTCTAAGTGTTATTTTTATTCTCCTTTTAGGGGTGGGCCTGACCCTGGATATTGACAAGACCTTTGTGACCTATAGAGGTTCCCCTAAAAACTTAATATCCAATAAGATTTCTAGTTCAATGTCTTGATTTTCGTTTCAAGCACCCACCTTAAACATGTCTTCCGATTCTGGCCATATGGCATTGTTCATACCTTATGGAAGTCGCTTTTATGTAGAATTCCTTTGCTATCTCTCTGTTTCTACTAACCCAGGGTTTCTTGCTGTGAAAAATGTTTCATCCATCTTGTCCCCATACCCTCAATATGAAGCCTAGGGGCTGGAACTTAGTCAGAGACAAGGCCCGCCCATTTCTCAGCGGTCTCCGGGCAGAATTTCAGTTTTTGCCACCCGCTGCCGCTGGGGCCAGTCGGGCGGGAGTTTCACCATGGTTCTGTCGGCGGTAGCGGGAGTCGGCGGGCGGGAGTGGGCGGGTGCGGGCGTGAACGGGTGGCTGACAGCAGTGGGTGGTACGTGCAGGCTTCGCGACTCGGCAAACCTCGGAGGCCGAGCACCGCGCATGCGCAATTTTGCAGGATTTTTGGTAGTTTCTTGAGGGCGATGACATCACTTTCCCCCCAATTGGAGCTAATGGCACAGCTGCACATGCATATAAAGCTGTGTACTCACTTGCACCTGCCAGTTGCAGAGAGGTCATATTTGGAGAGAGAGAAACAAATTCATCATCCGCCTTCCATCTTGGAAAGTTATTACGGGCTCCATTTTGCTCAACCCCTTTTTTCGGCGCACTTACCTAAAGTAAGTGTCCCAGCGTGGTGTGCATTGTGCAGTGGGGGGGGGCGGAGCAACAGGCCAGCATAGAAAACACTGCCAGCAGCTGTGCGCATGCATTTTTTAAAGATGCTTGAAATTAATATTGGATTGCCAGTACATCACTGCAGGTTTCGAGCTTTTGATTTTTCAACCTGCAATTTCAAAGATTACTGTTAACACTGCATCAGGACTACTGTTTTCAACCTGAGTCAGCATGGAAAGCTCCAACTGCATTTCCCATTTAGGTGTAGGTTGATTTTTTTTTTGAGGTCTCGTAGTGACATCAATAGGCTTGTGGCTCATCGGAACAAGCCAGGGAGCGGAAGGAATAGCGTGGCGGCATACCACTCCGGGGAGCAGCACGTGCTGGAGCAGGAGAGCAACGGCAGTGAAGAGGGACGTCATCAAGGTCCAGGTTGGTGATTGGAGCATGGGCAGGTACAGCATGAGCAGCGAGGTCGGGGCGAAGGAGCGGCGAGAGATTGTAGAGGGGCGTGATCGGAGCCCAGGAGAGGCGTGAGTTTGAGGCCCAAAAGAGGTGAGGGCCCAGGGGCAGCACGGGCCAGCCCACACTGCGATGTGTGCGCGCACGAGGACCGTGCAGCAGAACTGGTCTCCAGTCGTCTTGGTTAACCCTTGCCATTGGACCAAGACCTAGCTCTGTCAAGCCCATGTGGTGGCTGGTGTGCAACGGTCACCACACGTTAAAAAAAAAACCCAAGCACAGGCATCTTCCACCCGCTTCAAGATTTAGTTCGGACCTGGAATTTTAGGTCCATCATTGAAACACCTGTGAACTTTTTGACGTGGAAGCAAGTCATCCTCGATTCGAGGGACTGCCTATGATGATGATGATGATGATGCATGCGCAGTGAAGTCTGCGCGCGTGCTCCTGCACTCCCAGCGTGTCCTGTGGGCTGTGAGCAGGACCCGATGCTCATAGCCCCTATCGCCGGCCGAAAGAACGCCCCGATCTTTGCCGTACCCTATCCCCGGCCGAGTGGCCTCCCGCACCTCAGTTCCTGGGCCAAGGTAGGACTCCAGTTTTATTTTTCATTTATTGATGGTTGTGCTTGAGAGTTTTGATGGGGGGGGGCGGGAGGAGGAGAGTTTTTTGCAGGGGAGGAAGAAAGATTGTTTTGCGGGGGGGGGGTTGGGGGAGAAAGAGTGTTGGGGGGGAGAGAAAGAGTGTTTTGGGGGGGGGAAGAAAGAGTGTTTTGTGGGGGAGGAGGAGAAAGAGTGTTTTGGAAAGCGGGGAGAAAGAGTGTTTTGGTGGGGGAGGGGGAGAAACTTTAAAAAAAAACTTGATTCTGGCATAAAGATAGGACTCCTACCTTTTATTTGTTATTGATTGATTGCTTATTACATTTTGTGGTTTGTTTCGTGCTTTGTAAGTCTTGGTGCTTTAAATGTACTAACCTGCGCCGATTTCTTAACTGCCCGCAAAGTTTTTCAGAGCTGGCCACATACGCTGACCTAAATCGATTTGGAGTAAGTTTTAGCTGGCCAAAGTGGCATAAATGGCCAAAACTGGCGTAAGTGGCTGGAAACGCCCCCTTTTGAAAAAAAAACTGAACTAAAAAAAATCGTACCCAACTGACTTACTCTGGAGCAAATTTTTTTGGGGAAAATGGCATTTTTTAACTTACGCCAGAAAAAACAACTTACTCCAGAAAAATTGATGCAAGTCATGGCCAAAATTGGGCCCTATGAGTGCAAAAGAAGCTTCCAAGAACTCTGATGGAGGGAAGCCCAGAGCTCCCTGGTTTACTGAGGAGGAGCTGGAGGAACTTGTATGTGAGGTGGAGCGCCGTTATAAAGGCCTCACCTGGGATGGTCGTGGCAAGCCTCCACCACCCCAATATCGATGCATTTGGCGGGAGATTGGTGAGGCCGTGTCCTCAGTGGGCACACTGTGCAGGATGGAGACCAGTGTCGGAAACGATGGAACAATGTGGTGGCATCCACAAGAGTGAGTAAACATTTATTGTTGCACGCCCGTACTACTCCAAAAGGTTCTGTGGCAGGTGTGTGTATGTGTGTGAGTGTGTGTTGCATGAGCAAAACGGGTAAAGGCTGCAACTTTTCTTTCTGCAGAAGAAAAGATCAGCCAACGCATCAAGTCTGAGTGGCAGGGGAGGGGGCCCATCAGATGTCATCGAGTTGACCAGACTAGAGGAGCGTTCCCAGGCGTTGGTGGGTGACCACCCCCCGTGCCACCAGAAAGGGTGCTGCAGATCCTGTGCTGGAGCATGGTAAGCTTATACTAATCTCCATTCTGCGTTACGCTCATGTCATGTAAGGTCATGCAATGTTAGGTCAAATGTCTTTTAACGCACAGTGTGTTTGCCATTGATGGTGTGCTCATGGAGCGATGAAAGTCCTTGAAGTAAAAATGTAAAATGTGATGGATCACTTATCAGCTTGAGCAACCACACCCCCCAGCTATACACTTAAATGTTGTCCTCTACTTGCAGATGTTGATTCGGACAGCACCGAGCAATGCAACCCATCCAGCTCTGGCTCACAAAGGCAGTGTCTCACACCAACACTGTTGTGTATAGAGAAAGAGTCAGACTGAACCCTGTGAGCTCAAAGTAAAGTGTGACCTTAGTCTTTTATTACAGGTCTCCAGAGTGCCTGTCCAACCTGTGAAGCCTCCTTAAATACCTGTGCTCCCAAGGGATTATGGGATCCCATGGGACTCCAGGGGATGAGCCCTGTGGTGGCTGTACAGAGTAAATACAAGTCCACATATACAACAACATTCGCCCCCAAAATCAATAGTGTAACTATTTACAATGTAAGTCGATCGGGGGCCCTTCTTGCCCTGGTTGATCGTCTCAGTGTGAAAGCTGGTGTTGTTGAATCATTTGTTGGGCCCTCGCTGGGCTGCTGTGCAGCTGGCCTTGCTGGGTCGCCTGGTGTGTTGGGCCCTGCAAGGCTGCTGCGGATGATGGGTTCTGCTTCGTGGTCAACCGTGGTGGCGGTTGCTACTGGTGGTATGTTGGGGGATCAAAAAAGGTAGGGTCCAAGGTGGGTTGCTCAGGATAGTCCGTGAATCTGAGGTTGATTTGGTCCAAGTGTTTCCGATGAATGAGTGTATTTGAAAGTTTGACCCGAAACACCCTGCTCCCCTCTTTGGCCATGACAGTGCCGGGAAGCCACTTGGGACCTTGTCCATAATTTAATACAAATACAGGATTATTGATTTCAATCTCGCGTGACACATTTGTGCTATCATGGTATGCACTTTGTTGAAGCCGCCTGCTCTCTTACCTGTTCGTGTAGATCAGGGTGAACTAACGAGAGTCTTGTCTTCAGTGCTCATTTCATTAGCAGTTCAACAGGTGGGATCCCAGTGAGTGAGTGGGGTCTCGTGTGGTAGCTAAGCAGGACACGGGATAGGTGAGTCTGCAGTGAGCCTTCAGTTACCCTCTTCAAGCCTTGCTTGATGGTTTGCAATGCTCTCTCTCCCTGACCATTGGACGCTAGTTTAAACAGGGCAGATGTGACATGTTTGATCACGTTACGGGTCATGAATTCTTTGAACTCAGCACTGGTAAAACATGGTCCGTTGTCACCAGGACATCGAGTAAGCCGTGTGTGGCAAACATGGCCCACAGGCTTTCAGTAGTGGCAGCGGATGTGCTAGCCAACATTATTTCACATTCAATCCACTTGGAGTACGCTTCTACAACCACAAGGAACATTTTACCCAAGAACGGGCCTGCATAGTCGATGTGTACCCTAGACCACGGTTTGGAGGGCCAAGACCATAAACTTAGCGGCTTCTCCCTGGGTGCATTGCTTAACTGCGAGCATATATTACATCTGTGAATGCAGGACTCTTAAGTCCGCATTGATACCGGGCCACCACACGTGGGATCTGGCTATCGCTTTCATCATTATGATGCCTGGGTGGGTACTGTGGAGGTCATTGATGAAGGTGTCTCTGCCCTTCTTGGGGACCACTACTCGATTGCCCCACAGAAGGCATTTCATCTTTGCGCCGCTGGAACGGCTTTATATGTTTCTGCATTTCCACTGGGACACTGGACCAGCTCCCGTGAAGCACACAGCTTATGACAAGCGATAATAAGGAGTCCTGGCTTGTCCAGGTTTTGATCTGCCGGGCAGTGACAGGTGATTGCTCACTCCCAAATGGTTCCATAACCATGGCTAGATCTGCGGGCTGCGTCATTTCCACCCCCGTGGTGGGCAGTGGCAGCCTACTGAGAGCATCGGCGCAGTTTTCTGTGCCTGGCCTGTGGCGGATGGCGCAGTTGTATGCGGACAAAGTGAGTGCCCATCTCTGGATGTGGGCCGATGTGTTGGTATTTATCTCTTTACTCTTGGAAAACAGGGATATAAGTGGCTTATGGTCAGTTTTCAATTCGAATTTTAGCCCAAACAGGTATTGATGCATTTTCTTTACCCCATAGACACATACTAACGCTTCTTTTTCAATCATGCTGTAGGCTCTCTCAGCCTTAGATAGACTCCTGGATGCATAACAACCGGTTGCAGTTTCCCGAAATCATTAGCTTGTTGCAATACACACCTGACGCCATATGACGAGGCATCACATGTTAGTACCAAACGGTCACATGAATCATACAACACAAGTAATTTGTTTGCGAAGTATGGTTTCTTGGCCAATGCCAAGCACGAAAACGTCTCTCAGCATGTGCTCCAAATGTCCTTCAAATTCGTAATGTCCTGCAAGGCGTCTTAGCTCGGCGACATAACTCGTCACTTCCTGGCCTTCAGACCTTTTGTTGCTGTAGAACCGGTACCTTGCCATCAGAATGCTTTTCTTCGGGTTGAAATGCTCTCGGACCAGTGTGCACAAATCGTCGTATGATTTCTCCGTGGGTTTCGCTGGAGTGAGCAGATTCTTCATGAGGCCATACGTTGGTGCCCCACAGAAGATGAGGAGGATCGCCCTTCGTTTGGCAGCGCTCTCTTCTCCATCTAGCTCGTTGGTCACGAAGTATTGGTCGAGTCGCTTCACAAAAGTTTCCCGATCATCTCCCTCTAAAAATTTCTCCAGGATGCCCACTGTTCTCTGCATCTTTGGGTTTGCTATCTATATCTCGTTGCCAGTTGTTGTGTATGGAGAAAGAGTCAGACTGAACACTATGAGCTCAAAGTAAAGTGTGACTTTAGTCTTTTATTGCAGGTCTCCAGGGTGCCTCTCCAACCTGTGAAGCCTCCTTAAATACCTGTGCTCCCAAGGGATTATGCAATCCCTTGGGACTCCAGGGGATAAGCCCTCTGGTGGCTGTACAGAGTAAATACAAGTCCACATATACAACAAACACCTTCCGCCTCGCGTTGTCAGCAGCCCATCACACCAGCTCCTTCCTCCACCCCGCCCCCCACCCTCCCCCCCCAAGATCACCCATATCCACCGAATCCACCTCCGCCACCCAGAGACACGAAGACCTGGAGAGAGAGGAGGGAGAAGTGCCAGTCTACAAACTACTTGAGGTCAGGGAGCTGCAAGAGGAGGACTCCAGCCTCCTGACATGTGTGCCAGATGTTTGGCCAACATCGGTTTCGGGGTCCGATCTTTTGGGCTTCGAATCGGATGCCGCAGGAACAAGTGGTGGGAGGCGCAGAGGCCGTGCCAGAAAAGCCATCAAGCCGCAAGCGCCCAGGATGATGCAACAATCCAATGAGGATGGAGGACGGCTCGCAGCAATTCAGGAAATGGTCCAGCTGTCGAGGACGAGCGGTGAGATTGGTCGAGATGTGCTGCAGACCAGGGCTGGGATAGCTGCCAGCATCGCCACCTTTGCAGGGCAGCATACTGCCAGTATGTCGCGGCTCATCAGTACGGTGGAGCGAAACACCGACTCTGCAGAGGCCATGCGGCAATCGATGCTTTTGGGACATGAAATGCAACCCCCGAGCCCACACCATCGAGGCCGACAGATCCCCAGGAGCCAGAGATACCATCTCACCCCCTACCTTCTCTCCAAGACGAACCCCGCAGCAGCACTCTGGCTGCCCTCCTGCACAACGTGATGGAGCAGAGGTGGTGATGGGCAGGGATGCGGCTCGCCGTGATGCAGCTGGAGCCATGAAGAGGATGATGGGCCTCATATCGAGGCAGGGGTGGAAGAGAGGTGGTGGCAATCGGTAGAGGGTGGAGTGTTGGTGGTGGAGATGTTGTTAAATCTTTATTAAGTTGTTGCTGTTGTTTCACATGGTTCATTGTGAATGTGACTTGACTGGTTTCTGAGATAATGTACATATGTTGGATTCAATTGTTTGCATGTTCTATCACTTTGGCATGCTGCACTATTCAATACAGTCACATTGTTCACCTACTCTTGGTCAGTGTCTCACTTTTACATCATCTGGGGTCATCATCATAGGTGGTCTCTTGAATGAGGATGACTTGCTTCCACATGAGTTCCCAGATGTTTCAATGAAGGACCCGATGTTCTAGTCCTGAACTCTAATTGAAGGGGTGGAAGATACCTGTGCGTAGATTTTTTTAACGTGTGGTGACCGTTGTACATCAGCCACCACACGGGATTGACAGAGCTAGGCCTTTATCCAGTGGCAAGGGTTAACCAAGATGACTGCAGACCCGCTCTGCTGCACGGTCCTAGTGCACGCACACATCACAGTGTGGGCTGGCCCGTGCTGCCCCTGGGCCCTCGGCTCTTCTGGGCCTGTACCATTTGCCGTACCTCCGCCACGATCTCTCACCGCTCCTCTGCGACAAAACACTCGCCGCACCTCCACCACGATCTCCCTCCGCACCAAACATTCACCGACCCACGATCACCCACTGAATCTCAGCCAAGATCCCTCTATGGTCCTCCGCCTCGATCACTCGCCGCACCTCCGCCACGACCTTCCCGCCCCTCAGCCCCACCAGGGCCCCGCTGATACTCCTGCCCACGCTCCAAACAGCGACCTGGGTCCTGATGACGTCACCCAGTCGCCACCTCGAAAACCGTCGCATACCTGAAGCAGCTCGTGCTGGAAGCTGTAATGGCATGCCGCTCCTGCTCTTTTGTGGCCAACCTGTGGACCTGTTCTCTCACAGGTCGGGGGGCCACGATGTTCCAGGGTCCACTGCTCCAACTCTTTTGTAGCCTATATCATCTGGGGTACCTGCTGAGAAACATACAAATCTCCTTCAGATGTACTGCTGTCCGAGGAATATCTTGCCCTCCACATCTTTCATGGGTCCTGTTGTCAGGCGATTGTGCGACGACAAGTAAGGGTGACCAATGCAGGAAGGCTGCCATTGAATGAGAGAAAGTTGCACAACTTGGAGGGCACATATTAAGACTTGTACTTCAGTCCACATTTTCTTAGGTCCAACATCGTGGAGTCCCACCCTTGGTATGATATGTTCCTCAGTGAACTTGCAGTCCATTATATATCTTTTTCTGTCTTCTATACTTCAGCTCATGCTGTTCTCACTATCACATCCTGACCTGACAGAGCATTATATGATTCCATTATTGCCTATATACTTTGACATAAGCTCATACCATCTGTGCACTCACATTCTCTCAATAACTCTGTTCTGCCTGCAATTGTCTAAAAACCCTTATAGCGCATCTCCGTGGAGCCTTTACTGTTTTTCGGAACTCATTGCCGCTTCCTATACCATAAATGCCCTTCAACGGAGTACTTTTCATTTACATCTGTGAAGTCACTCTGTGCAGTTTAAGGTCGATTTGAGAACTCATTCTGAGCCTCTGATAGTGGTGCAGCATATAGACACTACCTGAGCTGTGCAGCACTCTCAGCGATTTTCCCTGCTGCCCGATTTACAGCCAGCTCAGACCAACTTGTTGCCAGCGTTCCCTTCTGGCGGGCGGGAGCACGATCTTAGAGGATCATGCACGAGGAATATCCAATTTTTGGAGCCTCTGGCATGGGCGGGCGGCAGGAAATTGCATCGGTGGTACTTCATGGAGGAAACTCCTGCCGGTTGGGACCTGGGCGGCAGATGGGTGGCACGCGAGGAATCTTTAAAAAAAACATTTTGGGCAGTAGCTCAGCGGCTGTGGGCGGTACTCTGATCACATTTGGGCCCTTGTCCTTTATCCTTTGAACTATGAGGCCCAAACCCAGAGCTTTGTCACCTCAGTCAGTCTTTACGACATAAAAAAATGCCTGTGTTTACACTAATTGCTACAAACATCCTTCAATTGTAAGCCTTTCCATACAAATTGTCCTAAAATACATAAACAAACAGAAGCTTTTATTTGAAAACCACAGATACTAGCATTTCTCATCATTTCTCAGTCATTCTAAGTGGACACCTCATCTCCAGTCCAAAACAATGATTTAAACACAGCATTCGTAACAGATTTATACATTTTTAGGCATCCCTGATTTCTAACAGAAACCTCAGCAAACAGAGTAATTTTTAAAAAAAGCAAAACTACTGCGGATGCTGTAAATCTGAAGTAAAAACAGAAAATGCTGGAAATACTCAGCAGGTCAGGCAGCATCTGTAGAGAGAGAAACAGAGTTAAAAATGTTTCAGGTCAATGACCTTTAATCAGAACTGATTTTTGGCTTATCATTTAAGCAAACATGACTCAATTGCTTCTCTCCACCCGCTCCCTTCCCAAATTTGTGCAATCTCTGGGCTAGAGGAATTTCAGGCTGAAAGGTAGGAAGAATTTTAATAGAAATGGTTGTAAGAGCCTGTGGTCTTGTAATATCTATAGAAAGTCTATTGGCAAAATAGAGAGAGAGAGAAGAGGAGGGATATATCAGAGGTGGTGAGTGGGTAGAAATGGGACGCTTGATTAAACAACTTCTTCTGACTGGTGTGAGATCAGAAAGTTTGTTGATACTTGTTGAATGGCCTCGCACGTGAAGAGTGGCCGAAGTAGGAGGTTAAAAATGTTTTAGGCCAGCCAGCTGAATCACATTTTCAAAAGCAACATAAATAAGTAACACAGAAAGAGGCCATTCAGGTCAGCCAGTCTGTGTTGGTGGTTATCCTCCACACAAGCAGTATTCCTCATCCCATGTGTTTTCATATCCCCTTTCCTTCAATCACTTACCTAACCTATTCTTAAATGTTGACACAGTCTCTGCTTCACTCACTAACTCTAGTCGTACAATCCATAGACTCACCACCCTCGGTGTAAAAAATAAAGTCTCTCTTGCTAAACACCTTCAATATTTATCCTAAATCTCTTGCATTTCAGCTAGTATTTATGTCCCCCCTGAACAGGGGCAAAAAGAAACACATTTCCTGGTGTTGTCTCCGGCACCTCAAGTGGGTCGGCTGATATTCAGGTGACCCCGGAAGCTGCCAGGCATCAGGCCCCTTTGCATATGTTAACAAGAACATAAGAACATAAGAAATAGGAGCAGGAGTCGGCCATTTGGCCCCTCGAGCCTGATCCGCCATTTAATATCATGGCTGATCTGATCATGGACCCAGCTCCACTTTCCTGCCCGCTCACCATAACTCTTTACTCCCTTATCGCTCAAGAATCTGTCTATCTCCGCCTTAAATTCATTCAATGACCCAGCCTTCCGGGGCAGAGAATTACACAGATTTACAACCTTCGAAGAGAAGAAATTCTTCTTAATCTCAGTTTTAAATGGGTGGCCCCTTATTCTGAGACTATGTCTCCTAGTTTTAGTTTCCCCTATGAGTGGAAATATCCTCTCTGCATCCACCTTGTCAAGCCCCCTCATTAACTTAATGAGGAGGCCTAATGTCTGCTTCTGGTCATCTCTGGGAAATGTTTCAACGTTGAATGGAGCATACGCCCGGACTGCATCGCTCAGTTTTTGTTTTCTTACATGTCCTTTAATGGATTGCTGGAGGCTGCCAACCAAAAGGTAATTTTTTTTTTTGTAACTTCCCTTAATGTGAAGCCAGAAGTAGCAGGAGTACCCCTCGCAGTGCCACAGCAACAACCCTTTCATTCATCGCCCCCCCCCCCACCCCCCAACCCCACGTCAAGACCTAACTGAGTGCTGCTGCTGGGGTTGCAGTCTTCACAAAACTGGCGATCTGACTCCAACCCCCCACCCCCCCACCCCCCCAATTGGCATCTGCAGCTCACTGGAATTATTCAGATGTGGTCCAAGGCACAATTTGTCACAAGCATGTGCTTCGAGCGTGTCGCCAATACCATGTCCGAAAACTGGCCGAAACCGATTTCTACCCCCGCTCTGTTTCTATCATCTCTGCCCCATCGTTTCATAAATTTTATACATGTCTGATCAAATCACCCCGTAACTGCCTCAATTTTCAAGTCTTCTTATTTGAATTTCCTCATACCAGGTAAGAAAGAAAGACTTGCATTTATATCGCACCTATCATGACCACCGGATGTCCAAAATACAGCCGATAGAGCCTTTTATTTGGAGTGCAGTCACTGTTTTAATGTGGAAAATGCGGCAGCCAAGTTGCACACAGCAAACCCCCACAAACAGCAATTTGATAATGACCAGATCATCTGTTTTTGTTATGTTGATTGAGGGATAAACATTGGCGAAGACACTGGGGATAACTCACCTGCTCTTCTTCGATATAGTGCCACAGGAACTTTTACGGCAACCTGAGAGAGCAGACGGGGCATCGGTTTAACATCTCATCCGAAAGACGGCACCTCCAACAGTGCAGCGTTCCCTCAGCACTGCACTGGAGTGTCAATCTAAATTTTGTGCTCAATCAAAGGGGATGGAATATAAAAGCAGGGAAGTCTTGCTACAGTTATACAGGGTATTGGTGAGGCCACATCTGGAGTACTGCATACAGTTTTGGTTTCCATATTTAAGAAAGGATATACTTGCTTTGGAGGCAGTTCAGAGAAGGTTCACTAGATTGATTCTGGAGATGAGGGGGTTGAATTATGAAGAAAGGTTGAGGAGGTTGGGCCTCTACTCATTGGAATTCAGAAGAATGAGAGATGATCTTATTGAACCGTATAAGATTATGAGAGGGCTTGACAAGGTGGATGCAGAGAGGATGTTTCCACTGATAGGGGAGACTAGAACTAGGGGGCATAATCTTAGAATAAGGGGCCATCCATTTAAAACTGAGATGAGGAGGAATTTCTTCACTGAGGGTTGTCAATCTGTGGAATTTGCTGCCTCAGAGAGCTGTGGAAGCTGGGTCATTGAATAAATTTAAGACAGAAATAGACAGTTTCTTAACCGATAAGGGAATAAGGGGTTATGGTGAGCAGGCAGGGAAGTGGACCTGAGTCCATGATCAGATCAGCCAAGATCGTATTAAATGGCGGAGCAGGCTCGAGGGGCCGTAGGGCCTACTCCTGCTCCTTATATTCTTATGGAGTGGGACTTGAACCCACAACCTTTTGACTCAGCAGCGAGTGTGTTACACTGAGCCATGGGTACCATTATAGTGAAGTTGCGCTGTACCTGCTCTATTACCTCAACATCCTTTCTATCATGCTTTTATTAGTTTTCTTAGGGCCCTATCCACTTGAGGTGTTACTTTTAGTATCCTTTAATTTATTTACAGGATGTGGGCATCGCTGGCATGGCCAGCATTTATTGCCAACCCTAGTTGCCTGCTATGCCATTTCACAGGGTAGTTAAGAATCATGTATAGACCAGACCAGGTAAGGACGGCAGAGTTCCTTCCCTAAAGTCGGGTAAGTGGAGCTGAGTCCACGGCCAGATCAGCCATGATCTAATTGAATGGCGGAGCAGGCTCGAGGAGCTAGATGGCCTACTCCTGTTCCTAATTCTTATGTTCTTATGTTCTTAAGGACATTGGTGAACCAGAAGGTTTTTAACGATAGTACGGTAGTTTCATGGTCACCATCACTGATACTAGTTTTTTATTCCAGCATTATTTAAGTAACTGAGTTTAAATTTCCCAGCTCCCATGGTGGGATTTGAACTCAGGTCTCTGGATCAGAAGTCAAGGTCTCTGGATTACTCATCATCATCATCATCATAGGCAGTCCCTCGAAACGAGGATGACTTGCTTCCACGCCAAAAAAAAGGATGAGTTCACAGGTGTTTCGAATGAAGAACCTGAACTACATCCTGAAGGGTGGAAGATGCCTGTGCGTGGATATTTTTAACATGTGGTGGCCGTTGCACACCAGCCACCACACGGGCTTGTCAGAGCTATGTCTTGGTCCAGTGGCAAGGGTTAACCAAGACAACTGGAGACCTGCTCTGCTGCACGGACCTAGTGTGCACACATATTGCAGTGTTGATGATGTTACCACTATGCCACCGTTCTAGTGAACCTGAACCCCCCCCCCAAATCTCTTTGCGCTTCCACATCATCCCAAGTACAGTGTGGTGCAAAGCTGAGGCAGCAGTGCAGATTCCCAGGTCACATTCTGCCAATTGGAGTACATAGCCATTATCCCTACTCACTGCCTCCTAACCAATTCCCATATCTGTGGAGTCATCATCATCGGCAGTCCCTTGGAATCGAGGAAGACTTGCTTCAACTCTAAAAATGAGTCCTTAGGTGACTGAACAGTCCAATACGGGAACCACAGTCTCTGTCACAGGTGGGACAGATAGTCGTTGATGGAAAGGGTGGGTGGGACTGGTTGCCGCACGCTCTTTCTGCTGCCTGCGCTTGATTTCTGCATGGTCTCGGCGATGAGACTGTGGAGTAACACAGGCAATACACATGAGGAACATGCCCATTTCTGTTTGAATAATTGCAAGAAGAAGAACATCTTTTAGTTTGTTGAATGTACCAAGAAAAAGAAGGAAAGACTTGCATTTATGTAGTGCCTTCCACAACCACCGGACATCTCAAAGCGCTTTACAGCCAATGAAGTACTTTTGGAACGTAGTCAGGCCCTTTGTTTCATATCTTTATCACAATCATTTGCTACATTGTTGAGTGCACCTAACTGACTGGTGGGTGTTAACTATCATTGCAAATATTATCTGATGGTACACCAGCTGCAGACGAATGCAAAAACATGGTCACAGATTAATTGGGGCTGTGTTTCACGACCATTTCAAATGTCTTTCGGTTCTACTGAATCGATCATGACAGCCATAAATCTTTTCAGCAATAGAGCCACTCATAGCGATATTATCAACATACATTAGCTGTGTCGTTCAGCAATTGCCCTTGTGGAGAAAGCAACTTGTCGCACCTATGACTGTGTACAACTGTGACCAATACAGAGAGTGGGTGTCTCATTTGACTGTAATTATTATTGATGAAAGGTTTGCTTAATTAGAATTTAATACAGAATGCAGCTTATATGCTTAACTAAAGACGCACACACATACTGGCACCGTGTAATCAAATTGTTTCATGAATGTCACATCATTATTTTAGTGCATTTATAGTGCACAAACAATGTTATAACCTTTTTGAACTTGTAGTTGCAGATTACTAAGAATATAATTAATACAGTAATACAATCAACTAACTGCAGCCCCATAATAACACTTCAATAATAATTTCCCCTGACTGGGCTTACATATTTCAAATCTACTTTAATTATCAGCAATCAAGTTGGATTCAGGCCTTGGTAAAGAAGGGTCCACCAGTCCTTTCTTTGCTATTCTTATCAATGAGAAGAATGAGAGGGGATCTCATAGAAACATATAAAATTCTGACAGGCTAGATGCAGGAAGATTGTTCCCCATGTTGGGGAAGTCCAGAACCAGAGGTCACAGACTAAGGATAAGGGGTAGGCCATTTAGGACCAAGATGAGGAGAAACTTCTTCACTCAGAGAATTGTTTACCTGTGGAATTCTCTACCGCAGAGAGTTGTTGATGCCAGTTCATTAGATATATTCAAGAGGGAGTTGGATATGGCCTTTACTGCTAAATGGATCAAGGGGTATGGAGAGAAAGCAGGAAAGGGGTACTGAAGTGAATGATCAGCCATGATCTTATTGAATAGTGGTGCAGACTCGAAGGGCTGAATGGCCTACTCCTGCACCTATTTTCTGTGTTTCTATGTTTCTATCCACAGATTAGATGTGGTATGATGTCAGCATAAAACAACAACAAAGGATTCACCTGTGCTTAGCGCTGATCTGACTCAAAAAAAGCAGCTAAAGGGCTCGAGAAAATGAGGGGGAAAAAAATCCAACCATCACTTAAGGGTCTTGTTAAAGGTTACAGATAAGAAGCCGGGATTTTCACTTGGGAATAAAGGGTTATGGGGAGCGGGCAGGGAAGTGGAGCTGAGTCCATGATCAGATCAGCCATGATCTTATTAAATGGCGGAGCAGGCTCGAGGGGCCAAATGGCCTACTCCTGTTCCTATTTCTTATGTTCTTATGTTCTTGCCTGCTTGCCAGTCCATGATTCTCCCCGCCCACCTTACTTTTAATGGATAGGAACATTGTAAGCTGGAGAGCACAGAAGCGGACATATCGGCCAGTGAGTTTAGTAAAGGGAATGATTTTGAAATGTGCTGTTCCCAGTGCATGGGTGTAGTGGCCTGCCGATCAGTGGGTGTAATACAGGGAAGCAGAAACAGGAGGAAGAAGAAAGAACAGGAAGTACTGCCTCAGGCCCACTGCAGTGATCAGCTACCTAATCCAGGGCAGAGGAGCAGTGTGTACAGAAGCTCAAGCTGAATCAGGTTCACTTCATATCCTTTTTCCCATCTTAAAATCACTCCAGGGCCTCACCTCAACCCCGCGCACCCTCCCAAACTCCCTTCCTTTACCTCCAACCACTTGTGCATCTGCCCTTCCCTCCATCCCACTATTGACAGCTGTGCCTTCAGCTACTTTCTGGAATTCCCTCCTTTAACACACCCCACCCCTCCTCCTTCAAGACGCACCATAATATCTACCTCTTCAACTCAACTTTTGGCCATACCTCCTAATCGCCCCTTATTATGCTCATCGTCTATTTTCCTCACACCTTTTGTACAGCGCATTGGGATGCGTTTCCAAGCTAGGCGTACAAGAGGCAAGCTGATGGCTGTAAGTTGATAAATTAACTTTGAAGCTTTGAATCTGTGTTTTATTCAAAACTACTTAATTTTTGCCAAGTAATCTTTTAAAATGCTGTGCCAACTTCAAGCAGACTGTTCTTATAACTGGTACTCCTGACTGGCACCTCTGGTGGTTTTCATTGTATCATTTATCACATCCTCTTCCTAGATATATAAAAATAGCTGGCATCCGCCAAGCTTGAAGCATAAATACAAGAGATACAATGGAGATGTGAGGAAAAACTTTTTTACGCAGCGAATGGTAATGACCTGGAACTCACTGCCGACGAAGGTGGTGAAAGCGGAGACGATCAATGATTTCAAAAGAAAATTGGATAGGCATTTGAGGAAAATAAACTTTCAGGGCTACAGGGATAGAGCAGCTAATTGGGACTGACTGGATTACTCTTCAGAGAGCCGGCATGGAATCGATGGGCTGCACGGCCTCCTTCTGTGCCGTAATGACCCTATGACTCTATGACAGCATAGAAAGAGGATATCATTGTGCCTGCACCGTAACCTATTCATACTCTTATAATGCTCACGCATCCCAATTTCTCATTCATAGACGACAACTTGGCTCCCGTTTTGTTGCTCTACTGTCTTCTTCTCATTGCTGCCAGCTACTTTTTTATCCCAGTGTAGTTAAGGGAAAGGGTCAGCAATGGTAAGAAATAAATAGTAGAGAGACTGAAGGGAATGCCAAATATTTAAAATATACACCATGATTTAAACAAGGATGAGTGCTGTGACCACTGTTGTTCACAATTTATATTAACAACTTAGACTTTGGAATCAAAAACACAATTTCTAAATTTGACGATGACACCAAATTGGGTACGATAATCAATACTTGCAGAATAGATTTGAAAATTAAGTTCAACACAGATAAATGAGAGGTATTACATTTTGGTAGGAAGAATAGGGAGATCACTTATTACTTGGAGGATGCGAGTCTAGGTGGGGTAGAGGAACAAAGGGATCTCGGAGTATAAATACACAAATCGCTAGAAGTTGCGACACAGGTTAGCAAAGCCATAAAAAAAAGCAAACCAAACACTAGAGTTAATTTCTAGAGGTATAGAATTGAAAAGTAGGCAAGTTATGCTAAACCTGTATCGAACCTTGGTTAGACTACACTTAGAGTACTGCATTCTGATCGCCATATTATAAAAAGAATATAGAAGCACTGGAAAGGATGCAGAGAAGATTTACAAGGATGATACCAGAAATGTGAGGGTATACATATCAGAAAAAAAGAAGGCTGAGGGGTGACCTAATAGAGGTCTTTAAAATTATGAAAGGTTTTGATAGAGTGGATATAGAGAGAATATTTTTCCTTGTGGGGAAGATTGTACTTAGAGGCCATCAATATAAGATTGTCACCATAAATCCAATAGGGATTTCAGAAGAAACTTCTTCACCCAAAGAGTGGTGAGAATGTGGAACTCGCGACCACAGGGACTGGTTGAAGTGAATAGTATAGATCCATTTAAGGGGAGGCTGAACAAGCATATGAGTGAGAAGGGAATAGAGGGTTATGCTGACAGATTTAGATGAGGAAAGACCGGAGGAGCCTCGAGTAGAGCATAAATGCCGGCATGGACTGATTGGGCCAATTGGCCCATTTCTGTGCTGTACATCCTATGTAATCCTATGTAAACCATATTGTGTCCATTATCTGTGATGCGAGTCAGTGTCACTTTCAGATCCATGGGTAGCTGCATGGACGAGTTGTTACGATCTGGAATGCGCTGCTTGAAATGGTGGTGGAAGCAGATTCAATAGTGGCTTTCAAAAGGGAATTGGATATATATTTGAATAGGAAACATTTGCAGGATTATGTGGAAAAAGCGGGGAAGTGGGACTCATTAGATTGCGCCACCAAAGAGCTGGCACAGGCACGTTGAACTGAATATCTTCCTTCTGTGATGTATGTGTCATGTATCTTACATCATTATATAAACCTGTATCCCAACATGCTATACATGACTGTAATAAGATATGACCAGTAACCACCAGCATACCTTACCATCAGGGGTGCACTTGCGAGAGACAGGTATATAAGGACAGGTCTCAGGCAAGTGCAGCATTCCAGAGCTGTGAAATAAAGGTGCAGGTCCAGAGTGACCTTGACTTCACTACATGCCTCGTGTGAATCTGTACTGAGGGGACAGGACTTTACAGTGGCGATGAGTTACGGGATTACAGAATCCACAGAATGGCGAACAACAGATCAGATGAAAAGTACAATGCAGGAGACAATTGGGAGGACTTTATAGAAAGGCTCCAGCAAAGCTTTGTAACCAAAAACTGGTTAGGCGACGATAAGGCAGACAAGAGAAGAGCCCATCTCTTGACCAGCTGTGGCTCGAAAACATATGTTTTAATGAAGGATCTGTTGGCACCCGAGAAACCAGCAAGCAAGTCATTTGAAGAATTGAGCACACTGGTAAGAGACCACCTGAAGCCAGCAAGCAGCCTACACATGGCCAGACACAGGTTCTACAACTACAGACGCTGTGTGGGCCAGAGCATACCCGACTTCGTGGTGGAACTTCGGAGGTTGGCTAGTTTATGTGAGTTCTCCGATGAACTGAGGAGAGAAATGCTGAGAGACTTTTTCATTGAAGGAACAGGCCACGCAGGCATATTCCGAAAGCTCATAGAGACCAAGAACCTGACCTTAGAGGCAGCAGCACTGGTTGCACAGACATTCTTGGTAGGGGAAGAAGAAACGAGGTTGATTTACAATGCAGGTACGACAACTAACGAAATATCGGAACAAGAAGTTCACAGCACTAAACAATCTGCTACACCCACACACAGACAAAACCGGGAGACCAGGCTCTCGACAGCAGGCAGAAGCCATCAAGGGCCACAGGAACGGCCGTTCACACCTCATCAGCCCACAATGCGAGCAATCAACTACAAACTGAGAGAAGCTCAAGAGAGATCAGCCAGACGCAGCTCATTCTTTGGGAACACTTTGAACAATAGAACAGATCTGTGCTGGAGGTGTGGAGGTGGGCACTCGTCAAGGGGATGTCGATTTCAGCAGGCTGCTTGCAGAAATTGTGAATATACAGGGCATTTGGCCCACATGTGCAAAAAAATGGCAGCTTGGCTGGTACACGAATCGGATGGGTCGGAAAGTGGACCAGAAGATGATGGGGACAGTACCCGGGACACCGATGTACAGCGGGTCAACACGATCAATGGCCGCTGCTCCTACAACAGGACGCCTCCGATAATGATGAGGGTCCTACTCAACGGGTTATCTGTCAACATGGAGCTGGATACGGGAGCGAGTCAACTTGAACAACTGTGGCCGCATAAAAGAGACAGACCAAAACTCACAAGGGTCGACACCAAACTAAGGACCTATACCAAAGAAATCGTACCAGTCCTCGGCAGCGCCATGCTCTCTGTCATACATAAAGGGGCAGTGAACCGACTTCCCCTGTGGATTGTCCCCGGAGACCCCCCAGCACTGCTGGGGAGAAGCTGGCTGGCAAAACTAAACTGGAAATGGGATGATGTCCATGCCATGTCATTAGAGGAACGGACCTCCTGCTCAACAGTTATAAAGCGATTTGAACATCTCTTTCAGCCAGGTGTGGGCACTTTCAAATGGGCCAAAGTCAAAATCTACATCACACTGGATGCTAGACCAGTCCATCACAAGGCCAGAGCTGTACCCTATGTGATGAGGGAAAAGATTGAACACGAACTAGACAGGCTTCTGCGGGAAGGCATTATATCACCTGTGGAATTTAGTGACTGGGCAAGTCCCATCGTCCCAGTCATGAAGCCTGATGGATCCGTACAAATCTGTGGGGACCACAAATCTACCATAAACAGAGTCTCTCTACAGGACCAGTACCCGCTGCCCAGACCGGAGGACTTATTTGCCACATTGGCTGGAGGTAAACTTTTCTCAAAATGAGACCTCACATCTGCATATATGACGCAAGAATTGACTGAGGAATCCAAGCTACTCACCACCATCAACACACATTGAGGCCTTTTCATGTACAATCGATGTACAATCAGGTCGGCAGCTGCCATATTCCAGCGCAACATGGAGAGTCTGCTCAAGTCCATCCTGGGGACGGTTGTATTTCAAGACGACATACTTATCACGGGCAGGGACACCGACTCCCATCTCCGTAATTTGGAGGAAGTACTAAAGCGGTTGGATTAGGTAGGCCAACGAGTCAAGAAATCCAAGTGCCTGTTTCTCGCACCCGAGGTTGAATTTTTGGGCAGAAGGATTGCCGCTGATGGAATCCGCCCAACAGAGTCCAAAATAGAAGCAATTCGCCTGGCACCCAGGCCCCGGAATGTCTCAGAACTGCGCGCCTTTCTCGGGCTACTCAATTACTTTGGGAACTTTATGCAGAACTTAAGCACGCTGCTGGAGCCTCTCCACGTGCTCCTCAGCAAGGGGTGCGATTGGTTTTGGGGGGACGCCCAGGAACGCACCTTCAATAAGGCACGCAACTTTCTGTGTTCCAACAGTGTTTTGAATTTCTTTGATCCAGGTAAAAAGCTAGTTCTCACATGCGATGCGTCAGTGTATGGGGTCGGGTGCGTTTTGCAACATGTCAATAGTGTGGGCAAATTACAACCCATAGCTTATGCTCCAGGTCACTTTCGCGGGCGGAGCGCGGGTACGGAATGGTAGAGAAGGAGGCGCTCGCATGCGTGTGCGGTGTCAAAAAGATGCACCAATACCTTTTCGGGGCCAAGTTCGCGTTAGAAACCGACCATAAGCCCCTCACGTCCCTCCTATCCGAGAGCAAGGCAATAAACGCCAACGTCTCGGCGCGAATTCAACGGTGGGCACTCATGCTGGCGTCCTATGACTGTACCATAAGGCACAGACCAGGCACAGACAACTGTGTCGACGCGCTCAGCAGGCTACCCCTGGTGACCATGGAAGGGTCTGATGAACAGGACTGTGAGATAGTCATGGCAATCAATGCCTTTGAGTCCACAGGTTCGCCCATGACGGCTCGCCAAATCTGAGCCTGGACGGCCAGCAACCCCACGTTATCCTCAGTAAAAAGATGTGTCCTAACTGGTGACTGGGCAGAGGCTCGTGATGCCTGCCCCGAGGAATTAAAACCCTTCCACAGGCGCATGCATGAGCTATCACTACAAGCAGACTGCCTGATGTGGGGCAGCCGAGTAGTCATGCCTCTGCGAGGCAGAGAGACATTTGTACGGGAGCTCCACCGCGAGCACCCGGGGATCGTTCTCATGAAGGCCATAGCCAGATCCCACTTTTGGTGGCCTGGTATTGACGTGGACTTGGAGCTCTGTGTCCGAAGGTGCACCATTTGTGCCCAACTCAGCAATGCCCCCAGGGAGGCTCCACTGAGCCCCTGGCCCTGGCCTACCAAACCGTGGTCGCAGGTGCACGTAGACTATGCGGGCCCATTCATGGGCAAAATGTTCCTCGTAGTTGTAGATGCATTTTTAAAGTGGATCGAATGCACCATTTTAAACTCGAGCACAACCTTCACCACTGTAGAGAGCCTCGCAACCATGTTTGCAACGCACGGTATCCCTGACATATTGGTCAGTGACAATGGTCCGTGCTTCACCAGCACAGAATTCCAAGACTTTATAATTGACCACGGCATAAATCACGTCAAGACGGCACCATTCAAGCCGGCCTCCAACGGCCAGGTGGAGAGAGCAGTGCAAATCATTAAACAAGGCATGCTTAAAATCCAAGGTCCCACGCTGCAGGATCGCCTGTCGTGACTGCTGCTGGCATACAGATCTCGTCCGCACTCATTGACTGGGATTCCCCCCCGTGCAACTGTTGATGAAAAGGACTTTAAAAACAAGGCTCTCATTAATCCTCCCAGACATGCACGAAATCGTTGAGGCAAAGCGCCGTAAGCTGACTGAGTACCATGACACAAATTCGAGGGGGAGATGGAATGAGATCGAGGACATAGTGTTTGTACTAAACTATGGCAGGGGTCCCAAATGGCTTGCAGGGACAGTAACGGGCAATGAAGGAAACAGGCTACTGTTAGTACAAATGGGCAATGGCAATGTCCGGAGGCATGTGGACCAAGTCAAAAGCAGATTTACCAACAACACTGCGGAACCAGAGGCAGACTACAATGTGGAACTCGCACCACACGTGGTGGACAGACAGAGGGAACAACCTGAGGAAAGGGTAATCCCAACAGACAGCCCAGGCGAGTCAACAACAATCACACCAATCGAAACAGACAGCCCAGGCGAGATACCAGCAACCACACCCAAAGAAAAACAGACACCAAGGCAAACAACTGAACCACAACTCAGACGCTCCACGCGAGAGCGTAGACCACCTGAGAGACTGAACCTATAAAGACAATAAGACCTTGGGGGAGGGTGATGTCATGTATCTTACATTATTATATATAGCTGTATCCTAACATGCTATACGTGACTGTAATAAGATATGACCTGTAACCACCAGCATACCTTACCACCAGGGGTGCACTTGCGAGAGACAGGTATATAAGGACAGGTCTCAGGCAAGTGCAGCATTTCAGAGCGGCATTCCAGCACTATGAAATAAAGGTGCAGGTCCAGAGTGACCTTGACTTCACTACATGCCTCGTGTGAATCTGTACTGAGGGGACAGGACTTTACAGTATGATTCTCTGATATACACGTGCCTCGTGGAAAAGTCGAAAATCAATAAATTGCAATATTTGTGATGTTGTGATATTTTTAATTTAAATCTTTACGTTATTTTCCTCTTGATTCCTTCTGCTTTCAAAAGCAGCAGGTCTGACAAGTAGCCGTCAAGCGTACAAAAAATAAGACGGATATAATTGTGGACTGCCTGTCGTGTTTCTCAAGCAGAGTTCGATGTGGATGTTAAGATCTGCATGTGACTTCTGTGGCACTGATAAACGCATCCATCACTAATCATTTTCATATCTTCCGCAATCATCTTTCTTTTTGTAGTCGTATTATTACTTCTTTCTGTCAGTCATCGACCATCGTCTTGTTCCGTACTTGGTATTGCAGTCGTGCTGTAACCAACTTTTGATCAGTTTACTTTCAGTATGAGCATCACTCAGTCTTTTACTGTGAATCATCTCTTGAGACATCTGTGAGCCGATCTTAACTTCAGGCGGAGAACAGTTGGAGCGACGGGAGGAGTGCGCCCACTGCCCTCCCTTTGTTACTGCTGTGACTCCCGAGCCTCGTGTGCATGCTGCCCATGAGTTGCAAGTTCCAGGCAGTTGCCCTGCTACATCTGGCTGGCTGTGGGAAAGCGGGAAATCAGCCAAGATCCCACACTGAGACTGGAGGAGATGATGTGGTGCAGGGTAGGGGGTTGGTGGGTGGAGGCCTGGGAATGGGGGGGTCGGAGGGGGGGGGGTGCAGGCGGTGGCTTGCCTCAGCTGGGCTGGCAGCTAGTCGGAGAATTTTTGGTGGGCCCAGGAGGAGCAATCCTGCTGCTGATGGTCCCCACCAACAATGTAAGTTAAGTATTTTGCAGGCCATTTTTCTGAGCGGTGTCCAGCGGTCCCATTAAAGACCAACGGGGTAGGCCGCTCTCAGCCTGGTACAAATGGGCAGAGCATATGTAGTGCACACACAGCTCATTTGTACCTCAAAATTGCAACCAGGGTCCTGTGCACATCATCGGACCCTGATTTGCACATTGCAAATGGCCTCCTGCCCAAAACAGGCAAGTGCTCTGGCCACCCACATTGGGACCCTACCCAAGATGGCGGAGGCCAGAGTGTCTGCATAAATGAAGTGGTCAGTGACCCATGCCATTTGTGTTTTATGTCAGGCAGAGTGAGTGAAAAACCAGTCCTCTGTAGCAATTTCAAGCTACTCTGCCACTGATTTAGTTGCATATTGAGTTATTGTAAACAGTTACTGTATTTTTATACCATTGCTTCTACATTGATAGCAAGCGGTTATGCACCACTGAGAAAATGATAGTGTACCTTGAGAGTCAGGTTAGCAATCTGACTCCCAAGAGTGCTGAATTCAAATGGTGGAAGATTAGTTCTAATGAATAGTTTCTCGTGCTTTGGGTTTTGCACCAGATCTCGTGCAACTCCATCCTAGTGCAAAGCCGTGTTTTACAACTATCTGCTTCTTTAAAGCTTAGCAGGGAATCTTTACCCAACATTAAAAATGAACTTCCCAGAGACTGGAGTTCAACACAGTGTGAAGGAGTGAAATTTGAGTCTATCAGTCTGAAATGGTTATCCATTAGTGTAACAACACCCTAAAGATTTCCGAGTGAGGTAGGCCTCTGAAGATTACATGCAGAGTTAATTGGACTTGCACAGCCATCCTGAAAAATGGATTAGGCAATGTGAAATCTGTAACTTAGCTACTAAAACCCCAGTGCAATCAGTCTCTATGGGGCAGAAATTTGGCTGGTTTGCGTCTCCCGTTAGCGCCTGCGGGGGCGGTAACGAGGCGCTGAGGGGTTACCGACCGGGCGCGAACTTCCCTGACGGTTTTGCATTGGCGCTAAGACTTACCGCCTCGCTCTCTTGCGCCCCATAGATCGTGACGTCATCCGGTGCACAGCGCCCCGTTACCGCCCCGGATGTGATATTCGCTCCCGCCCCCTGCAGCATCGCCAGGAGTCAACAATGGTAGCTGCAGGAGGCATTTTCACCTCAGCTGGACACTTAGGGGAGCGTTATTTAAAGGCAGTGGTGATCAGGTTGGGCAAACTTAATTCCTCACACCAGTCTGGTGCATTCTGATTGCTTTTCATCGCTGATATCTGCGCGAGTCCTCAGCCCTCCCGTCTCTTAGAGCGCTTGAAGCTGTAATGCAAGTCGTGGATCCTGTGGCCCCACAGAGAGGGAATTAAGAATGTTCCACCCCATCATTGGCCCTTCCCTTTAAGTGAAGGAAGGAGTCTCTAATGCCAGCAGCACTGTATTGAACATTGCTCAGTGCTCTGCCACTGCTGCCCCCTCAAACACTTTAACACTCTATGGGAAGTGGTAGCGCTTGATTTAGCGCTCCACTTCTTTCTTGGAACGGTAAAGCTGAAGTTCCTGGGAGAAGAAAATCACTTCTGCCTGCCGATAGTTTTGCGATAATTCAAAAGTTATCGCCCCAAAAGCTATGCAATTTCTAGCCCTATGTCTTTGGGTGCTACAGCAAACTAGAGTCGGAGGTATGTCATATCTGTCCCATTTACAACAACTTACAGTTCGGTAGCACCTTATGTGTAATAAAACATGTCAAGGACATCGTGGAGGAGAAGCTTTGGACACTGAATGGAGAAGAGGAGAGCAGTTAGGATCAGTGATAGCCAAAGGCACCAATTTTAGGGAGGCTTTTGAAGGTACAAAGAGAGGTCGCAAAACAAAGAGTTTGGAAAAAAAATTCCAGAGTGCAGTGACACAGCAGCTGAAGGGAGGATCAGAGAATAACTAGATACAAGCTGGAATCCTTAGGGCTGGAGAAGATGGAAAAGATAGAGTGGAGCAGGGCCATGAAGAGATTTGAACATGAAGATGAGGGATTGGAAAAGTTGATGCACTGTGAGACTGAAAGCCAGGTGATGAGGTTGGTGAGAACAAAATTGATGGTGTGTGGGACTTTGTGCAGGATAGGATATGAGCCACAGAGTTCGAGATGAAATTGGAGTTTGCGTGGAGGGAGCGGGGGAGGCTGGTGACGAGAGCATTGGGGAAATCGAGCCTTGAGGTGACAAAGGCATGGATGAGGATTTTAGCAGCCAAGCGAATGAGGTCATGGCAAATGTAGATGATGATCCTGTAAATGGACCCTTATTCTGAGACTATGCCCCCTAGTTTTAGTTTCCCCTATGAGTGGAAATATCTTTTCTGCATGCACCTTGTCGAGCCCGCTCATTATCTTATATGTTTCGATAAGATCACCTCTCATTCTTCTGAAAGAGCTACCAATTAGTTCCACTCCCCTGATCTCTCCCCATAGCCCAGCAAATTATTCCTTTTCAAGTATTTATTCAATTCCCTTTTGAAAGTTACGATTAAGTCTGCTTCCATCACTCTTTCAAGCAATACATTCCGGATCAGAACAACTGGCTGCGTACATTGATTATCTTTGTTAATCTTCTCCGCTTGCGATATCAATAATGCTTCAGAGAACTCCAGCTGGCTCCTTAGCCCAGGGAATGGCCACCCATTACAGTAAGTAGTCTTGGCGGTGGATTGGATCTGGCATTTGAAGCTCAGCTCAGGGTTGAAGAGGATGCCAAAACTACAAGAAAGAAAGACGTGCATTTTTATAGCACCGTTCACAACTTCAGCCAATGAAGTATTTGTGAAGTGTAGTCGCTGTTGTAATGGGAGGCAGCATCAGTACCTGAGGAGTAAACTTTCCAGTTCAAGCCACAGAGGATGGCGTCAATCTGCTCAGTATTGGGCTGAAGAAGTTTTTGTCTCATCCAGGATTTGGGGAAGCAGTGGAATCAAGGGTGAGGCACAGTTCAGTGCCACTGATGTCCATGTATACTTGTCTGTTCACCTGTTGTTATGCCATCTGAATTAAAAATATAAACATAAGAATATTTGCAGATAACTGAATTTTGTATTAATCACCCATCTTTAAATGTTTTTTTTTGTATTCCATGCACTTTCCACAATGCACCAATGACTAATTATGTTAAGAAACTGCTCCGTATCCCCGCCACCGCCCCTCCCCCACCCCCCGCCCCCCCCCGCTAACATTGGCTGAGAGGATAAGTGTGGTACTAAACCATACAGGAGGCAAAATAACTCAGATTCGATCCCGTGTCTTGGCTGAGCTGATTAATTTCAGCTAGGGTTTCTTCCCTGGGCTAAGGAGCCAGCTGGAGTTCTCTAAAGCATTATTGATATCCCAAGCGGAGAAGATTAACAAAGATAATCAATGTACGCAGCCAGTTGTTCTGATCTGGAATGCACTGCTTGAAAGAGTGATGGAAGCAGACTCAATTGTAACTTTCAAAGGGGAATTGGATAAATAGTTGAAAAGGAATAATTTGCTGGGCTATGGGGAGAGATCAGGGGAGTGGAACTAATTGGTAGCTCTTTCAAAATGCCGGCACAGGCATACTGGCTGTACGATTCTGTGATTCTATGAACAGATCCTGAAGCTTCAGCACCAAAGGAGTTACAAACATTAGGGTTAATATCATCATGGGCAGTCCCTCGGAGTCGAGGATGACTTGTTTCTACTCTAATATAGGATTAATATATGGAGATAGGGGGAGAACTTTTGCAGCTCAAAGTTCAAAAGCTGACTTTATTCCTCCACTTAATAACAATATCAATATAATAGAAGATTTTGCCAATAGGCCATGTGACATAGTTAGTTTACTTATGAGAAAGATGTCTGCACACTTGTGAATTATACCTAGAACTTTCCCAAATGGAATAAGTCCAATAAAGAAAGCAGCACTATTTCAGAATCCTTTTGTTGCGTATCTGTAAAGCATGCACTCCAATGTTCTGGCACCAGGGAGTTTATCCACTGAAGTCCGAAGCGATCCCAGCATCCCTTGGGAACAATGAATATAAGCCGGACCCGAAGGCCTGTTCCTCACTCTGGAGTGTCTTATTAAAGACTGAGGTCACTGTTACTTTAACCTCCCTGTGTGCAGCCTCATCTGTGTTAGGAACACAATAACTGCCGATGAGAATACGAATCCAACGCAAAGATGCAGCAAAGTGTGGGCATCCTGGAGAAGTTCTCGGAGGGTGAGGACTGGGAAGCCTATGTTGAACGGCTAGACCAGTACTTTGTAGCCAACGAGCTGGACGGAGAAGGAAGCGCTGCAAAAAGGAGAGAGGTTCTGTGGGGCACCGACCTCCAGCCTCATGAAGAATCTTCTGGCTCTGGTGAAACCCACAGATAAGTCATATGAGGAGCTGTGTACACTGGTTCGGGAGCATCTTAACCCGAGGGAGAGCGTGCTGATGGCGATCGGTTCTACATCTGCCAGCGATCTGCAGGTCAGGAAGTGGCGAGTTACGTCGCCGAGCTAAAGTGATTTGCAGGACAATGTGAGTTTGATGGCTACCTGGAGCAAATGCTCAGAGACTTTTTGTACTGGGCATTGGCCACGAGACCATCCTACGAAAACTTTTGACTGTAGAGACACCAACCCTCAGTAAGGCCATTGCGATAGCACAGTCCACCAGTGATAACACTAAACAAATCTCTTAGCACACAAGTGCTAGCAATGTTCATAAATTAACTGGAACTGTGTTTGCGAGCAGAACTGTACGGGGCAGAAACCACGAGTCTGCAACTGCCAGCAGGCCTCAGGTGACCCAGATGACTCAGAGTCCCTAACAAAGGATGAATGCAAGGCAATTCACACCTTGTTGGCGTCATGGAGGCTTCCATTCAGCCTATTCATGCCGCTTCAAAGGGTATGTTTGCAAGAGCTGTGGAACAATGGGGCACCTCCAACGAGCTTGCAAACGAGCTGCAAGCTCTGCAAAACCTGCCAACCACCACGTGGCAGAGGAAGATCGGTCCATGGTGGATGAAAGCAATTCCGAGCCTCAGAGAGAGGAGGCAGATGCTGAAGTACACGGGGTGCACACATTTTCGACGAAATGTCCACTTATAATGCTAAACGTAAAATTGAATGACTTACCCGTAGCCATGGAACAGGACACTGGCGCTAGCCAATCCATCATGAGTAAAAAGATGTTTCAGAGACTGTGGTGCAAGAAGGCATTCAGACCATCCCTGAGCCCCATCCACACGAAACTGAGAACGTACACCAAAGAGCTTATCACTGTCCTGGGCAGTGCCATGGTCAAGGTCACCTACGAGGGCACGGTGCACGAACTGCCACTCTGGATTGTCCCGGGCGATGACCCAACACTGCACTGTCTGGGCAAAATCCGCTGGAACTGGGATGACATCCGAGCGCTATCACATGCCGATGAGGCCTCATGTACTCATGTACCCAGGTTCTGAACAAATTTCCTTCCATCTTTGAGGTAGGCATTGGAAACTTTTCTGGGGCTAAGGTGCGGATCCACTTGGTCCCAGAGGCACGACCCATTCACCACAAGGCACCAACGATACCTCACATGATGAGGGAGAGAGTGGAAATCGAGCTGGACAGGCTGCAACACGAGGGCATCATCGCCCCAGTGGAATTCAGCGAGTGGGCCAGCCCGATTGTTCCAGTGCTCAAAAGTTATGGCACGATCAGGATTTGCGGCGATTATAAAGTAACTATTAATCGTTTCTCGCTACAGGACCAATACCCGCTACCTAAGGCAGACGACCTATTTGCGACGCTGGCAGGAGGCAAGACGTTCACCAAGCTCGACCTGACGCAGGAGCTGGAGGAGTTTTCGAAGGGCCTCACCTGCATCAACACGCACAAGAGACTGTTCATCTACAACAGATGCCCGTTTGGAATTCGGTCGGCTGCAGCAATCTTCCAGAGCAACATGGAGAGCCTACTCAAGTCGGTACCACACACGGTGGTCTTTAAGGACGATATATTGGTCACGGGTCGGAACACCGCCTAGCACCTACAAAACCTGGAGGAGGTCCTCCAGCGACTGGATCGCGTAAGGCTGCGGCTGAAGAGGTCGAAATGCGTCTTCATGGCAACAGAAGTGGAGTTTTTGGGAAGAAAGATCATGGCGGACAGCATTCGGCCCACTGACGCCAGGACAGAGGCTATCAGGAACGTGCCCAGGCCACAGAACGTCACGGAGCTGCGGTCGTTCCTGGGACTCCTCAACTATTTTGGTAACTTCCTAACTGGGGTTAAGCACCCTTTTAGAGCCCCTACTTGTGTTATTGCGCAAAGGTGAGAACTGGGTATGGGGAAAAATACCAAGTAATTGCTTTTGAGAAAGACAGAAACATTTTATGCTCCAACAAGATGCTTGTATTGTATAACCTGTCTAAACGACTTGTGCTAGCATGTGATGCGTCGTCGTATGGAGTCGGGTATGTAATACAACAAGATAACGTTGCGAGGAAGTTGCAACCTGTCGCCTATGCTTCCAGGAGCTTGTTTAAGGCCGAGAGGGCCTACAGCATGATTGAGAAAGAGACATTAGCGTGTGTGTTCGGGGTAAAGAAAATGCATCAGTACCTGTTTGGCCTCAAATTTGAACTGGAAACCGATCACAAGCCTCTCACATCCATGTAAGCTGAAAACAAGGGGATAAATACTAATGCGTCAACCAGCATACAAAGGTGGGCACTCGCGCTATCAGCGTATAACTGTACCGTCCGCCACAGGCCAGGCACCGAGAACTGTGCGGATGCTCTCAGTCGGCTACTATTGCCCACCACGTGGGTGGAAATGGCGCAGCCTGCAAACTTGTTGATGGTGGCGCAGCCCGCAGACTTGTTGATGGTCATGGAAGCGTTTGAAAATGATAAATCACCTCTCATGGCCCGCCAGATTCGGACTGGGACCAGCCAAGATCCTCTGCTGTCCCTAGTAAAAAACTGTGCACTGCATAGGAGCTGGGCCAGCATCCCCTTGAAATGCAAGAGCAAATCAAGCCATTTCAGCGGCGAAAGGACGAGCTGTCCATTCAGGCAGACTGCCTGTTGTGGGGTAACCGCATAGTGCTACCCAAAAAGGGCAGGCAGACGTTCATCTCGGATCTCCATAGCTCACACCCGGTTATAGTAATGATGAAAGCGATAGCCAGATCCCACGTGTGGTGGCCCGATATCAACTCTGAATTCGAGTCCTGTATACGGCAATGCAGCGTATGTGCTCAGTTGAGCAACGCACCCAGAGAGGCGCCACTAAGTTTGTGGTCCTGGCCCTCCAGACCATGGTCGAGGATCCATGTCGACTATGCGGGCCCGTTTCTCGGTAAAATGTTCCTGGTAGTGGTGGATGCTTTTTCAAAATAGATTGAATGTGATATAATGTCGGGAAGCACTGCCACCGCCACCATTGAAAACCTGAGGGCCATGTTTGCCACCCACGGCCTGCCTGACATACTGGTCAGTGACAACGTGCCATGTTTCACCAGTGCAGAATTTAAAGAATTCATGACCCGCAATGGGATCAAACATGTCACCTCGGTCCCGTTTAAACCAGCCTCCAATGGGCAGGCAGAGCGGGCAGTACAAACCATCAAACAGAGCCTGAAACAAGTCACAGAAGGCTCACTCCAAAATCGCCTGTCCCGAGTACTGCTCAGCTACCGCACGAGACCCCACTCGCTCACAGGGGTGTCCCCGGCTGAGCTACTCATGAAAAGGACACTTAAAATCAGACTCTCGCTGGTTCACCCCAACCTGCATGATCAGGTAGAGAGCAGGCGGCAGCAACAAAATGTAAACGATGGTCACGCCACTGTGTCACGGGAAATTGATCTGAATGACCCTGTGTATGTGCTAAACTATGGACATGGTCCCAAGTGGATCTCGGCCATGGTGATAGCTAAAGAAAGGAATAGGGTGTCTGTAGTCAAACTAGACAATGGACAAATTTGCAGAAAGCAGCTGGACCAAACGTGGCTGCGGTTCACAGACTGCCCTGAACAACCCACAGCAGGCACCACCTTTTTCGAGCCCACAACACACACCCAAAGGATCAACGACACCATGCCAGACCAGGAAATCGAACCCATCATGCCCAACAGCCCAGCAAGGCCAGGCTCACCTAGCAGCCCTGCAGGGCCAACAACACGCCAACACACCAGAACAGACATTTGTACCAAGGCGGTCCACCAGGGAAAGAAAGGCTCCCGACTGCCTCACCTTGTAAATAGTTTTCACTTTGACTTTGCAGGGGGAGTGATGTTGTGTATCTGTAAAGCATGCACTCCCATGTTCTGCCACCAGGGAGCTCATCCCCTGAAGTCCCAAGAGATCCCAGCATCCCTTGGGAGCACTGTATATACGCCGGCCCCTAAGGCCTGTTCCTCACTCTGGAGTGTCTTATTAAAGACTGAGGTCACTGTTACTTTAACCTCCCTGTGTGCAGCCTCATCTGTGTTAGCAACACAATACCTTTCATTTTATTGCTTTTCATACTCTGCAGCTTATCTAGATATTTCCACAAGGAGCTAAACAATCATGTTTCCTGCCTTTTAATAAAATGAGTGTAAAATAATTTCTATGTTTTTTTAGAGCTGGAACATCTGTGTAGTTTGCAGTCATCTCAGTCAAGCAATTATTATTCTTTCAATGACATTTCAATAGTTGTGGGAGTGGTGATTATATTGACATGGTGTAAAGCAGCGTTGAAGCTGATAACCTTCAATCAGTGCAAACAGATTAATTTCTATTCAAATTGGGGAACTTGCTAAAATTGGTTATTTCTTTGCATTGAAGGTGATTTTCTACTTTAAATGTAATTTGTTCCACTTGAGCCACTATCCTATGACTTTCAATAGTTCATAGTGTGACAAGCTTTTCGTGATTTTATACGCATATTGAGAAACATTACTGATGTGCAAAACCTTGAATCAACAGATTATTTCCAAGGCATATAACTTGTTAAAATCACCTTATTTCTCAATACTGAATCAGATTTTCCCACTCTAAATGCGATCTGTTCCATTTTATCCACAGACCAAACAACTTAAGCAAATCAGTTCCTGGGTAGAAGATAAGAAAACATTAATAAAATGGATACATTCTCATGCAAAATTTAATTAAAGTTGGTCATAATAACCTCTAAGAAGGAAGGTAAAAATATAAGTTTATCTTTGGCCAAAGGAACACAACGATAATGTCGTTCTCTATTCATTTCGATTTTCCTCCCCCACATATGAGCATCATTTTTATTTCATGACAGCAGCAGCTAGCTACCTTGATAGCACAATGAGTTTATCCCATAAACAGGCCAAGAACATTCCTGGTTAAATCTGTGATCTATGCTGAATGAACTGATCTCAGCCAAAGTGGGAGTAGAGGCATTACAATTGGCCGTGTACCCCTGGTTAGGGGAGGAAAGGTTCGCCAGGATTCCCAGTTCCTGGTCCTGATTGATGTTACACGGTCCATCTTTTCTCCAAGTGTGCATGTGCGGGCAGGATTGGGATCAATTGTGATGCTCACCTGTTGACATTCACTGTCAAGACTCACACATGAAGAATGGACATTTGAGCGATGTCTCAGAGGGCACATTATGAAGTCACAATAATTGCAAAAATGTTCCGCACACAGTCAGCATGGATTTGTTAAGGGAAGGTTGTGTCTGACTAACTTGATTGAATTTTTCAAGGAGGTAACCAGGAGGGTCGATGAGGGCAGTGCATATGATGTAATGTATATGGATTTTAGCAAAGCTTTTGAAAAGGTCCCAGATGGCAGACTGGTCATGAAAGTAAAAGCCCATGGGATGCAGGGCAAAGCTACAAGTTGGATCCAAAATTGGCTCAGAGGCAGGAAGCAAAGGGTAATGGTTGATAGGTGTTTTTGTGACTGGAAGGCTGTATCCAGTGGGATTCCACAGGGCTCAATGCTGGGTCCCTTGCTTTTTGTGATATATATCAATGACTTGGACATGAATGTTCGGGGTATGATTAAGAAGTTTGCAGATGACACTAAAATAGGCTGTGTGGTTGATAATGAAGAAGAAAGCTGTGGATTGCAGGAAGATATCAATGTACTGGTTAGGTGGGCAGAACAGTGGCAAATGAAATTCAATCCAGATAAGTGTGAGGTAATGTATTTGGGGAGGCCTGACAAGGCAAAGGAATACACATTAAATGGTAGGACACTGAGAAGTGTATAGGAACAAAGGGACCTTGGAGTCCCTGAAGGTAGCAGGCCAGGTAAATAAGATGGTTAAGAAGGCATATGGAATACTTGCATTTATTAGTTGAGGCATGGAATACAAGAGCAAGGACATTATGCTTGAACTATATAAAACATTGGTGAAGCCACAGCTGAAGTACTGTGTGCAGTTCTGGTCACCACATTACCATAAAGATGTGATTGCACTGAAAAGGAGGAGATTTACGTTGCCTGGACTGGAGAATTTTGGCTATGAGGAAAGATTGGAGATGCTGGGTCTGTTTTCTTTGGAACAGAGGAGGCTGAGGGGAGATCTGATTGAGGTGTATAAAATTATGAGGGGCCTGGATAGAGTGGATAGGAAGGACCTGTTTCCCTTGGCAGAGGGGTTAACAAGCAGAGGGTATAGATTTAAAGTAACGGGGGGAAGGTTTAGAGGAGATATGAGGGGAAATTCCTTCACCCAGAGGGTGGTGGGGGTCTGGAACTCACAACCTGAAAGTTTGGTAGAGGCAGAAAGCCTCACCACATTTTAAAAATACTTGGATGTGCGCTTAAAGTGCCGTAACCTACAGGGCTATGGACCAAGAGCGAAAAAGTGGGATTAGGCTAGATAATTCTTGGTCGGCCGGCACGGACATAATGGGCCGAAATGGCTTCCTTCCATGCTGTAAATTTCTATGATTCTATCTCTGATTCTATCACTTGTACTCATAATATGGTACCAGGACTTCTTGCTTGTGTCTTTAGTGAATCAATATGGCTGTATTAACAGACAATCAACTCAGAGAGAGAAAGATATAGCGGGAGAAATTTGCATGGTTTGCGACTCTTCTAATGGGGCGCAAACCATTTCTCACCATGGATGGGGGGTGGGTGGGGAGGGGGGTGGGCACTACCAGTACCCGAAAAATTGTGTGGGAGTTAGCAGAGGCGCATAGCCGGTAGCACACCGCTCCCACCGGTAGCACCTTGAGCCGTTGCGCCTCTGGCGATGACGTCACCACCGTGCGCAACAACCCACTTTCACCCCACAGCGTAAATTGGGCAACGCCCATGGGGCCACCGCAGGCATTGTCCGTGCCAGCTTCGCGGGTCGCGATCTGGGCCACACGCCGCTCGCGGGGCGAAACTTAAAGTCGGGGGTGCGTGGCGCCATTTTGATTTGAAGCAGGAAAGATTGAATTGACATAAATTCTGAATGTTAAATATGAAGATTCTGGTGCTCTTTGAGATAAACAACAATTCCCGTATTGTCACCTCCTGTGAGGAGCCTTTAATATTTTACTACGTTAAAGGTGCTGTATTGCTGTTATAGGAAATTAGGAGTTTCGATATCAGTTGATATTAATCTTACTTCTGGTCCTTCCAGCCTATGAAACAATTCCTTTTCCTATGACACAGTCCCTCAGTCTATGGAGTTTTCCAGCCTATAACACTATTTTCTAATGCACATAATTCATAGAGCTGTATGTCGAATCAAGAAAATGCATTTCAAAGGATAAATATCTCAACATTAAAAAATAGAAAAGAAGAAACTATTTCTTTCTGGCCTAGAGAGTATACTCAAAATAGTAAACAGCAGATTTATGAGCTTTATTTTCTGAAGGATTCATGTTCTCTGGATTGTGAACTTATATTAAAGCTCTGTAAAATTTTAAAAAACCTTGTTTGTGATCAAGTGTCTTATTTATGATAACGAAGGACATTGCCAATGAACAAAGCCATCCTATGCCTTTAAGAGGCTGACTGCAATGTTGATTTATTGTCCACTGTTTAAGAATGTACAGAACTGAATTTCTATCATTTTGAAGAACATGTTGATATTCTGCATAAGTTTTGCATCATTGTCAAATAAGTGGTACATTCTGCTCTAGATGTTGATATTTATTTCTGGAACCATTGAATAATTGGAAAGAAAATAGATCATTTGCATTTCAGATGCCCTTATGTTGTGACGGGACATGCTCGGGTGTGATTTGTGCTCAAGGTCTGTACATTTGTTAGTGGCAATGGAATCTCAATATAGGAACACTTTCAGCAGAGGAATCAAGGACAGTTTTAAATACCGTCATTCTTCATTTTTTCTTTATCTCTTTTGCTTCATATCATCACATAAAATACAAAGTCTGGACTGGTGAAATGCGCAGACACATGACAGATGAAACTTAATACAGAAAAGCGTGAAGTGTTGCATCTTGTAATGGACAATGAGGAGAGGCAATATAAACTAAATCGTACAATGTTAAAGGGGGTGAAGGAACAGAGAAACCTGGGGGTTCTCATACACAAATATTAGAAGTTGGCAGGACAAGTCGATAAGGCTGTTAAAAGAGCATACAGTATCCTTGGTTTTATAAATAGAGGCAAGAGCAAAGAAGTTATGCTAATCTGTCATAATTCATTGTTCGGCCTCAGCTGGAGTAATGTGTCCAGTTCTGGACACCACATTTTAGTAAGGATGTAAAGGCCCTTGGAGAGGGTGCAGAGGAGATTTACCTGAATGGTTCCAGGGATGAGGGACTTCAGTTATGTGGAGAGACTGGAGAAGCTGAGATTGTTCTCCTTACAGCAGGGAAAGTTTAGGGGAGGTTTAATGGAAGTTTTCAAAATTATGAAGAGGTTTGACAGAGTAAATAAAGAGAAACTGTTTCCATTGGCAGGTAGGACACAGGTTCAAGATAATTGGCAAAAGAACCAGCGGGGGAATGAGGACATTTTTTTATGCATAGCGAGTTGTTATATTCTTGAATGCATTGACTGAAAGGGTGGTGGAAGCAGATTTATTAGTAACTTTCAAAAGGCAACTGGATTATATACTTGAAAAGGAAAAATTTATAGGACTATAGGGAAAGAGCAGGAGAGTGGGACTAATTGGATAGATAGCTCTTTCAAAGAGCCTGCACAGGCACAATGGGCTGAATAGCCTCCTCCTGTGCTATATAATTCTCCGATTCTATAGGACTTTGGCATATTTATTTTCATGTGCCTTTTGTTGCTTGCGACTCTCTTTTGTTGTACTCCAGAAGATAGAGAAAAAAAAGATATTGCAAAAGTCTTATCAGTCACCAGTATACTAGGCGCCTGGGCAATAGACAGTGATCATCTCTTTTCAAACTTCCCCACTCGATTGCAAGGCCAGCAAAGAATACTTGCTCCTTCTGTCTTTCACAGCATTAAATGATTTCCATGTTCTGTTTTCTTCTTTCAAGGCCTTATTGAAAGTTACACGAGAAGGTACCATCAGCATCATAGGCAGTCCCTCGAAATCGAGGAAGACTTGCTTCCACTCTAAGAGTGAGTTCTCAGGTGACTGTACAGTCCAATACGGGAATTACAGTCTCTGTCACAGGTGGGACAGACAGTGGTTGGAGGAAAGGGTGGGTGGGGAGTCTGGTTTTCCTCACGCTCCTTCTGCTGCCTGCGCTTGTTTTCTGCATGCTCTCGGCGACGAGACTCGAGGTGCTCAGCGCCTTCCCGGATGCTCTTCCTCCACTTAGGGCGGTCCTTGGCCAGGGATTCCCAGGTGTTAGTGGCGATGTTGCACTTTATCAAGGAGGCTTTGAGGGTGTCCTTGAAGCATTTTCTCTGCCCACCTGGGGATCGTCTGCCATGTACAGCTCAAATTGTTTGGCCTTGCTCTGGCCGCTCCCTGCTTTCAGACTGACTCCCACTCCATTTATACTGCTTACGCCACATAAGAAAAGAAACACTTGCATACATATAGTGCCTTTCATCACCTGAGGACATCCCAAGATGCTTTATAACCAATTAAGTACTTTTGAAGTGTTGTAGAGTAGGAAACGCAGCAGTCAATTTGCGCACCTCAAGGTCGCACAAACAGCAATGAAGTAATGACTGGATCATCTGTTTTAGTGATGTTGGTTGAGGCATAAATATTGGCCAGGCCATCAGGGTGGACGCCGCTGCTCTTCTTTGAATAATGCCATGGGATCTTTTACGTTCACCTGAGAGAGTAGATGGGGCCTCGGTTTAACTTCTCAACCAGACGTTGCCAGCACTGGAAAAGCCCCCGCCGTCGTGGTCTACGAAGTGCCACAGGACGCACCAGTGTACTGTCTGTCAACAATCGGAGACCATCGAGATTGTCTCTGTGCCCTATGTTTTCCGATACTTCGTAGCTGAACTGGTGGCGATGAACATTAATGTTCGACTCAACGTGAGATGATCCGGCAGATTCGTTCTGGTGGTTCTGACAGTGTAGCACTCCCTCAGTACTGTTCTGAAGTGTATTTCAGTCGCTGGAGTGGGACTTGAACCCATAACTTTCTGACACTGTGGGGAGAGTGCTGCTGCTGAACCAAGACTGACAAATGTCCATCATATCTTGGAAACCAACTAAGGTGGATCTTCCATTACCATGGAAAGTTTTCATTGATTAAACCAGCTGAAGAACTTACATTTTAAATGAGCTCGTAAAACACCCAAAACCTATTCATGACACTTGCATCAAACAGGCAGCAAGCAAGAGCACAGCATGACATTCTGCAAATCCAGGCGAGTTAATTCACAAGGTGAAGCATATCTGTGATTTTTGTGCAAACTTAACTCGTTAGCCTGGTATTTTCAGTCAGTAAAGTCCAATTTTTGGAAGCACAGTGAGCACTAGCAATTGGAAAAATGGGGCATCAGGTTGAATCTGCACATCATATGTGTTTGCAGTCAAAGGGAAAAATTGATAGGCACAGGAGGCTTCCATCTGCAACAGGAGGGAGTTGAATTTGAACATTTTTGAAGTTCCAAGGAAGTGTCCAATCAACTTCCCAACATTCATTGCTTGCTTCACAGCGAGACACCTGCCAGCCCATATAGCAGCGGTATCCCGTGTTGCTCGGGACTGAGATACATGTGAACGTTTATTTAAAGAAGCCTGCAAGAAGATTGGTTTTCAAATTTGCGTATTGAGCAATTGTTTTTCCTACATTTTTTATTTATGGTTTTTGCTGCCTTTGCTGAGGTGATCAGGGTCCTTTGTGTCAATTCTTGTGGCACAGCCTCCCCTCACACCCCCCCACCCACCCCCTGCGCCCCCCCACCCACCCCCGCAATACTGCCACAATGGGGTTACAGCAGGAATCCCTCAACATCTGTGCTGTCTGGAGAAAGAGGATCAACACCAGTGGATGGATACCAGACTGTACCCATTATCCCTCTGAGAATCTACAGGCAGAAGGAACCGTACCTCCATTTGTAAGAGGAGGAGTGCCTGCGGAGGCTTTGACTTACAAGGGATGCCCGAACATGCTGCTCCGCTGTACCCGAAGCCAAACACTTCAAAAGGCACAGTGCAGCCAGTGGCAGTCAAGGGCACAACTGCCCTGAACTTTTATCCCTTGAGTGTCAGCTGTGGCTCAGTAGGTAGCATACTCACGCTCTGAGTCAGAAAGTTGTGGGTTCCAGTCCCATTCCAGGGATTTGAGCACAATAATCTAGGCTGATACTCCAGTGCTGTGCTGAGGGAGTGCCCTGTCGGAGGTGCAGTCTTTCAGATGAGACATTTAACCAAGGGCCTGTCTGCTCTCTCAGGTGAATGTAAAAGATCCCATGGCACTATTTTGAAGAAGAGCAGGGGAGTTATCTCCGGTGTCCTCATCAATATTTATCCCTCAATCAACATAACAAAAACAGATTATCTGATCATTATCACATTGCTGTTTGTGGGAGCTTGCTGTGCGCAAATTGGCTGCCACATTTCCTACAACAGTGACTACACTCTAAAAAGTACTTGATTGGCTGTAAAGCGCTTTAAGACATCCGGTGCTTGTGGAAGGCGCTATATAAATGCGTCTTTTTTCATTCCAAGGTACCATTGGAAACAACAGCAACATTAGATAAACCGCTGTCTGTAGCTGTATAAAGCCAAGTGATGAATCTCCTGCTTGTCTGATCAACTAATTTCATCTCCTGAAAAAACGACAGCAGCATGAGAGGGTTGTGCAACTTTACAAAGTGTCAGTGGGTTACTGATCGCACTCACATAGTCCTACATGTTCCCATCGACAATGCCACTTCTTAAATAAATAAGAAAGGATATAATTTGTTTCTCCGGTAACTAGCACAATGTCTTCATTTGTAAGGCATTGCACCATTTCACTATAATTCTCTCTAAAAGACAAATCTCAAGGTGGCTCCTGGGTGATCAAGGCTAACCCCTGCAGACATATATCCCAACATCTCCATGGTATCACAGGATACCAACTGAACACCAGTATAACGAGGTTCACCCGAATAATCCGATTACACCACTGCCATGTTGAAGCAGCATTCCAGCTGCTTGGTTACATCTGGCGAATTCTGTGTTACAACTTGATTAAATATCAAGGATTGTTGATGTCTGCTGCATGCTTAACAACTTTGTCCGACAAAGAGACGTCCTCATGATTGACAAGCTTCTGCCCCTTGTTTCCCCCAATTTATTAATCCCTTCCCACTATGGCCACCCATTCCCTTCCCCTTTCACTGCCACACGTCTTCCTGAGTCTGGTGGCTAATGCACTAGGACGGTGCGAAGGCAAGGATTGCCATCTCTGTATTCTGTAGGCAGGGACTACCAGTCTCACAAGAGTCGTCCTCTATTGTGTGCAGAGGCTATAATTATGCTGGCAGTGCTGTTGAGAGGAGAGAGGAACCTGTTGTGGCCCATTCGTCTTAGAGGAGGAGAGGAAGGCGAGAAAAGGGGTCTCAGCCTGTGCTGATTTTAGTCAATGTAAAACATTGACAGTCAGCACATATCAGAATCACAGAATGTTACAGAAACAGGCCCTTCGTCCCATCAAGTCTGTGCTACTGCTTTTCTCCATGATCCATCTCTCCTGCCCCAGCTCATAGAAACATAGAAACATAGAAAATAGGTGTAGGAGTAGGCCATTCAGCCCTTCTAGCCTGCACTGCCATTCAATGAGTTCATGGCTGAACATGCAACTTCAGTACCCCATTCCTGCTTTCTCGCCATACCCCTTGATCCTCCGAGTAGTAAGGACTTCATCTAACTCGCTTTTGAATATATTTAGTGAATTGGCCTCAACTACTTTCTGTGGTAGAGAATTCCACAGGTTCACCACTCTCTGGGTGAAGAAGTTTCTCCTCATCTCGGTCCTAAATGGCTTAGCCCTTATCTTTAGACTGTGACCCCTGGTTCTGGACTTCCCCAACATTGCGAACATTCTTCCTGCATCTAACCTGTCTAAACCCGTCAGAATTTTAAACGTTTCTATGAGGTCCCCTCTCATTCTTCTGAACTCCAGTGAATACAAGCCCAGTTGATCCAGTCTTTCTTGATAGGTCAGTCCCACCATCCTGGGAATCAGTCTGGTGAATCTTCGCTGCACTCCCTCAATAGCAAGAATGTCCTTCCTCAAGTTAGGAGACCAAAACTGTACACAATACTCCAGGTGTGGCCTCACCAAGGCCCTGTACAACTGTAGCAACACCTCCCTGCCCCTGTACTCAAATCCCCTCGCTATGAAGGCCAACATGCCATTTGCTTTCTTAACCGCCTGCTGCACCTGCATGCCAACCTTCAATGACTGATGTACCATGACACCCAGGTCTCGTTGCACCTCCCCTTTTCCTAATCTGTCACCATTCAGATAATAGTCTGTCTCTCTGTTTTTACCACCAAAGTGGATAACCTCACATTTATTCTCATTATACTTCATCTGCCATGCATTTGCCCACTCACCTAACCTATCCAAGTCACTCTGCAGCCTCATAGCATCCTCCTCACAGCTCACACTGCCACCCAACTTAGTGTCATCCGCAAATTTGGAGATACTACATTTAATCCCCTCGTCTAAATCATTAATGTACAATGTAAACAGCTGGGGCCCCAGCACAGAACCTTGCGGTTCCCCACTAGTCACTGCCTGCCATTCTGAAAAGTACCCATTTACTCCTACTCTTTGCTTCCTGTCTGACAACCAGTTCTCAATCCACGTCAGCACACTACCCCCAATCCCATGTGCTTTAACTTTGCACATTAATCTCTTGTGTGGGACCTTGTCGAAAGCCTTCTGAAAGTCCAAATATACCACATCAACTGGTTCTCCTTTGTCCACTTTACTGGAAACATCCTCAAAAAATTCCAGAAGATTTGTCAAGCATGATTTCCCTTTCACAAATCCATGCTGACTTGGACCTATCATGTCACCATTTTCCAAATGCGCTGCTATGACATCCTTAATAATTGATTCCATCATTTTACCCACTACTGAGGTCAGGCTGACCGGTCGATAATTCCCTGTTTTCTCTCTCCCTCCTTTTTTAAAAAGTGGGGTTACATTGGCTACCCTCCACTCCATAGGAACTGATCCAGAGTCAATGGAATGTTGGAAAATGACTGTCAATGCATCCGCTATTTCCAAGGCCACCTCCTTAAGTACTCTGGGATGCAGTCCATCAGGCCCTGGGGATTTATCGGCCTTCAATCCCATCAATTTCCCCAACACAATTTCCCGACTAATAAAGATTTCCCTCAGTTCCTTCTCCTTACTAGACCCTCTGACCCCTTTTATATCCGGAAGGTTGTTTGTGTCCTCCTTAGTGAATACCGAACCAAAGTACTTGTTCAATTGGTCTGCCATTTCTTTGTTCCCCGTTATGACTTCCCCTGATTCTGACTGCAGGGACCTACGTTTGTCTTTACTAACCTTTTTCTCTTTACATACCGATAGAAACTTTTGCAATCCACCTTAATGTTCCCACACCCATTGATATTTAAGCACCATGAGCTACTTCCTTCCCCACACCCCACTGTAACCTGCAATATTCATGACATCTCTTCTGACTTAGACTAGTTAGTCGGTGTGCAGCGTCTTTTCTGTACTTTGTATGGATTTTATGGAAATTACCGCCATCAGCATGCAGAAAATGTTATCTGAATTGGAAAAACACAACACTAACAGGAAAAAGCCCAGTCAATGCGGTCTGTAAGGATTTGATTAAATATTAACAATACCATTCATCATTTAACTAAGTATTTTGCAGAGATCCAAGGATTCTGCTGCAGCAAGATTTATTTCTGCACTTTGGTGTATTCTGCATTGAGATATGGGATGACAAACTTGAGAAAGTGTTTCCGCTTTGGGACCAACTGGGAAATTGCACCCAAAATGTGCTTGATTCCATTGGTTAGGTTACAGTTCAAGTCTTCGCTAAAATTCATTTGCATAATCACATGGAAAATGCTGGAGTCCATTATTAAGGAAGCAGTAGCAGGACATTTGGAAAAGCATGATTCGATCAATCAGAGTCAGTATAGTTTTATGAAAGGGAAATCATGTTTGACAAATTTGCTGGATGTAACGAGCAGGGTGGATAAGGGGAAACCAGCGGATGTGGTGTATTTGGATTTCCAGAAGGCATTCGATAAGGTACCAAATAAAAGGTTACTGCACAAAATAGAAGTTCACTGAGTTGAGGGTAATATATTAGCATGGATTGAGGATTGGCTAACTAACAGAAAACAGAGAGTCAGGATAAATGTGTCATTTTCCGGCTGGCAACAGTAACTAGTAGGGTGCCGCAGGTATCGGTGCTGGGGCCTCAACTATTTACAATCTATATTAATGACTTGGATGAAGGGACCGAGTGTAATGTAGCCAAGTTTGCTGATGATACAAAGATGGGTGGGAAAGCAAATTGTGAGGAGGACACAAAAAATCTGCAGAGATATAGACAGGCTAAGTTAATGGGCAAAAATTTGGTAGATGGAGTATAATGTAGGAAAATGTGAAGTTATCGACTTTGGCAGAAAAAATAGAAAAGCAAATTATAATTTAAATTGAGAAAAATTGCATAGTGCTTTAGTACAGAGCGACCTGGGGGTCCTTGTGCATGAAACACAAAAAGTTAGGATGCAGGTACAGCAAGTAATCAGGAAGGCAAATGGAATGTTGGCCTTTATTGCAAGGAGGATAGAGTATAAAAGCAGAGAAGTCCTGCTATAATTGTACTGAGTATTGGTGAGGCCACACCTGGAGTATTGCGTACAGTTTTGGTCTCCGTATTTAAGAAATTATATACTGGAATGGTGGGCTGTTCAGAAAAGGTTCACTAGGTTGATTCCGGAGATGAGGGGGATCATTTATGAAGATATGTTGAGTAGATTGGGCCTATGCTCACTGGAATTCAGAAGAATGAGAGATGACCTTATCAAAACATATAAGATAATGAGAGGGTTCGACAAGTTGAATGCAGAGAGGATACTGCCACTCATAGGCAAAACTAAAACAAGGGGGCATAGTCTCAGAATAAGAGGCCGCCCATTTAAAACTGTGATGAGGAGGAATTTCTTCTCTGAGGGTTGTAAATCTGTGGAATTCTCTCCACCAGAGAGCTGTGGCGGCTGGGTCATTGAATATATTTAAGGTTGAGATGGACAGATATTTGAGCGATAAGGGTGTCAAGGGTTATGAGGAGCGGGCAGGGAAGGGGAACTGAGTCCATGATCAGATCAACCATGATCTTACTAAATGGAGGAGCAGCCTTGAGGGGTCAAACTCTTGCTCCTATTTCTTGTGTTCTTATGAACCAGCACAATTGGGCAGTGTAATAGATTGTGATTATTTCTTTTTTTTCCATTTAAAAGAATTCCTTGATTGAGTGGTAACCTAATATAGTTTTATTAATACAATGGTTTTATCACCAAAAATAAGCATTTTTAATAAGCGTGTCCAGTCCTCCACCTATGTGTAACCTGATTTACAATTACTGAAAATGACAAAAAAAGAATTATACTGAACCATTTACTAGTTTCATTTATGTACACTAATCATTTTCTTCATAAATTAATTTTTGATACGAAAAAACTTTTAAAATGTTCCTACTAATGCCTGTGCATCTAAGAAAATGAAGCGTGTTGCCGGCCCAGTGAAATCATCGGAATCTTGTAATTTCAACCCAGGGGGCATGGCCAGTTTTGTGAGCGAGGCCTGATTCAGCCGAACTGCATCTTGAACCAGCATAAAAGATCATGGAAAACATGTGGGAATCAGAGGGAAAACTCTGCACTGGCTGGAGTCATACCCAGCACAAAGGATGATGGTTGTAGTTGTTGGTGGTCAATCATCCCACTCCCAGGACTTCACTGCAGGAGTTCCTCAGAGCAGTGTCCTCGGCCCAACCATCTTCAGCTGCTTCAGCAATGAGCTTCACTCCATCATAAGGTCAGAAGTAGGGATGTTCGCTGATGACTGCATAGTGTTCAGTGCCATTCGCAACTCCACAGATAATGGAGCAGTCCGTGCCTAAATGCAGCAAGACCTGGACGACATTCAGGCTTGGGCTGATAAGTGGCAAGCAACGGTTGCACCACACAAGTGACAGGGAATGACTATCTCCAACAAGCTAGATTCTAACCACCGCCCCTTGACATTCAACAGCATTACCATAGCTGAATCCCCCACCATCAATATCCTGGGGTCACCATTGACCAGAAACTTAACTGGAACAACCACATAAATATTGTGGCAACAAGGGTGGATCAGAGACTGGGTACTCTGCAGCAAGTGTCTCACCTCCTGACTCCCCAAAGCCTTTCCACCATCTACAAGGCACGAGTCAGGAATGCGATGGAATACTTTCCACTTGCCTGGATGAGTGCTGCTCCCGCAACACTCAAGAAGCTCGACAGCATTCAGACAAAGCAGCCCGCTTGATTGACATCCCATCCACCAACATAAACATTCACTCCCTCCACCACTGGCACAATGGGCCCAAGTTTCGGGCCGCGCCTAGAACGGCGCAGCCCTGACCTGGTCGCCCGTTTTTCGCGCCACAAAGTGCGCCTAAAAAAAACTTACAGATTCTCCGGCTCCCTGCAGGCCTTCTGGAGCTGGGCGCGGCGCAGCATGAGCTGTAGGGGACGGAGCCAGGTCTCTGCGCTGAAAACAGTGCCAGGAACTCTGCACATGCGTGCTACAGTGGGCACACATGTGCAGTAGCTCCAGGCGGCCAAAACTGTGGGAGGGGCCTGAAGCACGCAGCCCCTAGCTCTGGCCAAATGGCCTCACTGGGGCTGCGTGCATAAGGCTGCCTCCCACGCCCAGCTCCTGCTTCCTCCTGACCCGACTCGACTCCCGCTCCCCCCCCCTCCCGCCCCCGGACCCGACCCAACCCAACCTGACCTCCCTCCCCCCGCCCCCGACATGAACCGACCTGACCCGACCCGACCTCCCTCTGCCACTCCCCCTGACCCGAACCGACCCAACCCGCGCTCCCTCCCTCCCCCCCCCCCCAACCCGAACCAACCCGACCTCCCTCCTCCCCCCCCCCCCCCCGACCCGACCCATGCTCCCAACCCCGGACCCGACCCGACCCAATGCCACCTACCTGTAAATCTGGTGCTGGGGACGGGCCCTGCCTGAAGTCTTGGGCCTGGCCGGGCCCGGCCCGTTCAGCCTCCCTCCCCCTTCTCCTTCCCTCCCCCCCCCCGTTATCCTTTCCCCCCCCTTCTCCTTTCTCCCCCCTCTTCTCCTTTCCTTTCTCCCTCCCATCTCTTTCCCCTTCTCCTCTCCCCCCTTTCCCCTTCTCCTCCCCCTTCCCCTTCTCCTCCACCCCCTTCCCCTTTCCTCCCCCCGTCTCTCCCCCCCACTTCTCCCCCTTCTCCCCCTTCCCTCCCCCTTCTCCCCATCCCTTCCCCTTCCCTCCCTCCCCCTCTGCCTCCCTCCCTCCCTCCCCTCCCCCTGCCCCCCCTCTACCCCGCTCCTCCCCCTCCCCTCGCTGTCAGAAACACAGACACTGACAGACAGAGAGTGAGAGACACACACAGACAAACAGAGAGATAGAGACACTGACAGAGACACACTGGGGGGGGGAGGGGGGGGCATCCCAGCACACTGTTGGAGGGCTCCCGGTGCTGCAATCGGTAAGTAGAAAATGTTTTATTTATTGATTTAAAAAAAAAATAATTCTTATTAATATTTTTTGATTGATTTATTGGTTGGTTTATTGATGTTTTTATCATTTATTATTGATGATGGCTCTTTATTTGTAAAACTGAAGTGTTTAATGTTTGTAAACTTCCCTTTAAACCGCCCCCCCCCCCCATTCCCTACGCCTGATTTGTAACCTAGGCCTGATTTTCTAAAGTGTAGACAAGGTTTTTTCGAGCGTACAAAAATCTTCACTTACTCCATTCTAAGTTAGCTTGGAGTAAGTTTTCACTGCCAAAACTTTGAAAACAGGCGTAAGTGGCCAGACACGCCCGCTTTTGAAAAAAAAATTCTGTTCCAAAGTGAAACTGTTCTAACTGACTAGAACTGGAGCAAACTAAATGCCGAGAATTTGAATTTCTAAGATACTCCGTTCCACACCAGTTGCTCCAAAAAATCAGGAGCAACTGAGGCCGAAACTTGGGCCCATAGTGTCTGCAGTGTGTACCACTGCAGCAACTCGCCAAGGCTTCTTTGACAGCACCTCCCAAACCCACAACCTCTACCACCTAGAAGGACAAGTGCAGCAGGCGCATGAGAACACCATCACCTGCAAGCTCCCCTCCAAGTTACACACCATACTGACTTGGAAATATATCGCCGTTCCTTCATCGTCATTGGATCAAAATCCTGGAACTCCCTCCCTAACAGCACTGTGGGAGTACCTTCACCACACGGACTGCAGTGGTTCAAGAAGGCAGCTCACCACCACCTTCTTGAGGGCAATCGGGGATGACATATTTGGGACTTGCCAGCGACACCCACATCCCAGGGATGAATAAAAAAAACGAGTGTACATGGTTTTGGGCGTGACTCACCAAAGCTTTAAATTCCCTGATCTTTTGCGCCGATTCCACTCAGATTGTGCTGGAATCTCGACACAAAACTAGCGGAAACAATTGAAAACCCTGCCCCTCATCCTATTTAGATTGAATGCATAATTAGCTATTTTATGCACAATGTCATAAAATACTCCAAGGTTACCTGTAGTAAAGGTCAATTATCACATAGAACATCCCTTATATCAAAGTGTACCTAAATCCCGAAGTTCAGACTGATTCACAACATGTTCAGTCGGGTATATCTTACAAATTCACACTCGAGCGGAGCTTTATACACCAAGCTGCCAAAAATTCAGGCATGGAAAATTGCGGGTCCTACAGAATTTTCTGTCCACTAAAATTACTGAATGGGAAATTGTGACGGGCCCTCTGATCTCTGGACCCAATTTTCTGATACGTGTCCCTGCTGAGCAAAGCTTCGGGCGGGAAGCGCAAATTCATAAAGCCTACCTTATTCTAGAGAGCAAGTGAACCTTAATTACTAGGAACCCTTAGCCTAGTATCTTAGGATGAGCATTTGTAAAACAAATCAGACACACGTTTACAAATGAATAAAGTGTGGTCTGATTCATGGCTTTGAAATTATTCAGAAAGATTACATCTGGATCAGCAAAACATTTTAAATGTTGAATTGTACTGCAGGATGAACAAGTTTGCAGTTTTGTATGAGAACAGATATATTGTTAACTTTATATTTGAGGCTGAGTTTGCCCTCTACTGGATTGACATATTATACCAGGAAGACTTAAGGCAATAAAAAACCACACTGCAAATGCTGGGAAATCTGAAATAAAAACAGAAAATATGCAGCACCACCATTAACATCTTAAAAATAAAAGAGACAGGGTAACGTTTTGGCTGTGGACCCTTCCACAGAAACGCTGACAAAAAGTCCTTACTAAAACATGAACCCTTATCTGTACAAGTATTGATATAACTCTTTTTTGTTTTTACAGTCAAAAAAAGACTTGCATTTATATAGCACCTTTCACAACCTCAGGACATCCCAAAGTGCTTTACAGCCAATGAAGTATTTTGAAGTGTAGTCACTGTTGTAATGCAGGAAAACGCAGCAGCCAATTTTCACACAGCAAGCTCCCATAAACAGCAATGCAATAATGACCAGATTATTTGTTTTTTTAAGTGACATTAATTGAGGGATAAATATTGGCCAGAACACTGAGGATAACTCCCCTGCTCTTTTAAAAAAATGTGTTCCAGGATGTGGGCACCTGCTGGCAAGGCCAGCATTTATTGCCCATCCCTAATTGCCCTTGAGAAGGTGGTGGTGAGCCACCTTCTTGAACTGCTTCAGTCCTTGTGGTGAAGGTATTCCCACAGTGCTGGTAGGGAGGCAGTTCCAGGATTTTGACCCTGAAGGAATTACAATATATTTCCAAGTCAGGATGGTGAGTGACTTGGAGGGGAACCTGGAGGTGATGGTGCTCCCATACACCTGCTGCCATTGTCCTTTTCAAAATAGTACCACAGGATCTTTTACGTACAGTTGAGAGAGAAGATGGGGCTTCAGTGTAAAGTCTCACCCGAATGACAGCCTCTCCAACAGTGCAGTACTCCCCCAGTATTGCCTTGGAGTGTCAACCTAGATGGGACACGCAACCTTCTGATTCAGAGGTGAGAATGCTACCAACTGAGCCACAGCTGATATATGGCTGGGAATCATTACATTGAAGTATAATAGGAACTGCTATGTAGAAGGTATATTAAGTCGTCGGGAGGAATGTTTGGGGATGTTTGTAATGTGCAAGACTTGACAAAATCTCCAACTGTAGCTTTATTGTACTAAACTACATTAACTGATAAACACTTTGTTCTTTAATTGAGAAAAAGTATCTTAATAAATTTCTTTCACAATTAATTTGGGCAGTATGATTTATGAACTAGTTTCTTTGTGATCATCAGAGGTAACCTTTGTGTAGGAAGCATCCTTGAAGTGCCAACTTTAGTGTCGTTTCTCCTTTCACATCTGATTCCGGGGAGATTTTCCAATGTTGGCGCAATTGAGGTTTTTATGTTTTATTGCTGTAGCAAAGCTAATCAGCAGCCCAATTAGCTGAATGCCCCCTTTTTACGACCATCATCTCATTTGAATAAGGATTCAATGGTGGTGTCAGCTGTGGCTCAGTGCATAGCGCTCTCACCTCTGAGTCAGAAGGTTGTGGGTTCATAGTCTCACTCCAGGAACTTGAGCACAAAAATCCAAGCTGACCCTCCAGTGCAGTGCTGAGGGAGCGTTGTACCGTTAGAGGTGCTGTCTTTCAGATGAGACGTTAAACTAAGGTCCCATCTGCTTTCTCAGGTGGACGTAAAAGATCCCATGACACTATTTCGAAGAAGGGCAAGGGAGTTATCCCCGGGGTCCTGGCCAATATTTATCCCTCAATCAACATAACAAAATCAGATTATCTGGTCATCATCACATTGCTGTTTGTGGGCACTTGCTCGTGTGCAAACTGGCTGCCACGTTTCCCACATTACAACAGTGACTATACTCCAAAAGTACTTCATTGGCTGTAAAGCGCTTTGAGACGTCCAGTGGTTGTGAAAAGCGCAATATCAATCCAAGCCTTTCTTTCTTTCTTATTCACAGCCCTGCATCTTTGGACTTGTGCAGCAAGAAAACTTAATAGGGAAAGCGGGTAATCTGGTCAGTGAATCCAAAACACAGGCTAATTTTACGAGGTTGAGATGTGATTTAGCAAAAGTGGACTGGAAACAGCTACTTGAAGGTAAATCAGTGTCAGAGCAGTGGAAGGCATTCAAGAGGGAGATACCATGGAGTTCAGGGTAAACATGTTCCCACAAAGAAAAAGGGTAGTATTGTGTTCCTAACACAGATGAGACTGCACACAGGGAGATTAATGTAACAGTGACCTCAGTCTTTATTAAGACACTCCAGAGTGAGGAACAGGCCTTAGGGGCCGGCTTATATACAGTGCTCCCAAGGGATGCTGGAATCCCTTGGGACTTCAGGGGATGCGATCCCTGGTGGCAGAACATGGGAGTGTATGCTTTACAGATACACATCATCACTCCCCCGCAAAGTCAAAGTGAAAACTATTTACAAGGTGAGGCAGTTGGGAGCCTTTCTTTCCCTGGTGGACTGCCTCGGTACAAATGTTTGTTCTGGTGTGTTGGCTGTGCCCTCGCTGGGCTGGCGTGTTGTTGGCCCTGCAGGGCTGCTGGGTGAGCCTGGCCTTGCTGGGCTGTTGGGCTGATGGGTTCAATTTCCTGGTCCGGGGTGATGTTGTTGATCCTTTGGGTGTGTGTTGTGGGCTCGAAAAAGGTGGTGTCTGCTGTGGGTTGTTCAGGGCAGTCTGTGAACCACAGCCTCGTTTGGTCCAGGTGCTTTCTGCAAATTTGTCTATTGTCTAGTTTGACTACAAACACCCTACTCCCTTCTTTCGCTATCACCGTGCCCGCGATCCACTTGGGACCATGTCCATAGTTTAGCACATACACAGGGTCATTCAGATCAATTTCCCGTGACACAGTGGCGTGACCATCGTTTACATTTTGTTGCTGCCGCCTGCACTCTACCTGATCATGCAGGTTGGGGTGAACCAGCGAGAGTCTGGTTTTAAGGGTCCTTTTCATAAGTAGCTCAGCCGGGGGCACCCCTATGAGCGAGTGGCTTCTCGTGCGATAGCTGAGCAGTACTCGGGACAGTCAGGTTTGGAGTGAGCCTTCTGTGACTCGTTTAAGGCTCTGTTTGATTGTTTGTGCTGCCCGCTCTGCCTGCCCATTGCGAGTCATGAATTCTTTAAATTCTGCACTGGTGAAACATGGCCCGTTGTCACTGACCTGTATGTCAGGCAGGCCGTGGGTGGCAAACATGGCCCTCAGGCTTTCAATGGTGGCGGTGGCGGTGCTTCCCGACATTATTTCACATTCAATCCATTTTGAAAAAGCATCCACCATCACCAGGAACATTTTACCGAGAAACGGGCCCGCATAGTCGACATGGATCCTCGACCATGGTCTGGAGGGCCAGGACCACAAACTTACTGGTGCCTCTCTGGGCGCGTTGCTCAACTGAGCACACACGCTGCATTGCCGTACACAGGACTCTAAGTCAGAGTCGATACCGGGCCACCACACGTGGGATCATTACTATACCCGGGTGTGTGCTGTGTTGATCCGAGATGAACGTCTCCTTGCCGTTTTTGGGTAGCACTACACGGTTACCCCACAACAGGCTGTCTGCCTGAATGGACAGCTCGTCCTTTCGCCGCTGGAATGGCTTGATTAGCTCTTGCATTTCAAGGGGATGCTGGCCCAGCTCCCATGCAGTGCACAGTTTTTTATAAGGGACAGCAGACGATCTTGGCTGGTCCAAGTCCTAATCTGGCGGGCCGTGACAGGTGATTTATTATTTTCAAACACTTCCATAACCATGAACATGTTTGCAGGCTGCGCTATTTCGACCCCCGTGGTGGGCAATGGTAGCCGACTGAGAGCATCCGCACAGTTCTCGGTGCCTGGTTTGTGCCAGGTGGTATGGTATAGTTATACGCTGACAGCGCGAGTGCCCACCTTTGTATGCGGGCTGAGACATTAGTATTTATCCCCTTGTTTTCAGCGAACAGGGATATGAGGGGCTTGTGATCGGTTTCCAGCTCAAATTTGAGGCCAAACAGGTACTGATGCATTTTCTTTACCCCGAACACACACGCTAATGCCTCTTTCTCAATCATGCTGTCGGCCCACTCGGCCTAAGACAAGCTCCTGGAGGCATCGGCGACAGGTTGTAACTTCCCCACAACGTTAGCTTGTTGTAATACACACCCGACTCCATACAACGACGCATCACATGCTAGCACAAGTCTTTTACACGGGTTATACAATACAAGCACTTATTGGAGCATAAAATGTTTCTGGCTTTCTCAAAAGCAATTACTTTTTTTTCCCCCATACCCAGTTCTCACCTTTATGCAATAACACATGTTCGGGCTCTCAGAGGGTGCTTAACTCTGGTAGGAAATTACCAAAATAGTTGAGGAGTCCCAGGAACTACCACAGCTCCGTGACGTTCTGTGGCCTGGGCGCGCATCTGATAGCTTCTGTCTTGGCGTCTGTGGGCCAAATGCCGTCCGCCGCGATCTTTCTCCCAAAAATCTCCACTTCTGTTGCCATGAAGATGCATTTTGACCTCTTCAACCACAGCCCTATGTGATCCAGTCGCTGGAGGACCTCCTCCAGGTTTTGTAGGTGCTCGACTGTGACCCGACCCGTGACCAATATGTCGTCCTGAAAAGCCACTGTGCTTGGTACCGACTTGAGTAGGTGCTCCATGTTTCTCTGGAAGATCGCTGCAGCCAACCGAATTCCAAACGGGCATCTGTTGTAGATGAACAGTCCCTTGTGCGTGTTGATGCAGGTGAGGCCCTTCGAAGACTCCTCCAGCTCCTGCGTCATGTAGGCCGAAGTCAGATCGAGCTTGGTGAATGTCTTGCCTCCTGCCAGCGTCGCAAATAGGTCGTCTGCCTTACGTAGCGGTTATTGGTCCTGTAGCGAGAAACGATTAAAGTGGCCCACTCACTGAATTCCACTGGGGAGATGATGCCCTCGCGTTGCAGCCTGTCCAGCTCAATTTCCACTCTCTCACTCATCATGTGAGGTACTGCTCGCGCCTTGTGGTGAATGGCTCGTGCCTCTGGGACCAAGTGGATCTGTACCTTCGCCCCGGAAAAGTTTCCAATGCCTGGCTCATAAAGGGAAGGAAATTTGTTCAGAACCTGGGTACATGAGGCCTCATTGACATGTGATAGCGCTCGGATGTCATCCCAGTTCCAGCGGATTTTGCCCAGCCAGCTCCTTCTAAGCAGTGTGGGGTCATCGCCCGGGACAATCCAGAGTGGCAGTTCGTGCACCGTGCCCTCATAGGTGACCTTGACCATGGCGCTGCCCAGGACAGTGATAAGCTCTTTGGTGTACATTCTCAGTTTCGTGTGGATGGGGCTCAGGGCTGGTCTGAGTGCCTTGTTGCACCACAATCTCTGAAACATCTTTTTACTCATGATGGATTGGCTAGCGTCAGTGTCCAGTTTCATGGCTGCGGGTAAACCATTCAATTTTACATTTAGAATTATAGGTGGACATTTCATCAAATGTGTGCACCCCGTGTACTTCAGCATCTGCCTCCTCTCTTTGAGGCTTGAAATTGCTTTGATCCACCATGGACCGATCTTCCTCTGCCACGTGGTGGTTGGCAGGTTTTGCAGAGCTTGCAGCTCATCTGCAAGCTCGTTGGAGGTGGCCCATTGATCCACAGCTCTTGCAAACATACCCTTTGAAGCGGCATGAATAAGCTGAATGGAAGCCTCCACAACGCCAATAAAATGTGAATTGCCTTTGTTGCGGTCTCTGAATCATCTGGGTCACCTGAGGCCTGCTGGCAGTTGCAGACTTGTGGGTTCTGCCTGTACATTTCTGCTCGCAAACACAGTTCCAGTTAATTTAGGAACATTGCTAGCACTTGTGTGCTGAGAGATTTGTTTGGTGTTATCACTGGTGGACATAAACGCCTGTGCTATGGCAATGGCCTTACTGAGGCCGGTGTCTCTACAGTCAAAAGTTTTCGTAGGATGGTCTTGTGGCCAATGCCCAGTAAAAAAAAGTCTCTGAGCATTTGCTCCAGGTAGCCATCAAACTCACATTGTCCTGCAAGTCGCCTTAGCTCGATGACGTAGCTCGCCACTTTCTGGCCTTAAGATCGCTGGCACGTGTCGAACCGATACCTCGCCATCAGCACGCTCTCCCTCGGGTTAAAATGCTCCTGAACCAGTGTACACAGCTACTTATACAACTTATCTGTGGGTTTCACCGGAGCCAGAAGATTCTTCATGAGGCTGTATGTCGGTGCCCCGCAGACCATGAGGAGGACTTCCTTCTCCGTCCAGCTCGTTGGCTACAAAGTACTGGTCTAGCCGTTTGACATAGGCTTCCCAGTCCTCACCTTCCGAGAACTTCTCCAGGTTGCCCACAGTTTGCTCCATCTTTGCATTGCTTTCATATACTCATCGCCAGTTATTGTGTTCTTAACACAGATGAGACAGATAACACAGGGAGGTTAAAGTATCAGTGACCTCAGTCTTTATTAAGACACTCCAGAGTGAGGAACAGGCTTTCGGGGCCGGCTTATATACAGTGCTCCCAAGGGATGCTGGGATCCCTTTGGACTTCAGGGGATGCGCTCCCTGGTGGCGGAATATGGGAGTGCATGCTTTACAGATACACAACAGGTAGAACTTCCAAATTCAGAGCCCCTTGCATGACAAGATCCACACAAGATAAGATAAGGCAAAAAAGAGAAGCTTATATCAGATATCGAAAGCTCAATACTGCAGAAAGCCTAGAAGAGTACAGAAAGTGTAGGGTGAAATTGGAAGGATTTTAGGAACGCAAAGAGAGGGCATGAAAAATATTGGCAAGTAGAATCAAAAAAACACAAAGATGTTTTATTATTACATAAAGAGCAAGAGGATAACTAAGGAAGGAGGACCTATTCGGGACCAAAATGGTGATCTATATGTCGAGGCAGAGGGAGTGGATAAGGTACTTAATGAATACTTTGCTACTCTCTTCACAAAAGAGGAGGACGATGCCGATGTTGAAGTTAAGGAGGAAAAGTGAAATATTGGATGGGATAAACATAGTAAGAGAGGAAATATTAAGGAGTTTAGCATCTTTGAAAGTAGATAAATTGCCAGGACCTGATGAAATATATCCTAGACTATTCAAAGAAGCAAGGAAGGAAATTACGGAGGCTCTGACCATCAGTTTCTAATCCTCCCTGGCTATAGGAGTGGTACCAGAGGATTGGAGAACAGCTAATGTTGTACCGTTGTTCAAAAAGGGAGGAAGGGATAAACCGAGCAATTACAGTCCAGTTAGTTTAACCTCGGTGGTAGGATAATTATTGGAATCAATTCTGAAGGACATTATAAACCTTCATTTAGAAAGACACAGATAAATCAAGGACAGGCAGCATGGATTTGTGAAGGGAAGTTCATGTTTGACTAACTTGATTGAATTTTTTGAGGAGGTAACAAAGACGGTCGATAAGGGCAGTGCATTTGATGTAGTCTACGTTGATTTTAGCAAGGCATTTTACAAGGTCCCACATGCCAGGCTGAACTAAACAGTAAAAGCCCACAGGATCCAAAGGAGAGTGGCAAATTGGATCCAAAATTGGCTCAGTAGCAGGAAGCAAAGGGTAATGGTCGATGAGTGTTTTTGGAAGGCTGTTTCCAGTGGAGTTCCGCAGGGCTCAATACTCAGTCCTTTGCTTTTTGTAGTATATATTAATGATTTAGATGTAAATGTAGGGGACATGATAAAAGAAATTTGTAGATGATACTAAAATTGGCCATGTGGTTGACAGTGAGGAGGAAAGCTTTAGACTGCAGGAAGATATTGATGAACTGCTCAGGCAGAAAAGTGGCAAATGGAATTCAATGCAGAAAAATGTGAAGTAATGCATTTGGGGAGGGGCAACAAGGCAAGTGAATACACAATAAATGGGAGGACACTGAGAGGAACAGAGGGACCTTGCTGTGTATGGCCACAGATCTTTAAACGTCACAGGTCAGGTCGATAAGGTAGTTAAAAGGCATACAGATTGCTTTCCCTTATTAGCTGAGGCATAGAAGACTAGAGCAGGGAAGTAATGCTAGAACTGTTAGGCCACAGCTTGAGTACTGCGTGCAGTTCTGGTCACCAAATTGCAGGAAGGATGTAATTGCACAGAAAGGGTGCAGAGATTTATGAGGATGTTGCCACGAATGGAAATTTTTAGCTATGAGGAAAGATTGGATAGGCAGGAGTTGTTCTCCTTGGAACAGAGGAGCCAGAGGGGCTATTTAATTGAAGTGTATAAAATTATGAGGGACCTATATTCCTTAGCAGAGGGATCAATAACTAGGGGGGATAGATTTAAAGTAGTTGGTAGAGGGATTGGAGGGGAGATGTGGAAATAAATTTTCACACAAAGGGTGGTGGGGTCTGCAACTCACTGCCTGAAAAGGTGGTAGAGGCAGAAACCCTCATCACATTTAAAAAGTACTTGGATGTGCACTTAAAGATCTGTGACCTACAAGGCTCCGGACCTAGTACATAAGAACATAAGAAATAGGAGTAGGAGTAGGCCACCTGTTCCCTTGAGCCTGTTCCTCCATTTAATAAGATCATGGCTGATCTGATCATGGACTCAACTCCATTTCCCTGCCCGCTCTCCATAACCCTTCACTCCCTAATCGCTCAAAAATCTGTCTATCTCCGCCTTAAATATATTCAATGACCCAGCTTCCATAGCTCTCTGGGGCAGAGAATTCCATAGATTTAAAACCCTCAGAGAAGAAATTCCTCCTCATCTCAATTTTAAATGGGTGGCCCCTTATTCTGAGACTATCTCCCTAGTTTTAATTTCCCTTATGAGTGGAAATATCCTCTCGACATCCACCTTGTCGAGCCCCCTCATTATTTTATATACTTCGATAAGATCACCTCTCATTCTTCTGAACTCCAATGAATATAGGCCCAACTTACTCAACCTATCTTCATAAGTCAACCCCCACATCTCCGGAATCAACCTAGTGAACCTTCTCTGATCAGCCTCCAATGCAAGTATATCCTTCCTTAAATATGGAGACCAAAACTGTACGCAGTACTCCAGGTGTGGCCTCACCAATACCCTGTACAGTTGTAGCAGGACATTGCTGCTTTTACACAATCACTCTTGCAATAAAGTCCAACGTTCCATTTGCCTTCGTGATTACTTGCTGTACCTGCATGCTCAATTTTTGTGTTTCATGCACAAGGACCCCCAGGTCCCTCTGTACTGCAGCATTTTGCAATTTTTCTCCATTTAAATTATAATTTGCTTTTCTATTTTTCTACCAAAGTGGATAACTTCACATTTTCCCACATTATACTCCATCTGCCAAATTTTTGCCCACTCACTTAGCCTGCCTATATGTCTTTGCAGATTTGTTGTGTCCTCCTCACAATTTGTTTTCCCACCCATCTTTGTATCATCAGCAAACTTGGTTACATTACACTCGGTCCCTTCATCCAAGTCATTAATATAGATTATAAATAGTTGAGGCCCCAGCACAGATCCCTGTGGCACCCCACTAGTTACTGTTTGCCAACCGGAAAATTACCCATTTATCCCGACTCTCTGTTTTTTGTTGGTTAGCCAATCCTCTATCCATGCTAATATATTACCCCCAACCCAGTGAACTTTTATCTTGTGCAGTAACCTTTTATGTGGCGCCTTATCGAATGCCTTCTGGAAATTCAAATACATCACATCCACTGGTTCCTCCTTATCCATCCTGCTTGTTACATCCTCAAAGAACTCCAGTAAATTTGTTAAACATGATTTCCCTTTCATAATACCATGCTGACTCTGCTTGACTAAATTATGCTTTTCCAAATGTCCCGCTACTGATTCCTTAATAATGGACTCCAGCATTTTCCCAACGACAGATGTTAGGCTAACTGGTCTATAGTTTCCTGCTTTTTGTCTGCCTCCTTTTTTAAATAGGGGTGTTACATTTGCGGTTTTCCAATCCACTGGGACCACCCCAGAATCCAGGGAATTTTGGTAGATTACAACCAATGCATCCACCATCTCAGTAACCACTTTTAAGGCCCTTGGATATAAGCCATCAGGTTCAGGGGACTTGTCTGCCTTTAGTCCCATTATTTTACCAAGTACTACTTCTTTAATGATAGTGAATGTCTTAAATTCCTCCTTCCCCATAGCTCCTTGATTATCCACTATTGGGATGTTTTTAGTGTCTTCTACCGTGAAGACCATACAAAATATTTGTTCAACGTCTCTGCCAGTTCCCTGTACTCCATTATTAATTCCCCAGTCTCATCCTCCAGGGGACCAACATTTACTTTAGCCACTCGTTTCCTTTTTATTTACCAGTAAAAACTCTTACTATCTGTTTTTATATTCCATGCTAGTTTACTTTCATAATCCATCTGCCCTCTCCTTATCATTTTTTTAGTCGTTCTTTGCTGGTTTTTTAAAAATTCCCAATCCTCTGGCCTCCCACTAATCTTGCCCACATTGTATGTCCTTGTTTTCAATTTAATACCATCCCTTATTTCCTTAGTTAGCCACAAATGGTTATCCCTTCTCTTACAGTCTTTCCTTCTCATTGGGATATATTTTTGTTGCGAGTTATGAAATTTCTCCTTAAATGTCTGCCACTGCTCATCAACCGTCCCAAACTTTAATCTATTTTCCCAGTCCACTTTAGCCAACTCTGCCTTCATACCTTTGTAGTCTACTTTATTTAAGCCTAGGACACTGGTTAGAGATCCAACTTTCTCACCCTCCAACTGAATTTGAAATTCAACCATGCTATGGTCACTCATTCCGAGAGGATCCTTTACTAGGAGATCATTTATTAATCCTGTCTCATTACACAGTACCAGATCTAAGATAGCCTGTTCCCTGGTTGGTTCCACAATGTACTGTTCAAGGAAACTATCCCGGATACACTCTATGAACTCTTCCTCCAGGTTACCCTGACAATTTGCCTTGTGCAATCAATATGAAGGTTAAAATCGCCCATGATTATTGCCGTTCCTTTTTTACAAGCCTCCATTATTTCTCGATTTATACTCTGTGCAACAGTGTAGCTACTGTTAGGAGGCCTATAGACTATGACCACCAGCGACTTTTTCCCCTTATTATTCCTTATCTCTACCCAAACTGATTCAACATCTTGATCTTCTGAGCCAATATCGTTTCTCACTAACGCACTGATCTCATCCTTTATTAACAGTGCTACCCCACCTCCTTTTCGTTCCTGTCTGTCCTTCCGATTTGTCAAATACCCTATAATATTTAGTTTCCAGTCCAGGTCACCTTGCAACCACATCTCTGTAATGGCTGTCAGATCATACCCATTTGTATCTATTTGTGCCGTCAACTCATCTATTTTGTTTTGAATGCTTCGTACATTCAGATAGAGAGCTTTGAAATTTGTTTTTATACTATTTTTTTCCTGCTTTGACCTGACTTTCTGATTCACCTTTATGTTTATACATTCTGTCCCTTCCTGGCATGCTCTGGTTTTCATTTCCCCCAGTGCTACCCTGCTCTATTGCCTTCTCCTTATTCTTTGATTTTTTTAAATTTTTGCTCACCTGAATCCTTCCCCTCACTAATTAGTTTAAAGCCGTCTCTACATCCCTAGTTATTTGATTGGCCAGGACCCTAGTCCCAGCACGATCGAAATGAAGCCTGTCCCAACAGAACAGCTCCCTCTTACCCCAGTACTGGTGCCTGTGTCCCACGAACCAAAACCCATTTCTCCCACACCAGTCTTTGAGCCATGTGTTTAACTCTCTAATTTTATTTACCCTATGCGAATTTGCTTGTGGCTCAGGTAGTAATCCAGAGATTATTACCTTTGTGGTTCTGCTTTTTAATTTGGCCCCGAGCTGCTCATACCGGATGGCCTACTCCTGCACCTATTTTCTATGTTTCTATACCATACTCGTATGCCTTGTAGATATGTCAGAGAGGTGAAAAATGCCAATAATTAAATGAATTGAATGGAAATCCAATGTGGAGACACAAAACAGTTTCTGCGGGCAAGTTATGGATTGGTACTGCCTGCATCCTATGTTTTCATGGCCAGCCAAATGAAGTGAGGAGGGTTGCCCTATTTGACACTGAGGGCACCCCTTCAAAAGGCACGAGTGCACCATTCCTAGCAGCGGGTGTTATGCAGACTTAATACTGTGTATATTACCTATAAAATCTGGGAATAAATCCAGAAGACAATGGCACAATGAACAGAATGTGACAAGGAAGGACTATCCAACAGTATCATGCCTCTCATATTCCAAGACTGCAGGCCACAAAGTGTTGCATGTCAACCTTTGCACATGTACTGCTCACCAATGCCTAGCCTTTGGTTGTTCTTGTCCTCCAGGATAATATTGGAGTAATAGTGGCATTTGGTTAAAGAGAACAAGACAAGGGGGGCTGCACCATGGTCGAGCAGCCCTGGTGTAGAATGGACTAGTCATTGGACAGCTCCGTGAGTCTGTGGCCATCAAATTCAAGGGGCCTATACAGACAGTGGGCGACAGTGCCTGATTTGGTGAGCACAAGTGCATCACAGCTAGATGCGAGGGAACAGTTGAGGACAGTACTTACTGTAGAAGACTTGAGAGGGGGAGTTTGGTGCTTAAGAGTGAATCAGTAAGCCAGCTGGAGGAGAGTTTTTGTTCCAGAGATGTATGGCAAGGGGGACCTGAGTGGTAAAGGAGACAGGGAAGTGGAGAGAGTGAGGAGTAATGTTGGGTGAGGAGGATGGATTTGGGGAGATATAGTGCTCATGGAGAACATAAGAAATAGGTGCAGCAGTCAGCCATACAGTCCCTCGAGCCTGCTCTGTCACCATTCAATAAGATTATGGCTGATCTTCGACCTGAACTCCACTTTCCCGCCTGATCCACATATCCCTCAATTTCCCTCGTGTCCAAAAACCTCTCGAACTCAGCTTTGAATATACTCAATGACTGAGCTTCGACTGAGCCCTCTAGGGCAGAGAATTCCAATGAAGGGTGTGAAGAGGAACATGGCTGGATGAGATGAAGTCAAAAGCTGAGCAAGACCCACAAATGGCCATGGAAAAGTAGGAGACTTCGAACTGGAGCAATAACCAAGATAAACATGTGAGTGAACTGAGAGAGAAGGGAGCTTAAATTACACGGATTAGTGGCTGAGAGACAAGCATGGTAAAGATGTTACCAGAAAGGTAAGTAGCCCAATATTTGAAGGCCTGTCTTTAGGGAAAAGTCTCTGTGCAGGAGCTAGCAATGAACTGAGGCTCCGTTTGGGAGCCAGAGGGGAAGTGAAGTTTCAGCTTGGAGCAGGCAATGAGCAAAGACCAGTCCACCAGCCAGTGACGTAATGGTGTCTAATTAGGAACCAATACACACATGTTGCTTCATCAGGAGTTGTTGGAGGAAGGGAGGAAGCCAGCAGAATTTGATCGAGGAAACCATCAGAGGAGAAGAGTTTGGTTGAAGTCAACTGTGGATGGCCACCAAGGAACCCTCATGATCAACAAGCATACAAAACAAAATAAAACAGTCTGGGGTAAGTAAGAGTTCCTTTTGATAAACCCTGAAAGAAGCAGGCATGATTTCTGAATCTACCAATCCGCAAGGCAGCTAAAGATAAAGATTCATGCTCCATTTCCAGAATTCTCACAAACCCCTTCTGACTTTATTGAGCAAAAATTCATCTGGGCCTGCTTTCAAGTCCAGAATCATCATCGCACAGGTAACGGAGCTAATGTTTCAGGTCGATGTTCTTTCATCAGAACTAAATTGAAGGAACATGGTAATTTTCATGCATGGAGGGTAAATGGCAACACGGACTGAATGGGCCAAATGATCTGTTGCTTTATTGTAAGTTCTACGTATTTCAATTTTGTTGTGTTGGGACATGGGATTTCTAAAAGCCAGAAGAGAACAGTATTTCTCTGCTCTTCAGTGTTTTGTCATCTGATTTCTGATTACCTTTGTTATCAGCAGTGGTGAATTTATTCTCGTAAGCTCTGGTTCATGTAGACATAATTGACAGCTCCAAAATGGTATCCGGGAAAACATAAGAACATAAGAATTAGGAACAGGAGTAGGCCATCTAGCCCCTCGAGCCTGCTCCGCCATTCAACAAGATCATGGCTGATCTGGCCGTGGACTCAGCTCCACTTACCCGCCTGCTCCCCGTAACCCTTAATTCCCTTATTGGTTAAAAAATCTATCTATCTGTGATTTGAACACATTCAATGAGCTAGCCTCAACTGCTTCCTTGGGCAGAGAATTCCACAGATTCACAACCCTCTGGGAGAAGAAATTCCTTCTCAACTCGGTTTTAAATTGGCTCCCCTGTATTTTGAGGCTGTGCCCCCTAGTTCTAGTCTCCCCGACCAGTGGAAACAACCTCTCTGCCTCTATCTTGTCGATCCCTTTCATTATTTTAAATGTTTCTATAAGATCACCCCTCATCCTTCTGAACTCCAACGAGTAAAGACCCAGTCTACTCAATCTATCATCATAAGGTAACCCACTCATCTCCGGAATCAGCCGAGTGAATCGTCTCTGTACCCCCTCCAAAGCTAATATATCCTTCCTTAAGTAAGGTGACCAAAACTGCATGCAGTACTCCAGGTGCGGCCTCACCAATACCCTGTACAGTTGCAGCAGGACCTCCCTGCTTTTGTACTCCATCCCTCTCGTAATGAAGGCCAACATTCCATTCACCTTCCTGATTACCTGCTGCACCTGCAAACTAACTTTTTGGGATTCATGCACAAGGACCCCCAGGTCCCTCTGCACCGCAGCATGTTGTAATTTCTCCCCATTCAAATAATATTCCCTTTTACTGTTTTTTTTCCAAGATGGATGACCTCACATTTTCTGACATTGTATTCCATTTGCCAAACCTTAGCCCATTCGTTTAACCTATCTAAATCTCTTTGCAGCCTCTCTGTGTCCTCTACACAACCCGCTTTCCCAATAATCTTTGTGTCATCTGCACAATGTAAATTCATGATCAGTCATTGCAACTTCTAACTGACTGCTCTGTGTCGTAGATGTCCTCAGCTAAGTGTATTGGCGAACGTGTATCTTGTTAGGTCATCTATCTAAAATGGGAACTTGCTGTAAAAAAAAATGAGTTAACAGGGACAGTACGTTGCACTGAAATGAAGATGGCTGTTTATAACATCATGTAAAATACCCTTTAACTTGGGTATGGCCACGCCATTGTTCGGCAACCCAGTCCAGCTCCTGTAATGCTTGTAGTAATAGCAAGATTTTACGTGCTATATGTTGGAAGTTAGAGCAGGGCATCTTCAGCACAATGGGGGAGAAATTGGGGATGCCAAGCACTAATGCTTTCAATGTCGGCGTATAATGTCGGAAAGTGTGAGGTCATGTACTTTGGCAGAAAAAAATCAAAGAGCAAGTTATTATTTAAATGGAGAAAGATTGCAAAGTGCCGCAGTACAGCGGGACCTGGGGGTACTTGTGCATGAAATACAAAAGGATTGTATGCAGGTACAGCAAGTGATAAGGAAGGCCAATGGTATCTTTGTCTTTATTGCAAAGGGGATGGAGTATAAAAGCAGGAAAGTCTTGCTACAGCTATTTCAGGTATTGGTGAGGCCACACCTGGAATACTGCGTGCAGTTTTGGTTTCCATATTTACGAAAAGATATACTTGCTTTGGAAGCAGTTCAGAGAAGGATCACTAGGTTGATTCCAGGGATGAGGGGGTTGACTTATGAGGAAAGGCTGAGTAGGTTGGACCTCCACTCATTGGAATTCAGAAGAATGAGAGGTGATCTTATCGAAACCTATCAGATTATGAGGGGGCTTGACAAGGTGGATGCAGAGAGGATGTTTCCACTGATGGGGGAGACTTGAACTAGAGGGGATGATCTTAGAATAAGGGGCCGCCCATTTAAAACAGGGATGAGGAGAAATTTCTTCTCTCAGGGGGTTGTAAATCTGTGGAATTCACTGCCTCAGAGAGCTGTGGAAGCTGGGACATTGAATAAATATAAGACAGAAATAGACAGTTTTTTAACCGATAAGGGGTTATGGGGAGCAGGCAAGGAAGTGGAGCTGAGTCCATGATCAGATCAGCCATTATCTTATTGAATGGCGGAGCAGGCTCGAGGGGCCTTATGGCATACGCCTGTTCCTATTTCTTGTTCTTATGTTTTTATTAAACGCTTAAAAAAATTCAGCATTTGTGCTCCAGGATGGAAGTGGAGAGCTAAATCAAGCGCAAGAGGCAGCAGGCAGGGCGGTAGTTGAGCAGCACTGCAAAATGGGCCGTGCATCACTGCTGCGTTCGAAGGCTGCTTCCCTCCCTGAAAGGGAAGTGTCATCACTGCAGGCTCTGCAAAAGCAGACTTACCTGGACCCCAACGCCAGCTGCGATCCACCCCAATCAGCCCGATGCACTGCAGCAGAGTGCCGGGCTGATCGATCCCGGGCAGGAAACCAGGTAAAAAATTGGAAACAAGAGATTTGAACAAAAATGTTTTACTTACCTCGGCCACCTCGCCTTTAAACATCGCCCCCGAAGCACCCGGCCTCACGACGGATGCCTCCTGCAGCTGTCGATGTTTTCCCCCGGCGGTGCTGCAGTTCAGGTCTGGGGCGCACAGCCATGACGTCACGATCTCCGGGCGAAGGAGATCAGGGAACAACGCTGTACCGCTGGAGCAAAACTTCCGCCAAATTTAGCGGGAGCCGTTGATTTAGCTGCGCCCGGTTGCAAAACCATTTGCGGCCCATTGTCGTCCCGCCGGAGACGCTAATGGGAGGTGCGAAGGAGCACAATTTCTCCCCAATAAGTGTTAATACACTTTGGTAGCACCACGTCTGGTTGTGGTCTGGGAACCATGCTTCCTGATGTCATCATCTACAAGGGGTACAAGATTGTAACCTCCAACGAATGTGAAACTACAAATGAAATAATATTTTAAGATTGGCAGCAGAATTTTGTTTCGAAAATTTCTGCATGATTTTTTTAAAAACATGAAATTGCATGCAAAGCTGGGAATGACGGTTTGGGTTTGGGTGACTGCTTTGTGGAACATCTCCTTTCAGTCCGTAAGTGTGACCCCAAGCTTCCGGTCGCCTGTCACTTTAATTCTCCGCTCCACTCCCAAACTGATCTCTCCGTCCTCGGCTTCTTGCATTGTTTCGATGAAGCTCAGCATAAGCTTGAGAATCGGCACCTCATCTTTTGTTTAGGCAGTTTACAGCCTTCTGGACTCAATATTGAGTTCAACAATTTCAGACCGTAATCTCTGCCTAATTTTTTGGGGGTCGGGGGGGTTTGTTTTGTTTTTCTCTTTCCCACGGCAGCTGTTGATGATTCTGCCATCTCCATTTACACCCTATCTAGACTCATCTTTTAGAAACATAGAAACATAGAAAATAGGTGCAGGAGTAGGCCATTCGGCCCTTCGAGCCTGCACCACCATTCAATGAGTTCATGGCTGAAGATGCAACTTCAGTACCCCATTCCTGCTTTCTCGCCATACCCCTTGATCCCCCTAGTAGTAAGGACTACATCTAACTCCTTTTTGAATATATTTAGTGAATTGGCCTCAACAACTTTCTGTGGTAGAGAATTCCACAGGTTCACCACTCTCTGGGTGAAGAAGTTTCTCCTCATCTCGGTCCTAAATGGCTTACCCTTTATCCTTAGACTGTGACCCCTGGTTCTGGACTTCCCCAACATTGGGAACATTCATCCTGCATCTAACCTGTCTAAACCCGTCAGAATTTTAAATGTTTCTATGAGATCCCCTCTCATTCTTCTGAACTCCAGTGAATACAAGCCCAGTTGATCCAGTCTTTCTTGATACGTCAGTCCCGCCATCCCGGGAATCAGTCTTGTGAACCTTCGCTGCACTCCCTCAATAGCAGGAACGTCCTTCCTCAAGTTAGGAGACCAAAACTGTACACAATACTCCAGGTGTGGTCTCACCAAGGCCCTGTACAACTGTAGCAACACCTCCCTGTCCCTGTACTCAAATCCCCTCGCTATGAAGGCCAACATGTCATTTGCTTTCTTAACCGCCTGCTGTACCTGCATGCCAACCTTCAATGACTGATGTACCATGACACCCAGGTCTAGTTGCACCTCCCCTTTTCCTAATCTGTCACCATTCAGATAATAGTCTGTCTCTCTGTTTTTACCACCAAAGTGGAAAACCTCACATTTATCCACATTATACTTCATCTGCCATGCATTTGCCCACTCACCTAACCTATCCAAGTCACTCTGCAGCCTCATAGCATCCTCCTCGCAACTCAAACTGCCACCCAACTTAGTGTCATCCACAAATTTGGAGATAGTACATTTAATCCCCTCATCTAAATCATTAATGTACAATGTAAACAGCTAGGGCCCCAGCACAGAACCTTGCGGTACCCCACTAGTCACTGTCTGCCATTCTGAAAAGTACTCTTTGCTTCCTGTCTGCCAACCAGTTCTCAATCAGCGTCAGCACACTACCCCCAATCCCATGTGCTTTAACTTTGCACATTAATCTCTTGTGTGGGACCTTGTTGAAAGCCTTCTGAAAGTCCAAATACACCACATCAACTGGTTCTCCCTTGTCCACTCTACTGGAAACATCCTCAAAAAATTCCAGAAAATTTGTCAAGCATGATTTCCCTTTCACAAATCCATGCTGACTTGGACCTATCATGTCACCTCTTTGCAAATGCGCTGCTATGACATCCTTAATAATTGATTCCATCATTTTACCCACTACCAATGTCAGGCTGACCGGTCTATAATTCCCTATTTTCTCTGTCCCTCCTTTTTTTTAAAGTGGGGTTTCATTGGCTACCCTCCAGTCCATAGGAACTGATCCAGAGTGTATGGAATGTTGGAAAATGACTGTCAATGCATCTGCTATTTCCAAGGCCACCTCCTTAAGTACTCTGGGATGAAGACCATCAGGCCCTGGGGATTTATCGGCCTTCAATCCCATCAATTTCCCCAACACAATTTCCCGACTAATAAGGACTTCCCTCAGTTCCTCCTTCTTACTAGACCCTCTGACCCCTTTTATATCCGGAAGGTTGTTTGTGTCCTCCTTAGTGAATACCGAACCAAAGTACTTGTTCAATTGGTCTGCCATTTCTTTGTTCCCTGTTATAACTTCCCCTGATTCTGACTGCAGGGGGCCTACGTTTGTCTTTATGAACCTTTTTCTCTTTACATATCTATAGAAGCTTTTGCGGTCCATTTTAATGTTCCCTGCAAGCTTCCTCTCGTACTCTTATTTTCCCTGCCCTAATCAAACCCTTTGTCCTCCTCTGCTGAGTTCTAAATTTCTCCCAATGCCCGGGTTCGTTGCTATTTCTGGCCAATTTGTATGCCACTTCCTTGGCTTTAATACTATCCCTGATTTCCCTTGATAGCCACGGTTGAGCCACCTTCCCTTTTTTATTTTTACGCCAGACAGTGATGTACAATTGTTGTAGTTCATCCATGCGGTCTCTAAATGTCTGCCATTGCCCATCCACTGTCAACCCCTTAAGTATCATTCGCCAATCTATCCTAGCCAATTCACGCCTCATACCTTCAAAGTTATCCTTCTTTAAGTTCTGGACCATGGTCTCTGAATTAACTGTTTCATTCTCCATCCTAATGTAGAATTCCACCATATTATGGTCACTCTTCCCCAAGGGGCCTCGCACAACGAGATTGCTAATTAATCCTCTCTCATTACACACCACCCAGTCTAAGATGGCCTCCCCCCTAGTTGATTCCTTGACATATTGATCTCGAAAACCACCCCTTATGTACTCCAGGAAATCCTCCTCCACCGTATTGCTTCCAGTTTGGTTAGCCCAATCTATATGCATATTAAAGTCACCCATGATAACTGCTGCATCTTTATTGCATGCACCCCTAATTTCCTGTTTGATGCCCTCCCCAACATCACTACTATTGTTTGGAGGTCTGTACACAACTCCCACTAACGTTTTTTGCCCTTTGGTGTTCTGCAGCTCTACCCATATAGATTCCACATCATCCAACTTGTCCCATTACCATCTCCTTTTGCCTCCACCATCGTCCCTTTTGTCTCCTAATCTCTTCTGCCTTCCACCCTATCACAGACCTTCCCTTTTGTTCTTTCCTCCCCTCCCTCCTTTCCCTGCCCCTACACTTGTTACATCTCTAACTTTTTCCAGTTCTGACGAAGGGTCATCGACCTGAAACGTTAACTCTGTTTCTCTCTTCACAGATGCTGCCTGACCCGCTGAGCATTTCCAGCACTTTCTGTTATCGCATCATTTTAATTATGTGTTTACTGTACTCATAAAATAACTATCACAATATCCTCAATATAATCTTGTATTACTATAAATGCAAACTGTTCGCATGGAAATTATTAATCAAAGACTAAATTATTTTAATGTTAAGGAATGTCCATTCCTTTTCGATACCCACTAGGAACCAGGTTGAAATAATTACTTTATCTCATCGGGCTCAATTTTTCCCAAAGCTTTTTTTTGGTGTACTTGAAGGGTTACGCCTGTTTTCTGGGGGCTCAAGTACGCCAAAAAAAAAGTTCTAAGTTTCCCCATTGGATTTCTTCATTTTGGCGTAGCCTAACCTGTCCTTTAGTTTTGGGGGTGGAGCTTTGATCAGCACCAAAAAGATCGGGTTGCCACGGCAATCAGGGATACAATGCGGGCTGAGGCTGCAAAGTGAAACATACAGTCAGCTCCCAACACCTTAAAACACATTGCAGCAAATTACAAACACATTAACATATTTTGCAGCAACTTACCTTCAATTATTAAAGTGTCCTCTCCATTCCCCTCCCGATGCCGGTGCCGATCCCCCCCAACCCTGGCCGCGTGGCCTCCCAGTCCGTTCCCCCGCCCGCCCCTAGTGCCTTGCTGGTCCCGCTCCCCCGCTCCTAGCCTGGCCGAATGGCCTCCCGATCCGTTCCCCCACCCCTATTCCAGGCCGAGTGTCCTCCCGGCCCGCTCCTTTGCCCCTATCCCAGGCCGAATGGCTTCCTCCCTCCAGGTACCTGTACCTGTCTATACCCGAAAAGGCTTCCCCGCCATCCCCCCTACATCTCCCTCTCTCTCTTACCTCTCCTGCTGCTGCTGTCCGGGCATCTGTTATACTTACCTGCGCCGATTTCTTTACCTGCACCGATTTCCTTAACTCTCCAGAAGTTTTTTCTGCAGAGGCCACATAAGCTGGCCTAAGAAGAATTGGAGTAACTCTCAGCTGGCCAAACTTGCCTAAATGGCCAGAATTGGCATGGGTGGCAGGTTAGGCCCCCTTTGGCTGAAAAAAAACTTACCAAAAAAAATCTTAACTAACTGAGTTACGCTGGTGCAAACTGATCGGGGAAACTGATTTTTTAACTTAGGCCAAAAAAAGCGGCCTGCTCAAAAAAAATGGTGCAACTCACTGGGGAAAATTGAGCCCATCAAGTTACCAAACTCGATTCCCTGAGATGCAAGAGTAATATGCTAACACATTCTATTATCCTACAATATCTTGACTGCCATTCCCACTTGATACAGCAAAACATCCCAGGGTCTCCTTGGCTATCACTGTCATATCAGTAGTGGCTCAGGGGTAGCATTCTCGCCTCTGAGTCAGGAGGTTGTGGGTTCTTGAACCTTGTACACATGGTCCAGGCTGACACTCCAGAGGGGCTACTGCACTGTCGGAGGTGCCATCTTTCAGAAGAGATTCAAACTGAGGCTCTTCTGCCCTCTCAGGTGGATGTAAAAGATCCATGGAACTGTTCAAAGAAGAGCAGGTGAGTTGTACCTGGTGTTCTGACCAATACTTATCCCTCAATCAACATCACTATAAATCAGAATATCTGGTCATTATCTCACTGCTGTCTATGGGATCTTGTGTTCAAATTGGCTTCTGCGTTTCCATCAACTGAGCGGCAGTTGGCGAGAGGTGGGAGCAGCGTCGGAGCGGCCTATAAAGGCCCAGCGGGAGTTCGAGAGTCAGCGGCAGTTGGCGAGAGGTGGGAGCAGCGTCGGAGGGGCCTATAAAGGCCCAGCGGGAGCTCGAGAGTCAGCGGCAGTTGGCGAGAGGTGGGAGCAGCGTCGGAGGGGCCTATAAAGGCCCAGCGGGAGCTCGAGAGTCAGCGGCAGTTGGCGAGAGGTGGGAGCAGCGGCGGAGCAGCCTATAAAGGCCCAGCGGGAGTTCGAGAGTCAGCGGCAGTTGGCGAGAGGTGGGAGCAGCGTCGGAGCGGCCTATAAAGGCCCAGCGGGAGCTCGAGAGTCAGCGGCAGTTGGCGAGAGGTGGGAGCAGTGTCGGAGCGGCCTATAAAGGCCCAGCAGGAGCTCGAGAGTCAGCGGCAGTTGGCGAGAGGTGGGAGCAGCGTCGGAGCGGCCTATAAAAGCGTACTTGTGCAGCTACAGCGGGAGAGAAAGCAAAATAGAAGTAGAAAGGAATCAAAAGGTGATGTCACAGCCAATGGGGTAAGTGATTGGCTGGTGATTGGTGAGTAGCTTTTCTTTTTCTTTTTTATATCAGTAAGTGAACTGTAACATTGTTATTACCAATTTAAGGGTATCTAAGGGTTAAGGCATGGCAGGAGAGCTCGGTCACGTGATATGCTCCTCCTGTACCATGTGGGAACTCGGGGACACTTCCGGTGTCCCTGACGACTACATCTGCGGGAAGGGTATCCGCCTCGAGCTCCTGACGGTCCGCGTTGCGGAATTGGAGCTGAGGGTGGATTCACTCTGGAGCATCCACGATGCTGAGAATGACGTGAGTATCACGTGGTGAGTTGGTTTTACCGCAGGAGAAGGGTCCACAGCCAGCTAGGGAATGGAAGACCAGCAGGAAGAGCAGTGCAAGGAAGGTAGTGCAGGGGTTTCCTGTGGTCATCCCCCTGCAAAACAGATACACTGCTTTGAGTACTGTTGGGGGGGATGACTCATCAGGGGAGGGCAGCAGCAGCCAAGTTCATGGCACCGTGGCTGGCTCTGCTGCACAGGAGGGCAGGAAAAAGAGTGGGAGCGCGATAGTGATAGGGGATTCAATGGTGAGGGGAATAGATAGGCGTTTCTGCGGCCGCAACCGAGACTCCAGGATGGTATGTTGCCTCCCTGGTGCAAGGGTCAAGGATGTCTCGGAGCGGGTGCAGGACATTCTGAAATGGGAGGGAGAACAGCCAGTTATCGTGGTGCACATTGGTACCAACGACATAGGTATAAAAAGGGATGAGGTCCTACGAAACTAATTTAAGGAGCTAGGAGCTAAATTAAAAAGTAGGACCTCAAAAGTAGTAATCTCGGGATTGCTACCAGTGCCACGTGCTAGTCAGAGTAGGAATCGCAGGATAGCGCAGATGAATAGGTGGCTTGAGCAGTGGTGCAGCAGGGAGGGATTCAAATTCCTGGGGCATTGGAACCGGTTCTGGGGGAGGTGGGACCAGTACAAACCGGACGGTCTGCACCTGGGCAGGACCGGAACCAATGTCCTAGGGGGAGTGTTTGCTAGTGCTGTTGGGGAGGAGTTAAACTAATATGGCAGGGGGATGGGAACCAATGCAGGTAGACAGAGGGAGACAAAAAGGAGGCAAAAGCAAAAGACAGAAAGGAGATGAGGAGGGGTGGGGGGCAGAGAAACCCGGGGCAAAGAACAAGAGGGGCCACTGTACAACAAAATTCTAAAAGGACAAAGGGTGTTAAAAAAACAAGCCTGAAGGCTTTGTGTCTTAATGCAAGGAGTATCCGCAATAAGGTGGATGAATTAACTGTGCAAATAGATGTTAACAAATATGATGTGATTGGGATTACGGAGACGTGGCTCCAGGATGATCAGGGCTTGGAACTCAACATCCAGGGGTATTCAACATTCAGGAAGGATAGAATGAAAGGAAAAGAAGGTGGGGTAGCATTGCTGGTTAAAGAGGAGATTAATGCAATAGTTAGGAAAGACATTAGCTTGGATGATGTGGAATCTATATGGGTAGAGCTGCAGAACACCAAAGGGCAAAAAACGTTAGTGGGAATTGTGTACAGACCTCCAAACAGTAGTAGGGGAGGGCATCAAACAGGAAATTAGGGGTGCATGCAATAAAGGTGCAGCAGTTATAATGGGTGACTTTAATATGCACATAGATTGGGCTTGCCAAACTGGAAGCAATACGGTGGAGGAGGATTTCCTGGAGTGCATAAGGGATGGTTTTCTAGAGCAATATGTCGAGGAACCAACTAGGGGGGAGGCCAACTGGGTGTTGTGTAATGAGAGAGGATTAATTAGCAATCTCATTGTGCGAGGCCCCTTGGGGAAGAGTGACCATAATATGGTGGAATTCTGCATTAGGATGGAGAATGAAACAGTTAATTCAGAGACCATGGTCCAGAACTTAAAGAAGGGTAACTTTGAAGGTATGAGGCATGAATTGGCTAGGATAGATTGGCGAATGATACTTAAGGGGTTGACTGTGGATGGGCAATGGCAGACATTTAGAGACCGCATGGATGAACTACAACAATTGTACATTCCTGTCTGACGTAAAAATAAAAAAGGGAAGGTGGCTCAACCGTGGCGATCTAGGGAAATTAGGGATAGTATTAAAGCCAAGGAAGTGGCATACAAATTGGCCAGAAATAGCAGCGAACCTGGGGACTGGGAGAAATTTAGAACTCAGCAGAGGAGGACAAAGGGTTTGATTATGGCAGGGAAAATGGAGTACGAGAAGAAGCTTGCAGGGAACATTAAGGCGGATTGCAAAAGTTTCTATAGGTATGTAAAGAGAAAAAGGTTAGTAAAGACAGTCAGAATCAGGGGAAGTCATAACGGGGAACAAAGAAATGGCGGACCAATTGAACAAGTACTTTGGTTCAGTATTCACTAAGGAGGACACAAACAACCTTCCGGATATAAAAGGGGTCAGAGGGTCTAGTAAGGAGGAGGAACTTAGGGAAATCTTTATTAGTCGGGAAATTGTGTTGGGGAAATTGATGGGATTGAAGGCTGATAATTCCCCAGGACCTGATGGACTGCATCCCAGAGTACTTAAGGAGGTGGCCTTGGAAATAGTGGATGCATTGACAGTCATTTTCCAACATTCCATTGACTCTGGATCAGTTCCTATCGAGTGGAGGGTAGCCAATGTAACCCCACTTTTTAAAAAAGCAGGAAGAGAGAAAACAGGGAATTATAGACCGGTCAGCCTGAACTCAGTAGTGGATAAAATGATGGAATCAATTATTAAGGATGTCATAGCAGCGCATTTGGAAAATGGTGACATGATAGGTCCAAGTCAGCATGGATTTGTGAAAGGGAAATCATGCTTGATAAATCTTCTGGAATTTTTTGAGGATGTTTCCAGTAAAGTGGACAAAGGAGAACCAGTTGATGTGGTATATTTGGACTTTCAGAAGGCTTTCGACAAGGTCCCACACAAGAGATTAATGTGCAAAGTTAAAGCACATGGGATTGGGGGTAGTGTGCTGACGTGGATTGAGAACTGGTTGTCAGACAGGAAGCAAAGAGTAGGAGTAAATGGGTACTTTTCAGAATGGCAGGCAGTGACTAGTGGGGTACCGCAAGGTTCTGTGCTGGGGCCCCAGCTGTTTACATTGTACATTAATGATTTTGACGAGGGGATTAAATGTAGTATCTCCAAATTTGCGGATGACACTAAGTTGGGTGGCAGTGTGAGCTGCGAGGAGGATGCTATGAGGCTGCAGAGTGACTTGGATAGGTTAGGTGAGTGGGCAAATTCATGGCAGATGAAGTATAATGTGGATAAATGTGAGGTTATCCACTTTGGTGGTAAAAACAGAGAGACAGACTATTATCTGAATGGTGACAGATTAGGAAAAGGGAAGGTGCAACGAGACCTGGGTGTCATGGTACATCAGTCATTGAAGGTTGGCATGCAGGTACAGCAGGCGGTTAAGAAAGCAAATGGCATGTTGGCCTTCATAGCGAGGGGATTTGAGTACAGGGGCAGGGAGGTGTTGCTACAGTTGTACAGGGCCTTGGTGAGGCCACACCTGGAGTATTGTGTACAGTTTTGGTCTCCTAACTTGAGGAAGGACATTCTTGCTATTGAAGGAGTGCAGCGAAGATTCACCAGACTGATTCCCGGGATGGTGGGACTGACCTATCAAGAAAGACTGGATCAACTGGGCTTGTATTCACTGGAGTTCAGAAGAATGAGAGGGGACCTCATAGAAACGTTTAAAATTCTGACGGGTTTAGACAGGTTAGATGCAGGAAGAATGTTCCCAATGTTGGGGAAGTCCAGAACCAGGGGTCACAGTCTAAAGATAAGGGCTAAGCCATTTAGGACCGAGATGAGGAGAAACTTCTTCACCCAGAGAGTGGTAAACCTGTGGAATTCTCTACCACAGAAAGTAGTTGAGGCCAATTCACTAAATATATTCAAAAGCGAGTTAGATGAAGTCCTTACTACTCGGAGGATCAAGGGGTATGGCGAGAAAGCAGGAAGGGGTACTGAAGTTTCATGTTCAGCCATGAACTCATTGAATGGTGGTGCAGGCTAGAAGGGCTGAATGGCCTGCTCCTGCACCTAGCTTCTATGTTTCTATGTTTCTATTGCAACATTGACTATACTTCAAAAGTACCTCAGTGGCTGTAACGTAATTTGGGAAGTCCTGAGGTTACAAAAGGCGCAATAGAAAGGCAAATCCTTTGCATTTCTATGATGCCTCTGACAATGCAGTACTGGCACTGGAATGTCAGCCTTGATTTTGTGCTCAAGTCTCTGAACCCACAAACTTCTGATTCAGAGGCGAGAACACTACCAACTGAGCCACAGCTGATCTTATCTGAAAGATGGCCCCTGACAATTCAAAACTCTTTCAGCACTGTGCTGAAAGCTCAGCCAACATAACTGATTGAAGCAGGCACCACACCCCCTGATTTTCCAATAATGATAAAATTGGAGTTGGGCTGATGCTTGGCCTGATCTCAAAGGGTGTGTAGCAACAAATGTTCTGGCATGAGCCCCCCACACCTACTCATTTAAACAAGATAGTGGCACGTGAAAAAATTGTTGAAAAAACTCGACCAACAGTACTCTTGGCTGGGGTGCAGCAAATCCGGCAATGCCACAGCTTTAAACTGCTGCAATTCATCCGTAAAGGCAAATTGTGACAGTGACATAGAAAACTGATCACTGTTTACAATGATGCATTGCAGACACGTGGGCAGTACTTCCACTTTTGATTCTGAAGGGTCAGAGGTCCTGCAGACCTATTTGGAGCTAAAGGACACCCTGCAATAAAAATACAAGTGCATGCTGCATGAAGAAAGGTTGGCAACTGAGTCAATGCAATCATCCATGTCCCTTGTACCTGACTCGAAATGGAAGGTGACAGTAATTCACTGTTCAGTTTTACTGTCAGTTGTTGCTGTTCCCTTGGATACTGAGGCTCAGTGTTGTTACTTTCATCGATATAATCTCTCAGCCCCGTTTTATATTACAATGATACTCTGAATGCAATCTAGCTAGTGCACCTTACAGCTTCAACATGATCTGGCTGGAAGAACCAGAAGTAAGATTAATTTCAACTGATATCGAACCTCCTAATTTCTTATAACAGCAACAATTTGTATTTATATAGCGCCTTTAATGTACTGAAACGTCCAAGGTGCTTCACAGTAGTATGAGATTTTAAAAATTGACACCAAGGAGGAATTAGGGCAGGTGAAAGAGATAGATTTTAAGGAGCATCTTGAAGAAGAAAAGAGAGGTGGAGAGGTTTAGGCAGGGAATTCCGGAGCTTGGGGCCGAGACAACAGAAGGCACGGCCACCAATGGTTGAGCGATTATAATCAAGGATGATCAAGAGGGCAGAATTAGGGGAGCGCAGACATCTCGGGGGTTTGTGGGGCTGGAGGAGTTTACATAGATAGTGAGGGGTGAGGCCATGGAGGGATTTGAAAACAAGGAGTTGCTTAAACAGAAGCCAATGTAGCTCAGCGAGCACAGGGATGATGGGTGATCGGGATTTGGTGTGAGTTTGGACATAGGCTGCCGAGTTTTGGATCACCTATAGTTTACGTAGGGTAGAAAGTGGGAGGCCAGCCAGGAGTGTGTTGGAATAGTCAAGTCTAGAGGTCAAGGCATGGATGAAGGCTTCAGCAACAGATGAGGCAAGGGCGGAGACGGGCGATGTTATGGAGGTGGAAATCGGTGGATTTATTTATGCTGCAGATATGTGGTCAGAAGCTAATTTCAGGGTCAAATATGACACCAAGGTTGCGAACATTCTGGTTCAGCCTCCGACATGATTTGGGGAGACAGATGGAGTCAGTGGTTAGGGAACGGAGTTTGTGGCAGGGACCAAAAACAATGGCTTTGATCTTCCCAATAACAATTGGAGAAAATTTCTGCTCATCCAGAACTGGATGTTGGACAAGCAGTCTGATAAATTAGAGACACCCAAGCATCCTGTTTGCTTTGTTTATCGTCACCTTGCACTGTTTAAGACATGTTACGCAATGAGTCTCTAAGTTCTTTTTCAACCTCCTGCCTCACAAATTCTATCTTAGCATGGAGTTCTCTTGTTTAGCACTTCTGCACCTAAAAAGTCATCAATATCTGGAATAGTCTTTTAGCTAGGGTAGTGGAGGCGGAATCTCTACAGTCATTGGAAAAGCAATGATATGCTGTGATGGGGGAAATCGGAGGGTTCTATGGAAAGATGAGCTAAATGGACTCAATAATTGTCCTTACCTGTACTTATCTTTGCATCTTCCAATGTACAGCATTTTAAAGTTGTCCATGTTGAACTTCATTTGCCACTGATCAGCACAGGAACGATCTCTTTCATGCTCCCGGTAAAATCTTCACTGCCTTCTCTAGCTTGGCATCATATATATTAAATCATTCTTCCTTTGCAATAAAAGACAACTCATTCTGAGATATGTGTGTGTACCTTCACCCTCCAGCCCATTAATTGTTACTTATCCTTTTCAGCTTGCTTACTCGACACATTTTGATTTCATAGTTTGTTGAATAATAAGCTGCATTTTTTGTTGCAGGTTCTGTAAAGTTTTCTATTTGTAATATTAGAAAAAGTTCAGATAATATCACATCTTCTAAATTTGTTATCACTTCTAATTTATCAAGGTACGTACACACAGGCTAGTTAAACATTAATAATAATTATTTAATTTTATTACAGGTTTTAGCCCTTTAGCACTACCCGTAAAAATGGCAATCAATGCGCCATGGGGCTAACATCAAAATGTTACATCATGCGGCACTAATATTTTTGTGAATGAACAAATTATAGGAGTGGGAGATTTCTGACCTCATATTGAAACAAGATTATTTGGTCACTTGAAGAAGAGAAAATACATAGAACACAGACTGTGCCAAATCCAGAATGAAGATAGCAGCATGATAAATGGCCATTTTGTTCCATTATTGTGGCCATTGAGCAAGGCAAGAAACTTCACACACCGGTCTAGATGATACCAGGCAACATGTACTCACTCAGTATACTAATCTTGCAGTAAAATACACATAATTAGTGCAGGACACTTTAATATCTGCCATACAAGAGCTTTGCTTTCTCCTGTTGTCACACTTGCATCAATTCCCATTGCACTTATGTCCAAAAAAAGAAAATAATAAGAAAGACCACTGGACATCTCGAAGCACTTTACAGCCAATGAAGTACTTTTGGAATGTAGTCACTGTTGTAATGTCTGGTGAAAATACATACAACAAAGGGCACAAAGACAACTAATTCAATTAATATGTTTTGTAGAATGTGTGCTAAGTCTGTACACTATCAATACTTCAAAGCCTTCCTCTGTGAAACCCTTGGATATTTACCAGGCAACTTGACTGGGAGACATGGTGTAATGAACAAAATGTATAGTATATTTGAGCAATGCTGTTGTCTTCACAATTTGTGATAATCTGTGTCCTATGTACTCTCCTTTAAGTGACGATAGTAGCTTGCTTCAATGTGAAGAGCAAGATTAGTATATTGTAGCACTAGGGGAAGGTGATAAATCTAACCGAAGCCTTTCCATTTAGTGTGTCAGAATGATGGAATGCTGAGGGAGTGCTGGACTGCAGGAGGTGCCATCTTTAGATGAGACGTTAAACCGAGGCCCTGCCTGCTCTCGCAGATGGACGTAAAAGATCCCATGGCACTGTTTCGAAGAAGAGCAGGGGAGTTATCCCCGGTGTCCTGGCCAATATTTATCTCTCAATCAACATAACAAAAAAACAGATTATCTGGTCAATGATGGAGGGATCAGCGGCACTCCCTGCTGTTGAAGCATCAGAGCGCAAGAGTGCTTCTAACAGGCCTCCTGGCATGCTCGTTACCTTCTAGGTCGGAAATCCAAAGATGACACAGAGTCCTGCCTCCACAATCTGCTACATAGGATACTGGTGGTCATGCGTTTACTCAAAGCTGTCAGTGCTTTCTTTGAGCATAGATCATCTTCCATCAATGAATCGGCAAAGATTAGGCTGGGTAGCTCTTTTTTGATACATGATGGGCTGAATGGCCTCCTTCTGTGTCATAATTTTCTATGATTCTATGATATAAGTGACAAACCTGTGCACAATCCCAGTGCATTATACTCATTCATGTACATATGTCTGCAAAACACACAAAAAACACAGAGGTTATCTAGATCTTACCAGCAACCATATGAAAACAAACAGTGAAACAATTTGCACCAGTATTTGCCAATCTACATATTTATCATGATGATTCCACATTTTTGAAGTAGAACTTTGGAAAAAATACTTTTTACTCCATGAGGTATTCTCTCATCTGTGGTCCAGAAGACTTTTGATCATATACTCACCAAGCACATCCTACCACACTCCCTCTTTCTTTCTTGAAGGGCAATTGCTTCCATATGTTCACTCGTCCATCAACCCAGTCTTGGCTGCTTTCCGTAGTATATGTACAGACAACTCTCGATTATCCGTACACGGATCTAACGGAGAACCCGCTGCAACGGCACTTTTAAAAACTGTGATTCTGTCCTGTGTACAGCTGCACACAACCATTAAACCCACCCCACACATAGTCCTGCGCTGACCACTTTCTGCACATGTCCGCCACTAAAAGTGTCGCCCGGCCTCGGGGTTAAGTAAAGCCGAGTCTCATTCGACCTCCAGCGGTTGAAGCCTTTAGACTGGCCATTTCACCTTTCAGCCACACCGCTGGGCCTGATCGCGGCACAAGTGGGGAATGATCTGGGGACCCTGCATGCTGGCACCGTCCGGCTCCTCCCATCGATGACTGCCAAATGATTGGGGATTAGGCTTGTCGAGTTGGTGTTCCAACTAGTTTCAACATTGATTTGAGGGAGAGGTCGTTGACTCCAGTAAGTTAATCTGGCATTATAGTATAAATTTGGGACCCAAACATTCTCGGCAAGTACGTGCACTCGCCCTAGCGGCAAAATCGTTTACCCGGAGTAGCCCGATCCCCGAGGGCCCCGGATCATCGAGAGTTGCCTGTAATACAATCCACAGTATATGTAATACAATCATCACTGTGACAACTTGCACCAATATAGCTCCTTTGATGTAGCAAAAGAGCCCAACATGTATCAAACACCAAGCAAGAAGTGAAAGGAGAGTTAGGTGAGATGACCAAAGGAGCTGTCAACGAGATGAAGAGAGTTCAGGAAGAAAGTTCTACATTGTAGGTGACTGATGGCTGTAGGCGAGTGGGGAAAGATAGTGTAAACCAGCGTTAGAAAAGCAGAGATAAAAACAGAAAATGCTAGAAATGCTCCGCAGGTCAGGCAGCATCTGTGGAGAGAGAACCAGAGTTAATGTTTCAGGTCGATGACCCTTCGTCAGAGTTCTGAAACATTAACTCTGTTTCTCTCTCCACAGATGCTGCCTGACCTGCTGAGCATTTCCAGCAATTTCTGTTTTTATTTCAGATTCCAGCATCAGCAGTATTTTGCTTTTTTGTTTTCGAAGCGCCGAGGATTAGATTCCCCATCTGCGCGCTCTCTTTCTCTCTCAAATGACCGTAAAAGATCCTATGGCATTATTCAAAGAAGAGCAGTGGAGTTCTCCAATATTCTGGCCAATATTTATTTCTCAATGGGCGTAAATCAGCATAGACAATCGGGGCCCAAGGAAAGTGCCGAACTCATAACATACCTTCCTTCTTTAAATATGAAAATTAAAATTTCAACTCATTTAACCATCATTCATGCACATTAGGTATAAATGTTTAAGAACCCGCAATCAATGAAGCTTTTCACTTTTTAATGTGACTTAGACTGATGACATAAAAATGCATTCAAAGACACGTAAAAAACATTGCAGATCTCAGTGAGAATAAATCATTCAAAAAAACTCAAGAAATTGCAATAAAACTCCAGAAAATGACTGTTTCCTGCTGCACCCAAAATCTGGTCGTCATTTGACAAGAGCCTCTGTGCAAGCACAATTGCAGGAAAATCACGCACCAGCCTCTGTAAGTTGTGGGCAGGGCCACTATTGGGGCGGATATGTGTTCAGGTGGAGGAATTGATATACAATCGTGAAGATCGTGTGTAGTTCACTCACAAAATTCAGTGATTTATTTTAGATTGTGAGGGAGCGCTGCATTGTCGGAGGTGCCATCTTTCAATGAGACGTTAAACCGAGGCCCTGTCTGCGCTTTCAGGTGGACGTAAAAGATCCCATGGCACTATTTCGAAAAAGAGCAGGGGAGTTATCCCCGATGTCCTGGCCAATATTTATCTCTCAATCAACATAACAAAAACAGATTATCTGGACATTATCACATTACCGCTTGTGGGAGCTTGCTGTGCACAAATTGGCTGCCGCGTTTCCTACATTGCAACAGTGGCAATGCTCGAAAGTACTTCATTGGCTGTAAAGCGCTTTGACACGTCCGGTGGTCGTGAAAGGTGGTATATAAATCCAAGTCTTTCTTTTATTTGATTTGCACCTCAATTGCAAATGAGTAGCAAATTCCAGTCCAGTATGTCATAGCTGAGAGTGAGGTTAAAGGTGATCTAAGGGTTTTAGCAGATAATAAAGGCCCAGCGGCAGCGAGAGGCGGCGGCAGTCAGAGGTGGGAGTTCGTGGCGTTGGTGAGGCCTAAAAAGGCCCAGCGGCAGCGAGAGGTGGTGGCAGTCAGAGGCGGGAGTTCGTGGCGTTGGTGAGGCCTACAAAAGGCAAGCTTGTGCAGCTCCAGCCGGGAGAAAAAGCAAAAAAGTAGAAAGAAATCAAAAGGTGATGTCACAGCCAAAGGGGTAAGTGATTGGCTGGTGATTGGTGAGCAGCTTTTCTTTTTCTTTTTTATATCAGCAAGTAACCTGTTAACATTGTTGTCGCCAAATTAAGTGGATCTAAGGGTTAAGTCATGACAGGAGAGCTCGGACACGTGATATGCTCCTCCTGTACCATGTGGGAACTCAGGGACACTTCCGGTGTCCCTGACGACTATGTGTGCGGGAAGTGTATCCGCCTCCAGCTCCTGACGGACCGCGTTGCGGAATTGGAGCTGAGGGTGGATTCACTCTGGAGCATCCACGATGCTGAGAATGACGTGATTAGCACATGTAGCGAGTTGGTCTTACCGCAGGTAAAGGGTCCACAGCCAGATAGGGAATGGAAGACCAACAGGAAGAGCAGTGGAAGGAAGGTAGTTCAGGGGTCCCTGCGGTCATCCCCCTGCAAAACAGATACACCGCTTTGAATACTGTTGGGGGGATGACTCATCAGGGGAGGGCAGCAGCAGCCAAGTTCAAGGCACCGTGGCTGGCTCTGCTGCACAGGAGGGCAGGAAAAGGAGTGGGAGAGCGATAGTGATAGGGGATTCAATTGTAAGGAGAATAGATAGGCGTTTCTGCGGCTGCAACCGAGACACCAGGATGGTATGTTGCCTTCCTGGTGCAAGGGTCAAGGGTGTCTCGGAGCGGGTGCAGGCCATTGTGATAAGGGAGAGTGAACAGCCAGTTGTCGTGGTGCACATTGGTACCAATGATATAGGTAAAAAACGGGATGAGGTCCTAAGAGACGAATTTAAGGAGCTAGGAGCTAAATTAAAAAGGAGGACCTCAAAAGTAGTAATCTCGGGATTGCTACCAGTGCCACGTGCTAGTCAGAGTAGGAATCGCAGGATAGCTCAGATGAATACGTGGCTTGAGCAGTGGTGCAGCAGGGAGGGATTCAAATTCCTGGGGCATTGGAACCGGTTCTGGGGGAGGTGGGACCAGTACAAACCGGACGATCTGCACCTGGGCAGGACCGGAACCAATGTCCTCGGAGGAGTATTTGCTAATGCTGTTGGGGAGAAGTTAAACTAATATGGCAGGGGGATGGGAACCAATGCAGGGAGACAAAGGGAAGCAAAATGGAGACAGAAGCAAAAGACAGAAAGGAGATGAGTAAAAGGGGAGGGCAGAGAAACCCAAGGCAAAAAACAAAAAGGGCCACTTTACAGCAAAATTCTAATGGGTCAAAGTGTGTTAAAAAGGCAAGCCTAAAGGCTCTGTACCTCAATGCGAGGAGTATTCGGAATAACTGTGCAGATAGCAGTTAACGGATACGATGTGGTTGGCATCACAGAGACATGGCTCCAGGGTGACCAGGCTGGGAACTCAACATCCAAAGGTATTCAACATTTAGGAAAGATAGACAGAAAGGAAAAGGAGGCAGGGTGGCGTTGCTGGTTAAAGAGGAAATTAATACAATTGTAAGAAAATACATCAGCTTGGATGATGTGGAATCAGTAGTAGTGATGTTAGGGAGGACATCAAACAGGAAATTAGGGGTGCATGCAATAAAGGTGCAGCAGTTAGCATGGGTGACTTTAATATGCATATAGATTGGGCTAACCAAACTGGAAAGAATACGGTGGAGAAGGATTTCCTGGAGTGCATAAGGGATGGTTTTCTAGACCAATATGTCGAGGAACCAACTAGGGGGGAGGCCATCTTAGACTGGGTGTTGTGTAATGAGAGAGGATTAATTAGCAGTCTTATTGTGCGAGGCCCCTTGGGGAAGAGTGACCATAATATGGTGGAATTCTACATTAGGATGGAGAATGAAACAGTTAATTCAGAGACATGGTCCAGAACTTAAAGAAGGGTAACTTTGAAGGTATGAGGCGTGAATTGGCTAGGATAGATTGGCGAATGATACTTAAGGGGTTGATTGTGGATGGGCAATGTCAGACATTTAGAGACTGCATGGATGAACTACAACAATTGTACACCCCTGTCTGGCGTCAAAATAAAAAATGGAAGGTGGCTCAACCGTGGCTATCAAGGGAAATCAGGGATAGTATTAAAGCCAAGGAAGTGGCATACGAATTGGCCAGAAATAGCAACGAACCGGGGACTGGGAGAAATTTAGAACTCAGCAGAGGAGGACAAAGAGTTTGATTAGTGCAGGGAAAATAGAGTACGAGAGGAAGCTTGCAGGGAACATTAAAATGGACTGCAAAAGCTTCTATAGATATGTAAAGAGAAAAAGGTTAGTAAAGACAAACGTACGTCCTCTGCAGTCAGAATCAGGAGAAGTCATAACTGGGAACAAAGAAATGGCAGACTAATTGAACAAGTACTTTGGTTTCGGTATTCACTAAGGAGGACACAAACAACCTTCCGGATATAAAAGGGGCCAGAGGTTCTAGTACGAAGGAGGAACTGAGGGAAGTCCTTATTAGTCGGGAAATTATGTTGGGGAAATTGATGGGATTGAAGGCCGATAAATCCCCAGGGCCTGATGGTCTGCATCCCAGAGTACTTATGGAGGTGGCCTTGGAAATAGCGGATGCATTGACAGTAATTTTCCAACATTCCATGGACTCTGGATCAGTTCCTATGGAGTGGAGGGTAGCCAATGTAACCCCACTTTTTAAAAAAGGAGGGACAGAGAAAATAGGGAATTATAGACCGGTCAGCCTGACATTGGTAGTGGGTAAAATGATGGAATCAATTATTAAGGATGTCATAGCAGCGCATTTGGAAAGAGGTGACATGATAGGTCCAAGTCAGCATGGATTTGTGAAAGGGAAATCATGCTTGACAAATCTTCTGGAATTTTTTGAGGATGTTTCCAGCAGAGTGAACAAGGGAGAACCAGTTGATGTGGTGTATTTGGACTTTCAGAAGGCTTTCGACAAGGTCCCACACGAGATTAATGTGCAAAGTTAAAGCACATGGGATTGGGGGTAGTGTGCTGACGTGGATTGAGAACTGGTTGTCAGACAAGAAGCAAAGAGTAGGAGTAAATGGGTACTTTTCAGAATGGCAGGCAGTGATTAGTGGGGTACCGCAAGGTTCTATGCTGGGGCCCCAGCTGTTTACATTGTAAATTAATGATTTTGACGAGGGGATTAAATGTCGTATCTCCAAATTTACGGAAGACACTAAGTTGGGTGACAGTGTGAGCTGCGAGGAGGATGCTATGAGGCTGCAGAGTGACTTGGATAGGTCAGGTGAGTGGGCAAATGCATGGCAGATGAAGTATAATGTGGATAAATGTGAGGTTATCCACTTTGGTGGTAAAAACAGAGTGACAGACTATTATCTGAATGGTGACAGATTAGGAAAAGGGGAGCTGCAACGAGACCTGGGTGTCATGGTACATCAGTCATTGAAGGTTGGCATGCAGGTACAGCAGGCAGTTAAGAAGGCAAATGGCATGTTGGCCTTCATAGTGAGGGGATTGGAGTACAGGGGCAGGGAGGTGTTACTACAGTTGTACAGGGCCTTGGTGAGGCCACACCTGGAGTATTGTGTGCAGTTTTGATCTCCTAACTTGAGGAAGGACATTCCTGCTATTGGGGGAGTGCAGCGAAGTTTCACCAGACTGATTCCCGGGATGGTGGGACTGACATATCAAGAAAGACTGGAATAACTGGGCTTGCATTCACTGGAGTTCAGAAGAATGAGAGGGGATCTCATAGAAATGTTTAAAATTCTGATGGGTTTAGATAAGTTCGATGCAGGAAGAATGTTCCCAATGTTGGGGAAGTCCAGAAACAGGGGTCACAGTCTAAGGATAAGGGGTAAGCCATTTAGGACCGAGATGAGGAGAAACTTCTTCACCCAGAGAGTGGTGAACCTGTGGAATTCTCTACCACAGAAATTTGTTGAGGCCAATTCACTAAATATATTCAAAAATGAGTTAGATGTGGTCCTTACTACTAAGGGGATCAAGGGGTATGGCGAGAAAGCAGGAATGGGGTACTGAAGTTGCATGTTCAACCATGAACTCATTGAATGGCGGTGCAGGCTCGAAGGGCCGAATGGCCTACCCCTGCACCTATTTTCTCTGTTTCTATGATGCTCAAATATTCAATCACTGTGGAACAACATTTGACAAAGAAATACAACGCTGAGCTATATAGCCAAACGAGTTGGTGGAAATCGTGCTTAAACTGTACAGTGCTCTGATCAGACCTGACCTTGAGGACTTTCTGGTCACCCAGACAAACATTCTAGTCCTGAAGGCAGTATAGAGAACGGACACGAGACTGATCATAGTTTCTAGGGACTGTGTTATGAGGAATGACTTGAGAAACGTGCAGCAGTATTCACCAAGTTACTTATGTACATGTGACAACTTCCCATTTTTGGAGAAACCTGGGGCTACAAATTCGTTTTTTCCGCCAAAAGTATCGCTAAGACTCTGCTACCGCTACGAGGCCTAACATTCGGGATAAAATGCGGCCAGCGGTAAAAATCGGCGTTGCACGAGGACTCGTGGCGCAAACCGCAAATTTTCTGCAACTTTTCTCCGAGGCCGATAACACTGTGAGTTGCGCCCATGGAGGGGGGGGGAAAAATAAAATTCCAAAAAATAAAAAAATCACAAAACACTTAACTATCGAATCGCTGCAAAAGAATTAAAAAATGAAAACTTTAACTTAGCTTTTCTGCAGGTCTTCACACCTACCAAATATTGATTGGGACAAATTTAGTGTGAAGGGTATAGAGGGTGTGGAATTCTTGAAATGCATTCAAGAGAATGTTTTTAGTCAGTATGTAGCAAGCCCAACCCGAGAGGGAGCGGTCTTGGATTTAGTTTTGGGGAATGAAGCTGGGCAGGTTGAAGGGGTATTAGTGGGAGAGCACTTGGGTGCCAGTGACCATAATTCAGTCAGATTCAAGTTGGTTATGTATAAGGACAAGGATAGGTCTGGAATAAAAGTTCCGAATTAGGGAGTGATTTGGCCACAGTGGACTGGAAACAGCTACTTGTGGGTAAATCAGTGTCGGAACAGTGGACGGCATTCAAGAGGAGATCCGGAAGGCTCAGGCCAAACATGTGCCCTTAAATAAAAAGGGTGGGAATAATAATTCTAGATGTCTAGGAGCTTACAGGGGAGGTTAAAGAAAAAAAGGGACGCTTATGTCATATACCAACGGCTAAATACTATAGAATCTTTCGAGGAATGTAGAAAGAGGCAAAATTAAAAAGGATATTAGGAATGCTAAGAGAGAGCATGAGAAATTCTTGGCCAGTAAAATTAAAGAAAACCCTAAGATGTTCTGTAAGTATATTAAGAATAAGAGGGTAACTAAAGAAAGGGAAGGGCCTATTAGAGACCATGAGGGTAATCTTTGTGTGGAGGCGGAAGATGTTCGTATGGTTCTTAACGAATACTTTGCATCTGTTTTCGCAAAGGAAAGGGGCAATGCAGATATTGCTATCGAGGAGGAGTGTGATATTCTGGATGAAATAAATATCGTGAGAGAGGAAGTATTAAGAGGTTCAGCAGCTTTGAAAATAGATAAGTCCCCAGGCCTGGATGAAACGCATTCCAGGCTGTTGAACGAAGTAAAAGAGGAAATAGCAGAGGCCTTGACCATAATTTTCCAGTCCTCTTTGGATCTGGGCATGGTGTCGGAGGATTGGAGGACTGCTAATGTAGTACCCTTGTTTAAGAAGGGAGAAAGGGATAGGCCGAGTAATTACAGGCCTGTCAGCCTAACCTAAGTGGTGGGAAAATTATTGGAAAAAATCCTGAAAGCCAGGATAAATCTACATTTGGAAAGGCGAAGGATTAATTAGGGACAATCAGCATGGATTTGTTAAGGGAAGGTGGTGTTTGACTAACCTGATTGAATTTTTTGAGGAGGTGACCAAGAGGGTCAATGAAGGTAGTGCATACGATGTAGTATATATGGATTTTAGCAAGGCTTTTGATAAGGTCCCACATGGTAGACTGGTCATGAAGGTTAAAGCCCATGAGATCCAGGGCAAAATGACAAGTTGGATCCAAAATTGGCTTGGAGGTAGGAAGCAAAGGATAATTGATGGATGTTTTTGTGACTAGAAGGATGTTTCCAGTGGGGTTCCGCAGGGCTCAGTACTGGGTCCCTTGCTTTTTGTGATATATATCAACGATTTAGATTTGAATATAGGGAGTATGATTAAGAGGTTTTCTGATGATACTAAAATTGGCTGTGTGGTTAATAATGAAGAGAAAAGTCATGGGCTGCAGGAGGATATCAATCTACTGGTCAGGTGGGCAGGGCAAATGGAATTTAATTCAGAGAAGTGTGAGGTGATGCACTTTGGAAGGGCTAATAAGGAAAGAGTATAATAGTGTTGATAAACAAAGGGACCTTGGAGTGCTTGTCCACAGATCCCTGTAAATAGCAGGCCGGATGGATAAGGTGGTTAAGAAGGCATCCGGAATGCTTGCCTTTATTGGCCGAGGCATAGAATATAAGAGCAATGAGGTTATGCTTAAATTGTATAATACTTTGGTTCGTCCGCAGCTGGAGTACTGCGCGCAGTTCTGGTTGTCGTATTATAGGAAGGACCTGATTGCACTAGAGAGGGTGCAGATGAGATTTACTAGGATGCTGCCTGGAATGGAGCATCTTAGTTATGAGGACAGATTGGATAGGCTGAGTTTGTTCTCATTGGAACAGAGGAGGTTGAGAGGAGACCTCATTGAGGTGTACAAAATATTGAGGGGTCTGGACATTATGGATAGTAAGGGCCTATTTCCATTGGTGGAGGGGTCTATTACGAGGGGACATAGTTTTAAGGTGGTTGGTGGAAGGTTTAGAGGGGATTTGAGGGGATGCTTCTTTACGCAGAGGGTTGCGGAGATCTTGAACTCGCTGTTTGGAAGAGTGGTGGATGCAGAAACCCTCACCACTTTTAAGAGATGGTTGGATGGGCACTTGAAGTGCAGTAACCTGCAGGGTTATGGACCTAGAGCTGGCAATTGGGATTTGACTGGATGACCTTTTGTTGGACTGCAAGGAATACAATACGGCCAAGGTAATATCCTAGACTAGATTCGATCGCCTGGATGGGTTGGAGAGGAATTTTCCCAGATTTTTTCTCACTAAATTGGCCTGTGTTTTTATCTGGTTTTTGCCTCAACCAGAAGAACACGTGGCTCTGGTTGGGGTGGAGTGTAGCATGTTTCAGAATAAGGGGTGTCGCAGTTGTGTGAGGTGGACTGGTTGGGCTGGGTGCTCTTTGTCTTTCCGTCATTGTTCATAGGTTTACATGTAACCTTGAGGGCTGCTGACCAAGGGCCATGTGGCTTTTTGTCGGCTGGCATGGACACGATGGGCCGAAATGGCCTCTTTCTGCGCTGCAAATTTCTATGTTTCTATGTTGCTACTGCTGTTCCAAGGGCTGCAACGCAGGTTTTTCCCGGGTGTTTTTTTTCGTTCTAACTACGGTGCGCTGTGAGCCAAATTTTTGGTGAATGCGCTATTTCGAGTCTTGCACGCGGGCGGACCGCTCCCCAGCGGTACTTAAAAACCGCCGGCGCAAGACTTCTTCGAACTTCCCAGTAGAGAGTTTTTTGCCAAAAACGGCAAAATATCACTGAAAAACCGGGAACAATGTAGGCCAATTTTTAGCCCCTGGGCTTTTCTTCTTTGAAAGGAGGGAATCAAGAGATGACTTTCCAACAGTATTTAAAATTGGTGAATCACACAGAAGAGGAAGAAAATCTGTAACGCTACTTCAAATTAAATCATGACAAGAGGACAAGAGATCACAGCTTTAACCTCGTGAAAGGCAATTTTAGAATTGATGTCGGGAAGTTTGTCATCACAGAAAGATCGGACTCCCAGATTGGGCAGTGGAGCCAAAAACCCTTGTAACTATTTAAGAAACAGCTAGATGGTTCTTTCTGGCTGGATAAGCTCGGAATGAGTGAGTACTTCGTCATCCATTTCTATTGTCATCTTTCATCTCAGTATTGTTTAGTTCTCGAGTTGGAACATTGATTTAACTTTTTCACTGTTTTTCCAGCTAGCTTCTCCTATCCGCATTCTGGTGCTTTCCCTTCAGGTTTTCCATGCTCAGCTCACATTTCATCTTTCTATTGTATGACAGCAACTTACATTTATAGAAAGAAAGAAAGACTTGTATTTACATAGCACCTTTCACGACCACCGGACATCTCAAAGCGCTTTACAACTAATTAAATTCTTTTGAAGTGTAATCACTGTTGTAATGTAGGAAACACGGCAGCCAATTTGCACACAAGCAAGCTCCCACAAACAGCAATGTGATAATGACCAGATCATCCGTTTTTGTTATGTTGGTTGAGGGATAAATATTGACCAGGACATCGGGGGTAACTCCCCTGCGTTTCTTCGAAATAGTGCTAGGGGACCATTTTCATCCACCTGAAAGAGCAGATGCGGCCTTGGTTTAAGGTCTCATCAGAAAGACGGCATCTCCAACAGTGCAGCACTCTCTCAGCACTGCACTGGAGTGTCAGCCTAGATTAATGTGCTAAAGTCCCTGGAGTGGGACTTAAACCCACAACCATCTGACTCAGACACAAGTGTGCTACCCACTGAGCCACAGCTGATACCTATAACATCTTTAACATAGTAAAACTTCTAAAGCGCTTCACAGAGCATTATCAAATTTGACTCCATGCCACATAAGGAGATATTAGGGCAGATGACAAAGAGCTTGGTCAAAGAGGAGGTAGGTTCTAAGGAGAATCATAAAGGAGGAGAGGAGGAAGAGAGGCGGAGTGACTAAGGGAAGGAATTCCAGAGCTTATTGTAGCTGCCCATGCTCTACTGAGATGATCTTTGCACAGCATAGAGCCCTTTACAAAGCTAGTCATGGGTACTAAACACATTGGACTACACATTCTACAACCCTAACAATCTCCGGCAGGTTTAGGGTGGGTGAGAGTGATAAGGTGCTTGGAAAGCTAATCTATCACATTCCCCATCTCCTTCATCTACCCCCGCCCCGCCCCCACCCCCACCCCCATTTCCGAATGCCCAGGCCCAGCATGTATGCCAATGATATGCAACATGAGAAAATATGTCCTTTGATGTGTTTCCTGTGATTTGCAGCCTTTGAACACTGGACACAGACCCAGCAAACCAAAATTCAGTTTTGATTTCAGATTTCCAGCATCTGCAATATTTAGCTTTTGTTAAAGTGAATGTACTCTGAATGGCGGGATGTGATACCTGGTGTTTCCCAGAGATCTATATTGGGGTGTCAGCATTTCACCATATATATCAATGACTTGGATGAAGGAACAGAGAGTTGTATATCCAAGTTTGCAGATGACACTAAGGACGCATGTTGCAGATGGGCGCAGAAAGTTACAAAGGGACATGGACAGATTAATCGAGTGGGAAAACCTGTGACAACTGGAGTTCCATTTGGGGAAGTGTGAGGTCATCCACTTTGGATCCAAGAAATATAAATATTGGGCCTGAAATTCCAGCCTCCCTGTTTTGAGTCCTTAACTCTTAAACATAATCACACAAGGCACGTACTACAGACACAGTCACTCTGTGACCTTCACCTTTATTACCTGGACCAAGGAGTGCTGGCCCTGTGAATGACTTCCCCTTATATACCTGAATCTCCAGGTAAGGAGTGTCTCCCACAAATACACCCCCTGTGGTCAAGGTGTGCATTTCTAGTAAGTATGTAAAGTATGTAGTGATTACAAGAGGGTTACAATTGTATAAGAGTTACAGTAGTATGCTGGTTACATACATGACTCCCTGGATCTATACGGAGTGTGTACGGATCCGGGAAGGCATTGCAAAAGCCAGTTTTCCGATCTGTCAAGTTCTGGTTTGACAGATCCAACGCATCTCGGCAGCAAAGACATTCGCATGGGCAAGATTGCAGTATTTACCCATCTCGTGCCCAGCGAATGTCCTTAAAATTCTTGCTCCTGATAAAATCAGGCACATAGCCTACTTTTACCAGTGTAAGAGTTTTAAAACATATAAAAAACATATAAAAATAAACTTTAAAAACACATTTTTACATTAAAAACCCTGCCTACCCTAAGGTAAGTTTATTTTAAACCCTAATTACAAAACTTTAAAAAAAATTGGAAAAACATATTTTTTCTAACACATTTATTAATTTTAATTTCAATTAATTTTAATTATGTGAAGTGTGTTTTTTACTTTTTATGTTGTGTTTAGTGAGTTTTTTTTCTCACTAATATCAATGAGAACTCATAGATACGGAGTTCTCATTGCTATTAATGAGAATACTTTACCTGATTGGTTGTGCAGTCACATGTGACTGCAACTTCTGCTTTCAAACCTCGAGGACGGGAGCGTGCTCCGAAGCGCGGGAAGAGAAGGCCTCCCCACCGGAATCGCAGACCCTCCGGGACCACCAGGTAAATTAGTAAAAATTCTCGGGTCGGAGGCGCTCGTCCGAAAGAAGCCTCCGACTGGAATTTCAGGCCCATAATATCTTAATGGTGAGAAACCAGGAGCTGTGGAGGTGAAAGGAGATTTTGGGTGTCCATGTACTAAAAGCTAGTAGATAGATACAAAAAGTAAATATAGGGGCTAATAGAACATTAGACTGCATCTCAAGGCGTCTGGAATTCAAAGGGGAGAAAGCTGTGCCTCAGTTGCACAGAGCCTTGATCAGATCCCATCTGCAGTGCTGCATTTACTTTTGGACACTGCTCCTCAGGAAGGATATATTGCTCTTGGAAGGGGTACAACACAGATTCACCAGGATGATAACAAGGCTCAAAGGGTTAAATTATGAGGACAGGTTGCATAAACTTTTCTGTTTTGAGAGGTAGTTAAAATGACAAACTGAGTTGATAAGGTAGGTACAGAAAAACTATTTCCTCTGATGGAGGAATCCAGCAGAAAGGGGCAGAATATTAAAATTAGAGCTAGGCCATTCAAGAGTCAAATCAGGAAGCACTTTTTCACAAAGCGTAGTAGAAATCTTGAACTCTCTCCCCAAAAGGCTATGGATGCTGGGTCAATTGAAATTTTCAAGACTGGGATCAATAGATTTTTGTTAGATTAGGGTATCAAGGGACCTGGAACAAAGGCGGGTAAATGGAATTGAGGTACAGATCAGCCATGATCTGATTGAATGTTGGAACAGGCTCGGAGAGCTGAATGGCCTACTCCTATTCCTGTGTTCCAGTGGAGGAGGGGTTGGCAGCTCTCTAATCAACAAGGACGTGGAAAGCCAGGGCTGTTACCTGCCCCTTTCTGGAAGGAGATAGCATACCTACAGTCTTGTGCTCTACCCACTGCTCTCCCTTTCCATCTTTGTTTTGGTAATTTTTGTAAAAAAAACAGAGGCTCTCTCCATTGTCACTTCTGAAGAAGCAACTTACCTGGATAGTTTTTTTTTAAATGTATTCATTCATGGGATGTGGATATCGCTGGCAATGCCAGCATTTATTGCCCGTCGCTAATTGCCTTCGAGAAGATGCTGTTGAGTCCCCCTCTTGAACCACTGCAGTCCATGTGAAGGTACACCCTCAGTGCTGGCTTTGTCAACTGGGTGGCTTGCCAATCCATTTCAGAGGGCAGTTAAGAGTCAACCACATCGCTGTAGGTCTGGAGTCACATATCAGCCAGACCAGGTAAGGACGGCAGATTTCCTTCCCAAAATGACATTAGTGAACCAGACGGGTTTTTACAACAATACAGTAGTTTCTTGGTCACCACCATTACTAATATCGGTGTTTTTTTTATTCCAGATTTATTTAATTGGCTGAATTTAAATTTCTCAACTGCCATGGTGGGATTTGAACTCAGGTCTCTGCATTATTAGTCCAGACCTCTGGATTAGTAGTCCAGTAACATAACCACTATGCTACCATACCCCATACTCTCTTTTTCAGCTGCTGTGGTTTTCCAATATATTCTGCTTTGATTGTATGTCCTGATAAATTTTAAAGAATCAACCAGGTGCCTTTATTGGATGGTGGCAACATTTGCAGTTTAAAAAGAAATTTCCATTAGTTTGCAATCGATTTTGAATGTCATAGCTGCCCGTGTTCTAACTCACACTAAGTCCCGTTCATCCATCACCCTGTGCTCGCTGATCTACATTGGCTTCCAGTTAAGCAACGCCTCGATTTCAAAATTCACATCCTTGTTTTCAAATCCCTCCATGGCCTCGCTCCTCCCTATCAGAGTAATTTCCTTCAGCCCCACAACACCACCTCCCCCCACCCCCCCCAGATATCTACGCTCCTCTAATTCTGCTCTCTTTAGGATATTGGTGAGGACACACCTGGAGTACTGCGTGCAGTTTTGATCTCCGTATTTAAGGAAGGATATACTTGCATTGGAGGTTGTTTAGAGAAGATTGATTTATGAGGAGAGGTTGAGTAGGTTGGGCCTATTGGAGTTCAGAAGAATGAGAGGGGATCTTATTGAAACTTATAAGATATTGAGGGGGCTCGACAAGGTAGATGCAGAATATTTCCACTCATAGGGGGAACTAAACGTAGAAACATGGAAACATAGAAAATAGGTGCAGGAGTAGGCCATTCAGCCCTTCGAGCCTGCACCACCATTCAATAAAATCATGGCTGATCATTCCCTCAGTACCCCTTTCCTGCTTTCTCTCCATATCCCTTGATCCCTTTAGCCGTAAGGGCCATATCTAACTCCCTCTGGAATATATCCAATAAATTGGCATCAACAACTCTCTGCGGAAGGGAATTCCACAGGTTAACAACTCTCTGAGTGAAGAAGTTTCTCCTCATCTCAGTCCTAAATGGCCTACCCCTTATCCTAAGATTGTGTCCCCTGGTTCTGAACTTCCCCATCATTGGGAACATTCTTCCCACATCTAACCTGTCCAGTCCTGTCAAAATCTTATAAGTTTCTATGAAATCCCCTCTCATCCTTCTAAACTCCAGTGAATACAGGCCCAGTTGATCCAGTCTCTCCTCATATGTCAGTCCCGCCATCCCAGGAATCAGTCTGGTGAACCTTCGCTGCACTCCGTCAATAGCAAGAACGTCCTTCCTCAGAATAGGAGACTAAAACTGAACACAATATTCCAGGTGAGGCTTCACCAAGACCCTGTACAATTGCAGCAAGTTTTCCCTGCTCCTATACTCAAATCCCCTTGCTATGAAGTCCAACATACCATTTGCCTTCTTCACCACCTACTGTACCTGCATGCCAACTTTCAATGACTGATGAACTATGACAACCAGATCTCGTTGCACCTCCCCCTTTCCTAATCTGCCGCCATTCAGATAATATTCTGCCTTCGTGTTTTTGCCCCCAAAGTGGATAACCTCACATTTATTCACATTATAAGAACATAAGAACATAAGAATTAGGAACAGGAGTAGGCCATCTAGCCCCTCGAGCCTGCTCCGTCATTCAATAAGATCATGGCTGATCTGCTCGTGGACTCAGCTCCACTTACCCGCCCTCTCCCCGTAACCCTTAATACCCTTATTGGTTAAAAATCTATCTATATTTGACTTGAAAACATTCAATGAGCTAGTCTCAACTGCTTCCTTGGGCAGAGAATTCCACAGATTCACAACCCTCTGGGAGAAGAAATTCTTTCTCAACTCGGTTTTAAATTGGCTCCTCCGTATTTTGAGGCTGTGCCCCCTAGTTCTAGTCTCCCCGACCAATGGAAACAACCTCTCTGCCTCTATCTTGTCTATCCCTTTCATGATTTTAAATGTTTCTATAAGATCACCCCTCATCCTTCTGAACTCCAAGGAGTAAAGACCCAGTCTACTCAATCTATCATCATAAGGTAACCCCCTCATTTCTGGAATCAGCCTAGTGAATCGTCTCTGTACCCCTTCCAAAGCTAGTATATCCTTCCTTAAGTAAGATGACCAAAACTGCACGCCGTACTCCAGGTGCAGCCTTACCAATGCCTTATACAGTTGCAGCAAGACCTCCCTGCTTTTGTACTCTATCCCTCTCGCAATGAAGGCCAACATTCCATTTGCCTTCCTGATTAGCTGCTGCACCTGCAAACTAACTTTTTGGGATTCATGCACAAGGAGGCACTCTACGCAGGGGTCCTCCCACTATTCGTCGGGGACTTGGCCTGGAGGGTGGTGCACGGAGCAGTGCCGTGCAACAAATTTTTAAGCCGGTTCACGGACTCCCAGGCCGCCTGCAATTTCTGCGGTCTGGAGGAGTCCGTGTTCCATGTTTTTATTGAGTGCACAAGGTTGCAGCCCCTGTTCCATTATTTGAAGGGGCTGCTCCTGAAATTCTGGCTGCACTTCAGTCCCACTCTCCTGATCTTTGGGCACCCTGTGCGGAGGGGAGCGGGTAGGTCCGAAGGCCTCCTCGTAGGACTGCTCCTGGGCACGGCCAAGGGTGCCATCAGCCGGTCCAGGCAGCGGGCGGTCGAGGGGGTCGTTCAACCTGACTGCCTGCCTCTCTTCCGCTCTTACATCCGGTCCAGGGTGTCCTTGGAGATGGAGCACGCGGTGTCCACCGGTACGCTCGCGGCCTTCCGCGAGAGGTGGGCACCGGAGGGACTGGAGTACATCATTACGCCCAGCAACCAAATTTTAATTTGATTTTACGTTTTAAAGTTTAATTTGTTTTAATTGCCAGTGTTTTTTAGTGTCCCCTTCCCTTTTATAGGGGGCACTGGGGAAAAATTATGGTTTTAGTGCCCAAAAAAAAAAAAAAAATAAAGAAAAGAAAAAAAAAACCAAAAAAAAACAAAAAAAGGAAAAAAAGGGCCTTGTAAATGTCTGGTGTGTCACCCAGGTTGGGTGGCACGATTTAATGTTTTATGTTTTTGCAGGTAGACTCTAAAAGAGTTTCATGCACAAGGACCCCCAGGTCCCTCTGCACCACAGCATGTTGTAATTTCTCCCCATTCAAATAATATTCACTTTTACTGTTTTTTTTCCCAAGGTGAATGACCTCACACTTTCCGACATTGTATTCCATCTGCCAAACCTTAGCCCATTCGCTTAACCTACCTAAATCTCCTTGCAGCCTCTCTGAGTCCTCTACACAACCCGCTTTCCCACTAATCTTAGTGTCATCTGCAAATTTTGTTGCACTACACTCTGTCCCCTCTTCTAGGTCATCTATGTATATTGTAAACAGTTGTGGTCCCAGCACTGATCCCTGTGGCACACCACTAACCACCGATTTCCAACCGGAAATGGACCCATTTATCCTGACTCTCTGCTTTCTGTTCGCTAGCCAATTCTCTATCCATGCTAATACATTTCCTTTGGCTCCGCGTACCTTTATCTTCTGCAGTAACCTTTTGTGTGGCACCTTATCGAATGCCTTTTGGAAATCTAAATACACCACATCCATCGGTACACCTCTATCCAACATGCTTGTTATATCCTCAAAGAATTCCAGTAAGTTAGTGAAACATGATTTCCCTTTCATGAATCCATGCTGCGTCTGCTTGATTGCACTATTCCTATCTAGATGTCCCACTATTTCTTCCTTAATGATAGTTTCAAGCATTTTCCCCACTCCAGATGTTAAACTAACCCGCCTATAGTTACCTGCCTTTTGTCTGCCCCCTTTTTAAAACAGAGGTGTTATATTAGCTGCTTTCCAATCCGCTGGTACCTCCTCAGATTCCAGAGAATTTTGGTAGATTATAACGAATGCATCTGCTATAACTTCCGCCATCTCTTTTAATACCCTGGGATGCATTTCATCAGGACCAGGGGACTTGTCTACCTTCAGTCCCATTAGCCTGTCCAGCACTACCCGCCTAGTGATAGTGATTGTCTCAAGGTTCTCCCTTCCCACATTCCTGTGGCCTGCAAATTTTGGCATGGTTTTTGTGTCTTCCACTGTGAAGACGGAAGTAAAATAATTGTTTAAGGTCTCAGCCATTTCCACATTTCCCATTATTAAATCCCCCTTTTCATCTTCTAAGGGACCAACATTTACTTTAGTCACTCTTTTCTGTTTTACATATCTGTAAAAGCTTTTACTGTCTGTTTTTATGTTTTGCGCAAGTTTACCTTCGTAATCTATCTTCCCTTTCTTTATTGCTTTTTTAGTCATTCTTTGCTGTTGCTTAAAATTTTCCCAATCCTCTAGTTTCCCATTAACCTTGGCCACCTTATACGCATTGGTCTTTGATTTGATACTTTCCTTTATTTCTTTGGTTATCCACGGCTGGTTATCCCTTCTCTTGCCGCCCTTCTTTTTCACTGGAATATATTTTTGTTGCGCACTATGAAAGAGCTCCTTAAAAGTCCTCCACTGTTCCTCAATTGTGCCACTGTTTAGTCCTTGTTTCCAGTCTACTTTAGCCAACTCTGCCCTCATCCCACTGTAGTCCCCTTTGTTTAAGCATAGTACGCTCGTTTCTGATACAACTTCCTCATCCTCAATCTGTATTACAAATTCAACCATATTGTGATCACTCATTCCGAGAGGATCTTTTACGAGGAGATCGTTTATTTTTCCTGTCTCATTACACAGGACCAGATCTAAGATGGCTTGCTCCCTTGTAGGTTCTGTTACATACTGTTCTAAGAAACAATCCCGTATGCATTCTATGAATTCCTCCTCCAGGCTACCCCGTGCGATTTGATTTGACCAATCGATATGCAGGTTAAAATCCCCCAGGGCTACTGCCGTTCCTTTTTCACATGCCTCCATTATTCCCTTGATTATTGCCCGCCCCACCATGAAGTTATTATTTGTGGGCCTATAAACTACGCCGACCAGTGACTTTTTCCCCTTACTATCTCTAATCTCCACCCACAATGATTCAACATTTTGTTCATTGGAGCCAATATCATCCCTCACAACTGCCCTGATATCATCTTTTATTAACAGAGCTACCCCACCTCCTTTCCCTTCTTGCCTATCTTTCTGAATCGTCAGATACCCCTGTATGTTTAATTCCCAGTCTTGGCCACCTTGCAACCATGTTTCTGTAATGGCCACCAAATCATACCCATTTCTAATGATTTGTGCCGTCTACTCATTTACTGTATTTCGAATGCTGCGTGCATTTAGGTAGAGTGTTTTCATCCAAGTTTTTAAACCATGATTTTTAGTTTTGACCCCTCCTGCAGCCCTGCATATACTGCATCTGTCATGCATTTGCCCACTCACCTAACCTGACCAAGTCACCCTGCAGCCTTTTAGCGTCCTCCTCACAGCTCACACCGCCATTCAGTTTAGTGTCATCCGCAAACTTGGAGATATTACACTCAATTCCTTCATCTAAATCATTAATGTATATTGTAAAGAGCTGGGGTCGCAGCACTGAGCCCTGCGGCACTCCACTAGTCACTGCCTGCCATTCTGAAAAGGACCCGTTTATCCCGACTCTCTGCTTCCTGTCTGCCAACCAGTTCTCTATCCACGTCAGTACATTACACCAACACCATGTGCTTTGATTTTGCACACTAATCTCTTGCGTGGGACATTGTCAAAAGCCTTTTGAAACTCCAAATACACTGCATCCACTCGTTCTCCCTTGTCCACTCTACTCGTTACATCCTCAAAAAATTTCAGAAGATTTGTCAAGCATGATTTCTCTTTCATAAATCCATGCTGACTTGGACTGATCCTGTCACTGCTTTCCAAATGTGCTGCTATTTCATCTTTAATAATTGATTCCAACATTTTCCCCACTACTGATGTCAGGCTAACCGGTCTATAATTACTCTTTTCTCTCTCCCTCCTTTTTTAAACATTTGTGTTATATTAGCTACCCTCCAGTCCATAGGAACTGATCCAGAGTCAATAGACTGTTGGAAAATGATCACCAATGCATCCACTATTTCTATGACCACTTCCTTAAGTACTCTGGGATGCAGACTATCAGGCCCCGGGGATTTATCGGCCTTCAATCCCATCAATTTCCCTAACACAATTTCCCGCTTTATAAGGATATCCTTCAGTTCCTCCTTCTCACTAGACCCTCGGTCCCCTCGTAATTCCGGAAGGTTATTTGTGTCTTCCTTCGTGGAAACAGAACCAAAGTATTTGATTAACTGGTCCGCCATTTCTTTGTTCCCCATTATAAATTCACCTGAATCTGACTGCAAGGGACCTACGTTTGTTTTCACTAATCTTTTTTCTCTTCACACATCTATAGATGCTTTTGCAGTCAGTTTTTATGTTCCCAGCAAGCTTCCTCTCATACTCTATTTTCCCCCTCCGAATTAAATCTTTTGTCCTCCTCTGCTGTATTACAAAATTCTCCCAGTCCTCAGGTTTGCTGCTTTTTCTGGCCAATTTATATGCCTCTTCCTTGGATTTAACACTAACCTTAATTTCCCTTGTTAGCCACGGTTGAGCTACCTTCCCCATTTTATTTTTACTCCAGGCAGGGGTGTACAATTGTTGAAGTTCATCCATGTGATCTTTAAATGTTTGCCATTGCCTATCCACCATCAACTCTTTAAATATCACTCACCAGTCTATTCTAGCCAATTCACATCTCAGACCATCGAAGTTACCTTTCCCCAAGTTCAGGACCCTAGTCTCTGAATTAACTGTGTCATTCTCTATCTTAATAAAGAATTCTACCATATTATGGTCACTCTTCCCCAAGGGGCCTCACACAACATGATTGTTAATTAGTCCTTTCTCATTACACATCACCCAGTCGAGGATGGCTAGCCCTCTGGTGGTTCCTTGACATATTGGTCTAGAAAACCATCCCTAATACACTCCAGGAAGTCCTCCTCCACCACATTGCTACCAGTTTGATTAGCCCAGTCAGTATGTAGATTAAAGTCGCCCATGATAACTGCTATACCTTTATTGCACGCATCCTTAAAACTAGGGGACATAGTCTTAGAATAAGGGGCTGCCCATTTAAAACTGAGCTGAGGAGAAATTTCTTCTCAGAGGGTTGTAAATCTGTGGAATTCTCTGCCCTAAAGAGCTGCAGAGGCTGGGTCATTGAATATATTTAAGGCGGGATAGATTTTTGAGCGATAAGGGAGTAAAGGGTTTTGGGGAGCAGGCAGGGAAGTGGAGCTGAGTCCATGATCAGATCAGCCATGATCTTATTGAATGGCGGAGCAGGCTCGAGGGGCCAAATGATCTACTCCTGCTCCTATTTCTTATGTTCTTAATAATCACTCCACCATTGGCTTCTGTTGCCTAGGACCCAAGCTCTGGTATTCCCTACCTAAGCCTCTCCTCCTCTCTACCTCTCTTTGCTCCTTCAAGGAAGCTCCTTGAAACCTTCCTGTTTGACCAAGGTTTTGGTCACCTGCCTTAATTTCTGGGTGTGGCTGGGAGTCATTTTTTTATAACACTCCTGTGAAGCGCGGTGGGACGTTTCACTACTTTAAAGGTGCTATATAAATACAAGTTGTTGTTGTTGTCAGAAATACGCGAAGGGTTACCCGAAATGTTTCCAAACTATGTGCTATTGTTTGAAATGAAGACTGCACGCTGGAAACAATCGGAAAGCAACCAAGCACAACACCGGAGATAGATGCGTGCAATGACCTATAAGGGGCGCTTTGGTTACACTGGAGCAAGGAATCACATCTGGGGCGGAGGGTTTCGTGAATTGACGCCTGTTGTTTGCAGATGAGATTCTAATCGAATTGCGATTTATTTTAAATCTACCAACTGAGGCGGGCAACAGAGGTGTTTAAAAAAACGAGATAACGTTTGCACAGTGAGACAGAATGAGCTTTGATTTGATTAATGGTTTGATCCAAAATCTGCAATCAACAAAAGTCTGTTTTAAGGAAATGAGTTAGGTGGCAGTATGTCGTGACACTGCACACTCTTTGTGTACAAATTCTGAAATGCGTAAGCGGTTCAAAACTCGAGAAATAGCACAACATATCTTACTGGGGACCGGACACTGAAATACAGATGAGTGCCTCAACAGGGCAGCCCTGTGAGATGACGTGTACCATTTGTCTCTGAGCGGGATAGTAGTTTGTATTATGAAGGCGATACATCATGTAGCTCAGTAATGATTACAGCTGCTTCGGCCTGTAGCATGCAGATACAAGCAATAAAATAAATGAGTAATATTAATGAATGATACACAGGGAAGTGGAACACTTTGAACGTTTAATCTGCAAACGCACGAATGCACAGTGCCATTATAAGAAAGAAATAACTTGCATTTGATAGCACCTTTCACGACCTCGGGACACCCCAAAGCACTTTGCAACCAATGAAGCACTTTTGAAGTGTTGTCACTGTTGTAATGTAGCAAACGAGGCAGCCAATTTGTGCACAGCAAGGTTCCCACCAAATAATCACCAATGATCAGATAATCTGTGCTACCAATGTTGGTTGAGGGATAAATATTGGCTAGGACACTGGGAGAACTCTCCTACTAGTCTCCAAAATAGTGCCACGGGCTATTTTATGTCCACCTGGAGGGTACCTTAGTTTAAATGATAGCACCTCCGACAGTGCAGCACTCCCTCAGCACTGAACTGGAGTGTCAGTCTAAATGTTGTGATCAAGTCTCTGGAGTGGGACTTGAACCCACAACCTTCTCAGAGGTGAGCGTCTACCCACTGAGCCACAGCTGGCACTATAAAGTAGGCGCCATTGAAAATTGCAAATGTGAAAAGCTGTATTTTAGTAGCAACAAAAATTAATGAACAGCAACACAAACCAACAACTTGTATTTATATCGTGCCTTTCACGTAGTAAAATGTCTCAAGGTGCTTCACAGGAGTGTCATAAAACAAAATTTGACACCGAGCCACATAAGGTGAAATTAGGGCAGATGATCAAAAGCTTTAAGAAGCGTCTTAAAGGAGGAAAGAGAGGTAGCGAGATATAGGGAGGGAATTGCAGAGCTTAGGGCCTAGGCAGCTGAAGGCAGGGCCACCAATGGTTGAGCGATTAAAATCAGAGCTGCTCAAAAGGCCAGAATTAGAGGAGCACAGATATCTCGGGGGGGTTGTGGGGCTGGAGGAGCTTACAGAGATAGGGAGGGATGAGGCCATGGAGGGATTTGAATACAAGGATGAGAATTTTAAAATCAAGGTGTTGCTTAACCGGGAGCCAATATAGGTCAAACTGAGCACAAGGGTGATGGATGAATGGGACTTAGAGCGAGTTAGGAAACAGGCAGCCGAGTTTTGCATGACCTCAAGTTTATGAAGTGTAGAACATGGGAGACCAACCAGGAGTGTTTTGGAATAGTCGTCTAGAGGGCTCAGCAGCAGATGAACTGAGGCAGGGACGGAGATGGGAGATGTTATGGAGGTGGAAATAGACCGTCTTAGTTGTGGCGCGGATATGTTTGGAAGATCATTTCAGGGTCAAATGTGACACCAAGGTTGCGACTAGTCTGTTTCAGCCTCAGACAGATACAAGGGAAAGGGTGGAGTTGGTGGCTAGGAAAAGGAGTTTGTGGCTAAAATTCTCCAGTCCAGGCAACATCCTTGTAAATCTCCTCTACCCTCTTTAGAGCAATCACATCTTTCCTGTAATGTAGAGCATGCAGTACTCTAGCTGTGGCCTAACTAATGCTTTATACAGTTCAAGCATCACCTCCCTGCTCCAGTACTCTATGCCTCGGCTAATAAAGGCAAGTATTCCTTATGCCTTCTTAACCACCTTATCTACCTGGCCTGCTGCCTTCAGGGATCTATGGACATGCACTCCATTTGTTCCTCTACACTTGTCAGTGTCCTACCATTTAAAGTGTATTCACTTGCCTTGTTAGTCCTCCCCAAACACGTTATCTCACACTTCTCAGGAATGTATTCCATTTGCCACTGTTCTGCCAACCTGACCAGTTCATTGATATCTTCGTGCAGTCTATAGCTTTCTTTTTCATTATCAAGCACACAGCCAATTTTTGTATCATCTGCAAACTTCTTAATCATACCCCCTACATTCAAGCCTAAATCATTGATATATACCACAAAAAGCAAGGGACTTAGTACTGAGCCCTGGTTACAGGATTTTTAGACAGAGAGGGTGGTAAAAAGGGGGGGTGGGTGGTGTTGGCGTATTAATTCAATAAACCATTACAGCTGTGAGGAGGGATGATATGTTAGAGGGATCGTCAAATGAGGATCTATGGATCGAATTCAAAAATAAAAAAAGGGTGATCACACTGCTGGGCGTGTATTATAGACCCCCAAACAGTGGGACGGAGATAGAAGAGCAAATATGTAGATACATTTCTGTGAAATTCAAAAACCATAGTAGATTTTTACAATCCTAATACTGATTGGGTCAAATATAGTGTGAAGGGTATAGAGGGTGTGGAATTCTTAAAATGCATTCAAGAGAACTTTTTTAGTCAGTATGTAACAAGCCCAACATGAGAGGGGGCGGTTTTGGATTTAGTTTTGGGGAATGAAGCTGGGCAGGTGGAAGGGGTATTGTGGGAGAGCACTTGGGTGCCATTGACCATAATTCAGTCAGATTCCAGTAGTTATGAATAAGGACAAGGATAGACCAGGAATAAAAGTCCCAAATTGGGGAAAAGCTAACTTTGCTAAGTTGAGAAGTGATTTGGCCATAGTGGACTGGAAACAGCTACTTGAAGGTATCAGTGTCGGAATAGTGGGAGGCATTCAAGCAGGAGATCCGGAGGGCTCAGGCCAAATGTGCCCTTAAAGAAAAAGGCTGGGAATAACAATTCTAGGGCCTGCTGGATGTCTAGGGACTTACAGGGGAGGATAAAGAAAAAAAGGAATGCTTATGTCATATACGGAAGGCTAAATACTGTAGAATCTTTGGAGGAATATAGAAAGTTCAGAGGTAAAACTAAAAAGGATATTAGGAATGTTAAGAGAGAGCATGAAAAATTCTTGGCAAGTAAAATTAAGGAAAACCCAAAAATATCCTATAAATATATTAAGAGCAAGAGGATAACTAAAGAAACCATGAGGGTAATCTCTGTGTGGAGGCGGAAGATGTTGGTATGATTCTTAATGAATACTTTGCGTCTGTTTTCACAAGAGAAAGGGACAATGCAGATACTACTATCGAAGAGGAGTGTGAAATTCTGGATGAAATAAACATAGTGAGAGAGGAGGTATTCAGGGGATTAGCAGCTTTGAAAGTAGATGAGACCCCAGGCACAGATGAAATGCATCCCAGGCTGTTGAGTGAAGTAAAAGAGGAAATAGCTTGGCCCTGACTGTCATGTATTCAACTATCATTGTAACCCATGTAAAAGCTGACCTAAGTTGTACACCTTGAGAACATTGACCACAAGGGGTGAACTTGTGGGAGACACTCCGAACCTGGACTTTCAGGTAAAAAGGGGAAGCTCCACCCACCTTCATCCCTTGAGGTCTTGGTAATAAAGGTAACTGGTCACAGAGTGATCTTCTCTCAAGTATGGGCCTCGTGTGCATTTATACTGTATAGCAAGGATATATCATTGGCGACGAGAAACTGGGATTTAAACCACCCGAGCATGGCCACTAGCAGCAAAGAAGAGAGGTAGGTACTGTGTTGGTGATGATTGGGACAACTTTATTGAGAGACTACAGCAAAGTTTTGTCATTAAGGAATGGTTGGGACAGGATTCGGCCCAAAAACGCAGAGCTCATCTCCTGATGGTTTGTGGATCCAGAACGTACTCCCTGATGAAGGACCTTCTAGCGCCAGAGAAGCCGGCGGACAAGACATTCGAAGAGCTCAGTAAGTTGAGCGGGGAACACCTTAAACCGGCGAGCAGCATGCACATGGCGAGACACCGGTTTTACACGCACCAGCAGTGAGAAGGGCAAAGCGTTCCAGACTTAGGGGCAGATCTCCGGCAACTGGCGAGCCTATGTAAGTTCCCAGATGCATGCAGAGTGGAGATGCTGCGAGACTTTTTTATTGAGGGCATCGGGCATGCTGGGGTTTTCAGGAAACTGATTGAGACCAAAGACTTGACCTTGGAAGCGGCAGCTCTGATAGCCCAGACATTTATCTCAGGGGAGGAAGAGACCTGAATGATGGAAGACAAAAATCTTGGCTCAAATGTGGCAAACGACCAGGGAGTCAACATTGTTAACGCGGCACACAGTTCTCTCAGCAGACAAGGGCAATCGGACATGCCCCAGCGTGTAGTCGAACCCAAAGGGGGAGACAATGGCGAGCTGAACGGTGATTCATGCCATCGCAAGGGATAATGCAGCCAGTAATGGGGCCATCAACACCTGTTAATGGTGCGCTTAAGGACAGTCACAGAGACAGTCAGAGATGATCCAACAACGGGGTCTGCAGCTCATGCTGGAGGTGTGGAGGCAAACACCCAGCCAGAGCTTGCAGGTATGAGCAATATACCTGCAGAAACTGCAATGTCACCGGTCACTTGGCGCGTATGTGCAGGAAGCCTGCAGCCAGGTTGATGTACGAGGAGGATGGGCTCGATGTAAGCCCTACAAGGTGAAATGAATACTGGGGGAAATCGCTGGAAGCTGAAGTTCAGCGAGTTTACGTGGAGCACATATACAGTTCATATACTAGGACGCCACTGACAATGATGAAAGTGCTCCTCAATGGCATCCCAGTATTAATGGAGCTAGACATGGCGGCCAGCCAGTCCCTGATGAGTATCAAACAGTTTGAAAGGTTGTGGGTGTCCAAAGCCAGGAGGCCAAAATTATTGCCGATTGATGCACAGCTACGGACATATACAAAGGAGATCATTCCGGTGCTAGGCAGTGCCACGGTAGTCGTGACCCACAAAGATTCGGAGAACAGGTTGCCACTCTGGATTGTCCCGGGGGACAGTCCCGCACTACTGGGGAGGAGTTGGCTTGCTGTCATGAACTGGAAATGGGGCGCTGTCAATGCACTTTCTTCTGTGGAGCGAGTATCATGCTCACAGATCCTGGACAAATTTGACTCATTATTTCAACCCGGTATCGGCACTTTCATGGGGGCCAAGGTAGTGATTCACATAAACCCGGACGCCAGGCCAGTACACCACAAGCGGTGCTGTACGTGATGCGGGAAAAGATAGAAGGCGAATTGGACCGCCTGCTGAGGGAAAGCATCATCTCGCCAGTCAAATTCAGTGACTGGGCGAGCCCGATCATGCTGCTGCTCAAGGCAGATGGATCGGTCAGGATATGTGGCGATTACAAGGCCACCATCAATCGGGTGTCACTCCAAGACCAGTACCCGCTACCGAGAGCGGAGGACCTCTTTGTGACGCTATCCGGTGGCAAACTTTTTTCAAAATTGGACCTAACCTCAGCTTACATGACCCAGGAGCTGGCGAGTGAGTTGAAGAAGCTGACCACCATCACGACACACAATGGGTTGTTTGAGTATAATAGATGTCCGTTCGGGATTCGTTCGGCCGCTGCGATCTTTCAGCGAAATATGGAAAGCCTCCTCAAGTCGATTCCAAGGATGGTGGTTTTTCAAGACGACATCCTCATCAAGGGTCGCGTTACTGAAGGTGAAGTGCGTCTTCTTAGCTCCAGAGGTAGAATTCCTGGGGAGGAGGGTAGCAGCAGACGGGATCAGCCCTACTGCGTCCAAAACGGAAGCGATCCAGAGAGCATCCAGACCCCGTAACATGACGGAGCTGTGTTCGTTCCTGGGGCTCCTGAACTATTTTGGTAACTTTCTTCCCAAATTGAGCACGCTGTTAGAGCTGCTACACATGCTCCTATGCAAAGGTTGCGATTGGGTCTGGGGGACAGCCAGGAAAGGGCTTTTGATAGAGCATGCAATTTGTTATGCTCCAGCAAGCTATTAACATTATATGACCTGTGTAAGAAACTTGTTTTAACTTGCGATGCGTCGTCGTATGGGGTCGGGTGTGTGTTGCAGCATGTGAATGCCAATGGTCAGTTACAGCTGGTAGCTTATGCCTCCAGAAGTCTGTCCCAGGCAGAAAGGGGCTACGGGATGGTAGAAAAGCAAGTGCTAGCATGTGTACATGCAGTAAAAAAAAAATGCACCAGTACCTGTTTGGCAGGAAATTTGAGCTGGAAACAGATCACAAACCCCTAACGGCCCTTTTGGCCGACAACAAGGCCATAAATGGGAATGCATCGGCCTGCATACAGAGGTGGGCACTTACGTTAGCTGCCTATGACTGCACAGTTCGGCGCAGACTGGGCACTGAAAATTGCACCGATACACTCAGCAGGCTCCCACTAGCCACCACTGAGGGGGCAACTGAGCATGATGCTGAGATGGTCATGGCTGTTGAAGCTTTCGAAAGCGAAGGCTCACCTGTGACAGCCCGTCAGATTAAAGTCTGGACAAATAAAGACCCGCTACTATCTTTAGTTAAGAAATGTGTCCTGAATGGGGACTGGGCAGCCACGTACGGGGCATGTCCTGAGGAACTTAAACCGTTTCATAGGTGCAACAATGAACTCTCGATTCAGGCCGATTGCCTACTGTGGGGAAACCGAGTCGTCATGCCCCCGATGGGCAGAGAGATGTTTATCAGAGAACTTCACAATGAGCACCCGGGCATTGTCATGATGAAGACAATTGCCAGGTCACACGTTTGGTGGCCAGGGATAGATGCAGACCTGGAACTTTGTGTTCACATGTGCAACACGTGTTCTCAGCTGGGCAACGCACCCAGGGAAGAGCCCCTTAGCACCTGGTCCTGGCCCGCCAAGCCATGGTCACGCATCCATGTGGACTACGCAGGTCCTTTCATGGGAAGAATGTTTTTGGTTGTAGTAGACACCTAAACCAAATGGATTGAGTGTGCCATTTTAAATTCAAGCACATCCTCTGCCACGGTAGAAAGTCTACGGGCAATGTTCGCCGCCCATGGTCTACCGGACGTCTTGGTCAGCGACAATGGCCCGTGCTTCACAAGCACTGACTTCCAGGACTTCATGGCAGGCAATGGAATCAACCATTCAGAACGGCACCGTTCAAGCCGGCCTCAAACGGCCAGGCAGAATGAGCAGTGCAGATAATCAAACAGGGGATGCTCAGAATCCAAGGGGGTTCCCTACAAAGCCGCTTATCACACCTTCCATTGGCCAATAGATCCCGCCACACTCGCTCACAGGGGTTCCACCCGCAGAGCTGCTAATGAAAAGGATGCTCAAAACCAGGTTATCCCTTATACACCCTACTATGAAAGAAATTGTTGAGAGCAGTCGCCGGTCACAATGTAACTACCATGCCAGGAATGCAAGGGCACGATGTATTGATGTCAATGACCCTGTTTTTGTCCTTAATTACGCTGGAGGGCCCAAATAGCTTACAGGCACTGTGATTGCCAAAGAGGGGAATAGGGTTTTGGTAGTCAAACTTACCAATGGACAAATCTGCCACAAACACGTGGATCAAACTAAAAGGAGGTTCAGCAACCCCATAGAAGAAGCAGAGGAAGAACACGACATCGAGTTTACTCCATCACAGGTGACTGAACACCAGAACCAAGTGGAGGAGAACCCAGTCACTGTGGACAGTCCGGACAGGTCTGAGGCACCGCAAACAGCAGACACTCAGGCCAGCGCCCAACAACCGGAGCCCCAACTCAGGCGCTCTACAAGGGAGCGTAAACCACCAGAGAGACTTAACCTGTGATCCCAATAAGACTTTGGGGGGAGGTGATGTCATGTATTCAACTATCATTGTAACCCATGTATAAGAACATAAGAACATAAGAATTAGGAACAGGAACATCTAGCCCCTCGAGCCTGCTCCGCCATTCAATAAGATCATGGCTGATCTGGCCGTGGACTCAGCTCCACTTACCCGCCCTCTCCCCGCAACCCTTAACTCCCTTATTGGTTAAAAATCTATCAGTGACTTGAATACATTCAATTAGCTAGCCTCAACTGCTTCCTTGGGCAGAGAATTCCACAGATTCACAACCCTCTGGGAGAAGAAATTCCTTCTCAACTCAGTTTTAAATTGGCTCCCCAGTATTTTGAGGCTGGCCCCCTAGTTCTAGCCTCCCCTACCAGTGGAAACAACCTCTCTGCCTCTATCTTGTCTATCCCTTTCATGATTTTAAATGTTTCTATAAGATCACCCCTCACCCTTCTGAACTCCGAGTAAAGACCCAGTCTACTCAATCTATCATCATAAGGTAACCCCCTCATCTCCGGAATCAGCCTAGTGAATCATCTCTGTACCCCCTCCAAAGCCAGTATATCCTTCCTTAAGTAAGGTGACCAAAACTGCACGCAGTACTCCAGGTGCGGCCTCACCAATACCCTATACAGTTGCAGCAGGACCTCCCTGCTTTTCTACTCCATCCCTCTCGCAATGAAGGCCAACATTCCATTCGCCTTCCTGATTACCTGCTGCACCTGCAAACTAACTTTTTGGGATTCATGCACAAGGACCCCCAGGTCCCTCTGCATCTCAGCATGGTGTCATTTCTCCCCATTCAAATAATATTCCCTTTTACTGTTTTTTTTCCCAAGGTGGATGACCTCACACTTTCCGACATTGTATTCCATCTGCCAAACCTTCGCCCATTCGCTTAACCTATCCAAATCTCTTTGCAGCCTCTCTGAGTCCTCTACACAACCCGCTTTCCCACTAATCTTAGTGTCATCTGCAAATTTTGTTACACTACACTCTGTCCCCTCTTCCAGGTCATCTATGTATATTGTAAATAGTTGTGGTCCCAGTATCGAGCCCTGTGGCACACCACTAACCACTGATTTCCAACCCGAAAAGGACCCATTTATCCCGACTCTCTGCTTTCTGTTCGCCAGCCAATTCTCTATCCATGCTAATACATTTCCTCTGACTCCGCGTACCTCTATCTTCTGTAGTAACCTTTTGTGTGGCACCTTGTCGAATGCCTTTTGGAAATCTAAATACACCACATCCATCGGTACACCTCTATCCACCATGCTCGTTATATCCTCAAAGAATTCTCGTAAATTAGTTAAACATGATTTCCCCTTCATGAATAAGCTGACCTAAGTTGTACACCTTGAGAACATTGACCACAAGGGGTGAACTTGTGGGAGGCACTCCTAACCTGGACTTTCAGGTATAAAAGGGGAAGCTCCACCCACCTTCATCACTTGAGGTTTTGGTAATAAAGACAGAGTGACCTTCTCTCAAATATGGGCCTCATGTGCATTTATAATGTATAGCGAGGATATATCATTGACCATCATTTTCAAGTTTGGATTTGGGCATGGTGCTGGAGGACTGGAGGACTGCTAATGTGGTACCCTTGTTTCAGAAGGGAGAAAGGGATAGGCCGAGTAATTACAGGCCTGTCAGCCTAATCTCAGTGGTGGGAAAATTATTGGAAAAAATTCTGAAAGACAGGATAAATCTACATTTAGAAAGGCAAGGATTAATTGGAACAGTCAACATGGATTTGTTAAGGGAAAATTGTGTTTGACTAACCTGATTGAATTTTTCGAGGAGGTAACCAGGATGGTCGGTGAGGGTAGTGCGTACGACGTAGTGTACATGGACTGTAGGAAAGCTTTTGATAAGGTCTCACATGGCAGACTAGTGACAAAGGTAAAAGCTCATGGGATCCAGACAAAGTGGCAAGTCGGATCCAAAATTGGCTTAGAGATAGGAAATGAAGGGTAATGGTTGATGGATGTTTTTGTGACTGGAAGGATGTGTCCAGTGGGGTTCTGCAGGTCTCAGTACTGGGTCCCTTGCTTCTTGTGGCATATATCAATGATCTAGATTTGCCTATAGGGAGTATGATTAAGAAGTTTGCAGATGACACTAAAATTGGCTGAGTGGTTGATAATGAAGAGGAAGGCATGGGCTGCAGGAGGATATCAATCTACTGGTCAGATGGGCAGAACAGTGGCAAATGGAATTTAATTCAGAGAAGTGTGAGGTAATGCACTTGGGGAAGGTTAATAAGGAAAGGGTATACACATTAAACAGTACACCACTTAGAAGTGTAGATGAACAAAGGGATCTTGGAGTGCTTGTCCACAGATCCCTGAAAGTAGCAGGTCAGGTGGATAAGGTGGTTAAGAAGGCATACAGAACGCTTGACTTTATTGGCCAAGGCATAGAATATAAGAGCAGGGAGGTTATGCTTAAATTGTATAATACACTGGTTCGGCCACAGCTGGAATTCTGCATGCAGTTCTGGTCACCATATTATAGGAAGAACGTGATTGCACTAGAGAGGGTTCAGAGGAGATTTATTAGAATGCTGCCTGGAATGGGGAATCTTAGCTATGACGACAGATCGGATAGGCTGGGTTTGTTCTCATTGGAACAGAGGAAGCTGAGGCAAGACCTCATTGAGGTGTAGAAAATGTTGAGGGTCCTGGATATAGTGGATAGCAAGGGCCTATTTCCCTTGGTGGAGAGGTCAATTAAGAGGGGGCATAGTTTTAAGGTGATTGCTGGAATATTCAGAGGGGATTTGAGGGGAAGCTTCCCCACGCAGAAAGTTGTGGGAATCTGGAACGTACTGCCTGGAAGAGTAGTGGATGCAGAAACCCTCACCACATTTAAAAGGTGTTTGGATGGGCAATTGAAGTGTCGTAACCTGCAGGGTTACGGACCTAGATCTGGTAAGTGGGATTAGACTGGATAATCTCTTGTTGGATGGCGCAGATACGAAGGTAATTACTGAGGGAATCAAATACAGCCGGGGTGATCTCCTGGACTAGTTTTGATCGCCTGGATTGGTCGGAGAGGAATTTTCCCATACTTTTTAGCCTGGGTTTTTATCTATTTCTTTGCCTCTCCCAGAAGATTGCATGGCTCCAATTGGAGTGGAATGTAGAATGTTGCGGTGCAAGGGGTGTCGCAGTTGTGTGGGGTGGACTGGTTGGGCCGGATGCTTTTTACCTTTCTGCCATTGTTCATTGCTCATATGTAACCTTCAGGGCTGCTGACCGAGTGGCTCTTTGTCGGTCAGCGCGGACATGATGGGCTGAAATGGCCTCCTTCCATGCTGTAGATTTTTAACCCCACTGGAAACAGCCTTTCAGTCACAAAAACACCCAACATTACCCTTTTCTTCCTGCCTCTGAGCTAATTTTGGATCCAACTTGCCACTATGCCCTGGATCCCATGGGCTTTTACTTTCGTGACCTGTCTGCCATGTGGGATCTTATCAAAAGCCTTGCTAAAATCCATATACACTACATCAGATGCATTACCCTCATCGACCCACCTTGATACCTCCTCAAAAAATTAAATCGTTAGACAGATACGACCTTCCCTTAACAAATGCATACTGACTGTCCTTGATTAATCTGTGTCTTTCTCAATGAAGATTTATTCTGTCTCTCAGAATTTTTTCCAATAATTTTCCCATCACCGAGGTTAGGCTGACTGGCCTGTAATTACTCAGTCTATCCCTTTCTCCGTTTTCAAACAAAGGTACAACATTAGCAGTCCTCTGGCAATAACCTGTAGCCAGAGAGGATTGTAAAATGTATTTATAAAGCATCTTTGGGTTTTCCTTGATTTTACTTGCCAACATTTTTTCATGCTCTCCCTTTGCTTTCCTAATTTCCTTTTTAATTGTACCCCTGCACTTTCTGTACTCCTCTTGGGTTTCTGTAGTATTGAACCCTTGGTATCTGTCATAAGCTTCCTTTTTTTTCTTTATTCTACCCTGTATGCCCTTTGACATCCAGGGAGCTCTAGATTTGTTAGTCCCACCCTTTTTCTTAAAGGGAACATACTTGCTTTGAAGCCTCAGAATCTCCTCCTTGAATGCCTCCCACTGCTCTGACACTGATTTACCTTCCAGTCGCTGGTTCCAGTCCACTTTGGCTAAATCACATCTCAGCTTAGTAAAATTGGCTTTTCCCCCAATTTAGAGAGCGTGGAGAGGTCGAGAGACGTGGTGGTGAGGTAGAGCTGGGTGTTGTCAGTGTACTCGTGGAAACTGACGCTATATTTGCCGAGGGGAAGCATGTAGATGAGAAGTAGAAGGGGTGGGGTCAAGGATAGATCCTTAGGGGACTCCAGAGGTAACGATATGGGAGGTAACAGCCAGATGTATAAACATCTGTGTAGAGTTCCCGGTATATCGCACTGGTTCAAGTGCCAACCTCTCAGCACCTACAGAAGTAAGATATTTATCTTTGCAAAACAACCAGTACAGATGAGCGAAGCCGTTCAGCCCATCTGATTTATTCTTCCATTGAAATAAACCTGTAGTTCCCACCTCCCAGTATAAAAACAGTGAAACAACTTGAAAATGTATTTACTCCTAAAGTCTGCAAGACATACTTCAGTTTTTAAAGGGGGGAAACATTAAAAAGTACAGGTTTTTATTTCGGAGCCTGACTTACAATAAATCTTAAATCAGGGTGTGTAGCCCTGGCTGGCAGACTGGGCTATGTTAATCAGTCGGCAAGCCATTTCACAAAACCGCCATTAATCAAGCGTGTTGCAAACCTGTTCAGCGCCGTCTAAGTGCTGCCGGTGAAGCAAATGTTTGGGTAGCTTTTAGCGTAGATGCATATAAAAATTGTAATTAAAATGATAATAACTGATGTTTTCGGCGGTGGCTGCGGGTTTGTTTCGTTCCGATCGTCGAAGCACTTAATCAGGCAGAAAAGCGAAAATAATTGAAATCGCCAATGTTTTCCTCCATTAGTTCCCTGTAATTACAGGAGCTCATTACAACCGCTGCGACTTCATGAATCAGGGTGCAATAAAACAGCGGTTTTTAAAGCAATTCTCTCTCCTCCCTTCAGTGACAAGATTAATTCCGCCACGCTCTTTTAGCACGAGCTGATGTTAAAGCGAAGCACCGAGGAGCAAAATGGGATGCCGAATACATGGCCTGTGTGCACAAACATTCTGCCCCCCCTCCCATCCTGACATCGGGGGAAAAGTTCAAACTATAAGTGTCAGTCAGATCCACTCCAACCTCAAGCACCCTTTACCATCATCTCCTGGCTTCATGGTATCGCCATGTAAACTTTCCTTTGTATATAAGCCAGACCCCTGTAAAATCAACTGATATTCATCACTGAATCGGGTCAACTGTTATCCAAACATGCTTACCCTTTTGAAAGCATGTTTTTTTGGAAAGAAAAGACTACTACCAAAGCCCTTTAATCCTCCAGGTAAATAACTGAGCCGCCTCCAAAAACACACATACACACACATACACTTGCACGCCTCATGCGGCTACTGAATGAGATTCAGGCCATATTAAAGCAACCATGGAAACGCAACGTGTGTCCTGCAGTAACTGGCAGCCGCTTTATTTATTTCCCACTGACGCTGGTTGGAGCCATCTCTCAATCTCCCCTGTCAGAGGGTTCTTGCTAAAACACTTGTCAGTTACAGTAATTAACGAGATTTCCGGACGCTGAGGACTCTGTGGCAATAGGCGCGGCCACACCAAGCCCCTGTAGATTCAAACACGAATGTCTAAACATTTCTGTGGCGCCTTTTTGTATATATACCGGTATATAAAACAGACTCATTTAAGAGATTATTGGTCTTCACAACAAACGATGCTCCCTCCACGTTAGATCAATCTTCCTATCCTCCCGTAGGGATCAGTGTCAGTCAGCCTCCACAAAGTGCAGTGAATTTGGACAAGCGATGGTTTTAAACAGCAGCAGCAGTAGTAGGAGCAGCAGCAAGTGGAAACTGTAGTCTGTAGTTTAAAGCTGCTACGGGACATTCCTCAAAGCTCTGCTGATTAATCCCGAATCTGTCTGACTGGAAACGGGGGGAGAAAAAGCGATTTTACCAGACAACTAGAGGGGCAAAAATTTGGAGAAAAAAAGGAGGAATACGGAACTGAGATAAAGAGCAAGAATGAGAAAACAAGCCATGATCAAAACAGCCAAAATGCAAGGGAACGTGATGGTAAGTGAGTGTTAAATGCATAGAACAACGGGCGTGCATCCGGCTGTCTGAAGTCACTGACTCTCTGTAATTTACTGCTGCTCCGTTCACACACATACAGGCAGTGTGAAATATCAGTGTGGGCTCCTGCTCCTCCAGTAAGAATGAACTCCTCAATGTATAACTTGCCCGAGAAAAGTGTGCAGTCTGCATTGTCCTTCTGTAATTGAATTCTAAGAGTTCAGATATTTGTGATTGATTGTATTATTAGTTGTGAGCGAGGATAGAAGAATTGCGATTGTAGAAAACTAGGCTGTGTGCGCGCGCGCGTGTGTATGTGTATTTATCTGTTCTTGTCAACACAATCTACGCCCAATGGTTAGGAAGTACAGAACTCCTCATCCATCATAGCTGTGTATTTTTTTTAAATAGCCTTTTTGCAGGAGAAGCAACGTTTTACGGCAACTCTGTTGTTTGAACCAAAGCAAAGATACCTTGAACGGAGGTTTTAATGATCCGCCCAAGAAGGGCGTGTTATTGGTGCATTTGCTGGTTGCTGTGAGTGAAACATTTTTTTTTAAACTCCCCAACTAGCTCTTGTAGTAGAATGGGTCAATCTACCATTTACACCGATTGTAATGTGGTCCAACACTTCGAGTAGCAAAGACAAAAAGTTCTGAAGTAAAAAAATAAATCCCATGCAGGCAGTAGGTTTACATGTGGACCTCATCCCAACCGCAGTCATGATTTTCTGTAGTTGTCGAGTTTGGCCGGATCAGTTTACACAATGAAGCGAAATGACACAAGTGTGCAGATGAAGGGAGATTACGTAAAATGCGGTACCCGATTTCTGAAGCAAATTCCCATAAAGGTCATGTTTAACACGATGTGGACTAACATTCTTAACCGCCCCTGTCCTTGTTGCACCTATCGACGTTTTCCAATGTGAGCTTTTTTTCCTTTTATCACGTTGCTAACTCATGCTTTCGAAACATTTTGGAACCCACCTTGTATATTCACCCAATAGAGTGGAAGAAAAAAGTGTTAAATTGCAAGAGTGGGACCCCTCTTCCCCATCCCCTCCCATGAAGAGCTTTGTGGAATTCTTTGCTGTAAAACTGCACTGAATGTATTTTTAATACATTTTTAAATCTGTCTTTCTAATACAGTAATAACCTTTATAAAGCAAACGTATTGGAGTGGGAGGAATATGAAGCACAATGCAAAATAAACTATAAACAGTGCTAGGTCATGCATTTTATATCTAGGCCATCTCCCCAGGCCTTCGGTAAGGAGTCAAGACCATGTGTAGTCTTCAACTTTCTGAGCTTCTCTACACCTCCTCCACTCACAACCCTCCCATCGATTAAAGCTCCAAGGTGTAGTAATCGGCCCCGACAATGTTTACACACTGCATTAATAATAAAGCGAATCATATCTCCATATACTGTGTTCAAATTAAACTGGCGGAGGCTCCATAATTGGCTGGGACCCCCCATGTGCATGGGCCCCATTGGCTTGTGGATTAATCAACCCTGGGAGATAATGGTGCATTTGCTGTTGGAAACCTAACTCAGTTAGGTACAGTAGGCGATGATACTGCAGACCTAATTCAGTTGCCATTTTAAAATCTTACATTCCGTCCATTACGAATTCCAATGTCCACATTTATAATGGTAACTGCCAACATAAGGCACCAGCTGTAGACATATATATTGCATGTACCTGCTGGCGGTACATACATCATTTCTAGTCGAAATATAGAGATAAGATTTTATAATATGACTCAACTTGACAGGAAGCAGAAAGAGCTTGCAGACTTAAGGTTTTTTAAATATATATTGTATGTTAAAATGGCTGAGTGGTTTGCAACATTTCGTTTGAAATGTAATAAAAAATCCTATGTCATACTATCTCAATGGGAAATGTCAACATTTACTTGCAGTAATATATATGTCTACAGCTGGAGCTGTGATTTGCATTTTCAGTGTCAAATGCCTGTCACATAATGTTAGGGGCAAAGCCCTCTCCAACACTCAGTTTTGGCAGTGAAACTTCACATTGAGCCCTACTACACAGACTCCATTTTTAGAAAATCTAATTTTCATTGCAATCAGTCTATTCCTGTAAGAGCGACAACATTAAAAAGAAAATCTTCACTCTGACCTGCCAGTGTAGAAACCCTTGATGTTAATCATTGAAAGTGCAGTCTCCAAAAGCATTGCTGGAATCTTGAATACTGCCAACTAAATATGGAAGTCTTCTCTCTCCCATACCCATAAATATATAACAAAAGAAAAGTACATTTCCATTCTCTTTTGCTTTTTAGGATTGTACCACAGTGAAAGGATGTTCTGTGCACTAATTACTTTGTCACACAGCATCTCCACCCTGACTAGATGATCAGGAATGTTGCCTAGAATTTATTGGCAAGCTTCAGCCTTCAAATCCACAATCACTCCCAACAAAGGATGAAATCGCAGCTCAAGAATAATAGCAAACCTGCATCCCCACCCATCACTGAGTACGGTAGCAAAGTGGTTATATTACTGGATAAATAATCCCAAGAACGTGAATTTTCATAATTTGGGAGGGTTTATATTTTATATTTCTAGCTTTTGTGAACTCTTGAGATGTGAATAATATCAGTGCTAAGTACTTACTTCTACATGAATCCCAGGTCTAAATTTTGATGTCTAAATGGATTTATTTCCACTTGCTGATGTTGGTGTTAGCATTTCTGCTCTGTCTGTGAATTATGAGCTGGCAAAAGCTCAGTGGAAACTGAGTTTGATAAAGAAATTTGAACACACAAACACCAATGCTGGAAAGCATTCATTCCAAAGAGATCTTTCTTAGGTGATTTGATCAGAGCAGTTCCATTTCACTGAGTTCCACATTCAGCTCCATCAATGTGATTTATTTTCCTCTCTCAAAATTAGTTTCAAAAATATTTTAAGCAACCCTCATGCTTTCCAAATAGGTTAGTTTTCAGCTATGCTGATTACGAGCTTCAAGATTTTGAACTGATTATAATAAAGACTTTTCCAGTTCACACTACCTTCTCAAAGATCAGAGATGCGACACCATTTCCTTAGATCATTGTACTTTTCCTGCAATGTACCATGCAGTATTGATATGAACAGGCTTTGACTAACAATCCTCTGGATTAGAGTTCTTGGAACTGTTAACTTGTATGGAAAAGCACTGAAGGAAATGAGAGTCATGCAATGAAAATATTATGATCAGAAAAGCCCTTATCCTTGCTCGTAACTCTCATGAACTGCTTAACCAAGATACAGGATATGTATTTGCAAGAACTGCCTGAAGGGCATTGGAATTTTTAAGTTGCGAGGTATGAATTTGTTGGGTTCCTGGCATATTGCACCTTCTGAGATCCTATTGAGAATATTTAATCAAACTATCACAACTTTGAGTTAACTGACCTCATAATGGAAGGTCTTGAGAAGAACTAATGCTCTGACTCTATTTTTCAGCAGTTGATTTGAAACCAGTCACTTCTGTGGAGATACACAGAGGACACTCTCCTTTAGAAAGCTTGACCAACTTAATATCCATTCAGACAAAGGGTCTCAGAAGCTAGATTCATATTATTGAAATCGACACCTTTATTATTGCATATTAAAATGACCAATTGCTAGGTATCTTTACAGGATCTAACAGATCTCAGTACTCTAACATTGGCCTCAATTTTTCCAGATGATTGGCGCGCGCAGCTTTTTTTGGCGTAAGTTTTTAAATTAAAATTTCCCCAAGGAATCTATGCCAGCGTAACTGAGTTAATGACAATTTTTTTAGGTTCATTTTTTTTTTAACGTCATACCTCATCTCTATGCCGGTTTTTTAAATCATTTTTTGAAGTTTGCACCCCCAAAAATTCTCCTCGGTTGGCGTATCTGGCCACTCCCGAAAAACCTTCTGGTGAGTTAAGAGAAAGCAGCGCACATTGAAAAATCGGCGCAGAAAGACACCATTGTTTTTCATCGAAGTCTTGGAGGGAGTCAAGAACACTTTAAATATGCACAATAAAGATGAAAAATTGCCAAAAAATGGCTTTGGGCAAAATTGAGCCCATAGACACTAGATCTCAAGTCTAATTCCAGATGAATATACTGAACTTTGAGGACTAGTCAAGGTCCTCTTGTGCACTTTTTCCATATTATTGTTCTAAGATAACACCTGATCCATGGGTCTTAGATGCCACATTAATGATTACAGGTAATATATAATTCAAAAGTGCTATTTTTGGATCATTTTCTATTGCAAATGAGAATGGTCAATTGCTAGATAACTTTACAGATCTCACCAGTCTCAGCACTCCTGCACAATGTCACTAAACCTATGCTTGGGTTCCAAACTTGAATTCCTGAAGTTGCATAATACCTATGACAACTTCTTAACCAAGTGAACTGGCTCATACTAGCAGACATACAGGTCTAGAAACTCGATAAAGCCTGAAAACGGGCGGTGCCAACGCGAGGCAAGGTTAACGGCCGCCCGTAAAAGGAGCGCAGGCAGCACACATTATTTTGGTGCTGCCTGCTGATTTAAATGAGCGCAGCACAGAACCTCCTGTGCAATGCGCTCTTTCAGGCAGTAAGATCAGCAGGAGGCCAATGGTCGGGTCTAATGTATCTGTGCGATGTTATCAGCAAATCGCAATTTATGAAAGTGAAGTACAATGTTTCTATTTATATTTCTTGTGTTTTGTAGGTTGACAGAGAGGGTATGTGAGATAAATCAAAGCTTAAAAATACACAAATCTGTCATGTTTAAAGAATTAGAACATAAGAATTAGGAGCAGGAATAGGCCATACGGCCCAAATGTAATCAATGAGCCAGAAATTCCGGCCTTGCCGGGTCCATACGAAGTGCGCACGGACTCAGCGAGGCCTCACAATAGTCGGTTTTCGGGGCGTGATGCACATGCGCCGAAAACCGTCTTTTTTCCGATCTGCCAAGTTTTCTCCGTACAGATCCTCCACATCTCCAGGAGATGGACATCCGTGAGTGAGAGATTGGGCTATTTGCCCAACTCATGCCCAGCGAATATCCTTCAAACTTTTACACCTGGTAAAAGCAGGCGCATAGCTTACTTTTATCAGCGTAACACTTTTAAAACATATAAAAATTTAATTTAAACACTCATTTTTATATTAGAAACTCTGTCCATTAAGATAAGTTTATTTTTAACCCTATTAAAGCACATTAAAAAAAATTCAAAAACATTTTTTTATTTAATTACATTTAATTACATTTAATTTCAATTAATTTTAAATGTGTGAGGTGTTTTATTTATTTATTATGCTGTGTTTCGGTGTTTTAGGGTTTTTTTATCATTGATTGTAATGGGAACTCGTACAAACGGAGTTCCCATTTTTATCAATGAGAATACTGCATCGTGATTGGTGGTCCAGGCCCACGTGACTCCAGCATGTATGTACATAACTGAAAGACATCTTCCCATGTGCTGCGCACCGAATCTAGGCCTCCGACCGGGATCCTACATTTCTCTGGGACCACCAGATACTTTCGTAGAGCTTTTTCGGGTCGGAGGCATTCGGACGAAGGAAGCCTAAGACTGCAATTTTCCCCCCAGTATATCCGGTTCTACTCCCTAGAATACAAGTAAAAGCAAGTTATTCCTTTAATACACATACATAGTGAATAAGCTTCGTTATTACAGAGGCTTTTCACTGTAAGTCTTATTAGGAGCACATCTCTCTAGAAAGTACCTGGATAAGCATTTTGAAAGGGCAATGTTGTACTGGATTTGGGAGATTTGTTTGCCATATGTAAGGGGTTCTCAGGGGGTGTTGTTGTGCCTTGGGTGTCTCTCTCTGGGCTTCTGCCCTCACAGCTTATGCCTGGCCTGTGAGGTACCCTGAGTGCTGCAAGAGCACCCCTGGAGAGACTGTGTCCACAGCTTATGAAGGGGTTGTTTTGAGACTCGTGCGTCCCCACAGCTTATGCCTAGCCTGTGAGGCACCTGTGAGTGTCAAACACTCCTAACCCCTTCTTCCCTAGCCTGTGACACACAGTTGAGCGTTTTCGAGGCGCTCCTAGCTTCCCTTATACTGTTCTGACATAAGACTCACGATCAGGAGATGTAATACAATAGAACTGAGACAAGGTGATTCCAAGAGGAACTTTAGGCTTCCAATTTATTTGGCAGCTGTATCTCAACAAACAGCAATACACCAACAAAACAACCTCCCTAAATCTCACCAAACAGACACAATGAAAATCTTTACACAAGTTTAGCAGTACAATGCCCAACCTCCCACCTTTCCTGGCCTAACTGAGTTGGGAGTTCCGGGGACCAGAGGTTATACTCACTACTGCGCCTTCTGCAGGTCTGGTGGTTTGTTTCTTCTATCTTCGGTGTCTTCGGACACTGGTTCTCCTTCAGTATCGAGGGGCTTGCTGGTGTTGGATCACGAGGGCAGGGAACCCTTTTTTATAGCCAGATTATCCAGTCCGCCTCTCCTGCTGAAATCGATTCTTCCCATTGGTGGGCTTTGTGATTTTGAAAAATGCAGCAGTTTTAGATTATTGCGGGTTTTTTCCACTGATGTTAACCTACTCAAGGTTTGAGTGGGTGTTGAGTGTGTTGGCCTCCTGTAGCCATTGTGTAGGCCCTTGGTTTGTTTTGGGTTCCCTAGTTTTCTGAAGGTCTGCATAATTTCCTTCCATAGTGTAAACATGGGGAAGACAATAGTCCGATAATGGCTATGGGTCAGTCCCACAGTTTTCGAGCAAGTGCTCTCCCATTGGTTTGAGAGCCCCATGCTTCGGGCTGACTCTGTCCCACCATTGGCCCTCCGGTGTCCTCCCCCGTCCAATCACTGCTCTGCCAATGTCAAACCGTCTCGGTTTCAATTCACAGCACAGACCGATCCCACAGCCCTTTTCCTTCTGGGTAAAATGAGGGGGTTTTCGTCCTCCCCTACATAATCCCCCATCTCCACTCAAGTATGTCAAAGTTCAGGGTGGTGAGAAAACCCTAGGAATCCCAAATTGCCCAACTTTCCCCAGTTTAACTCTAAACTGATCCCGTCGATATATATCGTAATTCCTTTTAACGCGGTACAAAACACAGAATCCAACACGTTACAATATACGACAGCAATATACATATATGTACTTAAGGTTACAGCAGCAATTGTACATTGAATCTCATTTCAGTCTTAACCGTAAAACAAAGAAACCTGCCCTGCAAACTCCCCAGGGGCCATGTATGAAAACGCAGTCATCCCTGGGAATAACAAAACCGCCTAAGTGTCGCGGTCAAGCTTTGTTTACACGCCTTGAGTGTTTAGCAACGGCTCTCCTGTCTGTGTAGTAGCCTGAAGAACTGCGTTCTTTTTCTTTTTCTCCTGAGCTTACAGCTTGTAACTAGCAGATATGCTACAATCAGGAGTTGGCCGATTACTAAGGCATGCGATCCCACCCAGGTATGTCTGCCCGTATTCCCAAATCCCACCATGCTGTGGGTTTAATCTGGGCAATCTCCCCTGCTAGAATTTCAGTTTTCTGCTCCATGGTGTAAAAATGTTTTTGAGACAAATCCACTGCCTGCAGGAGGGCTGAAAGTTTCTCAGGTAGTGGGGCAATGGGATAGCCAAAATGGGCGACATATTGTTGTAGGTGGCTGAGGTTATTTTGTACCGTGAGGTGAATCATGGAAGGTTCAGGAATGGGTGTGATTCTGGTGTGTGCCACTTGAACCTCTGCCCTGGGTTTAAAGCAAAAGCTGCTGTACGGTATTGGACACCACCTTCCCGGTCCGTGTTCATACCGGTGGGCACTTGTGGTGACACAATATGTCCCACCGCCTACATATGCTACCTGTGGAGGCATGTGGTTAGGGGCCATTACCTCCATTATGCAATTGATAGGCTCTGCCCCAGCAGTGCTGAACCCGCATTGTGGCCTTGCAAAAGTGTTCAAGTGCTGGGGGCACAGGATTACCTGTGCTCCCTTGCTCCGACAACCCGAGAGGTCTGTACCTGTCACAGTGTGTTCCCACATTGTGACATAAGGTGGGACCTCTTGGAATCGAACATGCACCCCTCCACGAATGACTCCCACATTTTCCACTCGGTACAGAGGTGCTGGTCGTAGGGACGCCCCCATCACGGGCATCCTGACCACCACACCCATGATGGTATGGTTTGACTTTCCACAAGTCCACCGATACCGGGTAAGCTTCTGACGCCACACGAAGTTGGCAAGGACTCAAAACATTATCATAAGGGTGCAGTGCTGCCAAGTGCTGGTTGCTGATCCAGGAGGGGACCTGCCCCTGTCTCAGATCCTTGAGGTTACTCCGTCCCTCTCCCAGCAACCAGGCCCCATAGAGCACGCACACCTCATTTTGGGCGGCTTGATCGGAGGCATTTCTATCCTCCCGAATCAAGGCGTTTACAGCCCTGGCCTGTGCCTCCAATTGAGAGATAATCTCATTTAAGTGAACTGTCATTGCCACCTCTTCGTGGAGCGCGGATCCCACCACGGTATTCTCGTCCCCCAGGACTTTGCGCAGCTGATTCTTCAACCCATTTATCTGGAGGGCCAGCTGCATGTTATCCAAACTGTTTATGGCGGACGCCCCGGTGTTAAACCCAGTGAAAATGTCATTTAAAGTGCCACGCCTCTGCCTGCCCGGTTCGGCCCCATCCCACTGTTTATACAAGTCTGTCACTCTTACTCTGGAAGTGGCCACAGTGATCTCCGGGCAGGGGATGGAGGCCTCTCCGTAGGTAAAGTCCTTCGTGGTTGGAGTACTTGGTGGAGTTTGATCCCAACCACCCAGGCCATCTCCCCTCGTGGGAGTAGGTGACCCGGCCATCCGCCGCCGGAGTCCCTTCTCCTGTGGTCACTGTCGGCGCTCTGCGCCCGGAGCATCCGAAAACCAGGGAGTCCTCGGTATTCCCTCGATGCTCGGTGTAGATCCTTAGTGATACCAGCATCACTAACGTCCAGTAGGGAGGTGTTGACATCTGAAAGGTAAGAAGAACATGGCCTTGCCTTGAGAGACCTCTCCAGGCTCGGCCCGCGTAACATGTTCCAAACACAAAAGTGCTGTAGCCAATAGTCACTACCTTACCTAAACACATATGCACACAACACAAAGTAACAAAACAGGAAGGGAAAATATATACACCGCCACCCGTCCCCGGGTGGCCAGGCTACATCCTGTCACTGTACAGGCATCGTCGACCACTCAGCTGACCGTACCCTGGGGACCAGGATGCCCTCCGCTGAGGAACTCGTATAGTCCCCCTTAACGAGTCTTGTGCTGCCCTCCAAGGCCCTCCCGAGCCCCGGATAATCGGTGAGAGACCCTTGCTAGCGCAACAGAGCACCCTCCCTGTTGTCTTTCGCCTTCTCGGTCTGGGGCGGGGAGCTAAGTAAACAGGGGACCACGGTGCCCTGGGTTGTGACACTCTGTCACTCCTCCTTACTGTCGGTGCAGAGTCCCACGTTATGGGCTGCAATGCTATTTCCTCCACCTCTTGGGCTAGCCCCAGCTGATCCACCATGGGAGGTTCAGCTTCCCCTTGGACCTTGCTAATTGTAGAGCCTTTCTCCCTACTTCTGTTAGTGGGCTGGGAACCTCTACCCAGTGGTGGGATAGCCTTACTGGAGCAGTGAACCATCCCTGGCTGTGGAGCTTCAGGGCCCGCTGCCTCCTCCGGAGCCTCCAAATCCACCGGGGCCTGTTCTTCCCCCAGTGCCTGATTCCCTTCCCTTGCTCGTTCCCTCTTTTTTTTAATATCTTTTGGGGTCAAACAATTTACACCAATTAATGTGATACCACTTCACCCGGCGAGGCAATTGAACCGCATAGACCATAGGGCTAGCCTTGTCGACTATGCTGTATGGTCCCATATACAGTGGTTCAAATACCCCGACCCGGGCGAAGCTTCTCACCATTACCTGGTGGCCCACCTCCCAATCATGGTGACTACGGGGTTCCAGCAGCAGCCGATTGGCACGGTGCTGTTTACCCATGTTGTTGGCTGCCTGCCAGGGAATCTGTTGAATCTGTTCAAACATATTCCTGACGAAGCGGTCCCAGTTCACCTCTCGAAGCTGCCCTTCGGTGTGAACCGGCGTCAACACATGCACTGGGGTTTTCATGATCCGGCCCGTCATCAGCTCATGGGGTGAGTACCCTGTGCTCTTTGACTGACTGGCCCGGATTCCTATGAGGACCAACGGTAAGACCTCCACCCACTTGTTCGGTGAGTCTCCCGTCTCCTTGCGCAGCCTTTCCTTTAGGGTCCGGTTCAGGTATTCTACGGGGCCTGAGGACTGAGGGTTGTAGGCGACATGCCATTTGGCTCTTATCCCCAGCACCTTTAGGGTGGCCTGCATCACCTGGCCGGTGAAGTGGCTTCCCCGGTCGGACTCCACAATTTGAGGTAGACCCCACCGAGAGAACACCTCCCTCACCAGGATTTTTGTAGTCCCCACCGCGGTAGCTGTTCGGCAAGGGAAGGCTTCCACCCACTTGGAAAACACATCCACCAGGATGAGGCAGTATTTATAACCTCCCTGGGCGGCCGGTAGGGGTCCGATGTAGTCGATCTGGATTGACTGCCATGGTCCCTCTACCCACCTGACGTGTCCCATAGACACCTTCCTTTTCTGAGGGTCTGGATTGTTTGCAGCGCAAACCAGACAGCCCGCACAGAAGTTGCGGACGTCTTCCCGGAGGCCTGGCCACCACCCTGCCTTTTCTACCCGTTGCCAGGTAGATTCCGACCCAGGGTGTCCCGCACCTGGACCCTCATGGGCCAGCTGAAGGAATTCCCTCCGGTGTTGTGGCGGCACTACACATTTGTCCCCTTTAAACAACATGCCTTCCCGCACAGCAATATCTGCAGCACTGTATGGGCCCTCCGCCTTTTCCCCCTTTTTGATAGCAGCCAAGGCAGCCTTCAGGATTGGATCCTGCATCTGGACTACTTTAAGGTCCGGGGCCGCAGCCGCCCCTACGCTCCCTTGTGTCCCTGGCTTGCTTCTTGCTGCTGCTATCCTGCCTGCCTCGTATGGGTCCCATGGGCGACCTGTATGAGCACCTTCCCTTGCCAGCAGGTCTGCCTGCTGGTTACCTTCCCCCCGTGGCTCAGTTTTGGAGTGGGCCTTTACCTTATGGATATATACATCCCAGTTTCTCCCACTGCAGCCACGATCTTTTCGAGCAGTGGTTTGGTCACAAGGGGCTTCCCATCCACAGAGGTGTACCCCCAGCGTGACCAAATCGGCACATATTCTGTACACGAATTGCAAGTGAACATGCTGTCCGAGCAAATCGTGTATGGGGCAGGGAATTCCTCGGGGTGTGTGACCACATACATCACCGCCGAGAGTTCCGCCTGCTGGGCGCTCAGGATGCATGGGAGTTTAAGAGCCAAGGCAATCCCTGCCTTGGGATCCCAAACTCCGCAGCCCGTGAGTCTTGTACCCGCGGACACTGAACTGGAGCCATCAACGTAGATCTCGCGGCCTGTGGGGTGTAACGCTGCCCGAAATCCAAAGTCAATGTCCCATACCCTCTCCACAGAGCATCTATGAGGCTGCCCTGGATAGATTAAATTTGCTGCGAGCCTGGGCTCGCAGAGGCCCTTGACCTTTAAATCATTTGGGAGAGGAGGAGGGTCCAGCGAGTGATTCTAACACTGCTCACTGTCCCGTCCTTAATCCTCCGTCCAACAGCATCTGCGTCGGGGTATGATGGGTGAGGAGTGTAATGGGGGATATTCCAGTAAAGATCTGAGCTCTCTTTACTGCCCAGTGAGTGGCAAGCAAGTGCCTCTCACAATTGGAGTATCCCTTTTCTACCTCCGTGAGGACCCTGGAGGAGTACACCATTGATCTCAGCTGACCGTTTCGCCCCTGGAGCAACACTGCACTTAAGCTGTTGCCACTGGCTGCCACCTCTAGGAAGAATTCCTCCCCCCCATCAATTGCCCCTCGGGCTGGTGCTACCTGCAGGTCTCTCTTAAGACGGACAAATGCTGCCTCACAGCCCTCGTCCCATTCCCACTCGACCCCCTTATGTAGGAGTCTGAGCAGAGGGGCGGCAGTGGCTGCATAGTCCTCGATGAAGTCCCGACAGTAGCCAGTGATTCCCAGGAAAGACCTTACCCCCGACACATCCCTAGGGACAGGGAGTTCCTATACTGCCTTTCTTCTAGCCTCATCAATGGCCCTTTCTCCTGCCCTTATCGTCAGGCCCAGGAATTTTACTTCTCCTAGACCTATCTGGGCTTTCTTGGGGTTAACTTTAAAACCCCCTTCCTTCAGTAAGACCAGCAGTTCGGCCAGCAGTGGACCGTGTTCCTCACTGCTGTCTGTGAACAACAACAGGTCGTCCACATACTGGACCAGCTGGTGTGGTTGGCTGAAGCCTTTTAAGCAGTTCGCCATGCATTGGTGAAAGATGCTGGGACTATTATGAAAGCCCTGTGGGAGGCAGCTCCATGTATACTGCTGTTCCCGGAAGGTGAAGGCAAACTTGTACTGGTCTTCCCTCCGTACAGGGATAGACCAGAACCCGTTGGATATGTCCAACACTGTGAACGTGGTTGCGGATGCAGGGATTTCCCCTATCAGATCCGCAACCGCTGCTACTGTGGGAGCACAAGCTGGGATGTTTTTATTGAGCACCCTTTCATCCACCGTAGCCCTCCAAAAATTGTCCGGTTTCCTAACCGGCCAAAGCGGGGAGTTGTCATGGGTGGCTATGGGTCTCAAAACACCCTGCTCGACAAGCGAGCTTAAAGCTGTCTCCAAGTCTGCTTCTGCCTCTCGGAGAAAGCCATACTGCTTTTGCGGGCGGGACATGGGATCCCCATCTATTCTAACCTCCACTCCTGTGACTCTCCCACAATCGTGTTTATGGGTGGCAAATGCTGCAAGATTTGCTTGCACATAGGCCCGGTACTCGGCCGGGGTGTTACTGACCAGAACCTCCAGGTCGTAACCCACTTTTGGCTTCATTGTACACAGAGTCCCTTTTCCCTGTTTCTTGTCAATAACCATGACTTCTCCCTCTGCTCCCGTGCCCACTGTGCCCCATAGACAGTGATTCCTCAAGTCTACTAGGATCTGACGAGCGATGATGAAATCAGCCCCCAAGATCCCTTTTCCCACCTGCTCCCAGTTCATCAGGACGCACTTCCATTGTGTTTAGAGTGCTCCTAAACGAACTGCGAGCGGGACTGAGAAAAAGCCAGCCTTCTCATTTCCTGTGAACCCAACTAGTTGATACGGAACCCCGTTTGATAGAGGTGAGGTTGTGGGGTCCTCCGAATGGACTATCGTGCTGGAAGCACCAGTGTCCAAAAGGTAAGTACCCAATACACCCTCAACCTCCATCTTGACCCAGGGTCGTCCCCAGGGGTCGTATTCTAGTGGGCACAGGTATGCAGGCTGGGTCTGGGCTAGTCACGGCCTCTGTACTGGCAGGGTTGCTGGTGCTTCCCTGCCTGTTGCCGTGGCTACCTTCCCAGTCCCCTCCAGTGCTGTCCTCACTGCAGCTACTATCTGGTCAAGGGATGGTGAGGAGCTCCCTCCACTTCCCCCACTCTGGGCGGCTCCTGAAGAACTTCTCCCCCCATATCTCTTTACTGGACTCCTGCAATCCCTTTTAAAATGCCCAGCTTTCCCGCACCCGTAACACACTCCCTCCTTATCAATTGAGCGGCCACCCTCCTGGTGCCATTCCCTTTTGGGAATCGAGTTGGGTTTTACTTCATTTACCCGACCTTTGGAGGTTTTCTCCTCCTCCCCTCCTCCCCTCCTCCATTCCGTTGGACCAGTGCCAGTTGCCTGACCACTGCTTCCTCGGTGAGGTTGGGGTCCCGGGAATCGAACCACAGTTCTGCCCTGGCCTTGAGCCGGGGCAAGCAGTTTGCCACCAGCATCCTCAGCCAGCGGCCAGTCTGTACCGCGGAAAGATTCGCCCGGTCGAGGAGCTCCCCACAGGCTGCGTGGTATACCACCCACAGCCTGTCCGCAAACGCCTGCGGGGTTTCCCCTGCGAGCTGCCTTGTCCTTTCGACCTTAGCCTCAAGCACGGCCCTCTGGACCTCAATAAATGTACGCTGTCCCCTCCGGCATTCTGCCGGTAGGGCCCGGTACAATTTGCTGTCCAGAGAGAAGAGCAGCAGCTTGGCTGTCTCTTCCTCGTCGCACCCATTAATTTCCCCTGCCTGCATCACCTCCATGAAGCAGATAGACGGGTCCCCGCTGCGAGTGAGTTTGGCCAAATGGGCCACCATGGCCCTGAGTGATTGAACTCCATGGGGAATAATAAAGTCGCTCTCCAGCGCTCCCCGACCTTGGCCACCTCCCTGTGGAGGACTGATACTTGCGCTGCCTGACCGGGCATATTTGCCCTAGTTTAGGATCTTTCTGCGCTGCTCCCTCTACCTCCGGCTGTCCCACCATACCCGGTGCAGCAGACAGTGCCTGGTCGCCTGATCTAGCCCTTAACTGACCCTCGGTGGGAGCCTCACATCCCTGCTGCCGAGCGGGACACATTGGTCCTGCCCCCAGCCCTGGGTATGCTACTACCTGCGTGCCCCGCTCCTCCTGGTACCCCACCGGACAAACCACCAGTGCCTCAGGAGGTGGTCGGGCGTCTCTTACCTTTGGATTCTCCTCTACCCCCCAATACTCTCCTTTGTTCCCTGTGGACCCTCCGGGTCCTAACAGGGCGACCATCCCCTTTGCCTGGGATAGGACGTGGGTGAGAGTTTCAATCATCTCCTGGCAGGGACCATGATCTGCAAACTCACTGTTACTGGCCACTTTATAGGCTGCCTGTACGTCTTTTAATTTATTCTCTAGTTCTCAAATTTTCTGGTTGTACCGAGAGTTCTGTTCCTGGAGGGACCCCTCACTACCCTTGGCCTCAGTGACCTGACACTGAAGATAGTCCCAGCTATTTCGGAAGGTCTCCTCCAACTGCCTATTCCCTTGCTGCTCCTCAGCTAATTCGGCCAGCAGGTTGTCCCCAACGGCAGCCCGGATAGCAGAGAGCTCCTCTGATTTCTGAAGACTCTGTTCCAAGTCCTTCACCCGCTGGTCGAGCTTTCGGACTTGGCCGGTGAAGCAGATAAGCCAGATGGCCTTTTCCATCCTGCGGTTGTGGTCCTTCCCTGCTGTCCACTGGGCAGCAGCATTCACTGGGCGCTCTGCCTGTGTGAGGGCTTGCACCCAAGGTTTGGTGAGGTTCACCTTGCCAAAAATGTATGAGGAAATTCTCTCCTCCATTTTAGTTTCCTCTCTTATCACCTCATCTGTTATATTAACATCTCCTGTTTGCTTATGTCCTGCCGCGGTCACCATGTTCTGTAAGGGGTTTTCAGGGGGTGTTGTTGTGCCTTGGGTTTCTCTCGCTGGGCTTCTGCCCTCGCAGCTTATGCCTGGCCTGTGAGGTACCCTGAGTGCTGCAAGAGCACCCTTGGAGAGACTGTGTCCACAGCTTATGAAGGGGGTTTTTTGAGACTTGTGCGTCCCCACAGCTTATGCCTAGCCTGTGAGGCACCTGTGAGTGTCAAACACTCCTAACCCCTTCTTCCCTAGCCTGTGACACACAGTTGAGCGTTTTCGAGGCGCTCCTAGCTTCCCTTACACTGTTCTGACATAAGACTCACGATCAGGAGATGTAATACAATAGAACTGAGACAAGGTGATTCCAAGAGGAACTTTAGGCTTCCAATTTATTTGGCAGGTGTATCTCAACAAACAGCAGTACACCAACAAAACAATCCCCCTAAATCCCACCAAACGGACACAACGAAAATCTTTACACAAGTTTAGCAGTACAATGCCCAACCTCCCATCTTTCCTGGCCTAACTGAGTTGGGAGTTCCGGGGACCAGAGGTTATACTCACTACTGCGCCTTCTGCAGGTTTGGTGGTTTGTTTCTTCTATCTTCGGTGTCTTCGGACACTGGTTTTCCTTCAGTGTCGAGGGGCTTGCTGGTTGTTGGATCACGCGGGCAGGGAACCACACACACTACATCAGAAACCTCTTTTTATAGCCAGATTATCCAGTCCGCCTCTCCTGCTGAAATCGATTCTTCCCATTGGTGGGCTTTGTGATTTTGAAAAATGCAGCAGTTTTAGATTATTGCGGGTTTTTTCCACTGATGTTAACCTACTCAAGGCTTGAGTGGGTGTTGATTGCGTTGGCCTCCTGTAGCCATTGTGTAGGCCCTTGGGTTGTTTTGGGTTCCCTGGTTTCTGAAGGTCTGCATAATTTTCCTCCAATTCAGTTTTTCTAATCTACTCAAGGTTTGAGTAGGTGTTAATTGGTTTGGCCTCCTGTAGTCATTGTGTAGGCCCTTGGTTTGTTTTGGGTTCCTTAGTTTTCTGAAGGTCTGCATAATTTCCTTCCATAGTGTAAACATGGGGAAGACAATAGCCCGATAATGGCTATGGGTCAGTCCCACAGTTTTTGAGCAAGTGCTCTCCCATTGGCTTGAGAGCCCCATACTTTGGGCTGACTCTATCCCACCATTGGTCCTCCGGTGTCCTCCCCCGTCCAATCACTGCTCTGCCAATGTCAAACCGTCTCGGTTTCAATTCACAGCACAGACTGATCCCACAGCCCTTTTCCTTCTGGGTAAAATGAGGAGGTTTTCGTCCTCCCCTACACATACTGGATGTCAGAGCTGGCATAGGTGGTCAATAATTCCTCCATGAATAGACCAAGGATACCCTGAACACCTGAATATCGATATGGGTAAATGAAGATTCCTTCATAAACAGGAAAAAGTCGTTAGGTCTCCTTTAATTGAAAATATAATAAGCACCCTCCTATTACTTCAGACGAATGGGATGTATATTCAATACGGAAGTTTGTAATAATACCAGTAAACATCTACAAAGCCCAAATATCATTTTATTGCCAGTTTACTGACACAACAGCAAGCGCTTATTAATAAGATTTGAAAATCTGGTGTACAAGTGTACGTCTTGCATTACACAACTGACTGACAATAATGGGTCAGGACTTTAGCTGCAGTACAAGTCCCCAGTCTATTTGTAACCATATGCCGTTCCGTGCACATTATGTGCCAGAACTCACTGACCTGTTCCGTGTATAGAACCGGCATTCAACCTGGTGATGTGTTTTTGCAGCAATCACCAAGAGCCATCTCACCAGACTGGATATACTCTGCGTAGTTGTTGAAGACTTTTGTGGAAATTTATAGGTCTCCACTGCTTTCTCCTGGGTCTACACGCTGGCAACTTTGGAAAGGCGTGCTTTGGAGAGGGCGGTAAAAGGAGCGGCGATAGCCAAAATTGTTCAGCTTGATTCAATTGGGCGTTGCACGCTGATTGACGTCAAGCTGTTGATCATTAAAACATTTGAGGTGAACACAGGCGATGGTAGTGCTGCCGACCTGCTCAATATGGCGGCCGCTGCGTTCTTTGCCGCAAGTGGGCGGAAGCGAGATGGCCGCCATTTTTTCTTCCAAACCTACCTTAACAGCCGGCGCTAAAGATTCCAATTTCTAGGCCATTTGGTTTTATTGTTACATGTCAACCTCAGCTCAATAGTAGCACACTCGTCTCTGAGTCACAAGGCGAGAGCAGTGTAAAGTCCTTACACAATACCACAAATCCATACGAGGCACATTCTATGGACAAGGTCACTCCATGACTTGAACCTTTATTCACAGGACCAAGAAGTGATGACCCTGCGTGGGACCTCCCTTTATATACCTGGGTGACCAGGTGAGGAGTGTCTCCCACAAGTTCACTCCATGTGGTCAAGGTGTGCATTTCTTACGTATATACAGTATTGCAGTGTTGTTACATAAAGGTTACATACATGACATGACCACCCCCTCAACATCTTATTGGGATCATAGGTTAAGTCTCTCGGGTGATCTGTGCTCTCTTGTGGAGTGCCGCAGTTGGGGCTCTGGTTGTTGAGCCTTGGTATGCGTCTCTGTCACCTGTGGTGATTCCGGCCTGTCCGGGCTGACCGCAGGGACTGTGCATGCTGCTGAATGTTCTTGTTGCTCATTCACTGGCGGTGGTGTGAATACCATCTCCTCAGATTATGATCTTCCTCAGATTTCTCAGTGTCCATGCTGAACCTTTTTTTTACTTGGTCCAGATGTTTGCTGCATATCTGCCCATTGTTAAGTTTAACCAGTATGACCCTATTCCCCTCTTTGTCTATTAAAGTACCCTCAAGCCATTTGGGCCCCAAAGCGTGATTGAGAACAAATACGGGGTCATCAATTTCTATACTTCTCCCCCTTGAATTTCGGTCATGGTACTCGTTTTGGGACTGGCGCTTGCCCTCAACAATGTCGGACAAGACTGGATGAATGAGGGACAGCCGAGTTTTGAGTGTTCGTTTCAAAGTAGCTCCGCGGGCGGGACCCCTGTGAGCGAGTGCGGTCGGGACCTATAGACCACAGGAGGCGCGATAGGCAGCATTGAAGGGAGAATCCTTGAATCTGGAGCATGCCTTGCTTTATGATTTGGACAGCACGTTCCACCTGGACATTGGTGGCCGGCTTGAGTGGTGCTGTGCTGACATGGTTAATGCCATTACCCAACATGAACTCCCGGAATTTGTAGCTTGTGAAACATGGGCCATTATCACTAACAAGGATGTCCGGCAAGCCGTGGGTCGCAAAGACCGCGTGCAGACTCTCCATGGTGGTGGATGTCGTGCACAAATTCAAAATGATACACTCGATCCATTTCGAGTACGCATTAACCACAGTGAGAAACATTTTTCCCATGAACGGGCCCATGTAGTCTATATGAATACGTGACCATGGCCTGGTGGGCCAGGGCCACGGGCTGAGCTGGGCCTACCAAGCTGGGCACACATCGTGCACCTGCGAACAGAGTATTCCAGGTCTGAATCAATTCCCGGCCACCACACATGTGATCGGGCAATGGTCTTCATCAACACGATGCCTGGGTGCTAGGATGTGGAGTTCCCTGATGAATGCTTCCCTGCCCCTCTGGGCATGACCACCTGGCTGCCCCATAGTAGGCAGTTGGCTTGGATGGAGAGCTCATCCATCCGTCTATGAAACGGTCTGAACTCCTCAGGGCATGCTCCGTGTGCAGGCGCTCAATCCCCAGTCAGGACACATTTCTTAATCAAGGATAGAAACATAGAAACATAGAAAATAGGTGCAGGAGTAGGCCATTCAGCCCTTCTAGCCTACACTGCCTTTCAATGAGTTCATGGCTGAACATGCAACTTCAGTACCCCCTTCCTGCTTTCTCGCCATACCCCTTGATCCCCCTAGTAGTAAGGACTTCATCTAACTCCCTTTTGAATATATTTAGTGAATTGGCATCAACAACTTTCTGTGGTGGATAGGAGGGGATCTCTGTTGGTCCGGATTTTGATCTGGCTGGCTGTGATGGGGGAGCCTGCGCTGTCAAAGGCATCGACAGCTATGACCATCTCAGTGCTTTGCTCCGCTGCCCCCTCGGTGGTGGCCAGTGGAAGCCTGCTAAGCGCGTTAGCGCAATTTTCGGTGCCGGGCCAGTGCCGAATGGTGTAGTCATACGCAGCGAGCGTGAGAGCCCATCGCTGTATGCGAGCTGACGCATTGGCATTGACGGCCTTGCTGTCTGACAGCAGGGATGTTAACGGCTTGTGGTCTGTTTCTAATTCGAACCTCCTGCCAAAAAAGTACTGATGCATCTTTTTCACCCCATAGACACATCCGAGTGCTTCCTTCTCAACCATCCCATAAACCCGTTCAGCTTGAGAGAGCGACCTGGAGGCATAAGCCACAGGTTGTAGTTAGCCCTCAGCGTTACCCTGCTGCAACACGCACCCAACCCCATAAGACGATGCATCACATGTCAGAACCAATTTCTTACGGGGGTCGTACAGGGTCAACAACTTATTTGAACAAAGCAGGTTCCACGCCCAATTAAAAGCCCGTTCCTGACAGTCCCCCCAAAACCAATCATAACCCTTACGCAGGAGCACGTGTTGCGGCTCCAACAATATGCTTAAGTTCGGCAGAAATTTCTCGAAATAGTTCAAGAGTCCCAGAAATGAACGCAACTCCGATGTGTTGCAGGGCTTGGGCACTCGTCGAATCGAGTCTGTTTTGGATTCGGTAGGCTGAATCCCGTCTGCAGCAACCCTCCTGCCCAGAAACTCGACCTCAGGAGCCAAAACCACACACTTAGACTTCTTGAGTCACAGGCCTACTCGGTCCAGTCGGCGTAGCACCTCCTCCAGGTTGTGGAGGTGTTCCTCGGTGTCATGACCGGTGATGAGGATGTCGTCCTGAAATACGATTGTTCCGGGAATGGATTTGAGCAGGCTTTCCATGTTTCTTTGAAAAATCGCGGCCGCTGATCGAATGCCAAATGGACACCTGTTGTAAACAAACAGTCCCTTGTGCGTGGTGATGGTGGTCAGTAGTTTGGATTCATCGGCCAGTTCTTGGGTCATGTCGGCTAAAGTGAGGTCCAACTTGGTGAACAGCTTGCCACCTACCAGGGTGGCAAAAAGGTCCTCCACTCTCAGGAGTGGGTATTGGTCTTGTCGGGACACCCGGTTGATAGTGGCCTTGTAGTCGCCACAGATCCTGACCGAGCCATCCACTTTTAGAATGGGAACGATGGGGTTCGCCCAGTCGCTGAATTCAACGGGCGAGATGATGCCCTCTCTCAGCAACCGGTCCAACTCACTCTCAATTTTCTCCCACATAACATACGGCACAACTCTGGCTTTGTGGTGCATTGGTCTGGCGTCCAGGGTGATGCGTATCTCCACTTTGGGACCTTTGAACGTCCAGACGCCAGGTTGAAATAGTGACTCGAATTGCTGTAGGACCTGAGAGCATGAACGTCGCTCCACAGATGACATGGCATGCACATCCCCCCATTTCCAGTTCATCTCAGTTAACCAGCCCCTCCCCAACAGTGCGTGACCATTACCCAAGACAATCCAGAGTGGCAGCCCCTTCACCAATCCATTGTGTGTGATCGCCAACATTGCACTGCCTAGCACTGGAATGATTTCTTTGGTGTATGTCCATAATTGCATCTCAATGCGTTCTAGTTTGGGTTTACTGGCTTTGAGTGGCCACAGCTTTTCGAATTGTTGAACACTCATGAGTGACTGGCTGGCCCCCGTGTCCAGCTCCATGCGTATAGGGATGCCATTTAATAGGACTTTCATCATCATAGGTGGCATTTTGGTATATGAGCTGTGAATGTTTGCCACATGAACCCGCTGAACTTCAGCGTCCATTGATTTGCCCCAAGCATCATCTTGCCTCGCAGACCCCTCATCTGGTTCATCCGCCTCATATATTAGCCTGGTTACAGGCTTTCTGCACATTCTGGCTAAATGGCCACTGAGGTTACAATTTCTGCAGACGAACGTTTGAAACCTGCAAGTCCTGGCAGCATGTCTGCCCCCACACCTCCAGCATGAACTGAGATTCCCATTGTTGTGAACAAAAGAGCTGTTGCAAGGCATTCCGCGCTGATTGTCCCTTTGACTGCTCTTGAGCACCCTGTTAGTGGGTGTCAATATGGCCCCATCCCAGGCCGCATTGTCCACTGGGGGGGCGTAAATGTCCGTTCAGCCTGCCATTGTCTCTGTTGGAGACTTACTCTTGGGTCTATTGCTGCCTGGGGTGTCTCGAACTGCACTTGCCTGCCTGCGGGGCTCTGTGTCACATTTATGATATTGATTCCCTGATCCATCGCCACGTTGGAGGCAGAATTGCGTGCGTATATTATCTTGGTTTCCTCCTCCCCCGCCATAAAAGTCTGAGCCATCAACGCCGCTGGTTCCAAGGTCAAGTCCTTGGTCTCAATTAGCTTTCTGAAAATCTCAGCATGACCGATGCCCTCAATAAAGAAATCCCTTAGCATCTCCCCCCTGCAGGCGTCTGTGAACTTACAGAGGCTGGCCAAGCGCCGGAGGTCCGCAACGAAATCCAGTATGCTCTGTCCTTCCCGACGTCGGTGCGTATAGAATCTGTGTCGGACCATGTGTATGCTGCTCGGCGGTTTGAGGTGCTCACCGATTAGCTTGCTGAGCTCTTCGAAGATTTTGTCCGCCAGCTTCTCGGGTGCTAGCAGGTCTTTCATGAGCGCGTAAGTCTTAGATCCACAGCTGGTCAGCAGATGAGCCCTTCGCTTGTCGGCCACTGTGTCTCCCAGCCAGTCCTTCGTGACAAACCTCTGCTGGAGCCTCTCAATGAAATCGTCCCAGTCCTCACCAACACAGTACCGTTCATCTGTGCTGCCGGTGGCCATTCTCGTGGGTCGTTGATTCCCGTTTCTCGTCACCAATGTAAAGTCCTTACACAATACCACAAATCCACACGAGGCACATTCTATGGACAAGGTCACTCTGTGACCTGCACCTTTATTCACAGGACCAAGAAGTGATGACCCTGCGTGGGACCTCCCTTTATATACCTGGGTGACCAGGTGAGGAGTGTCTCCCACAAGTTCACCCCCTGTGGTCAAGGTGTGCATTTCTTACATATATGACAGGTTCAAGCCCCACTCCAGGGCTTCAGCACATGATTCAGGCTGACGCATTTTTGTAACTGCTGCCACCATTGTAACTATATGTGCAGTACTGAGGGAGTGCTGTTGTTGGCAGAGGTGCCATCTTTCAGATGAGATGTTAAACCTGCTCGGTGAGGTGTATGTGAACGATTCCATGGGACTATTCAAAGACGAGGAGGGTTGTTCTCCTGGTGTTCTAGCCAACATATTTCCCTCAACCTGAATCACTGCAAAATAAAATTATCTGGTCATTTATCTCATTGCTGTTTGTACTGTGTTTGTTTACATTACAACAGTGACTATACTTTAAATATAATTCATTGTATGTAAAATTCTTTCGGATGTCCTGAGGACATGAACGATGCTATATAAATGCAAGTTCTTTCTGGAAATCACTTTGATATTATGTCAAGTCCTTAAGGCCTATAATGTCAGCTGAATTAACTGATGACTTTTACAGATCATAGTGTAATTTTAAAAACTACGAGCACTGAATCGTTTTCAGATACTGTGCTCAAGTAATATTAATGGAGTGATAATTTGAGAGCATCACTTACACTTAGACCAAAAAGTAAGTAACCCAAGTATAATTTCCAAGTCCACCTGTCCTACACTCTGAAAGCCAGCAAACCACAAACAAGTACATTCACTCACTTTCAAGACAGCAAACCACTGGTAACAGGAAGCAGAACCCCATTGATGGTAACCTCTTTTTAAACCTGTCAATAGCCACACAAATAACACCAAAAAAACTGAGATAAGATGAAAGATTATAGGCAGGGATTATTAAAGAGTAAACCTCAGCCAGCATCAATTAATTCTGGTCTTTTCTCAGGGACCTCAAAGACAGGAAAGTAACATAGAAAATTAAAAATAAAAAATAGGTGTAGGAGTAGACCATTCGGCCCTTCGAGCCTGCACCACCATTCAATATGATCATGGCTGGTCATGCAACTTCAGTACCCCATTCTTGCTTTCTCTCCATACCCTTTGATCCCTTTAGCTGTAAGGGCCAAATCTAACTCCCTTTTGAATATATCTAACGAACTGGCCTCAACAACTTTCTGTGGTAGAGAATTCCACAGGTTCACCACTCTCTGAGTGAAGAAGTTCCTCCTCATCTCGGTCCTAAATGGCTTACCCCTTATCCTAAGACTGTGACCCCTGGTTCTGGACTTCCCCAATATTGGGAACATTCCTCCTGCATCTAACCTGTCCAATCCTGTCAGAATGTTATATGTTTCTATGGGATCCCCAGTGAATATAAGCCTAGTCGATCCAGTATTTTCTCATATGTCAGTCCTGCCATCCCGGGAATCAGTCTGGTGAACCTTCGCTGCACTCCCTCAATAGCAAGAATGTGCTTCCTCAGATTAGGAGACTAAGACTGAACACAATATTCAAGGTGTGGCCTCACCAAGGCCCTGTACAACTGCAGTAAGACCTCCCTGCTCCTAGATATCACTTTGATATTATGTCAAGTCCTTTGGCCTCTAATGTTAGCTGAATTAACTGATGACTTTTACAGATTATAGTAAAAACTACTAGCACTGAATCTTTTTCAGTTACTGTGCTCAAGTAATTTTAATGGAGTGATAATTTGAGAGCATCACTTACACTTAGACCAAAAAGTGAGTAACCCAAGTATAATTTCCATGTCCACCTGTCCTACACTCTGAAAGCCAGCAAACCACAAACAAGTACATTCACCCACTTTCAAGACAGCAAACCACTGCTCACAGGAAGCATAACCCCCATTGATGGTAACCTCTTTTTAAACCTGTCAATAGCCACACAAATAACACAAAAAAACTGAGATAAGATGAAAGATTGTAGGCAGGGGTTGTTAAAGAGTATACTTCAGCCAGCATCAATTAATTCTGGTCTTTTCTCAGGGACATCAAAGACAGGAAATGAAGGCTAGTTCATTTGAGATTTTGAGAATAGTACGATAGAATAAAGTTGTAGATGCAACAATAAGAATGAAACGGAATCTAACTTTCATAGTCAAATTAATCATAGAACCAGACAGCACAGAAGGAGGCTATTTGGCACACCGTGTCTGTGCTGGCTCTTTGAAAGAACTAACCAATTAGTCCCGCTCTCCTGCTCTTTTCTCATTTCCCTACAAATTTCTCCTTTTCAAACATATGTTTCCCACATTACAACACTCCAAAAGTACTTCATTGGCTGTAAAGCACTTTGAGACGTCCAGTTCTCGTGAAAGGCGCTATATAAATCCAAGTCTGTCTGTCATATACAGCAACAACACTACAACAAGACATGCAACCTTGTAAACTTAACGTATGGGGCTAGATTTTCGCCTTCATTTTTGGCGATTTTCTCGGCGGTACAGCTGTTTTTCCGCCCGGCGAAAGTTTCCCCTTAAGTTTTTTCATGGTATCGCCCACATCTGATGACCCCCGCTGGGACCAAACCGCCCATGTGCAATGCCGAGAATAACCACCAGGGCATAAGGTTGGCCTCAACCGCCAACATCCAGATCGCCGAGAGAACCACCCTGTAAAAGCTGATTAAACAGGGCAGTAAGGGGGGACCCTGCAAAGAAAGGCAAGTTAAAAGTTATCTATTTATTTAATTTTTAATTTTAAAATGCCGATTAGGTATAAAAATGCTTTGTACGTTTTTAATTTTTTATTGACTTTTTTTAAAAAAAATTTCCCCCCTCCCTATGTAGTGTATGAAATGATACAATGAACTCCGTACTGGGAGCCAGTGACTAGGTGTAACCTGATCAGTCTTTAATGGCTTCCAGAAGTGAAAATACAAAGGTGAAGTTCAGGTGATATAATAGGCCCAGCACGAGTGTACCTATGACCCTAGGACCTCCGACGGTGGTGCCCCCTGGTGGCGGGCAGACCTTATGTACATGCATTACACCCTAGGCCCAACCGCTGCCTCGGACTAAATTTTAGTACTTACCATCCATTCCGGTCACGACCGCCCATGTTACTAACTTTCCACTTAACCGCCGAGAAAATTGCCGACAATGAGTATGCAACGCCCATTTTCTCGTTGGGCGATTAGTTTTAATTACTTTAAACATAAAAATGGAAATTCTCGCCAGCGTTACCAAACGTTAGCGGTTCTTCTCCGCAGGCAATTGGGCATTGAGGGGCTTTAGGGAAAATCTAGCCCATGAAGATTGTGTATTAACAGCTAAGGTACAGTCTTTTGGTAATGAGCTATCCATCTTTTCCCCAAATGTTTTAATTCAAGGCATACCTATTTAAGAATCTTATAGTCAGACCCTATTTGGTATGCTGTGCCTAATGTTAGAAAAACAGATCTACGCACTGGAATGGGTGCAAAGAAGAGCAACTAAGATGATTCCAAGTGTCAAGGAGATGAGCTTTGAGGAATGATTAGAGAACGTCAAGTTCTGTTTTGTGGAAAAAAGGTGATTAAAGGAATAGCCAATTAATGTATCGAAAATATCAAAGGGTTCAGGCACAACACCTGCATTTATATAGCAGCGTTGACATACAAAAATGTCTCACGGTGCTTTACAGAGGCGTAATCAGAGAAAGTCACGCAAGATAGACAGAATATTATTTTAAAGTAAGTCAGCAGAGTAAAACCAGACGACATAAGTTTAAATTACTCACCAAGTTCATTTAAAACAGATCTTAGGGAGAAAAAAAAACTTTCATCAAAAGAATGTAAATATGTGGAATAAACTGCCACGCAGAGTAATAGAGACAAAGGACAAAGATATTAGGGAAGTTCAAAATGAAGTTGGATGCTATATTGAATAGCAGACTGATGAGTTTTAGTTGGGCAAATGGCTCCTCTTAGGTTCTTCACAATGGACATACTGCCAGTGGTTCAATGATTTCATGCACAAGCGTCACAATGACTAGAAGTACCCTGAGATCAATCACTGGTTTGCACTCATTTAGATTGGTTAATTGGGGCAAGGAGAGAAATCAGCCAGGATTCCTGCTCCAGAATGTTATCCACTGAGTCCTTCAACAATAACAACAACTTGTATTTATATAGCGCCTTTAACATAGGGAAGCATCCCAAGGCACTTCACAGGAGTATTATGAGATTTAAAAAAATTTGACACCGAGCCGTATAAGTAGAAATTAGCACAGGTGACCAAAAGCTTGGTCAAAGAGGTAGGTTTTATGCAGCGTCTTGAAGGAGAAAATAGAGGTAGAGAGGCAGAGAAGTTTAGGCAGGGTGTTCCAGAGCATGGGTCCCAGGCAACTGAAGGCATGGCCACCAATGGTTGCATGATTATAATCAGGAATGCTAAAGAGGAATTAGAGGAGTGCAGACATCTCGGGGGGTGGGGGGTTGTGGGGTTGGAGGAGATTACAGAGATAGGGAGGGCTGAGGTCATGGAGGGATTTGAAAATAAGGATGAACATTTTGAAATCGAGGCATTGTTTAACTGGAAGCCAATATAAGTCAGCGAGCACAGCGGGGATGGGTAAGCGGGACATGGTGCGATTTAGGGTACAGGCAGCCGAGTTTTGGATCACCTCTAATTTACATAGGGGAAAATGTGGGAGGCCAACCAGTTCTGAGAGTGCGTTTGTGGATCCCAATAAAGAACAGAATTGGGTTTTGGATATGATAGTCTTCCAATCAACAGCCTGCTGACATTCTCTGTTCAGCTTACACATAAAGAATGGGCACTTAGGTCTGTTCCGAAAGTAGGTGATGTGTTAAAAATGCTGGATGGAAAATACACACTGAATGCACAGAAGAGCAAATGGGTATTATACCCAAGGTGTTTGGCTGATCGTTTTAATATTTTATGTTGGAAGCAGAAATTGAGATACCAGGTATTCTGATATTGAATGCATTTTTAATAATTGTCCAGGACATCATGAAATTGCATTAAAATGAATACATTCCTTTTATCTCAATATCTCCATAATACACTTAGTAAAATGAAAAGTTGTAGAGAGAGAGAGAGGAGTTGACAATGCTGTGGTGAGGATTTCCTCCATTGCTGAGTTTGATGAAATGTACATGCATTTATACAAGACAGATTGATTTTTATAGACTAGTTGCACAAACTGTACGCAGAGAAGTACTACTAGAATGTTAATTAACAGTTTTTGTCATCATGGAAATGTGTTTAGCAAACCTTTTATTTGTGTGTTTGCCAAATAAACAATATGCTGGTCGAGCCTAGTCTATCACAAACGACCTTGTTTGCACCATTGTTTCATTATCATGATGTTCCCTGTGTTTGAAGCCCTCTGACTGAACAATAGTCAAAACTGCTATATATGCAGACTATAGATATACTCTCTGCGTCATCACTGTATAGTTGCATAAGATGGAGACTTGTTGCCTGATGTACTATCAATAAGGTTTACACCGTGTATATACTATGCTGGCACCACTAGAGAGTGCAACTTGTGGGGTCTGGGGTTTCCTGCCCCTGTAGCAGAGGCTGTCCACCAGAGGGCACGGCGGTGGGAGACCTGAGGGTTACCTGCATAGGTGTGCAGGGCCCAGTGTAAAAGGCTGCCCACCATGCTTGTGCCTCACTCTGGAGTTACGAATAAAGGACCAAGGTCACTACAGTTTGAGTACAACACATTGCCCCGTGGAATCATTCATAAGTGCATTACAGACACAACAAAAACAATGGTCGGAATCCTGACCATGTGATCCCTAAATGCTGGTGGAAAAAAAAATCAAATTTGCTAAATTCAGTCATTCTCAACAAATCGGCCCAGATTAAACAAATGGAATTGTGGGATGACATCCACAACATGTTGGTAAAAATCCCAGAACTTTAATTTATTCAATCACCATAAAACAGTGGCCTTGACAAGGAAGCAACGATCCATGAACTTTAGTGATTTTGTTATTGTAAGTCACAAAGGATCCAGATGCTAAAGGCTTCCCTGCATACCAATATAAATAACAAAACTGTAAACTTGTGTTTCTATTCCTTTACCAGTAATGAAATTCAGTTCTGTGAAATCTGCCTCGATTTTTACCCTCAGATGTGAAAGATTTCGAAATGAAGGATTAGTACAATATAGTTAATATTCTGAATGATTACTTTCTGTAAGTATTCACGAGGGAAGACATAAGCAACATGCCCTCCTCAAACAGAGATAGCCAAAGTAAAATCAATGACTTGGATATAAATGAGATGGAAGTCCTCAACAGGCTTAGAGGGTTCAAAAAAAACAAATCTCCTGGGATAGATGGTTTTTATCCCAGAATTCTGAAAGGGATTAGCGAGGAGATTTGTGAGGGACTGACAATCATTACAATGGAGTCACTGGACACCGGGGAGGTACCAGTCGATTGGAAACAAGCCATTGCAGTGCCCATATTCATAAAGAGGCATAAACGGACTCAGGCAATTACAAGCCTATTAGTCTCCCCTTCATTCTGTGCAAAATAATGGCATCAATTATCAGGAGTAAACTTGAGGAGTATCTGTATAATAATAATGGCTGCATTTTGTGACACATCCATTCCCGACTAGATTGGAGGTGATTGGGTAATTCCCCCGTCAATCACTGCTGTAAGTGACGGAGATTGATTTTATGCATGTAATTATCTTCCACTCACTGCATTTTGCTGGAGAAATCGCTTTTACCAGGAGACCTTGCTGTAGTTTCGGTCAAGGGTTCTGTTTTGCTGTCGTTGATAGAGACTTTATTTAAATAGACTCTGTATACTGTTTGCTATAGTGCGCTGTGCAAAAAGGACTCTGCTGAGGAAATAGACGTTGTTTGCTGTAAAATTGTCCACTTGCTGTGAGTCCTGTCGTAAGTCCCAACCCACCCACCAACTCATTGGCTGACACAATGCAGCTCATTGCTGACACAGTGGTGTCAATAGGCACTCGCCGAGGGCTGGATTTTGGGCTTTTTGGATTTCGGGGCGTTAATCGTGACGGGATGTTAAAGTTAGCGCCTGAAAATAGTTTGCGCCTCCGACTGCAAGTTTCGACGAAAATGTAAGTTGGAAGAGCGTTGGTGTTAAATCAGGCATTACACAACGGACTTTGTGCACCCGAGCCGAAACTTGTGGCGTAAAGAAGTTTCATTGTTGTTTAGTGGCCTGCAACATAACATTATATATTGTATGGATTTATTTTGGTCGGGGGGAGGGCGGAGGTTTGTGACTTTGTTGCAGTAAAATTTATGTATTATCATTTACCATTGGTGTCTTGTGCATCATTCCAATGTTCCCCAAAGATGTGCCTTCATAGGGGCACATAGCATGTCCAGGATTAGCTCCATCCCTCAGTCTCCTCCATTTAGAAGCCGGTCCATTACGAGCTGGCGACGTGCGAGTGTTGGTCCGACAGCATCTGCACGCTGCTTCCCCTGTGGATGGGGTGGCCATCCAATGGGGGCCTCACCAGGCTCCTCTTCGTCATCCTCCTCCTCCAGAGGTGGTCCTGCAATCCCCACTGGCAATGCCTGGTCCCCCATGATGGCCAAGCTGTGCAACATGCAGCCCACCACAATGAAATCGGAAACCTGTTGAGGGGAGTATTGAAGGCTACCTCTAGAGCAGTGCAGGCATGGGTCTTCTTGTAGGAGATGGTACATCTCTGTCAGCACTTCTTTTTGGAAATGCAGCCTTCTCACAAACTGCTCCTCAGAGAGCTGGAGGTCTGAGCGTTGGTGCCTGTAAACCCGTGGGAGACAAGCCCTCCTCCACGGACGTCTTCGGCCCCTCATGATCCATGGGCCAACATGGCCAAGAGTCCTTCCTAGAGCTTGACACCTCCTGGCAATAGCACGGAGCATGATAAGCTGGCAAACTAGTAATGCCTCTATTAAATTTTCTCACTGAAGTTGTAAGGGCACTGTAATGGCAGATACAAGTGAAGTTTGCAAGTTGGAGCTTTGCACAGCATTATGTGCATAACCGTTGTAGTCAATATGACCTGCGATGTAGGATCCTCATCCCTCCATTTTAAAATGCAGCCAATATGGCCTGCTGCACCGTTGGACAGCCTGACTTTTTCAGGCGTTTCCTGGAGCCGGCGTTAAATGAGGCGTTAAGGCCGAATGTTCCATTCGGGGTGCTAGCGCAGTGTTGCACGACGATTGATGTCATCATCATGCTAAAAACGGAGGGCGGGGCGGTAAGTTTTTCCACCGGCGCAAACCAATAGCCGAATCTTCGTCCCACCGGGCTGTTAACCGAAAGGGGATTAAGGAGTTATGGGGCGCGGGCAGGGAAGTGGACGAGTCCATGATCGGATCAGCCATGATCGTATTAAATGGCGGAGCAGGCTCGAGGGGCCGATGGCCTACTCCTGCTCCTATTTCTTGTGTTCTATGTTCTTCTGCCTGGGCGGTAAATCCTGGATGCTCCGCATAACACCTAAAAACAGCATTTAATGCCCCATCGGGGTGCTAACCAAGGCGCAAATGAGCCGAAAATCCAACCCTCTGAATAATAACCCGATTAACAGCAGCCAACATAGATTCAGAAGAGGAAGTTCATGCCTGGCCAACCTCTGTGACCTCTTTGAAGAAGTAACCTCCCAGGTTGACTGTGGAAAGCTCTGCGACATATTGGGCCCAGGTTTCTGACATCCGCTAGAATGGCGCACCTCCGAGAGGCCCGCCTCTTTTGTTCAATGAAAAGCGCACCGAAAACTTACCTCGTAATTCTCCGAGTGAAGCAAGCCTGTTCAGCATTCAGCGCGATGCAGCACAACAGCAGGGGGGGGAGCAGAGCTACAACACTGGGCCAAAAAGAGTGGCGGCAGCTGCGTGCGTGCGCAGTGGAGTGTGCGCACATGCGCAGTAGCTCCTGGCCCTCCCAGCGTGTCCTGTCTCCGGGCAACCATATCGCCGCCCTTATCCCGGGCCGAGTGGCCTGCCTGCCTCACCGTCCCTCGCCTCGCCTCGTCTCCACTGCCCTTACCTCCTCGGCAGTGGGGCCCGGCCGACCAGCACCTCCCCGGTGGCGGGGCTCGCCCAAACTACTCTCCGGTGGCGGACCCCACCCAAACACCTCCTTGGCAGTAGGGCCCGCCCGACCAGCTCATCGGCAGGCTGTTGGAGGGCTCCCGGTGCTCCCGCATGGATAGGTGCTGCAGTAGGTAAGTAGAAACGTAATTTTTTTTATTTATTGATTGATTTTTTATTTTTTATTTTATAATTTTTTATTTTTTGATTGTTTGATTTATTGGTTGATTTATTGATTTAATCATTTATTATTGATGATGGCTCTTTATTGGTAAAAGTGAAGTGTTTAATGCTTTGGAAAATCCCCTAACTTTCCTCTAACTTCCTTTCCCCCCTCTATCTCTGACTACCTGCGCCTAATTCTAAAGTGTACGCAAGGTTTTTCGGAGCGTACAAAAGTCGACACTTACTCCATTCTAAGTTAGTTTGGAGTAACTTCTCGCTGCCTAAACTTGCAAAACAGGCATAAGTGGTGGTAACGCCCCCTTTTGGAAAAAAAAACTGAACTAAAACGGAACTAACCTAACACACTAGAACTGGAGCAAATGCCGAGAATTGCGATTTCTAAGATACTAAACTAGTTGCTCCAAAAAAATAGGGACAACTCCAGCCGAAACTTGGGCCCATTTGTACCTAGATTTCTAAAGAACAACTGACAGGTTCTCACATGAAAGGCTATTAGTCAAAATCAAAGCTGTGGGGATTGAGGGTAAACCCTGGAAATGGATAAGAAACTGGCTGAAGTGTAGAAACCAATGAATACTTATTAGATGAGTTATGTCAGGGTGGGACAGGGGGCAAGTACAGAGAGAGGTGTCCCAAGACTACTGACCATCACTGTTTCACCTTTGCATAAATGACCTGGACTCAGAAATTTACTGAGAACAAAGGAATCAGAGAAAGCTCAGTATTTCTAAAAGAAGATGTTTATGATTTCACGAAAACAAATAAAATGCTCACAAATGCATTTACAATCCCATTACATATAGCAGCCAGAGTAACTCATCTCTCTGTGCATGAATATAATAATTAACCAGTTTAAATGAAAAACATGTATTTTTATTATTCTTTTCCTAGAGAAAAATAAATGAGGGCAGTTGATGCAGTGAAGCGGGAGTGGGATGGAATGGTAATAGAATTACATTTGGTACGAATGGTAGTAATTGGTGTTGAGGTAAAAGGGGCCAGTAAAGGCATACTGGCTAAGGTTAAGCACATAGTCCAATGGTAATGGTAGCTGGGTTGCTTGCAGCACTGTATGGAGGAATGGAAAGAGCGGGATAATGAACTTTAATGTGTCATTCTCAAAATGGAGCATATAAGGGGAATTTACTTTGTAGATAAATGGAAAAAAATGGAATAACAACAACAACTTGTATTTATATAGCGCCTTTAATGTAGCAAAATATCCCAAGGTGCTTCACAGGACTGTTAGCAAACAAAATCAAACCGAGCCACATCAGGAGGTATTCGATCAGGTGAGCAAATACTTGCCAAAGAGGAAAATCTTAAGGAAGAGAGATAGGTGCAGATAGATAGAAGTTGAGTAGAAGGGATGGGCTACTTGTAACTAAATGGGGACTGGCCGTGTTAGTGCAGAATTTGATGGATGCAACAGGGATTCATTTAAGCTCATAAAATGTCGTCGCTTTGGCCGACAGAATCGGCCCCGCGCCCGGACACAGGGGCTCGGGACTTGGCTGGAAAACAAGCCATGTGGGCGGGAGGAGAGAGAGAGCGAGAACAAGATGCCGATCGGAAGGCTTCGAGCCCGGGGAGCAAGGTGCCTTTCGTAAGGCTTATGCAGACTGAGCCTGGGGAGCGAGGTGTCGATCGAAAGCCTTCTGCACTGAGCCCAGGAAGCCAGGTGCTAATCGGAAGGCTTCTGAAGACTGCAATCAGTGGTGGGGTGGGGGCGTGGAGGGGAGGAGAGTGGGAAGGGGAGAAGACACAAGACTGCAATTCGTTCAGGAGGGATAGAGAGGAGAATTCACATGACTGCAATAGTTAAGGGGGGGGGAAGGCGGGGTAGAGAGGAGAAGTCACAAGACCTTGGTATGGTCCATCCATACAAACCTTGGGGAGAGAGAACTGTATACCTGTCCTGCCTGCTTTCCTGCTGTTTTGAGCTTCTTTCAAAGGTAAAGTTTGTATGGGGGCAATACTGGCAATACCTTGTGCGAGCATCATGGTGCTACGTAGGAGACAATTGATTCGACGGCATCGTATCAGGAACATCGAGCCCATAGGGTGCTGGGCAGGAGGTCTTATCCACCTCGGGTATATCGAGACAGGCATTCATACCTCCACCTGAGTGATGCAGACTGTGTCAGAAGGCTGCGTTTCTGCAAAGAAGTTGTAACAGATCTGTGAGTTGGTCAAAGCAGACCTGCAATCTGGAAGCATCAGAAGGACTGCTTTGTCAGTTGAAGTGAAGGTTGCAACTGCACTTGCATTCTATGCCTCCGGCTCGCTTTCAGCTACAACTAGGGATGTGTGCGTCATCTCTCAACGTGCAACACATGTCTGCATTTGGCAGGTGACAGCTGCACTGTATGCGCGGAGAAATGACTTCATAAAGTTTCACATGACCACCTAAGCAATCCATGACAGGGCTGTGGGCTTCTCCAGGATTGCTGGCTTCCCAAAGGAACAGGGCTGCATTGATTGTACCCACATCACCTTGCGAGCACCTTTGGAGGATTCCGAGATGTACAGGAACAAAAAAGACTTCCACTCCATTAATGTACAGCTCGTGTGTGACAACATGCACCATATCATGTCAGTTGATGCAAGATATCCTGGGAGCACCCATGATGCGTTCATACTACACGAGAGCATCATATCTGCCTTATTTCAGCAACAACCAGAAGGGCAGAGCTGGCTACTGGGAGACAAAGGGTACGGCCTCGCCACCTGGCTCATGAACCCCCTATGTGTAACCTGGACGGAAGCTGACCGTGAATACAACATGTCGCACATTGCGATGCACAGCATCATAGAGAGGGCCATTGGCATCTTGAAATAGCATTTCTGATGCCTGGACCATTCTGGAGGCTACTTGCAATACTCCCCTAAGATTGTCGGTCATTTCACTGTTGTGTGCTGCATAATTTAGCCATCATGAGGCATCAGCACCTGGTAGTGGAAGACCCACCTGTGTTGACAGTGGCTGATGATAATGATGCAGAAGATGTAGACGATGAGCAGGAGGAGGATGAAGATGAGGATGAGGAAGCCTTGCAAGTGCCTGAGGCCAGAGCATGACGGCGGAGGAGGGTGTGCCATTGTGCCCCTTTACTGATTGCTCGAGCCTTGCGCCAGCAGCCCATCCGTGAATGTTTTACTGATGCCTGACATGGACCATGTTTACTGTTTGGAGCTGTTCCATAATGCTGTGTTGTGTTAATGGAACAACTAATGGAAATGATTCAGTTTTAATGTAAAATATATTTTATTCAAAAGTTTAACAAACAGTTCTTTTATACTTAGCTTAACTTTAATAAAATTATTCTTGTATCAAACTTTACTTTCAGATCACTCTTTAAGATCATTTATAAACTTTAAGATCACTTACAGACTTTAAAACTTGTAAATTTACATAACTTACAAAAAACTTTTATTTGAGAACAGTTACAACAGTAACAACAACAATAATAATAACAACAACAACAGTTGCAGCAAAGAAAGGCTGCACCCACCCATCTCTCCTCCACCTTATTCGAAGGTCTTGGACTCTCCACCACCCCTGCCCGCAGGCGGTGACGCAGTGTTTTTGGGCTAGGTACCAAGCTTATTCTTTCTGAGATCTCGGGTACTGCGTACCTGTTGGGGGCGGGCGGCAGGGAGAGGTCGTTGGAGGGCCCAGGCGGCAATGTGGAGGGCCAGACTTTGGGCTCTTCAGAGGTTGGTGTGGGGATTGGAGTGGGAGTGACAGTTGATTCTGTCAATGGGCGCGGGTTCTGGGCGTGTTCCCTTGTTGCAGCAGCTAACTCCAACATGCCGTCCCTCATGCGCCCTGACACTGTCTCAACGACCTGCATCATTCCCCCCTTCATGTTGAGCAAGACTGTCTGAACTACCTGTGACATTCCGTACCTCATGGCCAGTGACGTGGTTTGCACTACCTCTGACATTCCCTCCCTCATGGCCACTATTCCTTCACTGAGGGTCACTGACATCGTTCGCATTTCTCGTGTCATTGCTGTTACATCTCTCGACAGTCCCACAATCACCCCACTGACGGCGTCCAGGAGTGATCGAGTAAGGTCAATGTTCTCTGCACTCAATGGCATCATCTGAACCACATCTGTTAGACCTGCACCTCAAGAGAGCGCGGTCGAGCTCTCCTTCACCTCCTCCCCATGGGTGTGCCTCGCTGCACCCCACCACTGGGACCCGCAACCTCGGAAGGTGTCCTTCCAAGATTCAAACCACTAGTCATGGAGGGGCTGTCACCACAATGATCGGCACCTCCTCCAAAGTCAGTAAAACAGTGGGGGCTTCATCCAACTCCATCCCCTCCCTCCCCCCATGTTCTTGGTCTGGAAGGTGGATGGAAGTTGTTCTCCTCTTCAGGCTTGTCTGCGTCTGAATAATCTTCTGCATTGTTCGGGTTGGCCTCAAGTTCTGCAAAATATAACGGAACAGACAAATGGTTAGCAGCAGAGGAGGGGGCAGGGTGGGTGGCATGAGTAGGCTCACACAGTGCAGGCCAGGCAGCAGGTTCACCTGAAGGACCATGATGAATTTGCAGGACTTACCCTCTCCCTCGGAGTGTGAGCCCAGCTTGTGCAGTGGTGGTTGCTTTTCTCCAGGCAGGACCCATCAAAGCAGCGACCCTCTCTTCCAAGGGTGTCAGTGGCTGCAGATTTGCCGGGCCTCCTCCTGTTCAAGTTCTTTCCCTTTTATTAAGTGCAACCTTCCTCTGCAAAGATGAAAACGTAACTTTTTAGAGCGGGTGTCTTTCTGTTGGGTGGGACATACAGATAGTCACATTTACAATTGCAATTCCAGTGAATAAGTTAAAATATTACTTACACTAACTACTTGACCAAGGTCCTGCCACTTCTTTTTACACTGACCTCTAGACCACGGGGTTGTCACCATTGCACAGTAATCTTCTGCAGCTTGGTTCCAGCGTTTCTTCATTTCTTTTGGTGGAACTTTTATGTGACCTCTGCTGGTATCCAGCTCCTGCCATCTGTTCTCAATCACAGTAACTAGTGCCTTCACTTCTTCCTGTCAGAAATTCTTGTTCCTTGCACCGTGTTGCATCTCGTATTACTGCACCTGCAGTTTTCCCAATGCTCTCACACAGCACTCCTTCTCACACATGCACAACTGGCTCTTTAAAAATGACCGATTGCCAATTTGGAGCTGTACTGCGCATGCGCGTCCATTTCAACGATGTCTGAAACGTAATTTTTTTTCCCGCGCATGCACAGAAGGTGCGTCATCATTTTTCAGCACAGACAGCTGGATCCACCCCCCCCCCCCCCCCCCCCCCTGCCACCTCCCTCCCCGAGGTGACTGGACACACTGCGCGGCACCAAATGCGAATTATAGATCATGGAAACTTTGGAAAATTATTTCCGCCGCATTTCTGGCCTAGAAAAATGGGCGTAACTCTGGCAATACGCCAGAAAATGGGCTTAGGCAAAATTGAACCCAATATGTCAATGATTAGTAATCTGGATATGGGGGGAGCACTTGGGAACTTGAGATCATTATATAATTAAACTACATTATAATTAAGGCTAAAGGCAAGAAAAACACATAGATGCATAACTTTGTATGGGAACATTCAAGGATTCGAGGAGAGTGATTAGTGAGATTAACTGGAAGGCTGATCTTGAAAGTAAAACAAATGAAAAACATTCTCGATGGTGTAGGAAATGAGAAAGATGTGATATCCCTATGAGGAAAGGAAAATTAACAACATCAAGATTAGGAAGTGCAAAATAAATATTATCAGGGAATCACGGGGAAGACTCTCCACTGGCTGAAGTCATACCTAGCACAGAGGAAGATGGTTGTGTTGTTGGAGGCCTATCAAGTCAGCCCCAGGACATCGCTGCAGGAGTTCCTCAGGGCAGTGTCCTTGGCCCAACCATCTTCAGCTGCTTCATCAATGACCTTCCCTCAGTCTTAAGGCCAGAAGTGGAGATGTTTGCTGATGATTGCACAGTGTTCAGTTCCATTCGCAACTCCTCAGATAATGAAGCAGTCCGTGCCTGCATTCAGCAAGACCTGGACAACATTCAGGCTTGGGCTGATAATTGGCAAGTAATATTTGTGCCTCACAAGTGCCAGGCAATGACCATCTCCAACAAGAGAAAGTCAAACCACCTCCCCTTGACATTCAATGGCATTACTATCGCCGAATCCCCCACCATCAACATCCTGGGGGTCTCCATTGACCCAAAACTTAACTAGACTGGCCACATAAATACAGTGGCTACAAAAGCAGATCTGAGGCTAGGTATTCTGCGGCGAGTGTCTCACCTCCCGACTCCCCAATGCCTTTCCTCCATCTACAAGGCAGAAGTCAGGAGTGCAATGGAATACTCTCACTTGGCTGGATGAGTTCAGCTCCAACAACACTCAAGAAGCTCGACACCATCCAGGACAAAACAGGCTGCTTGATTTGCACCCCATCCACCACCTTAAACATTCACTCCCTCCACCACCGGCGAACCGTGTCTGCAGTGTGCATCATCTACAACATGCACTGTGTCTACCATGGATTGATTTAGATTGGCAAAAGTATAAAAGGAGGAATGTCAATCATTCACTGACAGTATTCAGTGGATCAAGGATTTTTTTTGAAAAGACAACCAAATCCTATAATGCATCTTTAAGATTATTGTAACTCTATAGCTCAGTGATGAGGCCACATTTAGAGTATTGCACCTAGTTTAGTCATCTCATCTTCAAGAAAGTGTGGATGCTTTCGAGAGGATTGAAAAAATGACTGAGATGATTCCATGACATAAAACTATAAATTAAATAGACAAGATGTTAAATGTGTTTTCACTGAAAAAAAGAAGCTTGAGTGGCAACAGGATTTCAAGTTTGAAATTGAAATGAGAAAGGAATGAATGCTATATATCTAAATAGGTTTTTAACTTCATTTATGATTGCAAGACTAGAGCACGTAGGTTGAAGATAGTCAAATCTAAGGAGGCTAGAAATTCTTAGGAGTTATTTTTCACAGAGTGATTAATGGGAAGGACTTTCATCTGAGTATGTCAGTTCTAGTTCTTGAGCTTAAGAGTAGTCAGGACATAGGATTGAAATAGCTTTAGGCACACATGATTAATTTACAGAACATTGTGGTATGTTATTCAAGAAATGACAAGAACATGTAGAAGAGGTATTTTGGATGCTTTCTTCTTCATAGGCAGTCACTCGCAGTTCTCAGGTGACTAATGAGTCCGATGTGGGACCTACAGTCTCTGTCACAGGTGGGGCAGACGGTGGTTGGAGGGACGGGTGGGTGGGGTGCTTGGGTTGTCGTGTGCTACTTCCGCTGTTTGCACTTGGCTTCCGCATGCTCCCAGCGAAGTGACTCGAGGTGTTCGTCTCCTTCCCGGATGCTTCTCCTCCACTTTGAGCAGTCTTGGGCCAGGGATTCTCAGGTGTCGGTGAGGATGTTGTACCTTTTCAAGGAGGCTTTGAAGGTGTCCTTGAATCGTTTCCTCTGCCCACCTGGGACTCACTTGCCGTCAAAGCTCTGAGTACAGCGCTTGTTTTGAGAGTCTCATATCACCATGCGGACGATGTGGCCCACCCATCGGAGCTGATCGAACGTGGTCAATGCTTCGATGCCGGCAATGTTGCCTGAGTGAGAACACTGACGGTGGTGTGTCTATCCTGCCAATGGATTTGCAGGATCTTGCGGAGGCAGCGTTGATGGTACTTTTCCAGTGCTTTGAGGTGCCTGCTGTACATGGTCCATGTCTCTGAAGCTCATTTTAAAGAGTGGAAGATGCCTGTGCATGGATTCTTTTATTGTGGGGTGGCCATTGCACACCAGCTACCACGTGGGCTTGACAGAGCAAGGTCTTAGTCCAATGGTAAGGGGATCCAAGGCAATTGGAGATCAATCTTTGCTACATCGGCCTAGTACACACTCACAATCATACTCCTACTGTCCACCTCCCTCCTTCCTGCAGGTCCTCTCTCCCTGGATTTCATAGGCTGCCGTGTTGTCCTCCTGGCCTCGCTGTTGGCCCGTGCTGCACCTTCCCTAGACCCCAATCCCGCTACTGGTCCATGCCGTGCCACTCCTGGGCCCCGACCTTACTCCTGGACCCCGACCTCGCTCCTGAATCCTGACCTTGCTCCTGGGTCCCGATCTCGCTCCTCTGGTATGTTGTTCAAGAAATGACAAGAACATCTAGAAGAGGTGTTTTGGTTGTTTTACCTGCTGTAAGACACATTTGTCAAGACAGTTGGATTGGGTTAGTTAGAGGCCATGAGAGTGCACCGACACGTGGGAATCCCTGACCCAAGACTGCGCTAAGTGGAGGAACAGCATCCAGGAGGGCGCTGAGCACCTCTAGTCTCGTCGCCAAGAGCATACCGAAACCAAACGCAGATAGTGGAAGGAGCGTGCGGAAAACCAGACTCCCCACCCACCCTTTCCTTCATCCACTGTCTGTCCCACCTGTGACAGAGACTGTAATTCCCATATTGGACTGTACAGTCACCTAAGAACTCACTTTTAGAGTGGAAGCAAGTCTTCCTCGATTTCAAGGGACTGCCTATGATGATGATGGTGTACACGTGCATGGGGATACATTGTTCCTTCTGTTCTTAAATCAGATTCTGTAGTGGTTATGAATTGACTAAACAACTGAATTCAGACTGTACTATCAGGAAGATGTGGGCTGCATATCTAAGCTAACCAGGGTTATGATGCACATTAAAATGAATATCAACGAAGAGATTAAAATTAAAACTGCAAATACTGAACATAAACAAACATCCACGCTAAACTATTATTGGCTATAACCTATTAGCTCAGTTAGCTGTAAGACTACAATATGCAACCATTGCAAAAAGTGATATATCTCACCTTAGAATGTGCACAAGGACGCAACTTAAAGTAAATACAGGATGATAAAAAAATAATTTATGCACTGCAATGAATTGAGCTGTTTGTATGGTAATGTGACATATTTGTAGACACAACACTCAACACATCCAAGCGATGCAGAGAAGCAATCAATATACCCAATAGAATTTTAAGCTACATAACCAAATTAGTAGAACATAAATCAGATGAAGTTGTGATAAAATTGCACAGTGCTCTGGTCCGACCGTACCTTAATTATTGTGCTCTGGTTGTCGTGGCACAAAGGAAATCGTCAAATTCTAAGTTTGGAATGTAGGAACAGGAGTAGGCCATTCATCCCCTCGAGCCTGCTCTGCCATTCAATTAGATCATGGCTGATCTGTATCTTAACTCCATTTACCCACCTTAGCTCCATATCCCATGATATCTGTACCTAACAAAAAATGATTGCTCTCAGTCTTGAAAGCTCCAATTGACTCAGCATCCACAGCCTTTTGCGGAGAGATTTCCAGATTTCTACTACGCTTTGTGTGGAAAAATTGCTTCCTGATTTCTCTCCTCAATGGTCTGACTTTAATTTTAAGATTGCGTCCTTTCATTCTTGATTACCCAATTGAGTAAATAGTTTCTTTGTAGCGCCCCTGTCAAATCCCTTTATCATTTTAGGACAGTGATCAGATTATACCCTCAAAGTTTGGGTTTGCAAAGTAGAAGGAAGATACATCTGCAGAAGTTAATATTTGGATCGGGAACAGATCTGCTGAAATACTGGAGATTAAACAGCTCGTACTATTGAAGAATCAGAGGAGTGAGATCTTCCTTGTATATCTGGCATTTGTCCAATGTACAACAATTAACCTGTTTTAATCTATACCCAGTTGGGTATTTTTTTCCCGTGCTTGTAGACGCAATCAATTCTGCGGATGCAGTGTCCATTTCATTGATGTATACCCTTCTCTCTTAGAAGAAGGAGTTAGAAATGGGACTTACCAATTGGTAGATGGCCTCAATAGAGATTGATTTCAGCATGCTTTCATAATGAAAATTTTCCGCGTGCCCAGAGTTGAATTAACTTTTGCATTCATAGGAGCAGGAGCCTTTCAACCCCTCAAGCCTGTTCCAACATTCAATTAGATCATGGCTGATCTGTCCCTCCATTTATCCACCTTTATTCCGTATCACTTGCTACCCTTGCCTAATAAAAAAATCTATCGATCTCAGTCTTGAAAATTTCAATTGGCCCAGCATCCACAGCCCGTGGGGGAGCAAGTTCCAGATCTCAACTAATACAAAAGCAAAATACTGCGGATGCTGGGAATCTGAAATAAAAACAGAAAATGCTGCAAATACTCAGCAGATCAGGCAGCATCTGTGGAGAGAGAAACAGAGTTAACGTTTCAGGTCGATGAGCTTTCATTAGAATGGAAATATAGTAGTTACGTCAAGTAATTATATGCTGATTGGAATTGGCTCCCAAAAATCTTCCATCATATATACAATCTATTCAAAACAAATGGATCAGATTTAATTTCAGCTCTACCTAATATAGTGGTAACTGTGGACTCATCCCTGTGAATTATTATTTTTTTCCTTTTGCAGAAACGGATAAGATAAACCAGCCTCACAGTACATGTGAAGCTTCTGCAGGTTTTGATTAATGCACTATCATCAGGGAATAGAAGGAAGATTCATAGCTGATTTGAAATTTCATCAAGTATAATTAATCCTCCCATTTCTGAACAGTTGAGACACACCGGCAGGTTCAGTATCACGTATCAGTCAACTTGAATCCACGTCCGTCCATCTGTCCTACTAGGAAGAGTCACAATTTACTATTTCTACCAATGAGGATGTTGCCAGGACTGGAAAACTTTAGCTATGAGGAAAGGCTGGGGTTGTTTTCCTTGGAACAGAGGAGGCTGAGGGGAGATTTAATTGAGGTGTATAAAACTATGAGGGGGCCTAGATAGAATGGATAGAAAGGACCTATTTCCCTTAGCAGAGTGGTCAAATAACCAGAGGTCATAGATTTAAAGTAATTGGTGGGAGTTTGAGAGGGAAGATGAGGGGACATTTCTTCATCCAGTGGGTGGTGGGGGTCTGGAACCCATTGCCTGAATGGCTGGTAGAGGCAGAAACTCTCATCACATTTAAAGAATATTTGATGTGCACTTAAAGATCCATGACCTACAGGGCTATCGACTTAAAGCTGAAAGGTGGGATTAGATTGGGTAGCTCTTGTTCAACTGGCACGGACATGATGGCCTCTTTCTATCTCATAATTTTTCTATGAAAACACTTCCAGAAGTAGTGCTGCAGGAATTTCAGCTTTAGTTGACAGCTGTGGCTTAGTGGGAGCACTGTTGCCTTTGAGTCAGATGGTAATGGGTTCATAATCCCACTCTAGAGACTGGAGCACAAAATCTAAGCTCCACTGTCATAGGTGTCGTCTTTTGGATGAGACATGAAACCAAGACCTCGTTTTCCCTCTCGGGCGGACATAATCTGTTATATATGCAGACTATAGATATATTCTCTGTGTAGTCACTGTAAAGTTGCATGAGGTGGAGACTTGTTACCTGATGTACTGTCAATAAGGTTTACACTGTGTACATACTATGCTGGCACCACTAGAGGGTGCAACTGGTGGAGACCGGGGTTTCCTGCCCCTGTGGCAGAGGCTGTCCACCAGAGGGCACTGCGGTGGGAGACCTGAGGGTCACCTGCATAGGTGTGCAGGGCCCAGTATAAAAGGCTGCCGCAGGGCCAGTATAAAAGGCTGCCCACCATGCTTGTGCCTCACTCTGGAGTTATGAAAAAAAGGACCAAGGTCACTACAGTTTGAGTACAACACATTGCCTCGTGGAGTCATTCATAAGTACATGACAGACATAACATAATCCTATGGGGCTATTTTGAAGAAAAGCAGGGGATTTCTCCCCAGTGTCCTGGCCAATATTTATCTCTCAACCAAAATCATTAGAAACAGATTATCTGGTCATTATCTCAATGCTGTTTGTCGGACTTTGTGTGAACACATTGGCTACTGCTTTTCCTGTATTACAACAGTGAAAGTACTTCCTTGGCTGTGAAGTGCTTTGTGGGGGGGGATATCCTGAGGTCAAGCAAGGTGCTATATGAATGCAGGTTCTCTCTTTCTTTACATTACACGTGTGGTTTTGTTGCTGATTCCAAATGGAGGATGCATAGGCATGCTTTGGTAGCCAAAGTATTTTGAACTCTGGAAACAAGACAAGCTGTGTTAAAGCTTTGCTAGATGAGACAGAATTAATTCTGTTTAAAGCAGCAAGCTGAAACTAGGTGGCACAGGAAGACTATGGAGCAAATTTTCACCTTGCAGCGTGCAAGTGCTAAAGACAAAAACTGCTTCTACTGTTGCTTTTGGCACCTGGGTTAAAACCAAACCAAGTCTCTTCTCTATGTTGTTAGTAATAGCCCTGTGTGTGAAAATGTAGATAGTCTCAACTCAGTTATTTTGGATCATGTTGAAAAGAAACACCAAACTGCCTGTAATTTGGTAGTTATTGACAATTTCATTCAAAGCGTTAATGTGGGAAATGGGAAGAAGATTTCACTGCTGCACTTGGGTTGGTTGGTTCTGAAATTGGTGTGAAGTTGTGTTGAATGATTTGTTCTACATAGCTATATCTGTATAGTGGCCAAGTGTAGCCTCATTAGATAGGCTGGTGAGGAAAACCACTTCTTCCTCCCTTTCTTAGTAGTGTCCAAAAAGGCCTGTGGACAAATGGAAGGATGAGGAAGGCCTACTCCATGCCAGAATTTATTATCAACAGGATCAGAGAAAATAACCATGCTGTTCATCTTCTAAAAGATCACAACAACAGGAGCATTTTACAGGATTGTTTATGCTCAAGGGAGACTGCCATAATTATGACAGCCGATGTTGCCCAACTCCATCTTTCCATTACTTCTCTCATCTCCTTAACTGTCAGATGCTTGTCCAACATCCAGTTTTGGAATGAATCTTAATTCCCTCCGACTAAATGTTGGCAAGATTGAAGCCATTGTCTTCAGCCTCCACCCCAATCTCCGTTTCCTTGAGCACTGGCTCCAATCCCCTTCCCTGGCCACTGGTTCAAGTTGAACCAGACTGTTGTCATAGTAGCATCCTGTTGAACCTCATATCCTCTCTATCACAAAGCACATCTACATCTACCCCTTGTAAGATTTCTAAATCTCAGGCATTAAATTGACAGCAAGACCGATTATTTTAAAACACTTTGGAATAGTTTATTAAACACACACATGCACATCTATCAGAGAAACAGCAGTCCTCAGCTATTCTATGGATCTACTAAGTTACAACAGATAGAAACATATAAACATAGAAAATAGGTGCAGGAGTAGGCCATTCGGCCCTTCGAGCCTGCACCGCCATTCAATGAGTTCATGGCTGAACATGCAACTTCAGTACCCCATTCCTGCTTTCTTGCCATACCCCTTGATCCCCCTAGTAGTAAGGACTACATCTAACTCCTTTTTGAATATATTTAGTGAATTGGCCTCAACAACTTTCTGTGGTAGAGAATTCCACAGGTTCACCACTCTCTGGGTGAAGAAGTTTCTCCTCATCTCGGTCCTAAATGGCTTACATAGAAACATAGAAACATAGAAAATAGGTGCAGGAGCAGGCCATTCAGCCCTTCTAGCCTGCACCGCCATTCAATGAGTTCATGGCTGAACATGAAACCTCAGTACCCCATTCCTGCTTTCTCGCCATACCCCTTGATCCCCTGAGTAGTAAGGACTTCATCTAACTCCCTTTTGAATATATTTAGTGAATTGGCCCCAACCACTTTCTGTGGCAGAGAATTCCACAGGTTCACCACTCTCTGGGTGAAGAAGTCTCTCCTCATCTCGGTCCTAAATGGCTTACCCCTTATCCTTAGACTGTGACCCCTGGTTCTGGACTTCCCCAACATTGGGAACATTCTTCCTGCATCTAACCTGGCTAAACCCGTCAGAATTTTAAACGTTTCTATGAGATCCCCTCTCATTCTTCTGAACTCCAGTGAATACAAGCCCAGTTGATCCAATCTTTCTTGATATGTCAGTCCCGCCATCCCGGGAATCAGTCTGGTGAACCTTCGTTGCACTCCCTCAATAGCAGGAATGTCCTTCCTCAAGTTAGGAGACCAAAACTGTACACAATACTCCAGGTACAATGATGTTACAAAAAAAAAAGTATACGTTACTTCCCTCTGGCAAAGCAAAGCACAAGCACATGGCATTCATCTTTACTTCTGCTGTGGAGGCAGGTTCCTGCTTTTGCCGTGTTCTAAGGAGAAGAGAGACCCAGCAATCTTTGCTTGGAATATTATACCCCTTATGGCCATTGTTTCTCAGAAAGTCTCAGGATTGGGTATTATTTCCAGCGCTGTTCCTGATTGGCTTCTCCTCATACATGTGTCTGTCTGGAGGGCCGGTGCCATTCCTTGATTAGTTTAATGGCTTTCCAATTAATATCTGTTCTAGTTTGGTGAGTTTCAAAGCCATGCTGACATGAACTTGAGGGCATCATCCAATTTGTTTCTTTTAACACTGCAGCCTTTCCGTATAATCTACACTTTTAATATTTATATATATATATATATATAGAATCAATTTTATCATTACTAAATACTTTTATTCTTACACTCGATGTCTTCTGCCTGAGCCCTACCTCAATCTCTCCATGCCAGCTTCCCATCCTCCTTGAATCCTAGCTTGTCCAAAAATAAGTTGCTCATATCTTATTCAGCATCAGGACATACCCACCCATCACCCTTGTCCTTTCTGACTCATGACTTCTGGTCCCCCAACACCCAAAGTTTTCATTCTTACCTTTAAATCCCTCCATGGCCTCTCACGTCCCTATTTTTGAAAACTCCTCCATGCCCTACAATTTTTCTGCCCCTTGAGATCTCTGTTCCTCTGACTCTGGTGGTTTGTGCATCCTTCCTTTCTTTGTCCCACTTGCCCGCACCTCCACCACCTCCCATTGAAGGCAGAGCCTTTAGCCACTTAGGTCCGACTCTCAGGAATTCCTTCTCCAAACCCCTCTGTGTCTCTACCTCCTCCTCCTTTAAGACCCCCCTTTAAAATCCATCTTTTTGACCAAGCTTCTGGCCATCTCTCAGAATCTCCTTTCGCCTGGATTCCATTCTCCTCACACCTCTGCGAGATGCCTGGGAATGTTTTTCTGTGTCAAAGGTGCTATATAAATGCAAGCTGTTGCTGTTTGTTTTATTGTTGTTAATGCAATTCAGCATTTATCATCACTCAAAATATCTCGACAAAATGCCAGCCTGCAAAACTCTCCCAGACAACATTGCCCTTCAGAACTCTGTCTCTTGTATGGAGAAGTTCGAAGGAAAAGTTAATGATAACATGTTGAGTGAGAGCTTTTGGGTGAATCACTCACTGATTTTGCAATTGGCATTCCACTATAATTTCTTTCTATAGTTGGGGCAACCATAAGAATCATAGAATCATAGAATGGCTACAGCACGGAAGGAGGCCATTGGCCCATCGAGCCCATGCCAGCTCTCAGCAAGAGCACCTCAGCTAGTCCCACTCTCCCACCCTTTTCCCGTAGCCCTATAAATTATTTTTCTTCAGGTATTTATCCAATTCCCTTTTGAAAGCCATGAATAAGTCTGCCTCCACCACCCTCTGAGGCCGTGCATTCCAAATCCTAACCACACGCTGCGTAAAAAAGTTTCTCTTCATGTTGCCTTTGCCAATCACCTTCAATCTGTGTCCTCTGGTTCTCGACCCTTCCGCCAATAGGAACAGTTTCTCTCTATCCACTCTGATACGTCCTTACTATACAGTATAAATGCACACGAGGCCCATGCTTGAGAGAAGGTTAGTCTGCGACTTGTCCTTTATTCCTTAGCACTCAAGTGATGGAAGTAGGTGGAGCTTCCCCTTTTATACCTGAAGGTCCAGGTTAGGAGTGTCTCCCACAAGTTCACCACTTAGTGGTCATTGTTCTCACAGTGTACAACTTAGGTCAGATTATACATGGGTTACATTGCTGGTTGAATACATGACATCACCTCCCCCACAAAGTCTTATTGGGATCACAGGTTGAGTCTCTCTGGTGGTTTACACTCTCTTGTAGAGCGCCTGAGTTGGGGCTCCGGTTGTTGGGTGCTGGCCTGAGTGTCTGCTGTTTGTGGTGCCTCAGGCCTATCTGGACTGCCCACAGTGACTGGGCTGCCATCCCTTTGGTTCCAGTGTTCGGTCACCTGTGGTGGAGTGAGCTCTATATCGTGTTCTTCCTCTGCTTCTTCTATGGAGTTGCTGAACTTCCTTTTTGTTTGATCCACGTGTTTTGTCCATTGGTAACTTTAACTACCAGAATCCTATTTCCCTCTTTGGCAATCACAGTGCCTGCGAGCCATTTGGGCCCTGCAGCGTAGTTGAAGACAAAAACAGGGTCATTTGCATCAATACATCACGCCCTCGCATTCCTGTCATGGTAGTCATATTGTGACTGGCGCCTGCTCTCGACAATTTCTTTCCTGGTGGGGTGTATAAGGAATAACCGGGTTTTGAGCATCCTTTTCATTAGCAGCTCTGCGGGTGGAACCCCTGTGAGCGAGTGTGGTCAGGATCTGTAGGCCAACAGGAAGCATGATAAGCGGCTTTGTAGGGCACCCCCTTGGATTCTGAGCATCCCCTGTTTGATTATCTGCACTGCTCGTTCTGCCTGGCCGTTTGAGGCCGGCTTGAACGGTGCCATTCTGACATGGTTAATTCCATTGCCTGCCATGAAGTCCTGGAATTCAGTGCTTGTGAAGCACAGGCCATTTTTACTGACCAAGATGTCCGGTAGACCGTGGGCAGCGAACATTGCCCGTAGACTTTCTACCGTGGTAGAGGATGTGCTTGAATTTAAAATGTCACACTCGATCCATTTGGAGTAGACGTCTACTACAACCAAAACCATTTTTCCCATGAAAGGACTTGCGTCGTCCACATGGATGCGTGACCAAGGCTTGGCGGGCCATGGCCAGGGGCTAAGGGGGGCTTCCCTGGGCGCATTGCCCAGCTAGGCACACGTATTGCACCTGCGAACACAAAGTTCCAGATCTGTGTCTATCCCTGGCCACCAAACGTGTGACCTGGCAATTGTCTTCATCATGACAATGCCCGGGTGCTCATTGTGGAGTTCTCTGATGAACACCTTTCTGCCCATCTGGGGCATGACTACGCGGTTTCCCCACAGTAGACAATCGGCCTGAATCGAGATTTCATCCCTGCGCCTGTGTAATGGTTTAAATTCCTCAGGGCATGCCCTGTACGTGGCTGCCCAGTCCGCATTCAGGACACATTTCTTGACTAGAGACAATAGCGGGTCTCTATTTGTCCAGACTTTAATCTGACGAGCTGTCACGGGTGAGCCTTCGCTTCCGAAAGCTTCAACAGCCATGACCATCTCAGCAGCATGCTCGGTAGCCCCCTCAGTGGTGGCTAGTGGGAGCCTGCTGAGTGCATCGGCGCAGTTTTCGGTGCCCGGTCTGTGCCGAATTGTATAGTCATAGGTGGCTAACGTGAGTGCCCACCTCTGTATGCGGGCCGATGCGTTTGCATTTATGGCCTTGTTGTCGGCCAAAAGGGACATTAGAGATTTGTGATCTGTCTCCAGCTCAAATTTCCTGCCAAACAGGTACTGGTGCATTTTCTTTACCGCATATACACATGTGAGCGCCTCCTTTTCTACCATCCCGTAGCCCCTTTCTGCCTGGGACAGACTTCTGGAGGCATAAGTTACCGGCTGTAACTGACCATTGGCATTCACATGCTGCAACACACACCCGACACCATAGGACGACGCATCGCACGTTAACACAAGTTTCTTACATGGGTCATATAGCGTTAACAGATTGTTGGAACATAACAAATTGCGTGCTCTATTAAAAGCCCTTTCCTGGCTGTCCCCCTAGACCCATTCACGACCTTTGCATAGGAGCACATGTAGCGGCTCTAGCAGCGTGCTCAATTTGGGAAGTTACCAAAATAGTTCAGGAGCCTCAGGAACGAATGCAGCTCCATCATATTACGGGGTCTGGGTGCTCTCTGGATTGCTTCCGTCTTGGACGCAGTAGGACTGATCCCATCTGCTGCTACCCTCATCCCCAGGAATTCTACCTCTGGAGCTAGGAAGACGCACTTCGCCTTTTTCAGTCGCAGCCCTACCCGGTCCAGTCTGCGTCGCACCTCCTCCAGGTTGTGGAGGTGTTCTTCAGTATCACAACCCGTGATGAGGATGTCGTCCTGAAAAACCACCATCCCTGGAATCGACTTGAGGAGGATTTCCTTATTTCGTTGAAAGATCGGGCGGCCGAGCGAATCCCGAATGGACATCTATTGTACTCAAACAACCCCTTGTGTGTCGTGATGGTGGTCAGCTTCTTCGACTCACTCGCCAGCTCCTGGGTCATGTAAGCTGAGGTCAGGTCCAATTTTGAAAAAAGTTTGCCACCGGATAGCGTCACAAAGAGGTCCGCCGCTCTCTGTAGCGGGTACTGGTCTTGGAGTGACACCCGATTGATGGTGGCCTTATGAACACCACGTATCCTGACCGACCCATCCGCCTTGAGCACCGGCACGATCGGGCTCGCCCAGTCACTGAATTCGACTGGCGAGATGATGCCTTCCCTCAGCAGGCGGTCCAATTCGCCTTCTATCTTTTCCCGCATCAAGTATGGCACCGCTCTGGCCTTGTGGTGTACTGGCCTGGCATCCTGGTTTATGTGAATCACTACCTTGGCCCCCATGAAAGTGCCAGTGCCGGGTTGAAATAATGAGTCAAATTTGTCCAGGATCTGTGAGCATGATACTTGCTCCACAGAGGAAATTGCATTGACATCGCCCCATTTCCAGTTCATGACAGCAAGCCAACTCCTCCCAGTAGTGCGGGACCGTCCCCCGGGACAACCCAGAGTGGCAACCTGTTCTCCGAATCTTTGTGGGTCACGACTACCGTGGCGCTGCCTAGCACCGGAATGATCTCCTTTGTGCATGTCCGTAGCTGTGCGTCAATCGGCGATAATTTTGGCCTCCTGGCCTTGGACGCCCACAACTTTTCGAACTGTTTGATACCCATCAGGGACTGGCTGGCCCCCGTGTCTAGCTCCATTGATACTGGGATGCCATTGAGGAGCACTTTCATCATTATCGGTGGCGTCCTGGTGTATGAACTGTATACGTGCTCCACATGAACTCGCTGAACTTCAGCTTCCAGCGATTTCCCCCAGCGTTCATTTCTGCAATTTCTGCAGGTATTTTGCTCATCTCTGCAAACTCCGGCTGAGTGTGTGCCTCCACGCCTCCAACATGAGCTGTTGTTGGAAACAAAAGGTCCCTTGCCAGTCGATCGTCCCTGACTGCCCCTGTTATTGCCCTTGAGTGCGCCATTAACAGGTGTTGATGGCCCCATTACTGGCCGCATTATCCTTTGCAATGGCGTGAATCGCCGTTCAGCTTGCCATTGTCTCTGTCGAACTCCTCCTCTGGGTTCGACTACATATTGGGGCATGCCCGATTTCCCTTGTCTGCCTGGAGAACTGTGTGCTGCTTTAACAATGTTGATTCTCTGTCCCAACCATTCCTTAACACAGTACCTCTCGTCTGTTCTGCTAGTGGCCACGCTCGCATGATTTAAATCCCAGTTTCTTTTCACCATTGATACATCCTTACTATACAGTATAAATGCATATGAGGCCCATGCTTGAGAGGTCAGTCTGTGACCTGTCCTTTATTCCTTAGCACTCAAGTGATGGAAGTGGGTGGAGCTTCCCCTTTTATACCTGAAGGTCCAGGTTAGGAGTGTCTCCCACAAGTTCACCACCTAGTGGTCATTGTTCTCACAGTGCACAACTTAGGTCAGATTATACATGGGTTACAATGCTGGTTGAATCCATGACACACTCTGTCCAGACCCTTCATGATTTTGAATACCTTTATCAAATCTCTTCTCGATCGTCTCTGCTCTAAGGAGAACACCACCAGCTTCTCCAGTCTATCCACATAACTGATAGGATCAACCTTGTGAAATATCTGTCAGAAAAGTTGTCTTTAGTTGTTTCCTGTAGTTATGCCACTTAACATACAGATGGAAAATATCATGGTCATATGAGTGTAAAGAGAAATTTACTATACTTTTTATACAATGTCGCACTCCAAAGACTTGAGCACAAAATCTCGACTGACATTTCAGTGCAGTACTGAGGGGGTGCTGCACTGTCAGAGGTGCGGTCTTTTGGCTGAGACATTAAACCCTTCTGTCTTCTAAACGATCCCATGGCATTATTTCAAAGAAGATCAGGGAATTTCTCCTCACCAATATTTATCCCGCAACCAACATCACAGATTAGCTGGTCATTATCACATAGCGGTTCGTGGGAGCTTGCTGTGCGCAAATTGGCTGCTGCATTTCCTACATTATAACAGTGATATGTGTGCGCATTAGGTCCATACAGCAGAGCAGGTCTCCAGTCATCCTGGTCTACCCTTGTCACTGGATAAAGGCCGAGCTCCGTCAAAGCCGTGTGGTGGTTGATGAGCAACGGTCACCACACGTTAAAAAAATCCACATACAGGCATCTTCCACCCCTTCAATTGGAGTTCAGGACTGGACTATCAGGTCTTTCATTGAAACATCTGTGAACTCATATGGAAGCAAGTCATCCTTGTTCATGTGACCACCTATAATGATGATAACAGTGACTACACTTCAAGAGTACTTCCTTGTCTGTAAAGCACTTTGTGACATCACTATAGAAATGCAAGTGTTTCTTTATTTCTTTTACATAACATAGTTGTTTGATAATGATGGGGCTTATCCCACGCTATGAGCAGGGAGCTGCTCGCTGTGGGTGTAGCGAAGGAAATTCAGGGCGGACAGATGGTAATTTTTCGTCAACTAATTTGAGTGGGTGGAAAATCGTGGGCTGCGCGTGCATAATGCAGTCCCTATGAGCAGTACTATAGGTGCAGACCTTTAGAATCAGCCTTCATACCACAAGTGCCCCACTCCCCAGCACTGGCAGCCTTTAATTTAAGAGCAGAAAAAAAATACACATTTTTAGAAAAGGAGCCATTCATGTGCAGTCTTTGTGAACCACAATTTAAGAAAGCTGGTTGCGGGGATAGAGAAGGTACATCACATGTTTACGAGGAAGCTGCCTGCTGTGAAGAAATATAAATATTGAAGAAAGACTGGAGCTAAGAAATACCAAGAGGCAGAAAACACTGGTGGGACCAATCTATAAGCCAATCTATAAGCCCCGTAACAGTAGTGTCGGGCATCGTATAACTCAAGAAATTAGAGGTGTATGTAACAAGGCTAATACAGTAATCATGGGGGACTTCAATTTTCATCTAGACTGGGCAAACAAATTTGCAGTAATAGCGCCAAGGACGAGTTCATGGAATGCATTCAGGATAGTTTTATGGATCTGTGTGTTGAGGAACCAGCTAGGGAGCAGACTATTTTAGAATAGAATTTTGTGTTGAGTTTGAGAATGATTAACTAAATCCGATACCAGGGTCGTAAATCTGAACAAACAAAACTATATAGGTATGAGAGGCCAGTTGTCTAAGATAGGTTGGGAAACTGGATTACATAAGAACATAAGAAATAGGAGCAGGATTAGGCCATACTGCCCCTCGAGCCTGTTCCGCCATTCAATACGATCATAGCTGATCTGATCATGGACTCAGCTCCACTTCCCCGCCCGCTCCCCATAACCCCTTATCCCCTTATCGTTTAAGAAACTGTCTATTTCTGTCTTAAATTTATTCAATGTCCCAGCTTCCACAGCTCTCTGCGACAGCAAATTCCACAGATTTACAATGCTCTGAGAGAATAAATTTCTTCTCATCTCTGTTTTAAATGGGCGGCCCCTTATTCTAAGATCATTCCCTCTCGTTCTAGTTTCCCCCTTCAGTGGAAACGTCCTCTCTGCATCCACCTTGTCAAGCCCCCTCATAATCTTATACATTTCGATACGATCACCTCTCATTCTTCTGAATTCTAATGAGTAGAAGCCCAAACTACTCAACCTTTCCTCATAAGTCAACCTCCTCTACCCCGGAATCAACCTAGTGAACCTTCTTTGAACTGCCTCCAAAGCAAGTATATCCTTTCGTAAATATGGAAACCAAAACTGCACGCAGTATTCCAGGTGTGGCCTCACCAATACCTTATATAGCTGTAGCAAGACCTTGCTGCTTTTGTACTCCATCCCCTTTGCAATAAAGGCCAAGGTACCATTGGCCTTCCTGATCACTTGCTGTACCTGTATACTATCCTTTTATGTTTCATGCACAAGTATCCCCAGGTCCTGCCGTACTGTGGCACTTTGCAATCTTTCTCCATTTAAATAATAACTTGCTCTTTGATTTTTTTCTGCCAAAGTGCATGACCTCACACTTTCCAACAATATACTCCATCTGCCAAATTTTTGCCCACTCACTTATTCTGTCTATGTCCTTTTGCAGAATTTTTTGTGTCCTCCTCACACAATGCTTTTCCTCCCATTTTTGTATCATCAGCAAACTTGGCTACTTTACACTCAGTCCCTTCTTCCAAGTCGTTAATATAGATTGTTAATATAGGTCCCAACACTGATCCCTGCGGCACCCCACTAGTTACTGGTTGCCAACCATAGAATGAATCATTTATCCCGACTCTCTTCTCTGTTAGTTAGCCAATCCTTTATCCATGCTAATATATTACCCCCAACCCCGTGAACTTTTATTGTCCAAATACACCACATCCACTGGTTTCCCTTTATCCACCCTATTCGTTACATCCTCAACGAATTCCAGAAAATTTGTCAAACATGACTTTCCCTTCATAAATCCATGCTGACTCTGCCTGACCAAATTTTGCTTTTCCAAATGTCCTGCTACTGCTTCTTTAAAAATGGGCTCCAACATTTTCCCAACCACAGATGTTAGGCTAATTGGTCTAGAGTTTCCTGCTTTTCGTTTGCCTCTTTTTTAAAATAGGGGCGTTACATTTGCAGTTTTCCAATCTGCTGGGACCTCCCCAGAATCCAGATAACAACCAATGCAGTCACAATCCCTGCCTCTACTTCTCTTAAGACCCTAGGATGCAAGCCATCAGGTTCAGGGGATTTATCTGCCTTTAGTCCCTTACTCTTACTGCGTATCACCTCCTTAGTGATTATGATTGTGTTAAGTTCCTCCCCCCCCTATAGCCCCTTACTATCCACTGTTGGGATATTGTTAGTGTCCTCTATCATAAAGACTTACACAAAATATTTGTTCAGAGTTTCTGCCATCGCCATGTTCCCCATTACTAATTCCCCGGTCTCATCCTCTAAGGGACCAACATTTACTTGTGACACTCTTTTCCTTTTTATATACCTATAGAAACTCATGCTATCTGTTTTTATATTTTGTGCTAGTTTACTTTCATAGATAAAAGATATGATGGTAGGTAATCAGTGGCAAACATTTAAAGCAATAATTCATAAGGCGCAATGACTATATATTCACTTAAGGAATAAAAACCCCACAGGATAAATGGTCCAATTGTGGCTAGCAAAAGATATTTAAAGATAGTATTAGATGAAAGCAAGAGGCTTTTAATGTTGCCAGAAAGAATAGTTAGCCTGAGGATTGGGAGGATTTTAGAATTTAGCAAAGGAGGGCCAAGAAATTGATAACGGAAGAGAAAATAGAATATGAGAGTAAACTAGCAAGAGACATAAAAACAGATTGTAAAAGCTGCTATAGGTACGTAAAAAGGAAGAGATTAATGAACGTAAACATGGGTCCCTTATAGGCATAGACAGCAAAAATTATAATGGGGACTAAGGAAATGGCAGGGACATTAAACAAGTACTTTGGGGATGAAATTGTCCCTCGCCCCGATTGGGGGTGGTAACCTTCCCGAGCCGGGACTTTTATTGCCCGGCCTGCAAATCCCGCCTCCGACGCGGAATTGGGCCATATGCCCCTCAAAGGACATGGAGCGCTGTCTCTAACACTCCATTTCCTTTGAGGAAGGCTCCCAGGGCAGTAGTGTGATGCTGAGTCCTGCACTACATGGAGCAGGCCAGCACTATGCGGATGCTCCATGTAGCTCTGATGCGCTACAACGTCTCTCCCATTCCAGTAAAGGGGAGGGCAGCTGCACACTCTGCATGACCTTTTGGTGGCTGCCACTGGGCCAGGGACATGTGAGACCGGGCCAGTAGCTCAGCAGCCAAGCCAGAGTGCCAGGCTGCATGATAGCAGCCCAGTCCACACTATAGCCGCCATGTTCGGGCCGACCCAAGAGTTGGCCGACCAATAAAGATGGCGTCCCGGGGTGCTAAAGACCTCCCCTTTAAATAACATCCTGGGAACAGACATCTGCCAGCCTTTGCGACCCGCGAAACTGGCATTGACATCTGTTTACACCAACCTCGGAGTCCACGGGACAATTTTCCTCGCGAGGTGTAACGACATCGGCGTGGGGTGATGAGAGGTTGGCACGCATGGCGATCACGTCATTGCTGGTTGCGCGCCGGCCTGACAGCGGGGCGGGCCGTGCCGGGACAGCGCTGCCCCCCAAACCTCTGGGGCTATTTCCCGGGAGGCGGTCGTGCCCCCTTCCCCCAGGTGAAAACTGCATTGCATCCCATTAACGCCTCCTGGAGGCGCTAACGTGTGCTAAAAAGTGGGCAATTTTGCAACCTTTGAATCTGTCCTCACATTCTGGAAATAGTGGGGAACCTAGGATCTAGTGAGAATGAGGAACTTAAAGAAATTAGTATTAGTAAGGAAATAGTACTGGAGAAATTAATGCGACTACAAGCCCCGGTCCTGATGGCCAACATCCTAGGGTTTTAAAAGAGGTGGCTACAGAGATAGTGGATGCATTGATTTTGATCTCCCAGATTTCCCTAGATTTTAGAATGGTCTTGATGGATTGGAAGGTAGCAAATGTAGTCCTGCTCTTCAAGAAAGGAGTGAGAGAAAACACGGAACTATAGACCAGTTAGCCTGAGTAGGGAAATGCTGGAATCTGTTATATGGGATGTGGTAACAGGGCACTTAGAAAATCATAATATGGCTGGGCAGATTTATGGATTTATGAAAGGGAAATTGTGTTACACGAGTTTTTTTTTAGGAAGTAACCAGTAGGGTAGATAAGGGGGAATCAGTGGACGCAGTGTACTTGGATTTTCAGAAAGCATTCGATACAAGAGGTTATGACAAAAGAACATAAGAACATTAGAAATAGGAGCATGAGTAAGCCATTTGACCCTTCAAGCCTGCTCTACCATTCAGTAAGATCATGGCAGTTCTTCCACTTCCATTCCACCTTCCTGCCTGATCCCCATATACCTTGATTTCCTTAACATCCAAAAATCTATCATAAATTACACAAAATTAGGGCTCAAGGGATTGGGGGTAATATATTGGCAAGGATAGAGGATTGATTAATGGTCAGACAACAGAGAGTAGGAATAAACAGGTTATTTTGGGGTTGGCAGGCTGTAACTCATGAGGTACCAAAAGGACCAGTGCTTGGGACTCAGGTATTTACAATCTATATAAATGACTTGGATGAAGAGACCAAGTGTAATGTACACAATCTTCCTGACGATATAAAGCTAGGTGGAAAAGTAAGTTGTGAGGAGGATGCAAAGAGGTTGCAAAGGGATATAGACAGGTTAAATTCGTGGGCAAGAACATGGCAGATGGAATATAATGTGGAGAAATGTGAAGTTATCCACTTTGGTAGGGAAAATAGAAAAGCAAAATATTTCTTTAAAGGGTGAGACATTGGGAAATGTTGGTATTCAGAGGGAACTGGGTGTCCTTGTAAACAAATCATTGAAAGTTAACATGCAGGTATAGCATGTAATTAGGAAAGGAAATGGCATTTTAGCCTTTAGTACAAAAAGATTAGAGTATATGAGTACAGGGGACCTAAATTGCCCCCTCCTTAAGATCTGCAGAGTGGTGTGGCCGCCGAGTTTTGGTGGAATGACCGCTGCTAGCCCACTTTCCCTCCCTAATTTTCCCGGCAGTGCCCCGATCCCCCCACTCACTTAACCTGTCTATATCCCTTTGCAGATTAGAATCATAGAATGGTTACAGCACAGGAGGAGGCCATTCGGCCCGTCGAGCCCATGCCAGTTCTCTGCAAGAGCACTACAGCTAGTCCCACTCCCCCGCCTTTTCCCCATAGCCCTGCAATTTTTTTCCTTTCAGGTACTTACCCAATTCCCTTTTGAAAGCAGTGATTGAGTCTGCCTCCACTACCCTTACAGGCAGCGCATTCCAGATCCTAAACACGTCGCCTTTGGTTCTTCTGCCAAGCACCTTAAATCCGTGTCCTTTGGTTCTCGACCCTTCTGCCAATGGGAACAGTTTCTCTCTATCTACTCTGTCTAGACCCCTCATGATTTTCAACACCTCTATCTAATATCCTCTCAACCTTGTCTGCTTTAAGGAGAACAACTCCAGCTTCTCCAGTCTATCAACATAAATGAAGTCCCTCATCTCTGGAACCATTCTTGTAAATCTTTTCTGCACCCTCTCCAAGGCCTTCTTTGTGCCCTCCTCACAACTTGCCTTCCCACCTATCTCTGTATCATCTGCAAATTAGACTACATTATACTCGGTCCCTTCATCTAAGTCATTAATATAGATTGTAAATGTCATGTATTTCACCATCTTGCAATGACTATAAGTATGTAACTGTAACTCATGCATACTGTACCTGTACACTTGTAATGCACACCCTGACCACAGGGAATGAGCTCCTCACCTGGGCTTCCAGGTATAAAAGAGGAGGTCCCACCCAGGATCAGGACTCTTCAGTCCTGGAAATAAAGTGAAGGTCACAGAGTGACCGTGTCTGATATATACATGCCTCATGTGAATTTGTAACAAGGTGCAGAGACACTACATCTGGCGACGAGAATCGGGAATCACCAAACCATGAGGATGGCCACTGATGGCACAGAGGAACGCGACTGTGTGGATGAGGACTGGGACGACTTTGTGGAAAGACTCCAGCAGAGCTTCGTCACAAAGGACTGGCTGGAAGAGGCAGCGGCTGACAAGCGGAGGGCGCATCTACTGACCAGCTGTGGTCCACAGACTTATGCGCTGATGAAAGACCTGCTCGCACCCCAAAAGCCAGCGGACAAGTCCTTCGAAGAGCTCAGCCAGCTGATCAGTGAGCATCTCAAGCTGGCAAGTAGCGTATACATGGCTCGGCACCGGTTCTACTCTCACCAGCGTCGGGAGGGTCAAAACATCTCGGACTTCGTGGCAGAACTGCGGCGTTTGACCAGTCTCTGTAAGTTTTCCGATGCCTGCAGGGGGGAGATGTTAAGGGACTTTTTCATCGAGAGCATTAATCATGCTGTCATTTTCAGGAAGCTCATAAAGACTAAGGATTTAACTTTAGAAGGGGCGGCGTTGATAGCTCAGACCTTTATGGCGGGGGAAGAGACGACCAAGCTAATTTACGCACACAGCCCTGGTTTTAAAGTTGCGTTGAACCAGGGAATCAATGTTATAAAAATGACACAGAACTCCACAGGCAGGCAAAGGCAATTCGACACTGTCCAGGCAGGCAGGAAAGGGCAATTCGACACCAGCCAGGTAGCAACAAGCTCCTGGCAACAGGGACAATGGAAAGGGGATTGGCAATTCATGCCATCATGAGGAACAATACATCCTGTGATGGGACAATTAACACGCCCCATCAGAAGGCTTAGAAACAGCCAAAAGGGCCATCAGAGAGGAATGCCTGGGAATAGTCCTTTTGTTAACAGCAATCTCAGCTCAGGTTGGAGATGTGGGAGCAGACACACTGCAAAAATCTGCAGGTTCCAACTTTACACCTGTAGGATTTGTAATGTCAAGGGACACCTGGCAAGGATGTGCAAAAAGGCAGTAGCGAGGCTAGTCTGTGAGACAGACGAACCAGACGAGGGGTCTGAAATTTCAGGATGAGGCCTGGGGAACAACCATGGATGCTGAAGTTCAGAGAGTTCATGGGGCTGACGTCCACAGCTCATACACCAAAACGCCACCCATGATGATGAAAGTCCCTGACTACTATGTGTACGAGAAGTGTGTTCAGCTGCAGCTCCTGACAGACCGCATGACGGCACTGAAGCTGCAGATGGACTCACTCTGGAGCATGTGCGATGCTGAGAATGTTGTGGATAGCACATTTAGTGAGTTGGTCACACCGCAGGTAAGGGTTAGGACAGATAGTGAATGGGTGACCAAGAGACAAGGCAAGAGCAGGAAGGTAGTGCAGGAGTCCCCTGCGGTCATCTCCCTCCAAAATAGATATACTGTTTTGGATACTGTTGGAGGAGATGACTTACCAAGGGGAAGGCACCAGCAGCCACGTTCATGGCACCATGGGTGGCTCTGCTGCATAGAAGGGCGGGAAAAAGAGTGGGAGAGCTATAGTGATAGGGGACTCTATTGTAAGGGAAATAGATAGGAGTTCTGCGGTCACAACCGAGACACCAGGATGGTATGTTGCCTCCCTGGTGCAAGGGTCAAGGATGTCTAGGAGCGGCTGCAGAGCATTCTGGAGAGGGAGGGTGAACAGTCAGTTGTCGTGGTACATGTAGGTACCAACGATATAGGTAAGAAGCGGGAAGAGGTCCTACAAGCTGAATTTAGGGAGCTAGGAGTTAAATTAAAAAGTAGGACCTCAAAGGTAGTAATCTCTGGATTGCTACCAGTGCCACGTGCTAGTCAGAGTAGAGGGAGCAGGATATTTAGAATAAATACATGGCTTGAACAGTGGTGCAAGAGGGAGGGATTCAAATTCCTGGGACATTGGAATCAGTTCTCGGGGAAGTGGGACCTGTACAAAAGGGATGGTTTGCACTTGGGCAGGACTGGAACTGATGTCCTGGGGGTAACATTTGCTAATGCAGTTCGGGAGTGTTTAAACTAATATGGCAGGGGGATGGGAACCTATGCAGCGAGACAGGGCAAAGTAATATGCAGTCAGAAACAGATGGTAGAAAGGTAAAAAGCAATAGTGGAAGGCCGAGTAAACAAAGGCGAGAAACAAAAAGGGCCACATTACATCATAATTCTAAAAGGACAAAGGGTGTTAAAAAAACAAGCCTGAAGGCTTTGTGTCTTAATGCAAGGAGTATCCGTAATAAGGTGGATTACTTAACTGTGCAAATAGATGTTAACAAATATGATATGATTGGGATTACAGAGACGTGGCTCCAAAATGATCAGGACTGGGAACTCAACATTCAAGGGTATTCAACATTCAGGAAGGATAGAATAAAAGGAAAAGGAGGTGGGGTCACAGTCTAAAGATAAGGGGAAAGCCATTTAGGACCGAGATGAGGAGAAACTTCTTCACTCAGAGAGTGGTGAACCTGTGGAATTCTCTACCACAGGAAGTTGTTGAGGCCAATTCACTAATTTTTTTCAAAAAAGAGTTAGATGTAGTCCTTACTACTAGGGGGATCAAGGGGTATGGCGAGAAAGCAGGAATGGAGTACTGAAGTTGCATGTTCAGCCATGAACTCATTGAATGGCGGTGCAGGCTCGAAGGGCCGAATGGCCTATTCCTGCACCTATTTTCTATGTTTCTATGTTTCTTACTGAATGGCATCCCGGTGCACATGGAGCTGGATACCGGAGCTAGCCAGTTCCTCATGAGCGCCCAACAATTTGAGAGACTATGGCCACACAGAGCTACCAGGCCCAAATTGGAACGCATTGAGACGCAACTACGTACGTAAACCAAAGAGATTATCCCAGTGCTGGGCAGTGCAAACTTGGTGGTAATGCATAATGGATCACAGAACCGGCTGCCACTCTGGATTGTTCTGGGAAATGGCCCCCCGCTCTTGGGGAGGAGTTGGCTAGCTGAGATGAATTGGAAGTGGGGGGATGTGCATGCCATTTCATCCGTGGAGCGAAGTTCATGCTCACAGATATTGCAAAAATTCAAGTCACTCTTTCAACCCGGTGTCGGAATGTTCAAGGGCACCAAAGTAGTGATACACATCACTTCGGACGCCAGACCAGTGCACCACAAAGCCAAAGCGTACGTGATGCGTGAAAGCATTGAAAGTGAACTGGACAGGCTGCTCAGAGGGGGCATAATTTAGCCTGTTGAATTCAGCCACTGGTCAAGTCCTATTGTTCCCGTCCTCAAAACAGATGGCTCGGTTAGGATTTGTGGCGACTACAAAGCCACCATCAACCGAGTGTCGCTATAAGACCAATACCCGCTCCCGAGAGCGGAGGACCTTTTTGCCACGCTGGCAAGTGGTAAGCTGTTCACGAAGCTGCACCTCACTTCGGCCTACATGACTCAGGAACTGGCTGAAGAATCCAAGATTCTGACCACCATCATGACACACAAAGGATTATTTGTTTACAATAGGTGCCCGTTTGGCATTCGTTCGGCAGCGGCTACCTTTCAGCGAAACATGTAAAGCTTGCTCAAGTCCATCCCTGGAACGATCGTGTTCCAAGACGACATCCTTGTAACGGGTCGAGACACTGAGGAACACCTCCGCAACCTGGAGGAAGTGCTACACTGATTGGAACGGGTAGGCCTGCGACTGAAAAAGGCCAAGTGCATGTTTTTGGCCCCAGAGGTCGAGTTCCTGGGCAGGAGGGTTGCCGCAGATGGGATCCAGCCCACTGAATCAAAAACTGAGGCGATTCGCCGGGCGCCCAGCTCGGCAACACGTCGGAGTTGCGATCATTCCTGGGACTCTTGAACTATTTTGGGAACTTCCTGCCAAACCTAAGCACATTGTTGGAGCCATTACACATGCTTCTCCGTAAAGGTTCTGAATGGTCTTGGGAGGATTGTCAAGAACGGGCTTTCAATAAGGCGAGGAACCTGCTGTGTTCCAACAAACTGTTGACTTTGTAGGACCCCTGTAAAAAACTGGTTTTAACATGCGATGCGTCATCCTACGGGGTTGGGTGTGTTTTGCAGCAGGGTAACGATGACGACCGACTCCAACCGGTGGCTTACACCTCCAGGTCGCTTTCCCAGGCAGAGTGTGGATACGGCATGGTCGAGAATTAGGCACTCGCGTGTGTGTACGGTATGAAAAAGATGCACCAGTACCTTTTCGAGCTAGAGACGGACGGCAAGCCATTAACATCCCTGTTGTCCGACACCAAGGCTGTCAACGCTAATGCGTCAGCTCGCATACAGCGATGGGCCCTCATACTGGCTGCATATGACTACGCCATACGGCACCGGCCAGGCACCAAAAATTGTGCTGACGTGCTCAGCAGGCTCCCACTGGCCACCACCGAGGGGGCGTTGCAGCAGAGCGCCGAGATGGTCATGGCCGTTGAGGCTTTTGACACTGCGGGCTCCCCATCACAGCCCGCCAGATCAAACTCTGGAACAACAGGGACCCCTTCCTATCCATGATAAAGAAATGTGTCCTGACTGGGGAATGGGCGCCCGCACACAAGGCGTGCCCCGAGGAAGTCAGGACGTTTCAGAGACGGATGGATGGATGGACTCTCCGTCCAAGCCGACTGCCTGTTATGGGGCAGCCGGGTAGTCATGCCCCAGAAAGGAAGGGAAGCATTCATCAGGGAACTCCACAGCGAGCACCCTGGCATCGTGTTAATGAAGGCCATTTCCCGGTCACACGTGTGGTGGCCAGGATTGACTCAGACCTGGAACACTGGGTTCGCAGGTGCACAACGTGTGCCCAGCTGGGCACGTGGACTATGCGGGCCCGTTCATGGGAAAAATGTTCCTGATCATTGTCGATGCATACTCGAATTGGGTCGAGTGCATCATATTGAACTCGTGCACGACATCCATCACTGTGGAGAGTCTGCGTACGGTTTTCGCGACCCACAGCTTGCCAGACATCCTGGTCAGTGATAATGGCCCGTGTTTTACCAGCCATGAATTCCAGGAGTTTATGTCAGGCAATGGGATCAAGCACGTCCGGACAGCGCCGTTCAAGCCGGCCTCCAATGGCCAGGTGGAACGGGCGGTCCAAGTCATAAAGCAGGGCATGCTACGCATCCAAGGACCCTCCTTTCAGTACCGCCTATTGCGCCTCCTGCTGGCCTATAGGTCCCGGCTGCACTTGCTCACGGGAGTCCCGCCAGCGGAACTCCTCATGAAACACACGCTCAAGACGCGGCTATCCCTCATTCACCCAGCCCTGGCAGACATTGTTGAGGGCAAGCGCCAGTCCCAAACCGAGTTTCATGATCGAGGCTCAAGGGGGAGGTGTATAGAAATAGATGACCCGGTATTTGTTCTTAACCATGCTTTGGGACCCAAATGGCTTGAAGGCATCGTAATTGGCAAAGAAGGAAACAGGATCATGGTGGTCAGACTAAACAATGGGCAGATATGCCGCAAACACTTGGACCAAGTAAAGACAAGGTTCAGTGCAGACATGGAGGAACCGGAAGAAGAGCATGATGAGATAGCACCCACACCACTGCCAGCGCACGAGCAACAAAGGCAGCCCTCAGCATGCACAGTCCCTGCGGCCAGCCTGGACAGGCTGGAATCACCTCAAGTGACAGAGGCGCGTGCTGAGGCTCAGCCACCAGAGCCACAACTGCGGCGCTCCACGAGAGAGCGCCGATCACCCGATAGACTTAACCTCTGAAACTAAAAGACCTAAGGGGAGAGTTGATGTCATGTATTTCACCATCTTGCAATGACTATAAGTATGTAACTGTAACTCATGTATACTGTACCTGTACCCTTGTAATGCACACCCTGACCACAGGGAGTGAGCTCCTCACCTGGGCTTCCAGGTATAAAAGGGGCGGTCCCACCCAGGATCAACAGTCTTCAGTCCTGGACATAAAGTGAAGATCACAGAGTGACCGTGTCTGATATATCCATGCCTCGTGTGAATTTGTAACAAGGTGCAGAGACATTACAGTAAATAGTTGAGGCCCAAGCACGGATCCCTGTGGCACCCCACTAGTTACTGTTTGCCAACCGGAAAATGACCCATTTCTCTCGACTCTCTGTTTTCTGTTCGTTAGCCAATTCTCTATCCATATTAATAATATACCCCAAACCCCATGAGCTCTTATCTCGTGCAGTAACCTTTTATGTGACACCTTATGAAATGCCTTCTGGAAATCCAAATAAACCACATCCACTGGTTTCCCCTTATTCACCCTACTCGTTACATCTTCAAAGAACTCCAGCAAATTTGTCAAACATGATTTCCCTTTCATAAAACTGGTTGACTGCATTATGATTTTTTTCACATGTCCTTCTACTGCTTCCTTAATAATGGACTCCAGCATTTTACCAATGACAAATGTTAGGCTATCTGATCAATAGTTTCCTGCTTTTTGTCTGCCTCCTATTTTTAGATGGGGGCATTACATTTGCAGTTTTCCAATCCGCTGGGACCTCGCCAGATTCCAGGGAATTTTTGGTGGATTGCAACCAATGCATTTAGTATCTCTGCAACCGCTTCTGTTAAGACCCTAGGATGCAGGCATTCCAGCCCAGGGGACTTGTCCACCTTTAGTTCCATTATTTTACCGACTACTTTTTCTTTCGTGATAGTGATTCTTTTATGTTCCCCCTCCCTATAGCCCCCTGATTATCTATTATAGGGATGTTTTAGTGTCTTCTATCATGAAGACCGATACAACACTTTTGTTCAAAGCCTCTGTCATTTCCCTGTTCCCCATTATTAACTCCCCAGTCTCATCCGCGAAGGGACCAATGTTTACATTGGCTACCCTCTTCCTTTTTATATACCTGTAGAAGCTCTTACTACCTGTTTTTATATTTCTTGCTAGTTTACTCTCATAATCCAGCTTCTCATTATTTTTTTAGTCGTCCTTTGTTGATTTTTAAAAATTTCCCAAATCCTCTGGCCTCCCACTAATCTTGGCCACATTGTAGCCACTGTTTTCAATTTGATACCATCCTTTACTTCCTTAGTTAGACACAGATGGTTCTCCCTTCTGTTAAAGTCTTTCCTTTTCACTGGAATATATTTTTGTTGAGAGTTAGGAAATATCTCCTTTAATATCCGCCATTGCTCATCAATGAAATAGCTCCTTAAATGTCTGCCATTGCTCATCAATTGTTTAAAGTGTTGTTAAGATCCGGAACGCTCTACCCGGAAGGACATATTCAATAGCAACTTCCAAATGGCAATTGGACATGTGCTTGGAAGAGGACTAATTTTCAGGGTTATAGGGAAAAAGCTGGGTTGTGGGCAATGTTCCCACTTATTTTTTTATGTTGGATGCACGGCCCTTTTAAGGGGTTGCACGTCCCATTCAAACTTCCGCGCATGTGTGTTTTTTTCCGTTACGAAGCCGGCAAGCAGCCTGCGCGGGAGCTTCAGACAGTAGCCTGGACTCACGGCCGAGCAGCTAAACTGAAATATTGGGTGCGGGACTAAATTGAACAGCTCCTCCAAAGAGCCGGCACAGGATCGACAGGACGAATGGCCTCCTTTTGTGCTGTAAGATTCTACAATAATTTATACAATATTTATTTTGCCTTTAGGTGCATATTATCCAGGATAACTCCACTTTTCACCTGATTCTATCTGAGTCGATTTGCAGAACGACTGCAAATTTACCCACAAACTTTCATCAAGACCGACAAATGATTACTCTGCAGTAAATATCTCCAAAGAAATTTAACGCGGCATAATTTAGAGCAGTTCTGCAGCGGCATTAAGAATAATTTAAACAGCTCAGCATCTCCAGAGAGATTTCTTTCATTGGTTTGCCTTTCCAAGTGATTTTTGAATGATAATTAAACCATCATTTAAATGGATCCTAAGCAACTTTAAGACGAATATCATTTAATGACTTTTCCAGTTTGAGGTGTTCTACGCTGTTAGTTTAACAGTACTGCAGTATTTGGGTTGCTTCATTTCAATGCTGCCTTGTTACCTGGAGATAGAACAGTGAATACTTATGATAATAACGCCACAAGAACATAAGAAATAGGAGCAGGAGTAGGCCATTTCGCCCCTCGAGCCTGCTCCATCATTTAATAAGATCATGGCTGATCTTATCATGGACTCAGCTCCACTTCTTTGCCCGCTCCCCCATAACCCTTTAGCAAGGCTCTGCCCCTAATCTGCTGCAAAGTAAGTGCGCTACCTAACAGTTCCCCTCCAAGTTACACACCATCCTGATTTGAAATATATCGACGTTCCTTCATCATCGCTGGTTCAAAATCCTGGAACTCCCTCCCTGACAGCACTGTGTGGGAGTACCTTCCCCACATGGACTGCAGCGATTCAAGAAGGTGGCTCACCACCACCTTCTCAAGGGCAATTAGGAACAGGCAATAAATGCTGGCCTTGCCAGCGACACCCACATCCCGGAACAAATTTTTTAAAATGGTGAATGGACTTTGGTTTCCAAAAACTAGCAGTGCATCTGCCTAAATAGTTTTCAGGCCAATTCAATGCAGATGCAATTGTTTGTTTGAGTTTGCATGATACAAACAATGACGGACAGGGAAAGACCCTCTAGCCCATCCAGCCTGTCACACATAATTGTGTTACCTTGCAATATATTCACTCTCCACCCCATCGGAAACCAGGTGATCTCTGGGAGAAGCGAAAAAGCAGGTAAAAACCCAGGGGGAAAAAATCTGGGAAATTCCTCTCCACACCACTGGGCAATCAAAACGGATCCAGGAGGTCACACTGGCCCTGATAATTCTGTGCAGCACCATCCTTTTATATGAGATGATCTTGGGCCCAGCCAGAAACAGGTCCAGGTCTCGTTTGAAGGAATTCAGTGATTCGACGTTCACCGCCCACATTTAAAGGCCAGCTGTTGAAACGGTCCCACTCTCATTCTAGCCTGTATTATACCATCTCAGAGTTTTTATGCTGAGACTGAATGTCTCCAGAGGGAAAGTGTTCCAATGCTCTCGTGCAGAGCCTCACACATAGGGAACATGGACATGTCTCCCCACAATGGATTGAAAAGCAGGAGGAGGTAATGCCCAAATTCCTGATGCGATTCTGATGGCTCGATCTCCATGCTGGAAACGTGATTTTGAAAAAAGATCAGGTGTACAAAGTGAAAAAGTGCTCTATTCATCAGCACTGATGACCCTCACCATCACGGGAATAAGGAATCAATTAATTTTTTCACTCTCATGAACTGGATTAACAGAAACGCATAGAATTTACAGTAACTCAATTTTAGAAGTAATTCAGCACAAATAAATTATTGATATTGATTACATATATATGGTATCATTCAAAAATGGTCCCTTTCCCTTAATTTCTATGTTGCACATTGTGATTTGTTGTTCTGCTCTGGCACAATACGTTTGTCTCATTATAGCTGAAACAGAACTAAATGGCCAAAGGAAGGCCGGTTCATCGAATGAGAGTAACAAATTCCTTGCACAAGTTGGTAATCATTCTTATGAATCTGGTACAACAAATGCCTTTATGGATGTATAATAGCAGCTCACCTACATTAATTTCATAGGAATAATTGGTCTATATTTTCCTTTCTGTTGACTTATTTAAGACCAGAAACTAGTGTTTTAAACTGAGAGATTTAATTCACAATGCAAATTTGTTAGTGGTAGCAGCAAAGAAACAAACAACCTATCCACTCAGCACATGCAATGATCCTTCAATGCATCTTGGGCAGCTCACTGATTGTATGATGAAAAGATTGGTAATCTAGCTGTAGAGTATGCCATGTTCATCAAACTGACTGAGTAACAATTCTGCAAAGCCTATTTTCCTAATAGGCCTTGAAGATCCTAATAAACTGCAGACAGGAGAAAGAGCAAGACCTTTGTGATGAATGAGGAAAGCCCCGAATATGGTAAAGCCCCAGAATTTCCTGAAAACTTATGCCTAAACAATGGTGAAAGCACGAGCGTAACGCTGATTATAGTCACAATTTACGTCATATTTGCGCCAATTCTGCGAAATCTCCACCGACACCATCTCAGTAACATGGCTCTGCTCGGGTGAATTTCCTGAATTTATGCCAGTTCAGAACAGGCCGAAGATTTTATGCACGTCATTTCTCCTCGCTGTGGCAGAAAAAAAATATATTCTGTATCTTTGCATCCCTATGGCACAAGAATGATATGTTGCAAATAAATTGGAAAAACTTCCACGATTGCATTTTTGTAATGTACATTATCAATGCTTTGATGGCTTCAAAGTTTAATTTTCATGCATAAAGAGGGACTGGAGGAAGGAATAGGACAGAAGTTAGCCACTTTCGACTCTGACCCTCATTGTTTACATTGATTCCCTCTTGTTTTACGCGGATTTTTATGTTCAGGTTTGTGCTAGTAAGATTCTCAGGAAATTCTGGCATAACTCGCCGACGGGAAGTTTGGCGGAAATCTTGGCGTAACTTCCCGGTGATGCATTTCAGGAGAAAGCAGATATGGAAGCAAAACAAGTGGTAGCATGTAACAGACAGAGTGAACTCTGTGACTACTCTCATACTTGTCTTTATAAACACTGTTTATTTTCAGGAATAATCCTTGATTCTTATGACTGATATTTTGGCAACATGGCTGTTCCTTGACTCAACAACTCTAATACTTCCTCAAGTGTCCAGCTGAGCACACTACATCGCTCCTTTCTGTTAAGATTGACTGACAGGACATATATTATTTCACTTGGAAATTGTATTGTGCCACGTTAATTCTCAATTTGCGATGGAACAGAGTTGTTGGAGGCGTGACTGAAGTCAAGCACAGCACGGTAAATACACATGAATGGCCAAAGTTGTTGATGCCAAGATAATCCAATTCAGCTTTATGATTCTTCTTATGAATCTTTCAGCTTCATAATTTGTCACTAGCCATTGTGATGTGATTTTGATTTTGGCAAAATCCGAGGTGTTCTGCCAAGTGTTGGGATATTGAACTCTGGATCCGTTGTCTGCCTTCAGCGCCTCTGGAATTCCATGTGCGAGAGAAATATTTTCTCGACATGGAATAGTTGTGACTAACGAGGGCAGGAGATTACCCGATCCTACAGTTCTGATGGGATAGTGATACACCCCACAGAAAATATTATCATCCTCTGTCACGATAGCTCTACTCACTGCAGATTAGGTTATTTCAACGACTGGGAGTTGGTAGAAAGGGACTAAAGAATAATTCAACCGTAAATCTCTCTGCCGTGGATAATCACATATATATGACATGGCGAATTGTACTATCTACATTCAACAGTTGTCACCCGAGAGTGGAAACTACTTTTTAATACATTCTTGTACCTTGTTGTCTATGCCTGGGACCTGCATTTGAGTTCTGAGGATGGATTTATTTTGACTCTCCTTTGCTGACTGTTGGGGTAAAAGGAAGACTTGCCTCCCTTGAGGCGGACTCCCTGATATAGGAAGTCGACACCTGCACTACTGTTGGGGCAAAAGGAAGACTTCTCTCCCTCGGGGCGGACTACCTGATATAGATAATCGACACCTCGCTTATCTATTAACCAAACTTATTTGTATATATTTTTTTTTATAGTTCACATTGTGTGTGTCTGTGCTGCTTTGATCCCTTTACAGACTGAATAAGAGTGTCAATTTAAATGTTTGAGATTAAATGTTCCATATAACGGCCATGGAATTAAACAAACGAAACCTTCAGTTTGACCGGCTTTATTTTGAGCAAATGCAAGGGAGGGTTCAATGTGGAACCTTCAAAATACAAGAGATTTCAAGTATAATTTATACAGGTTATGGAGAGGAGCTACCCTCCTACAAAATCCTCGATAAGTCTATTGCTATCAGCAGAGTTACATTGATTTGTCGACTCTTATCAGACTAGCTCTGAGTGGTGCATGCAATTGTCCATCTCCCATCATATGTTAATTGTGTTTGTTCCGTGATTTGCACTTTGCCACAGTCTATATGACACCTAAAGTAACTGTTCCAAAATACTGGCTTTCTTATCTCTTCCTCAAATCAAAATTGTAACTGCTGACTTCTGCTGTTTTGTTAAGTGTCACTAAGGTTAACCATACAGTTTTAATATGTTATAAGTGTGCTATAACGACATGAGAGCAGATCTCATAGAAACATATAAAATTCTGATGGGACTGGACAGGTCAGATGCAGGAAGAATGTTCCCGATGTTGGGGAAGTCCAGAACCAGGGAACATAGTCTAAGGATAAGGGGTAAGCCATTTAGGACTGAGATGAGGAGAAACTTCTTCACTCAGAGAGTTGTTAGCCTGTGGAATTCCCTACTGCAGAGAGTTGTAGATGCCAGTTCATTGGATATATTTAAGAGGGAGTTAGATATGGCCCTTACGGCCAAAGGGATCAAGGGGTATGGAGAAAAAACAGGAAAGGGGTACTGAGGTGAATGATCAGCCATGATCTTATTGAATGGTGGTGCAGGCTCGAAGGGCTGAATGGCCTACTCCTGCACCTATTTTCTATGTTTCTATGTTTCTATAAGCAAGTGTTACATACAATAGGCAATTATTCCTCAGACCCTCCTAATACTGATTAGTTAACTACCTTCAGCATTTTGTTGTGACCACCTATCTGTCTGCTCTTTGCCTGCTACAATTCTATATCCCTTACACTGACCTATAAGGGCAAGAGATTAGCCAATCCTGTGGCTCTATTGAGCTAGTGATGTGCAGCACAGGGACTATTATCACCCTCAGTCACAAATGGCTGGTGTCAAATTACTGTCAGCTGCCAGTAGTCGATCTTCAACTTATTTGTTGTATTATTTATGTTTTCAGATGTGGGCATCACTGGCAAAGCTGAATTCACTGGTTATCCTGAGGTGATGGTAACAGATCCCATCTCCTTGAACTGCTGCAGTCCTTGCGCTAACAGTGTTAGGTGGGGAATTCGAGGATATTGACTCAGTGACGATGAAAGAATGGTGATACATGTCCAAATAAGGATGATGCATGACTTGGAGGGGAACTTGTTACTCTTGTCCTTCAAGACAGAGTTTGATAGATTGTTTGGATATTAAGGGAACCAAAGGATATGGGGACAATGCAGAAAAGTAGAGTTGAAGCAGAAGATCAGCCATGATCTTACTGAATGGCGGAGCAGGCTCAAGGGACCAATTGGCCGACTCCTGCTCTTATTTCTTAAGTTCTTATGTTCTTGACGCTATAGGTCAATAGGACTAGCAAGTGATGTCGAAGCAAGTTTGGTAAGTTGTGGCAGTGCACCCTGTAGATGGTACATACTGCAGTCACAGTACGTTGGTGGTGGAGGGAGTGGATATTGAGTCAATGGCTCCGATCAAGCAAACTGCTCTCTCCTGAATGGGTGCTGAGCTTCTTGAGTGTTGTTGCAGCTGCACTGTTTCAGGTGAGCGGTGAGTATTCCATCAACCTGATTCCCATCACATTGATTTATGCATTGACTCTGTATAGTTGCTGGCAATGCAAGATTCTTTTTGCTTGACATCAACTAGAGTAATTACTTTGGGTGTAAAATTCTGAGCTGTAAAATTAATGAATTTTTGAGCTCTCTGCAGATAATGACTTATGGCAATTTCCAGATCTGGCTGTCATGATATGTAGTCAGAAGGATTATCGGATCCAGTGTGATTATTAACAATCATGTCATAAGATTGGACTTTCAGCAAAGAGCACTGACTCCTAGAAGATTTAGATTGCAGCTTGGAGAATATATAGTTTGTGATCCGTAAATATCATAAATTGTCAATCTTAGATGTGTGGAATTTTTTGCAAAGCCTATATAGCTGTCAGTGTTTCCCACTTGGTTCTGACTGTAGCCTTGTGAAATTCAGTGAACAGCTGACATAGGCAATGGTCCATTCTGCATAAAGATGGTTCCTAAGCCCAACGAGCAGGAATCGGCATGTATCAAAATAAGCCATTACTGTGTGACTCGACAGTGATTGCTTGGTTTGAAATATGGTGGGTACATGCTCATCTTTCCACTTGAAGATGCTACCTTTAGTTGTCGGCCATTTCAATGGCTCTGCAATTGTAGCCAGCTGGGAAACCAAATACTTTTGAAATGTTACTTGGTATTGTGGGTTGCATTGACCTTCTGAGGGTGTGATAACATTCACTCCTTTGTGAAGACTAGACTACAGTATCTTAAGTGTTCCTTATAAAATTTACACTTCTCACATGAGCAAGAGGCCATTTTTGTTATAGCCTGTGAAGTTCATCATAAGCGTGCATCTGTAAGCGTGACCCCGAGCTTCTGATCGCCTGTCACTTTAATTCCCCCCTCCACTCCCACTCTGATCTCTCCGTCCTCGGCCTCTTATACTGTTCCAATGAAGCTCAATGTAAGCTCAAGGAACAGCTTTCGTTTAGGCACTTTATAGCCTTCTGGACTCAAGCTCGGGTTCAACAATTTCAGACCGTAACCTATTTTTTTTCTTTTTTTTTTCTCTCTTTCCTCCGGCAGCTGTTGATGATTCTGCCATTTCCATTTTCTCCCTATCTAGACTCATCTAGACTCATCTTTCGTAACTTGTCCCATTACCATCTCCTTTTGCCTTGCACTATTATCCCGTTTGTTTTTAATCTCTTCTGCCTTCCACCCTAACATTCCCCTCCCCTTTGATTCTTTTTTCCCCTCCCTCCTTTCCTTGCCCCTACACTTGTTATATCTATAATTTTTTCAAGTTCTAATGAAGGGTCATCTGTTTCTCTCTCCACAATATTTCCAGCATTTTCTGTTTTTATGTCAGATTTCCAGCATCCGCAGTATTTTGCTTTTGTATTGGTGCTTGCATTATGTTCTGCCTGGTTGGGACAACTATCAGATTATCACCGCAAACATTCAAAGACTTATCAGATGGTACTTTGATATCTATCTGCTGCTGGAGATATACCAAAAGTTATCGCTTTTGTATCACTTAAGGCCAAAATGTTTGGCATACTCGTTGAGCTCTAGCTGGTGTTACTCAGGTTTCATGTCTGTCTTTAACAAAACATTTATTCTTGTGATGATCTCCGTCTGAATTGGAGTATCATGTTGTTCATGCTCAACTCTTCCGTTTTCTCCTTGTATATCAAAATAAACACTTCTGTTGTTAAGATTCTGGATTTTCGGCTTTTAAGATTTCGGGGCATTAATGGCGGCTGGGCGGTCCTGATACCGCCTGAAAAAAGTTTGCGCCTCAGTCAGCAAAATTGGGCAGCTGGGTTCTGAGTGTGGGGCAGAGGGGTAAGGGAGGCATTACACACCTCTTTTAAGGTGCTAGGCCGGCTGAGCATGTGAAAATCCCGAGCTAAAGGCCTCAGAGCGCTCTAAGTGAGGCCTGCGGAGAAGAACAAAAATCTGGAAAAAAAAACTGATTAAAAAAACACAAAAAACATTCCCAAAAAGTACCTCCCACCATCACTACATAAATCACAAAAAAAATCACACTTACCTGAGGTCGACATTATTTACCTCTTTGCAGCCGCTACAGCTTGGAATGCCCGCTTTCATAGGTGTTCCAACCAGGGGGGCGCTACTCAGCGCTACAGGTAGTGTGGGAGGCAAAGGTCAATCTGGTGTCGCAACCAGGGGCGTTGCACACCGGCTCGCCTCTTCCGGGCGGTAATGCTCTGCGCCCCGCTGAAACCTGCCCCAAAAACCCCGGTAGGGCGCTGGAAGCTGACCGTCTGTCCCAGAAGAGCTCATTGGCGCCCCTCCGGTACAAAAACAGAGGCAGCCAGGAGCAGAAAGTCCAGCTTTCCAGAGGTAAAATCAAAGGTATAGGATCATTTGCATCTACCATTAGCCTCCAACTCGTTTACCTTTAACCTCAATTTTCTTCTATACAACAACAACTTGCATTTATATTGGTCCGGAACTTGCGGTGGGTAATAACAGCGAATGAACAGCGTTCACTGTTATTACCCCTTTGAAGCTAACCGCAACTTCAGGATTTAATGCATGTGCATCCTAACGCGCAGGGTGGGCTGGCCCATGCTGCCCCTGGGCCCTTGTCTCTCCTGGGCCCCAATCACGTCCCTCTACAATCTCTCGCCGCTCCTTCATCCCGACCTCGCCGCTCCTGCTGTATCTGTCCACGCTCCAATCACCGACCCGGACCTTGATGACGTCTCTCTTCGCTGCCATCGCCCTCCTGCACCAGCTCGCGCTGTACCTTGCAGAGGTACGCCGCCACGCTGCCCATGGCTGCCGCTCCTTTTATGGCCCCGACCTGCCGCTGGTGGTCTCTGGCAGGTTGGGGTCTCCACGCTGAGTTTTGAGGGATTGCCTATGATGATGATCCTAACACGGAAATCCCGAAGTTGCGGTAAGTCATCCACTGCTCCGACACTGGCTGCTCTTCTCCCACCCCTCCACCCCGCCCCCTACCCATAGCCAGCAATCAGTATAATCTGTGAAATCAGTGAAACTGACGGAAATGTTGGCTTTTCGTGGTAATACCATTGTTAAATATCCCATTAAAAGTTAAACCTTGTTGAATTAGGTGTTGCTGGGGTTTTAACAGCGTATTGACTGACAAACAAATGTTATGGCCCTGAGAAACTCATTTTAATTTTGTGGAGTGTTACATTTTTCCATTTTAATAATAATTTCAATTTTTAAGAAACTTTATTTTTTTTTAAAGTTTTTTCATATTTATTTCAGATTGATCTTTTTCCCAAGTGAGAGCCCCAATCTTTGTTTTGCTCTCCATAAAAAATTTTAGAAAGTCAGAATAAAAACAGCTTCTTCACCTCCTGGTTCCCTGCCTGTGAGAATTCTGCATTATGATTGGCTGCTTAGATAACTTGTTGCGATTACAGCAGATTGCACAATGGAATTCCCCATTAACTTACACTGATCTTTTAATCGGCAAAGAAGCCAAACTTCTCGCTGCAGAGATGGCGAGATCTTTGTGGGAAGCTGTCTTCGTAGCCAATGGTGAACACCTTTGCATTGCCGCTGACTGCAACTTATGAGCTGTTGTGTTTTTAAGGTAGTAAAACGTCCCAAGGTTTATAAGAAATATAAGAAATGTTATCTTATGATGGCACTGAACTATAGGAATAACAGGTATGTCAATATGCAGTTTGACCTACATGTCCTTCAGCTTGTCTCCACAATTGAATACTCGAGAAAATCCATTGCAAATTGCAAATAGCAACCTCATTGTTGATATACATACTGCTGAGAGTAGACTAATGAGTTGTAGCACTTGATGTTATATATAGTGTAAATAGAAAAACAGGCTTTTCTCTCATAAGAAATGTGTCAGCTGAGACTGCTTGCTGGACTGCTGGTCTTGATGTGAACACAATTAAAAACATGTAAGGTGAGGTTATCCACTTTGGCAAAAATAATAGAAAAGCAAATTTTAATTTAAGTGGAGAAAAATTGCAAAGTACTGCAGTGCAGAGAGACCTGTGGGTCCTTGTGCATGAAACACAAAAAGTTAGTTTGCAGGTACAGCAAGTAATCAGGAAGGCAAATGGAATGTTGGCCTTTATTTCAAGGGGGATAGAATATAAAAGCATACAACTGTACAGGGTATTGTTAAGGCCACACCTAGAGTACTACGTACAGTTTTGGTCTCCGTATTTAAGGAAGGATATACTTGCATTGGAGGCTGTTCGGAGAAGGTTCACTGGGTTGATTCTGGAGATGAGGGGGTTGACTTATGAAGAAAGGTTGAGCAGGTTGGTCCTATACACATTGGAGTTCAGAAGAATGAGAGGTGATCTGATTGAAACTTATAAGATAATGAGGAGGCTCGACAAGGTGGATACAGAGAGGATATTTCCACTCATAGGGGAAACTAAAACTAGGGGACATCGTCTCAGAATAAGGGGCCACCCATTTAAAACTGAGATGAGAAGACATTTCTTCTCTCAGAGGATTGTAAATCTTCCCCAGAGAGCTGTAGAGGCTGGGTCTTTGAATATATTTAAGGCGGAGATAGATTTTTGAGCGATAAGGGAGTAAAGGGTTATGGGGAGAGAAGTGGGGCTGAGTCCATGATCAGATCAGCCATGATCTTATTGAATGACTGAGCCAGCTCGAGGAGCCAAATGGCCTACTCCTGCTCCTACTTCTTATGTTCTTATGCAGTGTAAGAAGTGCCTTTGTATCAAGCAGAAATAACCAATCTGTGTGGTGAAGCTTCACTCCGGATTCAGAACCCCTAACAATAGATTGTCACTTGGATTGGTTTATAGTGTTCCATAGACAAATGGCATCAGCAATGATTTGAATTGATACCCTTTCAAGGTATGCTATAGTCATCAGTTTATCACCTCTTGGGCTGGATTTTCGGTTTTGCCGTTTTTGAGGAGAAAACAGAGGCGGGGTGGGAAAGTTACTGCCGGATAATGTTTGCGCTGCATGGAGAAATTTTTGTCACCTGGTCCCTGCGGCAGGCACAGCGCAAAGGGAGGTGGTTTTGCGGCGCAAAAACCGGAACCTCGCCAACTAAAGTGCGGGGCCGGGAGCGCTCCGAGAGAGGCCTTAGGAGGGGGGGAAAAAAATCACAAAATCATTCCAAAAGCTTTGCTCACACCACCACAACACAAATCGCTACAAAAAAATAAAAGAATAAACACTGGAACTTACCTTTTTTGCAGTTTGTCTTCCTAACCGCCGTCAGCAGGGCTGGACCACTCTGGTTTCCCTGGCGGTCATCGCGGGGCAGGTTTCGGGGCATACGGGTTGGGTGCGAGTCGAAACCACAGACGGTGTCGCAACAAGAAGTGTTGCATACCTGGCGCAGCTCCTCCCCGGCAATGCTTCTAAGCGCCGCCTCAAAAGACCTCACCGTCCCATTTCTCACCGTGGGGGATCAAAACCCGGCGAAACCTGGAACGCAAAGGACCCGAAACTCCAGCCCATTATCTATTGTCAGGTTATACATCTTTCGGATGAGATATTAAACCAAGGCCCGTCTGCTCTCTCAGGTGGACATAAAAGATCCCACGGCACTACTTTGAAGAAGAGCAGGTAAGTTATTCTCGGAGTCCTGGCCAATATTTATCCCTCAATTAACATCACTAACACAGATTATCTGGTCATTATCACAGTGCTGTTTGTGGGAGCTTGCTGTGCACAAATTGGCTGCTGCGTTTCCTACATTACAATACAATAGTGACTACACTTCAGAAGTACTTCATTGGCTGTAAAGCGCTTTGGGATGTCCAGTGGATGTGAAAGACGCTATATAATTGCAAGTCTTTCTATTATTTTTTCATCTCACTAAATTAATGGTGTGATGTTTGGAAATGGCAATGACAAATAAATGTGATTCACCACCACCAAAGCTGCATAAAGTAGGTTCTGTTTTATCAGCTTAGTGACCATTTAGCTGTTTTTATGATTGCTAAAAGGATCATGAAAAAATAACTTGCAAGGCATATCAAAGCCAGCGGCAAATAAGAGTGGTGAAGGGAAATGTGGGTCCATTAAGGACAGATACAGCTGGGACTATAATGGACAATAAGAAAATGCTAGACTCTTTAATGAGTTTTCACAGTGGAGGAAGACGATAAAATAACAGGGAATAACAAGGGAACGTAAAAATAAGTCAAGAGTTGATTTAATATAGGTAAGCAAATCAGAATGGAAAAAGTCAGGGGACTCATGATAGATTTTGCAACTATGTGATCTGTGGATGCTCAGTCAGTGAGAATATTCAAGATAGAGATCGCTAGGTTTTTGGATACTAAGGGAATCAAGGGATATGGGGAAAGTATGGGATAGTGGAGTTGAGGTCGAAAATCAGCCATGATCTTATTGAATGACGGAGCAGGCTCGAGAAGCCGAATGGCCTACTCCTGCTCCCATTTCTTATGTTCATATTATTCTCCAGGACCTGATGATTTCTACCACAGAGTATTAAAAGAAGTAGGTGAGGAAATTGCAGGTGGGTTAGTCATAATTTTCCAAACCTCGCTAGATTCAGGAATTGTGCCTTTGGATTGAAAAATTGAAAATCTTACTCCATTATTTAAGAATAGAGCGGGGGAGAAACCAGGGCCCAAATTTGGCCAGGAGTTGCTCCGGTTTTTTTGGAGCAACTTGGTTTTTCTGGAAAATCTTAAAAATCCCCATTTTGCACATTCAATTTGTGCCAGTGTAAATGAGTTAGTTAGGATTTTTTTTAGCTTAGTTTTGTTTTGTTTTATTCAAAAGGGGGCGTTACCAGCCACCTACGCCCGTTTTGTCCATTTAAGCCACTTTGGACAGCTAATAGTTGCTCCAAACTAACAGACCAGCGTATGTGGTCACTTGTGGCTTAACAGAAAACCCTTGTTAAGAAATCAGCACAGGTAGGTACTTAATGACTTGACTAAAAAATGTGAATAGGATCAAACAGCTATACAGGACATATGACAAACTTCGTAAAGTTAATTTACTATACAACAGAAGCATTCGTGGAAGCTTAAACTACAAAAATAAAAGAAGTAGAGACAAAACATATTTACATAATTTTTTCAAAATATCCAAATAAAAAATAGAAATACCTCCTGCTCATAATTCTTATATTCTTATGTAGGAAAGTATTTTCATCAACAGGGTTAAGGAAAGTCTTGAGTAATCTCACTAAAATTACTGGCTACACAGTTAGCACCACCCACCTCCCCCCCCCCCCGCCTCAATCAAAACTCCCCCTCCCCCCCCCATCAAAACTCCCCCCCCCGACCAAAAACTACCCCCCCCAATCGAAATTTCCCTTCCGATCAAAACTCCCCCCCCCCCGACTAAAAACTACCCCCCCCCCAATCGAAATTTCCCTTCCAATCAAAACTCCCCCCCCCGACTAAAAACTACCCCCCCCCAATCGAAATTTCCCTTCTGATCAAAACTACCCCCCCCCCCCGATCAAAACTCCCCCCAAAAAACTCCCTTTCCCGTGTCAATCAAAACTCTCTCCCCCCCGGATCAAAACTCCCCCCCTTCCATCAAAACTCTCCTCCTCCCCGCCAACTTCCCCCCCCCCCACTTCCATCAAAACTCTCCTCACTAAACAAAGCACAACCATCAATAATAAATAAAAAATAAAACTCAAGTCCTATCTCGGCCCGGGAAGTCAGCGGGCCGGCCAGCGAGTGCGGGAGGCCACTCGGCCAGGGATAGGTGCGGCACTCTCTGATGTGCAACAGCCCAGCGTGCGTTGTGAGGCCACTCGGCCTGGGATAGGGGCAGGACATCGGGTCCCACGCTGCAGAGGAGCTACTGCGCATGCGCGAAACCTCCAGTGCGCGTGTGTTGAGCTGCCGTCACTCTTTTAAGCGCAGGGCCCTAGCTCCGCCCCCTAATTGAATTGCCACACCGCGCCAAGCCATGGGAGAGGCCAAAGAGCGGCCAGAATCCGGGGACAACTTTTTGGCGCAGTTTTTATCCAAGGAATTCGGCGCATCTCATGTGAGTGCGCCGAAAAAAACGGGTGGGCCAAATTTGGGCCCCAGGTAAGTATAGAACCATTAGTTTAGCATAAGTTGTGGGGAAGTTACTGGAATCTATCATCAGAGACAGCGTGATTGGGCACGTGGACAAGTATGAGTTAATCATAGGGAATCAGCGTGGATTTCTGATCATGTTGTAGGTCGTGTCGGACTAATCTAGTTGAATTTTCAAGGAGGTCACAAGGATGTTATTTACATGGACTTCCAGAATGGCATTTGAAATGGTTCCACACAATGAATTATTAGCAAAGTTGAAAATGTACAGAATAAGAACTAATCTAGTTGACATGGCTTGTTAATCAGTTGGCAGGTAGGAGACAGAGAATAGGGATAAATGGAGCATTCTATGGGGTCTCAGCCTTTCACCATATATATAAATGATTGATGAAGGAACTGAGAGTTCTATATCCAAGTTTACAGGTGGCACTAAGTTAGGAGACACAGTAAGTGTGTTTTTTTCACAGGATGTGGGTGTTGCTGGAAAGGCCAGCATTTATTGCCCATCCCTAATTGCCCTTGAGAAGGTGGTGGTGAGCCGCCGCCTTGAAAACTGAGTGGCTTGATAGGCCATTTCAGAGGGGCAGTTAAGAGTCAACTACATTGCTGTGGATATAGAGTCACATATAGGCCTGACCAGGTAAAGGCAGCAGATTTCCTTTCCTAAAGGACATTCGTGAATCAGATGGGTTTTTACAACAATCCGGCAGTTTTGTGGTCACTTACTGATACTAGTTTGTTTTGATTCCAGAGTTATTAACTGAATTTAAGTTCCTCTGCTGCCGTGGTGGGATTTGAACCCGTGTCTCCGGATCATTAGTCCAGTCCTCTGAATTACTAATCCAGTAACTATAGACCTATTAGTTTAGCATAAGCTTTGGGCAAGTAACTGGAATCTATCATCAGAGACAAGTATAAGTTAATCACCGGGAATCAGAATCCCAATTTTGGATGGGAGCAGGAATTTACAGAGGGATGTAAATATATTATATGTAAAACTGTGACAGATGAAGTTCAATTTGGGGAAATGCAAGATCATCCACTTTGGATCCAAGAAAGAGAAAGTGGAATATTTTCCAAAAAGAGAGAGACTAGGAGCTGTGGAGGAGCAAAAATATTTGGATGTCCATGTGCACAGATCAATAAAGCTAATGCATAGACACAAACATTAATCAAAAAAGATAATGGAATATGTATCTTTATCTTAAGGGGGTTGGAGTACATAATGAGAAAGTGATACTTCAGCTGTACAAAGCCAGGGTCAGACCCACCTGGAGTGCTATGTTCAGTTTTGATAACAGAACCTCAAGATTGATCTTTGGACCTTGGAGGGGTTACAGTGCAGATTTACCAGAATGATACCAGGGGCTCAATGGGTTAAATTCTGAGGACAGTTTGCATAAACTTGGTTTTTATCCTTTTGAGTTTAGAAAGTTGCTGGGTGATCTAATCGAGGTGTTTAAAATGATAAATGGATTTGATACAGTAGTTACAGAGAATCTATTTCCTGTGGTGGGGGAATCACCAGAATGATCATAAAATCAGAGCTAGGTCATGTAAGGAGGGAGTGTTACACTGTCAGAGGTACTGTCTTTCAGATGAAAAGTTAAACCGAGACCCTGTCTGCCCTCTCAGGTGGATGTAAAAGATACCATGGCATTATTTTGAAGAGCAGGGGAGTTATCCTGTGTCCTAGCCAATATTTATCCCTCAATCAACATCATTAAAACAGATTATCTGGTCATTATCACATTTCTGTTTGTGGGCGTTTGCTGTAAGTAAATTGGCTGCCATGTTTCCTATGTTACAAAAGTACTTAATTGGCTGTAAAGCGCTTTGGGACATCTGGCGGTCACAAAAGGCGCTATATAAATGCAAGTCTTTTTAAATGAAATATTCAGGACTGAGATTAATAGAAGGGGCATGGTACGAAGCTGGGTAAATGGCAATGGAGGTAAAGATCAGCTATGATCTTTTTGAATAGCAGAACAAGCTCGCGGAGCTGAGTGGCCTATTCGTGTTCATATATTCCTTCGCCATAATATTTCATTTGTAGAGGGCTATGGTTGGATGATGGATCACACTGAGTGAAGTGATTTTATTGCCCTCATGTGCGACATTCTGTGTCCTTTGCTGGACAATCACAGCCATGGGGGTATTGAGCACTCCAGTAGCAATGCTAACAACTGGAGTTGACCTGCCTTGACTGTGGCTTTGCCTTCTCACTCATCTCTTAGGCAGTCCCTAAACATCGAGGAAGACTTGCTTCCACTCTAAAAGTGAGTTCTCAGGTGGCTGTACAGTCCAATACGGGAATTACAGTCTCTGTCACTGGTGGGACAGACAGTCATTGGAGGAAAGGGTGGGTGGGGAGTCTGGTTTGCCACACGCTTCTTCCGCTGCCTGCGCTTGTTTTCTGCATGCTCTCGGCGCCAAGACTCGAGGTGCTCAGCGCCCTCCCGGATGCTCTTCCTCCACTTAGGGCGGTCTTTGGCTAGGGATTCCGAGGTGTCGGTGGGGATGTTGCACTTAATCACGGAGGCTTTGAAGGTGTCCTTGAAACGTTTCCTTTGCCCACCTGGGGCTCACTTGCCGTGTAGAAGTTCTGAGTAGAGTTTTGTATCTTGTGTCGGTAATGCGAACGAGACTTTGCCTTGATGTGATGCTCATTGTGGTAGTTGATAGACATTTCTCCTTAGTTTTTATATCTGCTGCGTGGAATTCACCTAGATCTAGTATTCTGGTCTGTTCTAAAAGCTGATCTAAGGTGTGATCTTTCTCCAGAGCACAGTATTTCAACTGCTTAGTTGGACATCCTTCTATGATCCGTATTCAGATTTTGATTTCATGACCTTCATCCATGAAATTGCACTTCGCTGCCTGTTGACGCAGGTGTGTGGAAAAGGCACCGACAGATTAATTCTTGTGTTGTACAGCCCATTGAAAGATAATTGATTCTAATATTGTATTCTGCTCGAAAGCGAGGTGATGAGTTAGATCATAACTAGTATCATAGACAATGTTACAGAACAAAATGTTGCAGCACAGCCCATGAAGTCTCCACCATTTCTGAGCCACTTGATTGAATCCCACTCTGTGTTCCCTGTACCAGACAGTATGCTGGATATAGCTTGTAAATATTCTTCTTCAGAATTCAAATTGTTCTTTCTTGTAATACTAGTGATATCAAAACAAATCGTGGCAAACTTGAACCATTTCATTCATTTCTTCCACCTTGACAGGACGGAAGTAGGATTGTTGTATAGGTTGAATGGGGCTATATGAGGCAATCCCAAGGTTATATTTTTGGTAGAGCTGTCTTGTTACTCAGATGAACATAGAAACATGTGATACAGTAGATCTTTAGTTACTGAGTTATTCCAGGCCTACAGTTAAGTGAATCCTGCATAACTTACAGGAGCTAATCACGTTTGTACCTCTTGAACTCATCATCAGTTCCCCGAAATCTTCCGCAAACCTCTGTTTATATTCTTGCAACCATAGCCTTGATTATTACAGGTTACATAACGACAGAATGCCACTTTCTTTAAATCAAAAACTTTCAGTCATCCCTTTCCTGTCTGGATGAGTATGTTTCATGCACTAATTTGAGCTTTGGTGGAAGATGAAGGAGTAGTTGCACCGCTCTAAAAGGATCACAAAGATAAGGCAAGAATTTTACTGTAAAGTAGCAACACACAGGATGCATGAAGGAAAATAGCAGTTGTCAAAGATGTATGTAAAAACACCGTAGAGACACAGAAATGCATTAGAAGTGAAAACAGCAGGGTTATGTAAATCATATACTACATGCCATAATAGGAAAGAAAATGTAGTGCTGAAAGTGATTCCCATGAGCCACATTATTATCCTGTGTCAATCCACTGTACTCTTTTGTTGTGTTGAACGCAAACTACAGGCCTCAGAGTAGTACAGTGGTGGACCACATCAATTGAAACCTCTCACACAATACGATCAGATAACTGCATATCTGTTCAGCAAGGAGGTTCTGGAAGACCTTGGGACTACTTATGTTGGAGGGCAATGTGGAACTATGCAGCAAATAAATTTCTTCTATGATATGCACACTCAGGTACATCGATGGGACCATATGCATTGAAAGTGCATGTAATGATAGCACAGTACCCGAACGGATAAATGTTCTTTTTTACTGTTAATGCACCTTCTGCTTTCTTCACAGAGCAAAGAGAACACTGTCTTCTGCAGACATGAAAGAAAAGCACTACACATCATGCGCTGACAATCACCACCCACACATCAACCAAGCACCAGCATAAATATAAACACTGTGCAGAATAGTGTTCTGCAGGGGTTAATGCTGTTACATTACATTAATGATCTGAATTCTGAAGACTGTCAGATTTGCATATGATAAAATAAATAGGGGAATAAAAAGCTGAGTGTTGGCGGGGGATTATTAATATGAGAAATTACAACACCAGGAAAGACTCATTTCAATAAGGACTGCCTTTCAATCACCCACTGCCTCAGATACCTATCCAATTCTCCCTTAAAATATGACTGCAGAAGCACAGGGCACCTGTAATGAAGGGGAAGCAGTGCTGGAGGCTGATGAGGGGCCAGGAGGTACAAAGCAGAGATCCACCATAGTGAGCTTCCTCTTCAGAGGATTGAGATAAGAGCATAAGAAAAGAGAAAGGAGACGAAAAAAGCTATTTGGTACACAGAAGCTCAACCCTCTCATATATAAAGTCATTCAGCATTGCATCCAAATGTGCTTTGGATGTGCTTAATATCTGCAGCCTTGTCTGTCAGTTTATTCCAAAGGTTTAGCATGAAGAATTACCTTCCGCTATCTGAATTAGTGAAATATTACTTTTCACTGAAGGCTATATAAGCATATGAAGGAGAAGGGAACAGAGGGTTATGCGGATAGAGTTCGATGAGAAATGATGGGAAGAGGCTAGAGTGGCGCATAAACACCGGCATGGACTGGTTGGGCTGAATGGTTTCTCTCTCTGCTGTATATCCTATGTAACCCAATGTAAATGTTTGATCTTTGCCTACTATTCCCCCCCCATAGTTCAAAGTAATATTCAGGAATGTTCTCTTCATATATCCCGTCGTCTTGGTTAATCCTTGCCACTGAACCAAGACCGAGCTCTGTCAAGCCCTTGTGGTGGCTGGTGTGCAACGGTCACCACACGTTAAAAAAATCCAAGCACAGGCATCTTCCACCCTTCAACATGTATTTTGGGACCTGGAATATTAGGTCCTTCATTGAAACACCTGTGAACTCATCCCTTTTTTGCGTGGAAGCAAGTAATCTTCACTTCGAGGGACTGCCTATGATGATGATGATGGATGGATATACTTCAACAAGGTTCTTCTCTGCCATCGTTTTCTCTAAACAGTAAAGATTCAGGCCAGGGAATTCCTCGGAACTGCACGCATTACTGTTTTAAGTTGGTTGGTGGAAGGTTTAGAAGGGATTTGAGGGGGTGTTTCTTTACGCAGAGGGTTCTGGGGATCTGGAACTTGCTGCCTGGAAGAGTGGTGGATGCAGAAACCCTCACCACATTTAAGAGATGGTTGGATGGGCACTTAAAGTGCATTAACCTGCAGGGTTACGGACCAAGAGCTGGTAATTGGGATTAGACTGGATGTCCTTTTGTTGGATGGCGCAGATATAGTGGTAAGTACTGCAGGGAATAGAATACGGCCAGGATGATCTCCTGCACTAGTTTCGATCGCCTGGATGGGTCGGAGAGGAATTCCCAGAATTTTTCTCCCTAAATTGGCCTGGGTTTTTATCTGGTTTTTGCCTCTCCCAGGAGATTACATGGCTCCGGTTAGGGAGGAATGTAGAATGTTTCAGTATAAGGGGTGTTCCAGTCATGTGAGGCAGACTGGTTGGGCTGGATACTCTTTGCCTTTCCGTCATTGTTCAGAGGTTCATATGTAACCTTTAGGGCTGCTGACCGAGGGCCGTGTGGCTCTATGTCGGCCGGCGCAGACACGATGGGCTGAAATGGCCTCCTTCTGTGCTGTAGATTTCTATGTTTCTATATTTCTATATCCTTTTATTTTGTTAACTTCTTTGGTTTGCCTCACAGATGTCCAGATGTTTTTCAGAGATTACTTCCAGGTCTTTTTCTAAGGATTTGTTTCACATATTCTGTTCAATTAATTTTGTACTTACTTTGTACATTACTTCATCCAGCAATCAACAGTTTGCATTTCTGAATATTAAAATGTCGTCTTGCATCTGTTTCCTCAGTAAATGATCAAAATCTCTCTGCAAATCCAGAACTGTACTCTTAGCTTTCACTTGCCTGCCTATTTTAGCATCATCTGCAAATCTTGCAGTTGGTTTCAGAATCAGGTACTTTATATTAATAAGAAACATCGGAGGTCCAAGAACTAGCCTCTGCACAACAGCAATCAACACCTCTTCCCAGTCTGACAGCATATTTTCTAACTTGGTATTCAATCCCATGTCGCACCTTTCGGCTTAATTAGGAGTCTTTCATGGATAACTTTTTCTGAGAGTGCAAGTAAACTATAGCATAGGAATGTTGTTATCCGTAATCCGTAAAAAGAGGTTTGTCAGGCCCACTGTTCCACCTTTAAACATGTGAAACCCAACTGGTCCAAAATTTTGTCTCATGCATCTTATCTCACACTAAATCCACTCACCCATCACCCTGTCTCCAATGACCTACACTGGCTCTCCAGCCCCCAATGCATTAAATTTAAAATCATCATCCTCATCTTTAAATTCCTCTGCATCCTATCTCTTTAAACTCTTTATCTGACCCCCTACCTTGAACGCTCCTTCCCTTTTTGGCATCTCCCCTCCCTCCTGAGTAGAAAAGTGGAGGCAGCAACTGTGGAATCATTTAAGAAACAATTGGAATCTACAATGAGGCGGGGTGGGGGAGGGGTTAAGGTCTTTCAGTTGGGTGAAATAACATGGGATAAAACTGTTCATCCTCATCAGTCATTAACTTGTGATTGTCACCTCACCATTGGCAGCCTGGGTCCTCATCTTTGGAATTTGGCCATAGGAGCATAGTATCAGGAGTAGGCATTGAGCCCCCTGAGCCTGTTCCGCCATTCAATGGGATCATGGCTGGCTCCTAAACGTTGGTGTTTTTTCACCTCTCTCTCATTTAAAACCTTCCCAAAACCCATCGCTTTGCCCAAACTTTTGACCACCCCTCCCAACCTCTGCCTTCCTAGCTCAGTGTCCATTATTCTTGTGTTTGTCTGTGAGGCAATATCGAAAGTTCTTTATGCGACAGGCTCTATATAATTGAAAGTTGTTGTAAACTCATGTTGACAATTCTTCCAATGCTTACAGATCTTAGCGAGCCTGCTTTCCACTGAGAACAACTGGTCTGTGTGGAACACACATTTGCTTCCAAGGGATCGGAAGGTGGTACGGTTAGACTGTCTGACTGCATGGCAGTCTACCATCAAGAATGGTACTAGCCTCAGTGGTGATCTCAATAGTGCAAGATGTAATAACAATAAGGACATCTCTTATCAATGTCCCCTTAGGCAGTCCCCCGGATTCGACAATGACTTGCTTCCACACTAAAATGTGTTCTAAGATGACTGATGAGACCAATGTGGGATCTACAGTCTCTTGTCACAGGTGGGGCAGATGGTGGTTGGAGGGATGGATGGGTGGGATGCTTGGGTTATCGTATGCTCCTTCCGCTGTTTGTACTTGGCTTTCGCTTGCTCCCAGTGAAGAGACTTGAAGTGTTCGGCGCCTTCTCGGATGTTTCTCCTCCACTTTGAGCAGTCTTGGGCCAGGGATTCCCAAGACTCAGTGGGAGTGTTACATTTTTTCAAGGAGGCTTTGAGGATGTCCTTGAAACGTTTTCTCTGCCCGCCATGAACTCTCTTGCCGTGACATAGACCTATTGAGGCTTTGCTGTCAAGATCCCCAGAAGCAGTTATGGTTGATTTTGGCACTTTGGAGAATGTTTACAGGTGGCCACACAAGAGATTAGTGTGCAAAATGAAGGCACATGGTATTTGGGGTAATGTTTTGACGTGGATAGAGAAATGGTTGGCAGACAGGAAGCAAAGAGTGGGAATAAACGGGTCCTTTTCAGAATGGCAGGCAGTAACTAGTGGGATACCGCAAGGTTCAGTGCTGGGACCCCAGCTATTTACAATACACATTAATGATTTAGATGAAGGAATTGAATGTAATATCTCCAATTTTGCAGATGACATGAATCTGGGTGGCAGCGCGAGCTGCGAGGAGGATACTAAGAGGCTACAGGGGGACTTGGACAGGTTAGGTGAATGGGCAAATGCATGGCAGATGCAGTATAATGTAGATAAATGTGAGGTTATCCACTTTGGTGGCAAAAACAGGAAGGCAGATTATTAGAAGAATGAGAGGGGATCTCATAGAAACGTATAATATTCTGACGGGACTGGACAGGTTAGATGCAGGAAGAATGTTCCCAATGTTGGGGAAGTCCAGAACCAAGGGACACAGTCTAAGGATAAGGGGAAAGCCATTTAGGATTGAGATGAGGAGAAACTCTTTCATCCAGAGAGTTGTGAACCTGTGGAATTCTCTGCCACAGAAAGTTGTGGAGTCCAGTTCATTGGACATATTCAAAAGGGAGTTAGATGTGGCCCTTATGGCTAAAGGGATCAGGGGGTTTGGAGAGAAGGCTGGGGTGGGGTACTGAGGTTGAATGATCAGCCATGATTATATTGAATGGCAGTGCAGGCTTGAAGGGCCGAATGGCCTGCTCTTGCACCTATTTTCTATGTTTCTACGACCATAACTGGAGGATTCAGAGATGCTAAGTGCTCGGTATCCATACAGATCAATAGACAACTTGAAGAAATGCCTTCTATCAATAGCATCCATGGTACCAGGTTGGCATTCACATCAGTGGCAATACAATGCTATCACATAGTGCTAAAAAATTACAGTTGACATCCTCTCTGAATACAATACGTGACTCTGGTAAAGACCCCTGGTGTTGAGGCTGATAATGAAGAGCTTGTATTAATATTAATATAGTGCCTTTCATATTCTCAGGATGTACCAAAGTGCTTCACAGCCAATGAAGTATTTTGAAGTGTAGTCACTGTTGTTTCGTAGGCAAATGCGGCAGTCAATGAGTGCACAGCAAGATCTCATACTTAGCAATGAGATAAATGACCAGATAATGTTTTTTTTTTAAACAGTGCTGGTTGAACGATAACTGTTGACCAGGAAACTGGGAGAACTCCACTGCTCTTCAAATACTGCCATGGAATCTTTTATATCCACCTGAGCAGGAAGACAGGAGCTCAGTTTAATAACTCGTGTAAAAGACTGCACCTCGTACAATATAGCACTCCCTCAGTACTGCACTGAAGTGTCAGCTGGCACTATGTGCTCAAGTCTGTGGAGTAAGGTTTGAATCCTCAGAAGGAGTGCATCAGGGCGAGTTACATATACAGGGGTACAAGAAGTGGAACATCGGAGTCCCTGGTAGTTGGCCAGTTGACCAGGCAGCCATTCACAAGTGATATTATTTCAACTAGGAAAGTATACAGACGCGGCCTTCTTCAGTGCTGTAACTATTCTATGATTCTAAGTAAGCAATATGTATTACTTACACACACACGTGCATTCACAAAGGGAACAAGACACCTTTATACCACATATATCACGCACTGCCGTCATCTTTGGCCCCTGCCACATACAACGTACCATTGGCCTTGATTCCAGCCCCCCTCCCCGGCCACTGTCAGGTTGAACCAGACCGTTCGCAACTTCCGCATTCTACTTGACCCCAAGCTGGGTTTCTAACCCCCATATCCTCTCTATCACGAAGACCACCTACTTCCACCTGCAAAACGTCACCCTTCTTCACCCCTGCTAAGCTTATCTGCTGCTGAAACCCTCGTCCATGCTTCGCCTCCAGGCTCAACTATTCCAGTGCTCTTCGACTATCCATAAACGTAAACTCATCCGAAACGCTGATTCCGCATCCTATTCCAAAACAGCTCCCACTCAGCCAGCACCCCACTGATCTACACTGGCTCCCGGTCCACCTCATGCTTGATTTTAAATTCCTCACCCTCCTGTTCAAATGCTTTCAGTGTCTCGCCCCGCCCTATCTCTATAATCTCCTCCAGTCCTACCACCCTCCGAACTCGGCGTTCCTCCAATTCTGGCCTCTTTTGCATGTCCCACTCCGTCTGCCCCACCAGCGGTGGCCGTGCCTTCAGTCGTCCAGACCCCAAGCTCTGGAATTCCCTCCCTAAAGCTCTCCACCTCCCTCTCCTCCTTTAAGGCGTTCCTTTAAACCTATCTCTTTGACCAAGCATTTAGTCACCCATCCTTGTAGCTGCTTATGTGACTGATGTTAACTTCTATCTGATTAGGTGAGGCGCCTCGGAATATTTTACTACATTAAAGGCGCTATATCAATGAAAGTTGCCGTTATGGGTGCAGGCACTGAGGGACATGCTGTGTATTTTCTAATTTTTATTGTATATTAACACTTCGCAATGATGTGTTTTTGGGGGGCAGAGGTTCGTAGCTAAAATGACAGTGTTTACCCCCCCTGATTCCTAGCACAGCTTGGGAGGGAGAGTGGATCATTTACCATATGCGAATGAGGCGGAATAAATAGAAGCAGTAATGTTCCACTGCACCGGAGTAAAGCTGATTCAAGAAAGGTCCACTGCGGAGCTGTGAAACAGCTGTCAGGACTGTAAATTGCATATTATCTATACACCAGTCTATATTCTGGACAGGAAAAGGCAAAAAAAAAGGGCAACTTTTCGTTCTCCACCCCCCGCCCCCCTCTCAGAAGAGCACCTACCCTGCAGTTTAGATTGCACACGTTGCTACTGATCTACTGAGCCCACAGTGCCTCCCGAGAAAAACAGGGGAACCTGTCGAGAGCTGAGCCATTACATAATATAATTGTTTGCGAGGGGGTGGTTGGAATTATACCGGTGACAAGATATTTGTGACCGTGATCGATCCCAGCTGCTGGCTGAGTGTTTGCAGTACTGTGCTGGGGTTCGGGCAAGAAGTCGGTGAGCAGCTCCTGGCGGTGACACACTCCAGAAGGGTTTCTTTGTGAAGAATACTGTACAGACTCCCCCCTCTCTCTCTCTCTCTCTGTCTCCCTCCCTCCCTGCACCAGTGATGATAGCGACGCACCAGAAAGTAAACACGAAAGCCAGCACCCGGGTGAGCAAAATTGTACGTATCGTTCCCACAAGGTAATTTTTTTTTTTGTTCTTTATTTCCTGTTAGTCTTCAATGAGAAGCAACTTTACGGATTTGAGCTCGAGCCATTTAACGAAGGTGAAAGTTACAAGCTACCTTAATTCCTCTAAACACGCCGGTTACACCCTCAGCTTTTCCCTCCGAACGTCCTTTTCCTTTCTGTATAAGAGAATGTATGTGAAATACAACCAACTTATTACAATCTTGTGCTTTGGATAAAGGAGAGCTGACTATTGCATAAAATGTACATTTCGTCAATTAAGACCAGTGATTCGATGTGTGTGTGCATGTGCATGTGGGGTGGGTGGTGACATCTGTGCAATGCTTCAGTGGAGTTGGGGAATAGTGCAAGATCTTTACCTAGAGGAGTGGTTAGAATGGAACTGGCTAGCACGTGGAGTGGTTGAGGTGAATAGCTTGGATGCCTTTAAGGGGAAGCTAGAATAAGTACAGGAGGGAGAAAGGAACAGAAAGATATGTTGATGTGATTCGATGAACAGGGGTGACAGGGGGCTGGTGTCGGGCATATTCACCATCATAGGCGGTCCCTCAAACGAGGATGACTTGCTTCCACACCATAAGGGATGAGTTCACAGATGTTTCAATGGAGGACCCAATATTCCAGTCCTGAACTCCAATTGAGGGGGTGGAAGGTGCCTCTGCGTGGATTTTTTTAATGTGTGGTGACTAATGCATATCAGCCACCACACGGGCTTGACAGAGCTAGGCCTTTATCCAATGGCAAAGGTAAACCAGGGCGACTGGAGACTTGCTCTGCTGCACAGACCTAGTGCGCACACATATCGCTGTGTGGGCTGGCCCGTGTTGCCCCTGGGCCCTTGCCTCTTCTGGGCCCTGCACCTTCATTTGTCGCACCTCCGTTGCGATCACTCATCGCTCCTCCGCCACAAACATTCGCCGTACCTCTGCCACGATCTCACACCGTTCCTCCGCCATGATCTCTCGCCGCTGATCTCTCACCGCTCCTCCTCCACAATCTCTCACTGCTCCTCCACCACAACTGCGACGATGTCGAGGTAGGTAACTGGGTGACGTCATCAAGGCCTGTGGAGAGTAGGCAGGAACATTGGCGGAGCCCAGGCACAGCGCATTAGTGGCAAGAAATCATGGCGGAGGTGCGGCGAATGATTGCGGCAGAGGAACGGTGAGAGATCATGGCTGAGATGTGATGAGATGAGCGGTGAGAGATTGTTGCGGAGGTGCGGCAAATTTTTGGTGCGGAGCTGTGGTGAGAGATTGTGGCAGAAGTGGGGCAAATGTGGGGCATAAACACTGGCATAGACCACTTGGGCCAAATGGCGACTTGCCCGCAGATGTGCTATGGGGTTTTGCACTGGAACTTGCGGTGATTAGAAACCATTTCAGCACAGCGCCTTCTACAGGGGATCTGGGACCTGTGTGAACAGGGCAAGCAAAGGTGTGTCTCCTGAACCAATCAGATTGAAGGATCAGGAGTGTGAGTTCGAATTCATTGCCAAATCATGTACAGAAAGCAAAATTAAGAGAGGGACAGAAAGATGGATTAAGAGAGATAGAGAGATAAAAGAGACAGAAAGAAAAAGTTAAAAAAAATCAAATCTCCAACAATAATTGAAACCTGAAGGAATGAGACTCCACACTTGTGTAAGTTAATTTTTAGTAGTAAAGGTTGTTTGGCAGTAATTAAGACTGATTAAGCCGTTAAAAATCTACTTACACTAGAATGGACAAGCCTTACCTTTTCCTGGTATATTCAGTTGGCATCTATTGGGCAAGTGCAGAAATTTCACACATCCCATGTGTATCAATGGTGAATCTGTTGGCGTAATACTGGTATAGCAAAGCATCTGGAGGAGCAGGGCATCCTGATTTCCGCCTTTACCTGCGCATGTGCGATTGTCGGATGTTGCTGTCCGATTTACTCTTTAATAACGATGAGCGCTGATAGTCTCACTGTTATTTTTTCCTTTGGATGAGAGTACAGAGGAGATTAACGAGGATGTTGCCAGGGCTGGAGAATTTTAGCTATGAGGAAAGATTGGACAGACTGGGGTTGTTTTTTTTGGAACAGAGGAGGTTGAAGGGAGATTTAATTGAGGTGTATAGAATTATGAGGGGCCTGATAAAGTGGATAGGAAGGACGGATTTCCCTTAGCAAAGAGGTCAATAAACAGGGGGCATAGATTTAAAATATTTGGTAGAAGGATTCGAGGGGAGTTGGGGAGAACATTTTTCATCCAGAGGGTGGTGGGGCCTGGAACTCACTGCCTGAAAGGATGGTAGGGGCAGAAACCCTCGCCACATTTAAAAAGTACTTGGATATGCACCTGAAGTGCAGTAATCTATAAGGCTCTGGACTAAGAGCTGGAAAGTGGGATTAGGCTGGGTAGCTCTTTTTCGGCCGGCACAGACAAGATGGACCGAATGGCCTCCTTCTGTGCTGTAAATTTATATGGTTCTATGATTCCACAAAATCTGGGGTAATAGATCTATGTATTTAATCGAAGAGCTCTCTGTTAAGAATAGTCAGCTTTCATTACTCACAAATGTCTTGAGTTGAAAGTTGCAAAGATTGAATAGTTAGAGGCTCAGAATAATAGAAACACAGCACATCCTACCTGTGCCGGCTCTTTGGTAGAGCTATCCAATTAGTCCCAATCCTCTGCACTTTCCCCATAACCCTGCAATTGTTTTTCCTTTTCATGTCGATATCCTTTTGAAAGTTATTATTGAATCTGCTTCCGCCACCCTTTCAGGCAGTGCATTCCAGATCATAATAACTCATTGCATAAAAACAATCTCCCCATCTCCCCCCTGGTTCTTTTGCCAACTTAATCCGAAATTGGTCCTAGAGGTAAACTACACTGCACTTCCGCAAACTGAAATGTGCATCCAATAAAATTCTGAACCAGATGATATTCTGTTTTGGTTCCTCTATTGTAGGTACAATATTTGGATAATGTAAGCTGAAACGGTAGTTTGTTTTTAAATTAATGTTTACATTAAAATTCGCATGGTGCAATTTCTGCTGTTTCAAATTCACTGCAATCAACAGCCTTTTGGTTATATATAAACACTACGAACCAACCCCGTATATTCTGGCCTCAAAGATAAGAGGATTGTAGGGTTGGGAATTTGATTGCTCCAGAACTTACTTTTGACTGTCGATTAAGGGTGAGCGATGGTGTCTGTGCCGAGAGGTAAATCAGATACTGCTGTTTATTAAAGCAGCTGAAGGGGCTGACTTCCCATGTGCGGCGCCCTGTCAGATTGCAGCAGGAGCGCCTCGTCAGCTCGATGCAATTCGAAAATAAAGCGGAATCTGCTGTCCCAGAGGTGTGAGTGGAAGAATCTGACGGAGGGGCTCTAATTTATCAACAACAACAAGAAAACACACGATCTTGCAGCTTGTTGCTCTCCTGCCAGCGTTAATTACCAAGGAGATATGGGGCGGGGGGTTGCAGAAGCGGAGTTGGTGAATTCAATACTAGTGCACTTCATTTTCATAAATTTGTGTCTCTAAGTATTACAATTAGGAACTTTCAGAGAATACCTTATATACTGGGACTGCAATGTTCCATGTACATTACAGTGGACTCTGTATAGTGATGTTTCCCTCTCTTGATCAGTAATTCATTTATATACTATTAGTTGTTGCAATTCATTTTAAAATGATCACCCCGCCCCCATACCCGCAATGGGTTCGGATATCATATTAAAAATGTGGTGTCGGGACCTTAGGCTAACACTACCAACCCACCACAGCATATAATGAGAGCTCTAAATTCAAGTGGGATTTTTGCATAGGGCTAATGGTCTTGCTGCGTTTTTGCACTCGTACAGAAGAGGAACCAGGTCTGCAGTTTATGTTTGTCTATTGGCAAATAACATAATCGGTTTCCTTTATTTTCTCGGTTTTAATGCATCCACATTCAAAATGAGCTGTGGTCGATGTTGCTGCTGATGGCGAATCGTTACCAGGGTCATAGGGAAGCTGGCCAGTCGGTGCACACCTGGAATATTGCTCGTCTCGCACTTCTTGGCTGGCTGAATGGGCCCAATGCCCATATGCATTGTAGATAAGGTGCGCAACTATCTGTAAGGGGAGTGCAAAAAGGGTTTGAAGATGGCGCAATGGAAATTGAGGGAAGCTCCCTTGCAGTATGGAGGTTGGGAAGCAGAAGGAATAGTTTGGGATGGCACAAAGGGAGGTGCTATAATGTATCAGCAGGTCGGCCAGAAAGCAGCATCCTTACTTGAATAGGAGCAGCCAGCTAAGGCAAGACTACCTTATATTATATAAGGCAAGAGTACTACTGTTTTAACATGAAGATGAAGGAGTAGGTGCAGGGAAATTAATTTCAAGGTTGGTTGTACAGGAAATACTGTTCCCGAGGGAAACGCCAAGAAGGGGGCAGACAGATATTAATGTTCAGCTGCACGTATTTGCATTTAATTAATTCGAGTTTATTGGCAAACTCGAACACAACAGGACCAGGAAGAGGGCTGGACAAGTAAATGTTATCGACACTTGGCTCGTCTGATGTTCACACCGCAGAGTTGGACATCGCGGGTTCTATATTTCATCAAGAAGATAAAGATATTAATTTCCCACATTACAACAGTGACTACACTCCAAAAGTACTTAATTGGCTGCAAAGCACTTTGAGACATCCGGTGGTCGTGAAAGACGCTATATAAATGCAAGTTTTTTCTTTCTATTACATGTACCTAATTTAATGTTGAACCTCCCGTACTGGCATAAATCTAATTACGTAAATAAGCTAAACGAAGCTTGCAGAAAAAATTTAGCGGAGGCGGACGGATTGTTTGAAGTCAGGGGGTTTGTGCTGGGGATTCGGTGTTATTTGGGTATTTGGCTGAAGTCTGAAACGTGCCAATTGGTCGCAGAATTGCACCTGCCAACAGTTTGCAGGGCGCTTTGATCAAGATGTTGAAATAATCTTTTTTTCAAATGCCTGTTTTAGAAATATTCGTTGCAGATTCGGATTGTTAATAGGTAGAAAGCAGTTCATTTGCATTAAACACAGAAAGTGCTGGAAATACTCATCAAGTCAGGCAGCATCCGAGGAGAGAGAAACAGAGTTAGCATTTCAGGTCCATGACCTTTCATTAGAACAACAACTTGTATTTATATAGCGCCTTTAACAAAACATCCCAAGGCACTTAACAGGAGCGTTATCAAACAAAATTTGACACTGAGCCACATAAGGATATATTGGGGCAGATGACCAAAAACTTGGTCAAAGTGGTAGATTTTAAGGAGCATCTTAAAGGAGGAAAGAGAGATAGAGAAGCGGAGAGGTTTAGGGAGCTTAGGGCCTAGGCAACAGAAGGCACATTCACCAATGATGGCATGATTAAAATCGGGGATGCACAAGAGGCCAGAATTGGAGGAGCACAGAGATCTTGGAGGGCTGTAGGGCTGAAGGAGGTTACAGAGATAGGGAGGGATGAGGTCTTGGAAGGATTTGTAAAAAAGAATGAGAATTTTAAAATTGAGGCGTTGCTTAATCGGGAGCCAATGCAGGTCAGCGAGCACAGGGGTAATGGGTGAATGGGACTTGGTGCGAGTTAGGACATGGGCAGCCGAGTTTTGGATCACCTCAAGTTTAGGGAAGGTGGAAGATGGGAGGCCGGCTAGGAGCGCGTTGGAATAGTCAAGTGTAGAAGTAACAAAGGCATGGATTAGGGTTTCAGTAGCAGATGAGCTGGAAGAAATTAATGATTTAACAGTTTATAAGCAACTGCAAAGCCCAAGAAAAGGTGGTGGGAGGCGTGCTGGTGAAGGGCAGAGGGGAAGGTCGGTGATAGGAGAGCTGGAGTGATTAAATGAAAAAAGGGATGATGGTGGTGATAATGGCACAAGCAAAGAAACAAAATCTGAGTCTAGAGGAGGTGGAAATGTCTACAATAGAACCATTACCAGCACCCACTGTCCAATAAAATGGGAGTGGTAGTTATTATCTAAAGTTGTTGAACTCAGTGTTGAGGCTGGAAAGCTGTAAAATGCCAAACAGAAAGATGCGGTGTTCCTCAAGCTTGGCTGGATGTTCACTTTAGAATTGATTTTTTTTGCTGCATTGTATTTCTTGGACTGCCCCACTAGTTTAGTAGGAAAGTAATTTTACAAGCACTCTGCTAGGTGAGACAAAGAAAAAGGACCCAGGAGATTGATTAGGTCTTTTATTCCACTGTGTCAGCAAACAATTTAATCAAAAAATAAAAGGAAAGCTGGAAATCTAAAATAGATATTTTTAAAAGATGGAACTACACAATGGGCGGGTCCACATCAGTAAAGCGGAAAGGCAGGTTATAACAATTTGGACATTCAGCCTTCATCAGAACTGATCACAGAAAGATTAACAGGCAGGTTTGGCAAGGTTGAGAAAAATGAAGGGAGGAAGAGAGGAAAGGGAATAGCCAACACATATACCACAGGGGCAGCAGGTTAACAGTTTGATGATATTGGTAATGCAGAGGGGGATGAAAAGAACAAAATAAAGTACAAATAATGGAGGTTGAAGAGATGTGGAAGAGCTGCATGCACATGAAAGTACAAGAAATTAGAGAGAGGAAATTCCACAGAGATTACATTAAAACACCTAAGTTTTAAAAATGAATTCTCGGGAAGTGGGCATCGCCGTCAAGACCAACATTTATTGCCCATCCCTAATTGTCCTCAAGAAGGTGGTGCTGAGTCACCTTCTCAATACAATTGAGTTGCTTGCCATTTCAAAGAGCAGTTAGGAGTCCACCACATTGCTGTGGGTCTGGAGTCACATATCGGCCAGACCGGGTGAGGGTGGCAGATTTCCTTCTCTAAAGGACATGAGTGAACCAGTTGGGATTTATACAACAATCCGGTAGTTTCATGGTCACCGTTACTGATACTAGTTTCTTTTAATTCCAGATTTATTGAATTAACTGAATTTAAATTCCCCCAGCTGCCCAATGGTGGGATTTGAACTTGTGTCTCAGGATCATTAGTCCAGGCCTCTGGATTACTAATCCAGGAACATAACCACTGCATTATATAAGGTTATACAAGTGAAACAAATACAGCAGATTAAATTAGATAAAGTGAAACACGGTGATCTGCCATAGAGAGAAGAGAAACATGGGTCCACTCCTTAGGTTTTGGTAACCAGTTTCCAGCCTAAATGTTAAGCCACTTTCTGGCCACCTTCTTCCCCTTCCTCTCTTTCTACCTTCATTTTTCCCAACCTTATCAAAGCTGCCTGTTAATCTTTCTGCGTTCAGTTCTGATGAAGGCCGAACGTCAAAATTGTTATAACCTGCCTTTCCTCTTTACTGATGCTGACTGACCCATTGTGTATTTCCATCTTTTAAAAAGTATACTTATTTTAGATTTCCAGCTTTCCTTTTGACCTGCTCCATATCACAAGGACCCAACTGCGTTGAAGAAAATGAAGGGTGTAAACTAGAGTCTGAAGTTGCTAAAGTCAGTGCAGAGACCAGAGGACCGCAAGTGCTCATCACAAAGATGACATCCTGTTCTTGAATCTTGCACTGAGCTTCACTGGGACAGTGCAGGAGACCAAAGACAAAGGTCAAAGTGGGGATCAGATGGGTAAAATGGTGAGCCTCAGGGAGTTTGGGCTCACATGTGTAGACAAACGGAAATGCTCAGTGAAGCGTCCGTTTGATTTCTCAATTTAGAGGAGGCCATGACCAGAAAATACAACACACTAGCTTACAGAGAATTGAGAACTCTGAATTTCGGTCTCTGGTAGAAGGAATGTTTATTGTGGGGCAGGCACAATAACAAAAAGGATCAGTCTGCCAAGCCCATCGTTTCAGTGTATCTTGGGGAGGAGTTAGAAATGGGCTGTGTGGAATTGGAGAACAATGAGATGGGAGTAAAAACAGAAAATGCTAGAAATACTCAGCTGGTCAGGCAGCATCCATGGAGAGAGAAACAGAGTTAACGTTTCATCTGATGATCGTTCAACACCTGCGTAACCTGTGAGTATTTCCAGCAGTTTCTGATTTTATTTCAGATTTCCAGCATCCCCTGTGTTTTTCTTTTGAATGAGAGTGGAACTTTGGGGGAGGGGAAACACCTACTCAATCCATAGGCAGAGCTGTAACAATGTAGATTGGGTGACCGCATTGCGGAACACCTCCATTCTGTCCATAGGTGTGATCCCGAGCTTCTGGTCGCCTGTCAACTTAATTCTCTGCTCTACTTCCACTCTGACCTCTCTGTCCTCGGCCTCTTACACTGTACCAATGAAGTTCAGCGTAAACTCAAGGAACTGCACCTCATATGTCTATTAGGCAGTTTACAGCCTTCTGGACTCAACATCTCACCATAAGCTTTGCCCTTATTTTTTCACATGGCAGCTGTTGACGTTTCTGCCATTCCCATTTACACCTCTTCTAGACTTTATTTTCATATCTCATTACCATCTCCTTGTAAGATTTCTGAATCTCTCTGGGGTTATATTTGTCACTGAGACGATTCGTTCAAAACAATTGGAAGAGTTTATTAAAAACATATATGCACATTAGCAGCAGTGATCAGTTATCTTAAAAAGACACACAGATGCACATTACCAACAGTTGTCAATTATGTTATAATAGAGCTACAATGAGGTTATAATAACGAGTGATATACGTTGCGTCCCTTTTGCTGGCTGGTTTGGACACATGGCATGCTGATTTGGCTGGTCTTCAACAGGAGGTCTTTTGTCGTGTGTCCAGCAGGGCGAGAAGAGAGGAGAGAAAAGTTCCTGCCTTGCGTTTTTTATATTCCTCAAGGCCATTGTCCTCAGAAAGCCTCATGATTGGATCTTGGCTATAGGTTGGCTCCTTATTGGCTCTCCTCACACATGTGGCTGTCTGGTCTGGCTCAACCATCTCTGAATAGTTTAAATGGCTTTCCAATACACAAAACCCATGCGGCAGCTCTGGGGGCTTTCATTTTGTTTCTTACAAACCTTAAACCTTAGCCCATGCTGGCAAACTGTGGGCTTCCATTTTATCTCAACACAAACAGGCCTTTCCATTAATCTACACTTTTAACATTTATATATACACAGAATCAATTTTAATCATTAATAAGCACTTTTATTCTTACAAACTCCCCACCTTGAGGGGGAAATATCCTTATTGACCCCTCATATATCGTAAGCATTGAGGGAGAAAGGAAGAAAAGTGGGTGGCCTGACTTGGTCCCCACCTCATAAGGTGTAGACATAGGGGATTTATTATAGTCCAATCACATCTCCAGAGGAGACTCTCCCCTTCCCGTATCTTCAGTGCACCGTCGCTTCTTGAAGCACATTGATGATTGATGATGTTCGTGAGTCATGCTGCAGCTCCCACTTCTCCATCATCCCTCGGCTTCGGTCTTGGCCAGTGTCGTCCTGACAATCGTGAGGATCTGTAACATAGTCTGTGGGAAACAAGATCAGTGCAGTATTTACTCTTTGGGAGTTTTTAACTGATTAATGTGAAACCACTTCTTGTACTTAACGCCCTTCTTCCCCAGTAACTGAATCAAATAAACCGCGGGGTTCAATCGGTTTATAATCTTATGCGGCCCCCACCACCTGGGCTCAAAGGCAGCTTCTTTTTCCCATAATTTGGAATTGTATTCAAAGGGGTGTACTTTCTTGTCAAAGTATTTTTTAATTTGTCTTTTTGACTTCCCCAATTTGGTGGCCACAAATTGATTGATCTGATCGGTGTGATCTATCACTTGTTCCAGCCTTTTGGAACTACATGTTTTCATTGTCAGGGGACTTATCCCTGTTAGTGTTAGCTGGCCTGGTGTTCTCATGAGCCTCCCCTTCATGGCCTGATATGGGGAGACCCCTGTTGTTCTATGAGGTGAGGACCTCATTGCCATTAAGTACATTGGCAGCATGTTAGCCCATTGAGTGGCGTGGTCTGCACACAATTTTTTTAACATTAACTTGAGGGTCCTGTTCCCCCTTTCGACCCCTCCGGATGACTGGGGGTAGTGAGCAATATGTAGTTTGTGTTTTATCCCCAACATTTTCTGCAGCTGGGTAAAAACTTTACCGGTAAAGTGTGAACCTTGATCGCTGTCCACTTGTACTGGTACTCCCCACCTACAAAACACATGATTCAATAGTGTTTTGGCTGCTGTGATTGTGGTGTTGGAGCGGCAAGGGAATGTTTCGATCCATTTAGTGAATTGATCCACCACCACTATGGCATGCTGAAAATTGCCTTGCGTCTGTGGAAGTGGCCCAATGAAATCTATCTGGAGGTGAGTCCATGGCTCTTGAGGTGGGGGTGCGCTTTGAAACAAGGCTTGGTTAGTGCATGCGGGAGGATTGTGTTGCAGGTATCGTGCCATGTATTGGTCAATTGTTTCCCTCATGGAAGGCCACCAAGCTGTGGATGCTACCTTTATAGAAGATTACCAAGGCCGAATAGTGCCCTGCTGTGGGGTGGAAGTGAAAGAGGGAGAGCAGTTCCTGATCCATTTTTGGTGGAACACATACCACCGGGCAGGCATTTGGCTTTCTTTTGAACTTCAGCAACTGCTCATCTGAGTCAAGGGCAGTGGCTAGTATGGTATTGGGAGCCCAGGCTGTTGGTTGAGGAAGGGTTCTGCCTTCCTCGTGCCAGGCGCTTACAACAGCATATGACCAGTATTGCTGCTGCAGGGATTTTAAATCTAGGTGATCTGTTGGGGAGCCCTTGCTAACAGCATTGCAGGGCTCAACAACTATATCCTCTATCTCCCCATCAATCGCAGTGTCCTTGGCTGCTCAGTCTGCTCTGGAATTTCCCTCACTATGTGGACCCCCTTTTCTATGGGCTGCTACCTTTCCTATGAAGCAGGGCTGGGATCGCTGTTTAAGGTATGACCAGAGCAGATGTAACCAGGGCCCATGGACCAGGGCGTTACCGTCTATCGTACAATAGTCATTTTTGTGGTACAGGGGCTAGGAGAGCATGGTGTTTATAGCATAGGCACTATCAGACCAAATATTCACGGGTCTATCTGAGGTTTCCTTTGCAGCAGTTAGAAGTGTGCCGATTTCTGCATATTGTGAAGACTGTTGCATCTTCGCTGAATGGTTCTTTCTGGCAATATCACAGCATATCCAGTGTGAGGTGATCCTTCAATGTGATATGAGGACCCATCGATGTAGACATCTGAGGCAACCTGTATGGGCTCTTTGTGCACAGGATGGGTCTCAAAGTTAATCAGGGGTAACGGACATTCATGCGGGTCCCCCTCATAGATCAGAAATTGTTGCAGCAAGGTGGTGGGTTTGGAAATGGTATCAATGTCTCTTACCATAAATTCCAATGTCCATTTGCTGAGGCGCTGCGAGGAAACTAGCGAATCTCCAAGTTTCATCAGTAGCTTCAGAGGTGTGTGTCTGCTGTGCAGGATTGTAGCCTGTAACCCAGTAATAAAGGTAAAGTGATGTACAGACCAGAAGACGGCCAGTAGGTGGTCCTCGCATGCGCACATCTGATCTGCCCCTGCAGGATTCGAGATGCATATTCATTGGCTGTAGTCGATCAGCTCGCATTTGGCACAGAACTGCAGTGAGGCTTTGCTCTGTGGCCCTGACCTCTAAATGGAAGAGCTGTGTGGGGTCAGGAGGGATCAGACATGAAGCCTATATCACTGCAATTTTTAATTTAGCCACAGACTGGGTGTGGGTATAGAGACAGAGAAACATAGAAAATAGGTGCAGGAGTAGGCCATCCGGCCCTTCGAGCCTGCACCACCATTCAATAAGATCATAGCTGATCATTCGTTCAGTACCCCGTTCCTGCTTTCTCTCCATACCCCTTGATCCCTTTAGCCGCAAGGGCCATATCTAACTCCCTCTTGAATATATCCAATGAACTGGCATCAAAAACTCTCTGCAGTAGGGAATTCCATAGGTTAACAACTCTCTGAGTGAAGAAGTTCCTCCTCATCTCAGTCGTAAATGGCTTACCCCTTATCCTAAGACTATGTCCTCCGGTTCTGGACTTCCCCAACATCGGGAACATTCTTCCTGCATCTAACCTGTCCAGTCCCGTCAGAATTTTACATGTTTCTATGAGATCCCCTCTCATCCTTCTAAACTCCAGTGAATACAGGCCCAGTCGATCCAGTCTCTCCTCATATGTCAGTTCTGTCATCCCAGGAATCAGTCTGGTGAACCTTCGCTGCACTCCCTCAATAGCAAGAACGTCCTTCCTCAGATTAGGAGACCAAAACTGAACACAATATTCCAGGTGGGGCCTCACCAAGGCCCTGTACAACTGCAGGAAGACTTCCCTGCTCCTATGCTCAAATCCCCTTGCTATGAAGGCCAACATACCATTTGCCTTCTTCACTGCCTGTTGTACCTGCAAGCCAACCTTCAATGACTGATGAATCATGACACCCAGGTCTTGCTGCACCTCCCCTTTTCCTAATCTGCTGCCATTCAGATAATATTCTGCCTTCATGTTTTTGCCCCCAAATTGGATAACATCACATTTATCCACATTATACTGCATCTGCCATGTATTTGCCCACTCGCCGAACCTGTCCAAATCACCCTGCAGCCTCTTAGCGTCCTCCTCACAGCCCACACCGCCACTCAGTTTAGTGTCATCTGCAAACTTGGAGATATTGCACTGAATTCCATCATCCAAATCATTAATATATATTGTAAAGAGCTGGGGTCCCAGCACTGAGCCTTACGGCACGCCACTAGTCACTGCCTGCCATTCTGAAAAGGATCCGTTAATCCCGACTCTCTGCTTCCTGTAGGCCAACCAGTTCTCTATCCACGTCAGTACATTACCCCCAATACCATGTGCTTTGATTTTGCACACCAATCTCTTGTGTGGGACCTTGTCAAAAGCCTTTTGAAAGTCCAAATACACCATATCCACTGGTTCTCCCCTGTCCACTCTACTAGTTACATCCTCAAAAAATTCCAGAAGATTTGTCAAGCATGATTTCCCCTTCATAAATCCATGCTGACTTGGACCAATCCTATCACTGCTTGCCAAATGTGCTGCTATTTCATCCTTAATGATTGATTCCAACATTTTTCCCCACTACTGATGTCAGGCTAACTTGTTTATAATTACCCGTTTTCTCTCTCCCTCCTTTTTTAAAAAGTGGTGTTGCATTAGCTACCCTCCAGTCCATAGGAACTGATCCAGAGTCGATAAACTGTTGGAAAATGATCACCAATGCATCCACTATTTCTAGGGCCATGTTAGCATGAATGTTTTCTCGGAAGAATCACTCAACACTCAGAGTTGGTTGCAACGCCAAAACGGCTTTTATTACGCCGGCAGGGAGAGAGCCTCTGGTCCAACTCCAGGCACTCCACTCTCCACCGAACAAAGAAATTCATCGATATTTATATGTTTTACAATAGTTCATTACAGTTACTCAGCCCACTTCGGCTGGACACAATCCAATTATAACGATTATAGATTATATGTAGGTTTCTTTAACCCAATAGAATTCCCCTGATACCTCAGGGGTTGTATGTTCGGTTTTTGTCAGCTCGGGCTGATTAATGACCTCGTTATGTGAGGTAGGCCTCCCCTTATCTATGTTCCTCGGGGCTTTGCTGTGCGAAGTCCTTGATTAAGGACATTCCACACCAGGTACTATAATGGTTCATTATAGTTATTTTGTCTCAAGTGGATGATCCAAGGCATTCCCGGTAGTGGGCCTCACTAGGTCATTGCTCGGTCAGCCTCAGTCAATAGTTCATTGCTTGACTAACTGAGTTCCCATCATGCTTGGGCAGCCATTTTATATGTGGTCAATTTAAACCTATATGAGTTTAGATATATTTAGCAGGTGCCTAATGCCTACAACAATTCCCCCCTTTCGGTAAACGGACTAGTCCTAGTCCCCCTTTAACCGACCGCCCTACTTTTATTAGATTTTGTGCACGGCCCGGTACTCCCTGCCTCAACGTGCTGGCCAGTCACGTGGTTTCAAGAGTCCCGGTTGCTTAAATCAAATTGACAAAGGCCAAATCCTCCTGCCCCTTTATTAGACGGGCTTGTTTAGTATTTGGGGACTGGTCATGGGTCCCTCTTCGTTGTGCATGCTGCCTGCATGCCTGGCAGGCCATTACGCCCCATGTTATTGCTAAGATCAATTGTATCCCGACCAGTATGTGTGAAATTATTCGAATCCAAGGATGGATGTTCACATTTATTCCCCAGTCCCAGACCTTTCTCCACCAACTCTGACTTTGTAAGTCTGCATCGATATCTTCTTCCAGTACTTTGATTTTAGTTTGCAGTTGGTGGTAGAGCTTTACAGATTGACCCACCCTGAGCCTCAATTCTCGTAATACTTCGGTTACATGTGGGATATGGACCTGATCTGGTTCATCATAATCCTGCAAATGATCGTGGAGCTGATCGGTTACATCAATAACTTCGGGCTTCCGGCGCCTAACGTGGGTGATATGCGCTTGCCCGATCGTGACAGGTCGTAGCGGCGCAACGCAAAGGTTCGGCTGTGGTATCGAGCACTGCAGGTCATTATACCGGTATGAACGCTCGGTAGTAGAAACACAGTACCTTCCCTTCCCTCTGTAGCCTGCCCTCGCGAACGCGGGCACTATTTCTAGTACACATCCGTCGGTTCGGTTAAACCCGCACTCGTCTAGCTCCCCTCGGCCCACCGGGTGAGGACATACTGTGATCTCCCCCCTTTGCTTGCATTCTGTTAGGGAAATCCCGGTAAGTATGTCGTTTCGGCGAACAGCGGAGGTGGTGGTCAGATAGTAACGGATGAAGACATTTTCCCGTATAACTCCGATATTCTCTAGTTGGTACAGGGGGAATGGCCCTGAGTCCGGCGTGGCTATAGGGATCATCAGGACTATCCCAATCCCAGTATTCCTACCCATCTGGCAATCTGCAATCGTTGGGTATACTCGGGTCAGTCCCTGCAGAGTACAATTATCCAGTGTCCCCCTCTGTTTAGCCAACTGAGCTAAATGTGAACTGTCTATCCAATCGGGTACCTCCCCGCGTTGGATCTGATCGAGATTATGGCGGATCTGTCCCACCATCCACAGACCATAAGCGTGACAGAGTTGCCCCTGTCTTTGCTTTCCGGTATCTTCTCTTTTTCTATCAATGAGGTGATTGATGGTTTTGGCGTGAGCCTCCAGGACTGAGATGCCCTCCATTCCTAGGTTGGCTTGGTCTTCCTGGTTTTGCTCCACCATTTCTAATAACCCCTTCATCACCCCTCTAAGCTGTACCACCCTCTCGTTTAACCCTTGTATGTCTATCGAGTTTACCACGGAGGTTCCGGTATTAAAGCCAGTAGCAACATCATTAACTATTCCCCTCTTAGTTCTATGAACTGGCTCTTGTCCTCAGAATCTGCTAGCACCCATGGCATGGCAGCCTGCTGCATTACTACTTTACTCAACACTTTATACATATTTCTTGCCTGCTCTGTACAATATTCCGGCATTCGTATGCCTGAGACATTGATCAGGACAGGCACAATTTGCATTTGAGCCTGCTGTGCTCGAGCCTGCACGATGACCCATCTAAATATTATCCAAACTCCAATCAACACCAATGCCACCACTATTCCTCCAAACATCGCAGTCTGCTTTACTGTTAGGTTGGGTTTGTGGACTACACTTACCCACCGTGGGGTACATTGGCTCTATTGCCATAGGTGATGGTGCTATGGCTGCGCACTGCACTATCCGTCTAGTCCCGTTTTTTTTAAACATCTCTTCCAGCCTGTTTATCTTAGCTTTTAACTCTTGACCAGCTAGTTCCGTTTTATTTTTATTCTGACTATCCCACCATTTCCTCTGTCTGTCAGGTGAGTCTTCTTTATTTTATTAAGAAATTCAAATTAGTAAGGTCCAGTGTAAAACAGCTGTCAATGGAAAGCGTTAACTCCTTTACAGATTTGTAAGAAGGCCTGATGTCATTACGTGACTTTGCGTAATCATCCAAATTTTTTTTTTAAGTCTTTGTGCCTCCAAAACTTGCTTAGAAATTAGGAATCCGTTAAAACAGCAGAAATCATTAGTAAAGTGGTCATAATAAAACTCTTCTCATCAGGAAAGACAGCATTTTAGATTAAACTCCAAATTTTCTAAACTTCTAATTCAAGTACTTGCCAAAGATTTTTTTTTTTAAATGAGAGACTGAAATCCAATTTTCACACAAGCTGTATACATTCCAACATTTCGTTTTTTTTTTTAACGGTTCTGTTCACTGGGCAAATCTTGTGTTTTATTTCTCTCTCTGCTGAGTTCGCATAGCTTAGATCTTTTCTCCTCGGTTATTTTCAAAACCCTCCTGCTTGTTTGGACTGTTCGGGACTTTTCTTGATAAGCAAGTCCACTTTGGAAATCTTTTCAAACTTCAGTGAAACCTTCTCGTAATTTAAAATAATTTTCAATGTAGAGTGTCTTTTACCTCCTCCAATTTTTTTTCCAATTAAACCAATATCTTTTTCACAGTCAATATCAACTAGTATTTAGTAAGTTATGTCTTTTTCCATCACAAACACCCCCTTTTTTTTTCAACACCTAATTAGTGCGTTACGTTTTTTTTTCAGATCACCTTTCTTCAAATAGTATTTTACATGGAGGTCTTGTGACTCTGTAAATTTGTTAATTTAAAATCATCAGACAATCGAAGACACTTTTTCTTTCAAATTCGTTCAATTTGTTTACTTTCAAAGTTGCGTCTTTATCTTTTTCTTTTCTCCATAACTAGAACGGAGTCTAGCACGTAGGCTTTGAGGGCTGCTTTTCGTTATCTCAAATTCCGTTTCGAGGTTGTTGCAATGTTTTTTCTAAACTGCTAAAGCTTGCTGTTCCAACATTTTTCAAAAGTCCCTTTTACATCTTCGCAGATAGCTCGCCACTCGCCCAGGAGTTTGATCTGATCCGTGAAGGTATTTCTAGATTGTTTCCAAACCTTTTAGTTTTATTTCTCCTTTTTTCTTTAAGAGATTTAATTTAATAATTAATTTTTTTTTTTAGTTGAATCCATCTCAGTATTTTGCTGTGCCTTCTCTTAATATCTCAAATCCCAATTCAAACTTTGTAATTTCAATCTTTATTTAAAACTCTTTTTTTTTAGCGAGAAGCTTTTTTTTTAAAAAAGCATTCTTTATCTCATTCCTAGACTAAATTTATGTCTTTCAACCCAATATAATCAATCCGTTGTGCATTTCCTAGCTCCGTAACTTATCATCCGAATAAATCCACACCTGCATTTCTAACTTAAAATGTCTTAAAACTTCCCACATACAGGACAACACTACAAAGGGTTAAAAAAAACTTTCATTCTGTTTCGAAAAGTGGGTGGAGCTAAAATAAACAGACAGCTGCACTCCTCTTCCAAACAGGCTTTCGGAAACATGAAAACACAAAAACAATTCATTCCGCAGTCAAGAAATCACACAAGGACTCTCAACGACAGACATTCACAAAAGTCTCTCTTCATTCAACAAAGTTTATTAATTTTTTGGCCGGCTCTATTCTTGGATCCATACTTCACTTAAGATAATCATTATCAGAGTTTTTAAAATTTCTTACATATTGATTTACTTCCTCTGTTAGTTTTACGTGGGCTCGCAGTATCAAGACCACAGCCTTTTCATTTTTATCTTTCTTTTCCTTCTCCCACCATTCCCGCTGATTTGCTGGCAGGTCCTGGGGGTCCCATCCTGACTTAATCATCTTCTCAATTAGTTTCTTTTGTTTTTTCACCAGGTGGCAGGTAAGGGATCCTTCTGGTCCCCACTCGAGGTTATTTGTTTTATTGGCCATTCCTGGGTAGGACTAGAACCGTTAGGAATCTACTCTCAGAGGTCCGCTTTCTACCTAGCGTAACTTGTAGTAGACTGTCTCCTGGCTACTGTCAGGTCACAAGTTCTGCTGTTACACAAACTTATACAATTCTTAAAACGCGTTTAAGCAATTCCCGCAGTGCCCCACGCCTCCTTAACGACTACCTACCACCGTTTTGTCTGTTGGTCCAACCCTGTTCACAGGTTTGGTTTCCGTTGGTCGCTGTGCACCGCCTGGTCTCCGGGGTATACTTTCAAATCACACTTATGGGTCTGGGAAGTGTCGCTCGGTATCACGATCCCACGGTCTAAGTGTGTTCCCTACGCCTACATAGTTCCTGGCCGTCACATGGGACTAAAGTCCTCTTAATTCAGGCTCAGGCTAGGCGTTTAAGATATTAGACCGTCGCCTCGTGTCGATCAACTGGCTTCCACCTCCCACACCCTTTATAATTAAAATTTTTTTATACTCACCCGGGTTTTTCCAAGGGCATCCAGCGACTCTGGGAAATCCTGTTCGTAACGCCACTGTTAGCGTGAATGTTTTCTCAGAAGAATCACTCAATACTCAGAGTCGGTTCCAATGCCAAAACGGCTTTTATTACGCCGGTGGGGAGAGAGCCTCTGGTCCAACTCCAGGCACTCCACTCTCCACCGAACAAAGAAATTCATCGATATTTATATGTTTTACAATAGTTCATTACAGTTACTCAGCCCACTTCGGCTGGACACAATCCAATCATAACGATTATAGATTACATATAGGTTTCTTTAACCCAATAGAATTCCCCTGATACCTCAGGGGCTGTATGTTCGGTTTTTGTCAGCTCGGGCTGATTAATGACCTTGTTATGTGAGGTAGGCCTCCCCTTATCTCTGTTCCTCGGGGCTTTGCTGTGTGAAGTCCTTGATTAAGGACATTCCACACCAGGTACTATAATGGTTCGTTATAGTTATCTTGTCTCAAGTGGATGATCCAAGGCATTCCCGGTAGTGGGCCTCACTAGGTCATTGCTCGGTCAGCCTCAGTCAATAGATCATTGCTTGACTAACTGAGTTCCCATCATGCTTGGGCAGCCATTTTATATGTGGCCACTTTAAACCTATATGAGTTTAGATATATTTAGCAGGTGCTTAATGCCTAGTGTTTTGATATATTCAGCAGGTGCTTAATGCCTACAACAGGCCACTTCCTTAAGTACTCTGGGATTAATCGGCCTTCAATCCCGTCAATTTCCCTAACACAATTTCCCGCCTAATAAGGATATCCTTCAGTTTCTCCTTCTCACTAGACCTTCGGACCCCAAGTACATCGGTCCATGCGGGCGTATGTTATCACCCTGCAGGTTTATTAAATCATACAGGGCTTTGCACAGTCTGCAAAGCCTGGGATAAAGTTCCTCCGTTACCCCACCAAACCGAAGAATGTTTTCGAAATGGGTAATGGCAGTCGCTGTATTATCTCCACCTTGTGAGAGTCGGGGGATGATCCCTCTGGAGAAATGGACACTCCTAGAAAGGTGATCCGTTCTTTTACTAATTGAGCCTTACGGGGATTTACCTTTAGTCCTGCCTGAGCCAACAATGTTAAAAGTTTGTGCAAAAGGGACAGATGCTCCTCCATGTTGCCGGTTGCCAGCAGTAGGTCGTCCACGTACTGCAGCAAGCAGGTAGGGCAGGAAAGCTCTTTTAAAATTGCAGCCATTCTTTTGTGGAATATCGTGGGGTCATTGTGGAACCCCTTAGGCAAGCATGTCCAGGTGTAGCTCTGGTCCTCAAATGTGAATGCAAATTTGTACTGGTCTTCCCCTTTCACAGGGATACTCCAGAATCCATTGGCGATGTTGAGGGTCGAGAAGTACTTGGAACCAGCAGGAATTTGAGATAATATGATAGGAGTTTCTCTTACTACCGGTGAGCAGGCTGGTGTTACAGAATTTAACTTTCTGTAATCAATAGTCAGTCGCCAGCTGCTATCAAGCTTTTTAATCGGCCATGTGGGTGAATTGGTTGTGAAAGTGCCTGTCCTAAGAACACCCAGCTCGACTAGGGATTTTATGGTGTCTCGGATGTAAGGGTGACTCTCCCTTGGGATGGGGTGCTGTTTAGTGAATGAGTGGGAGGTCCTTCAATAGATTCCTCGCCTGCTATTTTTCCACAGTTTTGCTTGCACGTGGCAAACACTGCTAGGTATTCCTGAATTAATTTCGTCACAGCTTTATTTTCGCTCCCTGGAGTGTCATATTAAGAGGGCTTTTTAACAGCAAAAACCGAGTGAGCATCTGAAATTTTTATCACTCCTGCCTTATCTCCCAATCCCATCCAAGCACAGTCCTGATTATAATCTATCACCGTGACATACTGGTCCAACACATCAGTTCCTAAAATTCCCCTTCCATCGGGGGTAGTCATCAGCATAGGTGCTGGGACCTTACAGGTGAGGCCTCCCAAGTGAAATCCAGTGGCCTTCCTTCTATATGCGGTGGTTGTATCACCGTTAAACCCTTTAAGGGTCATATAACCCTTGCCTGCCGCTGCATGACGTTCAGGGAATGGGGTGTGGATGATGGTAACGGTATCGATAAGCATAATCTGCTGCCTGCCCCCTTTTAATTCAACAAGAACTACTGGTCTCCCATTACCATCACGTCAGAACCCCACTTCCGACCAATCTTTGGGGGCTGAATCCAGTCATAGGGTTGATCCTTGAATGGGTCTCTCTAATGAGTGTGCATTGTCGATTACGTGCACCGGTAAATGATTTTTCATCCTCCCCATGACAATTTGGGTTTGTATAAGGGTTATCAATTTATCCAATCTTTGATCTGTCCCAGAGGGCTTAGATTCATCCCTCGGGAGATATCTACGCATTGCAACATGGTTCGGTGCCGGTCTGGATCTGCGGCAGTCTTTTGCTAGGTGGCCTACCTTCTTACAATTAAAGCACTGTCCCTTAAATGGGTAGTTTCTAGATCCCTCCACCATTGACACTGGTTTATTTGCAGTGGGTGGTGACTTCCCCTTTAACTGATCTTTTACCATCTCCCAGGCTATTTGAGCGTTGGTCTCTATATCTGGCCACTGATTGGTGGGCCTCATGGCTATTCCCAGGGTGGTTTTAACTAAAGGGTGGAGTTGGGTCAGGAACATCGATTTAAATTGTTCCTGATTCTTTCCTACTGTAGCATTTGCAGGTGCCTGGTTTTGCGTATGTTGATAGATATCACACAGGCAATTACTGAAGGCACCAGGGGTCTCTTCTGGGCGCTGCTTGGTCTGATTAAGCAGAGCCACTAAGTTCAAGTTTTGGATCCCTAAATGTTTTAGGATCTCGGTCATGAGTGCATTGGTTGCTGCGGCAGCCTGGAGGTGTGCTTCTGGCAGATTATCTTTTAGGGAAATGGAACAGGCCAAGAAGAGGACTCGTGTTAAGTCTCTCGCTTCCAACTCGGGGTGACCCCTCCTGAAATTTGCCCACCTCCTATTAATTTCCGGTGGGTCGTCCCCATCATTAATGGGCCCCAACTTGTGGCTACACGCCATGACGCCAGCACCAGATATGGGCCGTGAGTCAGTATAGTTACTGGTGATGTTGCCGTGCGCATTACGTCGTGAAGAAGTGGTTACTACGATTGACTCTTATGTCTCCAAGGTATCCCATTCTACATCACCCTCCTGGGGATTATACTGACTTCCTTCCTTTTCCCAATCTGTCTCCCCCTTGTCCCCTTCTGCTGTTTCGGTTATGGCTCCCCGTGTTACTGCGGATACCAGGGCCTGCTGCTTCCCAAACTTACTTTTTAGCCTCGCTATTTCTGGTTGACACTGGGATTGATCTGCCTCCCTATGTGGCTTCTTAATGATGTATCGTAATGCACCTCTAGCATCTTCTATCTCTTGCTGGAGCCTCAAGTTTTCCAATTTATCTTTTTCTAGCTCTAATTTGCTTCAACAATGGCTGCAGTGGCATTTAAGTTTGAAAGGCTTTGTTGCTGTAGCAGTGAAGCTGCCTGTTCGGCCCCTCTTTCTAATTGCCTAATACTGTGGTTTAATTGGCCAATTTCTTGTCTAAAATGCTGTATTTCTCCCTCTTTTAACTGCTTCACAAGTTAGAGGCCTTCTTCCTTTTGTCATTTTATACCTTCAATCTCTCTTTTAACTGAATCTATTTTATTTGCAATTCTTTCAAATCTTGTATCACTTTGGCGCCTTGCCTCATTAATTCCTCATCTCTCTTGGCACAATAAAAAGCGCGAAGCACCACGAAACTGTTTGCCCATTTTGATCTCAGCTCTCCGCTATCTACTCCTGGATGAGTTTCACAATCTCCCCAAATGAAGCAGGTCTACCCTCGTGCTGTGCCTGTGCCCTTAACTCTTCTGCATCTTGTATCGGGAGCTTTTTGGACAACCTCTCCTGATAAACTAGCTGAACATTACTTTTTATTGTTGGCTTTCTGTCCATGACCGATCCCTTCATCCTGTGTCTTTTGGATATAAATACTGGTGGGTCCCTACTTAAACAGTTACAACCCGCCCCACTTAAACAGTTAAAACTATCGAGACTACTGCTCCCCTAAGACGCAACTCCCGATCCGTTCCAATTGTTCAAAAGAATCATCAAAAGCTGTCTTGCCAGTCGTACTATCATTCCTTTTGTCATTTAATACTTCCTGCTTTCCACCCCATCACAAACCTTCCATTTCGTTCTTTCCTCTCCTTCTCTCCTTTCCCTGCCTCTGTCCTGGCTTAAAACCTGTTACATCTCTAACTTTTTCCAGTTCTGACGAAAGGTCATCGACCTGAAACATTAACTGTTTCTCTCTCCACAGATGATGCCTGACCTGCTGAACAATTCCAGCATTTTCTGTTTCTCTTTCAGATTTCCAGCATCTACAGGATTTTGCTTTTATATAAAAACTGTTGGTGGGCTGTAATATTTGCTTGGTCTTCCCCATTGATCATCATCATAGGCAGTCCATCGAAATCGAGGAAGACTTGCTTGCACTCTAAAAGTGAGTTCTCAGATGACTGTACAGTCCAATACGGGAATTACAGTCTCTGTCACAGGATGGGACAGACAGTGGTTGAAGGAAAGGGTGGGTGGGGAGTCTGGTTTTCCGCACGCTCCTTCCGCTGCCTGCACTTGATTTCTGTATGCTCTCGGCAATGAGACTCGAGGTGCTCAGCACCCTCCCGGATGCTTTTCCTCCATTTAGACCGATCTTTTATCCAGGGCTTCCCAGGTGTCGGTGGGGATATTGCACTTTATCAAAGAGGCTTTGAGGGTGTCCTTAAAACGTTTCCTCTGCCCACCTGGGGATCGCATGCTGTGTAGGAGTTCTGAGTAGAGCGCTTGCTTTGGGAGTCTTGTGTGGGGCCTGCGGACAATGTGGCCTGTCCAACGGAGCTGGTCGAGTGTGGTCATTGCTTCGATGCTGGGGATGTTGGCCTGATCAAGAACACTGACGTTGGTGCATCCATCCTCCCAGGGGATTTACAGGATCTTGCAGAGACATCGTTGGTGGTATTTCTCCAGCGATTTGAGGTGTCTACTCTATATGAGTCTACTGTATCAGAGACTCCATGTCTCTGAGCCATATAGGAGGGCATTACATTGGTTCTAGTCATGCTGACAAAGGCGTGGAAATCCATCAGGGGGCAGTTGGATCATAGACTACCAAGTGCTCAACTGTTAAAAGCCTATAGGATGGAAACTTCAAATATTTTTGACATGCAAGTCGAGTAGGTAAATATCAGAGCCGATTGATGGACTGGAAAATCGCAGGCAGAGAACACAACAGTCAGCTGTGAAACTCTGGGTCTGCTCTGTTGCCTGATTGGAGACAAACAACGTGTTCTGTTAGATTTGAGTCTCAAACCTGACCTGTTCTCTGACTGCGAATCATCTGTGAGACAAGGCCATACCTGGCCTTCCGCAGACCTTGAATAATAAAAGCCTATGCATGAGATGCAGTTCCTCTGGGGTTTATGCAGATCATCCATGGAAATTATGGCGGGTGATCAGGAGAACTCCCCAGGAAATTCAATCTCAGAATGTAGGCCTGATAACATCATGAACATAGCATAAGTAGAACATGTGGTAGAGCATTGTAGCAGCCTTTACCTTCACATGAAGAGAGAATGGAGGAATTTATAGGTCCATAGGAGGTGGGGGAGCCTGACACATACCATATCAATTACATATTATTTAATTGAACCTTGCAATACTGTCCATACAGAGTGTGTATGAGTGCATGATACTTCAGTAATTTAATATCTAATACCCAGCTGAAACACGCTTCGATATTAATAACAACCCTTCTGCTCTCATTACTGAGCACATACTTCAACCAAGGACTATTTACTATCCTACCCCTTCCACAGATTGTATGTGTGTGTTCCAGCAGATGACTGCCTCCTTGCTGTTTTTCGGTGGCCAGTCCCATGGGAGTGAATGGTGAATGCATGCAAGGGAGGCGGACGCAGTCTTCGCCATTTGTACTCTTCAAATGGTGGTTCCCGGGTTGCCTGTTAGGCCCTAGCATCAAGTATTTGTAAGTTGATGGAGGAGGTCCTGGGGCAAAGTATTGAAGGGAGGGTTCTGTGCAAGCACGTTGAGAATAGAATCAGAAGGTTGTGGGTTCAAGTTCCACTCCAGGGACATGTAAATGGTTTTCCTTAGGTGTTGTTGAAGCACCCCCACTTCACAATAGTTCTAACGCTGGAATTACTGTACTGAACAGATGAATGAGTCAGGGACGGATACCTTGGTCCGAGTACTGCCAATGCATTTATTAAAGTTAAAACACACACCTGCACCCAGAAAAACCACACAAACCAAACAAATGCAGTACAATACACAGTTTGGCCTGTCTAAAACTGGCCTCTAACATGAAGTAACCACGCCTAAAACACCTCCCCGGAAATCCCCTAAAGCTTGGTCTGGACACACGGCATCCTTTCACACTATGCGGTGTTCTTAAAGATCTGTGGGTTAGGATAAATGCTCACCAATTACCCCTCTAGCTCACTTGCTGCTTCTCCTGATGAGGTGTATCTTCTGGGTCCGTACCAAACTGTGGTATTCAAGTCCAGTCTCAGGATCAGCCTCCCAGTCGAAGTAGCAAGGCTTCCTTGGCTCATAGATGGTGGTTTCTTCTCTCCGTTCCAGATGGAGTGCTTGGTCCTTGTGCATTGCAAGCAGGTGTAGAAGAGAGGAGAGAGAGAGATGGCTTCCAACTACCTTCTCTTAAACCTGCAAGACTGCTTAAAATCCAACTGTCCTTCCCGCCTGAGGCTGTCGAACTGAAAAGCAAAAACCAAGTCTTTGCCTGCCCCTTTGTCAACTGGGCTGTCCCTTGATGGATGGCTCCGATGAGTCTGTGGTCAAAATAGCTTTTCTTTGTTTTTCGATGGCCTGAAACACCAGCCACCTTACTTAATGTCTCACTGATGGGTTCCCATTCCATGACAAAAGATGCCCAATTAACCTGCTTTCAGCCATTCTCAGTCCCGCCCAGCCGATGTGTATTCAAGTTAAAACATGTTTGGACTTGCCCAGGTTAACTCTTCTGTTGTACAGTGAATGTGTCCCAGCAAAGTTCAAAACTTATAAGTCCAAAAGTTTACGCCGATGTTTTCGCCAAATCTTACAGACTTGAGCACATAAATCCAGGCTGCCACTCCAGTGCAGTGCTGAGGGAGCACTCCACTGTCGGAGGTGCTGCCTTTCAGATGAGACATTAAATCAAGGCCCCGTCTGCTCTCTCAGGTGGACGGAAAAGATCCCATGGCACTATTTCGAAGAAGAGCAGCGGAGTTATCCCCGCTGCCCTAGCCAATATTTATCCCTCAATCAACATAACAGAAAAACAGATTATCCGGTCATTTTCACATTGCTGCTTGTGTGAGCTTGCTGTGCGCAAATTGGCTGCCGCGTTTACCACATTACAACAGTGACTATACTTCAAAAATACTTCATTGGCTGTAAAGCATTTGGAGATGTCCATTGGACATGAAAGGCCCTATGTAAATGGAAGTCTTTTTTTTAAAGAGTTGTGGACAGACCTCATCAGTGACAAGTTTCGGGGGGGGGGGTAGGTGGTAAATTTGTTGGTTTAAAAATGGCCCATTGGCACCTCTCTCCTGGTCCGGCAGGCTCCTGCAGAAAATCTCTGATCCTCCCTCACCCCTACACAGGCCCAACTCCCTGACAGAGGCCAGAGAATCTGCCTTCTGTATCGGAATATGGCTGGGGTTAACGGAACATCTCCAGGGCATGCAAAGGTTATGCCAGAACTGCGCTTTAATGAAGGGAGATGGGTTCCGGTGAAAACGTTAGGTCTTCATGTCCATCATTCAAATGTTGTAGATAGTGATCATAGGCAATCCCTCGGAATCGAGAAAGACTTGCTTCCACTCTTAAAATGAGTCCTTAGGTGGCTGAACAGTCCAATACGAGAGCCACAGTCCCTGTCACAGGTGGGACAGATAGTCGTTGAGGGTAAGGGAGGGTGGGACAGATTTGCCGCACGCTCCTTCCGCTGCCTGCGCATGATTTCTGCATGCTATCGCCAATGAGACTCAAGGTAGTCAGCACCTTCCCGGATGCACTTCCTCTACTTTTGGCGGTCTTTGGCTAGGGACTCCCAGGTGTCGGTGGGGATGTTGCACTTTATCAGGGAGGCTTTCAGGGTGTCCTTGTAATGTTTCCTCTGCCCACCTTTGGCTCATTTGCCGTGAAGGAGATCCGGGTAGAGCGCTTCTGAGTAGATAAAGCAGCAGAGAGTGAAACAGGCGTCACTATTGCTGAAGGTTTATCTGTGTCTTGGTTGCTGATGGCCTGTCATGCAAAACGTCCCTTGTTTTCTTGAGATAGTAACATTAATGACATTATTAGTGGTGGCAGTTCTAGGTCACCATGTGACCTATTATTGGCTCAGTTGGTGCCATTTTCACTTCTGAGTCAGAAATTTGTAGATTTGAGCTCTGCACCAGGACTTAAGTGCATAATGTAGGCTAACACTCTCGCACATTGTTGAGCAATTGTTCCCATTGGATAAGAAGTTAATTCAGTAATGTCCACCTGTTCATGTGTTTTATTTTTAAATTCATTCTTGTGATGTGGGCCTCATTGGCAAAGCCAGTATTTGTTGCCCAACCCTGGTAGCCCTGAGAAGGTGATTGTGGGCCGCCTTGCATTACAACAGTACACTTCACTGGCTGTGAAACTCTTTGGGACATCCTGAGGTCGTGAAAGCAGGACCTGAGGGTACTTGTGCATGAAACACAAAAGGATAGTATGCAGGTACAGCAAGTGATCAGGAAGGCCAATGGTATATTGGCCTTTATTGCAAAGGTGATGGAGTATAAAAGCAGGGAAGTCTTGCTACAGCTATACAAGGTATTGGTGAGGCCACAGCTGGAATACTGCGTGCAGTTTTGGTTTCCATATTTACGAAAGGATATATTTACTTTGGAGGCAGTTCAGAGAAGGTTCACTAGGTTGACTCCACGGATGAGGGGGTTGACTTATGAGGAAAGGTTGAGTGGGTTGGGCCTCTACTCATTGGAATTCAGAAGAATGAGAGGTGATCTTATTGAAACGTATAAGATTATGAGGGGGCTTGACAAGGTGGATGCAGTGAGGATGTTTCCACTGATGGGGGAGACTAGAATTAGAGGGCATGATCTTAGAATAAAGGGCCGCCGATTTAAAACAGAGATGAGGAGAAATTTCTTCTCTGAGGGTTGTAAATCTGTTGAATTTGCTGCCTCAGAGAGCTGTGGAAGCTGGGACATTGAATACATTTAAGACAGAAATAGACAGTTTCTTAAACGATAAGGGGATATGGGATTATGGGGAGCGGGCGGGGAAGTGGAGCTGAGTCCATGATCAGATAAGCCATGATCTTATTGAATGGCGGAGCAGGCTCGAAGGGCCATATGGCTCACTCCTGTTCTTATTTCTTATGTTCTTATGAAAGGTGCTATATAAATTAGAGTCTTTCCTTTTGAACAACTGCAGTCCACGTGGTATTCTTTGTTGTGATTTGATACGACTGAATAGTTTTCTATGCTGCCTCAGAGGGCAGTTGAGATGCAACCACGTTGGTGAGGGACGCATGCAGGACAAGCTGGATAAGGATGGCGGGTTTGTTTCCCTAAATTTCCCCTTTTTGTAGCCCCTCTGGTGGGCACTAACGGGGCAGAATGGCTTTTTTACCCAGGGGAGGGGCTCAGTTTTGGCTGCCGGGCTGCTGGCTCAATCGATCGGCCCAGTGGCAGCCACCAAAGGGCCTGCAGAGTGCCCAACGGCCCTCCCCTTTAATGGAAGTGTTGTATTGCATTCGCTATGCAAAACATTCGCGCAGCACTGGCCTGCTCTGCGCACCGCTAGGCGCAGGAAGTCATGGTCTCGTAAGGTTTTCGCCCCCAATTGAGGCGAGGAACAATTTCTGGCCCCCGATTTCATGTTTGGTTACCCTGGTTCCTGCATGTGCACAATGCTGTCTGATCTGTGCTGATGTACAGGTGCCGTGTGGAGGCTGTCCTCATCCATGGTTGAACGATCTTGCTCATATGTCCGACGAGACTTGGTTTGATTTGGTTACCTCAGAAAGAAAGCATTATGCCTCCTCCCTGTGAGCAGGGCCGGCGCAACCATTAGGCGAACTAAGCGCTCGCCTAGGGCGCCAAAATTGGGGCGGGTGGAATGGCGTGGATCAGATCTTGACGTCACGAGTTGTTGCGCCGAACAAACTCACGGGAATAATTCGTCTGAAACTAAACGGTTGCTTCCAACACAAGTTACTCTTTTAAAATAACAATACAGAGCGTTGAGCTTTGAATGGTTGGCCGTATTAATGAGAGAGTTTATTTTAATTGAATGTCTTGGTCGGTGGAGACGGCATCATTTTAATCTGCGGTGCGTCTTCTAAATGGTTCTAGCACCAGAGAAGCTGTTTAAGCCTGGCTGAAATTTCACGGGCTAACGGGATTGTACAGCCGCTGACTCAGCAGAGGCAGGGCTGACTCGGGCAGTCTATCTCACGTCCCACCTCCTGCAGCTCCTGATTTCCCTGTAACTCCCCCACAATGTCAGTTTCTTCTCCTGCGGATGATGCCCAGAAGCATAACCCCGCCCCGGAGTTGATGCCTGCTGCTGCCTTTCAGGACCGTCCACAGTTCAGAAACAACAGGAGGTGGGTGGGGAGGGTTGACCCATCCACCTCCATGGAGGTGTGTGGGGGACCTGACCCATCCACCTCCATGGCACGAACCTGGTATTGCAGTACTTCCAGGAACGGTGCAGTGGCTCTAGGCCTTTTGGCTAAGAGCATTGGCGCAGAGTGATCCTTGACAGGTGCAAGGTGACCTCTGGCGTTTGTGATTTGACAAAGAATTGGAAACGATTGGCTACGAATTCATTAAAAAAAAACACAAAACAACGTGACTTCTTCTCAGTTGATATTGTTATTGATTTTAATTTTTAGACCAATTACCTTTTTACAACGGCGGTCCCACCTAACCAACGCCATTCTGGGACCATGCTTTGATCGTGCATGAATCATAACTCCTTTAATGTACAATCAGATGCAAAAACAGATCCCTATTTACACCAGATGCGTTTCTCCAAATTCTCGAGATACACCACTGTTTAATCCTGATAAGGGCATCATAAATTGCCCAAGAATGTTACGCTTGAACCAAGATTACATTTGAAGCCGGATTTCTATGCATGGCAGATAACATGATAACTTCCAAATCTTGATAAATGTTCCATTATGTAAGAGAATCTTAAGGAGATTTTTTTCTCACACAAAAACTTGTTTTAGGTTAAGTTGACTACAATCCCTTCCCTGTGCGTTTAAACGGAGCAAGCAACTTGGGACAAGGAACTCGTTGAAACAGAGGCAATGGGTTGCCAGTATTCTGATGTCAGGTTATGAGTAATTGTGTACAATATATTGGGGACCATTCCCGAATGTCTCCAGCCACCCCAAGGTGATGCTGTTTTACTTGCTGGAATTTAAAAAAATCACATGTTTGGCGGAATCATGTGATAGATTGGTGAAGCCGCGGTGCTTCACATGGGTCCTCGTGTACTTGAATTCCGAACGGTCCAATAGCGCCAGTCTTGTGAGGAAAGGGACCTTGTGCCGAGTAATCAGGGTAACGAGCCGCTTGTACTAGTTGTCTATCGAGGAACTTTTGAGGAAAACACGTATAGCCCGAAACTCAACAGCAAGCCATTAAAAGAGATACAACAGTGAGCACACATTAAAACATATACACACAAATAAAACTGAAAGAAAACATAGTTATTGTGATCCATTATTCAAATGTCAAGCTATCCTGATTAATTTGGCCGAAAAGGTGCCCCCGTGAGATTGGGAATGGGGGGTTATGTTGAGTGGGGGGAGAGGGGTAGATGTAGAAGTTTATGCACAACACGATTTGACATTTCTGTAAGAAAGTTCCCGTTGATGGTCGTTCACTCGGCTTCTCCCCGCCCTTCCTTCGGATTCACCCGATTTAATCGCCCTTTAGCAGGCTATTTAATTCCCGCCTTTCGCGTATTATAGTACAAGTATGGAGATGAGCTCAGCCAGTCGTCTAGCAGGAGCTCCACCTTCTAAAAAGCCATCGGAAAATACCTATCCTTAAAATACATCAATAAACAGGCCCCCTGATGTGGCGGTGACTAGAATCTCTCTGGCTGTAGTTAGAGAGGAAAGAGGATCTGGGGGGGGGGGCATCGCTCTCCAGCAATCACATCCAGCCCAACTAGGTGGGCGTCCCACCCAGATCTATCGGGGATTTGCCAAGCCCACTCGCTCCATCCCCCGTCAGCGGCTCTCCACTGTCTCCAGCGGGCTTTGACGCAGACTCCGCTGCTTTTGGGCACCCGATTGCATCCTTTGTGAACACATCGCTCATCGAAAAGCATTTCCCTCCGCCCACCTAGAAGGTGCTGTTTTGATGGCCCCGCGCACTGGGACCACTTGGTTTGGTCAGGTCTTGCGCAGAGTTAGGTGGCAGGAATCCTGGTCCCGGCGATCGAGCAGCTGGCTTTGCCTGTCCGCCTCCGAGAAAGCCATGGATCTCGGATAACGTGAGTTGAGGTGGAGGGGATTGGCGGGGCGTCAGGTGAACAGTTTGCCAAGGGGGCGAATTACCCTTGCGCCGGCCCTGCCTGTGAGTCATACATGTTGGCGCATTATCCTCTGGCACTGGTCATCTAACATTTGCATTTTGATGGACTAATAGAATAAATTCAGCAATCCTACGCATAAAGACAGTGCGAGTCAGATAATCTGTGTTGTCCAGTATCTCTACACCACGCTCTCTTTGAATTTGATTGCTCACTGGGCGCGTGGCACTGCTGAATCTGCCGTCGTATCTTATCCTAATTTTGAATACTGCAGGACTTTTGGTAGAGACATAAATGATTGTGCACATAAAGCCATTTATGTCTCTATCAATGATGCCATAAACTTTCTGGGAGGCAATCATTGCAGTAAAACCACAGCCGCCTCTTTTATTGTTGGTAATGGTCCCTGCTGAAGTATATGTAGATGGATGCATGACAAGACAGGACTTGAGTTATCTATTTAAGGTAGCATTCCAAGTGCCTTCTGAGTTGTCCCTTGTGGGCGCCTTGAAGAACTCTATAGCATAAATGTTGATGGTAGTGATGACCTTTGTCGCCAGTAGTAGTGCAATGCAGATGGTTGCAATGGTCTCCTGCGAGGTGCAGCCAGCTCCATCTGAGGCGGCAGATTTGCTGCTTTGGTTAGTTGGTTCTGCTCGCCTGCCTCCCTCTGTCCTCCCTGCACGTGGGTTGCTACTCCCTCAAGCTCATGATGTTGGGGAGGGAGATGACAACTGCTCTGCTCCCCCCCAACTTCTGTTAATGCTGTCCTGAAACTTACCAATGGTGTAGTGGTTAACTGAGTTGTGCAATAACCTCGCCCTGTGCAATTCTGCATCTTTCTTTCAGTGGCCTGGCACTGTTACAGGCGAGATAAGTGAGTGTACCTCGTGTTCGGTATGAGATTTATCTTTTGGCATCGGCTCCTTCAGCGCTGTATTTCATTTTCGGCATTTTGTGGTGCATACGTATAATACGAGAGAATATACCTCACTGAGTTTAACATAAAATAATTTTCATGGCGAATCATGAATATTTTGTGGGGGTGGGGGTTCTTGAGGGCAACAATTACTGTTGCCGATATTAGCGGATGGACGCTTCACGTGGCTATATTTTGTTCCTTTGCTAGTTAAGTGCCGGCATTAACTCAGGCATTGATTTTAAATGGGTCAATAGCCTATTACGATGGCTGGCAAATAACTATCGTACAAGTGTATTAAGCCATTCTCCATTAATATTGCCAGCAATCATTTCGAGGCATTATTCTCAAAATTAATTGATGATAGCATCACTACATGTCCCAAATGAGGTGTGAATAAAGTCTCAACAAAAAAAATTGTAGGGCTATGGGGGAAAGGGCGGGTACTGGGACCAGCTGAGGTGCTCTTGCAGAGAGCCCAGGCTCGTGCTGTGCTGTAACCATTCTATGATTCTATGAAAACTAGGGGTAGAACCTCCACTTTTTTTTGCACCCATTTAACCGCTGAAATAACGTATAACACCCAGATCTCACCCATTTTGACACAAAATGGAAACTGTCGGGCTTTTTCAGGAGACTTATCGCCGAGTGTTACTTTCCCCATGTGCTTAACAGCGAGAAAAAATATTATCGCCCGCTCACTTTTTTGGGGTGGAATCAGCAGGATGGGTGATTTCAATGTCCATATTATCGCCCAGCGTTACTTTCCTCACGGACTTAACGCCGAGATTCAGTAATAACGCCCGGCGACTGCTTTTTGTCGTAAAGAGCATATTTACCCAACTAGCGGTCACGGAGATCGCCCACCATCAATTTCACCACCTCGCACACATATCGCTCAGAATATTGTCCGCTCAAAAATCCGCCCACAAAAAATGGAACTAATTGGGACGGACGCCAGCGGTGTGGCTGGCACTCTTATGTGAGGAGCTGATATCGGAAAGATATGCCTGAATGTGAGTGACAACGCTGACACACTGCTGTGTGTGTGCAGCTCAGACATCAATGGTGCCCATCACCTTGGTGCCGGTTAAAGTTTGTTGATTGATGTTAAGTTGTGTTTAACCCTTTCATGGTAAGAAATCACCAGTGTGTAATGGTGCAGCTATCTGAGACAATACGCAACAAGGTTATGTTCAATAACAAAAGTTTAATACCAGCATTGATCGAAAATCATAAGTAACACAGCCAATAACACTCAACCCCCGCCCACATCCCACTTTTTCCACCATTGACATAAATCACATGTTCAACATGTCCAGCAACACAGAATACAAAGGCAAAACAGGAGGGTGGTTCCCAGCCCCCAGACATTGCAACAAATTGCATACACCCAGATGGAGATATAACACAGCCATCACCTGCGCACATGCACCTCACTTTCCTACCCCCCTCTCTTTCTTCTCCCCATCACTATCCCTTCCCCTCCTCGCTCCATGGCGCCTGGCCGAGGAGGTCCTCAGGCGGTGCCTCTTTGGGAGGGGATGAAGGCAAATGTGTTGGATGAACAGGTACAGAAGTGGGGGGTGCTGAGGGGGCAATATTCTCTGATGCAGAAGCAGGATCTTGGTCCTTGCTCTCATCTGTCATTCGCAGCGGTGGTGCAGAACCGAGGGGTGAAGTGCCGCGCTCTGGGGCCACTGGGAGGGCTGTGGCAGCAGTGTTCCTGGCTATTGCATCCAGGGACTCTGCCATGCATGGAATGTACTCTGACATGGTGGCCAGGTGTCGGGATATGCCCCCCCAAAGCTTCCTGGATAACTGAACTATCTCACTGCTGTCATGTCGCGCTCGTGGAACAGATTTGCCGCGTCAACGAGGCCTCCTGGGGACAAATGGGGTGTCCTGTGGAGTGGTGCTTGGGGTGGGAATGACCGGAGGATCAATAGATGGCCTTGGGGTGGAATGGGTTCTGGAGCATGGCGATGTAGTTTCTTCAAAGTCCGCGCTCTCATTCGTTGAGAACAGACCCAGCAGATTGATGGCCGACAATCGGAGCTCCTCAGCACCAGATGTAGCAGGATCATCTGCTGACTCCTGCCCACGCCCCCACATTCTGGCCTCTGTGGCCTTGCCTGGGATCGCGTTGCTAGCTGAGCTGCAAGACACAAATGAAGTTGTTAGAGAAGAAGGGGGTGCTAGGTTGACAAGGTGAGTCCAGCGCTACACACAGCATATACACAACAAAAGCACCACCGCTCTCAAAATCATCGCAGACATCACATTTCATGACCTTCAATACATTGTGGATTGCAATGATCTTCATTAGGCCAGCATTATTTCTATGACACTTTTAGAAATCATTTATCATATATGATTGGTCGGATATGAATTGGTGTGGCATCTATTGACTTTACATCACGTAATAGTGTAAGCTTTACTCACGTGGCTTCACTTCACGGTCTGCAGATGCGTCCGTGGCTGTCCGAGGATGTTTCCCCATGAGTGTTAGCACTTCCTCCTCCATCTCTGTGATGTCGCTGGGGTCTGGTGGCCCCCCACCCGTTCGCCTCTGCATGGACCTCGTTGTCGATAGCTTCTTCTGTAAAAGGTGATGGGATGACATGGCATGAGATCATTGCATGATATCATTTGCTCGGTACTGTCACAGACACCGATACAACACATAACCAACAGATATAATCATGATTATTATGATTATTATCATTCTTTCCCGAAAGATGTACATCGTGACCACAGGCTTTGAGCAAAACATTCCCGGTAAAAGTGCAAGACCTCACATCTACTGATAGTCACTCATGACTGTTACAAATTATATAAATACATAAGTACATGTAAATCAATGTAATACTTACTCTTGCGGATCCCACAAGTTCGTTCCATCGTTTGATGCATTGGTCGCCCTCACATACCTCGTTGGTCGCCGACGAGACCACCTCTGCTATCTCGGTCCATATCCTCTGGTAAGCCTTCGGGATGGGCTTCCCACGCCCTCTCTGTGTCAAATCATCCCAGCATGACTCGACCTCCTGCAGGAGGGAGGCATTTGCCTTGTCCGAGAACCTCCTGGCTCTTTTTCAGCCTCCAATATTCTCCTCTCCCACCTCACTGCTCTCTCCAGCGTCAGTCTCCACATCGTGCTGTAATGCCTCCTCCGCTCCTTCCATTATTGGGCAAATTCAGTCAAATATGTGGCTGTTAACAGCTACTTTTTATTTGCCTGCTTACTGTGAAGCTCTAAATTCTTCCTCCTTCCTCACAAAACAGACACACTACACCCAGCCACGCCTTCAGTCCCTCTGAGCTCCCTCTCTCTCTGTCTCCTCTTCTGCACGTCAAGGTGACTCTTGACCTCCTGAATCGCGGGAATCGAGCGTTGCCATGCCGTTGCTAAGGATGGCCACACTTACAGCAGAAGTTCAGAAAAATTTAACGCTACTGCCCATTTGCTATCGCTCACAGTAACACCCATTTTCAAAAATGTAAATGAGGTGTTTTGAGAATGGGTGAGAAACAGGCAATTTGCAAAACCTTTTTTACTGCCCACGCTGGAAATAACGCCCATTTTTGGGCAATAAGCTCAAAAGTGGAGGTTCTAGCACAAAGACTCGAGTTAATTCCAACTATTAATTACCGACAGACAATGTGATTTTGGCCGCATCTTCTATTACATAGAATATACGACACAGGAGCGCAGGAAGAAGAGTGGGAGAGCTATAGTGGTAGGGGATTTTATTGTGAGGGGAATAGATACGCGTTTCAGTGGCTGCAATCGAGACTCCAGGATGGTATGTTGCCTCCCTGGTGCAAGGGTCAAGGATGTCTCGGAGTGGCTGCAGGACATTTTGGAGGGGGAGGGTGAACAGCCAGTTGTGATGGTGAATATAGGTACCAACGATATAAGTAAAAAAATGGGATGAGGTCCTACAAGCTGAATTTAGGGAGCTAGGAGTTAAATTAAAAAAACAGGACCTCAATGGTAATAATCTCAGGATTGCTAACAGTGCCACCTGTTAGTCAGAGTAGAAATTGTAGGATAGCTAAGATGAATACGTGGCTTAAGGATTGGTGCAGGAGGGAGGGATTCAAATTCCTGGGACATTGGAACCGGTTCTGGGGGAGATGGGACCAGTACAAACCGGACGGTCTGCACCTGGGCAGGACCAGAACCAATGTCCTAGTGCTGTTGGAAGGGATTAAACTAATATGGCAGGGGGATGGAAACCTATGCAGGGTGGCAGGGGGATGGGAACCTATGCAGGGAGACACAGGGAAGTAAAATGGGGGCAGAAGCAAAAGATAGAAAGAAGAAAAGTAAAAGTGGAGGGCACAGAAACCCAAGGCAAAAATCAAAAAGGGCCACATTACAGCAAAAGTCTAAAGCGACAAAAAAAGACAAGACTGAAGGCTCTGTGCATCAATGCGAGGAGTATTCGCAATAAAGTGGACGAATTAACTGTGCAGGCAGCTTTTAATGAATATGATATAATTGGGATTACGGAGACATGGCTCTAGGGTGACCAAGGCTGGGAACTCAACATCCAGGGGTATTCAACATTCAGGAAGGATAGATAGAAAGGAAAAGGAGGTGAGGTAGTGTTGCTGGTTAAAGAGGAAATTAGTGCAATAGTAAGGAAAGATATTAGCTTGGATGATGTGGAATCTGTATGGGTAGAGCTGCGGAATACCAAAGGGCAGAAAACGCTAGTGGGAGTTGTGTACAGACCACCAAACAGTAGTAGTGATGTTGGGGATTGCATCAAACAAGAAATTAGGGATGCGTGCAATAAAGGTACAGCAGTTATCATGGGTGACTTTAATCTACATATAGATTGGGCTACCAAACTGGTAGCAGTACGGTGGAGGAGGATTTCCTGGAGTTTATTAGGGATGGTTTTCTCGACCAATATGTCGAGGAACCAACTAGTGAGCTGGCTATCCTAGACTCTGTGATGTGTAACGAGAAAGGACTAATTAGCAATCTTGTTGTGCGAGGCCCCTTGGGGAAGAGTGACCATAATATGGTAGAATTCTTTATTAAGATGGAGTGTGACACAGTTAATTCAGAAACTAGGGTCCTGAACTTAAGGAAAGGTAACTTCGATGGTATGAGACGTGAATAGACTGGCGAATGATACTTAAAGGGTTGATGGTGGATAGGCAATGGCAAACATTTAATGATCACATGGATGAACTTTTAACAATTGTACATTCCTGTCTGGAGTAAAAATAAAACGGGGAAGGTGGCTTAACCCGTGGCTAACAAGGGAAATTAAGGATAGTGTTGAATCCAAGGAAGAGGCATATAAATTGGCCAGAAAAAGCAGCAAACCTGAGGACTGGGAGAAATTCAGAATTCAGCAGAGGAGGACAAAGGGTTTAATTAGGAGGGGGGAAATAGAAAATGAGAGGAAGCTTGCTGGGAATATAAAATGTGATTGCAAAAGCTTGTATAGATATGCGAAGAGAAAAAGATTAGTAAAGACAATCAGAATCAAGTGAATTTATAATGGGGAAAAAAGAAGTGGCAGACCAATTGAACAAATGCTTTGGTTCTGTTTTCACGAACTAGTGAGGTGCCGCAGGGCTCAGTGCTGGGACCCCAGCTATTTACAAAATACATCAATGATTTAGATGAAGGAATTGAGAGTAGTATCTCCAAGTTTGCAGATGACACTAAGCTGGGTGGTGGTGTGAGTTGTGAGCAGGATGCTAAGAGGCTGCAGGATGACCTGGACAGGTTAGGTGAGTGGGCAAATGCATGGCAGATGCAGTGTAATGTGGATAAATGTGAGGTTATCCACTTTGGGGGCAAAGACATGAAGGCAGAATATTATCTAAATGGCGGCAGATTAGGAAAAGGGGAGGTGCAACGAGACCTGGCTGTCATGATACATTAGTCATTGAAGGTTGGCATGCAGGTACAGAAGGCGGTGAAGAAGGCAAATGGCATGTTGGCCTTCATAGCTACGGGATTTGCGTATCGGAGCAGGGAGGTCTTGCTGCAGCTGTACAGGGCCTTGGTGAGACCTCATCTGAAATATTGTGTTCAGTTTTGGGCTCCTAATCTGAGGAAGGACTTTCTTGCTATTGAGGAGTGCAGCGAAGGTTCACCAGACTGATTCCCGGGATGGCAGGACTGACATATGAGGAGAGACTGGATCGACTGGGCCTGTATTCACTGGAGTTTAGAAGGATGAGAGGGAATCTCATAGAAACATATACAATTCTGACGGGACTGGACAGGTTAGACGCAGGAAGAATGTACCCAATGTTGGGGGAGTCCAGAACCAGGGGCACAGTCTAAGGATAAGAGTTAAGCCATTTAGGACTGAGATGAGGAGAAACTTCTTCACTCAGAGAGTTGTTAACCAGTGGAATTCTCTACCACAGATGCCAGTTCATTAGATATATTTAAGAGGGAGTAAGATATTGCCCTTATGGCTAAAGGGATCAAGGGGTATGGAGAGAATGCAGGAAAGGGATACTGAGGTGAATGATCAACCATAATCTTATTGAATGGTGGTGCAGGCTCAAAGGGCCAAATGGCCTACTTCTACACCTATTTTCTATGTTTCCATGTTTCTATGACACAGAAACAGGCCATTCGGCCGAACCAGTCCATGCCGGTGTTGATGCTCCATTCGAGCCTCCTCCCGTCTTTCCTCATCTAAATCTATCTGCATTACCCTCTATTCCCTTCTCCATCATATGCCTCCTCTTAAATGCATCTATACTATTTGCTTCAACCATTCCCTGTGGTAGCGAGTTCCACATTTTCACCACTCTGGGTAACGAGGTTTCTTCTGAATTCCCTATCGAGATGCCATTTTTTTTGTAATGTACAAACATCTGTGTTCAATTTCTTCAATCTTTTACACAGTGAGAAACATGGTTTGGCAACAAAATGTTAATGTATTGGAATGGAGGTTGGAGCAAATATGACATTGAAATTTAACGACCTATTCAAATTTTAGGTTGTCATTTTGAACTGAATCTGCAAGTTTCTTCATGAATTTTTTTGACAGAAATAGCTCAGACAGCAACTCAAAACTGAATAAATACATTTTTGTTTACAAAATCAGTTGAAAATGACTTGACAATGTACTTGTTAACTGGAAGATATGAGCAGGGCTTTGTACTGTTAGCCAAATACACAAGTCATGCTCTCCTCTCCCAATAAGAGAGTGAGAAGGATCTTGACAAACATATTTCAAGGCATTAATATGAAATTCAGACATTTACTGCTTCTCAAACCAAATTAGTACTAGGTTGAAAACTCCCAAAGCAACTCCACTGAAGAGTAAAAGTCCACCAGGAACTGAATTTATTTCCATTGAACAAGAGAACATTTGAAAGATTGTTTAAATGATAAAAGGCCTGGACAGTGCAATTAAATGTAGTGTTGTTTCTCTATGTGCTGCCAAACAGTTGCGTTGCATCTAGCAAAAGTAGAATGTCCAATGTTGATCAACTCTATTAGAAAGTTGCTGGGAAAGTAAGTTTTTTTTAATTGAAAAATATAGATCTAGCTGTTCAAACATGGATCACTGTGGGCTGAGTACTGTTGGGCATATAGAAATGTCTTCTGTATAATGAAAGAAAGACTTGCATTTATATAGTGCCATTCACGACCTCGGGGTGTCCCAAAGCGCTTTACAGCCGATTGAAACATCTATGAACTCAGAGTCAGAGTGGGAATCGCAGGATAGCGCAGATGAATACATGGCTTGAGCAGTGGTGCAGCAGGGAGGGATCAAATTCCTGGGGCATTGGAACAGGTTCTGGGGGAGGTGGAACCAGTACAAACCGGATGGTCTGCACCTGGGCAGGACCAGAACCAATGTCCAAGGCGGAGTGTTTGCTAGTGCTGTTGGGGAGGAGTTAAACTAATATGGCAGGGGGATGGGAACCAATGCAGGGACACAGAGGGAAACAAAAAGGAGACAACAGTAAAAGACAGAAAGGAGATGAGTAAAAGTGGAGGGCAGAGAAACCCAAGGCAAAAAACAAAAAGGGCCACTGAATATAAAGGGGCTGCAGGAGGGGTCAAAATTAGAAATCATGGTTTAAAAAGTAGGATTAAAACACTCTACCTAAACGCATGCAGCATTCGAAATAAAGTAAATGAGTTGACGGCACAAATCATTACAAATGGGTATGATTTGGTGGCCATTACAGAAACGTGGTTGCAGGGGGGCCAAGACTGGGAATTAAACATACAGGGGTATCTGATGATTCGGAAAGATAGACAAGAAGGGAAAGGAGGTGGGGTAGCTCTGTTAATAAAGGATGATATCAGGGCAGTTGTGAGAGACGATATTGGCTCGAATGAACAAAATGTTGAATCTTTGTGGGTGGAAATTAGAGATCGTAAGGGGAAAAAGTCACTGGTGGGCGTAGTTTATAGACTCCAAATAATAACTTCACGGTGGAGCGCAATAATCAAGCGAATAATGGAGGCGTATGAAAAAGGAACGGCAGTAGTCATGCGGGATTTTAACCTACATATCGATTGGTCAACTCAAATCGCACGGGGTAGCCTGGAGGAGGAATTCATAGAATGCATACGGGATTGTTTCTTAGAACAGTATGTTACAGAACCTACAAGGGAGCAAGCTATCTTAGATCTGGTCCTGTGTAATGAGACAGGAATAATAAACGATCTCTGAGTAAAATGAGTGATCACAGTATGGTTGAATTTATAATACAGATTGGGGGTGAGGAAGTTGTGTCAGAAACGAGCATACTATGCTTAAACAAAGGGGACTACAGTGGGATGAGGGCAGAGTTGGCTAAAGTAGACTGGAAACACAGACTAAATGGTGGCACAATTGAGGAACAGTGGAGGACTTTTAAGGAGCTCTTTCATAGTGCGCAACAAAAATATATTCCAGTGAAAAAGAAGGGTGGTAAGAGAAGGGATAACCAGCCATGTATAACCAAGGAAAAAAAGGAGAGTATCAAATCAAAGACCAATGCGTATAAGGTGGCCAAGGTTAGTGGGAAACTAGAAGATTGGGAAAATTTTAAACAACAGCAAAGAATGACTAAAAATGCAATAAAGAAAGGAAAGATCGATTACGAAGGTAAACTTGCGCAAAACATAAAAACAGATAGTAAAAGCCTTTACAGATGTATAAAACAGAAAAGAGTGACTAAAGTAAATGTTGGTCCCTTAGAAGATGAGAAAGGGGATTTAATAATGGGAAATGTGGAAATGGCTGAGACTTTAAACAATTATTTTGCTTCGGTCTTCACAGTGGAAGACACAAAAACCATGCCAAAAATTGCTGGTCACAGGAATGTGGGAAGGGAGGATCTTGAGACAATCACTATCACTAGGGGGATAGTGCTGGACAGACTAATGGGACTCAAGGTAGACAAGTCCCCTGGTCCTGATGAAATGCATCCCAGAGTATTAAAAGAGATGGCGGAAGTTATAGCAGATGCATTCGTTACAACCTACCAAAATCCTCTGGACTCTGGGGAGGCAGCTAATGTAACGCCTCTGTTTAAAAAAGGGGGCAGACAAAAGGCAGGTAACTATAGGCCGGTTAGTTTAACATCTGTAGTGGGGAAAATGCTTGAAACTATCATTAAGGAAGAAATAGCGGGACATCTAGATAGGAATAGTGCAATCAAGCAGACGCAGCATGGATTCATGAAGGGGAAATCATGTTTAACTAATTTACTGGAATTCTTTGAGGATGTAACGAGCATGGTAGATAGAGGTGTACCGATGGATGTGGTGTATTTAGATTTCCAAAAGGCATTCGATAAAGTGCCACACAAAAGGTTACTGCCGAAGATAGAGGTACGCGGAGTCAGAGGAAATGTATTAGCATGGATAGAGAATTGGCTGGCGAACAGAAAGCAGAGAGTCGGAATAAATGGGTCCTTTTCGGGTTGGAAATCGGTGGTTAGTGGTGTGCCACAGGGATCGATGCTGGGACCACAACTGTTTACAATATACATAGATGACCTGGAAGAGGGGACAGAGTGTAGTGTAACAAAATTTGCAGATGACACAAAGATTAGTGGGAAAGCGGGTTGTGTAAAGGACACAGAGAGGCTGCAAAGAGATTTGGATAAGTTAAGCGAATGGGCTAAGGTTTGGCAGATGGAATACAATGTCGGAAAGTGTGAGGTCATCCACCTTGGGAAAAAAAACAGTAAAATGGAATATTATTTGAATGGGGAGAAATTACAACATGCTGAGGTGCAGAGGGACCTGGTGGTCCTTATGCATGAATCCTAAAAAGTTAGTTTGGAGGTGCAGCATGTAATCAGGAAGGCGAATGGAATGTTGGCTTTCATTGCGAGAGGGATGGAGTACAAAAGCAGGGAGGTCCTGCTGCAACTGTATAGGGTATTGGTGAGGCCGCACCTGGAGTACTGCATGCAGTTTTGGTCACCTTACTTAAGGAAGGATATACTGGCTTTGGAGCGGGTACAGAGACGATTCACTCGGCTGATTCTGGAGATGAGGGGGTTACCTTATGATGATAGATTGAGTAGACTGGGTCTTTACTCGTTGGAGTTCAGAAGGATGAGGGGTGATCTTATAGAAACATTTAAAATAATGAAAGGGATAGACAAGATAGAGGCGGAGTGGTTGTTTCCACTGGTCGGGGAGACTAGAACTAGGGGGCACAGCCTCAAAATACAGGGGAGCCAATTTAAAACCGAGTTGAGAAGGAATTTCTTCTCCCAGAGGGTTGTGAATCTGTGGAATTCTCTGCCCAAGGAAGCAATTGAGGCTAGCTCATTGAATGTATTCAAGTCACAGATAGATAGATTTTTAACCAATAAGGGAATTAAGGGTTACGGGGAGCGGGCGGGTAAGTGGAGCTGAGTCCACGGCCAGATCAGCCATGATCTTATTGAATGGCGGAGCAGGCTCAAGGGGCTAGATGGCCTACTCCTGTTCCTAATTCTTATGTTTCTTATGTTTCTTATCCCTTCTGGTGTGGAAACAAGTCATCCTCGTTCAAGGGACCGCCTATGATGATGACAACCAATTCAGTACTTTTAAAGTGCAGTCACTGGTTTAATGTAGGAAAGACAACACCCAATGTGCACACAGCAAGTTCCCACAAACAGAAATGTGGTAATGATCAGATAATCTGTTTTGTTATGTCGATTGAGGGATTGTCCAGGACACCCGGGATAACTCCCCTGCTTGTCTTCAAAATAGTGTATGAAATCTTTTGCGTCCACCTGAGAGACTGCACTTCCGACAGTGCAGCACTCCCTCAGCACTGCACTGGAGTGTCAGCCTGGATTTTTGTGTTCAAGTCTATAGAGAGGGACTTGAACCCACAACCTTCTACTCAGTGGGTAGCAAGAGCCCCACACATCTACATGCAACCAGTCAGGGTAAATATCATAGGTTGTAATGTTAGAATGATATCCCAGAACCTTTTTTTTGGTTCTATTGTGAAGATTGAAGAGAAACTTTGCAGAAACTTATTTTGGAATTATATCTTTGAAATTCACTTGGCTTTGCATTACTGATCTTGCAGGTAGGTTTTGGCATGATCATCCACAGTGCATGGCAAGTAATTTTTGATTTACAAGTAATATTTATCTTTCATTACATTATATTATTAATTAATTATTATTATTATATTTAAGATGACTGGTGCTGCCATTAACAAGTCTAGTTCTGTTCATGTAGTATTTTAACAACTAGCATGACCTTTTGTCAGGGTATGGTTAAATAGAATCGAATATGGAGGAAGTGGAGATGTTTTGATTGGAGAACTTTTACCGTGCCCAATGTCAAGTTATGAATGAGCCAGAACGTTTTGCAGCCCAACACTGGCAAGAATGTTTAGCCTGCGGCAGATCTCTGTGCCTTCGCTGCTCAGCCCACCTATCTTTCTGATGTCCACTCTAGCTTAACCCAGTGGTACACAACCTTAGCTTGGCCCTGAATTGAACCTGAAAACTCACATTCAGTTCATCACTAAAACTGCCTGTTTCTACTCCAAAATATCTATCCGTGCCTCATTCTCGTTGTTGTTTAAAACCCTGATCCTTTATCACATCATACTCAACTTTTTCAATGCACACCTCGCTGGCCTCCTAAAGATGCACCCCGCTAACTTGCTGTATTATTTCTCCACCTTTGAAAATCACCTTAAAACATACCTATTTTAAAAACTACCTTCATCCATATTCTCTATTTTCTCTCTGGTTTGATTTCTATATCTTGGATCTGATTTCTAGCTGGGGAACATCTATGGGACATTTTGTTACGTTAAAGATTCTGTGAATATTTTTCCCCTAATGAGACAAGAATTAGCACCTGGACTTTTCTTGCCTTGATGCTTTGTCGAAGTCTCCTTTGGTGGCGAAGTCTCCTAAAGATGAGCACATGTTTCCAAGTTGCCAGCAGAACCCTATATTCCTTCAGAGATACATATCTTTCTCTAAAATTTATTTGATATTGTATTGTAAAATTTGTGTCTGACATAAGAACATAGAAACAAGAGTATATCAATCAGCCTCTCGAGCCGATTCCACTATTTAATTAGATCATGGCTAATCTGTGGCCTAACTCCATATACCCACCTTTGCCCAGTATAAATTCATCTTCTAATTTCCAGGGAATATCACCCCACTTTGTGTAATCTCTCCTTCGGGTCCATTTATCATTCTAGTAAATCTACGTTGTACTCCAGGTGTGGTCTAACCAGGACTTTCTATTGATGCAGCATGACTTCGAATCCCTTGATTTCTAGTTCTCTATTGAAGGAGTGCAGCGAAGGTTCACCAGATTGATTCCAGTGATGGCTGGACTGACATATGAGGAGAGACTGGATCAACTGGGACTTTATACACTGGAGTTTAGAAGGATGAGAGGAGATCTCATAGAAACGTATAAAATTCTGACGGGACGGGACAGGTTGGATGCAGGAAGAATGTTCCCGATGTTGGGGAAGTCCAGAGCCAGGGGACACAGTCTTAGAATATGGGGTAGGCCATTTAGGACTGAGATGAGGAGAAACTTCTTCACTCAGAGAGTTGTTAACCTGTGGAATTCCCTACTGCAGAGAGTTGTTGATGCCAGTTCATTGGATATATTCAAGAGGGAGTTCGATATGGCCCTTGCGGCTAAAGGGATCAAGGGGTTATGGAGAGAAAGCAGGAAAGGGGTACTGAGGTGAATGATCAGCCATGATCTTATTGAATGGTTGTGCAGGCTCGAAGGGCCGAATGGCCTAATCTTGCACCTATTTTCTATGTTTCAATGTTGGTTAGTTCAAAAGGGAATGTATCAGACAGTGGCTCAGTTGGTAGCACCCTTGCCTCGAGTCAGAAGGTTGTGGATTCAAGTCCTACTCCAGAGACTGGAGCACAAAAAAATCTAGGCTGATACTCCAGTGCAGTACTGAGAGAGTGCTGCACTGTCGGAGGTGCCATCTTTTGGATGAGACGTTAAACCAAGGCCCCAACTGTTTTCCCAGGTGGACGCAAAAGATCCCATGACACTATTTCGAAGAAGAGCAAGGGAGTTAATCCCGGTGTCCTGGGCAATATTCCTCAATCAACATCTCATTAAAGTAGATTATCTGGTCATGGTCACATTGCTGTTTGTGGGAGCTTGCTGTTCGTTAATTGGCTGCCATGTTTCCTACATTACAACAGTGACTACACTTCAAAAGCAATTCACTGGTTGTGAAAGATGCTATATAAATGCAAGTCTGTCTTTCTTTCTTTAATGCTAATGAATAAGAACATAAGAAATAGGAGCAGGATTAGGCCATTTGGCCAATTGAGCCTACTCCGCCATTCAATAAGATCATGGCTGATCTGATTATGGACTCAGTTCCACTTCCCTGCCCACTCCCCATAACCCTTTATTCCCTTATCGCTCAAAATTCTTGTCAAATCTCCGCCTTAAATATATTCAATGACCCAGCCTCAACAGCTCCCTGGGGCAGAGAATTCCATAGATTTACAACCCTCTGAGAGAAGAAATTCCTCCTCATCTCAGTTTTAAATGGGTGGCCCCTTATTCTGAGACTATGGACCCAAGTTTCGGGTGGAGTTGCTCCTAGTTTTTTGGAGCAACTAATTTAGTTTGGAGTATATTAGAAATTGCAATTGTCAGATATTAGTTTGCTCCAGTTCTCGTGAGTTAGTTTAGGTTGGATTTAAGTAAGGTACTTTTTTTTCAAAAGTGGGTGTGTCCAACCACTCAGGCCTGTTTTGCAAGTTTCGGCAGTGAAAACTTACTACAAACTAACTTAGGATGGAGTAAGTGTCCACTTTTGTAAGTTCTGAAAAACCTTACCAAGAGTTAAGTTTAGTGCAGGCACAGCCAGAGACGGCGGGTGGGAAGCATTAAACACAAAGGACACATCAACATCACAACAGCGGGGGGTAAGGGAAGTTAGAGGATTTTCCATAAACACCTTCACAACAACATTAAAGAAGCAAAGTACGTTTAAAGCGCTAAGCACTAAACAAAGCAGTACATTTAAAGCACCAAGCACTAAATGAAGCACAAAAAGTAATAAGCAATTAATTATTAAAAATAGAAGGAACCCTGCACCTAAAGCACCAAGACCAAAGTAATGTAATCAATCAATACAAAATAGAAGTCCTACCTTTATGTGAAGGGAAGGTGTCTCTGTCAGTGTCTCTCACTGTAGTGTCTCTCTCTCTCTGTATCTGACAGTGAGGGGAGCGAGTGTGTGTGTGTGTGGTGTGTGTCTGTATGTGTGTATGTGTGGGAGTGGGGTGGGGATGTGTGGGAGGGGTGGGGTGTGTGTGTGTGTGTGGGGGGGGTGGGAAGGTGTGTGTGGGTGAGGGGGTTGTGTGCGGGAGGGTGGGAGGGGGCTGTGTCTGTGGGGGGGATGGGGTGTGGGGGGGGGATGTGTGTGGGAGGGTGGGATGGGGTGTGTGTGTGTGCGGGGGGATGGGGTGTGTGTGTGTGGGGGGGGAGAGGGTGTGTGTTGAGGGGTGTGTGTGTGAGGGGGTGGGTGTGTGTGAGGGGGTGGGTGTGTGTGCGTGGGGGGGGGTGGGCATGTGTGTGTGTGTGTGTGTGTGGGGGGGGGTGTGTGTGTGTGTGGGGGATGGGTGTGGGTGTGTGTGTGTGGGGGTGGAGGGTGGGTGTGTGTGTGCGGGGGATGGGTGGGTGTGTGTGGATGTGTGTGTGTGTGTGTGTGTGGGGGAGGTGTGTGTGTGTGGGGTGTGTGTGTGTGTGTGTGGAGGGGGAGGTGTGTGTGTGTGGGGGGGGTGGGGATGTGTTGTGGGGGGGTGGGGATGTGTTGTGGGGGGGTGGGGTGTGTGTGTGGGGGGGGCAGGTGGGGGTGTGTGTGTGTGGGGGGGGTGGAGGTGTGTGTGTGGGGGGGTGGGGGTGTGTGTGTGGGGGGGGATGTGGGTGGGTGGGTGTGTGTGGGGTGGGGGAGAGGCTGGAAGGAGGCACCCATGCTCTCTCCTCCGGCTCCCCCCTCCATCCGTTGCCATGCTCCCGCCTCCATCGCTGATGCCACGCTCCCCCCCTCCCCACCCCGGTTGCCACGCTCCCCTCCTCCCTACCCCGGTTGCCACGCTCCCCCCTCCCTACCCCGGTTGCCACGCTCCCCCCTGCCCACCACGGTTGCCACGCTCCCCCCTCCCTACCCCGGTTGCCACGCGCCCCCCCTCCTCCCGGTACCCATGCCCCCCTCCTCCCGGTACCCACGTCCCCCCTCCTCCCGGTACCCACGTCCCCCCTCCTCCCGGTACCCACGCTCCCCCGAGCCATTGCGCAGACGCGCCTGTGCAACGCTACCAGCACTGAGAAGAAGGCGTGATCCCTAGCCCCGCCCCCCTGCAGGCAGGCTCCTCCCCAGGGAGACTACGCTGCGCCACGCCACGCCACGCCATGGTCCAGGAGGACCGGAGAATTGCTGCTGAATATTCCGGCGCACCTTCGAGCCCAGGCAGGTCACGTAAGTCTTGGAGGTGCGCCGTTTTCACCATATGCCGAAACTTGGGCCCTATGTCCCCTAGTTTTAGTTTCCGCTGTGAATGGAAATATCCTTTCTGCACCCACCTTGTCGAGCCCCTCATTATCTTATATGTTTCGATAAGATCACCTATCATTCTTCTGAACTCCAGTGTGTTTAGGCTCAACCTACTCAGCCTATCTTCATAAGTCAACCTCCTGATCTCCGGAATCAACCTAGTGAACCTTCTCTGAACAGCCTCCAATGCAAGTATATCCTTCCTTAAACATGGAGACAAAAACTGTACGCAGTACTCTAGATGTGACCTTACCAATACCCTGTACAGTTGTAGCAGGACATCTCTGCTTTTATACTCTATTCCTCTTGCAATAAAGGCCAACATTGCATTTGCCTTTCTGATTACTTGCTGTACCTACATACTAACTTTTTGTGTTTCATGCACAAGGACCCCCAGCTCCCTCTGTACTGCAACACTTTGCAATTTTTCTCCATTTAAATTGTAATTTGCTTTTCTATTTTTTCTGCCAAAGTGGATAACCTTACATTTTCCCACCTTATACTCCATCTGCCAATTTTTTTTCCACTCACTTAGCCTGTCTACATCCCTCTGCAGATTTTTTGTGTCCACCTCACAATTTGCTTTCCCACCCATCTTTGTATCATCAGCAAACTTGGCCTGATTACATTCGGTCCCTTCATCCAAGTCATTAATATAGATTGTAAATAGTTGAGGACCAGCACCAAGCCCTGGGGCATCTCACTTGTCACTATTTCCTAACCGGAAAATTACCCATTTATTCCGACTCTTTATTTTCTGTTAGTTAGCCAATCTATCCGTGCTAATATATTGCCCCCAACCCCATGAACATTTATCTTGTGCAGTAACCTTTTATGTGGCACCTTATTGAATGCCGTCTGGAAATCCAAATATACCACATCCACTGGTTCCCCCTTATCCACCCTGCTCATTACATCCTCAATGAACTCCAGCAAATTTGTCAAACATGATTTCCCTTACATAAAACCATGCTGGCTCTGCTTGATTGAATTATGTTTTTCCTAATGGAATTAGAAATGTTTGCCAAGTTGATTGGTATTTTAGACCTGACAAATTACATCGAGGTTATGCTATACAGTTGGGTTAGTAAGTAATGTTACGCACGTACCAAATCACACAGAAGAGGATGGTATTAAAGGAAAGGTTAGAAACAAACTGTGCTTATCTGACACTCATGTAATTATAGAAAGTAACGTGTGAAAAGTTGTTCTTGCACAGTGTACATCAATACTGCTGATCTCCAGAAGTATTTATTTCATTATCTCTGTCTCTCTAACCCTGTTTTTGAATCAGGCGAGATGGATATTTGGAGTTTTGACCTGACGGTTGTATTTTTTGCATGCTAATATGAAGCTACACGAGGGAGATACTGGAGCTTGGGAAAGGCCATCAGCAGACTGTTTTTAAGCAACTTGAATGCCCAGGCAACAACATTCAACATGGCTTAAATTCATTCTGCCTCCATTTCAAGAATATTTATAGAAGGAGGGGTAGAATTCGGTATAGATTTAATGCATAGCTGTTACACCATTTAAAAAAAAAAAGCAGAATAGGAAAAAATGAATGGACTGTAGAACATAGACCGACTTTGTAAGAAAAAATCCAAAAATGTTAAACTGCGGGTAAAAGGAAATAAGAGAATAATTGCAAGGGGTTTAGTTTTCTTCGTACGTTAGAACTAATGAATGCATTAAATGTGCATTAACATGTAATCATTTTATGTGTTGGTATTAATCAAGCAAGCATTAACTTTTTCACACACTCCTGGAATACTTTTCAGAGTAAGCGGCCAATTGATTGATTTATTTTCTCTGCTTTGCATCCGGAGTGTACTATTTACAGGTTGCTAACCAGAGAAAAATTAGGCACCAGAACTATTAGCAATGTCTCTGCTCGTTTTGTGCCTCACACACACTTTCAATTTTGGAACGGGGATGTAAATGCTTATTTCTGTTGCAATAGTAATGCATTTTGGACAGAACCTAAGGAGAGCTGGGCAGTTCTTGGATCCTACCATCTGTTTTAACAGAATCGGAGTCCTCTTTTAACAGTCATTTTTATGTGCGATTTACAAACATACAAACAATGACAGACAGATAAAGACCCTCTGATTCATTCAGTCTCTCCCACACAATTTGGTATCTTGTGTATCACAATATATACACTCTGCACCCTGCCTGAAACCATGTGATCTGGGAGAGGTGAAAAAATAGTTAAAAAACCCAGGCCAATTTGAGGACAAAATCTGGGAAATTCCTCTCCGGCCCATCTAGGTGAAGGAAACTAGTCCAGGAGATCACTCTGGCCCTAAATCTCCTGCAGAACCTTTTGTAAGAAGTGATATTCGCCCCAGCCAGAAACAGGTCCAACTCGCACTTAAGGGAATTCAGCGAATCAGCATCCACTGTATGAGACGGCAGCCTGTTCCATGGGTCCACTATTCTCTGGGAAAAGAACCACCTCCTGACATTTGAGGCAGAAAAAGACAAAAAACAAGCTGCTTTGGATTCCAAGGAAGTCTGGTATTAGTGTTATCAGTAGAATCTGCCTACCAGCCACTGGATGAATATATCGACTTTTCTGGCACTCGTGAGGAATTAATGTCTTTGGGGGAATAGATAGACCAGAGAGGTAGTCCGAGAGCTATAAGACCTGTTGCAGGAGGAGAAAGTCATCAGTGCATAAGCCCCAACACTCGATGCAACAGCTGAGACCAAAGAGGGTTTTTACTCCAGCCTCGAATAATCCCTGTCCCGCGTCCCTACGGGTGACAAACTGATCCTCCTCGGCGACTTCAACACCAGGGTCGGCAAGGACACAGACCTCAAGGGAGGCGTGAACGGCAAAGAGCGGGTAGGGAAAACTAACTCCAGCAGTACCCTGCTCCTGACAAAATGCATAGAACATGACCTTGTCATCACTTAACACCTTGTTCTGCCAGAGGGACAAGTACAAGGCATCGTGGCAACAACATCGTTCCAAACACTGGCACCTGCTCGACTATATCATCATTCGAGCCAGGGATCGCAAGGATGTGCGCATCACCTACGCCATGACAGGAGCTGACGACTGCTGGTTGGACCATCGCCAAATCCATTCCATCATCAACATCAATATAACCCCAAAGCGGCAATGGCAGCAGATACAGTGCCGCAAAAAAATCCATGTTGGGGCACTCAAAGACCCAGCTAAGAGAGCTCTATACAGCCAGCACCTCACTGCTAATCTGGCGACCCTTGATGACCCCGAGACGCAGAATGCCCACAGCGTTTGGTCTGTCCTCCAGACCACCATAACCAGTGCCTGCAAAGAGACACTCGGTCACTCAACCAGGAAACGCCAGGACTGGTTTGATGAGAATGACCAAGAGATCCAAGAGCTAATAAATCACATTTCTGAACCTAAAACAACAACCCAACTCAGGAGCATCGAAGCAGCATTATAGACGGCTTAAGGCAGAGGTCCAACAAAAAATCTATGACCTAAAAAATAGATGGTGGGTGGAGAAAGCACGTGTTGTTGGCCCTGCAGGGTTGCTGGGTGAGCCAGGCCTTGATGGGCTGTTGGGCATGATGGTGTCATGTATCTTACATTATTATATATAACTGTATCCTAACATGCTATACATGACTGTAATAAGATATGACCTGTAACCACCAGCATATCTTACCACCAGGGGTGCACTTGCAAGAGACAGGTACATAAGGGCAGGTCTCAGGCAAGTGCAGCATTCCAGAGCTGTGAAATAAAGGTGCAGGTCCAGAGTGACCTTGACTTCACTACATGCCTCGTGTGAATCTGTACTGAGGGGACAGGACTTTACAGTGGCGATGAGGATGGAATTACAGAATCCACAGAATGGCGAACAACGGATCAGATAAAAAATACAATGCGGGAGACATTTGGGAGGACTTTATAGAAAGGCTCCAGCAAAGTTTTGTAACCAAAGACTGGTTAGGCGATGATAAGGCAGACAAGAGAAGAGCACATCTTTTGACCAGCTGTGGCTCGAAAACATACGCTTTAATGAAGGATCTGTTGGCACCCGAGAAACCAGCAAGCAAGTCGTTTGAAGAATTGAGCACACTGATAAGAGACCACCTGAAGCCAGCAAGCAGCCTACACATGGTCAGACACAGGTTCTACAACTACAGACGCTGTGTGGGCCAGAGCATACCCGACTTCGTGGCGGAAATTCGGATGTTGGCTAGTTTATGTGAGTTCTCCGATGAACTGAGGAGAGAAATGCTGAGAGACTTTTTCATTGAAGGAATAGGCCACGCAGGCATATTCCGAAAGCTCATAGAGACCAAGAACCTGACCTTAGAGGCAGCAGCACTGGTTGCACAGACATTCTTGGTCGGGGAAGAAGAAACGAGGTTGATTTACAATGCAGGTACGACAACTAACGAAATATCGGAACAAGAAGTTCACAGCACTAAACAAGCTGCTACCCCCACTCACAGACAAAACCGGGAGAACAGGTTCTCAACAGCAGGCAGAAGCCATCAAGGGCCACAGGAAAGGCCGTTCACACCTCATCAACCCACAATGCGAGCAATCAACTACAAACTGAGAGAAGCTTAAGAGAGATCAGCCAGACGCAGCTCATTCTTTGGAAACTCTTTGAACAATGGAACAGGTCTGTGCTGGAGGTGTGGGGGTGGGCACTCGGCAAGGGGATGTCGATTTCAGCAGGCTGTTTGCAGAAATTGTGAATATACAGGGCATTTGGCCCGCATGTGCAAAATACCGCCAGCTCGGCTGGTATACGAATCGGATGGGTCGGAAAGCAGACCAGAAAATGGTGGGGACAGTACCCGGGACACTGGTGTACAGCGGGTCAACACGATCAATGGCCGCTGCTCCTCCAACAGGATGCCTCCGATAATGATGAGGGTCCTACTCAACGGGATATCTGTCAACATGGAGCTGGATATGGGAGCGAATCAATCTCTCATGGGTGCTCAACAATTTGAACAACTGGCCGCATAAAAGAGACAGACCAAAACTCACAAGGGTCGACACCACACTAAGGACCTATACCAAAGAAATCGTACCAGTCCTCGGCAGCGCCATGCTCTCTGTCATACACAAAAGGACAGTGAACTGACTTCCCCTGTGGATTGTCCCCGGAGACCCCCCAGCACTGCTGGGGAGAAGCTGGCTGGCAAAACTAAACTGGAAATGGGATGATGTCCATGCCATGTCAGTAGAGGAACGGACCTCCTGCTCAACAGTTATAAAGCGATTTGAACATCTCTTTCAGCCAGGTGTGGGCACTTTCAAAGGGGCCAAAGTCAAAATCTACATCATACAGGATGCTAGACCGGTCCATCACAAGGCCAGAGCTGTACCCTATGTGATGAGGGAAAAGATTGAACACGAACTAGACAGGTTTCTGCGGGAAGGCATTATATCACCTGTGGAATTTAGCGACTGGGCAAGTCCCATCATCCCAGTCATGAAGCCTGATGGATCCGTACGAATCTGTGGGGACTACAAATCTACCATAAATAGAGTCTCCCTACAGGACCAGTACCCGCTGCCCAGAGCAGAGGACTTATTTACCACATTGGCTGGAGGTAAACTTTTCTCAAAATTAGACCTCACATCTGCGTATATGACGCAAGAATTGACCGAGGAATCCAAGCTACTCACCATCAACACACATCGAGGCCTTTTCATGTACAATCGATGCCCATTCGGCATCAGATCGGCAGCTGCCATATTCCAGCGCAACATGGAGAGTCTGCTCAAGTCCATCCCGGGGACAGTTGTATTTCAAGACGACATACTTATCACGGGCAGGGACACCGACTCCCATCTCCGTACTTTGGAGGAAGTACTAATGCAGTTGGATCGGGTAGGCCTACGAGTCAAGAAATCCAAGTGCCTGTTTCTCACACCCGAGGTTGAATTTTTGGGCAGAAGGATTGCCGCTGATGGAATCCGCCCAACAGAGTCCAAAACAGAAGCAATTCGCCTGGCACCCAGGCCCCGGAATGTCTCAGAACTGCATGCCTTTCTTGGGCTACTTAATTACTTTGGGAACTTTATGCAGAACTTCAGCACGCTGCTGGAACCTCTCCACGTGCTACTCAGAAAGGGGTGCGATTGGTTTTGTGGGACGCCCAGGAACGCGCCTTCAATAAGGCACGCAACCTTCTGTGTTCCAACAGTGTTTTGACTTTCTTTGACCCAGGTAAAAAGCTAGTTCTCACATGCGATGCGTCAGCGTATGGGGTCGGGTGCATTTTGCAACATGTCAATAGTGCGGGCAAATTACAACCCACAACTTATGCCTCCAGGTCACTTTCGCGGGCGGAGTGCGGGTACGGAATGGTAGAGAAGGAGGCGCTCGCGTGCGTGTACGGTGTCAAAAAGATGCACCAATACCTTTTCGGGGCCAAGTTCACGTTAGAAACTGACCACAAGCCCCTCACGTCCCTCCTATCCAACAGCAAGGCAATAAACGGCAACGCCTCAGCGCGAATTCAACGGTGGGCACTCATGCTGGCGTCCTACGACTATATCATAAGGCACAGACCAGGCACAGACAACTGTGTCGACGCGCTCAGAAGGCTACCCCTGGCGACCACGGAAGGGTCTGATGAACAGGACTGTGAGATAGTCATGGCAATCAATGCCTTTGAGTCCACAGGTTCGCCCATGACGGCTCGCCAAATCAGAGCCTGGATGGCCAGCGACCCCACGTTATCCTCAGTAAAAAGATGTGTCCTAACCGGTGACTGGGCAGAGGCTCGCGATGCCTGCCCCGAGGAATTAAAACCCTTTCACAGGCGCATGCATGAGCTATCACTACAAGCAGACTGCCTGATGTGGGGCAGCCGAGTAGTCATGCCTCTGCGAGGCAGTGAGGCCTTTTTCCGGGAACTCCACCACGAGCACCCGGGGATCGTTCTCATGAAGGCCATAGCCAGATCCCACATCTGGTGGCCTGATATTGACGCAGACCTGGAGCTCTGCCTCCGAAGGTGCACCATTTGTGCCCAATCAGCAATGCCCCCAGGGAAGCTCCACTGAGTCCCTGGCCTACCAAACCGTGGTCGCGGGTGCATGTAGACTATGCGGGCCCATTCATGGGCAAAATTTTCCTCGTAGTTGTAGATGCATTTTCAAAGTGGATCGAATGCACCATTTTAAACTCGAGCACAACCTCCACCACTGTGGAGAGCCTCGCAACCATGTTTGCAATGCACGGAATCCCTGACATATTGGTCAGTGACAATGGTCCGTGCTTCACCAGCGCAGAATTCCAAGACTTTATAATTGATCACGGCATAAATCACGTCAAGACGGCACCATTCAAGCCGGCTTCCAACGGCCAGGTGGAGAGAGCAGTGCAAATCATTAAACAAGGCATGCTTAAAATCCAAGATCCCACTGCGACTGCTGCTGCCATACAGATCTCGTCCGCACTCACTGACTGGGATCCCCCCCCGCGCAACTGTTGATGAAAAGGACTTTAAAAACAAGGCTCTCATTAATCCTCCCAGACATGCACAAAATCGTTGCGGCAAAGCTCCGTAAGCTGACTGAGTACCATGACAGAAATTCGAGGGGGAGATGGAATGAGATAGGGGACAAAGTGTTTGTACTAAACCATGGCACGGGTCCCAAATGGCTTGCAGGGACAGTAACGGGCAAGGAAGGAAACAGGCTACTGGTAGTACAAATGGATAATGGCAAAACCTGCCGGAGGCATGTAGACCAAGTCAAAAGCAGATTTACCAACAACACTGCGGAACCAGAGGCAGACGACAATGTGGAACTTGCACCACACCTGGTGGACAGACAGAGGGAACAACCTGAGGAAAGGGTAATCCCAACAGACAGCCCAGGCGAGTCAACAACAATCACACCAATCGAAACAGACAGCCCAGGTGAGATACCAGCAACCACACCCAAAGAAAAACAGACACCAAGGCAAACAACTGAACCACAACTCAGACGCTCCACGCGAGAGCGTAGACCACCTGAGAGACTGAACCTATAAAGACAATAAGACCTTGGGGGAGGGTGATGTCATGTATCTTACATTATTATATATAACTGTATCCTAACATGCAATACATGACTGTAATAAGATATGACCTGTAACCACCAGCACACCTTACCACCAGGGGTGCAATTGCAAGAGACAGGTATATAAGGACAGGTCTCAGGCAAGTGCAGCATTCCAGAGCTGTGAAATAAAGGTGCAGGTCCAGAGTGACCTTGACTTCACTACATGCCTCGTGTGAATCTGTACTGAGGGGACAGGACTTTACAGATGGGTTCAATTTCCTGGTCCAGGATGGTGTCGTTGATCCTTTGGGTGTGTGTTGTGGGCTCGAAAAAGGTGATGTCTGCTGTGCGTTGTTCAGGGCAGTTTGTGAACCGTAGCCTCGTTTGGTCCAGGTGCTTTCTGCAAATTTGTACATTGTCCAGTTTGACTACAAACACCCTACTCCCTTCTTTAGCTATCACCGTGCCCGCAATCCACTTGAGACATGTCCATAGTTTAGCACATACACAGGGTCATTCAGATCAATTGCCCGTGACAAAGTGGCGCGACCATCGTTTACATTTTGTTGCTGCCGCCTGCTCTCTCCCTGATCATGCAGGTTGGGGTGAACCAGCGAGAGTCTGGTTTTAAATGTCCTTTTCATTAGCTCAGCCGTAGCTGACCAGTACTCGGGACAGGCGGGTTTGGAGTGAGCCTTCTGTGACTCGTTTAAGGCTCTGTTTGATGGTTTGTACTGCCCGCTCTGCCTGCCCATTGGAGGTTGGTTTAAACGGGGCCGAGGTGACATGTTTGATCCCATTGCTGATCATGAATTCTTTAAATTCGGCACTTGTGAAACATGGCCCGTTGTCACTGACCAGTATGTCAGGCAGGCCGTGGGTGGCAAACATGGCCCTCAGGCTTTCAATGGTGGCGGTGGCGGTGCTTCCCGACATTATTTCACATTCAATCCATTTTGAAAAAGCATCCACCACCACCAGGAACATTTTACCAAGAAAAGGGCCTGCATAGTCGACATGGATCCTCGACCATGGTTTGGAGGGCCAGGACCACAAACTTAGTGGTGCCTCTCTGGGCACGTTGCTAAACTGAGCACACATGTGGCATTGCCGTACACAGGACTCTAAGTCAGAGTCGATACCGGGCCACCACACGTGGGATCTGGCTATCGCTTTCATCATTACTATACCCGGGTGTGTGCTGTGGAGATCAGAGATGAACATCTCCCTGCCCTTTTTGGTTAGCACGACATGGTTACCCCACAACAGGCAGTCTGCTTGAATGGACAGCTCATCCTTTCGCTGCTGGAATGGCTTGATTAGCTCTTGCATTTCAAGGGGATGCTGGCCCAGCTCCCATGCAGTACACAGTTTTTTACTAGGGACAGCAGAGGATCTTGGCTGGTCCAAGTCCTAAACTGGTGGGCCGTGACAGGTGATTTATCATTTTCAAATGCTTCCATGACCATCAACAAGTCTGCGGGCTGCGTCACCATCAACGAGTTTGCAGGCTGCGCCATTTCCATCCCCGTGGTAGGCAATGGTAGCCGACTGAGAGCATCCGCACAGTTCTCGGTGCCTGGCCTGTGGCGGATGGTATAGTTATACGCTGATAGCGCGAATGCCCATTTTGTATGCGGGCTGAGGCATTCGTATTTATCCCCTTGTTTTCAGCGAACAGGGATATGAGGGGCTTGTGATCCGTTTCCGGCTCAAATTTGAGGCCAAACAGGTACTGATGCATTTTCTTTACCCCGAACACACATGCTAATGCCTCTTTCTCAATCATGCTGTAGGCCCTCTCGGCCTTAGACAAGCTCCTGGAGACATAGGCGACAGGTTGGAACTTCCCCGCAACATTAGCTTGTTGTAATACACACCCGACTCCATACGATGACGCATCACATGCTGACACAAGTCTTTTGCACGGGTTATACAATACAAGCAGCTTGTTGGAGTATAAAATGTTTCTGGCTTTCTCAAAAGCAATTACTTGCTTTTTTTCCCCATTGTCACTGACCAGTATGTCAGGCAGGCCGTGGGTGGCAAACATGGCCCTCAGGCTTTCAATGTTGGCGGTTCTCACCTTTACGCAATAACACATGTAGTGGCTTTAAGAGGGTGCTTAAGCCAGTTTGGAAGTTACCAAAATAGTTGAGGAGTCCCAGGAACGACCACAGCTCCATGACATTCTGTGGCCTTTGATCTCAGCAGCCGCAGCTTTACGCGATCCAGTCGCTGGAGGACCTCCTCCAGGTTTTGTAGGTGCTTGACGGTGTCCCAACCCGTGACCAATATGTCATCCTGAAAAACCACCGTGCGTGGTACCGACTTGAGTAGGCTCTCCATGTTTCTCTGGAAGATCGCAGTCGACCGAATTCCAATCGGGCATCTGTGGTAGATGAACAGTCCCTTGTGCGTGTTGATGCAGGTGAGGACCTTCGAAGACTCCTCCAGCTCCTGCATCATGTAGGCCGAAGTCAGGTCGAGCTTGGTGAACGTCTTGCCTCCTGCCAGCGTCGCAAATAGGTCGTCTGCCTTAGGTAGCGGGTATTGGTCCTGTCGCAAGAAACAATTAATAATTACTTTATAATCGGCGCAAATCCTGACCGTGCCATCACTTTTGAGTACTGGAACAATCGGGCTGGCCCAGTCGCTGAATTCCACTGGGGAGATGATGCCCTCGCATTGCAGCCTGTCCAGCTCGATTTCCACTCTCTCCCTCATCATGTGAGGTACTACTCTCGCCTTGTGGTGAATAGGTCGTGCCTCAGGGACCAAGTGGATCCGCACCTTCGCCCTGGAAAAGTTTCTAATGCCTGGCTCAAAAAGGGAAGGAAATTTGTTAAGAACCTGGGTACATATGATGACGCTCGGATGTCATCCCAGTTCCAGCGGATATTGCCCAGCCAGCTCCTTCCAAGCAGTGTAGAGCCTTCGCCTGGGACAATCCAGAGTGGCAGTTCATGCACCGTGCCCTCGTAGGTGACCTTGACCATGGCGCTGCCCAGGACAGTGATGAGCTCTTTGGTGTACGTTCTCAGTTTCATGTGGATGGAGCTCAGAGCTGGTCTGAGTGCTTTGTTGCAACACATTCTCTCAAACATTTTTTTATTCATGGCTAGCGTCAGTGTCCAGTTCCATGGCTACGGGTAAGCCATTGAATTTTATATTTAGCATTATAGGTGGACATTTCGTTGAAAATGTGTGCACCCCGTGTACTTCTGCATCTGCCTCCTCTCTCTGAGGCTCTAGATTGCTTTGATCCACCATGGACTGATCTTCCTCTACCACGTGGTGATTAGCAGGTTTTGCAGCGCTTGCAGCTTATCTGCAATCTCGTTGGAGGTGCGCCATTGTTCCACGGCTCTTGCAAACATACCCTTTGAAGCGGCATGAATAGGCTGAATGGAAGCCTCCACAACGCCAACAAGGTGTGAATTGTCTTGCATTCATCCTTTGTTGCGGACTCTGAGTCATCTGGGTCACCTGAGGCCTGCTGGCAGTTGCAGACTCGTGGTTTCTGCCCTGTACATTTCTGCTCGCAAACACAGTTCCAGTTAATTTATGAACGTTGCTCGCACTTGTGTGCTGAGAGATTTGTTTGGTTTTATCACTGGTGGACATAAACGCCTGTGCTATCGCAATGGCCTTACTGAGGGTCGGTGTCTCTACAGTCAAAAGTTTTCGTCGGATGGTCTCGTCGCCAATGCCAGTACAGAAAAGTCTCTGAGCATCTGCTCCAGGTAGCCATCAAACTCACATTGTCCTGCAAGTCGCCTTAGCTCGGCGACGTAGCCTGCCACTTCCTGACCTTCAGATCGCTAGAACCGATACCTCGCCATCAGCACGCTCAACGTCGGGTTAAGATGCTCCCGAACCAGTGTACACAGCTCCTCATACGACTTTGCTGTGGGTTTCACCGGAGCCAGAAGATTCTTCATGAGGCTGTAGGTCGGTGCCTCGCAGACTGTGAGGAGGACCGCTCTCCTTTTTGCAGCGCTTCCTTCTCCGTCCAGCTCGTTGGCTACAAAGTACTGATCTAGCCGTTCGACATAGGCTTCCCAGTCCTCACCCTCTGAGAACTTCTCCAGGATGCCCACAGTTTGCTGCAGCTTTGCGTTGGATTCGTATACTTGTCGCCAGTTATTGTGTTCCTAACACAGATGAGACTGCACGCAGGGAGGTTAAAGTAACAGTGACCTCAGTCTTTATTAAAACACTCCAGAGTGAGGAACAGGCCTCAGGGGCCGGCTTATATACAGTGCTCCCAAGGGTTGCTGGGATCCCTTGGGACTTCAGGATGGCGCTCCCTGGTGGCAGAACATTGGAGTGCATGCTTTACAGATACACAACAGGAGCTGCTGATATAGATGAACTCCTGCCGCTCCAGAGTAAGTCGTGGCTATTTTTGTGCTGACCTAGACAGTCAGCAGAAATAACTGGAGTGGTTTTGACTTGGGTTTAAAGAGTATGTATGCAAACTCTTTGTATTCACTATGTAACTATGTACGATGTACCACCTGAGGGCGCTGCTGTTGGAGGCCCAGGGGTTTCTTGCCCTGGTGTGCAGGGGATATAAAAGGCAGCCAGCCATGCTGCTCCTCACTTTGCAGTCGTATTAAATGGACTGAATTCACACAGCTCTTACTCACAGTATAAGGCCTCATGGAGTTATTCGATTGTAATTGCAGACATCATTGTTTTGACTTGGGTTTAAAGAGCAAAGTCCCTTTTGCTAACCCATGTAAATGGTGCGAATGTTGTTACTCGAGCTGTAGAGTGTACAATCCTTATCTAAAATGGCTGAATGAACATTGTGGAGATAGTTGAAATTCAGCCTCCCGATAAGGCCTCATACCGCCGGAAAGCGGCGGCCATGCAGCGGAGTCGAATGGCCGCCGCTGGCAAAATTCTCCTCGGTGCTTTTTCCGTTGGTCCGCACCTCCGTCCTGCTGCTGACCCCTCCTAAGTGCCGATCTCCCGCACCTCAACCCAAATTCAGTGGAAAAAAATCTTCGGGCCGTCGAGCGGTGCCCCCCGACCGTTTTTTCTGTTGGTGCCGTGTGTTCTCTGTGTGTGCGACATGGCTGTACGGCGGGCGACTTCCGGTCCGCTCGAAATAAATAATAAAGAGTTGATTTCGTGCAAGAGGCCACCGCATCCACTGCGGTGGTGAAAACACATCAAAAGCAGTAGGTGCGACCCGTTTCGGGCGGTGGTGAATTTCTACACACTTACCTTTACTCAGGTAGGACTTCATTTCTAAGTACAGAACCACGGTCGTGTGAAAGGGCTGATGAGTGTTCATAGTTCCCTCTTAGTAAACTGTATATCCCCCATTATATAAACTTATGTAAACAAGCTACTTTTGAAAAACTTAATTGTGTGTTTTAAACCACAAAATATCAGGCATGAAGTCTTCTCTTTAGACATGAGCTCTATCCAGTTGGTGTGGAGCTTACTATTGTCACTTCAAGAATACTGTTTTTTTCTCTGCAGCAGCAGGGATATAAAATACCAAAACTTGTTAAAAGTTTAGCACATAATCATCTCTGCTAACTTATCTTTTTTGGTTTCCTTATGCATTTCAATAGGTTTAAAACAAGAGGGACAAGTGTGAATATAGTTATGCAGGAAGCAATTGAATAAATAACTTGCATTCTGCTGCATGAACATATTCATTCATTATGCATTCAATAATATGGGCGCATGTTGGCGATATTAATTCAGAAAATGACTGGTAATACCAGTGTGTGAATATTTTGCGCATTTGTATATTTCCCTGCCTGCTCTTTTAATGCAGATGTTAATCCACTTATTTTAAATGAGGACGAGCATAGGTCGGTGAGGGACTCTGGAGGTGGCGATGTGTAAGGGTGGGAAAAGAAGCCATTGCCGAACATGCACCAGTCATGCTCTGATGGGTGGGAGTGGAACCATGGAAGGACAGTCCAGCGCAGCTCGGCAATGGAGGACAAGCATGGCCATGAAGACAGGATACTGGTCGCCGAGGAAGATGAGGAGAGATAATCTGTGGAATTCGCTGCCTCAGAGAGCTGTGGAAGCCGGGACATCGAATAAATTTAAGGCAGAGATAGACAGTTTCTTAACCGATAAGAGATTAAGGAGTTATGGGGAGCGGGCAGGGACGTCGACCTGAGTCCATGATCGGATCAGCCATGGCGGTGCAGGCTTGAGGGGCTGTATGGCCTACTCCTGCTCCTATTTCTTATGTTCTTATAATGAACTATGGTCCCATTTGCAAACGGATGTAATTTGTGGCTTGGATTAAGGCTACTGCAGTGAAACAGGGGAATGAAAACTGGACTGGAGGGATTTGAATGAAGTTATGGAAGAGATGGGAAGCAATGACACATTCAAGGACCTAGAAGGAAGAGGAATCTGGAGATGGGGCAGGAGGAGCAAGGACAAAAGAATTAACTTTTTTTTATGGAGGGTGATAATGGCCATTAAATTACTTAAATTTCCCCCCCCCCCCCCCCAAAACATTTTACAATTCACTTCCACAGCCAAGTTTCTACCTCACTATCACCGTATATTACTGGAGAAGAGTTTTAAATATCCTTTTAGCCTGATCCTTATCCCCTTTAATCTATCTCTCATTCTCTATTTTTATGAAGCAGTCATATGAGGTAGATAGCAAACCTTATTCATTCCCTTTTTCAATCTGTCACTGTCCAGATTTTGTAATCGAACGGAATAGATTTGTGGCTAGACAGTACCCCTTTGGTGGTTAATTTACCTCCACAGGTGGCATTAACTTTAACAAAGTGTTTCAGGCAGACCCCAATGAACAAAGAGATATCACAGCCAGATAGTTCCCGTCATCAGACCCAAAAGTTCAATCTGATGCAATCCTTTTGTGGAATATCTATTCTTGGGTTCAGGTGCTATTTCTTGATCAGACTTTTTTTATTTATTCATTCACAGAATGTGGGAGTTGCTGGTAAGGCCGGCATTTATTGCTCATCACTAATTGCCCTTGAACCACTGCAGTCCGTGTGGTGAAGGTGCTCCCACAGTACTGACTTTGTTGTAGTTTGGTACAACTGAGTGGCTTGCTCAGCCATTTCAGAGAGGCAGTTAAGAGTCAACCACATTGCTGGGTCTGGAGTCACATATATGTCAGACCGGGTAAGGACGGCAGATTTTCTTCCCTAAAGGACATTAGTGAACCAGATGGGTTTTTCAGACAACCCGGTAGTTTCATGGTCACCATTACTTGATAAGAGCTTTTCAATTCCAGACTTAATTAACTGAATTTAAATTCCCCCAGTTGTCATGGTGGGATTTGAACTCCCGTTTGCGGACTTATTAGTCCAGTCCTCTGGATTACTAGTCCAGTAACATAACCACTATGTTACCGTTTGTTGTAAGCTGCACCCCTGTTTGTATTGTTCAGAAGCAGCTCACACCGTGATGCGTCGGCAACTTTTTACTGTTTCTCTCAGCTTTGCATTTGTTTAATTGCTGCTGATGTAGTAGAACTATTCTTTTCCCAAAAGACTCCTCCCCTCTGAGCTGCCTCTGCTCTCCTGATGTGGTTATTGAAATTCTATAGAGAATTAGGATGACAATGTGATTGAACTACATCACAACACAGTAAAGCTGAGCAAGTTATAGTGACAGATTAGGAAAAGGGAAGGTGCAACGAGACCTGGGTGTCATGGTGCATCAGTCATTGAAGGTTGGCATGCAGGTACAGCAGGCGGTTAAGAAAGCAAATGGCATGTTGGCCTTCATAGCGAGGGGATTTGAGTACAGGGGCAGGGAGGTGTTGCTACAGTTGTACAGGGCCTTGGTGAGGCCACACCTGGAGTATTGTGTACAGTTTTGGTCTCCTAACCTGAGGAAGGACATTCTTGCTATTGAGGGAGTGCAACGAAGATTCACCAGACTGATTCCCGGGATGGTGGGACTGACCTATCAAGAAAGACTGGATCAACTGGGCTTGTATTCACTGGAGTTCAGAAGAATGAGAGGGGACCTCATAGAAACATTTAAAATTCTGATGGGCTTAGACAGGTTAGATGCAGGAAGAATGTTCCCATTTAGGACCGAGATGAGGAGAAACTTCTTCACCCAGAGAGTGATGAACCTGTCATTGAAGGTTGGCATGCAGGTACAGCAGGCGGTTAAGAAAGCAAATGGCATGTTGGCCTTCATAGCGAGGGGATTTGAGTACAGGGGCAGGGAGGTGTTGCTACAGTTGTACAGGGCCTTGGTGAGGCCACACCTGGAGTATTGTGTACAGTTTTGGTCTCCTAACCTGAGGAAGGACATTCTTGCTATTGAGGGAGTGCAACGAAGATTCACCAGACTGATTCCCGGGATGGTGGGACTGACCTATCAAGAAAGACTGGATCAACTGGGCTTGTATTCACTGGAGTTCAGAAGAATGAGAGGGGACCTCTTGGAACGTTTAAAATTCTGACGGGCTTAGACAGGTTAGATGCAGGAAGAATGTTCCCAATGTTGGGGAAGTCCAGAACCAGGGGTCACAGTCTAAGGATAAGGGGTAAGCCATTTAGGACCGAGATGAGGAGAAACTTCTTCACCCAGAGAGTGGTGAACCTGTGGAATTCTCTACCACAGAAAGTAGTTGAGGCCAATTCACTAAATATATTCAAAAGGGAGTTAGATGAAGTCCTTACTACTCGGGGGATCAAGGGGTATGGTGAGAAAGCAGGAAGTGGGTACTGAAGTTTCATGTTCAGCCATGAACTCATTGAATGGCGGTGCAGGCTAGAAGGGCTGAATGGCCTGCTCCTGCACCTATTTTCTATGTTTCTATGTTTCTATGCAGGACAAGTTCTTAAAGTTCTTTAGTCCAGTAAAAAGTTGCCAGTCACATTATGTAGATTATGAGTATGTATTTCAACCATATCTTTCATTTTTTTTCATAGGAAATGGCGTGGACCCCAAAATGTTGAGTTTTGTTTCTCTCTATCATTCCCATGGTGGGACTTCAAAATCTTCCCTAAACTTAATAATGCCAAACCTCGCCTCGACTAAAACACTCACTTTTCAGACCTCTCTAAAATAGGTTAACAACAATCCATGTTTATATAATGCTAAATGCAGAAAAATCTGTAAGCACTTTCTCTTGCTGTTGACTTAAAATTTTTTGCTAAAATTAACAGTGAGGAACATATCCTCCTGGAGATATTTACACAACTTTAGTCAAAAATTTCACCAACCGAGTTTAAAATAAACAAGCAAACACCTCTATTAAAGTAGTGGATGAATTTATTTCATTTAAATGTCTTCTTAGCTGGTCCCTCGTATCGAGAATGACTTGCTTCCACACCAAAAAGTGATATGTTCACAGATATTTCAATGAAAGACCTGACATTCCAGGTACCGAATTACATATTGAAGGGTGGAAGATGCCTGTGTGTGGGTTTTTTTAACGTGTGGTGGCCGTTGCATACCAGCCACCACACAGGCTTGACAGAGCTCGGTCTTGTTCCAGTGGCAAGGGTTAACCAAGACGACTGGAGACCTGCTCTGCAGCGACCTGCGAGAAACCACCAGCCGCAGTTTTGGGGCCATAAAAGGAGCAGAGGTGTGGCGGCCCGGGAGCAGCATGGAGGCCACTTCAGGGAGCAGCGTGAGCTGGTGTATGAGGGGGGCGACTTGGAGAAGGGCGACTGGATTGGGGTCACCAAAATCAAGGTCGCTGATTGGAGCGTGGGCAGGTACAGCAGGAGAGGCAGCAAACAGCAGAAGAGCGGCGAGGTCGAGGCGAAGGAACGGCCAGAGATTGTAGAACGATGTGATCGGAGCCCAGGAGAGGGGTGAGTTTGGGGCCCAGAAGAGGCGAGGGCCCAGGGGTAGCACAGGCCAGCCCACACTGATTTAAATGTATTAACACATTCATATGCTATTACAGTGAAATTTCATCCATATATCTTTACTTAACTGGTGTGATATTTTTAATTTAACATCAACAGGGACGAAGAATAAAAGAGCTCTAGTGATAGGGGATTCTATAGTTAGGGGAACAGACAGGCGTTTCTGTGGCCGTAGACGTGCCTCCCTGGCGCCAGGCTCAAGGACAGGGCATTCTGGGGGGAGAGGGTAAACAGCTAGAGGTCGTGGTCCATATCAGGACCAATGACATAGGTAAAAAGAGGGATGAGGTCCGACAGGCAGAATTCAGGGAGCGAGGAAGAAAATTAAAGGGTAGGACCTCAAAGGTAGGAATCTCCGGATTACTACCGATGCCACGTGCTAATGAGTACAAGAATAAAAGGATAGAGAGGATGAACACGTGGTTGGAGAGTTGGTGTAGGAGGGAGAGCTTTAAATATCTGAGGCATAGGGACATCTTCTGGGGGAGATGGGACCTGTACAAACCAGACGGGTTGCACCTCAACAGCGCCGGAACCAATATCCTCGTGGGGCGTTTTGCTAGTGCTGTTGGGGAGAGTTTAAACTAGTTTGGCAGTGGGATAGGAACCTGAGAACAAATTCAATAGGGAAGGAAGTAACGCAGAAATTGAATAGCAAGAATTTAGAAAGCACATCTGTAAGACAGAGGAAATAAGGCTTAGTAAGTAGTAATCAAGGATGTCTTCCTGTGCTAAATGGTACATACTTTAATGCAAGAAGTATAGCGAATAAGGCTGATGAGTTAAGAGCACAGGTAGCTAATTGGGAGAATGACAGTATAGCTATGACAGAAACATGGCTGAAAGAAGGGCAGGTTTGGCAGATCAATATTCCTGGTTACAGAATTTTTAGACAAGACAGAGAGGGGGGTAAAAAGGGGAGGGTGTCAAGGTACTGATTAAAGAAAGATTACAGTGGTGAGGAGGGATGATATGTTAAAGGGATCATCAAATGAGGCCATATGGGTCGAATTGAAAAATAAAAAAGGGACGATCACACTGCTGGGCATGTATTATAGACCCCCAAACATTGGGGAGGAGATAGTGAAGCAAATAGGTAGGCAAATTGCTGTGAAGTCCAAAAAACGTGGGGTAGTAATAGTAGGGGATTTTAACTATCCAAATATTGATTGGGACAAATATAGTGTGAAGGGTGCGGAATTCTTGAAATGCATTCAAGAGAACTTTTTTAGTCAGTATGTAGCAAGCCCAACAAGACAAGGGGCGGTCTTGGGTTTATTTTTGGGGAATGAAGCTGGGCAGGTTGAAGGGGTATTAGTTGGAGAGCACTTGGGTGCCAGTGACTATAATTCAGTCAGATTCAAGTTGGTTATGGATAAGGACAAGGATAGGCATGGAATAAAAGTCCCAAATTGGGGAAAAGCTAATTTTGCTAAGTTAAGGAGTGATTTGGCCACAGTGGACAGGAAACAGCTACTTGTGGGTAAATCAGTGCCGGAACAGTGGGCGGCATTCAAGGAGGAGATCCGGAAGGCTCAGGCCAAACATGTGCCTTTAAATAAAAAGGGTGGGAATAATAATTCTAGATGTCTAGGGGCTTACAGCGGAGGATAAAGAAAAAAAGGGAAGCTTATGTCATATATCAATGGCTAAATACTATGGAATGTTTAGAGGATTATGGAAAGTTAAGAGGCAAAATTAAAAAGGATATTAGGAATGCTAAGAAAGAGCATGAAAATTTCTTGGCCAGTAAAATTAAGGAAAACCCAAAGATGTTCTCTAAACATATTAAGAGTAAGAGGATAACTAAAGAAAAGATAGGGCCTATTAGAGACCATGAGGGTAATCTTTGTGTGGAGGCAGAAGATGTTGGTCATTAATATGTTACATCTGTTTTCACAAAGTAAAGGGGCAATGCAGATACTGCTATCAAGGAGGAGTGTGATATTCTGGGTGAAATAAACATAGTGAGAGAGGAGGTATTAAGGGGTTTAGCAGCTTTGAAAGTAACTAACTCCCCAGGCTTGGATGAAATGCATCTCAGGCTGTTGAGCGAAGTAAAAGAGGAAATAGCAGAGGCCTTGACCATCATTTTCCAGCCCTCTTTGGATTTGGGCATGGTGCCGGAGGATTGGAGGACTGCTAATGTAGTACCCTTGTTTTAAGAAGGGAGAAAGATATAGGCTGAGTAATTACAGCCCTGTCAGCCTAACCTCAGTGGTGGGAAAATTATTGGAAAAAATCCTGAAAGACAGGATAAATCTACATTTGGAAAGGCAAGGATTAATTAGGGACAGTCAGCACGGATTTGTAAAGGGAAGATCGTGTTTGACTAACCTGATTGAATTTTTTGAGGAGGTAACCAAGAGGGTCGATGAGGCTAGTGCATACGATGTAGTATATATGGATCTTAGCAAAGCTTTTGATAAGGTCCCACATGGTAGACTGGTCATGAAGGTTAAAGCCCATGGGATATAGGGCAAAGTGGCAAGTTGGATCCAAAATTGGCTTAGAGGTAGGAAGCAATGTGTTGATGGATGTTTTTGTGACTGGAAGGATGTTTCCAGTTGGGTTCCGCAGGGCTCACTACTGGATCCCTTGCTTTTTGTGATATATATCAATGATTTAGATTTGAATATAGGGAGTATGATTAAGACGTTTGCAGACGACTTTGGCTGTGTGATTGATAATGAAGAGGAAAGTCATGGGCTGCAGGAGGATATTAATCTACTGGTCAGGTGGGCAGAGCAGTGGCAAATGGAATTTAATTCAGAGAAGTGTAAGGTAATGCACTTTGGGAGGGCTAATAAGAAAAGGGTATACACATTAAGCAGTAGGCCACTTGATAGTGTAGATGAACAAAGGGTTCTTGGGAGTGTTTGTCCACAGATCCCTGAAAGTAGCAGACCAGGTGGATAAGGTGCTTAAGAAGATTACGGAATGTTTGCTTATATTGGCCGAGGCATAGAATACAAGAGCAGGGAGATTATGCTTAAATTTAATAATACTTTGGTGAGGCCACAGCTGGAGTACTGCGTGCAGTTCTGGTCGCTGTATTATAGGAAGGACATGATTGCACTAGAGAGGGTACAGAGAAGATTTACTAGGATGCTGCCTGTAATGGAAAATCTTAGTTATGAGGACAGATTGGATAGGCTGGGTTTGTTCATATTGGAACAGAGGAGGTTGAGAGGAGACCTCATTGAGGTGTACAAAATATTGAGGAGTCTGGACATAGTGGATAGTAAGGGCCTATTTCCATTCATGGAGTGGTCTATTATGAGGGGGCATAGTTTTAAGGTGGTTGGTGGAAGATTTAGAGGAGATTTGAGAGGGGCTTCTTTACGCAGAGGGTTGTGGGGATCTGGAACTCACCCAAGAGTGGTGAGTGCAGAAACCCTCACCACTTTTAAAAGATGGTTGGATGGGCACCTGCAGGGTTATGGACCTAGAGCTGGTAAGTGGGATTAGACTCGATAATCTCTTGTTGGGCGGCGCAGATATGAAGCTAAGTACTGCAGGGAATCGAGTACAGCCAGAGTGATCTCCTGGACTAGTTTTGATCGCCTGGATGGGTTGGAGAGGAATTTTCCCAGATTTCATTTCCCCAATTAACCTGGGTTTTTATCTATCGTTTTGCCTCTCCCAGGAGATTGCATGGCTCTGGTTGGGGTGGAGTGTAGAATGTTGTGGTGCAAGGGGTGTCGCAGTTCTGTGGGGCAGACTGGTTGGTCTGGGTGCTCTTTGCCTTTTCGCCATTGTTCATTGTCCATAGGTTTATATGTAACCTGCAGGGCTGCTGACCGAGGGCCGTGCACCTCTTTGTCGGTCGGCGTGGACACGATGGGCCGAAATTTCTGCGCTGTACATACGGTGCAAGGGTCAAGGATGTCTCGGAGCGGCTGCAGAGCATTCTGGAGAGGGAGGGTGAACAGCCAGTTGTCGTGGTACATGTAGGTACCAACGATATAGGTAACAAGCGGGAAGAGGTCCTACAAACTGAATTTAGGGAGCTCGGAGTTAAATTAAAAAGTAGGACTTCAAAGGTAGTAATCTCCGGATTGGTACCAATGCCACGTGCTAATCACAGTAGAGGGAGCAGGATAGTTAGAATAAATACGTGGCTTGAGCAGTGGTGTAAGAGGGAGTGATTCAAATTCCTGGGACATTGGAACCAGTTCTGGGGGAAGTGGGACCTGTACAAAAGGGACGGTCTGCACTTGGGCAGGACTGGAACTGATGTCCTGGGGATAACATTTGCTAATGCAGTTCGGGAGTGTTTAAATTAATATGGCAGGGGGATGGGAACCTATGCAGCGAGATAGGGCGAAGTAATATGGAGTCAGAAACAGATGGTAGAAAGGTAAAAAGCAATAGTGGAAGGCCGAGTAAACAAAGGCAAGTAATAAAAAGGGCCACACTACATCATAATTCTAAAAGGACAAAGGGTGTTAAAAAAAACAAGCCTGAAGGCTTTGTGTTTTAATGCAAGGAGTATCCGTAATAAGGTGGATGAATTAACTGTGCAAATAGATGTTAACAGATATGATGTGATTGGGATTACAGAGACGTGGCTCCAGGATGATCAGGGCTGGGAACTCAACATCCAAGGGTATTCAACATTCAGGAAGGATAGAATAAAAGGAAAAGGAGGTGGGGTAGCATTACTGGTTAAAGAGGAGATTAATGCAATAGTTAGGAAGGACATTAGCTTGGATGATGTGGAATCTATATGGGTAGAGCTGTAGAACACCAAAGGGCAAAAAACATTAGTGGGAGTTGCGTACAGACCGCCAAACAGTAGTAGTGATGTTGGGGAGCGCATCAAACAGGAAATTAGGGGTGCAGCAGTTATCATGGGTGACTTTAATATGCATATAGATTGGGCAATACGGTGGAGGAGGATTTCCTGGAGTCCATAAGGGATGGTTCTCTAGACCAATATGTCGAGGAACCAACTAGGAGGGAGGCCATCTTCGACTGGGTGTTGTGTAATGAGAGAGGATTAATTAGCAATCTCGTTGTGCGAGGCCCCTTGGGAAAGAGTGACCATAATATGGTGGAATTCTACATTCGGATGGAGAATGAAATAGTTAATTCAGAGACCATGGTCCAGAACATAGAGAAGGGTAACTTTGAAGGTATGAGGCATGAATTGGCCAGGATAGATTGGCGAATGATACTTAAGGTGTTGACTGTGGATGGGCAATGGCAGACATTTAGAGACCGCATGGATGAACTACAATAATTGTACATCCCTGTCTGGCGTAAAAATAAAAAAGGGAAGGTGGCTCAACCGTGGCTATCAAAGGAAATCAGGGATAGTATTAAAGCCAAGGAAGTGGCATACAAATTGGCCAGAAATAGCAGTGAACCCAGGGACTGGGAGAAATTTAGAACTCAGCAGAGAAGGACAAAGGGCGTGATTAGGGCAGGGAAAATAGCGTACGAGAGGAAGCTTGCAGGGAACATTAAGACGGACTGCAAAAGTTTCTATAGATATGAAAAGAGAAAAAAGTTAGTAAAGACAAACGTACGTCCTCTGCAGTCAGAATCAGGGGAAGTCATAACGGGGAATAAAGAAATGGCAGACCAATTGAACAAGTACTTTGGTTCGGTATTCACTAAGGAGGACACAAACAACCTTCCGGATATAAAAGAGGTCAGAGGTCAGAGGGTCTCGTAAGAAGGAGGAACTGAGGGAAATCCTTATTAGTCGGGAAGTTGTGTTGGGGAAATTGATGGGATTGAAGGCCCATAAATCCCCAGGGCTTGATGGTCTGCATCCCAGAGTACTTAAGGAGGTGGCCTTGGAAATAGCGGATGCATTGACATTCATTTTCCAACATTCCATAGACTCTGGATCAGTTCCTATGGAGTGGAGGGTAGCCAATGTAACCCCACTTTTTAAAAAAGGAGGGAGAGAGAAAACTGATCAGCCTGACATCGGTAGTGGATAAAATGATGGAATCAATTATTAAGGATGTCATAGCAGCGCATTTGGAAAGAGGTGACATGATAGGTCCAAGTAGGCATGGATTTGTGAAAGGGAAATCATGTTTGACAAATCTTCTGGAATTTTTTGAGGATGTTTCCAGTAGAGTGGACAAGGGAGAACCAGTTGATGTGGTGTATTTAGACTTTCAGAAGGCTTAGAAACATAGAAACATAGAAACATAGAAAATAGGTGCAGGAGTAGGCCATTTGGCCCTTCTAGCCTGCACCGCCATTCAATGAGCTCATGGCTGAACATGCAAATTCAGTACCCCATTCCTGCTTTCTCGCCATACCCCTTGATCCCCCTAGTAGTAAGGACTTCATCGAACTCCTTTTTGAATATATTTAGTGAATCGACCTCAACAACTTTCTGTGGTAGAGAATTCCACAGGTTCACCACTCTCTGGGTGAAGAAGTTTCTCCTCATCTTGGTCCTAAATGGCTTACCCCTTATCCTTAGACTGTGACCCCTGGTTCTGGACTTCCCCAACATTGGGAACATTCTTCCTGCATCTAACCTGTTGAAACCCGTCAGAATTTTAAACGTTTCTATGAGGTCCCCTCTCATTCTTCTGAACTCTCGTGAATACAAGCCCAGATGATCCAGTCTTTCTTGATAGGTCAGTCCCGCCATCCCGGGAATCAGTCTGGTGAACCTTCGCTGCACTCCCTCAATGGCAAGAATGTCCTTCCTCAAGTTAGGAGACCAAAACTGTACACAATACTCCAGGTGTGGCCTCACCAAGGCCCTGTACAACTGTAGAAACACCTCCCTGCCCCTGTACTCAAATCCCCTCGCTATGAAGGCCAACATGCCATTTGCTTTCTTAACCGCCTGCTGTACCTGCATGCCAACCTTCAATGACTGATGTACCATGACACCCAGGTCTCGTTGCACCTCCCCTTTTCCTAATCTGTCACCATTCAGATAATAGTCTATCTCTCTGTTTTTACCACCAAAGTGGATAACCTCACATTTATCCACATTATACTTCATCTGCCATGCATTTGCCCACTCACCTAACCTATCCAAGTCACTCTGGAGCCTCATACATCCTCCTCACAGCTCACACTGCCACTCAACTTAGTGTCATCCGCAAATTTGGAGAATACTACATTTAATCCCCTCGTCTAAATCATTAATGTACAGTGTAAACAGCTGGGGCCCCAGCACAGAACCTTGCGGTACCCCACTAGTCACTGCCTGCCATTCTGAAAAGCACCCATTTACTCCTACTCTTTGCTTCCGACAAGGTCCCACACAAGAGATTAATGTGCAAAGTTAAAGCACATGGGATTGGGGGTAGTGTGCTGATGTGGATTGAGAACTGGTTGGCAGACAGGAAGCAAAGAGTAGGAGTAAATGGATACTTTTCAGAATGGCAGGCAGTGACTAGTGGGGTACCGCAAGGTTCTGTGCTGGGGCCCCAGCTGTTTATATTGTACATCAATGATTTAGACGAGGGGATTAAATGTGGTATCTCCAAATTTGTGGATGACGCTAAGTTGGGTGGCAGTGTGAGCTGCGAGGAGGATGCTATGAGGCTCCAGAGTGACTTGGATAGATTAGGTGAGTGGGCAAATGCATGGCAGATGAAGTATAATGTGGATAAATGTGAGGTTATCCACTTTGGTGGTAAAAACAGAGAGACAGACTATTATCTGAATGGTGATAGATTAGGAAAAGGGGAGGTGCAACGTGACCTGGGTGTCATGGTACATCAGTCAGTGAAGGTTGGCATGCAGGTACAGCAGGCGGTTAAGAAAGCAAATGGCATGTTGGCCTTCATCGCAAGGGGGTTTGAGTACAGGAGCAGGGAGGTGTTACTACAGTTGTACAGGGCCTTGGTGAGGCCACACCTGGAGTATTGTGTACAGTTTTGGTCTCCTAACTTGAGGAAGCACATTCTTGCTATTGAGGGAGTGCAACGAAGGTTCACCAGACTGATTCCCAGGATGGCGGGACTGACATATCAAGAAGCACTGGATCAACTGGGCTTGTATTCACTGGAGTTCAGAAGAATGAGAGGGGATCTCATAGAAACGTTTAAAATTCTGATGGTTTTCGACAGGTTGGATGCAGGAAGAATGTTCCCAATGTTGGGGAAGTCCAGAACCAGGGGTCACAGTCTAAGGATAAGGGGTAAGCCATTTAGGACCGAGATGAGGAGAAACTTCTTCACCCAGAGAGTGGTGAACCTGTGGAATTCTCTACCACAGAAAGTTGTTGAGGCCAATTCACTAAATATATTCAAAAAGGAGTTAGATGTAGTCCTTACTACCTGGGGGATCAAGGGGTATGGCGAGAAAGCAGGAATGGGGTACTGAATGTTCAGCATGAACTCATTGAATGGCGGTACAGGCTCGAAGGGCCGAATGGCCTACTCCTGCACCTATTTTCTATGTTTCTATGTAACAACTTCATTTATATAGCGCCTTTAACGTAGGAAAATGTCCCACGGAGCTTCAGAGGAGTGCAATCAGGTAAACATAGACACTGGGCCAAAGAAGGAGCTATTAGGAGGGGTGACTAAAAGCTTGGTCAAAAGAGGTGAGCTTTAAGTTGGGTCTTAAAGGGATAAGAATGGTGGAGATATTTAAGCAGAATATTTCAGAGCTTTAGGGCTTTGGTGGCTGAAGGCACAGCTGCCAATGGTGGGTCATTTGGAAAGAGAAATGTCCAGATCATATTTTAACTCTTTTAAAGAATGCATTAACATGCCCTCAAATATTTAGAACCATTTAACTGTTTTCTAATTTATTTTCAGTGGTAGGTTTGGTTTCCTGTTACCATACATGAATCACTGAACGTTCACATGCAGGTACAGCAAGCAATTAAAAAGAAAAATGGTATGTTGGCCTTTATTATAAGAGGATTTGAGTATAAGAGTAAAGATGCCTTACTGCAATTATATAGGGCCCTGGTGAGACCACACCTGGAGTATTGTGTACAGTTTTGGTCTCCTTATCTAAGGAAGGATATACTTGCCTTGGAGGCAGTGCAATGAAGGTTCACCAGACTGATTCCTGGGATGAGGAATTCCCCTATGAGAAGAGATTGAGTAGACTAGGCCTATATTCTCTAGAGTTTAGAAGAATGAGAGGTGATCTCTTTGAAATATACAAAATTCTTACAGGGCTTGACAGGCTAGATGCAGGGAGAATGTTTCCCCTGGCTGGAGAGTCTAGAACCAGGGGTCAATGTCGAAGAGAATAATGGGTCGGCCATTTAGGACTGAGATGAGGAGAAATTTCTTCACTGTGGAGGCTCAGTGGTTGAGTATATTCAAGTCAAAGATCGATAGATATTTAGATGTTAAGGAAATCAAGGGATATGGGGATAGTGCAGGAAAGTAGAGTTGATGTAGAAGATCAGCCATGATCTCATTGAATGGCAGAGCAGGCTCGAGGGGCCGAATGGTCTATTGCTGCTCCTAATTCTTATGTTCTGATACGACCTGCTGTAGCCAGAAACACTACTACCTGATACTTGTTAAATCTGGTTAGCTCATTTTTCATTATTTGACAGCACTTTGATGTTGCCTCCAACACAGCTATCTGCTACCGCTGTGCCTGCTCGAGTCCCAATACTCCGGAGACAGTCGCTACAATCGCCAACCGATGTACAGTAAATATGTGCTTTGCTTACTGGAACCTTTAATACAGTTTAAACTAGCAGTCCTAGAATTTCTAAGCATCCAAATGCAGCCAAAGTTTGTTGCATTGGGCATGAATGAGCCCGTGGGTTATGCCAGTCAGTATTGACCAGATGACGTTTCATTTTTCGCTTACAGAACAATAGCAAATGGTTTGTACATCACAGTGACTGCTCCGTAAAGGGCTTTTTTGTTGTAAGCAATTTCACGGCTGGTTTCTACTATAGTTTGTATAGAAATAATCTAGGAATGGAATAGGATGCAATTTGAAAAACAGGCTATTTTGTGTGAAATAAAATAACTTATTTTGTGCTTTTTTTGCTTTATTCAGCTGCAGTCTAGTTTCAGGTGGCTGATGCCAATCTCTTTTATACAGAGTTTAAAAAAAAATAATAGAACATTTTTGCAAGGCTGTTGATTCTGATTTTTTTGATTAACCAACAACATTAGTGAACTCCATATCCAAGACATTTAATTTTGATATTGACTTTAATACAGGCCTCTGTTATTGGAAAACAAAGGCAATTTCCCCCCACTAAATGCAGCAATAGTGCTCTTTCTTTATTTGGATTTAATTTTATACACTTGTCAGTTTTACAATATATTGGTTTGCTTTTTTAGTTAATGAAAAATGAAGCTGAGTATGTTTTGCAGCGATATCGTTTTCAGGATTGTGGAGTATAATGAGTATAAGATACAGTTATTCATTTAAATATTGACTGGAGCAAAGACTATTTGTTTTAGTCAAATTTAATAAAGACTTGTATTAATCTACAGATTTGATGAATTATATGTGCTTGCATTTGACATTTTAAAATAATTAAGGGAATTTTTATGGGAATTTTTTTTTTCTTGGCTGAAAATCAATCTTCTTTAAAGAAGTTCAATACCCACTTGTCCTTTCTTGTTTCTGTAGCTCTGTTTCAGCAAAGCAAGCTACCCAGATCAAGTATCGGTTGAATTGCTATGTACTGCACTACTGCTACTTTTGCACAAGAGACGTCCTCTGTTATGAGTGAAGGAAAAATGCTTTGATTTGTGCTAACAAATGCCTAGATTTTATAATTATTCATTTGGTAGCACATTTCTTCATAGAAAATAACTCTGTGTACATTCTCTGTATTCCTAATTACAGAAAATAAATCAGAGATCACCAGTGGTATAATGCCACACCAATAGGCTATATTCATTACTTTTCACTTCTGATAATAGAACAGGGCGAGAACTAAATTGTCGTGTTAGTTTTCTTGATTTTTTTTTTAGCTTTTGACTATTTAATTCTTTGATTTTCATTTTTGGAAATACTGCATTTTATTAGTTTAAGACAGTTCAGTCAATAAACTTATAATCTTGTAACATATATTTAATGTTGACTAATTAAACAGACAATATACAATGAAGTGTTGCTGGTGAGATCTAACATTTTTCCATTCTTAAAACCATCCATTGTAGCTCGGTGGTACCCTGTAAAATCAGAGATCACAAAATACAGGATGTGATGGATGGGCACAAAGGATCAATCATCTTAATTCCAGTTGAAATCTTGCAGTTGAATTTTGTGCTATTCCTCAATATTTCAGAAGCCACTCCACTGTTTGTTTAACATGTACTTAACTAAGGGTCTCCATAATTGACTAATCCCAGCACGCTGACCCACGATTCTGGTTGTAATCTTCTCAATAATGGCAGTTTCAGTGGCTCAGTGGGTCAAAGAGCAAGGTGGTCCTAAGTTTGAAACCCTGGTCCGAGCTGAAGACTTAGCCTGGGTGTAGTAAGGTGCGACAATCAACTTGAGAATCCCTTGCTTGGGGAATAATAGATTGTTTTCACTGGTCAGTAAGATGGTACCGAGCGCAGGCACTTAAAATAATAAGAATTAAATGGGAGGGTAGAGAAACATTTTTTACACAGAGCGTGATTAGAATATGTCATTCTTTGCATCAAATCATTGAAGCAGAGTCCATTAAATTATTTTAAAATGAAATGATAGCTGTTTTTAAAAAAAAAGTATATTAAGAATTTGGGATGTGCAACTTTGATGCATCTTCCATCAGAAAGTCTGCTGCTAATTATATTTGGGATCAGATGACCATGACAATATTTTTTTGCTTGATCATGGTCTTGGGAAGCTGCCATTGGCTGGGGAGCTGTAGCTCAATATGAGTCACTGCCGTCCGGGAGGTAGAATAAATGGTGAAATAGTGGGGAAAATGTGTAAGTTGGTTTTGTAACTTTCTTTTTGGGGACATAGAAACATAGAAATTAGATGCACAAGCAGGGCTTTCGGCCCTTTGAGCCTGCACCCCCATTCAATAAGATCATGGCTGATCATTCAACCTCAGTACCCCTTTCCTGCTTTCTCTCCATACCCCTTGATCCCTTTGGCCACAAGGGCCATATCTAACTCCCTTTTGAATATATCTAACGAACTGGCCTCAACAACTTTCTGCGGCAGAGAATTCCACAGGTTAACCACTCTCTGAGTGAAGAGGTTTCTCCTCATCTCGGTCCTAAATGGCTTACCCCTTATTCTTAGACTGTGGCCCCTGGTTCTAGAATTCCCTAGCAATGGGAACATTCTTCCTGCCTCTAACCTGTCCAATCCTGTCAGAATTTTATATGTTCCTGTGAGATCCCCTCTCATTCTTCTAAACTCCAGTGGATACAAGCCCAGTTGATCCAATCTCTCCTCATATGTCAGTCCTGCCGTTCCGGGAATCAATCTGATGAACCTTCGCTGTACTCCCTCAATAGCAAGAACGTCCTTCCTCAGATTAGGGGACCAAAACTGAACACAATATTCCAGGTGTGGCCTCACCAAGGCTCTGTACAAGGCTCCAGACATGTTCCCCCAACATAAATCGTGCAATTTAGATGTCCAAGGAGCAATTGGTGCTATATTTTACTAGAATTGGATGCCCAGCAAAACTACTAAATATAAAAAGCTTTAAAAGTAAAGATTATGAAACAAAATGTCACCTGCCTCTGCTGTTCTCAGTTCTACCCACAAGTGCATAGAATCACAAGAGCACAAAGGAGGCCATTCGGCCCATCGCATCTGTGCTGGCTCTTTGAAAGAGCCATCCAATTAGACCCGCTCTGCTGCTCTTTTCCCATAGCCTGCAAACATTTCTTCTTCGAGTATATACCCAATTCCCTTGGATATATATCAAACTTGGCAGTTCATGTGAGGGTTGGGTAACCCTGTCTTGATATGGAGGGAAATCTTGCAAAAGCATTATACCTGGAGGGATGTTTTGCACAAAGCCAAAGAGGGCGAATTTGCCCCTTTTTATAGCCCCATTGGTGCCTCTGCGGTTAGTGCCTTGGGCCGCTGCGCAACCGGTGATGACGTCATCGCTGTGCGCAGTGACCCCTCTCCGTCCCGCGCCGACCCCTAAATGGCCCGAGGGTCATGAAGCTGGCGAACATTCGCTCTCGGGGAGCTCCTTAAAGGGGAGGACGCCAGCGTCCCGCCGTCTTTCTTTTGTTGGCCATCTCTCGGGTCGGCTCAACGATGGCGGCACTAGTTTGATCCGGGCTGCCAGTGCGCAGTCCGGCACTCTGTCATGGGTACCGAGCTGCTGGCCCAGTCGCACGCTGTCCTGCCAGCCTAGTGGAGGCCATCAGACCGAGCAGAGTGCGCAGCGATCCTCCCCTTAAATTGAAGGGGAGGGGTGTTGAAGTGCGCCAGCGTTATGTGGAGCATCCGCGTACGCTTCCTTCAGTGCCCGAGTAGCGCTCTAGTTACCGCCCTCAAAGGAAGTGGAGCACGCGAGAGTCAGTGATGGGGGCAGGACTTCTGCGCCGGGCACTAGAAGTCCCGGCCCCAGAAGGCCTCAATTGGGCGCAGGGCAATTTTGCCCCCAAAATTTCCGGAAATGGTCTCTTTTGGGCTCTTCTCAGCTTTGCCCTTGGGCAGGGTGCCCTCATTTCTACTGCTGATGTTGATTTTTTTCTTTCCTACCTGGTTAAAAACAACTTTGTTGTATTTCCAAGTGTGATTATTTAAAATAAATTCTCTGCATTATATTGTCTTGTCTTTCACTCGAGCTCAGCACTGCTGATGCCAAGTTCATTATTTTCTTACATTTTTATGTTCCCAGCTTCGGAAGGGAAATAAAATATCTTGTTTTCTTCCCTGCCCCCATCTCTCTTCAGTTCCAGTTGAGAAAATTGAAAGGATCGCTTATTCGCATCCTCACTGTTGAAATCAAAATTAATCATCCAGCCGTAGGAGTTGAAAACAGAGAAGGAGGCCAATCAGAGCTTTATATCTTCCTATTCTTCAAGATCTGTATCGAACTTTGGTTAGACCACACTTGGAGTACTGCGTACAGTTCTGGTCGCCATATTATAAAAACGATATAGAGACACTGGAGAGGGTGCAGAGAAGATTTACAAGGATGATACCAGAAATGTGAGGGTATACATAATCTGGAAAGAATGAACAGGTTGGGTCTGTTTTCTCTTGAAAATAGAGGGCTAAGGGGTGACCTAATCGAGGTCTTTAAAATTATGAAAGATTTAATAGAGTGGATACAGAGAGAGTGTTTCCACTTGTGGGGAAGAGCATAATTAGAGGCCATCAATATAAGATAGTCACCATAAATCCAATAGGGAATGCAGAAGAAAATTCTTTACCCAAAGAGTGGTGAGAATGTGGAACTCGCTACCACAGGGAGCGGTTGAAACGAATAGTACAGATGCATTTACAGGGAGGCTGGATAAACATATGAGGGAGAAGGGAATAGAGGTTTATGATAGATTTAGATGAGGAAAGTCGGGAGGAGGCTCGAGTGGAGCATAAATGCCAGCATGGACTGGTTGGGCCGAATGGCCTGTTTCTGTGCCGTATATCCTATGTAATCTTATGGACAACATTTATTCAGCTTTCCCTTTAAAGATGTCTCTGCCTCAACCATTCTTTGTGGCAAAACATTCCATGCTCCAACAAACGGCTGTGTAAGGAAATTGCTTCTATTCCTCTCCTCACTCTTTTGTTGACGATTTTAAATTGATGACCATTATACTGACCACCCGCCCCCACCCCACAACCAGAGGAAATAGTCTTTGCCTCTTCGTCATAACAAAACACTTCATATTTTTCAAATCTATGTTAGATCTCCTATGATCTTAAGTGGAAATAGTTCTAGTATCGCAAGTTTCTCCTCATAATTATAGATTTCCCTCCTTGACATCATCCTGATAAATGAATTTGATGGATTCAATGTCCTTTATATAACAGTAAGCCAAAAACTGTGCACAGTGCCTCTAACTGTGACCTGACAGTTGGATTTTCTTTTCTTATATAATTTGATTAACTTTCAAATTAAAAAAAGACTGTTGCCAGAAGTAATCTCACGACACCTCAGGTTAAAAAAATACAACTAGAACCCGACTCACTCAGCATAAACCTGGCGGGTGGGCAGTTAACTTCACCTTGCCTCTTACCTGTCCTAAAGCCACCATGATCGCAACATCTTCAATTTTAACCTGCTCTCCTGAGCAGCCAGCAAGGACACACGCCCAGAGCCAACAGGGTCCTTCTTTACATAGAAACATAGCAACATAGAAAACAGGTGCAGGAGCAGGCCATTCAGCCCTTCGAGCCTGCACCGCCATTCACTGAGTTCATGGCTGAATATGCAACTTCAGTACCCCCTTCCTGCTTTCTCGCCATACCCCTTGATTCCCCCGACTAGTAAGGACTTCATCTGACTCCTTTTTGAATATATTTAGTGAATTGGCCTCAACAAATTTCTGTGGTAGAGAATTCCACAGGTTCACCACTCTCTGGGTGAAGAAGTTTCTCCTCATCTCGGTCCTAAATGGCTTACCCCTTATCCTGAGACTGTGACCCCTGGTCTGGATTTGCCCAACATTGGGAACATTCTTCCTGCATCTAACCTGACTAAACCCGTCAGATTTTTAAACGTTTCTATGAGATCCCCTCTCATTCTTCTGAACTCCAGTGAATACAAGCCCAGTTGATCCAGTCTTTCTTGATATGTCAGTCCCGCCATCCCGGGAATCAGTCTGGCGAACCTTCGCTGCACTCCCTCAATAGCAAGAATGTTCTTCCTCAAGTTAGGAGACCAAAACTGTACACAATACTCCAGGTGTGGCCTCACCAAGGCCCTGTACAACTGTAGCAACACCTCTCTGCCCCTGTACTCAAATCCCCTGGCTATGAAGGCCAACATGCCATTGCTTTCTTAGCCACCTGTTGTACCTGCATGCCAACCTTCACTGACTGATGTACCATGACACCCAGGTCATGTTGCACCTCCCCTTTTCCTAATCTGTCACCATTCAGATAATAGTCTGTCTCTCTGTTTTTACCACCAAAGTGGATAACCTCACATTTATCCACATTATACATCATCTGCCATGCATTTGTCCACTCACCTAACCTATCCAAGTTATTCTGCAGCCTCATAGCATCCTCCTCGCAGCTCACGCTGCCATCCAACTTGGTGTCATCCGCAAATTTGGAGATACTACATTTAATCGCCTCGTCTAAATCATTAATGTACAATGTAAACAGCTGGGGCCCCAGCACAGAACCTTGCTGTACCCCACTAGTCACTGCCTGCCATTCTGAAAAGTACCCATTTACTCCTACTCTTTGCTTCCTGTCTGACAACCAGTTCTCAATCCACGTCAGCACACTACCCCCAATCCCATGTGCTTTAACTTTGCACATTAATCTCTTGTGTGGGACCTTGTCGAAAGCCTTCTGAAAGTCCAAATACACCACATCAACTAGTTCTCCCTTGCCCACGCTACTGGAAACATCCTCAAAAAATTCCAGAAGATTTGTCAAGCATGATTTCCCTTTCACAAATCCATGCTGACTTGGACCTGTCATGTCACCTCTTTGCAAATGCGCTGCTATGACATACTTAATAATTGATTCCATCATTTTACCCACTACCGATGTGAGGCTGACCGGTCTATAATTCCCTGTTTTCTCTCTCCCTCCTTTTTTAAAAAGTGGGGTTACATTGGCTACCCTCCACTCCATAGGAACTGATCCAGAATCTATGGAATGTTGGAAAATGACTGTCAATGCATCCGCTATTTCCAAGGCCACCTCCTTAAGTACTCTGGAATACAGACCATCAGATCCTGGGGATTTATCGGTCTTCAATCCCATCAATTTCCCCAACACAATTTCCTGACTAATAAGGATTTCCCGCAGTTCCTCCTTCTTACTAGACCCTCTGACTACTTTTATATCCGGAAGATTGTTTGTGACCTCCTTAGTGAATACCGAACCAAAGTACTTGTTCAATTGGTCTGCCATTTCTTTGTTCCCCGTTATGACTTCCCCTGATTCTGACTGCAGGGGACCTACATTTGTCTTTACTAACCTTTTCCTCTTTACATACCTATAGAAACTTTTGCAGTCCGTCTTAATGTTCCCTGCAAGTTTCCTCTCGTACTCTATTTTCCCTGCCCTAATCAAACCCTTTGTCCTCCTCTGCTGAGTTCTAAATTTCTCCCAGTCCCTGGGTTCGCTGCTATTGCTGGCCAATTTGTATGCCACTTCCTTGGTTTTAATACTATCCCTGATTTCCCTTGATAGCCATGGTTGAGCCACCTTCCTTTTTTTATTTTTACACCAGACAGGAATGTACAATTGTTGTTGTTCATCCATGCGGTCTCTAAATGTCTGCCATTGCCCATCCACAGTCAACCCCTTAAGTATCATTCGCCAATCTATCCTAGCCAATTCACGCCTCATACCTTCAAAATTACCTTTCTTTAAGTTCTGATCCATGGTCTCTGAATTAACTGTTTCATTCTCCATCCTAATGTAAAATTCCACCATATTATGGTCACTCTTCCCCAAGGGGCCTCGCACAACGAGATTGCTAATTAATCCTCTCTTATTACACAACACCCAGTCTAAGATGGCCTCCCCGCTAGTTGGTTCCTCGACATATTGGTCTAGAAAACCATCCCTTATGCACTCCAGGAAATCCTCCTCCACCGTATTGCTTCTAGTTTGGTTAGCCCAATCTATGCGCATATTAAAGTCAGCTATGATAACTGCTACACCTTTATTGCATGCACCCCTAATTTCCTGTTTGATGCCCTCCGGTACATCACTACTACTGTTTGGAGGTCTGTACACAACTCCCACAAACGTTTTTGCCCTTTGGTGTTCTGCAGCTCTACCCATATAGATTCCACATAATCTAAGCTAATGTCCTTCCGAACTATTGCATTTATCTCCTCTTTAACCAGCAATGCTACCCCACCTCCTTTTCCTTTTATTCTATCCTTCCTGAATGTTGAATACCCTTGGATGTTGAGTTCCCAGCCCTGATCATCCTGGAGCCATGTCTCTGTAATCCCAACCATATTATATCTGTTAACATCTATTTGCACAGTTAATTCATCCACCTTATTACGGATACTCCTTGCATTAAGACACAAAGCCTTGTTTTTTTAACACCCTTTGTCCTTTTAGAATTTTGATGTATTTTGGCCCTTTTTGTTTCTTGCCTTTGTTTACTCGGCCTTCCACTATTGCTTTTTACCTTTCCATCATCTGTTTCTGATTCCATATTAATTCGCCCTGTCTCGCTGCATAGGTTCCCATCTCCCTGCCATATTAGTTTAAACACTCCCGAACTGCATTCGCAAATGTTATCCCCAGGACATCAGTTCCAGTCCTCCCAAGTACAGACCGTCCCTTTTGTTCAGGTCCCACTTCCCCCAGAACTGGTTCCAATGTCCCAGGAATTTGAATCCCTCTCTCTTGCATCACTGATCAAGCCACATATTTATTCTAACTATCCTGCTCCCTCTACTCTCATTAGCTCATGGCTGAACATGCAACTTCAGTACCCCATTCCTGCTTTCTCGCCTTACCCCTTGATCCCCCTAGTAATAAGGACTACATCTAACTTCTTTTTGAATATATTTTGTGAATTGGCCTCAACAACTTTCTGTGGTAGAGAATTCCACAGGTTCACCACTCTCTGGGTGAAGAAGTTTCTCCTCATCTCGGTCCTAAATGGCTTACCCCTTATCTTTAGACTGTGACCCCTGGTTCTGGACTTCCCCAACATTGGGAACATTCTTCCTGCATCTAACCTGTCGAAATCCATCAGAATTTGAAGCGTTTCTATGAGATCCCCTCTCATTCTTCTGAACTCCAGTGAATACAAGCCCAATTGATCCAGTCTTTCTTGATATGTCAGTCCCGCCATCCCGGGAATCAGTCTGATGAACCTTCGCTGCACTCCCTCAATAGCAAGAATGTCCTTCCTCAAGTTAGGAGACCAAAACTGTACACAATACTCCAGGTGTGGCCTCACCAAGGTCCTGTACAACTGTAGTAACACCTCCCTGCCCCTGTACTCAAATCCCCTTGCTATGAAGGCCAACATGCCATTTGCTTTCTTAACCGCCTGCTGTACCTGCATGCCAACCTTCAATGACTGATGTACCATGACACCCAGGTCTCGTTGCACCTCCCCTTTTCCTAGTCTGTCACCATTCAGATAATAGTGATATTATGATTGTTGCGGCCCGATCACATCATTGAGATCCGACTATAATTCTAACTCAGGCCTGAGCGGGGAATCCATCTGGAGTTAAAATCGGGGCCTAAAATGTCTACAGGTAAAGGATAAAAAATACTTGTGACTAGCCAATTGAGGTTTAGTCATGCCCTCAAAACTGCCACCAAGCTCATGGTCTACAGGGCTGTCGTAATAGCCACCCTCCTGTATGGCTCAGAGACATGGACCATGTACAGTAGACACCTCAAGTAACTGGAGAAATAACGCAAAAGATGTCTCCGCAAGATCCTACAAATCCCCTGGGAGGACAGACGCACCAACATTAGCGTCCTCGACCAGGCCAATATTCCCAGCATTGAAGCACTGACCGCACTTGATCAGTTCCACTGAGCAGGCCACATTGTTCGCATGCCAGACACGAGACTCCCAAAGCAAGAGCTCTACTCGGAACTCCTTTATGGCAAACAAGCCAAAGCTGGGCAGAGGAAACGTTACAAGGACACCCTCAAAGCCTCCCTGATAAAGTGCAACATCCACACTGACACCTGGGAGTCCCTGGCCAAAGACCATCCTGAGTGGAGGAAATGCATCGGGGAGGGCACTGAGCACCTCGAGTCTCATCGCCGAGGGCGTGCAGAAATCAAGCGCAGGCAGCGTAAAGAGCGTGCGGCAAACCAGTCCCACCCACCCTCTCCCTCAACGACTATCTGTCCCACCTGTGACAGAGACTGTGGTTCTCATATTGGACTGTTCAGCCACCTAAGGACTCATTTGAAGAGTGGAAGCAAGCCTTCCTTGATTCCGAGGGACTGCCTATGATGATGATGATGAGAGTTTAGAGAGAAAACAAAAATCTATGCTCCAAATGTGGTAATGCCAATTCCAGAAAATTGAACTTTATTCCCCACTCTATCAATACCAAGCATTGGCATCAAGTTATACATGTCAGGTATAGAATAACCAGTTCCAGACTAAAGTTCCTTCTACTCCACGCAAATGCAATGCCTTAATGCTTCAAACCCTGAAAGAGCCCCCACTGCACCAGTGTAAATTTCTCATACCAGCAATCCTTGCAGCTCCTCTAAGTGCATTAGTCAGAATAAATACCAAATTCTGTGTAATTTTGTGCTATGGCCTCACAGCTAGGAACTGATTTGAGGTTCCTCCAAGCTCATTTTAATTAGGATACTTGTAACCAGAAAGAGAAGGCTTTTGTATCATCATTCTGGACTGATCGAAGCTCAAAAAGAAAGAAAGACTTGCACTTACATAGCACCTTTCACGACCACTGGACGTCTCACAGCACTTTGCAATGAAGTACTTTTGGAGTGTCGTCACTGTTGCAACTTTCGAAATGCGCCAGCCAATTTGAGCACAAGCAAGCTCCCACAAACAGCAATGTGATAATCATAGAATTATAGAAATTTACAGCATGGCAGGAGGCCATTTCGGCCCATCGTGTCCGCACCGGCCGGCCAAGAGCAATCCAGCCTAATCCCACTTTCCAGCTCTTGGTCCGTAGCCCTGTCGGTTACGGCACTTTTAAGTGCACATCAAAGTATTTTTTAAATGTGGTGATGGTTTATGCCTCTACCACCCTTCCAGGCAGTGAGTTCCAGACCCCCACCACCCTCTGGGTGAAGAAATTTCCCTTCATATCTCCTCTAAGCATCCCCTTAATTACTTTAAATCTATGCCTCCTGATTGTTGGCCCATCTGCCAAGGGAAATAGGTCTTTCCTATCCACTCTATCCAGGCCCCTCATAATTTTATACACCTCAATCAGGTCTCCTTTTAGCCTCCTCGGTTCCAAAGAAAACAGACTCAGCATCTCCAATCTTTCCTCATAGCCAAAATTCTGCAGTCCAGGCAACATTCTTGTAACTCTCCTCTGCACCCTTTCCAGTGCAATCACATCTTTCCTGTAATGTAGTGACCAGAAATGCACGCAGTACTTTAGCTACAGCCAAACCAGTGTTTTATACAGTTCAAGCATAACCTCCTTGCTCTTGTATTCCATGCCTTGACTAATAAAGGCAAGTATTCCATATGCCTTCTTAACCATCTTATCTACCTGGCCTACTAACTTCAGGGATCAGTGGACCTGATAATGACCAGAAAGTCTGTTTTTTTTGTTATGTTGCTGGAGGGATAAATATTGGCCAGGACTACGTGGATAACTCCGCTGCTCTTCTTCAAAATAGTGTTATCTTGAAAGAACAGACGGGGCCTCGGTTTAAGGAGACAACTATTTGTACTAATAAAATGGCCACCGTGTCTCTGATTGGCTCTTCATTATCACATGACCTATTACTGATTGGTCCCCTTGGAGGATAAGCCACACCCTGAAGTTTCTCTGGAATGTGTAAATGGAATCACACAGCCCAAGTTCTCTTTGCAAATTGTAATTTGATCCATTCCGACTTCTGAAGCCATAGAGGACAAATCTCAAACAACTCAGCAAAAGCCTCCCAAGTTCCAGCCGATGTCCCTTACCCCAGTACAAGTGCATCCCTCCCCAGCCGAAGTCCCTTAACCCATACAAGTGCATCCCTCCCCAGCCGAAGTCCCTTACCCCAGTGCAATCGTATGACCTTACCCTCCCTCCCCCACCCCGCCTTAGATGGGGCATTGTGTGCAGATTGTTAACAGGTTTATTGGGTATGAAGTGAATAGTGACAGTGTCGTGACCTAGATTTCATCCACTCCAACGAGGTCCCTTGTAACACACGCACCGAGCTTTCCGAGAAATCGGGTGTTGGTTTAAAGAGGGTTGGAAGAATGTGATCCGACTTCCCCGAGTTCCCTCTCTCCCCTCCAATCCCCCCCCCAACTGTGTCTCTCTCTAGCACCCCATCCCGTCCCTCTCTCCCCCCCCCACGTGTCTCTCTGACCCCCCCCACCCGCCCCGACCAGGATCTCTCTCTTCCCACCCCCCCCTCCACCCCCAGGCGCTCTCTCTCATCTCTCATCCACCCCCGAGGCTCTCTCTCTCACTCCCCCCCCTTTCCCCTCCTTCCAGGCTTTCTAGCCCCCACCCCACCCCCCAGGCTCTCTTTCTGCCTCCCTCCCCCCTCGCCCAGGCTCTCTTTCCCCCCCCCGCCACCATCCCCAGGCTCTCTCTCTCTCTCTCTCCTCCCCCACCCAGCCCACAGACTCTCTCTCCCCTGCCCCTCCTGAGACTCTCTCTCCTTCCCCTCCCACCCCACCCCTCCCCGCCCCCCCCCAGCTCGCTCTCTCCTCCTCCTGCTCCCCAGGCTCTCTCTCCCCACCCCCACCTCCCCCCAGGCTCTCTCTCTCTCTCTCCTCCCCCACCGCCCCCACCCAGGCTCTCTCTCTCTCCTCGCCACCACCCTCCCGCAGGCTCTCTCCCTTCCCCCCCCCCATCCCCCCCAGGTTCTCTCTATTCCCCCACCCCCTCAGGCTCTCTCCCTCTCCCCGCCCCCCCCCCCCCCCCGACAGGCTCGCTCTCTCTCCCCCCCCCCCCCACCCTCAGGCTCTTGGCTCTTGCACAAGATTGATGGGTGAGTGGGTTACAATACAGGCAGCAGAGCTGTTCATGAGCTCAGGTTTATAGAGGCTGGCCAGGAGCGCATTGGAATTGCCAAGTCTGGAGGTTTTCAACAATGTTTGGCTGTGGAGAAGGGCAATGTGACAAAGGTGGAAGTAGGCAGTCTTTGTGATGGAGGGATTGTGGGGTCGGAAGCTCAGCTTGGGATCAAATAGAATGATACCTAGATCAAATTCTGGAGAAACTGGGACTTTTCGACCTCGAAAAGAAGCACTTGGAAGATGATCTTAGAGGTATGGAAAGGTTCACCAGAAAACTAAATTAAATTCCGATATCGCAAGATTGATAGCAAGAAGATCTTCACACAGTGATCAATATGTAGAATGGACCTCTGGAGAGAGTAGTAAAGATGAAAACCTTGGATTAATTTAAGAAGCATATTGTTATGGAGGGAGTTTCTGGATGGATGAACTAAAATGTGTCGAATTGCTTGCCTCATCCATAAATAACTTGAGCAAGCAGATGGGACCTTGGTTTCATATCTCATTTGAAGTATAGCATTTTTGTAATTCTAGCACTCCCTCATTGCAAGTGTCAACCTAGATTAACAGAATTCTAGTAGAATTTGTTAAACATATTCATGTTTGGTTAGTTTTATTTTTATGAACTAACAAACATTGTACTAATGTATAAATTAACGAATATATCACTCACTAACTTCACTGGAGGGAAAATATCAATGCTAGATTTTCAGTCTTAAATTCAGATATTAGACTTCTGTGCAAGGCATTATCAAGTGCTTTGGAGCTTATCAACACCCTAGATATAAGTATGCTAGTCATTATCTTGCCTTCATCTAAAAGTCATGAATTTAAATAATTAGAAAAATTTGCTATTAAATGCCGTTCCCATATTGGCTTGAATTTATTACATTCACACTAACAAAAAGGCACTTGTATTTTCCTTGTTACTGCCCCATAAATAAACCCCGTGAATAATGGTTCTGAATGTTTTTTAAAAATTCATGTCTTGTCGGACAAATTACAGTTCTTTTTTAATACCATTATCCAGCGAACTGTCCACTGCTTTTTCTATCTTCATATTTTTTGATATTCTTGAGGCAGTCCATTGCTGTCTTCCATCTGTGTCTGTTGTACAAATCTTCCATGTACCATACGACCAAAAATTATGATGCCTGATATTATGGCGTGGATGCTTAACTCTTTTGAATTCAGTTCTTTTGTCGACTATTTAAACTGGTTAATACCTCCATTGTACTAGCAGGCTTTTAAAGGGTTAATTGCCCCCGTCATAATATGGCAGAGAATAATTAATAGGTTCTGCTTTAATGACCCATATCATTACTGATCTCTTTTTTTATAAACTCTGATGTTTTCCACTCGGGTTACTTGCTTTAAAACAAAAAGGAACAAAAATCATCTCAAATAATGAAATCAGTTGCAGAGAATCGATTTCAAAGCTTTGCCAAATGGCTGGTCCCCTCCCACCTCCCTTGCTCCCCCCTGCCCCCAGTCATGTCTCATTTATTCTTGGAATCTTGTTTTTTTTGATACTTCTCTCTACTATTTAAACAGGTTTATAACTCCATTAAAATAGCAAGCATTTTTGTTAAAGGTCCCCATCATAGTCTTGTTGTGGTTTGAGGTATGGCACCAATTAATAATACAGCAACTGTTCTACAGAATATACAATCAGAATTCTCTATAGATTAGTTGACTCAAGGTGCTTATTTTTCCAGCTGCAAGATTGGATTACTTTCTTTTCATGTGTGTTGCTGAATTTCAATGGTATTTTATTGTGAACCTGGCTACCATTAGCTAGCCTTTATTCGATTGTAGATGCTTCACATTACTTCTGTTGGTCAGTCTTAGTTGACTAGGGTGGTTTTGTGATTTCAGCTGTCTGTGTGTATTAGAGTGGCTTATAATGGATTACTCTATAGGATCTTTTCAACCCCTTCAACCTTCTGGACTTAACCCTGTTACAATTCCATTGTGTTTCCAGAAAATATTGTATTACATTACTGAGTGCCAGCTGTTCCAGTTGCTGTTGCACTTTGATATCTTTGCTATTTAATAATTTTTCATTATTAAAATTGTAATTGAATCTGAGTTTTCTTTCATATGCACTTCAATCAGGAAACTTAGATGCAAAACTGTATTGATTGCAGAGGATAAATTAGATTGTAGTGCACTCCAGTACATGTGGCTGAATGTTTAATTACATTTTCCTCAGACTTCCTGCCACTGCGCCACCGTATCTTTGTCGGAAGAGCAACGGAAACCCCGTTTACCAGGTAAACACTGCACTTCCAACAAATTTGCGGCAGCAGAGGATGCTCACAGGTTTGTAGAGCTGTTACACCCTGGAGATGGAGCACGCGGTGTCCACCGGTACGCTCGCGGCCTTCCGCGAGAGGTGGGTGCCGGAGGGACTGGAGTGCATCATCACCCCCGGTAACCAAATTTGAATTTGATTTTATATGTCTAAAGTTTAATTTGCCGATTTTAGTGCACCACCCCACTTTTAGCCAGGGGACACTTATATAATTTGTTTTTCAGTGCCCTCGAAATAAAAACACAAAAAAGCAAAAATAAAGGGGGGGCACTTGTTTGAAAATGTTTGGAATCCCCCTCCCCCTTAAGGGGAGCACTTGATTGAATTGATTTATTTGTCTTCAACTAAAAGAGTTGTAGAGCTGTTGCAACTCCCCCCCCCCCCCTCCGCCTTTTTAGCCAGGGCAAAAATAGTTGTAGAGCTGTTACATTGTGAGAGGCTTAGCCAGTCACATGATGTTCACAAGACTCAATAAAACCCCAGTCAGTTGAGTCGAGGTCATCCACAATGAGGTATGCAGTTGTGAGCCTGGTGAATGAACTGGTAATGTGTAGTGTGATTATTAAACCTTTGTTAATAAACCAACTAGTTCTTAATAGAAATGTGTTGCTATGAATTCTTAAGCAAAGAACCCATGAAGCAAATACATTACAGAAGGTCTGAGGAAATTCGGGGCTATAATGTCTTCAAAAGAAGCTGCTTTGGCAAAATTTGGGTTGTATATTGATGAAGGATTTCATCCAAAGTTAAATATTGAAGTTAATTTGGAACTAGATTGGTTTGTTGGAGGATAGTTTGAGGAAACATGTAATTTTTTTCAAAAGCAAAATACTACGGATGCTGGAATATGGAATAAAAACAGAAAATGCTGGAAATCTCAGCAGGTTCTGACAAAGGGTCATCGACCCGAAACATTAACTCTGCTTCCTCTCCACAGATGCTACCTGACCTGCTGAGATTTCCTGCATATATGTAATTTTTTTTGTTCTGGATTTGGGGGAAGTTGAAGAAACAATGCAGCAATTGGGACTGGACCATTGAATTCTTCATGAAAGCATTTGCTTATAGTACAGAACAGCAGAGGCAGACCGTAATGGTGGGTTCCAGATGTTCTTCATATTAGCCTGCATAACTGAATACTTCCAAAAAATGATTTGTACCCTTTCATGCAGACAGTCCTTTTAAAGATCTTGATTTTTTTTCTTTCAATTTATTAAATATGATTTCATTACATGCTTGTGCATTTATGGATAACTCACTGTGAAGGTGCTTGTGGAGCACTCACAAATAAAGATCCTTCCTGCGAATTCATGCACAGAGTAAAATGTGAGACTACTCTGTGAATTTAATACACTGTTCTTCTTGCCAATCCTTCGGTTCTGATGTTCATTAAATGGTTTAAAGGACTCCACTGGGTAAGACCTTAAATCAAGCCAATAGTTTGTGGGTTGTATAATTAAGCGACGTACACTCAAATCACTGATTGTAAAAGCTATTGAATGGCACACATCAGCTGAATAAAACGAAAGACATTTAAACCACTCAGGGAACTGTTTGGTCTGAACTACCATCCTGAATTGTGATGTGCATTGCAATCCAACCTTGAGAAACATTTTCCCAGCTTTAGGATTGACATCGCGATGAATAATTCTTAAAAAAAAATATTTCCAGTATTTCATGGAACGTGCTGTTTCCTAAGCAGCTGGGCCTGGACAGCTGAAGATGTGATGAGCCATGAGCCAAACATAAATAGAAATGTGTGAGGAGGGCTGAATATTATGGAGGATTGTTTAATGAATTTTGGGAATGAGGGAGTATCATTTTCCTCAGAAAAGTAAATCGGTGGGTCGATGCCATGATAAAAGTTGACTGTACACAGTCTGTGGGCTCGAAGGGAAGACTAGCCATTTACTAGTTCCATGCTTTGTGTTTTGCTTTTAATGTGGAGAGAAAGCAGGAAAGGGGTACTGAGGGAATGATCAGCCATGGTGGTACAGGCTCGAAGGGCCGAATGGCCTACTCCTGCACCTATTTTCTATGTTTCTATGTTTCTAATAGGTGTTACTGATCAAATAATGAAGCTGACAAAACATAAGGGAAGGGCGTTGGAGAATTATTGATATATCCCGGCCAGTTGGTGTTTCCAAGATAGTGATGTTAGTTTAATAGATGTGTTTCACACTGAAGTCAACACATGAGATGGACAGGCAGAGGGTGTAGACTCGAGTTTGACTATTCCATTTTAACCATTTTTTGTAAGGAGTTCTAATTCTGGCCTCAATTTAGTACTAACCCACCTTAAATTGCCAATGACTAGAAAGGTGAAATGAGGGTAATTTTCTGAGATGCGCTGCATATAAAATTAAATAAAAATCTTTCACTAAACTGGTAAAAGGCTGATAATGAAGGTGAAAGAACTTTCTTTAAATATTGTGTACAAACACGCCAAACACCACCCATGGATTGTGTTTTTACTTACAAACTCCACTCTCGTTTTGTTCATGGGACATTCTTCATTGATAATATCTACAGAGCTGGTCGAGCTTTTAACTATATTATTGCCTGGCAATGAGTAGTGACAGACCGGGAGATGAAGAAGACAGATTCGGTTTTAGGAGTACAGTAGTATAGTGATTATATTACTGGACTAGTAATCCAGAGGCCTGGACTAATGATCCAGAAACGCAAGTTGAAAACCCACCACGGCAACTGCGAGAGTTTAAAATTCAAATAATTAAATAAATCTGGAATAAAAAGCTAGTGTCAGTAATGGTGACCATGAAACTACCGGATTGTCGTTAAAACTCATCTGGTTCACTAATGTCCTTTAGGGAAGGAAACCTGCCACCCTTACCTGGTCTGGCCTATATGTGACTCCAGACCCACAGCATTGAGGTTGACTCTTAACTGCCCTCTGAAATGGCCTAGCCAGCCACTCAGTTGTATTCAAGAAGGTGGCTCATGTGGAAATGTATTTTTATCTAAGCTGATACCACACGGTATTTTTGTGCTCTTTTTAATATATAAAATGGAGTCCTGGTCCTTCCAGAAATTTCTGCATAAAGCAGTCGGCTTGCATAAACAGCTAAACCTGGCTTGAAAGGGCTGATAGCAACCAGACAGCTAGGAGGCAAGTCCTGCTGAGACAAGTACCCCCCCCAATGGTGCTCTCCTATTGTCTATACGACACCAGTTCCACGCCACCCCACCCTTTTCGAAGTACTCAAACCACCAGCCATTATCTCTTGTAGAGACCTCATCCATTTGATGAAAAAAATAACTGACTAGGAAACTGGACAATCCTGACACAATGCAAGGCAGGTAATAGCTCATTACCACACTCTCATCGAGTAATGGCCGGCTGACCAACTAATAACCCTGACAAAAGGAAATATCTGGAAACCACGTCAGGACAAGGATGTAGTAATTAACTCTTTATCTGTATTCACTGACTGCGAGACAGAGCCAATACACAGGGAGAGGCCATAACTTGGGTTTTACTGTATAAATATCTCGTGAAACTCTACCATTTCGGAGGTGTTCACTTAGCCATTGACTGAGTGTGACCTTTCCCTTGCTAGCAAGTAAATTAAAGAAACTTCTGCCGGAGATGAAGGTGTCGGAGTCATTTATCGGAGGTCGAGATTTTGACACTCACCACCACCTTTTTCAGGCCAATTAGGGATGGGCAATAAATGCTGGCCTTGCTGGTGATGCCCACATCCCATGAATGAATAAAATAAATGATCTGTTTTAATGTAATCTCTACGGAATTTCCTTTCTCTAATTTCTTTTACTTTCATGTGTATGCAGCTCTTCCACATCTCTTCAACCTCTATTATTTGTACTTTTCATCCCCCTCTGCGTTATCAATATCATTAAACTGTGCGCAGGCACCCCCACCCCCTGAGAACAAGCGTTCCATGCTGGGAGTGTGGGATTAACCCTCATGCATTACTAACAATTCCTTTTTCTGTACACATACAAGTCAGTGAAGCGTTGGTTCTGCGTGCTACGTCTGAGTTATCTCACTCAATGGGAACAGAGTGGTTCGGGTCTGGAATGCACTGCCTGAAAGGCTGGTGGAGGGGGACTCAATCGTGGCTTTCAAGAGGGAATTGGATAAGTACTTGAAGGAAAAAAATTTGCAGGCCTACGGGGAAAGGCCGGGGGAAGTGGGACTAGCTGAAGTGCTCTTGCAGAGAGCTGGCATGGGCTCACTGGCCTCCTTCTGTGGTGTAACCATTCTATGATTCAATGGTCCCGAACTTGGTGCACTCACTGCATGCTTCCGCCGACTGCCGCCGAGTTTTTTTGGGCGGTCTCCCCTCGGCGCCAGTTTCGTGAAGGCCTCCCGCCGGAGGACCGCTGGGAACCGCCCGCTGACGGTTCCTAGCGCGCAAGGCGTGTAAGTGTCCTCCCGCCCGCCGAGCTGCCAGATTCCTCCGGGCGGGAGTCGGCGGCAGCGGGGGGGAAGGACCGCAGGTCTAACGCCAACGGTAAGTATGAAGACCTTCAAAACAAGGTTAGTGAACCTCTTTTATTTTATTTTTACAGCGATTCAGGTGGGATGGGGTCCCCTTAAGGTTTTCCAGTGGATATTTTTTGTGTACATTTTTATTTTTATGTGTTTTCCCCCCCCCCCTCCCTGGGCCCGAGTCAATCCTCAGCGACACTTTGGCGAGGATTGCATTTGCCGCCGAGATTGGGAGCTCCCGCTTGCCGCCAAGTGGTCTTTGCAGATCTTTTTGAGGAATCTCCCTGCCAAAGGACTGCCAGGTCTCATGGCGGTCCTTTGGGTGGTACTTGGGCGGGCCTTAGCATTGACCAAATTCGGGCCCTATGATTCTAACTGCTGGTGATGTGCCAACCCGCTGTTATCACTTCCCACACCTTTAAACACAAAGCATATTGGGGCCGAAATTACCCCGCGCTCCAATTGGTGGCGCTAACCTTTCGGGGCCAGTGCTTTTATCGCCTGGCCCGGAAGTCCCGCCCCTGGTGTGGAATTGGGCTTTGCACCCCTGAAATGAGGCGGGGGCGCTGTCTCAGGCGTCCAACCCGTTGGAGGGGCCCTCCCGAGGCAGCAGCATGGTTCTAAGTCCAGCACAACGCGGAAGCTTGGCCTAGTGCTAACCTGCTTCATAGCCCCTCTGCTTCAGTTAAAGGGGCGGGCCGTTGCGCACTCTGCAGGCCTTTTGATGGCCGCCACTGGGCCACGAGGGACGCACTCGACCGGGCCACGGCCCAGCAACCAAAAGGGAGTGGCGGGCTGCAAGATGGTGGCCCGGTCAAGGTGAGGGCCGCTATTGTTGGGCCGACCAAAGATTCGTCTGACAAAATAAAATGGTGGCCTGGGGCTTTGCAAAGGTGACGTTGACATCTGCTCATGCCAACTTCGAGATATTGGCCCGCAGGGTGCAACGGGGTTGGCGCGCATGCGGTGATGTCACCGCTTGTTGTATGCCGGCCCAGAGCGCTAATCACAGGGCACGGCGTTACCGGCACACTGCCCCCCAAACCTCCAGGGTAATTTTACCGGAGGCACTAACGCCGGGTGATAAGGCCATTGTGCCTCATTAGCACCTCCCAGAAGCACTAATGGGGTGCAAAAAGGTGCGGTTTCGGCCCCATTATGTTTTTTGGTTTTAACTCTGGATGGACGAGTGATTTTGGCCATAACTGGTGCAAGCGCAGACTTCTCAACCCATGACCATGCACAGGAAATTGTTCATTTTTTAAAACTTTTTCCTTCTCTTCTCCCCCCAAGACTTTGCCCCTGTTTTTGAGGTTAAATAATTATTGTGGCATTAGGAAAGCAAGAAGCTAGATATACCAACTGCGTATGCTTTAAACCAGTTGCAATACATGTTGCTCTATGCCTCACAGTGCTGTCAAAGACTCCTATGCCCTTCAGATACCATTTGTTTTAAGGATTGATGGATTATAGCAATGTTTGCAGCAACAGGAATAGGAAGAACTGTTGGCACCAGATATCGTACAAGCCTCTCAATTTTTTATTTAAACATTGGCCCAGAATTTCCCACGTCCTGGGCCTGTACGGAGTTTCTACGGACTCGGGAAGGCATCGGAAAAGCCGTTTGTCAGCACGCATCCGCAGATCGGGAGCGAGGACATTTGTACGTGGAAGATTGGGCTATTTACCCATATCTTGCACAGCAAATGTCCTCAAAACTCTTGCGCCTGAAAAAGCAGGTGCATAGCCTACTTTTACAGGCATCAGAGTTTAAAAACATAGAAAAAACATGATTAAAATTATTTTTTAAATTACATTTATGTTAAAACCCTGCCCACTCAGATAATGTTATTTAAAACTCTAACCCTAACTTTTTTTAAAATCGGGAATTTTTTTTTCTTTAAACAACATGTGTAACATTTCTCATTTCTATTAGTTTATTGTGTGAGGTGTTTTTTTTAATGTTTTATGTAGTGTTTGTGCGTTTTGGGGTTTTTCTCATTCACAGTAATAGGAAATTCGTAACTTACCTGTGATTGGGTGTCCAGGCCCATGTGACTCCTGCAGAGGTCCCGATGTGCATGCGCTGCGCATCGCAGGGAGAGGCGGTCTGTGGATCGGTAATTCCAGCGGGTGCAGCAGCTTCAGGTAAATGCACATTTTATTTCTATTTTTTCTTGATTTGCCCATGGGAAGCCCTCCTCGGAATTTCTGCCCCAATACTTCAATATTCAAAGCTCAAGAATTTATACATTTATATATTTTTCCTATGAAAAATGTCTTCATAGAATCATAGACATTTACTGCACGGAAGCAAGCCATTTCGGCCCATCGTGTCCACGCCAGCCGACCAAGAGCTATCTAGCCCAATCCCACTTTCCAGCTCTTGGTCAGTAGCCTTTAGGTTACGGCACTTTAAATGCACATCCAAGTATCTTTTAAATGTGATGAGGGTTCCTGCCTCTACCACCCTTTCAGGCAGTGAGTTCCAGACCCCCATCACCCTCTGGGTGAAGAAATTTCCCCTCACATTTCCTCTATACCTCCCCCCAATTACTTTAAATCTATGTCCCCTGGTTGTTGACCCATCTGCCAAGGGAAACAGGTCCTTCCTATCCACTTTATCCTAGCACCTCATAATTTTATACACCTCAATCAGGTCTCCCCTTAGCCTCCTCTGTTCCAAAGAAAACAGACCCAGCATCTCCAATCTTTCCTCATAGCCAAAATTCTCCAGTCCAGGCAACATTCTGTAATCTCCTCTGTACCCTCTCCAGTGCAATCACATCTTTCCTGTAATGTGGTGACCGGAACTGCACACAGTACTCCAGCTGCAGCCTAACCAGTGTTTTATACAGTTCAAGCATAACCTCCTTGCTCTTGTATTCCATGCCTCGACTAATAAAGGCAAGTATTCCATATGCCTTCTTCACCACCTTATCTACCTGGCCTGCTACCTTCAGGGATCTGTGGACCTGCACTCCAAGGTCCCTTTGTTCCTCTACACTTTTCAATATCGTACCATTTAATGTGTATTCCCTTGCCTTGTTCGACCTCCCTAAAATACATTACCACAGACTTACCTAGATTGAATTCCATTTGCCACTGTTCTGTCCACCTGACCAGTACATTTATATCTTCCCGCTGTATGCAGCTTTTTTCTTCATTATCAACCACACAGCCTATTTTAGTGTCATTTGCAATCTTCTTAATCATACCCCCAACATTTAAGCCCAAGTCATTGCAAAATATCACAAAAAGCAAGGGACCCAGTACTGAGCCCTGCGAAACCCAACTGGATACAGCCTTCTAGTCACAAATACACCCATCAACCATTACCCTTTGCTTTCTGCCTCTGAGCCAATTTTTGATCCAACTTGTCACTTTGCCCTGGATCCCATGGGCTTTTACATTTGTGACCAATCTGCCATGTGGGACCTAATTAAAAGCTTTGTTAGAATCCATATACATTACATCATACGCACTGCCCTAATCGACACTCCTGGTTACCTCCTCGAAAAATTCAATCAAGTTAGTCAGACACAACCTTCCCTTGACAAATCCATGCTGACTGTTCTTGATTAATCCATGTCTTTCCAAATGAAGGTTTATCCTGTTCCTCAGGATCTTTTCCAATAATTTTCCCACCACCGAGGTTAGGCTGACTGGCCTGTAATTACTCTATCTATCTCTTTCTCCCTTTTTAAACAAAGATACTAGATTAGCAGTCCTCCAGTTCTCTGGCACCACACCTATAGCCAGAGAGGATTGGAAAATAATGGTCAGAACCTCTGCTATTTCCTCTTTTGCTTCTCTTAACAGCCTGGAATACATTTCATTCGGGCCTGGGGATTTATCCACTTTTGAAGCTGCTAAGCCTCGTAATACTTCCTCTCTCACTATGTTTAACTCATCTAATATTTCACACACCTCCTCCCTCATTGCAAAGTCTGCATCGCCCTCTCTTTTATGAAAATGGATGCAAAGTCTTTGTGCAGATCATGGAGAATTTTAACTCCCCCCCCCCCTCACCCGCCCCCACTTTGCAGAAACCATGTTGGGGGTGGGGGGGGCAGTTAAAATGGAGCTGGGGACTTACCCACTCTTTTACTGCCCCAATCTGATCGACTGCAATTTTAAATCTACCCCAAACTGACAGGATCCTCTTTAAATATGCAGATCGGGCTACAATGATGTTATCTGGATCTGGTTTGCTATCTTAACCTGAGGCCTAAGCAGGGAAGCAGAGGTGGTTTCCCCGCCAATCCAAACCTGTGGGGAACAGCAAACGAGGCCAGTAGAGGCAAAGCAAGGTATTGTTTTTCCTAGTGAGCTCGAAAAAACAGGAGTGCTTCTACCGGACACTACAAGCTGCCCTGGCTCTCCCTGCTGACCCTCTGATGGGGATTTGCCTTCCCAATTCACTCACCGTGTACCGGGGACCGTTTACCTGGATACCCTGGCTTTTGCTGCTGCTTCCCCACCAAATTCCCCGCCGTTTCGGTTTCGGTCGGGAAGTCGGCAAGCGGCATTTTAATGAGGCCCAGCCTATAAAATTGGCCGAGTATCCGAGATTGCAGCTCAGATGCTCTAACCCACGATCTCTGTGATCACACCTGTTGCATATACAGAATCGCACCTTCCATACTGTGAGGGGTTGACGCAATGGTTTGCAGCATTGACAAAATCAAGGTGTAATTTCAGTAGGAAAATGCAGCTGGGATATTAATGCAGACAACTTTTTTCAAGATTTGGAGGATGAATCTGATGCATAATAGAAATGAAATATTATGCTGCACAAATATATTTTTAGATTGCAAATAATTACCACAATGATTCAACTGGTTGCAGCAGAGAGGATTCCCAATGGTCTTCTGAGCTCCACAATGGTTCAACTAGTTATTAATGTAACATGAGACAGTACTTTTAAGTTAATGGAGCAACAGAAATCATCCTGTTTTGTCTTTCAATACTTTTGATCTGTGAAAACCTAGATACAAGTATATTGGCATTGATCCCTATCTCTGTAATCTCCTCCAGCCCCAGTTGTTGATAACTGTTGTCAAACATTTAGAAAGATAATGTACACTTGCAGATTTATACAAGAAATCTTTGGTGACTTTGTTTAAGCTTAAGGCTCATACACAATAAAATAAATGATGCAAACTAGAAATTAGTCTTTCAACATATAATTCAAAAAAATATAAACCCTGGGACCAAAATTGCCCCTTCCGATAAGGCCACTGGCCACTTGAAAGTGGCGGCCATGGGGCGGCGTGGAATGGCTGCCGACTCTCCATGGAGATGCCGCCGTTTTGGAACTTGCCATCCTTCACTTTTGGAGCGGTATCCGGTGCCTGTTTTCCCGCCACGGTGTGCACCGATCGGCAGGGACCACTTGTGAAATTGCCCCTTTTACGGTATTGCCCCGCGGGCTCGGCCCCGCCGCAGATCGGTGTCTACCACAGCTTTTGCTCACTGTGGATGGTAGCCCGGCCGCCCTTAAAGGGGAGGGTGCACAGCCGCAGCTGCCATGTTATTTTTATTTGTCAGCCGACTGCCAGGTTGTTCCGACAATTATGGCCTTGGGTTCGGCCGGGCCGCCAACAGACAGCCTGGCAAACCCTTCTTGGGTGCCAGTCTGCTGACCCGGCCGAAACCCTACCAGTGTTTGCCAATAAAGTGGCTGCGGAGTTCTCAGTGGCCCTCCCCTTTAACTGATGGGGAGAGATGTTGTGATACGCCAACGCGATGACTGACACCATAGGCGACTCCCCCCACCCCCCACTTCCGCCCCGCTATTGACAGCCACTCCGCCCGCCCCCACTTCCACCCCGCTATTGACAGCCACTCAGCCCCCGCCCCCATTTCCGCCCCCATGATGAGGCCACTTCCGCCCCGCTCTTAAAAAAAAAATCCCCGAAGTGCTGAAATTCAACGGTTAGGCCACTGCAAGTCATGGGGTGGCCAGAACACATCGGAATCAGTAGGTACGCCTCATTTACGGTGGTGCGCAATGTGGTCCCCCTGTCTTAAGGAAGCTTAAGAGTGTGTATTCTTAGTACTGAGCACATGACTAAAGTATGCTAATTAGACAGATTTTGCATATGGAAATAGTTTACTGCTAGAAATATGTTCATCCATTTCATTAATCGCCTGGGCAAAGCCATGCACTCCCTGTAGGATGTATATAACTGGAGAACTTCCAGGCATCAATTAGAAAAATAGATTCCCCATATCAATCAAACAAGAAGTCAGGTCTTTCTGAATGCTTGGTGATTTCCATCCTTTCATTGGAGGACGATTTCAAGGATTTTAAATAAACAGGATTTATCAATATAAAAATGAATTTTCCAAGTCTTTTATTTTGTTTCCTAGTTGGTACCAAAAGCAAGTTGCACACTTCTGCATTACATCTACCATGTTGATTGTCATTAGATCTGCTTAACTGAGCCATGATATTGGCAACAGCCACCCAATAATGTGCATGTAACTTGCAACTGCTTTTGTCAATTAGAGGCATGGGAAGCAATTATACCATTTGTTTTCATTCACGGGATGCGGGTGTCATTGGCAGGACCCTGAGAAGGTGTAGGGGAGTAGTGGCTTGATACATGAGTGGCTTGCTGGGCTCCGTCAGCGGCAGTTAATAATCAACCACATTGCTGTGGGTCTGGGATCACATGGAGGCCAGACTGGGTAAGGACGGCAGATTTCCTTCCCTAAAGGACATTCATGAACCAGTTGAGTTTTTACAATAATCCAACAGTGTCATGGTCATTTTTACCTATACCAGTTTTTCTTATCATTTTAAAAAACTGAATTCAAATTCTTGAACTGCCATTATGGAAATTGAACACACATTCTCTGGAAAATTAGTCCAGTAACATAACCACTACGCTACCATACCCACTTAAATAACAAGGTATGATAATTCAAAATTATTTACATATATAATACAAGGTAGGCCAAGGTAGACTTGAGGAAGAGTTCATAGAGTGTATCTGGGATAGTTTCCTTGAACACTATGTTGTGGAACCAAGCAGAGAGCAGGCTATCTTAGATCCGGTACTGTGTAATTAGGCAGGATTAATAAATGATCTCCTAGTAAAGGATCCGCTAGGAAAGAGTGGTCATAGCATGGTTGAATTTCAAATTCAGTTGGAGGGTGAGAAAGTTGGACCTCAAACCAATGGCCTAAGCTTAAATAAAGGAGACTACAAAGGTATGAAGGCAGAGTAGTCTATAGTGGACTGGGAAAATAGATTAAAGTATGGGACGGTTAATAGGCAGTGGCAGATATTTAAGGAGATATTTTGTAACTCTCAACAAACATATATTCCAATCAGAAGGAAAGACTTTAAGAGGAGGAATAACCATCCGTGGCTAACTAAGGAAATAAAGGATGGTATCAAATTGAAAACAAGGGCACACAAAATGGCCACGATTAATGGGAGGCCAGAGGATTAGGAAACTTTTAAAAACCAGTAAAGAAGGACTAAAAAAAAATAAAGAGAGGGAAGATAGATTATGAAAGTAAACTAGCAAGAAATATAAAAACTGGATGAAATGCATCTCAGGTTGTTGAGCGAAGTAAAAAAAAGGAAATAGCAGAGGCCTTGACCATCATTTTCCAGTCCTCTTTGGATATGGGCATGGTGCCGGAAGATTGGAGGACTGCTAATGTAGTACCCTTGTTTAAGAAGGGAAAAAGGGATAGGCCGAGTAATTACAGGCCAGTCAGCCTAATTTCAATGGTGGGAAAATTATTGGATAAATCTGCATTTGGTAAGGCAAGGATTAATTAGGGGCAGTCAGCATGGATTTGTTCAGGGAAGATCGTGTTTGTCTAACCTGATTGAATTTTTTGAGGAGATACCCAAGAGGGTCGAAGAGGGCAGTGCGTACGATGTAGTATATATGGACTTTAGCAAGGCTTTTGATAAGGTCCCGCATGGTAGACTGGTCATGAAGGTTAAAGCCCATGGGATCCAGGGCAAAGTGGCAAGTTGGATCCAAAATTGGCTTGGAGGTAGGAAGCAAAGGGTAATGATTGATGGATGTTTTTGTGACTGGAAAGATGTTTCCAGTGGCGTTCCGCAGGGCTCAGTATTGGGTCCCTTTATTTTTGTGATATATATCAACGATTAGATTTGAATATAGGGAGTATGATTAAGAAGTTTGCAGACGACACTAAAATTGGCTGTGTGGTTGATAATGAAGAGGAAAGTCATTGGCTGCAGGAGGATATCAATCTACTGGTCAGGTGGGCGGAGCAATGGCAATTGGAATTTAATTCCGAGAAATGTGAGGTGATGAACTTTGGGAGGGCTAATAATGAAAGGGTATACACATTTAAACGGTAGGCCACTTAATAGTGTAGATGAACAAAGGGACCTTGGAGTGCTTGTCCACAGATCCCTGAAAGTAGCAGGCCAGGTGGATAAGGTGGTCAAGAAGGCATACGGAATGCTTGTCTTTATTGGCCGAGGCATAGAATATAAGAGCAGGGAGGTTATGCTTAAATTGTATAATACTTTAGTTAGGCCACAGCTGGAGTACTGCGTGCAGTTCTGGTCGCTGTATTATAGGAAGCACTAGAGAGGGTGCAGAGGAGATTTATAGGATGCTGCCTGGATTGGAGAATCTTAGTTATGAGGAGAGATTGGATAGGCTGGGTTTTTTCTCATTGGAACAGAGGAGGTTGAGAGGAGACCTCATCGAGGTGTACAAAATATTGAGGAGCCTGGACATAGTGGATAGTAAGGTTCTACTTCCATTGGTGGAGAGGGCTATTATGAGGTGGCATAGTTTTGTGGTTGGTGGAAGATTTAGAGAGGATTTGAGAGGTGGGGGGCTTCTTTACGCAGAGGTTGTGGGAATCTGGAACTCACTGCCTGGAAGAGTGGTGGATGCAGAAACCCTCACCACTTTTAAGAGATGATTGGATGGGCCTGCAGGGTTGCGGATCAAGAGCTGGTAATTGGGATTAGACTGGATGACCTTTCGTTGGTCTTCGCAGATATAATGGTTAGTACAGTAGGGAGTTGAATAAGGCCAGGGTGATCTCCTGGACTAGTTTCCATCACCTGGATGGGTCGGAGAGGAATTTTCTAAGATTTTTTCTCCCTAAATTGGCCTAGGTTTTTATCTGGTTTTTGCCTCTCCCAGGAGATCACATGGTTCCGGTTGGGGTGGAATGTAGAATGTTTCAGTATAAGCGGTGTCGCAGTTGTGTGAGGCAGACTGGTTGGGCTGGGTACTCTTTGACTTTCTGTCATTGTTCAGAGGTTTATATAACCTTTAGGGCTGCTGACCAAGGGTCGTGCGGCTCTTTGTCGGCTGGAGCAGACATAATGGGCTGAAATGGCCTCCTTCTGCGTTGTAAATTTCTGTTTCTTAAATAGTAAGAGTTTATACAGGTATATAAAAAGGAAGAGAGTGGCTAAAGTAAATGTTGGTCCCTGAGAGGATGAGACTGGGGAATTAATAATGGGAAACAGGGAAATGGCAGAGATATTGAACAAATATTTTGTATTGGTCTTCACAGTAGAAGAGACTAAAAACATCCCAGTAATGGATAATCAAGGGGCTATAGGGAGGGAGGAACTTAAAACACTCACTATCGCTAAAGAAGAAGTACTCAGTAAAATAATGGGACTAAAGGTGGACAAGTCTCCTGGACCTAATGGCTTACATCCTATGGTCTTAAAAGAAGTGGCTGCAGAGATGGAGGATGCACTGGTTGTAGTCTACCAAAATTCTCTGGATTCTGGGGAGGTTCCAGCGGATTGGAAAATCGCAAATGTAACGCCATTATTTAAAAAAGGAGGGAGACAGAAAGCAGGAAACTATAGACCAGTTAGCCTAACATCCATCGTTGGGAAAATGCTGGAGTCCATTATGAAGGAAGCAGTAGCAGGATATTTGGAAAAGCATAATACAGAGTCATCATGGTTTTATGAAAGAGAAATAATGTTTGACAAATTTGCTGGAGTGCTTTGAGGATGTAATGAGCAGGGTGGATCAGGTGTGGTGTATTTGAATTTCCAGAAGCATTCGATAAGGTGCCATATAAAAGGTTACTGCACAAGATAAAAGTTCATAGGGTTGCAGGTAATATATTAGCATGGATAGAGGATTGGCTAACTAACAGAAAACAAAGAGTTGGGATAAATGGGTCATTTTCCAGTTGGCCAACAGTAACTAGTGGAATGCCACAGGGATCGGTGCTGGGGCCTCAACTATTTACAATCTATATTAATGATTTGGATGAAGGGACCTCGTGTAATGTAGCCAAGTTTGCTACTGATACAAAGATGGGTGGGAAAGCAAGCTGTGAGGAGGAAACAAAAAATCTGCAAAGGGATATAGACAGGCTAAGTGAGTGGGGAAAAATGTGGCAGATGGAGTATAATGTGAGAAAGTGTGAGGTTATCCACTTTGGCAGAAAAAATAAAAAAGCTAATTTTTATTTAAATGGAGAAAAATTACAAAATGCTGCAGTACAGAGGGTCCTTGTGCAGGAAACACAAAATGTTAGTATGCAGGTACAACAAATAATCAGGAAGGCAAATGGAATGTTGGCCTTTATTACAAGGGGGATGGAGTATAAAAGCAGAGAAGTCCTGCTACAACTGTACAGGGTATTGCTGAGGCCACACCTAGAGTACTGCGTACAGTTTTGATCTCCTTATTTAAGGAGGGATATACTTGCATTGGAGGCAGTTTAGAAAACGTTCACTAGGTTGATTCCTGAGATGAAGGGGTTGACTTATGAAGAAAGGTTGAGTAGGTTGGGACTCTCCTCATTGGAGTTCTGAAGAATGAGAGGTGATCTTATTGAAACATATAAGATAATGAGTGGGCTCGACAAGGTAGATGCAGAGAGGATATTTCCACTCATGGGGGAAACTAAAACTAGGGGGCATATTTTCAGAATAAGAGGTCGGCCATTTAAAACTGAGATGAGGAATTTCTTCTCTCAGAGGGTTGTAAATGTGTGGAATTCTCTGCCCCAGAGAGCTGTGGAGCCTGGGTCGTTGAATATATTTAAGGCGGAGATAGACAGGTTTTTGAGTGATAAGGGAGTAAAGTGTTATGGGGAGCGAGCAGGGATGTGGAGCTGAGCCCATGGTCAGATCAGCCATGATCTTATTGGAGAGCGGAGCAGGCTAGAGGGACCAAATGGCCTACCCCTGCTCCTATTTCTTATGTTCTTATGTTCTTAATACAGGCTATTCCGAAATAGTTGTTCTACTCGAACTTGTACATTAATCAAAACGTAATGTAATTGATGCATCATTTGCATGTTAAATTTGGGAGAATTAGAATATGGACTTTAATCAATTGCTGTCTGTTGCACAGGCAAATTACTGTGGTATTGCTATTTTCTTCATTATTATTTTGATGCACCTCTTTGAAGTTCTTTCTCTTTTTCCCCAACCTCGTGAACCTTTTATGGTCTCACCAGATCATAGACTGACTATGACCCAGTACAGGTGGGAAAGCTACTCCCAGACTTATGCCGCACTGCTCTTGAGCTGATCCCGAGGGAGTGCAAACAAATCTCAGCGATGACGCTCCTTCCTCTGATCGTCCCGCCCTTCGCATGGAGGTTGGGAGTAGAGGAATCTTCATTCTGGATCCAATCATGCTATACTTGACCTGGAAGTCCTTGATGCGGACACTGGGTCATAAAATGTACCGCACACGTACTGGCTTGTCCATCACTGACATGCCTTGCTGTGGTGAGTACAAAATTCACAAAGGACAGAAATCCTGGATTCACACAGGCTGGAAATAGCTGGTGAGAATTTTTAAGACCTAGGGACCTAATTTTCCTAAACCCTCCGCCCCCCCCGCCCCACCCCACCACAACCCTATTCTCGTGCAGCACGCCCAAAGTGCACTTTAAACTTGAACACATAAATCTAAGCTGACACTCCAATGCAGTGCTGCATTGTCGGAGATGCTGTCTTTCAGATGAGACATTAAACCTGCTCTCTCAGGTGGACCTAAAAGATCCCATGGCAGTACTTCAAAGACGAGCAGAAGAGTTATCCCAGGTGTCCTGGCCAATATTTATCCCTCAATCAACATAACAAGAAACAGATTATCTGGTCATTATCACATTGCTGTGTGGAAATTAGGTGCCGGGATTCCCACGTTACAGCAGTGACTACACTTCCAAAAAAGTACTTCGTTCGCTGTAAAGCGTTGAGATGTCAGAAATACACTATTAGGCCAGCTGTACTATTATGCCGATGTAAAATTATTGCAACGTCGTGTCTGTGCTCATCGTGTAATGTAACTTCGGAGTCAAGCTGTTGAGATGGAATTCTGGCAAGCCCTGTGCCACCACATTGCAGAGATGAACTCATAGTAAAACTGCAGCCGGTGTGAAGCAAGTTTTGTCATGTACCTTGGAATAGGGCCAACGGGAGCTTTTAATTTTTAACACAATTAACCTTGGCAAAGAGTTGATTGATCTCTTTGTTAATATTTGAAAATGCTTTACCAGCATTTAGAAACTGGTGCTGTGTCAACCAGGCTCATAGAGTTCCAGCTTTGCCTGACCACATGGTCAATACCAGACAGTGGCCGGAATCTTCCCAGCCCAGCAAGGGCGGGTTTGGAGGCGGGCCCGCAGTCAAAATGGCCGTGATTGACAGCGGGGCAGGATCCCGCTCTGAACCCGCCTTTGCGTGAGTTTCCAAAGTGCCAAGTCTGGCTGCAGTTCACAGACCCGACACCAAGCGGCAGACCAGCCAGTTAATATAATTCAGAAGGACTTTAAAGGCATTTTAAAAGAATTTTACCAGGTACTTACCATTTTTCCAAGAGTTCCCTCGGGGAACACGTCAGATAAGTGTGTCGGGTTCTCAGTGACTCTCCATTGCTTTGACGAGTTGACAGCTGCAGAAGTGGTATAAAAGCTACCATTTCACCGCTGTTCACTTTCCAATCTCAGAAGCTGAAGCCTTCAGGATTTGGAAGATACTTTTCAGCTGTTTGCAGTTTGGAAATGTTTGCAGTGAACTCTTTATCCACTGTCACCTCCTTGGAGCAACCTCTCTCACCACTGACAGATCGTTTCTGTCATCTCAACCTCACCTGCCATCTATTCCAGCTGCATCGGAACCCTTGAAAAAATCTCACCTTGGTCCTCAGAATCCCACCACGATCAGCCACAACACCAACATCACTAAACACACCAGCATCACCACCAACAACACCAACCTTCTCTGCAATCACCTGATGCTGCACAGTGCACAGGGCATCAGCACCCGACCACATAGCCAGGGATGGTGTCACCACGGCCACATTTACTTCACTTGACGCTGTACACCCTGGCTGTCGCATGATGCACCAGGTTTGCACCACCCCACACCAGCACCATAAAGCATCCCTGCAATACCCAAGCCATTCCTTTCACACCCATCACTATTGTGGGGGAGGGGGGGTTAGAGTTATGTGTGCGCGGAAGCTGAAGATGTGCGTATGGTTCTTAATGAACACATTGTGTCTGTTTTCACATTGCAATCAGGGAGGTGAAATATTAGATGAGATAAACATAGTGAGAGAAAGTTTTAAGGGGTTTAGCATCTTTGAAAGTGGAAATATATCCCCAGGCCCGGATTAAGTGTATCCCAGGCTGTTAAAAGAAGCAAAAGAGGAAATAGTAGAGGCTCTGGCCATCATTTTCTAATCCTCTCTGGCTATAGGTGTGGTGCCGGACAACTGTGAATATTGTACCGTTGTTTAAAAAGGGAGAAAGGGACAGACCGAATAATCAAGGACAGTCAGCATGGATTTGCTAAAGGAAGGTCATGTCTGACTAACTTGATTGAATATTTGGAGGAAGTAACGAGGAGGGTCCATGCGGTAGTTCATTTGATGCAGTGTATATGGATTTTAGCAAGGCTTTTGATAAAGTCTCACATGGCAGACGAGTCACGAAAGTAATAGTTCATGGAATCCAAGGCAAAGTGGCAAGTTGGATCCAAAATTGGCTCAGTGGAAGCAAAGGATAATGGCCGATGGGTGTTCTTGTGACTGGAAGGCTGTTTCCAGTGGGGTTCCGCAGGGCTCAGTACTAGGCCCCTTGCTTTTTGTGGTATATATCTAAGATTTAGACTTGAATGTAGGTGGTATGATTTAAGAAGTTTGCAGATGATAAAAAATTGGGCGCATATTTGAAGAAAAAAGCTGCAGACTGCAGGAAGATATCAATGGACTGGTCAGGTGGGCAGAACAGTGACAAATGGAATTCAATCTGGATAAGTGTGAGGTAATGCATTTGGGGAGGTCTACCAAGGTAAGGGAATACACATTAAATGGTACGACACTGCAAAGTGTAGTGGAACAAAGGGACCTTGGACTGCAGGTCCACAGATCCCTGAAGGTAGCAGGCCAGGTCGATAAGGTAGTTAAGAAGGCATATGGAATACTTGTCTTTATTAGTCGAGGCATGGAATACATAGAAACATAGAAACATAGAAAATAGGTGCAGGAGTAGGCCATTCGGCCCTTCGAGCCTGCACCGCCATTCAATGAGTTCATGGCTGAACATGCAACTTCAGTACCCCATTCCTGCTTTCTCGCCATACCCTTTGATCCCCCTAGTAGTAAGGACTACATCTAACTCCTTTTTGAATATATTTAATGAATTGGCCTCAACAACTTTCTGTGGTAGAGAATTCCATAGGTTCACCACTCTCTGGGTGAAGAAGTTTCTCCTCATCTCGGTCCTAAATAGCTTACCCCTTATCCTTAGACTGTGACCCCTGGTTCTGGACTTCCCCAACATTGGGAACATTCTTCCTGCATCTAACCTGTCTAAACCCATCAGAATTTTAAACGTTTCTATGAGATCCCCTCTCATTCTTCTGAATTCCAGTGAATACAAGCCCAGTTGATCCAGTCTTTCTTGTATATGTCAGTCCCGCCATCCCGGGAATCAGTCTGGTGAACCTTCGCTGCACTCCCTCAATAGCAAGAATGTCCTTCTTCAAGTTAGGAGACCAAAACTGTACACAATACTCCAGGTGTAGCCTCACCAAGGCCCTGTACAACTGTAGTAACACCTCCCTGCCCCTGTACTCAAATCCCCTCGCTATGAAGACCAACATGCCATTCGCTTTCTTAACCGCCTGCTGTACCTGCATGCCAACCTTCAATGACTGATGTACCATGACTCCCAGGTCTCGTTGCACCTCCCCTTTTCCTAATCTGTCACCATTCAGATAATAGTCTATCTCTCTGTTTTTACCACCAAAGTGGATAACCTCACATTTATCCACATTATACTTCATCTGCCATACATTTGCCCACTCACGTAACCTATCCAAGTCACTCTGGAGCCTCATAGCATCCTCCTTGCAGCTCACACTGCCACCCAACTTAGTGTCATCCTCAAATTTGGAGATACTACATTTAATCGCCTCGTCTAAATCATTAATGTACAATGTAAACAGCTGGGGCCCCAGCACAGAACCTTGCTGTACCCCACTAGTCACTGCCTGCCATTCTGAAAAGTACCCATTTACTCCTACTCTTTGCTTCCTGTCTGACAACCAGTTCTCAATCACATCAGCACACTACCCCCAATCCCATGTGCTTTAACTCTGCACATTAATCTCTTGTGTGGTTCCTTGTCGAAAGCCTTCTGAAAGTCCTAATACACCACATCAACTGGTTCTCCCTTGTCAACTCCACTGGAAACATCCTCAAAAAATTCCAGAAGATTTGTCAAGCATGATTTCCCTTTCACAAATCCATGCTGACTTGGACCTATCATGTCACCTCTTTCCAAATGTGCTGCTATGACATCCTTAATAATTGATTCCATCATTTTACCCACTACTGAGGTCAGGCTGACCGGTCTATAATTCCCTGTTTTCTCTCTCCCTCCTTTTTTAAAGAGCAAGGAGGTTATGCTTGAACTGTATAAAATACTAGTTAGGCCACAGGTAGAGTACTGCGGGCAGCTCTGGTCAACGCATTACAGGAAAGATGTGATTGCACCAGAGAGGATACGGAGGAGATTTACGAGGATGTTGTGTGGACTGGAGAATTTTGGCTATGAGGAAAGATTGGATAGGCTGGGTTTATTTTCTTTGGAATAGAGACTGAGGGGAGACCTAATTGAGGTGTATAAAATTATGAGGGGCCTAGATAGAATGGATAGGAAGGACATATTTCCAGAACATACAGCAGAATGGTCAATAACCATGGAGCATAGATTTAAAGTAATTGGTAAGGTTTAGAGGGGATTTGAGGGGAACTTTCTTCACCCAGAGGGTGGTAGGGGGCTGGAATTTACTGCCTGAAAGGGTGGTAGAGGCAGAAACCCTCACCACATTTAAAAAACTTGGATATGCACTTGAAGTGCCGTAACCTACAGGGCTACGGACCAAGAGCTGGAAATTGGGATTAGGCTGGATAGCTCTTTGTCGGCCGGCGCAGACACGATGGGCCAAATGACTTCCTTCTGTGCTGTAAATTTCTATGATTCATTGGAGCCGAACTTGGTGGACTCACCGCCAGCTACCATCGAGTTTTCTGGGCGGTCTCCCCTCCAAGTGAGTTTGGTGGAGGCCTCCTGCCGGCGGGGAGGGAAGACCGCTGGGGACCGTCTGCTGACGCCCGCTGGCGTGCAATGCGCGTAAGTGTTCTCCCGCCCGCCGAGCTGCCAGTTTGGGCCAGGCGGGAGTCAGCTGCAGCAGGGGAAAGAATCGCCGCGTGGCAGCAGGTCTAACCTCAACAGTAAGTATGAAGACCTGCAAAAAAAGGTTAGTAAACTTATTTTCTTTATTATTATTGCAGCGATTCAGGTGGATGAGGACCCCTGAAGGTATTCCAGTGTTTTTAAAAAAAAAAATGTTGGAAATTTTGAATTTTATCTGTTCCTCTCACTCCCTGGGCCCAACTCAATCCTTGGCGGTACTTTGCCGAGGATTGCCTTTGCTGCCCAGATTCAGGGCGTAAGTCGCTTTTTTGTTGCTGGGCGGTCTTTCCAGGACTTTTTCATCAAACTTCCACCCAAAGTACCATCAGGATCTTTGCAGTCCTTTGGGCTGCACTTGGGCGGAACTTAGCTTCAACCAAGTTCGGGGCCTATGATTATATGCCTTGGGGGAATTAGGATTATTCAAGGATCACAGTGAGGACAACGGTTATGTTATTACTCCCTTGATTATCGATTCAGATGCCATATGATAGTTGCAGATGGCTGGATGCAGTTACAGTTGGTTTCATTTGGCTATATGCTCCTGACAGTGCAGCTTGCTGTTACTTAGTGATTATCAAATCAAGCACCAGTTGGCAGTCGTGAACTCGTAGTAGTCATTGCCACTCTCATCAGCACTAGAGAAAGGGAAATGAGCAGCCTGCAGTGCACTTTCAAGCACATGAGCCAAAATCAAGCATTGGTAAAGTTATATGTTACATAATAGATAAAGAAATAATGATTTACATTTATAGCGTGCCTTTCATGACCTCAGGATATCCCAAAGCGCTTTACAACCAATGAATTACTTTTTGAACTGTAATCACCGTTGTAATGTAGCAAACATGGCAGACAATATGCGCAAAGCAAAGACCCATAAACAGTAATGAGATAATGACCAGATAATCTGTTTTTTTTATTTGTTGGTTGAGGGATAAATATTGGCCAGGACACCGGGGAGAACTCCGCTGCTCTTCTTCGAATAGTGCCATGGGATCTCTCACATCCACCTCAGATGGCAAACCTGTCCTTGGTTTAACATCTCATCCGAACGACGTTACTTCTGACAGTACCGCACTCCCTCAGTACTGCACTGGAGGGTTAGCCTAGATTTTGTGACCAAGTCTCTTGAGTGGGACTTGAACCCACAATCTACTGAGAGCTATCATAGCAACCTATTGAACTGAGGGTTTCAGAAGTGATAGAGTATGTAATATCTTACTCAACCATGAAGACTGAGACAGGGCTCAAAATAAATTCACTGCGCAACGTATACTGAGTTTGGAAAGACGTAAAACAGCAGTTTGCATTTTCCTGCAACTGGTGTGAAACTTTTTTTTCATTAATCCTCAGGAAGGAACCACCTGGGAACTTTTAAGCCATGTTAAAGCTCCTTGACCAATTGGTTAGCTACTTATCCATACCAAAAGTGCATATTATCCTTTTTAATTATCACTTGCTCACCAATGCTCAGTTTATGTTCCGCCAGGACCAATCGGCTCCAGACCTCATTATAGCCTTGGTCTAAAGGCGGATACGTGCTGAATTCCAGAGGTAAGATGTGAGTGACTGCCCTTAACAACAAGGCAGCATTCAACGGAGTGTGGCATCAAGGAACCCTCGTAAAATTGAAGTCAATGTGGATCAGGGGCAACAATCTAAGGTGACTGGAGTCATACCAGGGATAAAGTAAAATGGTTGCAGACACTCCAGGCCAATCATCTCAGTGGCAAGTAACATTCAACAAACGTTGAGCATGAAACACAAATAGTGAATATGCAGGTACAGGAAGGCAAATGGAATGTTGACTTTTATTGCAAGGGGGATAGAGTATAAAAGCAGAGAAGTCCTGCTACAACTGTACAGGTTATTGGTGAGGATATTAAGGAAGGATATACTTTCATTGGAGGTTGTTCAGAGAAGGTTCACTAGGTTGATTCCAGAGATGAAGGGGTTGACTGATGAGGTTAGGTTGAGTAGGTTGGGCCTCTACACATTGGAGTTCAGCTGAATGAGAGGTGATCTTATTGAAACAAGATAATGAGGGGGCTCGATAAGGTGGATGCAGAGAGGATATTCCCACTCATAGGGGAACTAAAACTAAGGGTCATAGTCTTAGAATAAGGGGCCATCCATTTAAAACTGAGATGAGGAGGAATTTCTTCTCTCAGAGGGTTGTAAATCTATGGAATTCTCTGCCCCAGAGAGCGGTGGAAGCTGGGTCATTGAATATATTTAAGGCAGAGATAGACAGATTTTTGAGTGATAAGGGAGTAATGGGATATGGGGAGTGGGCAGGGAAGTGGAGCTGAGTCCATAATCAGATCAGACATGATCTTATTGAATGGCGGAGCAGGCTCGAGGGGCCAAATGGCCTACTCCTGCACCTATTTCTTATGGTCTTATGAGCCTGTGCCAGCATTCTGCAAGAGCACTTAAGCTAGTCCCACTCCAAAGTCCTTTCCCTGTAGCCCTGCAAAAATGTTTATTTCATGTACTTATTCAATTCCTGTTTGAGTTTGCCACCCTCTCAGGCAGTGCATCCCAAATCCTAACCATCCCATGAATGAATAAATAAAAAAATAAAAATATCTGTCTGGAGCTTCTATCAATTTTAATTTAGGAAGAGAATTTGTAAGTGAATTTGGTTACCCATGCATCTTGTGAACCTAGCTGCAAACTTCTGGGCCTGCAGGCGGTAACGGGGCGAGCCCTCCCGGGCCCGGTGACAAACCCGGCAACAAATGGGTGTGGCTGAACGTGGGCAGAACCTACTTCATCAGCACCAAGCAAACGCTATGCAGGGATCCCAAATCCTTCCTGTGCCGCCTGTGCCAGGAGGACCTGGACCTGGACTCGGATAAGAGATCGCGATGGAAGTGCAGCGAATGCTTGTGGCGGAGGAGCGGCAAGAGATCGTGGCGGGGGTGTGGGGCCCAGAAGAGCTGAGGGCCCAGGGGCAGCACAGGCCAGCCCACACTGCGATATGTGTGCACACTAGTCCGTGCAGCAGACTAATCGTCTTGGTTTACCCTTGCTACTGGATAAAAGCCGAGTGCTGTCAAGCCCGTGTGGTGGTTGATGTGCAATGGTCACCACACGGGCTTGACACAGGCATCTTCCTCCCCTGGAGTTCAGGACTGGAATATCGGCTCCTCCATTGAAAGATCAGTGAACTCATCCCTTTTGGTGTGGAAGCAAGTCATCCTCGTTCGAGGGACCGCCTATGATGATGATGATGATGAACCTTTTTAAATGATACTTAATAGTTTTGGTTTACCATTGTCATCTTACTACAGGTACCTGTTTCAGGACTGTACCTGCTTAAAGCAACATGTAGCTCGTAGAACCAAGTTATACTGCTGGCTCCAGGCTGCTCTCTGGCGAGGGAAAAAGGAGCCCTTCTCATCGACATCTGCACTCCATAGAAACAGAGAAAATAGGTACAGAAGTACGCCATTCGGCCTTTCGAGCCTGCACCACCATTCAATAAGATCAAGGCTGATCTTTCAGCTCAGTACCCCTTTCCTGCTTTCTCTCCATACTCCTTGATCCCTTTAGCCATCAGTGCCATATCTAACTCCCTCTTGAATATATATAATGAACTGGCATCAATAACTCTCTGCGGTAGAGAATTCCAGAGGTTAAGAATTTTCTGAGTGAAGAAGTTTCTCCTGATCTCGGTCCTAAATGGCTTATCCCTTATCCTTAGACTGTGACCCCTGGTTCTGGACTTCCCCAACATTGGGAACACTCTTCCTGCATCTAACCTCTCCAGTCCTGTCAGAATTTTATATGTTTCTATGAGATCCCCTCTCATTCTTCAAAACTCCAGTGAATACAGGCCCAGTCGATCCAGTCTCTCCTCATATGTCAGTCCTGCCATCCCCGGAATCAGTCTGGTGACCCTTCGCTGCACTCCCTCAACAGCAAGATCGTCCTTCCTCAGATTAGGAGACCAAAACGGAACACAATATTCCAGATGAGGCCTCACCAAGGCCCTGTACAACTGCATTAAGACCTCCCTGCTCCTATACTCAAATCCCTTAACTATGAAGGTCAACATGCCATTTGCCTTCTTCACCACCTGCTGTACCTACATGCCAACTTTCAATGACTGATGTACCATGACACCCAGGTCTCGTTGCACCTCCCCTTTTCCTAATCTGTCACCATTCAGATAATATTCTGCCTTCATGTTTTTGCCCCCAAAGTGGATAACCTCACATTTATCCACATTACACTGCATTTGCCATGCATTTACACACTCACCTAACCTGTCCAAGTCACCCTGCAGCTTCTTAGCATCCTCCTCACAGCTCACCCCACCACCCAGCTTAGTGTCATCTGCAAACTTGGAGATATTACACTCAATTCCTTCATCTAAATCATTGATGTATATTGTAAATAGCTGGGGTCCCAGCACTGAGCCCTGCGGCACCCCATTAGTCACTGCCGGCCATTCTGAGAAGGACCCGTTTATCCCGACTCTCTGCTTCCTGTCTGCCAACCAGTTCTCTATCCACGTCAATACATAACCCCCAATACCATGTGCTTTAATTTTTCACACTAATCTCTTGTGCGGGACCTTGTCAATAGCTTTTTCAAAGTCCAAATATACCACATCCACTGGTGCTCCCTTGTTCACACTCTTAGTTAGATCGTCAAAAAATTCTAGAAGATTTGTCAAGCTTGATTTCCCTTTTATAAATTCATGCTGACTTGGACCGATCCTGTCACTGCTTCCCAAATGCGCTGCTATTTCATCTTTAATAATTGATTCCAACATTTTCCCCACTACTGATGTCAGGCTAACCGATCTATAATTACCTGTTTTCTCTCTCCCTCCTTTTTTAAAAAGTGGTGTTATATTAGCTACCCTCCAGTCCATAGGAACTGATCCAGAGTCGATAGACTGTTGGAAAATGATCACCAATGCATCCACTATTTCTAGGGCCACTTCCTTAATACTCTGGGATGCAGACTATCAGGCCCTGGGGATTTATCAGCCTTCAATTCCATCAATTTCCCTAACACGATTTCCTGACTAATAAGGATTTCCTTCAGTTCCTCCTTCTTGCTAGTCCCTCGGTCCCCCAGTATTTCCGGAAGGTTATATGTGCCTTCCTTCGTGAAGACAAAACCAAAGTATTTGTTCAATTGGACTACAATTTCTTTGTTCTCCATTATACATTCACCTGATTCTGACTGCAAGGGACCTACATTTGGCTTCATTAATCTTTTTCTCTACACATATGTATAGAAGCTTTTGCAGTCAGTTTTTATATTCCCAGCAATCTTCCTCTCATACTTTATTTCCCCCTCATAATTAAACCCTTTGTCCTCCTCTGCTGAATTCTAAATTTCTCCCAGTCCTCAGGTTTGCTGCTTTTTCTGGCCAATTTATATACCTCTTCCTTGGATTTAACACCATCCCTAATTTCCCTTGTTAGGCACAGTTGAGCCACCTTCCCCATTTTGTTTTTACTCCAGACAGGGATGTACAATTGTTGATGTTCATCCATGTGATCTTTAAATGTTTGCCATTGCCTATCCACCGTCAACCCTTTAAGTATCATTCTTCAGTCTATTCTAGTCAATTCATGTCTCATACCATCGGAGTTACCTTTCCTTAAATGCAGGACCCTAGTCTCTGAATTAACTGTGTCACTCTCCATCTTAATAAAGAATTCTACCATATTATGGTCACTCTTCCCCAAGGGGGCCTCACACAACAAGATTGCTAATTAATCCTTTCTCATTTCACATCACCCAGTGTGGTTGGTTCCTCGACATATTGATCTAGAAAATCATCCCTAATACACTCCAGGAAATCCTCCTCCAGTGTATTGTTACCAGTTTAGATAGCCCAATCTATATGTAGATTAAAGCCGCCCATGATAACTGCTGTACCTTTATTACACGCATCCCTAATTTCTTGTTTGATGCTGTCCCCAACCTCCCTACTACTGTTTGGTGGTCTGTACACAACTCCCACTAGCGTTAAATTATAAATAGTCAACTCTCTGCGACTGTTAAAAATATTAAAATGAAGTTTAAAATGGACTGTATGGTAACTTCTTAAAATTTGGCCTCACACTGGTCGCACTTATACAAAAGCAAAATATTGCGGAGGCTGGACTCTGGAATAAAAACAGAAAATGCTGTAAATCTCAGCGGACCAGGCCGCATCTGTGGAGAAGAAGCAGTGTTAACGTTTCGGGTCGATGACCCTTCATCAGAACTGGAGAGTGTTCAGAAAGAACAGATTCTTAACAAGCATTGAAAGGGGAGGGGAAGAAAGAACAAAAGGGAAGGTCTGTGACAGGGTGGAAGATTAGAGAGATAAAAGGGATGATGGCCCAAATTCAAATGGTAATGCCAGGAGTTAGAAAAACATTAGTCAAGATAGGGTGTGAATGGTGGGATTATGCCCAGCTGCCATTCGAGACAAGGAGAAAAAAGGAAAGAAACAGGCTCTGAGGGGGAGGGGGGCATGGGGGTGGGGGGGGAAGGGAGCCAAAGATTGGCAGCAGTTATGCTCTGAAATTTTTGAACTCGATGTTGAGTCCAGAAGGCTGTAAAGTGCCTAAACGAAAGATGAGGTGCTTTCCTCGAGCTTGCGTTGAGTTTCGTTGGAACAATGTAGGAGACCGAGGTCAGAGTGGGAGTGGAGAATTCAAGCGACAGGCGACCGGAAGATCAGGGTCACACTTGCGGACTGAATGGAGGTGTTCCGCAAAGCGGTCATCCAATCTATGCTTGGTCTCCCCAGTGTAGAGGAGACCACATCGTGAGAAGCAAATACAGTATTCTAAATTGAAAGAAGTACAAGTAAATCGCTGTTTCACCTGGAAGGAGTATTTGAAGCCCTGGCTGCACATATATTGCAGCTGGTTCAAAGCCAAAGTGGGGTGCGACATTCCTCCCGAGGTGGTTTCATATTATAGGAACATAGGAATAGGAGGAGGCCATCCAGCCCCTTGAGACTATTCCGCCATTCAATTAGATCATAGCTGATCAGTATCTCAACTCCATCTACCCACCTTGGTTCCATATTCTTTAATACCCTTGCCTAACAATAGTTAATTTTCAATTGACCTAGCCACAACAGCTTTTTGTCTTGAATCCGATTTGGGAACTTTCACATCCAAATTACTCTGGCTGGTCTCCCACTTGAACTCAGCCAAAAACTCTGCTGCTGTTAATATCTTAACTTGCTCAAAGTGCTATTCACCCATCTCCCCTGTGCTTACTGACCTTTGTTGGATTCCAGTTCAGCAGCGCTTCAATTTTAAAATGGTCATCTTTGTTTTCAAATCCCTCCATGGCCATGCCCCTCCCTATCTCTGTAAGCTCCTCCAGCCCTACAACCCTCAGATCTCTGTGCTCCTCCAATTCTGGCCTCTTGTGCATCCTTGGTTTTCACACTCGATCATTGGAGGCCATGCCTTATTCCTAAACTCTGGAGTTCTCTCCCTAACCTCTTCGCCACTCTACTCCTCTCTCCACCTTTTAAGACACTCCTTAAAACCTACCTTTTTGACCAAGCTTTTGGTCACCTGTCAGATTGTTTGTTTGATAACGCTTCTGTGAAGTGTCACAGAATGTTTAGCTATGTTAGAGACCGTATATAAATGCAAGCTGTGTATACAATTTTCATCGGTCCCAAGCTGAAACCACACGATTGATACAAATTGTGATAGTTTCTAAAATAAATGCAAATTTGTAGGCCAGTTGCACTGCAAAGCGGTGAAGACATTTTTGTGAAGCATGCCTTGGGAAGCAACTGTGGTCTCTGCACAATTTAAATTGTGCTGCAAAATGGGACTTTTGGCTAAGAATGCAATAGGCTATATTCAGTATTTGGAATAACTTCATTTTTTTTTATACAGTACTCCTAGGTCTGAACATTTTTACTGAATTCATCAACAATCCGGTAAAGTTTATGCCTCTAAACCCTTTCAATTGTAACTCAGTTTTATGATGCTCAGCCATGAGCATGTTTGATGGTGCTGTTAACCTGCCGTACTTTATATTGGCAGCTTAATTGTGTGAATAGAAATGAAGCATGGCGTATTTCTCGACGAAAAATTGGAATTGCCTTAAGGCCATTAGAAGTGACACCTTGATTTGTTAATTTTTCCTGCTGTCAGTTAAAATGAAGCCAAGGTAAAGTAAGCACCATTTTATCAAAGAACAATATAGTTATTAGCCAGGATTTTGCTTCAAGTACTGTTCAGCTGCAGGAACATTTAGGGTCTGAGCTGTATAAATTAAATACACATCAGGATTATCTTTAATCAAGACGTAGGCTGATGAAATGAGCCTTTGCGTCCTTTTACATGGAATTACTTTGAAGGTGGAGCTCAGGAACAGGCCATTCAGCCCAACTACGACAAGAGCCTCTTCTCACCCCTCTGCAACTAAATTTGACAGCACAACCTTCTTTAGAATTGTAATTCATTTCAAGTATATGAAGGGGGTGCAGGAACAGATAGACCTGGGGGTTCAGATACATACATTTTTGAAGGTGGCAGGGGAAGTTGGTCAAGCTCTTAAAAAAGCATATGGGATCCTTGGCTTAATAACTAGAGGCACAGAGTACAAAAGCAAGGATGTTATTCTAAACATAGGAACATAGAAACAGAAGTAGACCACTCAGCCTCCTTCATGCTCCGCTATTCAATTAGATCATATCTGACCAGCACCTCAACTCCATTTACCTGACTTTACTCCATATTCCTTGACACCTTCACGTAACAAAAAGCTATCGATCTCAGTCTTGAAAGCTCCAACTTACATTACAGCAGTGCCTACGCTTCAAAAGTACTCCTTTGGCTGTAAAGAGCTTTGAGACGTCCGGTGATCATGAAAGGCGCTATATAAATCCAAAGGGGTCGAAATTCGGTTGATAACGCCAGCCGTCAGCGCCGGAGAGGGGCGGCTAATGGGTGGCAAAGGACTTACTGTCGCTGCGAATTCCTGGCCTCCGGAGAAATTTAGATGGGCGGTGGGGGAAGCGCCAAAAGGTACCGCTGCGCGCTCTCGACTGCCACCCGTCATTGAGCGGACCCCTTGGCGCCGCGGCTGTGAAATAAGTACGGTGGCCTTACCGGCAGGCGTTCGTAAGCTGTCAGGCCATCGGGGATCCCAGGGCGGTATCTTCCAGGAATCAAGTTAAGTTGTTATCTTTAATATTTTCAGGATTTATATATTAATTGCACCAATGGGGAAATACGGGTTGGAGAAATATTCGGAAACTTTTTTTTCATTTTTTTCCTCTCGCATGGCGACAGCCTACCGTCGGGAAATTCGGTCGGCCTCCTGAGCTGTCGCTATGTTGGTGCCCGAGGCTGAATGTGCAACGCCACTTTTAGTGCTGCTGTCTCATCTTTGGGCGGGCAAACTGAATTTGGCAGTTTGAGGCGGCCCCTGCTGCCTGCTGTTAAAATCTCCACTCAGCCAGTGTCACCGCCTCCAATACAGCGGGACCGAATTTCGACACCCAAGTCTTTCTTTCTTTCCAACTGATCCACAGCCTTTCAGGGGAGAGAATTCTAGATCTCTGCTACCCTTTGTGTAAAAACAAAAGTGCTTCCTGATTTTACTCCTGAGTGGCCGAGGTCTAATTTTAAGTTTTGATCACCTGGATGGGTCGGAGAGGAATTTCCCCAGATTTTTTTCTCCCTAAATTGGCCTGGGTTTTTATCTGTTTTTTGCCTCTCCAGGAGATCACATGGCTCCAGTTGGGGTGGAGTGTAGAATGTTTCAGTATAAGGGTGTCACAGTTGTGTGGGGCAGACTGGTTGGGCTGGGTGCTCTTTGGTTTTCCGTCATTGTTCATAAGTTTATATGTAACCTTCAGGGCTGCTGACCAAGGGCCGTGCGGCTCCTTGTCGGCCAGCACGGAAACAATGGGCCAAAATGGCCTCCTTCTGCGCTGTAAATTTCTATATTTCTATTATGTCCTATTGTTATTGATTCCCCACCGGAGGAACGAGTTTCTCTGTATTTATCCTATCGAATCCTTTTATCATTTTAAACACCTCGATCAGATCATCCCTCGAGCTTCTAAGCTCAAGGGAAGGCAAGCCATGTCCATGTTGCTTGCCACAGTTAACCCACTAAGCACCAGTATCATTCTGGCGAATCTGCACGGCAACCCCTTCCTGAGGTGTGTTCCACAGAACTGAATGTGAAATGGGGTCTGACCAAGGCTTTCTACAACTGAAACATAACATCTTCCCCTTTGTATTCCAGTCCCCTTCAGAGAATGGACACCATTCCATTAGCCTTTTTAATTACTTTTTGTACCTGTCCGCTAGCTTTTAGTGATTTCGGTACTTGGACTCAAAAATCAATTTGCTCCTCTACAGTTCCTAGTCTCTAGACTATTAGAAAATACTCTGATTTATTTTTCTTGGATCCAAATTGGATGACCTTGCACTTTCCCACATTGAATTCCATCTGCCATAGTTTTGTCCATTCATTTAATCTCTCTGTGTCCCTTTGCAACTTCCTACTTCATCCAAACTACTTACAGTTCCTCCAATCATCATGTCATCTGAAAACATGGATATACATAAGAAATAGGAGCAGGAGTAGGCCATTTGGCCCCTCGCGCCTGCTCCACCATTCAATAAGATTATGGCTGATCTGATCCTGGCCTCAACGCCACTTCCCTGCTCGCTCCCCAAAACCCGTGACTCCCATACATTCAAAAATCTCCAACTTAAATATATTCAATGATTTCCCTTTCATAAAACCATGCTGACTCTGCTTGACTGCATTATTATTTGCTAAATATCCTGCTACTACTTCCTTAATGATGGACTCCAGTATTTTCCCAATGACAGATGTTAGGCTAACTGGTCTATAGTTTCCTGCTTTCTGTCTCCCTCCTTTCTTAAAGAGAGGTTTTACATTTGCGGTTTTCCAGTTCGCTGGGACCTCGCCAGGGAATTTTGGTAGATTACAATCAATGCATCCACTATCTCTGCAGCCACTTCTTTTAAGACCCTAGTATGCAGGCCATCAGTCCAGGGGACTTGTCCATCTTTAGTCCCATTAGTTTGCCAAATACTTTATCTCTGGTGACAGTGATTGTTTTAAGTCTGCACCCGCCCCCCCCCCCCCACCCCCCGCCCCACTAGCTCCTTGATGATCAATTATTGGAATGTTTTTAGTGTCCTCTACTGTGAAGACTGATACTAAATATTTGTTCAAAATCTCTGCCATTTCCCTGTTTCCCCTTATTAATTCTCCAGTCTCATCCTCTAAGGGACCAACGTTTACTTTAGCTTCTCGCTTCCATTTTATATATCTGTAGAAGCTCTTACTGTCTGTTTTTATATTTCTTGCTAGTTTACTCTCATATGCTATCTTCTCTATCATTATCATTTTTTTAGTCATTCTTTCCTGGTTTCTAAAAATTTCCCAATCCTCTGGCATTCTACTCTCCTTTGTAACACTGTATGCCTTTGTTTTCAATTTGATACCATCCTTTACTTCCTTAGTTAGCCAGGGATGGTTCTTTCTTCTCTTAGCATCCTTTTTTCTCACTGGAATAAATCTCTGCTGAGAGTTCTGAAGTATCTCCTTAAATGTTTGCCACTGCTTTTCTACAGTCTTACCCTTTAATATATTTTTCCAGTCCACTTTAACCAACTCTGCCTTCATACCTTTGTAATTACCTTTATTTAAGTTCAGGACACTAGTTTGAGACATAAGAATATAAGAACATATGTGAGACCTAGCTTTCTCACCCTCAAACTGAATTTAAAATTCTACCATGATATAATCACTCTTCCCAAGAGGATCCTTCACTACAATGTCATTAATTAATCAGACTCGTTACACATTACCAGATCTAAAATAGTCTGCTCCCTGGTTGGTTCCACAACGTATTGTTCCAGTACTCTATGAATTCTTCCTCAAGGCTACCTTTGCCAATTTGATTTGTCCAATCAATATGAAGATTAAAATCGCCCGTGATTATTGCTGTACTTTTCTTACAAGCCTCCATTATTTCTTGATTTATCGTCTGTGCTACAGAGTGGCTACTGTTTGGGGGCCTGTAGACCACTCCCACCAGTGACTTCTTGCCCTTATTATTTCTTATCTCCAACCAAACTGATTCTACATCTTGATCTTCTGAGCCAATGTCTCACTACTGCACTCATCTCATCCTTTATTAACAGAGCTACCCCACCTCCTTTTCCTTTCTGCCTATCCTTGCAAAATGGCAAATAACCCTGAATATTTAGTTCCCAGCCTTGGTCACCATGCAACCACGTCTCTGTGATGGCAATCAGATCATACCCATTTGTTTCTATTTGTGCCGTCAACTCATTGTTACAAATGCTTTGTGTGTTCAGATATAGAGCTTTTTATTTTGTCTTATGTGTATACGTTCTGTCCCTACTTGTCACACATTGGTTATCATTACCCGTATCTCTACCCTGCGCTTTTGCCTTCTCCTTTCTCTTTGACTTTTTAAATTTCCGCTCACTGGATCACTCCCGCCACCGCCCACTATTTAGTTTACAGTTCTAATTATTCAATTTGCCAGGACACTGGCCCCAGCCTGGTTCAAATGAAGTCCGTCCTGATGGAACAGCTCCCTCCTATCCCAGTATTGGTGCCAGTGCCCCATGAATTGAAACACATTCTTCCCACACCGATTTTTGAGCCACGCGTTCATCTCTCTGATCCTATTAACCCTATGCAAATTTGCTCATGGTTCAGGTAGTAATCCAGAGATTATTACTGTTAAGTTCAGAATGTGTTGTAAGCTCAAACCATTGCGACCTTGATCTCTTTAATCTAACTCCAAAGTGAGGCAGCAGCTTGATGGATTGCCTTTTATACCTGCTTGCCCAGGGTACACAGGTGACCCTTAGGTCTCCCACAAGTGTGCCACCTAGTGGCAAGTCTTACACATTAGTGAGGTTTGCATACATAACATCACTTCCCCCCAAAGTCTTATGTACAAGTTATTTACGGGTTGAGGCGATCTGGCACTCTGCGTTCCCGGGTCGATCGCCTGAGTTGAAGTCCTGGCATGGGTGAGTTGGTCGGATCATTGCTGCGCGGCAGTGCGGCTGGTCTGATCGGACTGTCAGGCATGGTGGGTTCATCCTCGTGGTTGACAGCGAGGTCGATTGCTGGTTGGGTGTGTGTTGGTGAGTCATAGATGGTAAAGTCTTCTTCAAACTGTTCTTGGTTGTCAGAGAATCGCAGTTTGGTCTGATCCAAGTGCTTTCTGCACGTTTGCCCATTCAACAATTTAACAACAAACACTCTATTCCCCTCCTTGGCTAAAACAGTGCCAGCAACCCATTTGGGACTATGACCGTAATTGAGAACAAACACAGAGTCATTAACCTCAATGTCACGCGATACAGCCGTGCGATCGTGGTACACGTTATGCCGGTGACGCCAAGTTTCTATGTGATCATTGAGATCCGGGTGGACTAAGGAGAGTCTGGTTTTGAGTGCTCTCTTCAGTAACAATTCTGCAGGGGGAACCCCGGTGAGTGAACAGGGGCACGTCCGGTAGCTGAGCAGGACCCGAGATAACCAGGTCTGCAAGGAGCAGTCCGTAACGCATTTCAAGCTATGCTTGATGGTTTGGACTACCTGTTCCTCTTGACCATTGGATGCAGGCTTAAATGGGGCAGACCTGACATGCTTAATCTTCGCAACATTGTATGCATTTGTTTTCAATTTGATACCATCCTTTACTTCTTTAGTTAGCCACGGATGGTTCATCCTTCTCCTTAGTCTTTCTTTCTCACTGGAATTTATCTTTGCTGAGAGTTATGAAATATCTTTTTAAATGTCTGCCACTGCTTATCTACCGCCTTACCCTTTAATCTATTTTCCCAGTCCACTTTAGCCAACTCTGCCTTCATATCTTTGTAATTGTCTTTATTTAAGTTCAGGACACTAGTTTGAGACCTAGCTTTCTCACCCTCAAAATGAATTTGAAATTCTACCATGTTATGTTCACTCTTCCCAAGAGGATCCTTTACTATGAGACCATTCATTAATCCAGTCTAATTACACATTACCAGATCTAAAATAGTCTGCACCCTGGTTGGTTCCACAATGTATTGTTCGAAGAAACCATCCCGCATACACTCTATGAACTCTTCCTCAAGGCTACCTTTGCCAATTTGATTTGTCCAATCTAAATGAAGATTAAAATCGCCCATGATTATTGCTGTACCTTTCTTACAAGCCTCCATTATTTCTTGATTTATACTCTGTGCTACAGAGTGGCTTCTCTTTGGAGGTCTGTAGACCACTCCCACCAGTGACTTCTTGCCCTTATTATTTCTTATCTCCATCCAAACTGATTCTACATCTTGATCTTCTGAGCCAATATTAGTTCTGACTACTACACTGATCTCATCCTTTATTAACAGAACTACCCCACCTCCTTTTCCTTTCTGCCTATCCTTACGAAATGGCAAATATCTCTGAATATTTAGACCTCAGCCTTGGTCACCTTGCAACCATGTAATGGCAATCAGGGCATACCCATTTATTTTGATTTGTGCCATCAACTCATCTGTCTTGTTCCGAATGCTTCATGCGTTCAGATATAGAGCTATTTAATTTTGCCTTATGTGTATACGCTCTGTCCCTACTTTCACACCCTGGTTATCATTACCTGTATCACTACCCTGCACTTTTGCCTTCTCCTTTCTCTTTGACTTTTAAAATTTCTGCTATTTGGATCTCCCCACCCCCCCCCTCCGCCCCCCCCCCTCCACCCCGCATTATTTAGTTTAAAGCCCTATCTACAGCCCTAGTTATTCAATTTGCCAGGATACTGGCCCCAGCCTGGTTCAAGTGAAGTCCGTCCCGACAGAACAGCTCCCTCCTATCCCAGTGCCCCATGAATTAAAACACATTCCTCCCACACCGATCTTTGAGCCACGCATTCATCTTTCTGATCCTATTTACCCTATGTAAATTTTCTCCTGGTTCAGGTAGTAATCCAGAGATTATTACCCTTGTGGTTCTGCTTTTTAATTTAGTGCCTAGCTGCTCATACTCCCTCAGCAGAACTTCTTTCTTTGTTGTACCTATGTCGTTGGTACCCGCGTAGACCACGACAACTGGATCTTCCCCCTCCCACTCCAAGTTCCTCTCCAGCCTAGAGGAGATGTCCTTAACACTTGCACCGGGCAGGCAACACAGCCTTCGAGACTCACTCTCTCGGCTGCAGAGAACAGTATCTATCCCCCTTACTATACTGTCGCCTACCACTACCACATTTCTTTTTACTCCCCCCACTTGAATGGCCCCCTGTACCACGGTGCTGTGGTCAGTTTGCTCAGCCTCTATGCAGTCCTTGCTCTTGTCCATACAGGGAGCAAGAATTTCGAACCTGTCGGACAAGTGCAAGGGCTGAGGCTCCTCCAATGCTACCTCCTGGGTCCCCATACGTGCCTCACTCACAGTCACACCCTCCTGTCCCTGACCACAGACCAAATTTGAATTAGTTAATCTAAGGGGTGTGACTGCCTCCTGGAACACGGCGTCCATATAACTCTCCCCCTTCCTGATGTGTTGCAGTGTCTACAGCTCGGACTCGAGCTCATCAACACGGAGCCAAAGTTCCTCGAGCTGCAGACACTTGCTGCAGAAGTGGTTGCCTTGGACCTCAATGGGGTCAACCAGCTCCCACATGCTGCAGCGGGAACACATCACCTGTCCTGCCATCACTAATGTCTTTAATTCATTAAGTTTTCATGTTCTGAATGTTTAGATTTTTAATCCCAGCTCTTAATTTAAACCAATGCCCAAGAAAAAGAGAGAAATACTGACCAACCAATCACTCACCTGCTTCCCTGTGACGTCGTACTTATAATCTTCTACTTATACTCCCAGATCAGTTGATGCTGTTTGGGCCTCGCTGCTTTGGCTGACTCGCATCCTTTGTAGCCCTGCCGACTTTCCTGCTCTCGTGGTGCTTGGAGTTCCACTGCTCCAGCTGCCTCGCGACCTTTGTTTGTACAACCCTTTATTTCTTCATCCAACCCATTAATGAAGATGGTGGAAAATTGAGGCTCCAGAACAATCGCTGGGAAGATCGCTTTATGAGCGGGTGGTGGAAGCAAATTCATTAGTAACCTTCAAAAGGGAATTCGATATATAATTGTAAAGGAAAAAAATTGCAGGGCTAAGGGGAAAGAGCAGGAAATGTTTTTTTTTAACTTCATTCACGGAATGTGGGCTTCGCTGGTAAGGCCAGCATTTTATTGCCCATCCCTAATTGCCCTTGAGAAGGTGGTGGTGAGCCGCCTTCTTGAACCGCTGCAGTCCGCATGGTGAATGTACTCCCACAGTGCTGTTAGAAACATAGATATATAGAAAATAGGAGCAGGAGTAGGCCATTCGGCCCTTCGAACCTGCACCACCATTCAATATGATCATGACTGATCATGCAACTTCAGTAAACCATTCCTGATTTCTCTCCATACCCCTTGATCCCTTTAGCCATAAAGGCCTCTTCACATATTTGGGTGTCATCCTTGCGCAGGGGCCATGCTAATCTTCTCTGTCAAGTTCCAATTTTTAGTATATGTGCTGCCGAAGTTAGGAAGGGAGTTTCAGGATTTTGACCCAACGACGATGAAGGAACAGTGATGTATTTCCAAGTCAGGATGGTATGTAACTTGGAGAGGAACTTGAAGGTGATGGTGCTCCCATGTGCCTGCTGCCATTGTCCTTCTAGGTGGAAGAGATTGCAGATTTGGGAGGTGCTGTCAAAGAAGCCTTGGTGAGTTGCTGCAGTGCATCTTATAGATGGTACACACTGCAGCCACCTGCTGCCAGTGGTAGAGGGAGTAAATCTTTATGGTGGTGGATGGGGTGTTAATCAAGCGGACTGCTTTGTCCTGGATGGAAAAAGTTGAGCTTCTTGAGTGTTGTTGGAGCTGCACTCATCCAGGCAAGTGAAGCGTATTCCATCAACCTCCTGACATGTACCTTGTCGGTGGTGGAAAGGCTTTGGGGAGTCAGGAGGTGGGTCAGTCGCCACAGAATACACAGCCTCTGACCTGCTCTTGTCACCACAGTATTTATGTAGCTTGTCCAGTTAAGTTTCTGGTCAATGGTAACCCCCAGGTTGTTGGTGGTGGGGGTTTCGACAATGGTAATGACATTGAATGTCAAGGGGCAGTGGTTAGACTCTCGCTAGTTGGAGATAGTCATTGCCTGGCACTTGTGTGGTGCAAATTTTACTTGCCATTTATCAGCCCAAGCCTGGATGTTGTCCAGGTCTTTTTGCATGTGGGCATGGACTGCTTCATTATCTCAGGAATTGGAAATGGAACTGAGCATTGTGCAATTATCTGACCTTATGATGGAGGGAAGGTCATTGATGAAGCAGTTGAGGAACTCCTGGCTTCCAACAAACACAAGCTGTGTGCTAGATATGACTCCAGCCAGTGGATAGTTCCACCACCCCCACGCCCCCCTCCCTCCCCCCGATCCCCATTGACTTCAATTTTACTAGGGCTTCTTGGTCAAATGCTGCATTGATGTCAAGGGCAGACACTTTCATCTCCCCTCTGGAATTCAGCTCTTTTTTCTATGTGTGTACCAAGGCTGTATTGAAGTTTGGAGCTGAGTGTTCCTGGCGGAACTCAAATTGAGCATTGGTGAGCAGGTTATTGGTAAGTGCTGCTTGATAGCACTGTTAAAGACATCTTACATCATTTTGCTGATGATTGAGAGTAGATTGATTGGGCAGTAATTGGCTAGATTGAATTTGTTTTGCTATTTGTGGACAGGACATACCTGGGCAGTTTTCCACATTATCGGGTATATGCCAGTTTTGTAGCTGTACGGAACAGCTTGGTTTGGAGCACTAGTCTTTAGCACTACAGCCGGCATGTTGTCGAGGCCCATAACCTTTGCTGTATCTAATGAACTCAGTCATGTTTTGATGTCACATGGAGTGAATCAATTTGGCTGAAGACTGGCATCTGTGATGGTGGGGACCTGAGGTGGAGCCAAGATGGGTCATCCACTTGGCATTTATACCTGAACATCTTCAGCCTTGTATTTTGCAGTCACATGCTGGGCTCCACCATTGTTGAGGATGGAGATGTTATTGGAGCCTCCTCCTCCTGTTAGTTGTTTAATTGTCTACCACTATGCACGGCTGGATGTAACAGGACTGCAGAGCTTTGATTTGATCTGTTGGTTGTGGGATTGTTTAGCTTTGTCTATAGCATCTGGCTTCGACTGTTTAGCATGCATGTAGTCCTTTGTTGTAGTTTCACCAGGTTGCCATCTCATTTTTAGGTACGCCTGGTGCTGCACCTGGCATGCTCTTCTGCACTCCTCATTGACCCAGGTTTGGTCAGCTGTCTTGATTGTAATGGTGGAGTGAGCCATGAGGTTACAGATTGTGGTGGTATACAATTCTGCTGCTTCTAAAGGTGCACAGCACCACATGGATGCCCAGTTTTGAGTTTTAGATCTAACTGGCTAACTCTTTCAAAGAGCTGCACAAGCACAATGAGCAAATGTTCTCCTTCCTACATAATGCTATGATTCTCTATACAGAAGCTAGTAAAATGTACCTCATACACTACAGAGCAGTGTTATAATTTCTTCAGTTCTCAGTCTTCATTGGTTTCCATTTAGCTTCACAACAGGGGCTATATCTGTATAGTAGATTATTTAATAAACATTGGCCAGATACTCTGTTTAGCAAGGCACTAGACAACCTAGTGAGTAAATTGCAAGTATGTAACTGACATCTTCAATCAATTTTATGTATGTGACTGCTGTCGCAAGGAGCTGTTGCATGTATTTTAACATTATCTTGTATAAGGTAGCACCAATTGGAGTCCCACCTGTGGCTGTCAGTCGTTCTGCTGTCCCATCGCATCTCTTGGGGTCAATTCATGACTCGCCCGTACTCAGGTTGTTGGGTTTGGGATTCAGAGGGAGAAGGAGGGTGAAAGAAAAAGAAAAATGAGGGAACAAATTAGTTTTAGCCAACAAAGTTGCTGATGTCACTGGCAGCTGGAGTTAATGGCCACAACGCTGAGGGAGAAAAATTGCTCTGGGGGATGGAGATTGTTGGTGTAGTGCTTATCTTCTGTGCAGCCCTGGTCCGGGTGGCATTGCTGGAGACATCCAAAGCAAAATTTGTATCCAGGTGTGAAATTGGAGCTTCGCACAGCCTCTATGTGAGGCTGTGGAGCTCACAAGGAACTGTGGGTAATGCAGAGGACTGAGAATTAAAGGAGTCATGGACACTGAAGCAATACAAATTAAAATTGTTGTGTATGCACTGTGATGTGGGTAGTTGTGGGCAGGGCCACAAGACTGGGTGGGCTCCTTTTCCACTGTTGTGGGGTGGTGGACAAGGAGCCCACCCAGTCTTGTGGCCCTGCCCACCACCCCACAACAACAATGGACAAGGAGCCCACCCAGTCTTGTGGCCCTGCCCACCACCCCAAAACAACAGTGGACAAGGAGCCCACCCAGTCTTGTGGCCCTGCCCACAACTACCCACATCACATAGCATACAATCCTCGTCGCCAGTTGTAGCATTTGTAGGCACCTTTAGTAATGACTCCACGAGGCAGGTATGATACTCAAACTGTGTAGACCTGTAGTCCTTTATTTGCAGCTCCTGAGTGAGGACAACAAGCTGTGTGTTCCTTTTTATACTGGGTTACCTGCAGTGTGCAGGCAAGGTGTGTACAGTGTAAAGGTACATTCAGTGTTGCATAACAGTGTTACAGACATCACACAGTAAACAGGCATGCATACACAATAAAAATGAAGTGAAACAATGCAGTTTTCAGCCCTTTCTGCCGTTTAAAAATTATTTAACATTAAAAAGAAGTCCCAAATGTGAATATCCAGCTCAAATTGCTCAGCAAGCCACGGAACAGGCACCCAGGGTCTTGCTACTGCATTCTAGCTTTGTGCAGGGTGTCAACACTACAAGAGTGGCCCTCTACCCATAGAGGTCAGGTGGCCCTCCAGAAAGAACGATGTGGAACCACATCACTGAGGTGGCCACTGCCAGCAGTGTCACCCCCACCACCTGGCTCCAGTGCCCAAAGAAGCTTCATGGCCTCAGAGTAGTGGTCAAGGTCAGGAAATGCATTCTCAAAAGCCATCTCCTACCAACTGCACCACTAGCCTCCCACACTGCTCAATGCATGACCCCCCACCCCCAATCACTCACCGACCAATAATCTGTTCCAATCATGAGGTACATCTCCCATTCCTAGCCTCACCTCACCCCCTTGGAAGAGACGGTGCAAGCCATTCTTGGCAGGGGTGTGGCTGAGTCCTTGGCCAGCAGCGGGGCTGAAATATTAAAAGTTGCTGGTATCCTCATACATTATCCTCCTTCTGGCATGCACCTCATGGTTTCCCGCCCTCCCATCATCACAACTCCACCCTTGTGCCTTCCTCATTTCACACACCCAAGGAAAGCAGCCTGCCCAGCCAATGGGTGACCATGAGAGGAGAGTGAAGAAGAGCAAGAAGAAGAAGATTAATTTGACACTCCCAACCACCAGCTCCTCAAGGTCAACCAGCCAGGACATTTGCAGTGTCCCCCACTGAAAGTCAGCAGCCTTCCACCAGTCATGCTGCAGCCACTGGGGTAGCACTGCATGACATCAGTAGGATAGGCAAAGGCATGCTTTGGACCCAGCGCTGAATTCAGTGCTAGGCTCGAAGTTCGCGTTTATGACGTTGTTGCACGCCGATTTACATCACGGCGCTGCCATTTTTTGCACTATGGTGCTGCCAGTTACCAGCAACACAAAGGTAAGTACAAAATGGCAGCTGCCGCAGGAACCACAATCAGCTGGCGAAAGAGCGGTGACCACCGTTTTAGCGCTACGGAGTGGCACTAAGGGCCATGAATTGCTAGCCAAGAAAAACAAAATGGGATTGTTTTATGATAAGTCTGTGAGAGTGATTCTTGGGCTAATCGCTGCTCAGGATTGTGGCCGAGCTCAACAAACATTTGTTAGTACTCCCACTGCACTTTGAGGAGAGAATAGAGCTTCATTTTCATTATCAGTAGAAGGCCATGTTGTGTTAGAGAAATTAAATATTGGCCATGAAATTGTGCAAGGATTAGGATATTGTGTTGTAACAATTTTTTTTTTCTGCTATTTTACTGAAGATGATGATGATGATGATGGGGCTAGAAATGTCCCAGTCTGTCATGATTTGATAAATAACATCATTTTAGTGATTGAATAAGAATAAAAATTTTGCCATTGGGTAAAAACGGCATTGCGCAAAGATTCGTGTTAAAAACCATGACTTTATCCCAAGGCCTATCAACGCCAAAAATACAGGCCCTGGGAGGGGAGAAAACACACAAAAAAATTGCAAAAAGCAAAAAAAAAATCACAAAACATTTACAAGATCCATAACTAAGTAATCGTTGCAAAAGAATTAAAAAATAAAAACTTTAACTTACCTTTTTTTGCAGGTCTTCCTACTTACCATCGTTTCTGAGGCTACAACGCAGGCTTTTCTTGTGCGTTTTTTTTTTCATTCCAGAACGGCTTCGCCGAATGGCCAAACTTAGGCTGTGTGGTTTTTTTTGCGCTGCACATTGGCGATCCGCTTTTTGGCGATATTTTGAAAACGCTAATCTTAAAGTTTGGGGAATTTTATGCACTTCATTTTAAGAACAAAAAAGCACTTTTAACCCGCAAAAATCACGTTAAAACGTGCGTTACGCTGAAGAAATTCTAGCACATTATCCCTTTGACTGCAAATGTGTTAGGACCTCTTGACATAGTGGACAAAGGAATTTCATGTGTAGTAGTTAAAGCTTCTTGTAGTATTACAGGTATTGCAGTAGATCTTCAAGATCAATGTCTTCTGTCCGTAGATTTTAAATATTACCTTTGTTGTATGTATAATGTATGTATTGTAACACTAGACCACTGAATGTATCTTCACACTGTATACACCATACCTGTACCACCAGAGGGTGCTACTGGTAGAGACCTAAGGGTCACCTGTACACTGCAGGTAACCAAGTACAAAAGGGAGCTCACCTCATTGTGTGCTCACTCAAGGAGCTGCAATAAATGGACTAAGGTTACTACAGTTCAAGTGCAATACCCTTACCTCGTGGAGTCATTATTAGAGTGCTTGCATATACTACAACCTTGACATTTATACCTCAATCCATAAAAGGAAATTGTGTTATTTCCAAGTTAAATTCCTGTCACTTGTTACGTAATATTATAGCTCTGTCAAGCCCATGTGATGGCTGGTCTGCAACTTCCACCACATGTTAAAAAAATCCAAGCACAGGCATCTTCCACCCTTCACGATGTAGTTCGGGATCTGGAATATTAGGTCCTTCATTGAAACACCCGTGAACTCATATCTTTTTGGCATGGAAGCAAGGCATCCTCACTTCAAGGGACTGCCTATGATGATGATGATGATGAATATTATAATCTGGAGCGTTAAGTCACAAAGCTGTGAAATATCCTCTTCCTTTTGTATGATGCATGGTGATTATCTAGCCAAGCGAGTAATGATGACATCAACGCTCGAGCAATAAACAAGCGACTCACATTATTACAGAAAACTGGCCACAGTGCAAGATATAAATGATACAAAGTAAGATGTGAAAAAGGCCATATTAGGAACATTGAAGGGTTTTGATGAATGTCAAGCTTTGCTTAAAGGCTTGTCAACATCATCACAACCGCCTCAGTAAGTTAAGAGTGTTGTTTTTAATACCTTGCTGCTCATGTTTTATTCTGTACATGCACATATTGAATTGGTTAGTTACCAACTCGCAATATCTGTATTACATGCTCAACATATCATCGCCTCAGAATTTCCCAGAAGTTGCGGCCTCAGTGACAGGCCGCTGTCGTTATTGTTTCAAAGTAAATGGGGTCAGCCCAGTGCTGCGTCTGTTAACATCCTGATAGTTGCTGACTTGACTTTGTCAATAGCCATGATCGCCTTTTTTTTAAATTTTGCAACTCGAAAACTCTCAAGCCTGTAAGGAAGCTATGATAAGAACATCTTCGCACCCATTAGGAGAGGCTTTAGATCTTCCATTTATTGAGATGCATCATATTGTAGGGTAGAATCTGAAACATTGATACCAGAATCAGTCAAAAAATTTTCCTTGAACTAACCGTTTAAAAGCCTGGTCACGTCAATTGATTTTAAATCATTTTTTTTAAGTACAACTTTTGGAGTTAATGAAAACACATATCAGCATTCTCTTAATCAAGAACTTATTGATCGCTGCCGATCTTTGGGGCATTGATTCCTATGCTGGTGCTGTTGCCTAATCACTGACAAGACTTGGTTATTCAAGATTTTGACTCTTAATCCTGTGTTGGCCAAAGCAGGATTTTTTTGGGGATCTAAATTCCTCCAGAGAGCCAGGTTACCATAACATTAAAAAGCTATTTTTGTTAAAATTACAAAACTACAGGGTATTTTTTCAGGGTAATAAAATAAAAAAATAAGCAATCGGTGTTTATCCTTCATGTCATGCTTGCAACGAATCGATACTCAAAACATCAGCGTTTGTGATTTAGGTTTTTGAAAACTGATTAACCTGTCGGCTGCCTTAATGCTCCTTTAATGACATTCTTTTGTTTCGTATTTGCAATCGCATCCAGTTGGCATTGGCTATATGAAGAAAATACCGATTTTGTCTTTGTTTATCCACAACTCATCAATCTTGTGCATCATTAATTGTCAGATCTCTGAATTAAACATGCAACTGTCATGCTGACCCTTTGAGTGATCAAGGACTCTCCTGTTTTGAGAATATGAATATTTTGCCACTTTTTTCTTCTGTGTTACCCTCTTCTCTCTCTCCGATTTGCACACCATAATGAGAACATAAGAACAGAAGAAATAGGAGCAGGAGTAGGCCATACGGCCCCTCGAGCCTGCTCTGCCATTTAATATGATCATGGCTGATCTGATCATGGACTCAGCTCCATCTTTCCTGCCCGCTCACCATAACCTCTTATTCCTTTATCAGTTAAGAAACTGTCCATCTCTGTCTTAAATGTATTCAATGACCCAGCTTCCACAGCTCTCTCAGGCAGTGAATTCCACAGATTTACAACCCTTTGAGACGAAATTCCTCCTCATCTCTGTTTTAAATGGGTGGCCCCTTATTCAAGTCTCCCCTGTCAGTGGAAGCATGCTCTCTGCATCCACCTTGTCAAGCCCCTCAATTAGACCAATAAGAGATGTAACACCCGAGAGGAGCGGTCTGAGATTGGTGTGGACTGAGGGAACAAAGTCTCCACCAAGCGCAGCTCTCCACCGGCTGGAGTGGCGGCTGTCCTGCAGGAGCCGCTGCTCAGGAATCCGTACCTCCACGACCGAGGTTTTAGGTGGCGGTCGGACGAGAGGGCTGTGGCTGGCGAGGTGACCAGGGTCAGGGACCTGCTCGATGGCGCCAGACATGCTGGCGCGTCGCCTAAATTCGGCCGACGTCCGCCGCGCAGCCGATGCCATCGAGTCGCTAAAAGCAGCTCTGGGCCCTGACTCCATTAGGTGTGTCGAGGAGGCTCAAGCACGTGGGGAGATCCCGTCCGAACTGACCCCCGTCCGGACGGAATTCCTCATCGGCGCCAAACCCCGGAACCTCCCTCGGGAGCCGGCGCCGCACAACTTGAGCTGCCTCGGGGAAATCCCCTCCGTGCCTTTCAGTTCTGCGCGGAGGGGTTTCTTGTACAGGCTGCTCCTGCACACTCTCAACTTTGCCATCCTCGTCTGCTGTCCGAACACGCCATGGCGTACCATCTTGCCGTCCGGAGGATGCAGGGGTCCCCGATGGAGTGCACTCTACGCGGGAGTCCTCCCACTATTTATCGGGGACTTGGCCTGGAGGGTGGTGCACGGAGCAGTCCCGTGCAACAAATTTTTAAGCCGGTTCACGGGCTCCCAGGCCGCCTGCAATTTCTGCAGTCTGGAGGAGTCCGTGTTCCATGTTTTTATTGAGTGCACAAGGTTGCAGCCCCTGTTCCATTATTTAAAGGGGCTGCTCCTCAATTTCTGGCTGCACTTCAGTCTCACACTCCTGATCTTTGGGCACCCTGTGCGGAGGGGAGCGGGTAGGTCCGAGGGCCTCCTTGTAGGACTGCTCCTGGGCACGTCCAAGGGTGCCATCAGCCGGTCCAGGCAGCGGGCGGTCGAGGGGGTCGTTCAGCCTGACTGCCTGCCTCTCTTCCGTGCTTACATCCGGGCCAGGGTGTCCCTGGAGATGGAGCACGCGGTGTCCACTGGTATGCTCGCGGCCTTCCGCGAGAGGTGGGCGCCTGAGGGACTGGAGTGTATTAACACCCCCGGCAACCAAATTTTAATTTGATTTTACATGTTTTAAAGTTTAATTTGTTTTAATTGCCGGGTTTTTAGTGTCCCCTCCCCTTTTATAGGGGGCACTTGTAAAATATATAATTTTAATGCCCCAAAAAAATCACAAAAAAACCCCCCAAAGAAACAAAAAATATTAAAAAAGAGGGCAGTTAAAAGTGTCTGGATTGTCCCCTAGATCGGGGGGGCACTTGATCTAATGTTTATTTTGTTCCCCCCCAAAAGAGTTGTGGCGTGGACTGAGCAGAGGTGCTGAGCCAGCAGATCAATTATGCATGTGTGTGTAAAACTCTGTTGATGTCAATATGGATGTGCTGGAGAAATGTTACATTTAACAATGCTCTGACTGTCCTGTTGGCTCTCTGCTAACACCAACAGATTAATAACTGTACTGCCTAGATTGGGAATGGATTGACAGGGAACTTTTTGAACTTCTGTGTGGTGTGACGCCCCAGTGGTGTGAGGCCACCTCACAGAGATATATTCTTAAATCACTTGGCTGAAGTTAGCTCGAAAACTTTACAGCAGAATTACAATACACCAGCTGGTGCCCATACGAAGGCAATTGCTTTGCATAACTACACAGCATATCTAGCTGATTACTTTGCAACTGCATTTTTTTTTAAAGGTTTATAAAAAAAAAAATGCTGCAGTATTGTCCTAATTATTGATCCAAATTATTCCTGGCTCGCTCAATCTCTAATCTTTAACAGTGTCAACTGTGGCTCAGTGGGTAGTGCACTCGCCTCTCAGTCAGAAGCTTGTGGTTTCAAGTCCTACTCTAGAGACTTGAGTACAAAAATCTTGGCTGACACTCCAGTGCAGTGCTGAGGGAGTGCTGCACTGTTGGAGGTGCTGTCTTTCCGATGAGACGTTAAACCAAGGCCCAACCTGCTCTCTCAGGTGGACGTAAACGATCCCATGGCACTATTTTGAATAAGAGCAGGGGAGTTATCCCTGGTGTCCTGGCCAATATTGATCCCTTAATCAACATCACAAAAAAAGATTATCTGGCCATTATCACATGGCTGTTTGTGGGAGCTTGCTGTGCGCAAATTATCTGCCACGCTTCCCACATTACAGCAGTGACTACACTCCAAAAGTACTTCATTAGCAATAAAGCGCTTTGAGACGTCCGGTGGTCATGAAAGGCGCTATATAAATGCAAATGGGCAAATGCATGGCAGATGAAGTATAATGTGGATAAATGTGAGATTATCCACTTTGGTGGTAAAAACAGAGAGACAGACTATTATCTGAATGGTGACAGATTAGGAAAAGGGGAGGTGCAACGAGACCTGGGTGTCATGGTACATCAGTCATTGAAGGTTGGCATGCAGGTACAGCAGGCGGTTAAGAAAGCAAATGGCATGTTGGCCTTCATAGCGAGGGGATTTGAGTACAGGGGCAGGGAGGTGTTGCTACAGTTGTACAGGGCCTTGGTGAGGCCACACCTGGAGTATTGTGTACAGTTTTGGTCTCCTAACTTGAGGAAGGACATTCTTGCTATTGAGGGAGTGCAGCGAAGGTTCACCAGACTGATTCCCGGGATGGCGGGACTGACCTATCAAGAAAGACTGGATCAACTGGGCTTGTATTCACTGGAGTTCAGAAGAATGAGAGGGGACCTCATAGAAACGTTTAAAATTCTGACGGGTTTAGACAGGTTAGATGCAGGAAGAATGTTCCCAATGTTGGGGAAGTCCAGAACCAGAGGTCACAGTCTAAGGATAAGGGGTAAGCCATTTAGGACCGAGATGAGGAGAAACTTCTTCACCCAGAGAGTGGTGAACCTGTGGAATTCTCTACCACAGAAAGTAGTTGAGGCCAATTCACTAAATATATTCAAAAGGGAGTTAGATGAAGTCCTTACTACTAGGGGGAATCAAGGGGTATGGCGAGAAAACAGGAATGGGGTACTGAAGTTGCATGTTCAACCATGAACTCATTGAATGGCGGTGCAGGCTCGAAGGGCCGAATGGCCTACTCCTGCACCTATTTTCTATGTTTCTATGTTTCTAAGTCTTATTTAAGTCTAACTCGGGTACAGTTAGCCTTTCTAAGATGCTGCCTCCTACTGGCTGTGATGCACGCTATAACTGATGTTGGGAAATGGTGTACAGCTAATCTCTTGTGCTGTACGGGTAACATATGCAGAAGTTAATTGCTACGTCAGGCCAGGTGCTGTTTGCCAGCAGAACAGGTGAAAACTTATGCAAATTATTTGCTGGATGAACAATGATTAAAAGAGCTAATGTGAGATGTTTGCCAAGTGAAGTTGACTTGAATGTTTACCAATAAACTGTTGACTTGACTGATGAGGCTAAGTGGCTACAGTGAGAAATTGCAGCTCCCGCAGGTTAATCTATTTTCTTTTGAATTAAAGCAGGGGCCTGGAGTCACTGGTGTCCCTTGGGGTTCCGATCCAGCCCAGCGTTCTTTGCACTAATAATACATATGATTGTGAGAGCTTCTCGGTAACACAATTATGAAAATTTGCTGTTGGCACTCAACCAGAGAGTGGGTTTTCCTCTGCCCTGCACCTCGGGAATTGGCAATCGGCAGATGTAGGGCAGAGGAAAAAGAGGCGTGGGCACATTAAGGCAGGTGCCCACCCCATTGCATCCTGCTGGGATACTGAGTTAATGCATGTTATATCCTGTGCCTGTGTCGGTGCAGGCCCAACGCTGGGATTATAATGAAGTGAGAGGGGAGTTCCTGGCCCAGCAAAAGAAAAAATGTGCGTGGTTCTGTCCGCTGGGTTGCAGTGCACCTGATTATTGGGTGCCCAAAAAGGAAACTCAAGTGAATACTGTAAAAGATTATGGGCTGGATTTCCGGGTTTCTGCGTTTTTGGTAAAACCGTAAGCGATACATGAAAAATTACCTTTTTCGCTGCATTACCGATTTAAGGCTTAACTTTCAGCACTTGGTGACATCGCAAAGGGAGACTTTACACGATTATTTGGGGCGCAAAAATGCGATCTTCGCCTACTTTAGTGCGGGACCGGGAGCATTGGGAGGGGGGGGCGGGGAAATTCAAGCATTCAAAAAACATTATCAAGACCCTTACCTAACAAGTCGATGTAAAGAAAAAAACTTTAACTTACCTTTTTTTCTAAGTTTTCCCACTTACCGCTGCTGGCACGGCTGCATCGCTAGGTTTTACCTGGCAGTCTTCAGGCCATCACATTTACTTGTCTCTTCTCACAGGAGGAAAATAATATGCCATCAGACCATGTGAACAGGCTGATAGATTTATCTACAGTAGAATAATACAAACTGAGTTGCAGCAAGAAACAGACTCCCCTGGGATTGGCTCCTGTACACTGATGATGCTCGGTTCGACCTCTCTATCACAACCAGTCTGTAACATCGCTCGTCTCCATTCCTACCTCAGCCTCACTGGTGCTGAAGCTCTCATTCGGGCCTTTTCACCTCCAGGCTTGATTTACTCCAATACTCTTCTGGCTGGACTCTCATCCTGCGACCTCCATAAACTTCAGCTCATCCAAAATTCTGCTGCCAGTATCCTATTCCACACCAAATCCTGCTTTCACATCACATCCGTCTTTGCTGACTTACATTAGCTCCAGGTTTCCCAGTGCCTCAATGTTTTGTTGAAATTATCTTTCCCCTTGATGGCTCTGGAACCTCGTACGGATCCTCCTCCATACTCTCAGTTCCTCTGACTCCAGGGTCTTGTGCATTCCTCACTTCCTTTGCTCCACCATTGACAGCCATGCCATCAGCTGCCGAGGAATTCCCTCTCTAACCTACTCACCTGTGTACCTCCCTCTCTATTTTTAAGAACCTGCTTAAAACCTACCAGTCTGACTAAGTTTTTGGTTATCTCTCCTATGTCAACTGATTTGGGACATTTTTCTATGTTCAAGGTGTGCTGTAGTAATGCAAGTTGATAGTAATCGTAATGTTCGTTATTGGTGCTGTATACATCCCTCAGCAAACAAAAATCTATTTTTTTGCACAACTTGATAATGATCAGGACTTTCCATGAATCCTAAGAATGCAGAGTTCAGGTCTCAACAACAACTTGCATTTATATAGTGAATTTAATGTAAGAGAAAGCACATCACAGGAGGGTAATCAGAACAAAAATTGACACACGAGTCAAAGAAGGAGACATTGGGGAAAATGCTTGGTAAAAGATGTAGGTTTTACGGAGTGACTTAAAGGAGGAAAGAGAGGTCTAGTGTGGGAATTTCAGAGTTTTGGGCCTAGATGGCTGAAGACACGGCCGCCAATGGTGGGGGTAGGAAATGCAAGTTGCACAAGAGGTCAGAGTTGTAGGAACGCAGAGTTCTTGGAAGTTTGTAGGACTGGAAGAGGTTGCAGAGGTAAGGAGAGGTGAGACTGTGAGTGATTTCCACACGAGGATGAGAATTTTAAAATCAAATCATTGGTGGACTAGAAACCATTGCAAGTCAGAGAGCACAGGGATGAACAGGTGCAAGTTCAGATACGGGTAGCAGAGTTTTGGATGAACTGTTATGGAGGGTGGAAGATATGAGGTCGGCCAGGAGAGCCTTGGAATAGTGCAGTCTGGAGGTGCTCATTGGAATTGAAGACATAAGCAAGTTAGGTGAACCTTTTGAAGTCAACAAATAAGACTGCAGTACAATTCCCCTGATGGTTCATCAATCAGTCTGCGAGGATTGGTTAAAGGACAGATGAGAGTGTAGGGATAAATGAGTCATTTTCAGATTGGCAGGCTGTAATTAGTTGGATACGGCAAGGATCAGTGTGGCCTCAGCTATTTACAATCTATATTAATGATTTAGATGAAGGGACTGAGTGCAAAGTATCCAAATTTGCTGACGCTAGTTGGGAAAGTAAGCTGTGAGGAGGGCACAAAGAGCCTGCAAAGGGATATAGACAGGTTAAGTGAGTGGGCAATAAGGTGGCTGATGGAGTATAATGTGGGGAAATGTGAGGTTAGAAAAACAGAATAATTGTTAAATTGTGAGAAACTGTTAAATGTTGATATTCAGAGAGATTTAGGGGTCCTGGTACAGGAAACACAGAGCGGGGAGGCAGTTATCGGGGTGTCAGTGCGTGCGATTGGTGGCGGGTCAGGTGGGAATTTATTTTTACAGCAGTTTGGGATTCCGCTGTCAACCTGCCGCCACGCAGCTTTCCCAAATGTCGGGTCTGTCAACGCTGAGCAGACCTGACACCAAGCAGCGGGGGAGACAATTCAGGTCATTCTCACTCATAGACGGTCCCTCTGAATCAAGGAACACTTGCTTCCACTCCTGAAGTGAGTTCTTTGGTGGCTGAACAGTCCAATACGAGAGCCAAAGACTCTGTCACAGGTGGGACAGATAGTCATTGAGGGAAGGGGTGGGTGGGACTGGTTCACCGCACACTCTTTCCGCTGTCTGCGCTTGATTTCTGCATGTTCTCGGCGTTGGTCATTATTAACTTGTTAACAGATCATTAAGAAATATTTTGAGCTCACCTTCAGAGTTTACCACGGGGTCCATGCTGCTCAAGGATTACATCAGGTAACCAGATTGGGAGTTGTCTGATCATGGAATCATCTCATTACTTAACAGCTGCAAATGCACTATAAAAGCTCCCATCTCACAGCTGTTCACTTTCCAAGTTCAGAAGTTGTTGCTTACTGCATTAAGACAGATTGAGCTTTAAGCATGTTGGAAGTGTTTTGTGAGTGTCACCTCATTGGAACAACCTCTCTCACCATTGACAGATTGCTTCTATTATCTCAAGTTCACCTGCCATCTATTGCATCAGCATTGGTGCCCTTTAAACTATATCACCTTGGTCCTCAGAATCCCACCACGATCATCCCCAACATCAGCAGCAGCAGACACACCAGCAGCACCAACAGCAACATCAAACGTCTCCGCAATCAACTGATGCTGCACAGGACAGAGGGCATCATCACCCGAGCACATTGCTGCCCGGGAGGCCAAGGATGGCCTCACCGTGGTCAGATTTACTTCACTTGAAGTTGTACACCCTGGATGCCACATGAAGTGCCAGATTTGCACTACCCTACACCAACAACATAAAGCATCCATACAATGCCCAAGCCATTTCTTTCACACTCATCACCATAATGTCTCACCATTCACTACAACTCACTAAGCCATTTTCAAGGGTGCACACAGATCTGTCCAAGAATGCAACATGTTCAAAATAAAAGTTTCAATGTTTGACACCACATTAACAGAAACTTTACATGAACATTGGATACAACACCAAAGTAGCTACCGTTGTGTGCTGTTAGTTGATATGATTAGACGAGATTGATGGTGAGTGTGAGGAGTGGCTAGTGAGATAGGAAAATCATAGAAATATAGAAATTTACAGCACGGAAGGAGGCCATCTCGGCCCATCGTGTCCGCGCCAGCTGACCAAGAGCTATCCAGCCTAATCACACTGTCCAGCTCTTGTCCTGTAGCCCTGTAGGTTACGGCACTTTAAGTGCATCCAAGTATCTTTTCAATGTGGTGAGGGTTTCTACCTCTACCACCCTTTCAGGCAGTGAGTTCCAGACCCCCACCACCTTCTGGTTGAAGACATTTCCCCTCATATCTCCTCTAAACCTTCCCCCAATTACCTTAAATCATGACCCCTCATTTGTGACCCCTTTGCCAAGGGAAACAGGTTCTTCCTATCCACACTACCAGGCACCTCATATTTTTATACACTTCAATCAGGTCTCCCCCCAGCCTCCTCTGTTCCAAAGAAAACAGACCCAGCATCTCCAATCTTTCCTCATAGCCAAAATTGTCCAGTCCAGGCAACATTCTTGTAAATCTTCTCTGCACCTTTTCCAGTGCAAACACATCTTTCCTGTAATGTGGTTACCAGAACTGCACACAGTACTCCAGCTGCGGCCTAACCAGTGTTTTATACAGTTCAAACATAACCTCCTTGCTCTTGTATTCCATGCCTCAACTAATAAAGGCAAGTATTCCATATGCCTTCTTAACCACCTTTTCTACCTGGCCTGCTACCTTCAGGGCTCTGTGGACCTGCACTCCAAGGTCCCTTTGTTCCTCTATACTTTTCAGTTCATACCATTTAATGTATATTCCCTTGCCTTGTTAGACCTCCCCAAATGCATTACCTCACCCTTATCCAGATTGAATTCCATTTGCCACTGCTCTGCCCACCTGACCAGTACATTGATATCTTCCTGCAATCCGCAGCTTTCTTCTTCATTATCAACCACACAGCCTATTTTAGTGCCATCTGCAAACTTCTTAATTATACCCCCATCGTTTAAGTCCAAGTCATTGATATATTCCTGGAACACAAAAAGCAAGGGACCCAACACTGGGCCCCACGCAACCCCACTGGATATAGCCTTCCAGTCAGAAAAACACCCATCAACCATTACTCTTTGCTTTCTGACTCCTAGATAGAGAGGGATGGGTGGAGGTACAAGGTAATTAACACATATTTTGCTTCGATCTTCACAGTGGAAGACACAAAAACCATGCCAAAAATTGCTGGTCACGGGAATGTGGGGAGGGAGGACCTTGAGATAATTACTATCACTAGGGGGTTAGTGCTGGACAGGCTAATGGGACTCAAGGTAGACAAGTCCTCTGGTCCTGATGAAATGCATCCCAGGGTATTAAAAGAGATGGCGGAAGTTAGAGCAGATGCATTCGTTATAATCTACCAAAATTCTCTGGACTCTGGGGAGGTACCAGCGGATTGGAAAGCAGCTAATGTAACGCCTCTGTTTAAAAAAGGGGGCAGACAAAAGGCAGGTTAGTTTAACATCTGTATGGGGAAAATGCTTGAAGCTATCATTAAGGAAGAAATAGCAGGACATCTAGATAGAAATAGTGCAATCAAGCAGACACAACATGGATTCATGAAGGGGAAATCATGTTTAACTAATTTACTGGAATTCTTTGAGGATATAACGAGCATGGTGGATAGAGGTGTACCGATGGATGTGGTGTATTTAGATTTCCAAAAGGCATTCGATAAGGTGCCACACAAAAGGTTACTGCAGAAGATAAAGATACGCAGAGTCAGAGGAAATTTATTAGCATGAATTGTGAATTGGCTGGCTAACAGAAAGCAGAGAGTCGGGATAAATGGATCCTTTTCGGGTTGGAAATCGGTGGTCAGTGGTGTGCCACAGGGATCGGTGCTGGGACCACAACTGTTTACAATATACATAGATGACTTGGAAGAGGGGACAGAGTGTAGTGCAACAAAATTTGCAGATGACACAAAGATTAGTGGGAAAGCGGGTTGTGTAGAGGACACAAAGAGGCTGCAAAGAGATTTAGATAGGTTAAGCGAATGGGCTAAGGTTTGGCAGATGGAATACAATGTCGGAAAATGTGACGTCATTCACCTTGGGAAAAAAACAATAAAAGGGAATATTATTTGAATGGGGAGAAATTACAACATGCTGCGGTGCAGAGGGACCTGGGGGTCCTTGTGCATGAATCCCAAAAAGTTAGTTTGCAGGTTCAGCAGGTAATCAGGAAGGCGAATGGAATGTTGGCCTTCATTGCGAGAGGGATGGAGTAGAAAAGCAGGGAGGTCCTGCTGCAACAGTATAGGGTATTGGTGAGGCCGCACCTGGAGTACTGCGTGCAGTTTTGGTCACCTTACTTAAGGAACGATATACTGGCTTTGGAGGGGGTACAGAGACGATTCACGAGGCTGATTCCGGAGATGTGGGGGTTACCTTATGATGATAGATTGAGTAGACTGGGTCTTTACTCATTGGAGTTCAGAAGGATGAGGGGTGATCTTATAGAAACATTTAAAATAATGAAAGGAATAGAAAGATAGAGGCAGAGAGGTTGTTTCCACTGGTTGGGGAGATTAGAACTAGGGGGCACAGCCTCAAAATACGGGGGAGCCAATTTAAAACCGAGTTGAGAAGGAATTTCTTCTCCCAGAGGGTTGTGAATCTGTGGAATTTTCTGCCCAAGGAAGCAGTTGAGGCTAGCTCATTGAATGTATTCAAATCACATATAGATAGATTTTTAACCAATAAGGGAATTAAGGGTTATGGGGAGCGGGCGGGTAAGTGGAACTGAGTCCACGGCCAGATTAGCCATGATCTTGTTGAATGGCGGAGCAGGCTCAAGGGGCTAGATGGCCTACTCCTGTTCCTAATTCTTATGTTTTTATGTAAGCTGGTGTGAGTAAGGATGAGCAGGAGCAGGAGTAGGGTAGGGAAGGCAGAGTGATGGGGATGTGATGAGTGGCACAGCAGGATGAGGTTGAGTGTGACTTTGTTGTAATATTTTGTGATGTACTGAGATAATTGAAAGGTTTGCACCACTGCAGCCAGGCCCTCCTGACGATATCCTTGCTGGTGCCCTCCTGTGCAATGTGTAACCAGGCTGCGTTTGATTCCTGAGGAGATCTCTTCCACTCATTAGAAGGGAAGGGAATCACCCTGCGTGCTGTGATTCTCCCCATAATCATATGGAGGGTGTCATGGGAGAGCCTGTGTACAGCCATGCACCTCTGTGCAGTGCTCGTCAGTGTTTGCAGCACCTTAATGCTGTAGAACACTGATAGCACAATGTCAAATTAAATTTGTGCAAGGTCTCTTTAAGGAAACCGGCTGATGGCGTGTCATCAAATGACATCATCAGACCCACTTCCTTCAATTGTCAGGCAAACATGCTGGGCGGGCTCAATCAGGGGAAAGTCATTTTGGACAACGGGCTGGAGTCAGCAGCGAGTCCGGGACCCGCAACCGATGTCATCCGGCATGGACCTGCCGAGGTTGGCAAAATCACAGCCAGATAGTTAGCATGCAAGTACAGCAAGCAATTAGGAAAGCAAATGGAATGTTGAACTTTATTGCAAGGGGTTTGGACTACAGGAGTAAGGAAGTCTTGCTGAAATTATACAGTGCTTTGGTGAGACCATACCTGAAGTACTATGCACAATTTTGTTCTCCTTATTTGAGGAAGGATATACTTGCTGTCGAGGCAGTGAAATGAAGGTTCATTAAATTGATTCCTGGGGTGAGAGATTGAGTAGTTTGGCCTATACTCTGGAGTTTAGAGGGATGAGAGATGATCTTATTGAAACTTATAAAATTCTGAGGGGGATTGACATGGTAGTTGCTGAGAGGTTGTTTCCCCTAGTTGCACTGTCTAGAACAAGGGGGCATTGTCTCAGAAGGATTTTCTTCACTCAGAGGGTTGTGAATCTTTGGAATTTTCTACCCCAAAGATCTGTGAATGCTGAATTGTTGACTATATTTAAGGCTGAGATTGTAGACTTTTGGATTATAGGGGACTCCAGGGATATGGGGATTGGGTGGTAAAGTGGAGTTGAGGTCAAAGATCAGCCATGATCTTATTGAATGGTGGAGCAGTCTCGAGTGGCCCTGTGGCCTACTTCTGCTTCTAATCCTTATGTTTTTATGTTGTATAGGTGACATTTGAATTACCACTGGACTTTCAACAAACCCATATTTTGGTTTTCCTGGGGAACCAGGGTACTGAATCTTCAGTCCAGGCACACGATCTGTAGTTGCTAATGCAAATCTCATTCCATTTGTAATTGTAGCTATTTTGAGAACTACCTGAAGCAGGGACACAAATTATGCTATTTAACGCAGTACAACAATTAGTTATCAACGAGGCTAATCAATTGTTAGGCAATTGTTTGTCGGGTTTGAATCAAATTTTATTGACCCTTTTGTAACTCATATTGGCAGGATCATATTTTGAACGTTTTGGGCTGGTTGCCTTCAAAGGGACATTGTTTTATTGGAGACAATTGTGAGAAAAGAAACTGGAATGATTTGGGAATTTAACATATCATGGAGAAGGGATTAACAGTTTGATTCCACTGGGGAAAAGAAGACTGAGGAGACACACGCTCACAATCTTTAAATGCAGGAAGGTGTTGAAAATGCTGGTTACACTGATGGCAGAACTACAGGACGAGTACAGAATTGGCAAGCCTAAAGGGACACTGTAGTTTAGAAGATTTAGTAGTGGATATCACTTCAAGGCATCCAATATTTTTCATAGCTGAAACTTGTGGGGGTGCCGGTGGATATTATGTAAAGATTGATGCTAAATTCTGAGTCATGTTTGGTTCAAAATTATCGGGCATCGCCATATTGTTCCTGTGGAGTGGGCCATGTAAATGAAATGAAGATCCATTTATTTCTCAATTGACCTTCATGCAAGGGAGCAAGTTCCCTCACCCAAATCATTCTGTTCCATGTGATCTGAAAATTCTGCAGTTTCATACTGTAATTAGAGGTAGGGTTTATTCTTAGTACTTGAATTTCAACCTTTGTTTGCCTTTTAATTCCCTCATCAATAACCTTATAGCCTGCAGCGTGTAACCCATTCTGACGGCTCTCAAGTAATGATCTCCAAGAAGCCTTTAAGAAGAGCTAAGGTTGGCTGATTGTTATCGATTCAGGTTGTTGGAGGGCAAATGTTTTTGTTTGGGTTCCGAGCTAACTACATATGTTAGGTTCCATCTAATATTTACGTAAATAAATTTGAATGTATTGAAGTTATTGGATCTGTGAATCACAGCTCATTAATAAAAATGTGTTAAATGTTAAATGTCACCGATATAAAACAAAGGATAAAAGTGCTGGATTTTCATTTTACATGGAAAAGTGCATAAAATCATGGACTGAGTTCTCCCAAATACTGATCAGAATCTCATCTAATAAAAAAACAAGTTTTTGATGATTTATGTCAGGACACGGGGCGGGGGGCGGGGGGCGCGGTACGGTGGGGGTTGCGGGGGCATACTCAGTGGGGTTCCCCAGGGACCACTACAGTTTCTAATTCACATAAATATCTTGTATTCAGTCACTCGGTGCAAAGTGGTCAGGTTGAGATCATTCACAGATGGATGATGGAATCGGTGAGGGGCAGCTCAGAAATGACAATGATTTGGACAAAATATGCAGGTGAGTCGAACAAAGGCAAATTAAATTTAATGTGGACAATATAAGGTCCTCCACAAAGGAAAAACAAAACAAGTGACACGTACACTCCATGAACGGGGTAGAAATAGCTACGGTTGAAGCTGAAATACACCCAGGAGTTTTGGTAGACTCGATGCCCAACATGTCCAACCAATGCAGAGCAGCAATCAGCAACGTGCACAGGATATTGAATCGCCAAAATAGAGAAGACGAGTCAGAGGAGGTTGTGTGTGAACTGGGCAATGATCTGATCAGACTGCACCTTGAGTATTAATGTCCAGTTCTAATTACTGGGACATTCAAGCACTGATGTCAGTGCTGTGAGGAGCCACAAGGTTGATCCCTAGTGTCACTGGTGAGAGTTATGAGGAAAGACTCCAGAAACCTTGGCTTTTCAGCCTTGAGAGGTCATCCTGCAAAAGTATAGAAGATAGTAAATGGAATAGGAAATGTTAATCCAGAATATCTCTTTAAATTAAATTGAGAGAGCAGGACAAGGGTACACAGATTCCAACTAATTAAAAAGTAACTTTAGGACTGTGGTCAGGGAATTTCTTCTTCACACAAAGATTGATGGCATACTCTTCCTGCAATACCTCCAGAATATTTTTGGAAACAACTGAAATGAGGCGCTTGAGAATCTTTTTAGATGGGTGAACGAAGATGGGATGAAAATCCACCCTCATGCCTAATTATCTGGTGCTTTTGAAGGCAGTACTCCTATTGGCGAAGTTCACCTATGAACGCTTAATGCATTCATAGAATCATAGAATCATAGAATGGTTATGGCACAGAAGAAGGCCATTCGGCCTGTCGAACCCGTGCTGACTCTAAGCTAGTCCCACTCCCCTGCCCCTTCCCCATAGCCCTGCAAGTTTTTTTTCCTTCAGATACTTATCCAACTCCTTTTTGAAAAATAAGATTGAGTCTGCCTCCACCACCCTTTCTGGACAGTGCATTCCAGATCCCAACCACTCGCTGTGTAAAAAGGTTTTTTCTTACATCGCCTTTGGTTCTTTTGCCAATTGCCTTAAGTCTGTGTCCTCTGGTTCTCGACCCTTCTGCCAATGGGAACAGTTTCTCTCTATCTCTGCTCTGTCCAGACACCTCATGATTTTGAGCACTTCTATTAAATCTCTTCTCACTCTTCTCTGCTCCGAGGAGAACAAACCCAGCTTCTCCAATCTATCAACGTAACTGAAGTCCCTCATTCCTGGAAACATTCTCGTAAATCTTTTCTGCACCTTCTCTAAGGTCTTCACATCCTTTCTAAATTGCGATGTCTAGAATTCGACACTGTACCCCAGTTGGGGCCGAACCAGTGTTTTATAAAGATTCATCATAATTTCCACACTTTTGTACTCTATACCTCTATTCATGAAGCCCAGGATCCCGTAAGCTTTTTAACTGCTTTCTCAACCTGCCCTGACACCTTCAACGATTTGTGCACACATACCCCCAGTCTCTCTGTTCATGCACCCCCTTTAGGATTGTACCAGTTAGTTTATATGTCCTCTCCTCATTCTTTCTACCAAAATGTATCACTTCACACTTTTCTGCGTTAAATTTCATCTGCCACATGTCTGCCCATTTCACCAGCCTGGCTATGCCTTCCTGAAGTCTATCACTATCCTCCTCACTGTTACTATACTTCCAAGTTTTATGTCATCTGCAAATTTTGAAATTGTTCCCTCTACACCCATGTCCAAGTCATTAATATATATCAAGAAAAGCAGTGGTCCTAGAACCGACCCCTGGGGAACACCCCTGTGTACCTTCCTCCAGTCTGGAAAACAACCATTCATCACTACTTTCTGTTTTCTGTCACTTAGCCAATTTCATATCCCTGCTGCCACTGTCCTTTTTATTCCATGGACTTTAACTTTGCTGGCAAGCCTATTTTGTGGTATTTTGTCAAATGCCTTTTGGAAATCCATGCAAACTATGTCAACCGCATTACCCTCATCAACCGTCTTTGTTACCTCATCAAATATTTCAATCAAGTTGGTTAAACACGATTTGCCTTTAACAAATCTGTGCTGGCTTTCCTTAATTAATCCACACCTATCCAAGTGACAGTTAATTTTATCCCTGATTACTGTTTCTAAAAGCTTCCCCACTACCGAGGTTAAACTGACTGGCCTGGAGTTGCTGGGTTTATCTTTGCACCCTTTTGTGAACAGTGATGTAACATTTGCAGTTCTCCAGTCCTCTGGCACAACCCTCATGGAGGATTGGAAGATTATGGCCGGCACCTCTGCGATTTCTGCCCTCAATTCCCTCAGCATCCTAGGACGGATTCCACCTGCTCCTGATGATTTATCTCCTTTAATTACAGTCAGCCTTTCTAATACATCTTTATCAATTTTTATCCTATCAAATGTCTCCACTATCTCCTCCTTCACGATATCTATGGCAGCATCCTCTTCCTTGGTGAAGACAGATGCAAAGTACTAATTTAATACCTCAGCCATACCCTCTGGCTCCATACATAGGTCTTCTTTTTGGTACTTAATCACCCCACCACACCTCTTACTACCCTTTTACTATTTATATGCCTATAGAAGACTTTTGGATTACATAAGAACACAAGAATTAGGAACAGGAGTAGGCCATCTAGCCCCTCGAGCCTGCTCTGCCATTCAACAAGATCATGGCTGATCTGGCCGTGGACTCAGCTCCACTTACCCGCCCGCTCCCTATAACCCTTAATTCCCTTATTGGTTAAAAATCTATCTATCTGTGATTTGAATATGAGCTAGCCTCAACTGCTTCCTTGGGCATAGAATTCCACAGATTCACAACCCTCTGGGAGAAGAAATTCCTTCTCAACTCGGTTTTAAATTGGCTCCCCCGTATTTTGAGGCTGTGCCCCCTAGTTCTAGTCTCCCCGACCAGTGGAAACAAACTCTCTGCCTCTATCTTGTCTATCACTTTCATTATTTTAAATGTTTCTATAAGATCACCCCTCATCCTTCTGAATTCCAACAAGTAAAGACCCAGTCTACTCAATCTATCATCATAAGGTAACCCCCTCATCTCCGGAATCAGCCTAGCGAATCGTCTCTGTACCCCCTCCAAAGCTAGTATATCATTCCTTAAGTTGCAGGGCTATGGGGAAAGGGCAGGGGAGTGGGACTAGCTTAGAGTCAGCACAGGTTCGACGGGCCGAATGACCTTCTTCTGTGCCATAACCATTCTATGATTCTATGAATGCATTAAGTGTTCATCGGTGAACTTCGCCACAACATCATATTCCCATGCTGCTATTTGTGCCTGCAGCTCACTTACCTACTCTTTGTGCATTCACATACATACACGGTAAACCCATTTTAGTCCATCTTGTATTCTCTCTTAGTTTGACCCCACCTAATACCTTACTTTCGTGCTCTCTGCCTCTCCCAATCCTTTGAGCACTTTATTTCATCCTGGTGCCCAACTCCCTGCCAAGCTAGTTTAAATCCTTTCCAACAGCACTGGCACCACCCCCCGCCCCGTGAGGATATTGGTTCCAGCCTGTTGTGATGCAACCTGTCTGGCCTGTACAATCCCACCTCCCCCAAAACTGGACCCAATGCCCCAGGAATCTGAAGCCCTCCCCCCTGCACTATTCTCTCCATACACGCATCTATCTGCTCTATTCTCCTATTTCTGTACTCATTCATTCTTTTCTGCAACATTTTTATCAAACCGTTTAGAAATATTAGGCTTAATCCAGTTCTTTGTGGACTAGAGTTGACAGCTGGATAAAAAAAATAGTGCACACAGGAATATAGCGCGAGAGTTGTAAAGGCTGAACATTTCTGCCTTTTGATCTTTTTGTCGGCTAATGTACGACCACTATATTAGACACTGAAGCCACTACTCGCCCCAAACAGTTGGATGAGGTGAGAAATCAAACCTCACTGGTTAAACAGCAATGTTTATCTGCTCATGTCTGAAAAAGTAATCACACCAAGGGGAAAAAATGTGATTCTGTTTCTCTTTCGTAAACTGATTACCAACTCCCAGCATCGACTGACATTGCATTCCCTTTATTTTAAGGGTGGTGTTTTGCAATGCCTTGGTCATTGCTGCTTTCAGTGGAGGTGTTGCTTACTCACACGTCAGTTGTTGTCACTGTTCCCAAAAGGAGTGTTAAATCCAAGGGACTGAACTAAATGGCGTGTTCCTGTCTGATCTAGGTGTGACCCTGTCTGATCTCGGTGTGACCCTGTCTGATCTAGGTGTGAATGAATGATTCCTGCACTAACGTCAATGAACTGACAATTAACTTAGTGCTGGTGTATTATCATTAAACTTTCTTGGAAATAAGGTCACAGACTTTCCTGTGAGCAGGGACATTCTCCTCGGGGTCCTGACCACCATTTTCTGCTCAACCAACATCACTAAAAGCTGTCACATGCATTACAAAAGTGACCACACTTCAAAAAAGGAAGTACTTCATTGACTGTAAAGCACCTTCGGACATCCTGAGGTTGTGAAAGGCGCTATGTAAATGCAAGTCTGTATTTTGATGAGGGACTTTGCTCCCAGCGCTAATTAACGAATTTGCTTTAACGATTGAACATTCTGAACTGGTGGGGGGGGGGGGTCATTCGTGCCCAACTGCCTGCCTCGCTTCCGCGGCTACGTTGGCGCCCGGGTGTCCCTGGAGATGGAGCACGCAGTGCCCACCTGCACGCCCACGGCCTTCCTTCTGTGACTGGTGGGCACCCGAGGGACTGGAGTGCATCATCATCCCAGGGGGAAATACGATTTAAGTTGTTAACTTTCCCTTTTAATTTGGGTTGAGTTACAGACTTTATTGGGTGCGCACCTTGAAGAAGGGGGGCACATGCCTGCCTCTAAATTGCTGGTGGCGACTGCCATCCACCAGCGCAGCTCGAAGAGGGAACGTTACGAACTGTTCCTTTTATGTTTGCGCTTCTTCTCTGGCTGAGCGGGTCAAGTGAGCGCAGCGCTGAAGGAGATGGGTGCCTTGTTCAGCATGTCCACAGAGGGGTGCTGCAGTCTGCTTAAACTCGTGCAAAATTAAAATTAAAACACTCCTCCCATTTGCTTAAGTGAAAAAAAAAATCTGCTGCCAAGCTCGGGAAGCGTTGCATAGGTGTTGTGTAGCCCGTTACACGTTGTGCTTTGACTGATTTTGTGTGTGTGTGTGTGTGTCAGGAGGAGAATACCTGTTTCAACCTTTCTCTCCTCTCCATCACCTCCAGCTCCTAGCTCCCCATCTCTGTGGGAGCCACAAGCGCACGGTGATCGCTGGCACAGCCGACTCCACTCTCTCTCTGTCTCTCTCTCTCTATATATACATATACACACACACACCCTGGAATTTGGAACAGAAACCATCATCTGGATCACGATCACGGTTCTCTCGTCTCTCGTCAGTTCCGGCTACTCTTTCTGTCTGACAAGGGGGGCTCGGAGCAGTCAGGTGTGCGCTGTTTACTGGTGTGTGTGTGTGTCTGTGTCGGGGAGGGGTGGGGGGTGCCATAGTTTGGATGGAGACACAGGGGGAGAGCAAGGCAGCGCTGTTGCTGCCGGGGAAGTGCCTCTTGGAATGAGATTGGACACCCTGCTTCTCTCCCCCCACACAAGGGGGAAGAAGGCTCGCCAGGAAAACAGCGTGTCCTGAATGCAGCATCGACCGTCTGAATCCCTCCCACAGCCCCGGCTGCTGGGGACAAGAGCCCGGGAGTGATCCAGCCGCCTGTTAAAAGGGGATATTCTGATTCAATGTCGATCCACTCAGGCGCCGTCTCCACTCCTGGCGGGATTTGCCGAGGACGTCTGATCTTCTCTCGATGCTGAAGCACCTTTAGGCCCCCCTCTCTCTATATATTATATATCTGTCTCCTTGTACTCTTTCTCTCTCTCTCCCCCCACCCCCCTTTAAGCGGACCGTTCGTGCCCGCCGACTGCTAGAAGTTCTCTGCTGTGTAGTGCGCGATAGTCTCCCGAGCTGACTTTATGGCTTCGCTGTACCAAAGAATCACAGGGCAGATCAACACCTCCAGATCTTACCCGGCTCCCGCTGAAGCCAGTCACCTTCTCGGTGGCCAGTGCACTGATGAGGACATCGCCGGGAAAGCTGCCCGCCCCTTGGAAGACAGCCGGCCCCACTGCCATTACCAGCCCAGGAGTGACTGTGAAGATGACGATGTAAGATGATCATTACCCTTTATTTGTTTTCTATTCACGTATTGTGTATGTATATATGTCTATGCATGTATGTCTATGTGCATGTGTGTATATGTGTGCATGTCTGTATGTGTAGACATGTCTCTCTGTATGTCTGTGTATGTGTAGACATGTATCTGTCTGTATGTGTATGTATGTGTAGACATATATGTGTGTGTGTGTATGTGTAGACATGTATCTGTTTGTATGTGTGTATGTGTAGACATGTCTGTGTGGATATGTGTGTATGTGTAGACGTGTGTATGTGTAGACATATATCTGTATGTGTGTATGTGTAGACATGTATGTGTGTAGACATGTATTTCTGTATGTCTCTATGTGTAGACATATCTCTGTCTGTGTATGTGTAGACATGTCTCTGTCTATGTCTGTGTGTGTGTATGTGTAGCCATGTCTCTGTATGTCTGTCTGTGTATGTGTAGACACGTCTCTGTATGTCTGTGTGGGTATGTGTGACTGTATATATTCGGTCCCCCCACCCCCACATTCTCCTTTCTCTAGATCTGCTTTGTTTAATCACAGAGACAAGTTGCCTGGCTTCGCCACACCGTTTCAAGTTGCTTTTCATGAAGTTTTGTGTGCTAACCATGTGTTTTATTTGTACGGGCTATTTGTTGTAGACTGTAGGATTATAATCCATATTGAAAATCAAGACCGTCTCACACCCTTTTGCTCCATTTAAAACCCTCCCTGGAACACAGAACTTTAATAGACAGTTGAATGAAATGAACTCTGGATTTATTGCCTGTCGCGGAGACACTGCCGTTCGTTGTGCGTGTCTTGCTTTGTCTGGGGGGAAAACTGTTTCAAAAGTTGGATTTGCATATCGCCTTGGCAACGACTGAGTTCCTGATCGGTACAGGAGTTAAACCTCTTGGATCGATTTCCTTTTTTGTCGCCTGTTATTTAGTGGCGTGGGTCTGCAAAATACCGACAACACATCGAACAGCTGGCTCGCCAGCACTGCTCCGACTGAGTGTTATTAGATTTGAGTCATTCCAAAGGGATTCACGAACGATGCTGATTTCTGCACATTGCATTGCTGTAGATGGAAGAAGCCAGGATTGCGATGTATTGGTCCCTCCGGGCGGAATGTTAAAAACCAAATAGTATATTACACAGGATGTATCTTTGTTTTTGTTTTTAAAATGCCTGTCACACAATGAACCCGATGCTCGTTGTATGCCAGTATAATACTCTCTGACCACGGGACAGTCCTGGCCTCGCTATTCGGTGAGAAGTAACATCCACTCCACTGAGAATTAATATTTTCAGAGTTTATATACGTCCTGAATATCGATCTAAGCATTTAATGGCAGGCTGGATTTTTTTTGCCTCACGCATTCTTTAAAAAAATCTGTTGACTAAAAGCTGCACGCAGCCTGATTCGGATTGAAGATCTGGTTCAAAGGCAGAGGTCAGACATCCACTTCAAGCCTGTTGCCAGCTATGTGGTTGCCGGGGAGAGCAGCTCTCTCGCTCTCCTTTCTTAGAGTTGAAACTGTACCCCAAAAGGAAAAGAACCAGGGGGATTTGGTGAATCTTGCCTTTTGACAAATTGTCTTCTAAAAAGGACAGAAGTGATTCTTGAAGTTGGATTTTGACAAGTGAGTTTAATTCAAGAAACACTTCTGTCCTTTTTAGGTACCGAATGCATTAGCTTTACAGTTGCGCTCCCAACCACCGTCAGTACACACGGCCGCACTCTGATGAAATAATTAAGTTGCATCGTCTTAACGTATACTTTTAGTTATTCCAGGACAGTGTTTGGTGCACAGCGGATTAAAGACGACTATGCAAGTGCGAATTATCATTACCTTTCGAGAAATGCCAGTGCACTGAGATCTCTCACTTTCTGGACAGGCAAATAAATACTCGCCACGAATTCAAGGTTAAATTGTCCGACTGTGCTTTCGATAGGACAAAGTATTTATCGAAAGGCTGCACATATATATAATCAGTAGGTGTCGCTAAAGGTGTGTTTCGCTTGAGATGACTGCCTTTGCCTTGAGTGTTGCAGTTTATAGAGATGTCGAAGTTTGGGCGGGATTGATGTTTATGTTTATAGTGCCCGTGGGTTCAAAAGGCGATAGCGGACCTGTTAATCCCCCGCAATGATCCGAGAGAGGCTGTTCCTCGATTCTCTCCAGGACGACGAGGCCAGTATTTTGAAGCTTCAGATTCATTAGGTATGCCTTTCACAGCAACCGCAGAAGAGAATTGCAGAACCTGAACAAAAGTGGTCACTTAAAACAGCTTTAAAATATCACCAAACATAACCTTGGTTGGTCCAGTAATTTCCCCCAAAAATATGTTGTAATGTGGCTTGTACCACAAAGTAATTGTACATTAAAATGCACTTTGCCTTGACTTTTTAAAGAGTAAAATGAAATGGCTTGAAGAATAAAATTGCAGTCCAGTTAGTGTGATTTGAGAATAGTCTGATCACCCTTTGGGACTCCTAAGAAATGTTTATATTATAAGCAATATTCCCAGGCAGTAATCATGGACTTGGTATAAAAAGTTGTGCTAGTATAGATTGATACTACCTGAACTCAGTCCCCATTAGATTACTGTCTTGTAATTCATTATTCAATCAGTATAATCTTTTTTTTAAATGTACACAAAAAGCATTAATATTTTCTTGTAGTCCCAGTGCCTTCTTGTGATCAGTGCCAGCCCCAGATCTGTTTTTAAGTTAGAAACATAGAAACAGAGAAAATAGGTGCAGGAGTAGGCCATTCGGCCCTTCGAGCCTGCACCACCATTCAATGAGTTCATGGCTGAACATGCAACTTCAGTACCCCATTCCTGCTTTCTCACCATACCCCTTGATCCCCCTAGTAGTCAGGACTACATCTAACTCCTTTTTAAATATATTTAGTGAATTGGCCTCAACAACTTTCTGTGGTAGAGAATTCCATAGGTTCATCACTCTCTGGGTGAAGAAGTTTCTCCTCATCTCGGTCCTAAATGGCTTACCCCTTATCCTTAGACTGTGACCCCTGGTTCTGGACTTCCCCAACATTGGGAACATTCTTCCTGCATCTAACCTGTCTAAACCCGTCAGAATTTTAAATGGTTCTATGAGATCCCCTCTCATTCTTCTGAACTCCAGTGAATGCAGGCCCAGTTGATCCAGTCTTTCTTGATATGTCAGTCCCGCCATCCCGGGAATCAGTCTGGTGAACCTTCGCTGCACTCCCTCAATAGCAAGAATGTCCTTCTTCAAGTTAGGAGACCAAAACTGTACACAATACTCCAGGTGTGGCCTCACCAAGGCCCTGTACAACTGTAGTAACACATCCCTGCCTCTGTACTCAAATCCCCTCGCTATGATGGCCAACAAGCCATTTGCTTTCTTAACCGCCTGCTGTACCTGCATGCCAACCTTCAATGACTGATGTACCATGACACCCAGGTCTCGTTGCACCTCCCCTTTTCCTAATCTGTCACCATTCAGATAATAGTCTGTCTCTCTGTTTTATCTCAATCAAAGTTGAAGCTAATATTGCAACCTAAGTAATGTATTATTGTGAATCATAATAGGTTACTGCAAGCTGAACTAGCAAAGCTGCAGCTCTCACCATGTACCAGCCCAGTAACTAGAGAACCAAAGATACAACTGCTCAGAGTATTCTGTTTCTCGGCCGTGAACTATGGAATTCTATGAACAGACATTTGAACATTTTCTTATTGCATCATACAGTAGTATTTCAAGCTACCCCACTTTATTTTTCTTATTTGCACATGGAATGCAGGCGTCGCCGGCAAGGCCAGCATTTATTGCCCATCCCTTTGTATTTGCCCGTTTTTTGCTTTGAGTCTGACCTCTGCTCTTTTTTGGCCTCAGTTGTCATGGTAACCACTTTTAGGCTATGTAAAAAGAATCCATTATATTTAATTTTAAAGGTTTAAGGTGTATTGAAGTATTTTCATGATAATCCATTCACTTCATAGTGCTCAGCTGAAATTTCAAGCCTGAATAAATGAAGCACAAACAGAGGTAATTTTGGAAAACAGAATATAACAGTGTATATAGAGACTGATAAATATCTCTAGAGTGAGTTTATAATACACATAAATTAATCAAATGCATCCAGGTCGTACCATAAATCACTCATACTTTTGCAGTTTATCATCTTTATTGGGACAGTAAGATTAGATTTGAACTCAATTCCTGTGGCTGTTTGTTTCATTACATGAACTGTCTCAGAGTATTTACTAATTGTTAATTTGGTTGTTGTACCACTGCCAGATGCCAACATGCCTCTTGTACTTGGTGCATAATGTGCTCAACAAGAAGAAGAAGAACAACAACTTGTATTTATATAGCGCCTTAAAAGAAGTGAAATGTCCCAAGGCGCTTCACAGGAGTATTAGAGAACTGGTTGGCAAACAGGAAGCAGAGTGTCGGGATAAATGGGTCCTTTTCAGAATGGCAGGCAGTGACTAGTGGGGTACTGCAGGGCTCAGTGCTGAGACCCCAGCCATTTACAATATATATCAATTATGTAGATGAAAGAATTGAGTGTAATATCTCCAAGTTCGCAGATGACACAAAGCTGGGTGGCAGTGTGAGCTGTGAGGAGAATGCTAAAAGGCTGCAGGGTGACTTGGACAGGTTAGGTGAGTGGGAAAATGCATGGCAGATGCAGTATAATGTGGATAAATGTGAGGTTATCCACTTTGGGGGCAAAAACTCAAAGGCAGAATATTATCTGAATGGTGGCAGATTAGGAAAAAGGGAGGTGCAACGAGACCTGGGTGTCATTATTCATCAGTCATTGAAAGTTGGCATGCAGGTACAGCAGGCAGTGAAGAAGGAAAATGGTATGTTGGCCTTCATAGCTAGGGGATTTGAGTACAGGAGCAGGGAGGTCTTATTGCAATTGTACAGGGCCTTGGTGAGGCCTCACCTGGAATATTGTGTTCAGTTTTGGCCTCCTAATCTGAGGAAGGACATTCTTGCTATTGAGGGAGTGCAGCAAAGATTCACCAGACTGATTCCCGGGATGGCAGGACTGACATATGAGGAGAGACGGGATCGTCTGGGCCTGTATTCACTGGAGTTTAGAAGGATGAGAGTGGATCTCATAGAAACATATAAAATTCTGACGGGACTGGACAGGTTAGATGCAGGAAGAATGTTCCCGATGTTGGGGAAGCCCAGAACCAGGGGACACATTCTAAGGATAAGGGGTAAGCCATTTAGGACTGAGATGAGAAACTTCATTCACTCAGAGAGTTGTTAACCTGTGGAATTCCCTACCGCGGAGAGTTGTTGATGCCAGTTCATTGGATATATTCAAGAGGGAGTTAGATATGGCCCTTATGGCTAAAGGGATCAAGGGGTATGGAGAGAAGGCAGGAAAGGGGTACTGAGGTGAATAATCCGATCTTATTGAATGATGGTGCAGGCTCGAAGGGCCGAATGGCCTACTCCTGCACCTATTTTCTATGTTTCTATGTTTCTATGGTGTGAGTTCGGACACGGGCAACCGAATTTTGGATCACCTCTAGAGTAGAGAGTGGGAGGCCAGCCAGGAATGCATTGGAATAGTCAAGTCTAGAGGTAACAAAGGCATGGATAAGGGCTTCAGCAGCAGATGAGCTGAAGCAAGGGCAGAGACGGGCGATCTTACGTAGATGGAAATAGGCGGTCTTAGTTCTGCTGTGGATATGTGGTGGAAAGCTCATTTCGGGGTCAAATATGACACCAAGGTTGCAAACAGTCTGGTTCAACCTCAGACAGAAGTTGTGGAAAGGGATGGATTCAGTGGCTGGGAACAGGGTTTGTGTCAGGGACCGAGAACAATGGCTTTGGTCTTCCCAATATTCAATTGGAGAACACTTCTGCTCATCCTGAAATGGATGTCGGACAAGCAGTCTGACAATTTAGAGACAGTGGAAGGGTCGAGTGAAGTGGTAATGAGGTAGAGCTGGGTGTCATCAGCGTACATATGGACACTCATGCTGTGTTTTAGGGTGATGTCGCCAAGGGGCAACATGTAGATGAGAAATAGGAGGGGGCCAAGGATAGATCCTTGGGGTCACCAGAGGTAATTATGTGGGGGCGGGAAGGAAAGCTGTTGCAGGTGATTCTCTGGCTATGATTAGATAGATAAGAATGGACCCAGGCAAATGCAGTCCCACCTATGGATGATGGTGGAGAGGCTATGGAGAAGGATAGAGTGGTCAACCATGTCAAAGGCTGCAGACAAGTCAAGAAGGAGGGATAGTTTGCCTTTGTCACAGTCACAAAGGATGTCATTTGTGACTTTGATGAGAGCCGTTTCAGTACTGTGGCAGGCGTGGAAACCGGATTGGAGGGATTCAAACATGGAATTGTGGGAAAGATGGAAATGGATTTGGAAGGCTTGTGATATAACACTTTATATATACTGTTTATAACATTTCCTGGTAATCAACTGCAAATTATTTCTCAGTAAACCTGCATTCATGATGTCACAGTTATAAACCTGTGTCTTAACACCATTGACATGGGAGTATAATAATTGGACTGTAGCTCAAAAAGTTAGATCATCCTCCCAAACAATTAAACCATTACAGTACATTAGTGAACAACAGATGTGCTTGGGCAGCTTTATAACTGCAAATCATTGTTATGGTTCAGAAGCCTTTTATAACCAACGCACAGGAAAATATTTCTGCAGTACACTGTGTAATGTCATCATAAACCAATTCTTTATAATTGGCATTATGATTTCATTACAAAGTAACACACACAGAAAATCTTACCCCTCCATCATTCTCATGATGCTCTGATTAAATTACTGCGTTGAAGTCTTTTCCAGATCTGTTATCATTACAAAGAAAATAGATCATGAATGCTCTTCAGTTGCCTGGGTCCGAAGCTCTGGAATTCCCTCTCTGAGCCTCTCCATCTCTCTGCTTCTGTCACCTCCTTTAAGACGCTCTTTAAAACTTACCTCTTCATAGCTCCTTATGTAGCTCGGTGTCATATTTTCATAATGCTCCTGTGAAGCACCTTGGGACGTTTTATTACATTAAAAGGTGCTATATAAATACAAGTTGTTGTTACATATTCACCTACCGATTATTTTTGGATAAGCCTTCAGTATTGGCATTGTAAGGTACTAATGTTCCTTGGGAACATCATCAGCATGCATGAAACAAAAGGTCTCTGTGACGAACAGCAGACACACAAAATGAAAACCCTCACTCAAATGCAACAGCACACTTGGCAAACACAAGCAGTTAGTTACAGCAGCAAGTTTAAGGCTGTAATCTAGATCATTTTGTAAAAAAAACATTTTTTCTTTGCACCATTTCCATGTATCCATTATTTTCTGTATGTGATGCCCAGTAGTTTGTGAATCTAGCACAGAGAATGAGGAAATTCTAGAGATGCGAATAGTATTTTTAATAATGTCATGTGTTTATACAATGGTTATATATTTTTTAAACAATTTAGTTAACTGGTGTATAATTTTAGAGCTATTTACTGTGAAACTATTTGGAACACGTCTTCCAGTCTGATGGTCTTCAATGGTTCATTTCCAGTGCCTCGGACCTTTTTCTGGAAAGCCCCTTTAGAAACATAGAAACATAGAAAATAGGAGCAGGAGCAGGCCATTCAGCCCTTCTAGCCTGCACCGCCATTCAATGAGTTCATGGCTGAACATGAAACTTCAGTACCCCCTTCCTGCTTTCTCGCCATAACCCTTGATCCCCCGAGTAGTAAGGACTTCATCTAACTCCCTTTTGAATATATTTAGTGAATTGGCCTCAACTACTTTCTGTGGTAGAGAATTCCACAGGTTCACCACTCTCTGGGTGAAGAAGTTTCTCCTCATCTCGGTCCTAAATAGCTTATCCCTTATCCTCAGACTGTGACCCCTGGTTCTGCACTTCCCCAACATTGGGAACATTCTTCCTGCATCTAACCTGTCTAAACCCGTCAGAATTTTAAACGTTTCCATGAGGTCCCCTCTCATTCTTCTGAACTCCAGTGAATACAAGCCCAGTTGATCCAGTCTTTCTTGATATGTCAGTCCCACCATCCCGGGAATCAGTCTGGTGAATCTTCGCTGCACTCCCTCAATAGCAAGAATGTCCTTCCTCAAGTTAGGAGACCAAAACTGTACACAATACTCCAGGTGTGGCCTCACCAAGGCCCTGTACAACTGTAGCAACACCTCCCTGCCCCTGTACTCAAATCCCCTCGCTATGAAGGCCAACATGCCATTTGCTTTCTTAACCGCCTGCTGTACCTGCATGCCAACCTTCAATGACTGATGTACCATGACACCCAGGTCTCGTTGCACCTTCCCTTTTCCTAATCTGTCACCATTCAGATAATAGTCTGTCTCTCTGTTTTTACCACCAAAGTGGATAACCTCACATTTATCCACATTATACTTCATCTGCCATGCATTTGCCCACTCACCTAACCTATCCAAGTCACTCTGCAGCCTAATAGCATCCTCCTCGCAGCTCACACTGCCACCCAACTTAGTGTCATCTGCAAATTTGGAGATACTGCATTTAATCCCCTCGTCTAAATCATTAATGTACAATGTAAACAGCTGGGGCCCCAGCACAGAACCTTGCGGCACCCCACTAGTCACTGCCTGCCATTCTGAAAAGTACCCGTTTACTCCTACTCTTTGCTTCCTGTCTGACAACCAGTTCTCAATCCACGTCAGCACACTACCCCCAATCTTATGTGCTTTAACTTTGCACATTAATCTCTTGTGTGGGACCTTGTCGAAAGCCTTCTGAAAGTCCAAATATACCACATCAACTGGTTCTCCTTTGTCCACTTTACTGGAAACATCCTCAAAAAATTCCAGAAGATTTGTCAAGCATGATTTCCCTTTCACAAATCCATGCTGACTTGGACCTATCATGTCACCATTTTCCAAATGCGCTGCTATGACATCCTTAATAATTGATTCCATCATTTTACCCACTACTGAGGTCAGGCTGACCGGTCTATAATTCCCTATTTTCTCTCTCCCTCCTTTTTTAAAAAGTGGGGTTACATTGGCTACCCTCCACTCAATAGGAACTGATCCAGAGTCAATGGAATGCTGGAAAATGACTGTCAGTGCATCCGCTATTTCCAAGGCCACCTCCTTAAGTACTCTGGGATGCAGTCCATCAGGCCCTGGGGATTTATCGGCCTTCAATCCCATCAATTTCCCCAACACAATTTCCCGACTAATAAAGATTTCCCTCAATTCCCCCTCCTTACTAGACCCTCTGACCCCTTTTATATCCGGAAGGTTGTTTGTGACCTCCTTAGTGAATACCAAACCAAAGTACTTGTTCAATTGGTCTGCCATTTCTTTGTTGCCCGTTATGACTTCCCCTGATTCTGACTGCAGGGGACCTACGTTTGTCTTTACTAACCTTTTTCTCTTTACATACCTATAGAAACTTTTGCAATCCGCCTTAATGTTCCCTGCAAGCTTCCTCTCGTACTCCATTTTCCCTACCCTAATCAAACCCTTTGTCCTCCTCTGCTGAGTTCTAAATTTCTCCCAGTCCCCGGGTTCGCTGCTATTTCTGGCCAATTTGTATGCCACTTCCTTGGCTTTAATACTATCCCTGATTTTCCTAGATAGCCACGGTTGAGCCACCTTCCCTTTTTTATTTTTAGAAGATGAACATATTGAATTAAATCGAAGACATTGCAACCATGAGTAAAGCTACATTTTTCCCTTGATTCATTGACATGACAGCAAAAAAAAAATCAAAAATCTGATACTCAATGATCAAAATTCATGATTAGTACTTGTAGAATTGATGCAGTAACCACCGATTTTGCTCAAATCCAATTTTTAAGAGCATTTTCAATTTTCTTCATATTCAGCGAATGAGCTAAAATATTACTTAAGGTTCCACAACGTTATTTTTTTCACCCCACCAAGCAGATTTTTTTTAAAGGTAATGACCAACGTTCGCGGACTGGCATTGAAAGTGATTCAGTTGTATGTAATTTAATGGAAATAATTCACGAAAGTCATGCATTACAATTGGAAAATGACACTGCCGCCCAAGAGTATTTAATGATACTCCTGGTTCGTGCAGCAGCTCAGTAAAATAAATAACATTTTCTGTGGTTTGATGATTTAGATAGATTAGAGAAAACAACAAATAACTCGATTGTATGTGGCCGACGCGAAGTGCACAGATTGCACAGCGGGCGGCTGAGGTGGCCCATTGTGAAGGGAGCTGTCCAGCATCCGGAATACTTGCTGAACAAGGAACTAACAAGTGTCTGCCCGGCCTGAATGTCGCCTGAGTCACTGGTTCATTGTTCAATCTACAGATAGCTCAACGGATTTTGTTGTAATTAGAGGGTTTGTGTTGCAATTCGGGAGTTGATCAGAGGGATTGTTGTGATTGGGGAGCTGGTCAGAGGGTTTGTGTTGTGATTAGGGAGCTGGTCAGAGGGGTTTGTTGTGATTAGGGGTCTGGTCAGAGGGTTTGTTGTAATTGGGGAGCTGGTCAGAGGGTTTGTTGTGATTAGGGGTCTGGTCAGAGGGTTTGTTGTAATTGGGGAGCTGGTCAGAGGGTTTGTTGTGATTAGGGGTCTGGTCAGAGGGTTTGTTGTGATTGGGGAGCTGGTCAGAGGGTTTGTTGTGATTAGGGGTCTGGTCAGAGGGTTTGTTGTGATTGGGGAGCAGGTTAGAGGGTTTGTTGTGATTAGGGAGCTGGTCAGAGGGTTTGTTGTGATTAGGGGTCTGGTCAGAGTGTTTGTTTTGATTGGGGAGCTGGTCAGAGGGTTTGTTGTGATTAGGGAGCTGGTCAGAGGGTTTGTGTTGTGATTAGGGAGCTGGTCAGAGGGTTTGTGTTGTGATTAGGGAGCTGGTCAGAGGGTTTGTTGTGATTGGGGAGCTGGTCAGAGGGTTTGTGTTGTGATTAGGGAACTGGTCAGAGGGTTTGTTGTGATTAGAGAGTTGGTCAGATGGTTTGTTGTGATTGGGGAGCTGGTCAGAGGGTTTGTTGTGATTAGGGGTCTGGTCAGAGGGTTTGTTGTGATTGGGGAGCGGGTCAGAGGTTTGTGTTGTGATTATGGAGCTGATCAGAGGGATTGTTGTGATTGGGGAGCGGGTCAGTGGGGTTTGTTGTGATTAGGGGCCTAGTCAGAGGGTTTATTCTCCTAGCTATTAATTGAGCAGATTCTGTGTGTCCTTTGGATTGATTAGAAGTATTTGCTGGTCTTTTTTCAGCCCAGCTAACATTGCAGTGTTTTTGAATATCCAGATTGCAATTCTGACCTTGTCCGTTGGTTTATTAGTCAGCAGACGCCAGTTTGTGTATTGCAGAAAGGATCCGGTGTGTGAACCATGCAGACCTAATTGGAAGTATTAATACATGCTGTGTGCATGTGCGCACAGAGGTGTATATGTGTGTACCTGTAAGTGTATATGTGTGCTCTTCAGAGTGATCTGCAGTCAGTGGTAAAAAAATAAATTGTAGGTTATTAATTTACAATTGCATTGATATTAATCTCTGCATTGTGCATACTGGAAACATAGTAAAACATCAAAATGCTACATCAAAGTGTTGTCCGTTTATCGTACATTGTATGGTGTGCTGAATAACTAATTATTTTGGATTGTCAGGGGCATTGATATGCATGAAAAATGAGTAACATTTGTAATAAGCATGGTACATTTTACATTGGTTAATATTGAAATATACAAACCCCATTTTATTGAGGCTGAAATGGAAAGCAGCAGCACACTGAATGTTATCTCTAGATTGGGTAGTCCACTCTTCATTTCCCATTTTTTTCTTTCTGGTTGAATATATTCAGAATTATCAATAGATGATCCGATTTCATCATTTGTGTCGGCCCTCTGCTTTGCAGATTAAATAGACTAGATAGCATTTGTAAGGCAAAATAAACTGTAGGGGAAGGCGGTGGTGGCGCAGGAGGGGGAATTGTTCTGAAGGCTTGCGTCAGGCTTTTGCCTATCAGCATCATCTGTGGATAGATGTTAATGTGCTGATTAACGCGATGTCCACTTGTTGTGGTTTGCTATGCCAATTGGAAGAGTAAGCATTGATTTAATCAGGTGCTTGAATAATGCTTCTCCGTTTATGTTGCTGCACCTTCAACAAAGTGATAGCTGATGACTCAGCAGTTTGTTCTAAAGGCATGGCACCAGCAAGATTCACAGAGGAAGTGGGAAGGTAAAGTAATTCAAGATTTACTGATGAGCTGATTCCAAGCTTTGGCTGTTAAACGCCTGTAGATTGCAGTAGGAAGAGAAGATTTAAGGAAAGTTCGGTGTTGCACTGTTTTGAGATCCCAGGAAAGAATGAGAGTATTAATTCAGAGTGGTTATTTTTACTACCCAACAACAATATTTTTAGCATGTATACATTAAGAAGGCTATGAATACTTTGGGTTATCAAGATTAGTCAAGTGGTTTTGTTGCCATTCATGACGAACATGAAGCTGAAGTCAACACTCAGCCCATCACCTGAAATTTAAGTTGTACTGAAAATACAATTTTCTTATGAATTGCGATTAATCATTTCTTGGTAAACTTTGCAGTTGTAACATCACAACTACTTTTAGGGTTCTTTCATGATTGTGAATGTCACACTAGTTAGGCCTTATCCGGAATATTGTGTCCAGTTTTGGTTCCTTTGCATGGTAGGTGATATTTAGGATTTGAAAAGATTTAGAGAAGGGCTACTAGATTGATACCTAGCTTTAAAAAACCATAAGTTATCAGAATAGGCTTAGAGAGCAGAATTTAAAAAAAAACTTTAGAACAGCATAGAGTTCAAGGAGATTTGATTAAAGTTTTTAATGAATCGATTCAGTACATGTGAAAAGGATATATGAGTTCAATAGGTTATGGAGGATGAGGGGACTAAGTCTAGGTTACATAAGCATAGAAAGAGGTCAGATGACAGGAAGTACTTTTCACAAAGTTGTTGATCTATGAAACAAGTTGTCTGCTTGTGCAGTGAGTGCAGATTTTCTGCAAACATTCAAAAAGGAAATGAATGATTTCTTGACTGTGGCCAATGTAATCACATATAGAAGGGAAATGTGTATCCCCATCATCTTGGTCTCCTGGAATATCAGAGGTTGGAGACGAATTTCCCAGAGTTGTTTTTCCTAAAATTTCCTTAGATTTTTACCTTTCCCAGGTGATTGCATGACTGGATATGATGGAGGGGTGTGGAGTGGGGATGGGCGGGGTTAGGGGGGTAAATGGATGGGATAATGCTGCGCGTTATGGGTCAGACTCAATGGACATCTGGCCTATTACTGTCTTTCATTTTTGCATGTTTCATATAAAATTAAATATCTGCTTCCAGTGTAGCCTTGGCTCAGTGGGTAGCACTCCCACCTGAGAGACAGAAGATTGTGGGTTCAAGCCCCACTTTCAGAGACTTGAGCACATAATCTAGGCTGACTCTTTAGTGCAGGACTGAGGGAGTGCTGCACTGTCTGAGTTGCCATCTTTTGGATGAGACGCTAAATCAAGGCACAGTGCACCCTTTTGGGTGGATACTTAAGATCCCGTGGCACAATACAAAGAGCAGGAGAGTTCGTCGGGTGCCCTGGCCAATATTTATCCCTCAACCAACAACACTTAAAAAAAAAAACAAATATCTTTTCATTGATCTCGTTGCTCAGTGCTGTGTCCTTGGTTTGGAGAAATTGGATGCTGGGTTTCCCCACATTACAGCGGTGACTATACTTCAAAGGCAGTTCGTTGGCTGTGAAGCACTTTGAGATGTCCAGAGGTTGTGAAAGGTACTATATAAATGCAAGTTCTTTCTTTAATTATGAATGAGGAGACACGGTATTTTTAGTTAATAACAGCATTTTAAAAAAAACCACGAATTCTGCCATCATGAATTCTCGGCCTAGTTCCCAAACACTAATTTAATGTTTAGCATTGTCTATTAGTTAGAACAGATGGAGAGGAGTGATTTCAAAGCAAAGAGGCTCAGGTTTTGGATAATGTTCTTAATTGCTTGGAGTTCAATCTTAAATCTGGTGCCAGCTGAAAGCATTGATTCAATTTCTGCCTTGTAGTCACTCCCAACTGTTTCTTTTTTAATTAAAAAAATAATTCTTCAGGATGTGGGGACCGTTGACAAGGCCATCTTTTGAGCAGGTGGTGGTGAGCTTTCTTCAACCGTTGCAGACCACTTGGTGAAGGTACTCCCACAATGCTGTTAAATAGGGAGTTCCACAATTTTGACCCAGTGATGATGAAGGGACAGTGAGATATGTCCACGTCTGGATGATATGTGTCCTTGAGTGAAACCTGGAGGTAATGGTGTTCCCATGCACCAGCTGCCCTTATGTTTCCAGGTGGTGGCATGAGTTTGGGAGATGCTGGCGAGTTGCTGCAGTGCATCCTGTAGATAGTACACACTGCAGCCACGGTGCGCCGATGGTGGAGGGAGTGTATGGGGTGCCGATCAAGTGGACTGCTTTGTCCTGAATGGTGTTGAGCTTTTTTGACTTGTTGCAGCTGCACCCATGCAGGCAAGGCAGGAGTATTCCATCACACTCCCGACTTGTGCCTTGAACATAAGAACATAAGAACTAGGAGCAGGAGTAGGCCACATGGCCCCTTGAACCTGCTCCGCCATTCAGTACGATCATGGCTGATCCGATCATTGACTCAGGTTCACTTCCCTGCCCGCTCTCCTTATCCCCTTATCGTTTAAGAAACTGTCTATTTCTGTCTTAAATTTATTCAATGTCCCAGCTTCCTCAGCTCTCTGAGGCAGCAAATTCCACAGATCCACAACCCTCTGAGAGAAGAAATTTCTCTTCATCTCAGTTTTAAATGGATGGTCCCTTATTCTAAGATTATGCCCTCTAGTTCTAGTCTCCCCTATCAGTGGAAACATCCTCTCTGCATCCACCTTGTCAAGCCCCCTCAATCTTACATGTTTCAATAAGATCACCTCTCAGTCTTCTGAATTCCAATGAGTAGAGGACCAACCTACTCAACCTTTCCTCATAAGTCAACTTTTAGGTGGTATAGAGGCTTTGGGAAATCGGGATTAGTCACGCACCACATGATACTCAGCCTCTGACCTGTTCTGGTAACCATGGCTTTTTAGGTGTTTATTCTAGATCAGCCTCAGGTCAATGACAACCACCAGAACACTAATGGTGGAGTCTCGGTGATGATAATGCCATTGAATGTCAAAGGGTGGTGATTAGACTCTCTCTTGTTGGAGATGGTCATTGCCTGGCACTTGTGTGACGCAAATATTACTTGCTACTTATCCAGGTCTTGCTGTTTGCGGGTATAGACTGCTTCATTATCTGGGGAATTGCCAATGGAGCTGGACACTGCAATCGATATTAATATGACTCTTCCAGACTTTCCTTCTGAGTTCTTAACTAGCTTGGCTGCTGCCAGTCCCTGTAAAACCTCACTCCAGGAAAATAATTGTATCAACAATTCTGATGTGGGGACATTTTTACTGGAGGTAAATCATTTACTGCGAACAGAACTGTGATGTGTGTCTGCGCATCCTACAATATAGAATAAAGTTTCTCCCTGTGTTATTAAAAATCCTCCATACATTCCCACACAAACACATGTTTCTAACATTCATGATGTCAGGCAGCATCCATGACGAAGGGTCATCGACCCTAAACGTTAACTCTGTTTCTCCCTCCCACAGATGCTGCCTGCCCTGCTGAGTATTTCTAACATTTTCTTTTCTTGTTTCAGATTTCCAACATTTGGAGTATTTTGCTTTAGTTTCTAACATTACATTACATAAATACATAAGAAACAGGAGCAGGAGTAGGCCATTCGGCCCCTCAAGCCTGCTCCGTCGTTCAATAAGATCATGGCTGAACTTCTACCTCAATTCCACTTTCCTGCACTATCCCCATATCCTTTGATTCCCTTAATATCCAAGGACACCCACAAAGCCTCCCTGATAAAGTGCAACATCCCCACTGACACCTGGGAGTCCCTGCCCCAAGACCGCCCTAAGTGGAGGAAATGCATCTCGAGTCTCAACACCGAGAGCATGCAGAAATCAAGCGCAGTCAGCGGAAAGAGCATGCGGCGAACCAGTCCCACCCATCCCTTCCCTCAACGACTATCTGTCCCACCTGTGACAGAGTCTGTGGCTCTTGTATTAGATTGTTCAGCCACCAAAGAACTCACTTCAGGAGTTGAAGCAAGTCTTCCTCGATTTCGAGGGACTGCCTACGATGATGATAATATCCAAAAATCTGTCAATCTTCGTCTTGAATATACTCAACGAATGAGTCCCCACAGCCCACTGGGGCAGAGAATTCTAAAGATTCACCACCCTCTGAGTGAAGAAATTTGTCCTCATCTCAGTCCTAAATGGCCGACCCCATATTCTGAGACTGTGACCTCTGGTTCTTGACTCCCTAGCCAGGGGAAACATCCTCCCTGCATCTGTCAAGCCCTGTAAGAACTTTGCATGTTTCAATGAGATCACCTCTCATTCTTCTAAACTTTAGAGAATATAGGCATATGAGGTCAAATTGAGCAGACTAAGACAATCCCCCATCCCAGGAATCAGTCTGGCGAAGCTTTGTTGCACTCCCTCTATGGCAATTTTATCCTTTCTTAGATAAGGAGACCAAAACTGTACACAATACTCCAGATGTGGTCTCATCAGGGCCCTACATAATTGCAGTAAGACATCTTTACTCTGATTCTCAAATGCTTTTGTAATAAAGGCCAACATACCATTTGCTTTCTGAATTGCTTGCTGTACCTACATGTTAACTTTCAGTGATTCGTGTACAAGGACATCCATAATCATTGTAGCACAATGAAAATATCTTCCTGAAGCAGACTTTATAATAACAATTCTCTTGCCAACTGGCTGTATTGAAATCCATTTAAAAGTACTTAATATCAACACAAAGTACATTCTGTCCTAAGCAACAGGTATTCCAATAGCTGACATGGTTCAGATATCAATGCTTAGTTCAAGTTGTCCTCTCATCAGGACAATTTGTGAAAAAACTATTAAAGGTGTAAAAACAAAGACTTAGTAGGTAGGAATAAGCACAGGTTGAAAATGCTCACTGGTCTGTTATAAAGTCAAGTATGTAATTGCACAATTACCAATATGTGATTGTGACTAGGAATTGAAATTGGCAGACCAGCTATAGGACGAGATCACAAGGTAATCTTGAATCACCAGGCACATTGTTAATTTCTCACTTCAATATATATGCAAGCACATTTTTACTGCTCGATCATATTTTACTTTTCCTGAAGAAGCTCCCGGTGTGGAATATGGAAGAAAATAGCAGAAATTTGGCTTCGCCATTTTCTTAGGCTAGTGAGAGCTGGTGCAGCTGGTATTTGAGGTGATCAGCCAAGTAGAACATGCTGTACTGTGGATGCATTGTGTTTGTGCAGTGTTCATACATTTCATTTTATTTCGAACAGTTCTTCTAGCTGTAAAGCTAACAATTTCAAAGCAAGTTTTATCACTTTAGTTTTCTTGCTCTTGATGTGAATGAGCTGAAAATATTTCATTCAGCACATCGGGGTTACTTTAACAGGAGCGGATTGTAATGTCTTTCTTTATTCACACAAAGCCCCGTAAATGATTAAATATTCTACGGTTAGTGATATTCTGATGATTCCCCCTCGTGGTCAGTTTCACAGTTGGAGACAGGTGATCAGGAGTAGGTGTACAGTAAAAGCCAAAGATGCTGTTATTCTTTTGGGTTTTACCTATATATTTCTGGGTTTAGTCTCTCAGACCACTCCCGTAGGCAAGTCTTTGCTCCCTATGATTTGTCCACTAGCCACACATTTTGTAGTAATCTCAGAGATCAAATAGAAAAAAACATGTTGCTGTTTTTCCGCCACTGATTTATGGCATGCCCTCCAGTAATCATCCTCAGTTTTGGAATGAGGTAGAATAAACACTTCATTAGCTTATTGCTAAGGCTATAAACTGTCAAACAGATTTATTATCAGTTAATGGGTATCTGGCCTATCGGTCTATCTCTGATGAACAGAAGAAACAAATATATTGTACATTTATAGCAGTTATAGACTTAACTCTGCCTCCTCGGAAAAATAGAAAATAAACACAGCCCAACAGCAATGTAAACCAAACCAGCCACATGAGATCTGATGTTTACAGGGCGGGGGGGGGGGTTGTGGAGGGTGCGGGGGAGCACAGTAGCGTGGGGTAAACCCGGGTGTAATGTATTTGCTTCATGGGTTCTTTGCTTAAGAGTTCATAGCAACACATTGCTATTAAGAACTAGTTGGTTTATTAACAAAGATTTAACAATCACACTACACGTTACCAGTTTATCCACGAGGCTCACAACTGCATACTTCATTGTGGATGACCTAGACCCAATTGACTGGGGTTTTATTGAGTCTTGTAAACATCATGTGACTGGCTGAGCCACTCACAATACAACAGCTCTATAAACCTGTGAGGGTACTCACAGGTACATACATTACAACTGGTAAATCCAGGGTCGTAGAAACCTGCAGGGTTACAGACCTAGAACTGGTAATTGGGATTAGACTGGATAACCTCTTGTTGGCTGGTGCAGATATGATGGTAAGTACTGCAGGGAATCGAATACAGCCAGGGTGATCTGATGGACTAGTTTCGATCGCCTGGATGGGTCGGAGAGGAATTTTCCCAGATTTCTTTTCCCCAAATTGGCTTGGGTTTTGATCTGGTTTTTGCCTCTCCCAGGAGATCACATGGCTCCTGTTGTGGTGGAGTGTAGAATGTTTCAGTGTAAGGGGTGTCGCAGTTGTGTGGGGCGGACTGGTTGGGCTGGGTGCTCTTTACCTTTCCGCCATTGTTCATTGTTCATAGGTTTATATGTAACCTTCAGGGCTGCTGACCGAGGGCCGTGCAGCTCTTTGTCGGCCGGCGCGGACACGATGGGCCGAAATGGCCTCCTTCTGCGCTGTAAATTTCTATGTTTCTATGTCATGGAGGTTCTACCGAGTTTAACAGCAGGACCTCATTATAATTTTATTCTTCCAATTACCACTCGGAAGTTGGCCATATTGACAGGCTGGTTGGCTGCCGGGCCAGAAAACCAACGGCAGGAGGCCGCAGCCGTGGACGCTTGAGGACGGTGTCCGGCAACTGTGAGGGGTTTGGAAGTGAGGGATCGGGGCTTGGGGGTGGGGTATGGGGCAGGGAGAGGTCAGTGATCATGGCAGGCGGAGAGAGAGGCCATGATTGGCAGAGGCAACAGGCGGGTTGGGGACATATTGCCCGTTTCAACATTACTAACACCTGGTCTGACCCTCTCCCGCCCATCATGGGGAGGTTAATATCGAGACCAAGGTCTCTGAATATTAACCTTTACATGGTGTTTGTTGCTGACCATTCATGAAGTCTTTCTGGCCTATCCAGCTCTTTCTGACTTCAGATGAGAATGTTTTACGTCCCAGTTTTTAAAAAAATTACATCTACATTTCTTAACCTCAAAGAGATGTCAATCAAACATATGTGCAAATAAAAACTATAAAATTGCTTGCATTTTGAATTTATTGGCTTGACTGCTTCTTGTGACGCCCGGTCAAATACAAAGGGATAAATATACTATTGAAATAGCACCAAAGCTGCAGTTCCGTTAGTCAGTGTTAGTCCACAAGGTACCTACATTTGATATTCATGGTGGACTTCCATCAGTTCCATCAGTCAGTGTAACTCCACCAAGTATCTTCATTCGATATTTATGGTGGGCCTCCAGCACTATTAGTACCCTCCATAGGCAGTCTGCCTCTGGGGGAAGAAAATACCAGTGCTGCTGCAGCAGTTGAAAGGGCCAAGAAGCCATTTTGCGTCTGAAACAACGTGGCTTACAGCACTGTCCAAGGCTCGCGCTTCTCAGGGCACTGAGTCCACTTATTTCAAGACTCTTTAGTTGAGCCATTCTTTCTTTTAAATTGGCTCTGAGGATGTGGGCCCATCGTTAGCTGTTAATGAGTCTATAATATAGGGTGGAACTGGAGTCAGGTGTAGGCTGATCTAGGCTGAAACTCTAGTGCAGTACTGAGGGAATGCTGCACTATTGGAGGTGCCGTCTGCCAGATGAGACTTTAAACCTAAGCCTGCCCCTCTTGGGTGGACATAAAAGTTCCCATGGCAATAATTCAAAGAAGAGCAGGGGAGTTCTCTCAGGTCTCTTGGTCAATATTTATCCAGCAACCAACAACAACAAAACAGATTATCTGATCATTATCCCATTGCTGTTTGTGGGAGCTTGCTATGTCTAAATTGGCTGCCGTGTTTCCCATATTACACTTCAAATAGTACTTTACTGGCTGTAATGCACTTTGGGAAGTCCTGAGCTCATGAAAGGCATTATATAAATGCAAGTCGTTCTTTCTTAAGTGAAACAGACGGGTTTTAATCCAACAGCTTTCGGATGAGACGTTTTATGGCTGGTTACAGAACAGAATTCTGGGAGCGATTTGGTGCGTTGCCTTTTCAGGCAGGAACTGATAGCTGGAGAAAATCATTTGTGTTATTGGTATGTTACAGACTGCCTACTTTGAAAGGAGCAAACTATCTTCAATACTCAAAGCATTAAACTAATGTATTCAGGAGAAAACAATCTACTCAAAGTTAACAGGAACTGTTAATATTTTAGCTGCCCTTCATAAAGCTGTTTGAATGCCATCTTGCATTGCAAAGAGAACTCCTCTTCACCAGATGAGCAGGGTGTGTGGGGTGGAGATGAAGGCTGTGGTTTTCTCGAAGTAAGCTGGACAAATTGCAAATTTTCCAGGTTAAAAGCGCAAATATGAAAGCTCCTGTAGACCACCCTCAGTGAACTAGAATTCAGCCAAGTCATCTGATGATTACCTCACTGCCGATATACGAGACCTTTGATCATTCTCGAGAGGAGTTATAAACTGTTCTTTGGTACTGTCAATGAGGGTTTGATTGACGGGTGATAGAAACCACTCGGTGTCTTCACTTCTGTTGAGGCATTTTATCAACGCTTGAGTCACAGGATGAGAAGGCTCGTTTATGTCGGCTTGGGATACTGTGATTAATGGATTGAATTTTGTTGCAATCTCTTACCAATTTAGTTACTGAGCAAGACATGCTGTTCCTTGGCGCATAATCCTGTGCGTATATTAATCACACTTAATATCAAAAATACATTAATCAGTTACACAGCTATAAAATCCCTCTTAATTCATTCATTTCCTGCTGTATGATAATATTGGTTTATTATTTTTTTATCAATTTTTACCCTTTTTTAAGAGATGTAATAAAGAAATGGAACAGGTCTCATTTATCAGCATTCTACTTTATTGGATTTCCCTCTTCACCACACCCAACCCCCACCCATAAACCCATTGCATGCACATAAATCTCTGGAACTGATTCATTTTCATGCCGTGTTATGCAGGGAAGCTTAAGTTTTAAATCCTTCTTTCAGGACTATACTGCACAGTTACTGTTGTTCCCACCCACTGCTATATGGTATTACAGTATCTGCACAAGCTTCCAAATCATGGTACGTCCGTGTGCCTGTGTGGAGCACATCTTTACAAGCATGGATTATCCAAAACTGGTGGATAAAGTTCTGTTCAGAGAATCATAGAAATTTACAGCGTGGAAGGAGGCCATTTTGGCCCATCATGTCCGCGCCAGCCAACAAAGTACTATCCAGCCAAATCCCACCATCCAAATGATTTGGATGAAGGAATTGAGTGTAATATCTCCAAGTTTGCAGATGATACTAAACTGGGTGGCAGTGTGAGCTGTGAGGAGGACGCTAAGAGGCTGCAGAGTGACTTGGACAGGTTAGGTGAATGGGCAAATCATGGCAGATGCAGTATAATGTGGATAAATGTGAGGTTATCCACTTTGGGGGCAAAAACACAAAGGCAGAATATTATCTGAATGGTGGCAGATTAGGAAAAGGGGAGGTGCAACGAGACCTGGGTGTCATGGTACAGCAGTCATTGAAAGTTGGCATGCAGGTACAGCAGGCGGTGAGGAAGACAAATGTTATGTTGGCCTTCATAGCTAGGGGATTTGAGTATAGGAGCAGGGAGGTCTTACTGCAGTTGTACAGAGCCTTGGTGAGGCCTCACCAGGAATATTGTGTTCAATTATTGTTTCCTAATCTGATGAATGACTGTCTTGCTATTGAGGGAGTGCAGCGAAGGTTCACCAGACTGATTCCAGGGATGGCTGGATTGACATATGAGGAGAGAATGGATCGACTGGGCCTTTATTCACTGGAGTTTAGAAGGATGAGAGGGGATCTCATAGAAACATATAAAATTCTGACGGACTGGACAGGTTATATGCAGGAAGAATGTTTCCGATGTTGTGGAAGTCTAGAACCAGGGGACACAGTTTAAGGATAAGGGGTAAGCCATTTAGGACTGAGATGAGGAGAAACTTCTTCACTCAGAGAGTTGTTAACCTGTGGAATTCCCTACCGCAGAGAGTTGTTGATGCCACTTCATTGGATATATTCAAGAGGGAGTTAGATATGGCTCTTGTGGCTAAAGGGATCAAGGGGTATGGAGAGAAAGCAGGAAAGGGGTATTGAGGTGGATGATCAGCCATGATCATATTGAATGGTGGTGCAGGCTCGAAGGGCCGAATGGCCTACTCCTGCACCTATTTTCTATGTTTCTTTATTTCTTCCAGCTCTTGGTCTGTAGCCCTGTAGGTTACGACACTTCAAGTGCTTATCCAAGTATTTTAAATGTGGTGAGGGTTACTGCTCCCGCCACCCTTTCAGGCAGTGAGTTCCAGACCCCACCATCTTCTGGATGAAGAAATTTCCGTTCAAATCCCCTATAAACTTCCAACCAATTACTTTAAATCTATGACCCCTGTTTGTTGACCCCTCTGCTAAGGGATTATAGGTCCATCCTATTCACTTTATCTAGGCCCCTCATAATTTTATACACTTCAATAAGGTCTTCAGTCAGCCTCCTCTGTTCCAAAGAAAACAAACCCAGCCTATCCAATCTTTCCTCACAACTAAAATTCTCCAGTCCAGGCAACATCATCGTAAATCTTCTCTCTACCCTCTCTATTGCAATCACGTCTTTCCTGTAATATGGTGACCAGAACTGCACGCAGTACTCTAGCTGTGGCCTAACTAGTGTTTTACAGAGTTGAAGACAAACGTAGGTCCCTTGCAGTCAGATTCAGGTGAATTTATAATGGGGAACAAAGAAATGGCAGACCAATTGAAAAAATACTTAGGTTCTGTCTTCACGAAGGAATACACAAATAACCTTCCAAACGTACTAGGGGACAGTGGGTCTAGTGAGAAGGAGGAACTGAAGAATATCCTTATTAGGCGGGAAATTGTGTTAGGGAAATTGATGGAATTGAAGGCTGATAAATCCCCGGGGCCTGATAGTCTGCATCCTAGAGTTCTTGAGGAAGTGGCCCTAGAAATAGTGGATGCATTGGTGATCATTTTCCAACAGTCTTATCGACTCTGGATCAGTTCCTATGGACTGAAGGGTAGCTAATGTAACATCACTTTTTTAAAAATGAGAGAGAGAGAAAATGGGTAATTATAGACCGGTTAGCCTAACATCAGTAGTGGGGAAAATGTTGGAATCAATCATTAAGGATGAAATAGCAGCGTATTTGGAAAGCAGTGACAGGATCGGACCAAGTCAGCATGGATTTATGAAAGGGAAATCATGCTTGACGAATCTTCTGGAATTTTTTGAGGATGTAACTAGCAGAGTGGACAAGGGAGAACCAGTGGATGTGGTGTATTTGGACTTTCAAAAGGCTTTTGACAAGGTCCCACACAAGAGATTGGTGTGCAAAATCAAAGCGCATGGTATTGGGGGTAATGTACTGATGTGGATAGAGAACTGGTTGGCAGACAGGAAGCAGAGAGTTGGGATAAACGGATCCTTTTCAGAATGGCAGGCAGTGACTAGTGGGGTGCCGCAGGGCTCAGTGCTGGGACCCCAGCTATTTAATATATATAATAGCGATTTTGATGAAAAAATTGAGTGTAATATCTCCAAGTTTGCGGATGACACTAAACTGGGTGGCGGTGTGAGCTGTGAGGAGGACGCTAAGAGGCTGCATGGTGACTTGGAAAGGTTAGGTGAGTGGGCAAATGCATGGCAGATGCAGTATAATGTGGATAAATGTGAGGTTATCCATTTTGGGGGCATAAACACGAAGGCAGAATATTATCTGAATGGCGGCAGATTAGGAAAAGGGGAGGTGCAATGAGACCTGGGTGTCATGGTTCATCAGTCACTGAAAGTGGGCATGCAGGTACAGCAGGCGGTGAAGAAGGCAAATGGTATGTTGGCCTTCATAGCTAGGGGATTTGAGTATAGGAGCAGGGAGGTCTTACTGCAGTTCTACAGTGCCTTAGTGAGGCCTCACCTGGAATATTGTGTTCAGTTTTGGTCTCCTAATCTGAGGAAGGACATTCTTGCTATTGAGGGAGTGCAGCGAAGGTTCATCAGACTGATTCCAGGGATGGCTGGACTGTCATATGAGGAGAGACTGGATCAACTGGGCCTTTATTCACTGGAGTTTAGAAGGATGAGAGGGGATCTCATAGAAACGTATAAGATTCTGTCGGGACTGGAAAGGTTAGATTCGGGAAGAATGTTCCCGATGTTGGGGAAGTCCAGAACCCGGGGACATAGTCTTAGGATAAGGGGTAGACCATTTAGGACTGAGATGAGGAGAAACTTCTTCATTCAGAGAGTTGTTAACCTATGGAATTTCCTGCCGCAGAGAGTTGTTGATGGCAGTTCATTGGATATATTCAAGAGGGAGTTAGATATGGCCCTTACGGCTAAGGGAATCAAGGGGTATGGGGAGAAAGCAGGAAAGGGGTACTAAGGGATTGATCAGCCATGATCTTATTGAAAGGCGGTGCAGGCCCGAAGGGCTGAATGGCCTACTCCTGCACCTATTTTCTATGTTTCTATGTTTTCATGAAGAAAAATCTCCATGCTCTTGTATTCTATGCATCGGCTAATAAAGGCAAGTATTCCATGTGCCTTCTTAACCATGCTATCTACCCAGCCTGCTGCTTTCGGGGATCTATGGAACTGCACGCCAAGGTCCCTTTGTTCTGCTACACTTCTCAGTGTCCCACCATTTAATGTGTATTCCTTTTCCTTGTTAGCCCTCCCCAAATGCATTACCTCACACTTCTCCGGAATGAATTCCGTTTGCCACTGTTCTGCCCACCTGACCAGTTCATTGATATCTCCCTGCAGTCTGAAGCTTTCTTCTTCATTATAAACCACGCAGCCGATTTTAGAATCATCTCCAAACTTCTTAATCAGACCTCCTACATTCAAGTCTAATTCATTGATAGATACCACACAAAGCAAGGGATCTTATACTGAGCTGTGTGGAACTCCACTGCAAACTGCCTTTCAGTCACAAAATCCCCCATCGACCATTACCTTTTGCGTCCTGCCTCTGAGCCAACATGCTAGTTGCCTTTTCACCACCTGCTATACGTGCAAGCCAACTTTCAATGACTGATGTACCATGACACCCAGGTCTCGTTGCACCTACCCATTTCCTAATCTGCCGCCATTCAGATAATATTCTGCCTTCGTGTTTTTGCCACCAAAGTGGATAACCTCACATTTATCCACATTATACTGCATCTCCCATGCATTTGCCGACTCACCTAACCTGTCCAAGTCACCATGCAGCCTCTTAGCATCCTCCTCACAGCTCACACCGCCACCTAGCTTAGTGTCATTGCAAAATTGGAGATATTACTCTCAATTCCTTCATCTAAATCATTGATGTATATTGTAAATAGCTGGGGTCCCAGCACTGAGCCCTGCGGCACCCCACTAGTCACTGCCTGCCATTCTGAAAAGGATCCATTTATCCCTACTCTCTGATTCCTGTCTGCCAACCAGTTCTCTATCCACGTCAATACATTACCCCCAATACCATGTGCTTTAATTTTGCACACCAATCTCTTGTGTGGGACATTGTCAAAAGCTTTTTGAAAGTCCAATTACACCACATCCACTGGTTCTCCCTTGTCCACTCTACTAGTTACATCCTCAAAAAATTCTAGAAGATTTGTCAAGCATGATTTCCCTTTCATAAATTCATGCTGACTTGGACCGATTCTGTCACTGCTTTCCAAATGTGCTACTATTTCATCTTTAATAATTGATTACAACATTTTCCCCACTACTGATGTTAGGCTAACTGATCTATAATTCCCCGTTTCCTCTCTCCCTCCTTTTTTAAAAAGTGGTGTTACATTAGCTACCCTCCAGTCCATAGGAACTGATCCAGAGTTGATAGACTGTTGGAAAATGATCACCAATGCATCCACTATTTCTAGGGCCACTTCCTTAAGTACTCTGGGATGCAGACTATCAGGTCCTGGGGATTTATCGGCCTTCAATCCCATCAATTTCCTAACACAATTTCCTGACTAATAAGGATTTCCTTCAGTTCCTCCTTCTCGCTAGACCCTCGGTCCCCTACTATTCTCGGGAGGTTATTCGTGTCTTCCTTTGTGAAGGCAGAACCAAAGTATTTGTTCAATTGGTCTGCCATTTCTCTGTTCCCCATTATAAATTCACCTGATTCTGACTGCAAGGGACCTATGTTTGTCTTCACTCATCTTTTTCTCTTCACATAGCTATAGAAGCTTTTGCAGTCAGTTTTTATGTTCCCAGCAAGCTTCCTTTTATACTCTATTTTCCCCCTCCTAAATAAACCCTTTTTCCTCCTCTGCTGAATTCTAAATTTCTCCCAGTCCTCAGGTTTGTTGCTTTTTCTGGCCAATTTATATGCCTCTTCCTTGGATTTAACACTATCCCTAATTTCCCTTGTTAGCCACGGTTGAGCCACCTTCCCCGTTTTATTTTTACTCCAAACAGGGATGTACAATTGTTAAAGTTCATCCATGTGCTCTTTAAATGTTTGCCATTGTCTTTATACCGTCAACCCTTTAAGTATCATTCGCCAGTCTATTCTAGCCAATTCATGTCTCATACCATCGAAGTTACCTTTACTTATGTTCAGGACCCTAGTTTCTGAATTAACTGTGTCACACTCCATCTTAATAAAGAATTCTACCATATTATGGTCACTCTTCCCCAAAGGGCCTCACACAACAAGATTGCTAATTAGTCCTTTCTCGTTACACATCACCCAGTCGAGGATGGGCAGCCCTCTAGTTGGTTCCTCGACAGATTGGTCTAGAAAACCATCCCTAATACACTTCAGGAAATCCTCCTCCTACATTACATTAAACTACATTATATTAATTTAAAAATAAGCAATGACTCAACTATAGAAAGAACCAACCCAGTCATTGCTACCAGTACTGCTACCAGTTTGGTTAGCCCAATCTATATATAGATTAAAGTCGCCCATGATAACTGCTGTACCTTTATTGTACGCATCCCTAATTTCTTGTTTGATGCTGTCCCCAACCTCACTATTACTGTTTGGTGGTCTGTACACAACTCCCACTTGCGTTTTCTGCCCTTTGATATTCCGCTGCTCTACCCATACAGATTCCACATCATCCAAGCTAATGTCGTTCCTTATTGTGTTAATTTCTTCTCTAACCAGCAATGCTATCCCATCTCCTTTTCCTTTCTGTCTATCCTTCCTGAATGTTGAATACCCCTGGCTGTTGAGTTCCCAGCCTTGGTCACCCTGGAGCCATGTCTCCGTAATCCCAATTATATCTTCGTTAATTTGTCCACCTTATTAAGAATACTCCTTGCATTGATGCACGGAGCCTTCAGGCTTGTCTTTTTAACACACTTTGTCCCTTTAGACTTTTGTTGCAATGTGGCCCTTTTTGATTTTTGCCTCGTGTTTCTCTGCCCTCCACTTTTACTTTTCTTCTTTCTATCTTTTGCTTCTGCCCCCATTTTACTTCCCTGTGTCTCCCTGCATAGGTTCCCATCCCCCTGCCATATTAGTTTAACCCCTCCCCAACAGCACTGGTAAACACTCCTTCTAGGACATTGGTTCCGGTCCTGCCCAGGTGCAGACCGTCTGGTGTGTACTGGTCCCACCTCCCCCAGAACCGGTTCCAATGTCCCAGGAATTTGAATCCCTCCCTCCTGCACCACTCCTCAAGCCACGTATTCATCTTAGCTATCCTGCAATTCCTACTCTGACTAGCACATGACACTGGTAGCAATCCTAAGATTACTACCTTTGAGGTCCTGCTTTTTAATTTAACTTCTAGCTCCCTAAATTCAACTTGTAGGACCTCATCCTGTTTTTTACCTGTATCGTTGGAACCTATATGCACCAAGATAACTCCCTTAATAAATCCTTGATTAATCTGTGCCTTTCTAAATGAAAATTTATCCTGTCCCTCATAATTCTTCCACAAATTTTCCCACCACCGAGGTTAGGCTGACTGGCCTTTAATTACTTGGTTTATCTCTGCCTCCCATTTTAAACAAAGGCACCACACCTGGAGCCAGAGACGACTGGAAAATGCTGGTCAAAGCCTCTGCTATTTCCTCTTTTGCTTCTCTTAACAGCCTGGGATACATTTCATCCAGGCCTGGGGATTTATCCACTTTCAAAGCTGTTAACCCCGTAACACTTCCTCTCTCACTATGTTTATTTCATCTAATATTTCACAATTCTCCTCCCTGATTGCAATTTCTGCATCGCCACTCTCTTTTGTGAAAACAGAGGCAAATTATTCATTGAGAACCATACCCACGTCTTCCGCATCCACACATATAGGCCCTACTCTTTCTTTAATTATCCTCTTGCTCTTAATGTATTTATAAACCATCTTTGGGTTTTCCTTGATTTTAATTGCCAAAATATGGTTTGGGAACAATGCATTTTGTAACACGGTGAACTGCTAAAGAAAGTGTGTGTGTTTGTGTGTATTGCTCAGTCCAGGCATGATTGGGGCATTTGAAAAATTTGTTGGCGTACAGGTATGATATTTATGTGCAGTATTTCCTATTGTCCCTATTTATTGGTGCACAGTCTGATTGGGCTGTTCTACCTTCATTGCACTGCTCTGAAATGGGCCAGCCAAACACTTGAAGGTGTGGGGTCAGTTTGTATATCATTTCATCTGCTATCATCTTAATGTGTTTAATTTTCCCTTGGAAAAGTGTTCGAGCATTATCTCCAGTCTGCCCGGACACACATTGAGAAATTAGATATGTAGCCTACTCTCGTACCCTTGTCAATGCTCCTTCTTTGGCCCCAGGAGGTGGACGACATCACTCTAGCAACAGTCCCATCCAATCATTTTGTTCTTATCTTCTCATAAAACAGGAGCAGGCCATTCGGCCCCTCGAGCCTGTTCCATCATTCAGTCCGATCATTCAGCTGATCTTTATCGTCGAATCGTAGAAATTTACGGCATGGAAGGAGGCCATTTCAGCCCATCGTGTCTGTGCTGGCCAACAAACAGCTGTCCAGCCTAATACCATTTTGGTCCGTAGCTGTGCAGGTTACAGCACTTCAAGTGCACATCCAAACACCCCTTAAATGTGATGAGGGTTTCTGCTAGGCAATGAGTTCCAGACCCCCACCACCCTCATATCTCCTCTAAACCTCTTTAAATCGATGACACCTGGATGTTGACCCCTCTGCCAAGGGAAATAAGTCCTTCTTATCCACTCTATCTCAGCTTCTCATAATTTTATACACCTCAATAAGGTCACCCCTCAGCCTCCTTTTTCCAAGGAAAACAAACCCATAGCTAAAATGTTCCAGACTAGGCAACATCCTCTGTACCCTCTCTAGTGTAAACTCTCATCACATTTAAGGGGTGCTTGGATGTGCACTTGAAGTGCTGTAACCTGCACAGCTGCGGACCAAAATGGGATTAGGCTGGACAGCTGTTTCTTGGCCAGCACGGATACGATGGGCCGAAATGGCCTCCTTCCATGCCATAAATCTCCTCTGTACCTTCTCCAGTGCAAACACATCTTTCCTGTAATGAAATGACCAGAACTGCACGCAGTACTCCAGCTGTGCCCTAACCAGTGTTTTATAGAGTTGAAGCATAACCTCCCTGCTCTTGTATTCTGTGCCTCGACAAATAAAGGCAAGTATTCCATATGGCTTCTTCACCACCTTATCTACCTGACCTGCTACCTTCAAGGATCTGTGGACCTGCACTCCAAGGTCTATTTGTTCCTCTACACTTCTCAGTGTCCTACCATTTGATGTGTATTCTCTTGCCTTGTTAGCCCTCCCCATATGCATTACCTCACACTTCTCCAGATTGAATTCCATTTGCCGCTGTTCTGCCCACCTGACCAGTTCATTGATATCCTCCAGCAGTCTCCAGCTTTCTTTTTCATTATCAACTATACAGTCGACTTTAGCATCATCTGCAAACTTCTTAATCACACCCACTAGATTCAAGTCCAGATCATTGAGATATACCACAAAAAGCAAGGGACTTGGCACTGATCCCTGCGGAACCCCACTGGAAATTCCTTCAAGTCGACTCTGCTTGACACCTCCTAGCTCAAAATGCAGTGATTGTGAACTGAGTGATGTGAAGCTGACAAACCTGTGCCCTCTCACCCCCACCCAATCACCTGCCGTGTTTGCGTAGTTAACTTATCCAGATAATAGTTGTATTCAATTTTTAACGCTGTTGCTATAAAAACAAGCAGGGGCCCATTGGAATGAAATGAAGTAGTGTTACCGTGTACAAGGCCTAGAGTCGCTGTAATTCTGACTAGCCTTCTGCTGAATGGTCACAGTCGCAGCAACAGCTCAAATCAGCTAGGTTTCTACTGAAAGAAATATGTGGAAGGAATCACATTCACGTAGTGGTGGTCCTATTATCATTATTGCCTAAATGTGATCTTCAGTGCAGTTTATGTGCCATTAATCAGTTGGGAATGAGCAATGAAACCACTGCAGACATAAAATAAAAGCAAATTACTGTGGAAGCTGGAAATCTGAATGAAAAACAGAAAATGCTGGAAACATTCAGCGGGTCAGGCAGCTTCTGTGGCGAGGTGAAACCGAGTTAATGGTCCTGATATTTACTCAGGGCAGTGAAGAGAGCAGGGTGGGGGAGGACGATTTTCGGATGGGGGATGTCGGAGATCGGGAGATGGGCTGCGGTGGTGAGGGGTGGGGCAGGAGATTGCGGGGTGGGGGGTGGGGGAGGGCGGAGGTTGGGGAAGTCAGAGATCATGGGGGAATGGGGGAGTCGAAGAATGATGGGGGGGTTTGGGGGGAGTTGGAGATAGGGGGTCTGTAAAGGGGTTAGCTGGGTTGGGAGGAGTTGAAGATCGTTGGGGTTGGGGAGCATCAGAGATCAGGGGAGGAGGGGTCTGTATAGAAGTTAGCTGGGGTGGGGGGGGAATCCAAGATTGCTGGGGTTGGAGGGAGTCAGAGATCGAGGGGAGGGGGGTGGAAGTAGGGGTCTGTAAAGAGGTTAGCTGGGGTGGGGGAGTCCAAAATCGCTGGGGTTGGGGAGAGTCAGAGATTGGCGGGAGGGGAAGGGTCTGTAAAGGGGTTAGCTGGGGTGGGGGAGTCAAAGATCGCTGGGGTTGGGGGGAGTCGGAGATCACTGGGGTGGGGGGAGTCAGAGATCGGAGGGGTCTGTTAAGGGGTTAGCTGGGGCGGGGGAGTCGGAGATCGCTGGGGTTGGGGGGAGTCGGAGATCACTGGGGTGGGGGGAGTCAGAGATCGGAGGGGTCTGTTAAGGGGTTAGCTGGGGCGGGGGAGTCGGAGATCGCTGGGGTTGGGGGGAGTCGGAGATCACTGGGGTGGGGGGAGTCAGAGATCGGAGGGGTCTGTTAAGGGGTTAGCTGGGGCGGGGGAGTCGGAGATCGCTGGGGTTGGGGGGAGTCGAAGATCACTGGGGTGGGGGGAGTCAGAGATCGGCAGGGGGCGGAGGGGTCTGTAAAGGAGTTAGCTGGGGTGGGGGAGTCAGAGATTGCTGGGGTTGGGGGGAGTCGAAGATCGCTGGGGTGGGGGGAGTCGAAGATCACTGGGGCGGGGGAGTCGAAGATCGCTGGGGTGGGGGGAGTCAGAGATCGGAGGGGTCTGTTAAGGGGTTAGCTGGGGCAGGGGAGTCGGAGATCGCTGGGGTTGGGGGGAGTCGGAGATCGCTGGGGTTGGGGGAGTCAGAGATCGGCGGGGGGCGGAGGGGTCTGTTAAGGGGTTAGCTGGGGTGGGGGAGTCGAAGATTGCTGGGGTTGGGGGGAGTCGAAGATCGCTGGGGTTGGGGGGAGTCGGAGATCGGAGGGGTCTGTTAAGGGGTTAGCTGGGGCGGGGGAGTCGGAGATCGCTGGGGTTGGGGGGAGTCGAAGATCACTGGGGTTGGGGGGAGTCGAAGATCGCTGGGGTGGGGGGAGTCAGAGATCGGCAGGGGGCGGAGGGGTCTGTAAAGGAGTTAGCTGGGGTGGGGGAGTCGGAGATCGCTGGGGTTGGGTGGAGTTGGTGACCGCCGACAGTGCGGGGATTCGGAGACTGCGGGGCGATGGGGGTAGTCGGAGATCGGGGAGGGGTGTTCTGTAAAGACGTTAGCTTGTTGGGCCTGGAGGAAACACCTTTGGTCTCCCTGCCCCACAAGCTGTGCTACAAAGGCACTGACCTCATGGATCTGGCCTTTCTCCTGTTACCTGACGGTATTTCCGAGTACAGGGAAACCCGGCTGACATGAGTTAAAAATAAAAGTCATGTTTAAAATGGAGTATTTTAATGGAGCTGACCTTTCATCGGAATGAAAGTTCATCGACCAGAAACGTTAACTTTATTTCTCCCTCCACAGATGAATGCTTGCAGCATTTTCTATATTTTATTTCATTACCAGCATCCGCTGTCTGAGAAAATGGGAGCGGTGGTTACGACTTAAAGTTGTTGAATATTCAGTGTTGAGGCCGGAAGGCTGTAATTGAAAAATGAGGTGGCTGCTCATCGAAATAAGTTGCTGCTGCGATAATTTACCATTGCGAAAGCTATATTCTTGAGGACATCGATATGCCGTTGTGCTGTGTTATGTAAGCACAGAGCCTTTATTGCGAGTTTAATTATCCTCTGAATGGTTACTGTGCTATTGCGAGGAAAGTAACAATTCAGATATTCTGTGCTCCACAGGAGCCTCACTTTTTGAATGTAATGATGTGGTCTGGTTTCCTTCTTTTTTTAAACATATCTCTCCAGCTCATTCGAGTTCCTCTCCCTGTTCTCCCATGCCATAGTTCAGAAGGTGGGACAGGTGTCCTACCTTTAGAAGCAGCCACTCGAAAGTGTATAGCTGTGCCTCGGGGTCACTCATTATCTTGTAACTCTGTGGGGGAAGCAAATGCCTTCTACTCAGCACCAGCTTGACATTGCACATCGAAGATTGGGAACTTGCCAGGTGCGAATGATGGACACCGGCCGACGTCCTGTCAGTCTGCGCTCTCAATCTGTGGTGTGCTGTGTGTCCTTTTTGTTCCTTTTAAACTCTCATTGTTAATTGACCTAGAAAATGAAGGAGAAGCAGATCAGCGTTCAAATCAATGAACATTGCTGCCGATCTCCATTTTCTTTTTCTGTTGCCACCCGTTAACTGGTCCCTCCTCACCACGGCCGCTGCCTGAACTGCTGAGCATTCTCTGTTTTGGTGTTTCAGATGGCAGTTTCTGTTTTTTTGCTTTTGTTTGCAAAGTAATGAAGTCGGGGAAGTGAAACAATCAGTGGATGTGCAAGATAAATGGGGACAGTCTGCAGGAAATAACAAAGCAAAGTATGGGACTTGAGCACATAAATCTAGGCTGACACTCCAGTGCAGTGCTGAGGGAGTGCTGCACTGTTGGAGGTGCCGTCTTTCAGATGAGACGTCTGCTCTCTCAGGTGGACGTAAAAGATCCCATGGCGCAATTTCAAAGAAGAGCAGGGGAGTTATCCCCAGTGTACTGGCTAATATTTATCCCTCAATCAACATAACAAAAGCAGTTGATCTGGTCATTATCACATTGCTATTTGTGGGAGCTTGCTGTGCTCAAATTGCCTGCCGCTTTTCCCACCTTACAACAGTGACTACACTTCAAAAAGTGCTTCATTGGCTGTAAAGCGCTTTCAGACATCCGATAGTCGTGAACGATGTGATATAAATGCAAGTCTTTCTTTCATTTCAAAGAGATCGAGGGTTGCAAATTATCCTTGGGCACTAGCGCTGAATGGGCAATTGTGAATCGACAACTGTTTCGCGCGACATCCGATTTTCTTTCCGCTATCACCCGTTTTGCCCAGATGACTACGTGGCTTGAGGAGTGGTGCAAAAGGGAGGGATTCAAATTCTTGGGACATTGGAACTGGTTCTGGGGGATATGGGACCAGAACAGACCAGACGGACTGCACCTGGGCAGGACCGGAACCAATATCCAAGGGGGAGTGTTTGCTCGTGCTGTTGGGGAGGAGCTAAACTAACATGGCAGGGGAATGGGAACCTATGCAGGGAGACAGAGGGAAATAAAATGGAGGCAGAAACAAAAGACAGAAAGGAGAATAGTAAAAGTGGAGGGCAGAAAAACCCAAGGCAAAAAACAAAAAGGGCCACATTATAGCAAAATTCTAAAGAGGCAAAGTGTGTTAAAAAGACAAGCCTGAAGACTCTGTGCCTCAATACGAGGAGTATTCGGAATAAGGTGGACGAATTAACTGCGCAGACAGCAGTTAACGGATACAATGTAATTGGCATCACGGAGACATGGCTCCAGGGTGACCAAGGCAGGGAACTCAACATCCAGGGGTATTCAACTTTTCGGAAGGATAGACACAGAGGAAAAGGAGGCGGGGTGGCGTTGCTGGTTAAAGAGGAAATTAATGCAATAGTAAGGAGGGACATTAGCCTGGATGATGTGGAATCGGTATGGGTGGAGCTGCAGAATACCAAAGGGCAGAAAACGCTAGTGGGAGCTGTGTACAGACCACCAAACAGTAGTAGTGAGGATGGGGACAGCATCAAACAAGAAATAAGGGATGTGTGCAATAAAGGTACAGCAGTTATCATGGGCGACTTTAATCTACACATTAATTGGGCTAAACAAACTGGTAGCAATGCGGTGGAGGAGGATTTTCTGGAGTGTATTAGGGATGGTTTTCTCGAATAATATGTCGAGGAACCAACTAGAGAGCTGGCCATCCTAGACTGGGTGATGTGTAATGAGAAAGGATTAATTAGCAATCTTGTTGTGCGAGGCCCCTTGGGGAAGAGTGACCATAATATGGTAGAATTCTTTATTAAGATGGAGAGTGACACAGTTAATTTGGAAACTAGGGTCCTGAACTTAAGGAAAGGTAGCGTCGACAGTATGAGGCGTGAATTGGCTAGAATAGACTGGCAAAGGATACTTAAAGGGTTGACGGTGGATAAGCAATGGCAAACATTTAAAGATCACATGGATGAACTTCAGCAATTGTACATCCCTGTCTGGAGTAAAAATAAAACGGTGAAGGTGGCTCAACCTTGGCTAACAAGGGAAATTAAGGATCGTGTTAAAACCAAGGCAGAGGCATATAAATTGGCTAGAAAAAGTAACAAACCTGAGGACTGGGAGAAATTTAGAATTCAATAGAGAAGGACTAAGGGTTTAATTAAGAGGGGTAAAATAGAGTACGAGAGGAAGCTTGCAGGGAACATAAAAACTGACTGCAAAAGCTTCACTAAATATGTAAAGAGAAAAAGATTAGTGAAGACAAATGTCGGTCCCTTGCAGTCAGATTCAGGTGAATTTATAAAGGCGAACAAAGAAATGTCAGACCAATTGAACAAATACTTTGGTTCTGTCTTCACGAAGGAAGACACAAATAACCTTCCGAATGTACTAGGGGACAGTGGGTCTAGTACCTTATTAGGCGGGAAATTGTGTAGGGAAATTGATGGGATTGAAGGCCGATAAATTCCCGGGGCCCGATAGTCTGCATCCAAGAGTACTTAAGGAAGTGGCCCTAGAAATAGTGGATGCATTGGTGATCATTTTCCAACAGTCTATCGACTCTGGATCAGTTCCTATGGACTGGAGGGTAGCTAATTTAACACCGTTTTTAAAAAAGGAGGGAGAGAGAAAACAGGTAATTATGGACCGGTTAGCCTGACATCAGTAGTGGAGAAAATGTTGGAATCAATCATTAAAGATGAAATAGCAGCGCATTTGGAAAGCAGTGACAGGATCGGTTCAAGTCAGCATGGATTTATGAAAGGGAAATCATGCTTGACGAATCTTCTGGAATTTTTTGAGGATGGAACTAGCAGAGTGGACAAGGGAGAACCAGTGGATGTGGTGTATTTGGACTTTCAAAAGGCTTTTGACAAGGTCCCGCACAAGAGATTGGTGTGCAAAATCAAAACGCATGGTATTGGGTGTAATGTACTAACGTGGATAGAGAACTGGTTGGCAGACAGGAAGCAGAGAGTCGGGATAAATGGGTCCTTTTCAGAATGGCAGGCAGTGACTAGTGGGGTGCCGCAGGGCTCAGTGCTGGGACCCCAGCTCTTTACAATATACATTAACGATTTGGATGAAGGAATTGAGTGTAATATGTCCAAGTTTGCAGATGACACTAAACTGGGTGGCGGTGTGAGCTGTGAGGGGGACGCTAAGAGGCTGCAGGATGACTTGGACAGGTTAGGTGAGTGGGCAAATGCAAGGCAGATACAGTATAATGTGGATAAATATGAAGTTATCCATTTTGGGGGCAAAAACACGAAGGCAGAATATTATCTGAATGGCGGCAGATTAGGAAAAGGGGAGGTGCAACGAGACCTGGGTGCCATGGTACATCAGCCATTGAAGTTTGGCATGCAGGTACAGCAGGCGGTGAAGATGATAAATGGTATGTTGGCCTTCATAGCTAGGGGATTTGAGTATAGGAGCAGGGAGATCTTACTGCAGTTGTACAGGGCCTTAGTGAGGTCTCACCAGGAATATTGTGTTCAGTTTTGGTCTCCTAATCTGAGGAAGGATGTTCTTGCTATTGAGATGGTGCAGCAAAGGTTTACCAGACTGATTCCAGGGATAGCTGGAGTGTAATATGAGGAGAGACTGGATCAACTGGGCCTTTATTCACTGGAGTTTAGAAGGATGAGAGGGGATCCCATAGAAACGTATAAGATTCTGACAGGACTGGACAGGTTAGATGCGGGAAGAATGTTCCCGATGTTGGGGAAGTTCAGAACCAGGGGACATAGTCTTAGGATAAGGGGTAGGACATTTAGGACTGAGATGAGGAGGAACTTCTTCACTCAGAGAGTTGTTAACCTGTGGAATTCCCTGCCAGCGAGAGTTGTGATGCCAGTTCATTGGATATATTCAAGAGGGAGTTAGATATGGTCCTTATGGCTAAGGGGATCAAGGGTTATGGAGAGAAAGCAGGAAAGGGGTACTGAGGGAATGATCAGCCATGAACTTACTGAATGGCGGTGCAGGTTCGAAGGGTGAATGGCCTACTCCTGCACCTATTTTCTATGTTTCTATGTTTCTATGTTTCTATGTTTGAATCAAAGATGAATTTCATCAAAACCACCCTCAAACCATCAGCATATTGTAAAGCAGTGATGAAAGAGGCAAACAGGATCCTGTGACGTGTAAATCGTGGGATAAAGTACAAGTCACAGGTCATGATAATTAGTTTGTACATAGGAATGACCCACCCTCATCTGGAGTGCTGGTTAAAGAGGAGATTAATGCAATAGTTAGGAAGGACATTAGCTTGGATGATGTGGAATCTATATGGGTGGAGCTGCAGAACACCAAAGGGCAAAAAACGTTAGTGGGAGTTGTGTACAGACCTCCAAACAGTAATAGTGATGTTGGGGAGGGCATCAAACAGGAAATTAGTGGTGCATGCAACAAAGGTGCAGCAGTTATAATGGGTGACTTTAATATGCATATAGATTGGGCCAACCAAACTAGAAGCAATACGGTGGAGGAGGATTTCCTGGATGCATAAGGGATGGTTTTTTAGACCAATATGTCGAGGAACCAACGAGGGGGGAGGCCATCTTAGACTGGGTGTTGTGTAATGAGAGAGGATTAATTACCAATCTCGTTGTGCGAGGCCCCTTGGGTAAGAGTGACCATAATATGGTGGAATTCTACATTAGGATGGAGAATGAAACAGTTAATTCAGAGACCATGGTCCAGAACTTAAAGAAGGGTAACTTTGAAGGTATGAGGCGTGAATTGGCTAGGATAGATTGGCGAATGATACTTAAGGGGTTGACTGTGGATGGGCAATGGCAAACATTTAGAGACCGCATGGATGAACTACAACAATTGTGCATCCCTGTCTGGCGTAAAAATAAAAAAGGGAAGGTGGCTCAACCGTGGCTATCAAGGGAAATCAGGGATAGTATTAAAGCCAAGGAAGTGGCATACAAATTGGCCAGAAATAGCAGTGAACCCGGGGACTGGGAGAAATTTAGAACTCAGCAGAGGAGGACAAAGGGTTTGATTCGGGCAGGGAAAATAGAGTACGAGAGGAAGCTTGCAGGGAACATTAAGACGGACTGCAAAAGTTTCTATCGATATGTAAAGAGAAAAAGGTTAGTAAAGACAAATGTAGGTCCTCTGCAGTCAGAATCAGGGGAAGTCATAACGGGGAACAAAGAAATGGCAGACCAATTGAACAAGTACTTTGGTTCGGTATTCACTAAGGAGAACACAAACAACCTTCCGGATATAAAAGGGGTCAGAGGGTCTAGTAAGAAGGAGGAATTGAGGGAAATCCTTATTAGTCGGGAAATTGTGTTTGGGAAATTGATGGGATTGAAGGCCGATAAATCCCCAGGGCCTGATGGTGTGCATCCCAGAGTACTTAAGGAGGTGGCCTTGGAAATAGCGGATGCATTGACAGACATTTTCCAACATTCCATAGACACTGGATCAGTTCCTATGGAGTGGAGGGTAGCCAATGTAACCCCACTTTTAAAAAATGGAGGGAGAGAAAAAACGGAATTATAGACCGGTCAGCCTGACATCAGTAGTGGGTAAAATGATGGAATCAATTGTTAAGGATGACATAGCAACGCATTTGGAAAGAGGTAACATGATAGGTCCAAGTCATCATGGATTTGTGAAAGGGAAATCATGCTTGACAAATCTTCTGGAATTTTTTGAGGATGTTTCCAGTAGAGTGGACAAGGGAGAACCAGTTGATGTGGTGTTTTTGGACTTTCAGAAGGCTTTCGACAAGTTCCAACACAAGAGATTAATGTGCAAAGTTAAAGCATGTGGGATTGTGGGTAGTGTGCTGACGTGGATTGAGAACTGGTTGTCAGACAGGAAGCAAAGAGTAGGAGTAAATGGATACTTTTCAGAATGACAGGGAGTGACTAGTGCTGGGTTCTGTGCTGGGTCCCCAGCTGTTTATATTGTACATTAATGATTTAGACGAGGGGATTAAATGTAGTATCTCCAAATTTGTGGATGACACTAAGTTGGATGGCAGTGTGAGCTGCGAGGAGGATGCTATGAGCCTGCAGAGTGATTTGGATAGGTTAGGTGAGTGGGCAAATGCCTGGCAGATGAAGTATAATGTGGATAAATGTGAGGTCATCCACTTTGGTGGTAAAAACAGAGAGACAGACTATTATGTGAATGGTGACAGATTAGGAAAAGGAGAGGTGCAACGAGACCTGGGTGTCATGGTACATTAGTCATTGAAGGTTGGCATGCAGGTACAGCAGGCGGTTAAGAAAGCAAATGGCATATTGGCCTTCATAGCGAGGGGATTTGAGTACAGGGGCATGGAGGTGTTACTACAGTTGTACAGGGCCTTGGTGAGGCCACACCTGGAGTGTTGTGTACAGTTTTGGTCTCCTAACTTGAGGAAGGACATTCTTGCTATTGAAGGAATGCAGCGAAGGTTCACCAGACTGATTCCCGGGATGGCGGGACTGACATATCAAGAAAGACTGGATCAACTGGGCTTGGAGTCACTGGAGTTCAGAAGAATGAGAGGGGATCTCATAGAAACGTTTAAAATTCTGATGGGTTTAGTCAGGTTAGATGCAGGAAGAATGTTCCCAATGTTGGGGAAGTCCAGAACCAGGGGTCACAGTCTAAGGATAAGGGGTAAGCCATTTATGACCGAGATGAGGAGAAACTTCTTCACCCAAAGAGTGGTGAACCTGTGGAATTCTCTACCACAGAAAGTAGTTGAGGCCAATTCACGAAATATATTCAAAAAGGAGTTAGATGTAGTCCTTACTATTAGGGGGATCAAGGGGTATGGCGAGAAAGCAGGAATGGGGTACTGAAGTTGCATTTTCAGCCATGAACTCATTGAATGGCGTTGCAGGCTCGAAGAGCCGAATAGCCTACTCCTGCACCTATTTTCTATGTTTCTATGTGCTGTGCTCAGTTCTGGGCAACATACTTAGTGGGGCGGCGCGGGGGGGCGGGTGGTGGGAAGTGAGAATTCACACTGGTGTTGGAGGGGAGTACAAAAAAAAGGGGATCAAAGTTGATATATGGGGTTAGACACCTGTGTTATCACGTAAGATTTAAGATACATGGGATATTTTACATTGCACAAAACAACGGCTGTTGCATTTTTTAAAGTGAGGAGAAGGGCTGGGTCTCCGAGTATGTTCAATATTAACTGCTTGGCTCACTGGTAGCACTCTTGCCTCTGAGTTAGAAGGCCAAGGGTTCAAATCCCCCTTCGGGACTTGATTAAATCAGCTGGGCTGATGTTTCAGTGCAGCACGGAGTGGAGAGCCCCTTCTGAGTTTGAACCGAAGCATAAACAGCACTGTTCAAGGCGGTGACAGGGAGTTCTCTGTTTCTTGGCCAATATTCTACCTCAATAAACCATGACCGAAACATATAGCCTATCATGTATTTCATTTGTTACTGGTGAGATCTTGGCTGGTAAATAACAGTGTGACTCCATTTGAAATATAATTCATGAGCTGTAAAATGCTTTGGGACATCCTGAGGATGTGAAATATATGTACATCGAATCTCTCTCGTATGCTCTCTCTCATTTATTGATACATATATATATAATAATAGCTGACTCTCACACCAGGGCAAAGGGACATGTTGTTAAATTTGCTGTGCTCGAACGAACAGTGGGTTGGAGTATCCATGTCACACCGAGGCACACTTTCACCAAAGGTGGGACCCCACCAGGAGTACAGGATCGGTCATATTTTTCTATGTAAAACATTAATACACAGTTAACATCATGGTGCAGACAGTGGCGAATATGTAGAACAGCTTACTCAGGGAGGCAGATGATGTTCTAAATTTCAAGAGGGTAATGGATAAATCTTTGGAAAACAGTGCTGTTGAAGGGTATTAGAAATAAAGTGGGGTTAAGAATCTGTGATCTTTGGGACTGACCGGATCGATAAAAATGGTCTTCTCCAGTCCAGTATAGTTCTAAGCTTCCAAGTGAGGGTGTGGCTATTGATGTATTATGGGTATCCATGGATTCTTGGCCATTGGTTGATTCCTTGAAGGAATATGTCCTGAAATTGGCCTACAGAATTTTTTCCCAATCTTGTTTTACCTTCCCAGATATTAGCATTGTTAATGATTTAGAGAAGGTGGTACATAAGGTTTTACCATCTAAAGTGGAGATTAAAATAATTAACCTCAACACAGTCTGTTTGATTCCTAACATAAGTAGGTTTATTTTACTTGCAAGGGAGAAACGAGCCTGCAAGCCAGCTCCTGCTGAACTCCTCACACTTGCTCCCTCCGAACAAAGAACGCACAGGGTTTTTATGCAATTACTGAGCCTATAATGACCAGACATTCAATACATGAGACAGACATTGATTTGAATGGACACAACCCCTTGTCACTCAAGGCAAAGATGATTTCTATCCCACCTATTCCTGGTACCTTTCACTCATTGTGTCTCTTGGGTGTTTAGCCAACTGTGGAATGTTATCTTCTGTGTCGGTTTGAGACATCCCCATGTTATCTCTTGCATTGGGACAGGAGGGAGACGATGCAGGGCCTTGAGACATTCAATACAGATGTACAGTTCTCAACTTAATTTTTGTTTATACGTGCTTAGTTTGTAAGGGCTGCTTCTGATTTTACTTGCATGCACACACTTTAACCCTTTATTCCATGTCTGATGTCCAGTGTGACTTATTGTCCCACCACCATCCAACAGAGCTTTGATGTGTCTGATGATCTTTTCTTCTATTTCTTTGATACATCCATACACATCCAACCTTTACTCAATGCACCGCTGCCCACTGGATTGGCACTAATTGAAGAAATATGGAGTTGAGAAATGGATTAAAAAAATATAATTGGCCTACATAATATCTTGGCAACATTTTCAATATTGGCTGTTTGAACAGTGACTTTAAATAACCTTTTGAATATGCAGAAGCTAGTTTATTTGTGTGTATACTTGATCTCTCTCAGTTCAAGAGCACCTAATGTTCCATGACTACCAGAAACTGCGCTAATATTAGTGGATAAACCCACATCACATGAAGCAATCACTGGAAATATGTATTTCACTAACACTAAGTTGTGTTTCAGCCACAAACTTGTATCAATGTCAAATTTTTTTAAAGAACAAATTTCAATTTCACTATTTGAGAGGGCAATTAATTTATCTGTGAGGCTTTTCAAAAGCAGCCTATCATTCCATGAATAAAACTGCGTGCTTACAAATTGCACATTTGATAACCACACAAGGTAAATATTGATGGAAAATAGGCATTACTTATTTTTTCTCAGAGAGATAAACGTGGCCAGGATGTGTTTGAAAGTAGTGAGGGGTGCAGCAATAACAACAACTTGGATTTATATAGCACCTTTAATTGTAGTAAAACATTCCAAGGTGCTTCACAGGAGGGCTATCAAACAAAATTTGACACCAAGCCACATGAGGAGATATTAGGGCAGTTGAACAAAAGCTCAGTCACAGAGTTAGGTTTTAAGGAGTATCTTAAAGCAGGAAAGAGAGGCGGAGATGTTTAGGGAGGGAATAGAACATAAGAAATAGGAGCAGGAGTAGGCCATACGGCTCCTCGAGCTTAGGTCCTAGGCAGCTGAAAGCTTGGCCCCCCAATGGTGGAGCGACAAAAATTGAGATGAGCAAGGACACTTTTGTGGTGCAGTGATTTAATTTTTGGCTTCCATTTACCAATTTGCAGTTACTCCACCTACACCATTCAAACCAAGCCTAGTCCAAGGACAAATTATTACCCGGGAATAGGGACACTTGGTTAATTAGTGCAAATCATATGGTATTAATTTACCAATAAACGCTATCAGGTGAGTTTAAATGATTGAGGTATCAAAGGTGCATAAATAACTGAGTGTGAACCTATCATTAAATAAAGTACTTCATTGTCCATTGGCATATTGTTTGTTACAGTGTTTTGTCATGAGTGATTGACAGTTTGGAGAATTGAGGTACAGCTTCAGTCATTGGTCTGTGTCTTTATCAATGTCTATGATAGCTGATTCTGCGATTCATTTTTCTTTTTAACTAAACGCTACATTTCTGGGTTTTGCTGGGTTTCAATTTTTGTATCCTTTTTGCAACTGAAGATTGAGTTCCAAAGCGTTGTGTGTGAACTGGGCTTTGCATAATTTCTTTTTTTTCCTCCTCTCTTCCCCGCCCACAGAAGGCACTAACATGCTGGAGTACAAGATCCATGAACACAACAACTCCCTGATGGCCATTATTCCTGTGTGAGCCGAGGCACCACACTCGAGGCCAATGGTAGCAATTGTACTGCTACTCAGTTGCGATTGGTTAGATCAGCAGAGGAGAGTTCAATTCTGAGGCCTTTCTGATCCGTATGATCCTGTTGCTAGGCAGATTCTATCCAGTATCTGCCCCCCTGTCCCCACATCCCCACCAAGGAAGATGTCCTCAATGGGCATTTTAATTATATATGAAGTAGCATTTCTCAAACGTAAATTCGGTGATGCCACCCCGCCCTCCCCCCTCCCCCCTCCCCTCCCCCCACCTCGCAGCAGGAACTTGTACTTACTGAGAGTTCAGGTGCAGATACAGCTTACAATACCGTGGTGCCGGTTTTCCTACCCATACTCCCTTTGAATACAGCTCGGTGCTGGCATGGAAGGGGGTTGGTGAATCTGACCTGCAATGCACAAAGCTACATGGTTCCATCAGCACAGATTAAGGCATACCATGCACTTAGCCTACTGGTTAGTGGAGAAATAAACTGAAACCGAAACTAAAAGCATGACTATCTCATCATCATCATACCCAATGCAGAGTACAATACCTCTGCAAAGATCAGTTGAGAGGTTATAATTATCGGGAAATACTGAACAGGCTGGGTCTCTCTTCTCAAGGATATAGAAAGTTGAGGTGTGACCTAATAGAGGCCTTTAAAATTATGAAGGGGTTTGATAGGGTAGAAGCTCCACTTGTGGAGCAGACTAGAACTAGGGGCCATAAATATGAGTTAGTCACTAATGAATCCAATAGGGAATCCAGCAGAAACTTCTTTACCCAGAGAGTGGTGAGAATGTGTTATTCGCTACCACAGCGGGTGGCTGAGGCAAACTGCATAGATAAGGGGAAGCTAGATATATGCATGAAGGAGAAAGGAATAGAAGAATATGCTGCTGGGGTTAGATGAAGTAGGGTGGGAGGAGACTCATGTGGAGCAGAAACACTGGCAGAGGCCAGTTGGGCCAAATGGCCTGTTTCGGTGATGTAACTTCTATGCAATTCTGTGTACAGAAGCAATGCAATTGCATCCAACAAGGAGTCAAGTGAGGCAGTGAAGATGAGGAAGCGACGGAAGATAATTGATGAGAAGAGGAGCTTTTTAAAAAAAATGTTGTGTTGGTGTAGTAAAGGAAGATGACTCAAAAAAATGCATCACTGTAGCTGTCTAATCCTTTGGCACTAAAGGGGTAATTTTGTGAGGCGAAGTTCTTGATTCAGAGCCTCACTAGTGGTGGAACGTGTCAGTGGAGATAGAGATTCAGCATTGTATCCCTGATTAGTGTCACTTGCACTCACTATTAATGAGGCTTCACACTGTGAGCACAACCTTGCAAAATTGGTGCTTAAGAGATTACTATTTTATTAAAATACAAAAGTGGTTCCCATTCTCACCAGGAACCTACTGTTTGTAATTAGCCTCTGATTTAATTACCTGTGATATAATTAAACACCTCCATCGGGAATTCTCTCCACTGACCATTTTGGATTGGTGGAAACCCTGTTTGCATGTCTCTCCGAGGGTTCCGCCGGACTTGCGCCAAGTTTGCGGCGGCCGATCGGGAGAATCCCCAGGAACTTGCTGATTTTTAACTGGCCCCTTGTCTCCCTTCACCTATCATTCCTCTTACAGTCCCCAGGCCTTTAAATTGCAAATATGGCACAGCAGACTTACTCAGCCAATTTGTCCAGTGAGTAACTGAGCTGCAGAGACGAGGAAGATCCCAAGGTTCCTTCGCGTTGCTGTGCTGCGTTAGCTCACCTCAGCGGCAGTGGGGCCCTTACAGTCTCCGCGCCCAGTGTAGGGTGCAGAAAATTGGTGGTCCACTCCTGTTGGAAGTGCATGCACACAGGACATCCTGTGAGGGCAGCAGTGGACTCGAATAGCCAGTCACAGCTAACTGTTGAGGCGCAGATATGATAAAAGGCCACTTGAGTGAGGGACTGGACCCCAGATAGGAATCGACACCTTTGGGAAAGAAGGTGGGGAGCAGGTTGGCTTTGCCTAATCACGACTATATGATTTGAGCTGTAGCTTTTATCTGTGGGCTTTGGCCCTTTGCCTTGGTTTTCAGTATCTTAAAAACAAGGAAACTTTTCCTTTCTTCAAAGACTTTATCAGATTAATAGCTAGCCACAGACCAATATTACACTGTGTTATTGCGGCAGAGTGAAAAGTAATAAAAAAAACCATGGAGGAAGACAGTTTGATTTCCCTCAGCCCTTATCAGGTTGGCGAGGTAATAAGCTAGCTTGCAACTTATAGTGTGCATTTGGGAAAAGGAAGCACAAATTAATGGTTTTGTGAATCAGCACTGTGTGTGGGTAGGGAAGGAGGGAGGCCTTTTGCTTAATCTAGCTGTGTTTTTTTTATTGACAACCCGAGGTGATGCGACTACAGTACAATGCCACCAAGGTTGGGTAGGGTAATATATGAGCTGTATTTTGTTGAGCTGTTGGGCCCGAAATTCAGTACCGCTGGAAATCTGGTGCTCCCCTCACTTTTTGGGGGCCATTAGCCCCGAAATTTTTTCGTGGCTGGGCCACCCCATATTCAGCTCCAAAAGTGAACAAATGGGTTCCAGTGCTAATGAACCCTTCCAAAGTGGATTTTTCAGCGGTGTGGCTGTCTTAATTTGAGCGTTATCACCACTGAGAAATTCAGCATGCAGGTAAAGGTTTCTAATGAGCCAGCTGCTCCCTGGATTTTTTAAAGGGCAGGGTTTGCAGCAAGGCCCTGAGAGGGGAAGGAGTTTGGAAGTATGACTGGTGTAAGAGGTGCAAGCAGAGTCAACAGGTTCACTGATATGGAGCTGCAGATACTGATGGATGGTGTGGAGGACAGAAGAAGAATACTGTTTCCTGATGTGGGAAGACCTGGCAGACTGCCAGTACATAATCCATGGAGAGAGATTGCAGGGGAGGTGTCGGGCACCTCCATATATGTGACGACGCTCCCTCCCAGGAGGATGCTGGCCAGTCTGCACCCGGCACTTCCAGGGTGGTGATGGGTCGACGCCTCCTAGCTCTGGGGCCATGGGGATCCTCCTCCTCCTCCTCCTCGGGTGGTACTGCTGGCCCGACCTCCAGCGGCTGTCCCCTCATGATGGCCAGGTTGTGCAGCATGCAGTAGACCACGACTATTATGGAAACCCATTGAGGAGAGTATTGCAAGGTGCCACCAGAGCGGTCCAGGCACTGGAACCTCTGCTTAAGGATGCCGATGCACTGCTCGATGATGCACCTGGTGGCCCAATGAGCGTCATTGTATGCATGCTCTGGCGTTGCCCTGGGTTCCACAGTGGAGTGAGCAGCTAAGTGGACAGGGGATATCCCTTGTCCCCAAGCAGCCAACCGCAATCCTGATTCAGGCCGGTGAAGACGGCGGGCACACTGGTCTGGCGTGGAATGAACAAATCATGGCTGCTGCCTCCCTTGCCCGCTGCCCGTCTGCACGGTGCTGACGGAGATGCCTTCTCCTGCGTGTCGCCCTGCGTCTGACCAGGTTTACCAGGTGTCCCCCTCCCAACATTCCTCCTGTCCTCAGGGTGAACCCTGCCAAGCAGGTCTCTGCAGCCCACAATGAGGACCACAGGCCTCCACTAAAGAGTCAGACCTGAAAATTGTACAAAAGTACTGGGGTATGTGCAAACCTCTGAGCAGCAATCAGCAGGTTTAATGGAGCCAAAAATAAAACTATATCAAAAGCTAAATACTGTGGATGCTGGAATCTGAAATCAAAACACAAAAACTAATAAAACTATTTTCCTACCAAACGGATCCGATCGCGGCAAAACTCCAGCGGTGTCGTGTTCGTGCACCGACTGGAAAACCTCGCAGGGGCACTGCCAGGAAAAATCCTACCTTTTCATCGCTGAATTTCGCTGTCCTGGCTGCTTTTCAAGGGCCTGCATGCTGCTGAGGTCACTGCTGAAAACCTTCCTTTACAGCGGCTTCACCGCGCCGTTTCCGGCGGAAGTGTGCACCGCTCAAATCCCCCCCGAGTTGAATATGGCTCGGGGAGGGAAAATCACCCAGCTGCCCAAACCCTGCTGTAGCCGTCCCTTCGGGGACGATGAATTTCAGCCCCATTGAGTTGGGAGTGGCTTAGCCAATCACATGATGTTCACAAGACTCAATAAAACCCCAGGCAGTTGGGTTCAGGCGATCCACGATAAGGCATGTGGTTGTGAGCCTGGTGGATGAACTGGTAATGTGTAGTGCGATTGTTAAACCTTTGCTAATAAACCAACCAGTTCTTAATAGCAATGTGTTGCTATGGATCCTTAAGCAACGAACCCTTGAAGCAAATGCATGCAGATAGAGTAGGAGGGAAGTTAGGTAAATCAAGTTGCTGGCTGCGATGCCAGGCTTGAGTTTTTAAAGGCTGTAGAAGGAAGAAGTGTCAACGGAGGGGAGAGGTTAGTGACGTAGGAAGTTATAGGGCTGGAAAAGACCACTACGTTTATCTGGCTGGTCCCAGTGTCCGGAAACATCATCTCTCACAATGAGGTAGAAGATCAGCCTGATCTTTTTGAATGGTGGAACAGGCTCGAAGGGCTGAATGGCCTACTCCAGCTCCTATCTCTTATGTTCTTATGTACATCTCGTACCACTACAACACATTGTTCTTCAGGAAAGGAAAACGTTTTTCTTTCTTTCCTTGTCCAACTCTCTCTTGAATTTACTGATATAGTTCTCAGTTGCTGGAATAGAATGAGTAAAGAGTAGGAGACAGTGCTTAATGATATCATAGGAGTTAATCTAAAGACTAATTCACTTAACAAAATGGCACTTTGATGTCTTGAGAGACTATTTTGGGTACTATACATATCTGTACCTTTATCTGTAGAATATGATCATGCTCAGTCTATATTATATGTATATTATACTCCAAATGAAAGAGGAGAATTAGGACAAAGCAGAGACACACAAAATATTTACTTATCTCTGACAATACTTGCATAACATGAGTATTGTTTTATGATTGCAGAGCTCTAACACTCTGAATTTGGCAGCTTCAGGTGGCCTTCTGTACTGAGTAGAATTTCTGTAATGTTGTACTGTTTATGGTAATCTTTGTTTTTGTATTTATGTAGTGGAACGAAACCAGTGTTGAGGAAATGGAACGTGCCCATTTTTAACACATGGCAACGTACACAGTGAAACATTCTTTATTCTGCCCAAACAATCTGCTTAAATCACACCCTCCCTGCCCCCAAAATCCAATATCTTGGATGTTAATAGAATCAAGGGATGTGGGAGTAGTGCAGGAAAGTGGAGTTGAGGTAGAAGATCAACCATGATCTTATTGAATGGCGGAGCAGGCTCGAGGGGCCAAATGGCTTACTCCTGCTCCTAATTCTTCTGTTCTTACCCTGCGTTGAATTCTGAGCAGTATTTATGCTATGATCTTCTACTCACCCAGGAAGTAGTTCGGAGATGAGCCACTTTCATTTATTAGAACCTTTACAGCCTGTCGACAGCGAGGCACATTTATGCCATTAATTTGGGATAGCTGTTACAGGGTTTCCAGAGGCCCCGGGGGCTCCTGTAATTTAGAATTTCAGATGATCTGAGGAAGCTAGACTCTGAGTGGCTGGGACATGAGGTTGTCTTGTTTCCAGCCAAGCAATTTTGATGTAAAAATTCACCTCGCTGTGTAAACTGCGGAGTTTCTTCATTGCACAAATGGAAAATGAAGCGCCGTGACATGATGGAGTTAATAAACAGGAAGGCAGTTGCATGGCAGGTCAATCAGCATCTGAAAAATAAAAATCGTTTAACAGTTTGGGTGGGAACATTAACCAAAACTGGTTACTGATGTGGAATCTATATGGGTAGAGCTGCAGAACACCAAACGGCAAAAAACATTAGTGGGGGTTGTGTACAGACCTCCAAACAGTAGTAGTGATGTTGGGGAGGGCATCAAACAGGAAATTAGAGGTGCATGCAATAAAGGTGCAGCAGTTATCATGGGTGACTTTAATATGCATATAGATTGAGCTAACCAAACTGGAAGCAATATGGTGGAGGAGGATTTCCTGGAGTGCATAACGGATGGATTTCTAGACCAATATGTCGAGGAACCAACGAGGGGGGAGGCCATCTTAGACTGGGTGTTATGTAATGAGAGAGGATAGAAACATAGAAACATAGAAAATAGGTGCAGGAGTAGGCCATTCGGCCCTTCGAGCCTGCACCGTCATACAATGAGTTCATGGCTGAACATGCAACCTCAGTACCCCATTCCTGCTTTCTCGCCATACCCCTTGATCCCCCTAGTAGTAAGGACTACATCTAACTCCTTTTTTTAATATATTTAATGAATTGGCCTCAACAACTATCTGTGGTAGAGAATTCCACAGGTTCACCACTCTCTGGGTGAAGAAGTTTCTCCTCATCTCGGTCCTAAATGGCTTACCCCTTATCCTTAGACTGTGACCCCTGGTTCTGGACTTCCCCAACATTGGGAACATTCTTCCTGCATCTAACCTGTCTAAACCCGTCAGAATTTTAAACGTTTCTATGAGATCCCCTCTCTTTCTTCTGAACTCCAGTGAATACAAGCCCAGTTGATCCAGTCTTTCTTGATATGTCAGTCCCGCCATCCCGGGAATCAGTCTCTGAACCTTTGCTGCACTCCCTCAATAGCAAGAATGTCCTTCCTCAAGTTAGGAGACCAAAACTGTACACAATACTCCAGGTGTGGCCTCACCAAGGCCCTGTACAACTGTAGCAACACCTCCCTACTCCTGTACTCAAATCCCCTCGCTATAAGGCCAACATGCCATTTGCTTTCTTAACCGCCTGCTGTACCTGCATGCCAACCTTCAATGTCTGATGTACCATAACACCCAGGTCTCGTTGCACCTCCCCTTTTCCTAATCTGACACCATTCAGATAATAGTCTGTCTCTCTGTTTTTACCACGAAAGTGGATAACCTCACATTTATCCACATTATACTTCATCTGCCATGCATTTGCTCACTCACCTAACTTATCCAAGTCACTCTGCAGCCTCATAGCATCCTCCTCGCAGCTCACACTGCCACCCAACTTAGTGTCATCCGCAAATCCGGATTAATTAGCAATCTCCTTGTGCGAGGCCCCTTGGGAAAGAGTGACCATAATATGGTGGAATTCTACATTAGGATGGAGAATGAAACAGTTAATTCAGAGACCATGGTCCAGAACTTAAAGAAGGGTAACTTTGAAGGTATGAGGCGTGAATTGGCTAGGATAGATTGGCAAATGATACTTAAGGGGTTGTCAGTGGATGGGCAATGGCAGACATTTAGAGACCGCATCGATGAATTACAACAATTGTACATCCCTGTCTGGCGTAAAAATAAAAAAGGGAAGGTGGCTCAACCGTGGCTATCAAGGGAAATCAGTATTAAAGCCAAGGAAGTGGCATACAAATTGGCCAGAAATAGCAGTGAACCCGGGGACTGGGAGAAATTTAGAACTCAGCAGAGGAGGACAAAGGGTTTGATTAGGACAGGGAAAATAGAGTACGAGAGGAAGCTTGCAGGGAACATTAAGACGGACTGCAAAAGTTTCTATCGATATGTAAAGAGAAAAAGGTTAGTAAAGACAAATGTAGGTCCTCTGCAGTCAGAACCAGGGGAAGTCATAACGGGGAACAAAGAAATGGCAGACCAATTGAACAAGTACTTTGGTTCGGTATTCATTAAGGAGGACAAAAACAACCTTCCGGATATAAAAGGGGTCAGAGGGACTAGTAAGAAGGAGGTACTGAGGGAAATCCTGATTAGTCGGGAAATTGTGTTTGGGAAATTGATGGGATTGAAGGCCGATAAATCCCCAGGGCCTGATGGACTGCATCCCAGAGTACTTAAGGAGATGGCCTTGGAAATAGCGGATGCATTGACAGATATTTTCCAACATTCCATAGACTCTGGATCAGTTGCTATGGAGTGTAGGGTAGCCAATGTAACCCCACTTTTTAAAAAAGGAGGGAGAGAGAAAACAGGGATTTATAGACCGGTCAGCCTGACATCAGTAGTGGGTAAAATGATGAAATCAATTATTAAGGATGTCATAGCAGCGCATTTGGAAACAGATGACATGATAGGTCCAAGTCAGCATGGATTTGTGAAAGGGAAATCATGCCTGACAAATCTTCTGGAATTTTTTGAGGATGTTTCCAGTAGAGTGGACAAGGGAGAACCAGTTGAGGTGGTGTATTTGGACTTTCAGAAGGCTTTCAACAAGCTCCCACACAAGAGATTAATGTGCAAAGTTAAAGCACATGGGATTGCGGGTAGTGTGCTGACGTGGATTGAGAACTGGTTGTCAGACAGGAAGCAAAGAGTAGGAGTAAATGAATACTCTTCAAAATGGCAGGCAGTGACTCGTGGGGTACCACAAGATTCTGTGCTGGGGCCCCAGCTGTTTACATTGTACATTAATGATTTAGACGAGGGGATTAAATGTAGTATCTCCAAATTTGCAGATGACACTAAGTTGGGTGGCAGTGTGAGCTGCGAGGAGGATGCTATGAGGCTGCAGAGTGATTAGGATAGGTTAGGTGAGTGGGCAAATGCATGGCAGATGAAGTATAATGTGGATAAATGTGAGGTTATCCACTTTGGTGGTAAAAACAGAGAGACAGACTATTATCTGAATGGTGACAGATTAGGAAAAGGGGAGGTGCAACGAGACCTGGGGGTCATGGTACATCAGTCATTGAAGGTTGGCATGCAGATACAGCAGGCGGTTAAGAAAGCAAATGGCATGTTGGCCTTCATAACGAGGGGATTTGAGTACAGTGGCAGGGAGGTGTTACTACAGTTGTACAGGGCCTTGGTGAGGCCACACCTGGAGTATTGTGTACAGTTTTGGTCTCCTAACTTGAGGAAGGACATTCTTGCTATTGAGGGAGTGCAGCGAGATGAGGAGATACTTCTTCACCCAGAGAGTGGTGAACCTGTGGAATTCTCTACCACAGAAAGCTGTTAAGGCCAATTCACTAAATATATTCAAAAAGGAGTTAGATGTAGTCCTTACTACTCGGGGGATCAAGGGGTATGGCGAGAAAGCAGAAATGGGGTACTGAAGTTGCATGTTCAGCCATGAACTCATTGAATGGCGGTGCAGGCTCGAAGGGCCGAATGGCCTACTCCTGCACCTATTTTCTATGTTTCTATGCTTCTGAAGAGTGCTGCCAAGTTTATGCTGACGCAATCAGCTTTCTCAACTCTTTAGTTCCAATAAAAAAAATTACGGTAAAGAATAGTGCAGGCAGCATCAATTATGGTATCACTTCCATATGATGCTCATTGCCTCATCACCCACTCCCAAACAACAATCGCCAATGTCTTTCTCTGCCTGAAGCCAACTGAACTGCTGCACATTCCCAGCATTTTCTGTTTTGGCTTCTGTCAAAGTATAAGTAAGCCTATAATACGTCTACATCCACTGCACAAACGCACTATTAGTCTTGCTTACTGATACCTTTTTCCAAAGGTGCTGCCGCAAAGATGCCACGTTATTTGTGCAACTCAGTGACTGAGAAACATTGAACAGACAGTAACAGTAATTCTCAGTTTGCGCTTTTTCGATTAAACTGGTTGGTTTTCCACATATACAGATGCAGTCAAGCTAGAAGAAAAAAAAATCTTGCTTTGGATCTGACTTTAGGCGTCGAATGTTATCCATGTCACTGTTAAAGTAGAAAGAAATAATGCCTGGTAAAAGACTGCTAGTGTCTCTGTATTGTTCACCAGTCAATGATTTTAAAGTTTCATTTTTATACAAGGAGTCAGAAAATGAGAATAAATAAGGCGAGAAGGGGGTTTGACTTTGTATGTTTGGGAGTAGATGATGAGGCAATCAGCAACGAAATAATATCATAACTGATACTACCTGCACCATTCTTCACCTTAGTTTTTTTTATCGGAACGAAAGTGTTGAGCAAGCTGATTGCGTCAGCACAAGCTTGGTGCAGTTGTTAATTTGGCAGCGTTTTTAGCTGAGTTATGACAGCAGCATGATGCTGGCTGTTGCAGTGACTGAAATTGCCCAACATTTCTCTGAGGAGAAAAGATCCCTTTAACCAATAGTAGCTATGTGCTTACTATACTTTTTTTTTTGCAGATGAAACAACAAGCATAGTGCAGTAAGAGAGATTTTAAAAAAATGCCAAAGCAGTTCCTGAGGCAGAAGTATTTCAAAAGGGAAAGAAAATCATATAGATGAACAACAAGGGAAACATCAAGATCCGGCGATGTGATAAAAATAGTCTCATTACTTTCTAACCTTTATCATGCTGCAGCAACACCACTGGAACACCACTGTTGAGATAATTCTGATCTCCATGTCATAAAAATAGCACAGAGGCACTGGAGAAGGTGCCAAAAGGATTTGCAAGGATGATACCAGAACTGAGAGGTTATACTTTCAGTCACTGTCCCAAACTCCTCGATCACCATCCCTGGGTATGTCCTGTCCCACTGGCACGACAGATCTACCAGGGGTGGCAGCACAATGGTATACAGTTAGGAGGGAGTAGCCGTGGGAGCACTCAACATTGAATCTGGACCTCATGAAGTCTCATGGCTTCAGGTCACACATGGGCAAGGAAGCCTCCTGCTGACTACCACCTACCACCCTCCCTCAGCTGATGAATCAGTACTCCTCCATGTTGAACACCACCTGGAAGAAGTACTGAGAGTAGCAAGGGCACAGAATGTACTCTGGGTGGGGGACTTCAATGTCCATCACCAAGAGTGGCTCGATAGCACCACGATAAACCGAGACCTGAAGGACATAGCTGCCAGACTGGGCCTGTGACAGGTGGTGAGAGAACCAACATGGGAGGCTAGGTGCTTCACCATGGGGCCAAGAGGGAGAGACCAAGGGAGAATTGGCCTAGTCAGTCCCTTCTTGTGGTCAGCTCATATTATTGATGGAAGTGCCAGAGAGCAGATGAGCCTGAAACCTTGTTCGGGAGCCACCACCTCGCAACTTGAGTCGTCTCTCAAAAGATTGTCTCCACGCCATTCCATTCTGCACGGAGGGAGTTCCTGTACACTTAATTCTTCACTCATTCTCTTCTTCCTCCCAACACGGTCTGGCATGCCATCTCCGGCGGGGGGCCCTCAGTGGAAGGCGCAGTACTCGGGGATCCTTCCTTGCATCACTGGGGACTGTAAAGTCCTTACTCTACAGCATGAAACCACACGAGGCACATTCCAGGGACAAGGCCACTCAGTGACCTTAACTCTTTATTACAGCACTCCAGAAGTGATGACCCTACGTGGGACCTCCCTTTATATACCTGAGTGATCAGGTAAGGAGTGTCTCCCACAAGTTCACCCCCTGTTGTCAAGATGTGCATCTGAGTTGAGTGTATACAGTAATACAGTGGTGTTACATTGTAGTTACAAACATGACCTCACGTTCCCCCCCCAAAAGTCTTATTGGGATCATAGGTTTAGTCTTTCAGGTGGTCTGCGCCGCAGTGGAGCGCCGCAGTTGGGGCTCTGGTTGTTGGACACTGACGTGAGTGTCTGTCACCTGTGGTGATTCCAGCCTGTCCGGGCTGACCTCAGGAACTGTGCATTCCTCTGATTGCTTTTGTTGCACGTTCACTGGCGGTGGTGTGAGCTCCATCTCATGGTCTTCTCCAGGTTCCTCCGTGTCATTGCTGAACCTTTTTTTTACTTGGTCCAGATACTTACGGCATATCTGGCCATTGTTGAGTTTTACCACAATGACCCTATTCCCTTCTTTGTCAATTACAGTACCCTTGAGCCATTTGGGCCCCATGGCGTGATTGAGGACGAATACTGGATAATTTATTTCTATACATCTCCCCCTCGAATTACGGTCATGTTACTCATTTTGTGCTTTACGCTTGCCCTCAAATATATCGGTCAGGACTGGGTGGATGAGGGACAACCGAGTTTTGAGTGTCCGTTTCATGAGTAGCTCTGCGGGTGGGATCCCTGAGAGCGAGTGCGGGTGGATGTATAGGCCAGCAGGAGGCGCGATAGGCGGCATTGTAGGGAGGGTCCTTGAATCCTGAGCATCCCTTGCTTAACGATTTGGACAGCACGTTCCGCCAGGCCATTGGAGGCCGGCTTGAACGGCGCAGTCCTGACGTGGATGATGCCATTGCCTGACATAAACTGTTGGAATTCATAGTGTCATGTATCTTACATTATTATATATAACTGTATCCTAACATGCTATACATGACTGTAATAAGATATGACCTGTAACCACCAGCATACCTTACAACCAGGGGTGCACTTGCAAGAGACAGGTATATAAGGGCAGGTCTCAGGCAAGTGCAGCATTCCAGAGCTGTGAAATAAAAGTGCAGGTCCAGAGTGACCTTGACTTCACTACATGCCTCGTGTGAATCTGTACTGAGGGGACAGGACTTTACAGTGGCGATGAGGATGGAATTACAGAATCCACAGAATGGCGAACAACGGATCAGATAAAAAGTACAATGCGGGAGACAATTGGGAGGACTTTATAGAAAGGCTCCAGCAAAGTTTTGTAACCAAAGACTGGTTAGGCGATGATAAGGCAGACAAGAGAAGAGCCCATCTCTTGACCAGCTGTGGCTCGAAAACATACGCTTTAATGAAGGATCTGTTGGCACCCGAGAAACCAGCAAGCAAGTCGTTTGAAGAATTGAGCACACGGGTAAGAGACCACCTGAAGCCAGCGAGCAGTCTACACATGGCCAGACACAGGTTCTACAACTACAGATGCTGTGCGGGCCAGAGCATACTCGACTTTGTGGCGGAACTTCGGATGTTGGCTAGTTTATGTGAGTTCTCCGATGAACTGAGGAGAGAAATGCTGAGAGACTTTTTCATTGAAGGAATAGGCTACGCAGGCATATTCCGAAAGCTCATAGAGACCAAGAACCTGACCTTAGAGGCAGCAGCACTGGTTGCACAGACATTCTTGGTCGGGGAAGAAGAAACGAGGTTGATTTACAATGCAGGTACGACAAGTAACGAAATATCGAAACAAGAAGTTCACAGCACTAAACAAGCTGCTACCCCTACTCACAGACAAAACCGGGAGAACAGGTTCTCGACAGCAGGCAGAAGCCATCAAGGGCAAGAGGAATGGCCGTTCACACCTCATCAACCCACAATGCGAGCAATCAACTACAAACTGAGAGAAGCTTAAGAGAGATCAGCCAGATGCAGCTCATTCTTTGGAAACTCTTTGAACAATGGAACAGGTCTGTGCTGGAGGTGTGGGGGTGGGCACTCGGCAAGGGGATGTCGATTTCAGCAGGCTGTTTGCAGAAATTGTGAATATACAGGGCATTTGGCCCGCATGTGCAAAAAACCGGCAGCTCGGCTGGTATACGAATCGGATGGGTCGGAAAGCAGACCAGAAAATGGTGGGGACAGTACCCGGGACACCGGTGTACAGCAGGTCAACACGATCAATGGCCACTGCTCCTACAACAGGATGCCTCCGATAATGATGAGGGTTCTACTCAACGGGATATCTGTCAACATGGAGCTGGATACGGGAGCGAGTCAATCTCTCATGGGTGCTCAACAATTTGAACAACTGGCCGCATAAAAGAGACAGACCAAAACTCACAAGGGTCGACACCACACTAAGGACCGATACCAAAGAAATCGTACCAGTCCTCGGCAGCGCCATGCTCTCTGTCATACACAAAAGGACAGTGAACCGACTTCCCCTGTGGATTGTCCCCGGAGACCCCCCAGCACTGCTGGGGAGAAGCTGGCTGGCAAAACTAAACTGGAAATGGGATGATGTCCATGCCATGTTAGTAGAGGAACGGACCTCCTGCTCAACAGTTATAAGGCGATTTGAACATCTCTTTCAGCCAGGTGTGGGCACTTTCAAAGGGGCCAAAGTCAAAATCTACATCATACAGGATGCTAGACCGGTCCATCACAAGGCCAGAGCTGTACCCTATGTGATGAGGGAAAAGATTGAACACGAACTAGACAGGTTTCTGCGGGAAGGCATTATATCACCTGTGGAATTTAGCGACTGGGCAAGTCCCATCATCCCAGTCGTGAAGCCTGATGGATCCATACGAATCTGTGGGGACTACAAATCTACCATAAATAGAGTCTCCCTACAGGACCAGTACCTGCTGCCCAGAGCAGAGGACTTATTTGCCACATTGGCTGGAGGTAAACTTTTCTCAAAATTAGACCTCACATCTGCGTATATGACGCAAGAATTGACCGAGGAATCCAAGCTACTCACCACCATCAACACACATCGAGGCCTTTTCATGTACAATCGATGCCCATTCGGCATCAGGTCGGCAGCTGCCATATTCCAGCGCAACATGGAGAGTCTGCTCAAGTCCATCCCGGGGACGGTTGTATTTCAAGACGACATACTTATCACGGGCAGGGACACCGACTCCCATCTCCGTAATTTGGAGGAAGTACTAAAGCGGTTGGATTGGGTAGGCCTACGAGTCAAGAAATCCAAGTGCCTGTTTCTCACACCCGAGGTTGAATTTTTGGGCAGAAGGACTACCGCTGATGGAATCCACCCAACAGAGTCCAAAACAGAAGCAATTTGCCTCGCACCCAGGCCCCGGAATGTCTCAGAACTGCGCGCCTTTCTCGGGCTACTCAATTATTTTGGGAACTTTATGCAGAACTTAAGCATGCTGCTGGAGCCTCTCCACATGCAACTCAGGAAGGGTTTTGGGGGGATGCCCAGGAACGTGCCTTCAATAAGGCATGCAACCTTCTGTGTTCCAACAGTGTTTTGACTTTCTTTGATCCAGGTAAAAAGCTAGTTCTCACATGCGATGCGTCAGCGTACGGGGTCGGGTGCGTTTTGCAACATGTCAATAGTGCAGGCAAATTACAACGCATAGTTTATGCCTCCAGGTCACTTTCGCGGGCGGAGCGCGGGTACGGAATGATAGAGAAGGAGGCGCTCGCATGCGTGTACAGTGTCAAAAAGATGCACCAATACCTTTTCGGGGCCAAGTTCGCATCAGAAAAAGACCACAAGCCCCTCACGTCTCTCCTATCCGAGAGCAAGGCAATAAACACCAATGCCTCAGCGCGAATTCAACGGTGGGCACTCATTCGGCGTCCTACGACTATACCATAAGGCACAGACCAGGCACAGACAACTGTGCCGACGTGCTCAGCAGGCTACCCCTGGCGACCACGGAAGGGTCTGACGAACAGGACTGTGAGATAGTCATGGCAATCAATGTCTTTGAGTCCACAGGTTCGCCCATGACGGCTCGCCAAATCAGAGCCTGGACGGCTAGTGACCCCACGTTATCCTTAGTAAAAAGATGTGTCCTAACCGGTGACTGAGCAGAGGCTCGCGATACCTGCCCCGAGGAAATAAAATCCTTTCACAGGTGCATGCATGAGCTATCACTTCAAGCAGACTGCCTGATGCGGGGCAGCCGAGTAGTCATGCCTCTGTGAGGCAGAGAGGCATTTGTCCGGGAACTCCACCACGAGCACCTGGGGATCGTTCTCATGAAGGCCATAGCCAGATCCCACGTCTGGTGGCCTGGTATTGAAATGGACTTGGAGCTCTGCGTCCGAAGGTGCATTATTTGTGCACCAACTCAGCAATGCCCCAGGGAGGCTCCACTGAGCCCCTGGCCCTGGCCTACCAAACCGTGGTCACAGGTGCACGTAGACTATGCAGGCCCATTCATGGGCAAAATGTTCCTTGTAGTTGTAGATGCATTTTCAAAGTGGATCGAATGCACCATTTTAAACTCGAGCACAACCTCCACCACTGTGGAGAGCCTCGCAACCATGTTTGCAACGCACGGAATCCCTGACATATTGGTCAGTGACAATGGTCCGTGCTTCACCAGCGCAGAATTCCAAGACTTTATAATTGACCACGTCATAAATCACGTCAAGACGGCACCATTCAAGCCGGCCTCCAACGGCCAGGCGGAGAAAGCAGTGCAAATCATTAAATAATGCATGCTTAAAATCCAAGGTCCCATGCTGCAGGGTCGCCTGTCGCGACTGCTGCTGGCATACAGATCTCGTCCGCGCTCATTGACTGGGATCCCCCCCACGCAACTGTTGATGAAAAGGACTTTAAAAACAAGACTCTCATTAATCCTCCCAGACATGCACGAAATCGTTGAGGCAAAGCGCCGTAAGCTGACTGAGTACCATGACAGAAATTCGAGGGGGAGATGGAATGAGATAGGGGACAAAGTGTTTGTACTAAACTATGGCAGGGGTCCCAAATGGCTTGCAGGGACAGTAACGGGCAAGGAAGGAAACAGACTACTGGTAGTACAAATGGACAATGGCAAAACCTGCCGGAGGCATGTAGACCAAGTCAAAAGCAGATTTACCAACAACACTGCAGAGGCAGGCTACAATGTGGAACTCGCACCACACCTGGTGGACAGACAGAGAGAACAACCTGAGGAAAGGGCAATCCCAACAGACAGCCCAGGCGAGCCAACAACAATCACACCAATCGAATGAGACAGCTCAGGCGAGATACCAGCAACCACACCCAAAGAAAAACAGACACCAAGACAAACAACTGAACCACAACTCAGACGCTCCACGTGAGAGCGTAGACCACCTGAGAGACTGAACCTATAAAGACAATAAGATCTTGGGGGAAGGTGATGTCATGTATCTTACATTATTATATATAACTGTATCCTAACATGCTATACATGACTGTAATAAGATATGACTTGTAATCACCAGCATGGCTCACCACCAGGGGTGCACTTGCAAGAGACCAGTATATAAGGACAGGTCTCAGGCAAGTGCAGCATTCCAGAGCTGTGAAATAAAGGTGCAGATCCAGAGTGACCTTGACTTCACTACATGCCTCGTGTGAATCTGTACTGAGGGGACAGGACTTTATACATAGCTCATGAAACACGGGCCATTATCACTAACTAGGATGTCTGGCAAGCCATGGGGGTTGCGAAGATCGCACGTAGGCTTTCCACGGTGGTGGATGACGTGCATGAATTCAGGATGATGCACTCGATCCATTTCGAGTACGCATCTACAACAATAAGGAACACCTTCCCTATGAACGGACCCGCGTGGTCAACGTGAATGTGTGACTATGGCTTGGTGGGCCAGGGCCACCGGCTGAGTGGGGCCTCCCTAGGGGCATTGCCCAACTGGGCACATGTCGTGCACCTGCGAACACAGTGTTCTAGGTCTGAATCAATTCCGGGCCAACAAACATGTGACCGGGCAATGGCCTTCATCATCACAATGCCTGGGTGCTCGTTGTGGAGTTCCCTGATGAACGCCTCCCTGCCCTTCTGGGGCATGACTATCCGGCTGCCCCATAGTAGGCAGTCAGCTTGGATGGAGAGCTCATCCGTCCGTCTGTGGAATGGTCTGACTTCCTCAGGGCATGCTCCGTGTGCAGGCGCCCAATCCCCAGTCAGGACACATTTCTTAATAAGGGATAGGAGGGGATCCCTGTTTGTCCAGATTTTGATTGGCAGGCTGTGATAGGGGAGCCTGCACTGTCAAAGGCATCGACAGCCATGACCATCTCAGCGCTTTTCTCAGCTGTCCCCTCGGTGGTGGCCAGTGGGAGCCTGCTGAGCACGTCAGCGTAATTTTCAGTGCCGGGCTTGTGACGGATGGAGTAGTCATAGGCCGCTAGCGTGAGAGCCCATCGCTGTATGTGAGCTGATGCGTTGGCATTGACAGCCTTGCTGTCTGACAACAGGGATGTGAGTGGCTTATGGTCCGTCTCTAATTCAAACTTCCTACCAAAGAGGTACTGATGCATTTTCTTTACACCATAGACACATGCAAGCGCTTCCTTCTCAACCATCCCATCGCCCCGTTCTGCTTGAGAGAACGACCTGGAGGCATAAGCCACAGGTTTTAGCTGACCCTCAGCAGTACCCTGCTTCAACACGCACCCAACCCCATTGGGCGATGCATCACATGTCAGAACTAAACTTTTGCAAGGGTCGTACAGGGTCAACAGCTTGTTTGAACACAGTCCCCCCAAAACCAATCGCAACCCTTACCCAGCAGCATGTGTAGCGACTCCAACAACGTGCTTAAGTTCAGTAGAAAATTCCCGAAATAGTTCAACAGCCCCAGAAATGAACGCAGCTCCGATGTGTTGCAGAGCCTGGGTGCTCGTCGAATCGCCTCTGTTTTGGATATGGTGGACCGAATCACATCTGCAACAACCCTCCTGCCCAGAAACTCAACCTCGGGAGCTAAGAACATGCATTTAGACTTCTTGAGTCGCAGCCCTGCCCGGTCCAGTCGGCGCAGCACCTCCTCCAGGTTGTGGAGATGTTCCTCGGTGTCTTGACCCGTGATGAGGATGTCGTCCTGGAATACGATCGTTGCAGGGATGGATTTAAGCAGGCTTTCCATGTTGCCTTGAAAAATCGTGGCCACTGATCGAATGCCAAACGAGCACCTGTTATAAACAAACAGTCCCTTGTGCGTGGTGATCGTGGTCAGTAGTTTAGATTCATCGGCCAGTTCCTGGGTCATATAGGCTGAAGTGAGGTCCAACTTGGTGAACAGCTTGTCACCTGCCAGTGTGGCGAAGAGGTCCTCCGCTCTTGGAAGCGGGTATTGATCTTGTAAGGACACCCGATTGATGTGGCCTTGTAGTCGCCACAGATCCTGACAGAGCCATCCGCTTTTAGGACTGGAACTATGGGGCTCGCCCAGTCACTGAATTCAACAGGCGAGATGCGCTCTCGCAATAGCCGGTCCAATTCGCTCTCGATTTTCTCCCGCATCACATATGGCACCGCTCTGGCTTTGTGGTGCACTGGCCTGGCGTCCGGGGTGACGTGTATCACTACTTCAGTGCCTTTGAAAGTCCCGACGCCCGGTTGGAAAAGTGACTCGAATTGTTGTAGGACTTGTGAGCATGACCTTCGCTCCACCGAGGACATTGCGTGAACATCCCCCCATTTCCAGTTCATCTCGGCTAACCAGCTCCTCCCCAACAGTGCGGAATCATTGCCCGGGACAATGCAGAGCGGCAGCCGGTTCACTAAGCCATCGTGCGTGACAGCCAACATTGCACTGCCTAGCACCGGAATGATTTCTTTGGTGTAAGTCCTTAATTGTGTCTCGATACATTCTAATTTGGGTCTACTGGCTTTGCGTGGCCATAGCTTTTCAAATTGTTGAACGCCCATGTGTGACTGGCTGGCCCCCGTGTCCAGCTCCATGCGTACTGGGATACGGTTCAATAAAACCATCATCATCATTGGTGGCGTTTTGGTGTATGAACTGTGAATATTCGCCGCATGGACCAGCTGAACCTCGGCGTCCATCGATTTGCCCCAAAAGTCATCCTGCCTCACAGAATCCTCTTCTGGTCCATCTGCCTCATATATCAGTCTGGTTTCAGGCTTTCAGCACATTCGAGCTAAATGGCCACTGAGGTTGCAGTTTCTGCAGACAAATTGTTGGAATCTGCAAGATCTGGCTGAGTGTTTTCCCCCACACCTCCAGCACGAGTTAAAGTTTCCATTGTTGGGGACAAAAGGGCTGTGGCCAGGAATTCTGCGCTGACTGTCCCTCTGACTGCTCTTAAGTGCCCTATTAGTGGGTGTCAATGGCCCCATCCCGGGCCGCATTGCCCACGGTGATGACGTTAACATCCGTTCAGCCTGCCATTGTCTCTGTTGTGGTCCTACTCTGGGGTTTATTACTGCCTGATGAATGTCGGACTGCCCCTGCCTGCCTGCGGGGCTCTGAGTTGCATTGAGGACGTTGAGTCCCTGATCCATCGCCGCATTGGAGGCAGAATTGCGCACGTGAATCATTTTCGTCTCTTCCTCCCCCGCCATGAAAGTCTGAGCCAACAACGCCACCACTTCCAAGGTCAAGTCCTTGGTCTCAATTAACTTGCGAAAAATTCCCGCATGACCGATACCCTCGATAAAGAAGACCCTTAGCAGCTCGCCCCTGCAGGCGCCTGTGAACTTACAGAGGCTGGCCAAGTGCCTGAGGTCCGCTACAAAGTTCGGTATGCTCTGTCCTTCACGATGTCGGTGGGTGTAGAATTTTTGTCAAGCCATGTGTATGCTGCTCGCCGGCTTGAGGTGCTCCACAATCAACTTGCTAAGCTCTTCAAAGGTTTTGTCCGACGGCTTTTCGGGTGCCAGTAAGTCCTTCATGAGCGCATAAGTCTTTGGTCCGCAGCTGGTCAAAAGATGAGCCCGACGCTTGTCGGCCGCTGCATCCCCCAGCCATTCTTTTGTGACAAAGCTCTGCTGAAGCCTCTCAACAAAATCGTCCCAGTCTTCCCCAACACAGTACCGTTCATCTGTGCTACCGGTGGCCATTCTCGTGGGTCGTGAATTCCCGTTTCTCGTCGCCAATGTAAAGTCCTTACTCTACAGCATGAAACCACACGAGGCGCATTCCAGGGACAAGGCCACTCAGTGACCTTAACTCTTTATTACAGCACTCCAGAAGTGATGACCCTGCGTGGGACCTCCCTTTATATACCTGAGTGATCAGGTAAGGAGTGTCTCCCACAAGTTCGCCCCCTGTGGTCAAGGTGTGCATCTGAGTTGAGTGTATACAGTAATACAGTGGTGTTACATTGTAGTTACAAACATGACAGGGACCTGGGGTGGAGAGCGCCACAAGGAGCAATGGCATCCAGTACATCGTACCGAGCCACTTTACTGATAGCTGCAGCTTGGGGGGAACTGCGTTCCATATTTACAGAGAATGCGAATTGCAGCCCATATATTACTATTTCAAGGGAGGCTCCTCAGCTTCTAGCTCCCATTTCAGTCCTACGCTGCTGATCTTTGGTCACCCGTTACGGGAAAATACGTTAAATAAAGAGTTCTTAACCTGAACCCGGGGAGAAAAATCTTACTATCTTATACGACAAGATACAGATCATAGTACATTACAGTATAGCCTCAATCAGACATTTCACCTTGACACGGACATTTGCATTCAGTGATTATTTTGTTGATACATCAATATCATTCTGCAAGCTGTGAGCATTCCCACTTCCAGATCATTAAAGCTTGAGGATTTTGTGAGCTCCCTTAGTCTCCAAAACCCACAGTCTTCATTCCAGCTACTCTGACCATTGTCTCCATTTTATTGTTGGAATTAAGTGCTGATCACGTAGAGATATCATTTGGTGAGACAATTTTTCAAGTCATAGGTCGTAGCAAACCAATATGCTCTTTGCAGATCATGCATTATCCGAATAATTTCAGACAAACTGAGCTCTAACATTTCACTGAACCTGGACACGCTTATTGAAAACGGCGTTTCATTTACAAATACAGCTTGCTGGGACAGACCATCACAATATAAACGAGATTAGGTTATTGTAACCTGAGGAATGAATGGAATGAAAAGGTGCAGTTAGCAGGTGACATAGTGATTTTGCTGTGACTGGTCTGTGTATATTTATCTGAGGGAATGTGATGCAATCTTTAAAAATATATTTGAAAAACATTGTTACTATTTTATTCCCCTCTCGTCCTCGGCCTTTCTCAAACACCTTCCCGTTCTGAGAGGCTGGATTTGACATCTGGGGCCCGAAATTGCCCCTCTCCTTAAGGCCTGTTACCACCGCAAATTGTTGGCCATGCTGCGGAGTGGAGTGGCCGCTGACTTTTGGTGGAATGGCTGCTGCTAGCCCAATTGCCCTCTTGAGTTTTCCCCATGGTGCCCGATCCCCCCCCTTACCGCTCCGCTGCTGTCGATCGGTGTTCAGCACGTCATCACCGTGCGCACCGCTGATCTAAGCCCCTCGACGACGACATTCCCCTTGGATATTCTTTGGCCCGCCCTGTTCTTCTTCGAAATAGTGCCATGGGATCTTCTACATCCACCCGAGAGGGCAGATGGAGCCTTGGTTTAATGTCTCACCAGAGTTGATCCTAAACTCGCTGACCGTGTCCTAACTTGCACCAAGTCCTGCTCACAAATCCCCACTGTGCTCGCTGACCTACATTGGCTCCTGGTTAAGCATCGCATGGATTTCAAAATTCTCAACCCTGTTTTCAAATCCCTCCATGGCCTCGCCCCTCCCTATCTCCGTAATCTCATTCAACCCCACAAAACCCCCAAAATATCTGCGCTCATCTAATTCTGCCTTCTTGAGCATCCCTGATTATAATCGCTCAACAATTGGTGGCCGTGCCTTCTGTTGCCTAGGCCCCAAGCTCTGGAATACCCTGCCGAAACCTCTCCGTTTCCCTACCTCTCTTTCCTCCTTCAAGATGTTCCTTAAAACTTACCTCTTTGACCAAGCTTTTGGTCACCTGTCCTAATTTCTCCTTATATGGCTCGGTGTAAAATTTTTTGTCTGAAAATACTCCTGTGAAGCGCCTTGGGACATTTCACTACGTTAAAGGTGCTATATAAATACAAATTTTTGTTGTTGTTGTTGTCTCATCCGGAGACGGAATGTCCGACAGTGCAGATAGGGCTAGAGCACTGTAGCCCACTTCTCCAGCTTGCGATTCTTGTGTGCTCAGCTTTCCACCGGCAGTGCAGTAATTATCCCCTCATTTCATTTCTGAGGTGGAAGGGAGCAGGATGATAGCACAATGCAATGAAGCTCTGCCAACATCCTGTTGAACTCCTGCCCAGAAATCCAATTTGATGTCCATCAGCAAAACTAACAGAGATAGAGAGGGTGTTCTCTCTGCAGAATTTCAAATTGCTTGCAGTCTCAAGTTTTATACACAATTTGTTTTCAAAATAATAAACTCAGTAGTTCTGGAATCATTTTAAGTGATTGTTTGGAATCTCAACGTTTGTGTACAGTGAAGGAGAAGCAGTCTGAATTGTAAAAATGTATCTTTGTTGCACAGTTGCCATGCACTCGTACACACGCAAATAGCTGATTTGAAATCGAGCAACCATTTACAATCTAGGCTGACACTCCAGTGCAGTGCTGAGGGAGTGCTACACTGTTGGAGGTGCCATCTTTCGGATGAGGCACTTAACCGAGGACCCGTCTGCTCTCTCAATTGGACGTAAAATTTCCCATGGCATTTTTCAAAGAAAGCAGGTGAGTTATCCCTAGTGTCCTGGCCACTATTTTTCCCTCAAGCAACATAACAAAAAAAACAGATTATCTGGTCAATATCACATTGCTGTTTGTGGGAGCTTGCTTTTGCGCAAATTGGCTGCTGCGTTTCCCACATTCCAACAGTGACTACACTCCAAAAAGTACTTCATTAGCTGTAAAGCGATTTGAGAGGTCTTGTGGTCGTGAAATGCGCTATATAAATCCAAGTCTTTCTATAAAAACATTTACAGTTATTTTAGGTAGCAACATTTATTATATGCAGTTCTGCTTTACAAGTAAGAGGCGTAGAATACAGTAAGTTGGGTAATGTTTCCCTGGCTTTATCTTTATCCTCTGACCTTTTTGTAGTGAAGAATAAACCATTGCAAATGTTTCACCTTCATTGTGTCATAGCAAGCTGCAAAATTAAAGACTCTCAAATTCTTCATTGAATCAATCATAGAACGAACGATACAGCACGAAAGGAGGCCATTCGGCTCCTCCTGCCTTGGCCGGCTCTTTGGAAGAGTTATCCAGTTAGTCCCGCACCCCGGATCTTTCCCCATAGCCCTGCAAAATTTTCCATTTCAAGTATTTATCTGATTCCCTATTTTTGAAAGTTGATATTGAATCTGCTTCCATCATCTCTTCAGGCATTTCATTGAGCTCACTCCTGAAAATCTTTAGCATGGTGAAAATGGCCCAGTTGGCCCCCAACTGCAAGTACAGATTCATTTTCCCATAACATTTGGGAGTATTTAAAAATTAGGGATGTCTCACAAGTCTTCCTTCCCTTCCTTTTCTTCCTTTTCTTCCCTTTCTTCCCTTTCTTCCCTTTCTTTCCTTTCTTTCCTTTCTTTTCTTCCTTCCTTAAATTCCTTCCTTCTTTCCTTTTCTTCCGTCCTTCGTTTCTTCCTTCCTTTTCTTCTTCTTCCTTCCTTCCTTCTCTTCCTTCCTTCCTTCTCTTTCTTCCTTCCTTCCAGTTTGAGAGAAGTGATGAGTCATTGTACAAATGTACATTTCATGCAAAATCTGAAAGACCTACTCAGTACATGGCAACATAGAAAATGTTTGCAGCTAACTTTATTGGACCAGTAGAGTTTGACTTAATTCTAACCTTGATGAATGGCCCACAAGAGAACAGGGAGAAATATTGTTTTTCAGCATTGTGGCTTTTCTACCACATAAATCTTGCAAGGAATGAATTACTTACTTGGTATAGGTCATTTATGTTCTGACAGTTTAAGTTAGGCACACCATTAAATCTGGCTCGGGGCCTGTTTAAAAATAGGACCCAGGAATACCTTAACCAGTCGGGAACTGATTTTGATCAGCACACCTTCACTCTTAATCTGGCTGTTTGAAAGTTTCTCATAACCCTCAGCTGACAATGATTCAGTCCCGTACTGCGTAGAAAGAGCAAGAGATGGCGGAATGACTGCAAAGACAAACACAGAAGACAATTGGAGAAATAAGAGAGAAACAGCAGAGAAAAATGAGCAGGAAAAATACAAGACCAAGTAAAGAAACAGCAGCCAAAAAATAAATGAAAAGAGTAAATTGAGAAGACAAGTAAAACTTCAGCTGGAGAATCTTCTATTCAGTCTTTGTCGATATGCAGTGGGAATACTAAAGAACTGCTTATGTGTTCCCAGTCATGGACACAGAAAGTTATAATGGAAAAGCAGCTATAAGTTTACAAGTGCAAGAAAAATAGTATCACAATTTGGGACATGCATATCAGAAGCAGCATTCGGGGGACCCCCCAGATCAAAGGTCTCTCAGATGATTCAAGACAATGCCTCGTTCAACTCTTTTAATGTACGATTGTGAAGATTATTTTCCCAATAAGTAAAACATTACTTTGTGCATAATTTCAATCAGGAAGGTACAAATTGTTAATATATGCATATCTGTCTAGAGAAACACAAAACAATTTGCATGCACAAGTCAACTGGGTTTGACAGTAAATTGATTCTGTGTCTTCGCCATTTGATAAACCTGTCCTTTATGTCCCTGAAAGCCCCTGATAATTAATTTAATGAAGCCATCTGCTATTTCAGATGCATAAGCACCATTTGAGTGTTACAATCAATGAGACAATATCATTAAGACTTTATCACAACCACCACTTGCATTTATATAATGCTCTTAACACAAAAAATATCCTAAGGCACTTCATAGAACTGAAATAAATGGGCACCTAGCCAAATTAGGAGTTATTAGGAAGGATGACTGAAAGCTTTGCTGAAGAGGCGGATTTTAAGGATGGACCTATAAGGCGAGATGGAGGTGGAGAAACGGAAGAGCTTAGGGAGGGAATTCCAGGCCATGGGGCCTAAGCAGCTGAAGGTACGGCCGCCGATGGTGGGGCAAAGTAGACGAGGGAGGGCTGCACAAAAGGCCATCATCGGAGGAACAGATGTTGTAGGGCTGGAACCGGTCACTGAGATAGGGAGGGCAGGGCCCTAAAGGGATTTAAACACAAGGATGAAAGTTTACAATTGGAAGTGTTGAGGGATCAGAAGATTGTGTAGGTCAGCAAGAATAGGGTGATAGGGGAATAGGATTTGATGTAGCTTAGAATACAGATAGCAAAGGTTTGATTGAGCCAGAACATGGAATATGGGAGACTGACTAGGAGAGCATTGGAATTGTTGAATGTGGAGGTGACAGAGACATGGATGAGTATTTCGGCCACGGATAAGGTGAGGTAGAGATGGAGGAGGGCCATGTTAAAGAAGTGGAAGCAGTCTTTGTGATGGAGCAACTGTGGGTCAGATGCTCAGTACGGGGTCGAATAGTACACTGTTGTTGCAAATAGTCAAGTTCAGCCCGAGACAGTGACCAGGGAGGTGAAATGGAATCAGTGGCAAGTGTACAGAGTTTGTGTTGGGAGCCGAAGACGATGGCTTCAGTCTTCTCAATGTTTAACTGAAGTAAATAGTAGCTCATCAAAGACTGAATGTCAAAAGCAGTCTCACAAGACGGAGATGGGTATCGTCAGCATACATTTGGAAGCTCACTCCATTCTGTGGATAATGCCACCAAGAGGCAGCATGTGGATGGGAGAGCCCAATGACAAAACCTTGGGAGACTCCACAAGCAACGACATGGGAGTAGTAAGAGAAGCCATTGCCAAAGATGCTCTGGCTATGATCGGATAGGTAAGAGTGGAACTGAGTGAAGCCAGTCCGAATGAGCAGGAGAGGCTTGGGAGGAGGGTGATGTGGTCGACCATGTCGGAGACTGCAGGAGGTCGAGCACCATGAGCAGGGATAATGCATTACAGTCGCAATCAATAAGGATATCATTTATAACTTTGGTTAGGGCCTTTTCAGTGCTACAGCAGAGACAGACACCTGATTGTAGAGATTTAATCATGGAGTTATGTGAAAGATGGGTATAGTTATGGAAATGACAACACATTCAAGGACTTTGGAGAGTAAAGAGTGGTTGCTGATGGGGCTGTAATTTGCAAGGACAGAGGGACCTAGAGTGGTGTTTTTGAGGAGGATGACGATGATAGAGGTTTTGAAAGGGAGGGGCCAGAATCCGAGGAGAGGGAACTATTTACAATGCCAGCTAGCATAGGGGCCAGGAAGGGGGTCACCAATTTAGTGGGAATTGGATCAAGGGAGAAGGAGGTGGGTCTCGTAGATAAGATGAGCTTGCAGAGGACATGACAGTAGATCGGAGAGAAACTAGCGATATGGATTCAGGACTAGCGCAGGGGAGAGCCTTGGGGGACGGTTTGGTTTGGTGAGCAAGGAGAAGAGGGAAGCAGCAGAAACAGCTGAATGGATAGTCTCAATCTTAGTGACAAAGAAGCCCGTGAGCTCCTCGCACTTGGTTCTGTAGATGAGGATCGTGGGAGCAGGGGAGAGGGATTGAAGGTGATGGTTTTTAGTATAGAGAAGAAGCCTGAGGTTATCTTTACCTTCCAGGATGCTCCTGGAGTTGGGCAGCTCTGGCAGAGGAGAGTAAGGCCTGATAATTCTTGATGACGGCTGGCTAAACCAGTTGTGCACCAGATTTGCTGAAGTTTGCCCTTTTTAGTCTTGAGGTGGCAAAGATGGGGGCCAAAGCAGAGGGTCAACCAGGATGGGAGAGAGTAAAGGATTTTCTGGAAACATGGGCATGAATGGGAATGGTTGAGCAGGTCGATAGCTCTTTAAGCATCGTGATGAATGGATGTCCAAAGGCTCGGCAGGAGGTGTTGTTACACCCTCTTTTTCAAATCACCAGGTGTATTGTCACACATCTGTGTTGAACTGTATTCTGCTTTAGGCTCAATGAGCTCTTGTCCCTCTTGCCATGCACCGCCACCGCCACCTCCCACCACGCCCCCCCCCCCCCCCACACACACACACACCCACCCCCCAAGTAGCCAACACTGGTAGGACTGTGGACACAGACTAGTGTGTTTTGGAAAGTCCTCCCTGAGCAAGGGAATGACCCGTGAATTGCTGGACAGGTAGAATTGCTACTCAATTGGTGAATTATCAGCTTCATCAGGAAATCTCTATCCTTATCTCTGTAATCTCCTTCTGCCTCCTTCTCCCCCCCGAGATGACTGTGCTCTTCAAATTTTGCCCTCTTGAGCATCCCTGATGCTCAACCATTGGTGGCCGTGCCTTCAGCTGCCTCAGCCCCAAGCTCTGAAATTCCCTCCCTCAACCTCTCTGCCTCTCTACCTCTCCTACCTCTTTGACCAAGCTTTTGGTCATCTGCCGTAATTTCTTCTTAGGTGGCTCAGTGTCAAATTTATTTGTTTTGTCACTCCTGTGAAGTGCCTTGGGACTTTTTACTATGTTAAAGGCACTATATAAAAACAAGTTGTTGTTGTAAATTTGGAAGCTTGTGAGGAGCAAGAGATCTGACAAAAGAAAAGCAAATCAGATTCATTCTGAACATAATGGTTTATAAATAAGGGTGGGAGGAATTGTGATGAGTAGGATTCCCTCTGGATCCCAGCCTTGGCTCAATGAGAGTTGCTTATTTCCTGCAGCTGACATTTGGGCACAATATGCTGGTTTTGTTTTGGCAGAATATTTACATCATGCATCACAGAAAATTTATGAATCAGTTAATTAAGCATCTAAATTTGTTATTTTGTGGATTGTTTAGTGAGCTAGTGATTGAAAAAATAAGTGTATTTTTTTATTCGTTCACAGGAGGTGGGCGTCGCTAGCAAGGCCAGCATTTATTGCCCACCCCTAATTGCCCTTGAGAAGCTGGTGGTGAGCCGCCTTCTCGAACCGCTGCAGTCCATGTGGTGAAGGTACCCCCACAGTGCTGACTTTGTCGCAGCGGTTTGTTACAACTGAGTGGCTTGCTGGGCCATTTCCGAGAGGCAGATAAGAGTCAACCACATTGCTGTGGGTCTGGAGTCACACATAGGCCAGACCGGGTAAGGACGGCAGGTTTCCTTCCCTTGAGGACATCAGTGAGTCAGATGGGTTTTTACGACAATCCAGCAGTCTCTATTACTTATACTAGATTTTTAATTCCAGATTTGTTTTTTTAATTAACGTAATTTAAATCCCCAGCTGCCCCAGTGGGATTTGAACTCATGTCTCTGGATCATTAGTCCAGGCCTCTGGATTACCAGTCCAGTAATATAACCACTCATACAAAAGCAAAATACTGCAGATGCTGGAACCTGAAATTAAAACAGCAAGTGCTGGCAATGTCAGCGGGTCAGGCAGCATCTGTGGAGAGAAACAGAGTTAGCGTTTCGGGTCTGTGACCCTTCGTCAGAACTGGAAAAGTTCGAAATTAACAGATTCTAACGGAACACTGAAAGGGGGAGGGCGAGGTTGGGGAGAGGAAAGAACAAAAAGGGAAGATCTGTGATAGGGTGGAAGAAAGGAGAGATTTGAGAGACAAAAGGGATGATGGGCCGAATTGAAATGGTAATAGCACAAGTTAGAAAAAGGTTAGTCCAGATAGAGTGTGAATGGCAGAACAATTACCAGCTGCCATGGGAAACAGAGTGAGAAAAAAACCCATAAGATGGGGTGTTTAAAAAAAAGTATAGGAAGCAAAATATGGGCAGAGGTTATGATCTGAAATTGTTGAACTTGATATTGAGACCAGGAGTCTGTAAAGTGCCTAAATGAAAGATGGGGTGCTGTTCCTCGAGCTTTCATTGAGCTTCATTGGAACAGGATTGGAGGCCGAGGACAGAGATAACCACTATGCTACCGTACCCATATTGTGTTTAGGAACATAGAGCTGAAATTTAACACACAAAAAAACAGGTGGTTTGGGGTCGTGTCAGATGTTAAAATTAAAAATGTCTGAACCCCCAATGCCAGCCTGCCTCCAACCCGCCCACTTCCAAGTCTTATGCCTTGGGATGTTTCACTACGTCAAATGCGCTATAATCAATGGACTTCTGAGTCGGAAGTGGAGGGAAAAAACCTTGTAGTTGTTTCTAAGCTTTAGTTAGATGCTGTAATGGGGTGGGGGCTTGTCTGCTTTTCTGGACAGATGGGCTGAATGTTCGCCGGCCATATTTACCTCGGGTAACATAAGGCCATAATTAGTTTGGTGTGACTTTTAAATTTAGTATTTCTGCTGATTGAGGTATTGCATTATTCAACTTTTAATCTGGCATTCACCAAAGGTTAATTAATACCTATGAAGTTGACAAAGGTTTAGCACTGACATTTAGTGCAAGCTAGTTTACTGCAAATTAGTATACTGAGTATGTAAAAGCGAGTCCTTTCCTTTCTCGGTGTGCAAGCTGCTGGTGTGCAGCACTCCCGCCTCTTGAAGCAGAACATTGTGGGTTCAAGCCCGACACCAGAGGTTGAGCACAGATGTACGCTGGCACTTCAGTGCAATTTTGAGAGAGCGCGGTATTGCAGGAGCTGTAAGCTTTCAGATGAGATGTCAAACTGAGGTCTTATCTGGATGTTCAATTGAAAGTGAAAAATCCAATGGCACTCTTTGAAGAAAAGCAAGGGAGTTGTCTTGGCTATCATTTATTCCTTAACCAATACTACTAAAACAGATTAACTGGTCATTGATCTCATCGCTGTTTGCGGGGCCTTGCAGTGTACAAATTAGCAGCCATGTTTACTTGCATAACAACAGTGACTACACTTCAAAAGTACTTCGTTGGCTGAGAACGTGAAAGAAAGATGTTATGCGTATGTAATTTCTTTATATATTATTTATCTCATCATCATAGGCAGACCCTCGAAATCGAGGAAGACTCGCTTCCACTCTAAAAGTGAGTTCTCAGGTGACTGTACAGTCCAATGCGGGAATTACAGTCTCTGTCACAGGTGGGGCAGACAGTGTTTGAAGGAAGGGGTGAGTGGGTGGGACTGGTTTGCCGCACGCTTCTTCCGCTGCCTGTGCTTGGTTTCTGCATGCTCTCGGCGACGACACTCGAGGTGCTCAGTGCCCTACCGGATGCTCTTCCTCCACTTTGAGCGGTCTTGGGCCAGGGACTCCAAAATGTCGCTGGGGATGTTGCACTTTATCAAGGAGGCTTTGAGGGTATCCTTGAAATGTTTCCTCTGCCCACCTGGGGCTCGCTTGCTGTATTGGACTTCCGAGTAGAGCGCTTGCTTTGGGAGTCTCGTGTCGGGCATGCGGACGATGTGGCCCACCCAACGGAGCTGGTCGAGTGTGGTCAGTCCTTCAATGCTGGGATGTCGGCCTGAGCGAGAACACTGACGTTGCTATCACTACAGAGCCCCTCCTCGATGACTCGGAGACGTGGCCTATATACAGCAGACACCTCCGCAAGATCGAACATGGGTGATGTGTAATGAGAAAGGACTAATTAGCAATCGTGTTGTGCGAGGCCCCTTGGGGAAGAGTGACCATAATATGGTAGAATTCCTTATTAAGATGGAGAGTGACACAATTAATTCAGAGACTAAGGTCCTGACCTTAAGGAAAGGTAACTTTGATATTGTGAGACGTGAATTGGCTAAAATAGACTGGCAAATGATACTTAGAGGGTTGATGGTGGATAGGCAATGGCAAACATTTAAAGCTCACATGGATGAACTTCAACAATTGTACATCCCTGTCTGGAGTAAAAATAAAACGGGGAAGGTGGCTCAACCGTGGCTAACAAGGGAAATTAAGGATAGTGTTAAATCCAAGGAAGAGGATATAAATTGGCCAGAAAAAGCAGCAAACCTGAGGACTGGGAGAAATTCAGAATTCAGTAGAGGAGGATAAAGGGTTTAATTAGGAGGGGAATAATAGAGTATGAGAGGAAGCTTGCTGGGAACATAAAAATTGACGGCAAAAGCTTCTATAGATATGTAAAGAGAAATTGTGTTAGAGAAATTGATTGGATTGAAGGCCGATAAATCCCTGGGGCCTGATAGTCTGCATCCCAAAGTACTTAAGGAAGTGGCCCTAGAAATAATGGATGCATTGGTGATCATTTTCCAACAGTCTATCGACTCTGATCAGTTCCTATGGACTGGAGGGTAGCTAATGTAACACCACTTTTTAAAAAAGGAGGGAGAGAGAAAGCGGGTAATTATAGACCGGTTAGCCTGACATCAGTAGTGGGGAAAATGTTGGAATCAATTATTAAAGACAAAATAACAGCGCATTTGGAAAGCAGTGACAGGATCGGTCCAAGTCAACATGGATTTATGAAAGGGGAATCATGCTTGACAAATCTTCTGGAATTTTATGAGAATGTAACTAGTAGAGTGGACAAGGGAGAACCAGTGGATATGGTGTATTTGGACTTTCAAAAGGCTTTTGACAAGGTCCCACGCAAGAGATTGGTGTGATAAATTAATGCACATGGTATTGGGGGTAATGCACTGACGTGGATAGAGAACTGGTTGGCAGATAGGAAGCAGAGAGCCGGGATAAACGGGTCCTTTTCAGAATGGCAGGCAGTGACTAGTGGGGTGCCGCAGGGCTCAGTGCTGGGACCCCAGCTATTTACAATATACATCAATGATTTACATGAAGGAATTGAGTGTAATATCTCCAAGTTTGCAGATGACACTAAACTGGGTGGTGGTATGAGCTATGAGGAGGATGCTAAGAGGCTGCAGGGTGACTTGGACAGGTTAGGTGAGTGGGCAAATGCATGGCAGATGCAGTATAATGTGGATAAATGTGAGGTTATCCATTTTGGGGGCATAAACACGAAGGCAGAATATTATCTGAATGGCGGCAGATTAGGAAAAGGGGAGGTGCAACGAGACCTGGGTGTCGTGGTACATCAGTCATTGAAAGTTGGCATGCAGGTACAACAGGCGGTGAAGAAGGCAAATGGTATGTTGGCCTTCATAGCTAGAGGTTTTGAGTATAGGAGCAGGGAGGTCTTACTGCAGTTGTACAGGGCCTTGGTGAGGCCTCACCTGGAATATTGTGTTCACTTTTGGTCTCCTAATCTGAGGAAGGATGTTCTTGCTATTGAGGGAGTGCAGCGAAGGTTCACCAGACTGATTCCTGGGATGGCTGGACTGACATATGAGGAGAGACTGGATCGACTGGGCCTTTATTCACTGGAGTTCAGAAGGATGAGAGTGGATCTCAGAGAAACATATAAAATTCTGGCAGGACTGGACAGGTTAGATACAGGAAGAATGTTCCCGATGTTGGGGAAGTCCAGAACCAGGGGACACAGTCGAAGGATAAGGGGTAAGCCATTTAGGACTGAGATGAGGAGAAACTTCTTTATTCAGAGAGTTGTTAACCTGTGGATGTCCCTACCAAAGAGAGTTGTTGATGCCAGTTCGTTGGATATATTCAAGAGGGAATTAGATGTGGCCTTTACGGCTAAAGGGATCAAGGGGTATGGAGAGAAAGCAGGAAAGGGGTACTGAGGTGAATGATCAGCCATGACCTTATTGAATGGTGGTGCAGGCTCGAAGGGCCGAATAGCCTACTCCTGCACCTATTTTCTATGTTTCTATGTTTCCATCCACAGATTTTTGGGAGGATTAATTATCTAGTAGTATGATAAGAAAGAATGTGTCTATCTCTCTGATCTGCCTATTCAAATGTCACTGCCTGACCCTGATAATGTCCCCGTTTTCTGATATTCACTGTTCTACTATGAAAAATACCATTGGATACAAGAGTAATTGAGCTGCACTTTCAACCATTGTTTACAATTCAGTGCTTAAATCTGCATGACCAGTCACCAAACATTGGAAAACAAACTGGTGCATGATAACCTATGTAGCACCCGCTTGTGATTCCAAAATTGCTGTCCCAAGCAGATTCCACCTTCCTCAGTGCTCATTTCCTGGGCCTCAGTCCTTGGCTGTCACTCACCAGTTGCTGAGCCACATTGTCCACAGTGTGCTGCTCCTCACACCTCCTGTTGTTGGTCGGGTCTCGTCCCATGGATGCCACTCTCTTCGCCTCTGCTCATGAGCAATGCCACGCGAGTTGCACTAGTAACTACATATTGGGCCAAAAAATTGAAGTCGGAGTCTTCCCGCACACGGACGCCTACGACCGGAATTTATTTTACGAAAGTGCCTGGTGATCCCGGTGGAATGAACACTTCGGCTCCGAGACCGAGATGCACAGCCCAACGCAGAGGCCCACGCATCCCAGGAATGTAATCGCATCCTGGGGTCATGTGAGTCTGGACCACCAATCACAATATAGTATTCTCATTTATAGTGAGCTTCCAATACTATCAATGAGAATATCCCTAAAAGCAAAAAAACACATACATAAATAAAAAGAACACTTCACTTTTTTTTAAAGTAATAGAAATGTAATGTTTTATCAAATTATTTTTTTGAAATTTAAAAAAATATAGTTTAATAATGTTGAACACAAACTCAACTTCATGGATAGGATTTTTAATATAAAAATAAGTAATAAAATAAATTTTTTCTTTTAAAACTCTTACGCTGGTAAATGCAGCAAGTAGCCCAAAATCTCTGCCCGTGAAGGCCCTTCTCCCTGGGAGGCACACGATCTGTCAATTGCCAGGTTTGGGCGCATGAGCAGTGCACACCTAGACCCGGAAGTTGCAGGGCCTCTTTGGGCGTGCGCGCACATTATACGCACCCAGAGAGGCCGTAGTTTGCGGCCCAATACTACAAGCTCGTATCAATCCACCACCCAGATGGACGTAATCGTGAGAGACAAGCAACATAAAGATCTAGCACCTCATCACTGACCCAACGGAAGAGGTCCCTGGCTTCACCTTCCTTGACGACAGTGGACAGTGCTCAACCGAATCCGTGCAGGGCACGGACGATGCGGCCACCTGATGAGGGACGACCCGCAGTGCGACTGTGGCCATGAGACTCAGACCATGGAGCACATCACATCAAACTGCCCACTAAGATCTCTTGCGGGAGTCACCTCATTTCTCCACTCGGCATTTCAGGAGGCCAATGAATGAATAGCCAAACTAGACATCCCATTACAAGTTTTTCCTGTCATACAAAAGTAGTATTACAAGCACTTTAATTACATCTTATTGATCTTAGTCTTAAATATGTTGTAGAATAATTGAAAATACCAAAGAATTGACAGCAGCAAAGTTAATTATTTTACATTACAGTAGTAACAAATTTCTCACAGCATTGCTTATTGACAGTCACGAATAGTCCAAGCACAGATGTGATGTTTAGTTACTAATCTCGCCTTTTCCTCAAAAGGGATTGCTGTAGAAAAACGGATTATAGATTTTTTTTCAGTTCTTACGAAGGGTCATTGACTGAAACGTTAACTCTGTTTATCTCTCCAAAAATGTTGTCTGACCTGCCGAGTATTTCCAGCATTTTCTATTTTTATTTCAGATTCCAGCATTCGCAGTATTTTGCATTTGTATTAAAGTTTAATGATGTTTCACATCTAACAACGTGTGATATCTGGAGCATGATAGACAGGCACTAGATGCAAGATGTTTCTATGTATATATAATGAATAGGCATAAATGCCGTCACTATTGGTATTCAGCGCATTTCTTCTGTCTGCTATTATCAGATGCAGCAATCTTGAACACATGTAAGTTGTTAATTTTAACAACTATAATTTCGAGCTTATAGTAGAGTGGAAAATACCAAAGTAGTACATTTTCTTTATTATTTTTTGACATTCTCCCTTTAAATAATACAAATGTGGGTTTTTTATTCGTTCCGGGATGTGGGTGTCAGTGGCAAGGTCAGCATTTATTGCCCATCCCTAATTGCCCTTGAGAAGGTGGTTGTGAGCCCCCTTCTTCAATCACTGCAGTCTGTGTGGTGAAGGTACTCCCACAGTGCTGTTAGTGTGGGAGTTCCAGGATTTTGACCCAGCGACAATGAAGGAATGTTGATATACTTCCAAGTCAAGATGGTGCGTAACTTGGAGGGAAACTTGCAGGTGATGGTGCTCCCATATGCCTGCTGCCCTTGTCCTGCTGGCTGGTGGAAGAAGCGGGTTTGGGAGGTGCTGCCGAAGAAGCCTTGGCAAGTTGCTGCAGTGCATCTTGTAGATGGTACCCAGTGCAGCCACGGTACGCCGGTGGTGGAGAGAGTGAATGTTGAAGGTGGTGGATGGGATGCCAATCAAGCGGGCTGCTTTGTCCTGGATGGTATCGAGCTTCTTGAGGGTTGTTGGAGCTGCACTCATCCAGGCAAGTGGAGAATATTCCATCATACTCCTGACTTGTGCCTTCTAGCTGGTAAAAAGGCTTTTGGGAGTCAGGAGGTGAGACACTCGTCGCAAAATACCCAGCCTCTGACCTGCTCCTGTTGCCACAATATTTATGTGGCTGGTCCAGTTAAGTTTCTGGTCAATGGTGACCCCAGGATGTTGATGGCGGGGAATTTGGTAATCAAGGGGAGGTGGTTAGATTCTCGCTTGTTGGAGATGGTCATTGCCTGGCACTTTTGTGGCACAAATGTTACTTGCTACTTGTTAGCCCAAGCCTGAATGTTGTCCAGGTCTTGCTGCATGCGGGCGTGGAATGCTTCATTATCTGAGGAGTTGTGAATGTTACTGAACACTGTGCAATCATCAGTGAACATCTCCACTTCTGATCTTATGATGGAGGGAAGGTCATTGATGAAGCAGCTGAAGATGGTTGGGCCAAGGACACTGCCCTGAGGAACTCCTGCAGCGATGTCCTGGGGCTGGGATGATTATATGTAATTCAGTATGAACAGATTGCACAAAATGCAACAGCAGCATCTTTTTGAAAGCTTTCTAAACAGTTTTTATTAAACATGTATACATGCATGTTGTGAAAAGTTCATTAATGTTTGATAACCTGTTACATTTCGCTGTTTACAGTGTTACTGACAAATTACAAATGGATTTCTTTTTGTTATCCTCTGCCTCCGACAAGTTACTCAGACAAGCCATTAGAGAACATTCCCGAGAGGCACCATTCCTTTAAGAGAGTATCATCCATCACAATGGGACTTTCCTTCCCCGCTTCTTTATATACTACCGGCATGTAGACAGCTTCCCTCCTCCCTTGTGATTAACATCAGCACTATTCCATATCTATTGTTCCAGTGAATAAGAGAACATAGTGCAGCAGATATATTTGTCTGCAAGTCGGTGAATTGTAGCCTGTTTACGCTTCAGGTTCCAAATCCCAAGTTATAAAGAAAATCCTCTTTATTACAGGTAAATTACTGGCTTTCACATTTGAGTCAAGTGCAGAAAGGTCTTTCCATAACTCATAACATAAGAACATAATAAATAGGGGCAGGAGTAGGCCGTTTGGCACCTTGGGCCTGCTCTGCCATTCAATAAGATCATGGCTGATCTGATCATGGACTCAGCTCCACTTCCCTGCCCGCTCCCCATAACCCTTTACTCCCTTATCGCTCAAAAATCTGTCTATCTCAGCCTTAAATATATTCAATGACCCAGCCTCCACAGCTCTCTGGGGCAGAGAATTCCATAGATTTACAATCCTCTGAGAGAAGAAATTTCTCCTCATCTCCGTTTTAAATGGGTGGCCCCTTATTCTGACTCTGTCCCCTAGTTTTTGTTTCCCCTATGAGTGGAAATATCCTCTCTGCATTCACCTTGTCAAGCCCCCTCATTATCTTATATTTCAATAAGATCACCTCTCATTCTTCTGAACTCCAATGTGTATAGGCCCAATCTCCTCAATCTATCCTCATTAGTCAACTTTCTCCTCTCCGGGATCAACCTAGTGAACCTTCTCTGAACAGCTTCCAATACAAGTATATCCTTCCTTAAATACGGAGACTAAAACTGCATGCAGTATTCCAGGTGTGGTCTCGTCAATACCCTGTACAGTTATAGCAGGACTTCTCTGCTTTTATACTCTATCCTGCTTGCAATAAAAGCCAACATTCCATTTGCTTTCCTGATTATTTGCTGTACCTGTATACTAACTTTTTGTGTTTCATGCACAAGGACCTCCAGGTCTCTCTGTACTGCAGCACTTTGCAATTTTTCTCCATCATCGATGGTGTCTCTCCACCTTCCATTAGGAAGGAAAAGGTTCTAATGGCTTCTTGGATGGAGTTCCTAGATAGCCGTGGTGACGAGAAACATCACAAGTGGTAGTTATTGTTCCCTACCATATTGCCAAGCTCCAAACTACAAATCGATTTCCCTTCTGCTGATCATGTCAAAGTTCAGGCTAAACAGAAAGTTCTGGCAGCAACTCAATCCAAATATCCTGCCAATTTTGTCTTCACAATGCTCTCATTGTTTTGATCCAGGAACTGACTGATGATTTTGGAGCACCATTCCTCCACATTTCCAAAGTGTATGCTAATCTATTCCAGAGTCTTGAGCACAAAATTCTAGGCTGACGCTCCAATGCAGCACTGAAGGAGTGCTGCACTGTCAGAGATGCTGTCTTTTGGTTGAGACGTTAAACTGAGGTCCTGTCTGCCCTCTCAGGTGGATGTGAAAAATCCCATCGCACTATTTCAAAGACGAGCAGGAGAGCTCTTCACGGTGTTCTGGCCATATATTTATCCCTCAAACAAGACAGAGCTCGATAGATTTTTGGATATTAAGAGAAACAAGGGATATAGGGATCATGCAGGAAAGTGTTGAGGTGGAAGATCAGCCATGATCTTATTGAATGGCGGAGCAGGCTGGAGGGGCCGGATGGCCTACTCCTGCACCTAGTTCTTATGTTCTTACTGCATAATAAATTATCTGGTCATTATCAAGTTGCTATTTGTGAGACCTTGCTGTGCATAAATTGGCTGCAGCGTTTCCTACATTGCAACAGTGACTACACTTCAAAAGTGCTTCTTTGGCAATAAAGCGCTTTGGGACATCCTGAGGTCACAAAAGGTGCTATGTAAATACATCGCTGAAGAAATACCACCAACGATGTCTCCGCAAGATCTTACAAGTCCCCTGGGAGGACTGACGCACCAACATTAGCGTCCTCGACTGGGCCAACATCCTTAGCATTGAAGCACACTGACCACACTCAACCAGCCCTGCTGGGCAGGCCACATTGTTCGCAAGACTCCCAAAGCAAGCACTCTACTCGGAACTCCTGCATGGCAAGCGAGCCCCAGGTAGGCAGAGGAAACCATTCAAGGACACTCTCAAAGCCTCCTTGATAAAATGCAACATCCCCACCGACACCTGGGAGTCCCTGGCCAAAGACTGCCCTAAGTGGAGGAAGAGCATCCGGGAGGGCGCTGAGCACCTCGAGTCTTGTTGCCGAGAGCATGCAGAAAACAAGCGCAGGCAGCGGAAGGAGCGTGCGGTAAACCAGACTCCCCACCCACACTTTCCTTCAATGACTGTCTGTCCCACCTGTGACAGAGACTGTAATTCCTGTATTGGACTGTTCAGTCACCTAAGAACTCACTTTTAGAGTGGAAGCAAGTCTTCCTCAATTTCGAGGGACTGCCTGTGATGACATAGAATTTACAACACAGAAACAGACCATTCGCCCCAACCCATCTATACCGGTGTTTATGCTCCACTTTTTCAAAGAAGAATAGGGGAGTTCTTCCTGATGTCCTGGCCAATATTTATACCTCAATCAACATCATTGAAAAACAGATTATCACATTGTTGTTTGTGGGAGCTTGCTGTGTGAAAATTGGCTGCCGTGTTTCCCACATTACAACAGTCACAATTCAAAAGTAGTTAATTAGCTGTAAAGTGCTTTGGGACATCCTGAGATCATGAAAGGTGTGATATAAATGCAAGTTTTTCTTTCTTTTTAAATGTAACTGTGCTATTCACCTCAACTACTCCATGTGGTAGTGAGTTTCACATTCTCATCATAGAAAATAGGTGCAGTAATAGGCCATTCGGCCCTACGAGCCTGCACCACCATTCAATATGATCATGGCTGATCATGCAACTTCAGTACCCCATTCTTGCTTTCTCTCCATACCCCTTGATCTCTTTAGCCATAGAAACATACAAAATAGGTGCAGGAGTAGGCCATTCGACCATGCTCTGAGTACAGTTTTCTCCTGAATTTCTTATTGGATTTATTAGCAACTATCTTGTATTCATGATCCTAGTTTTGGACTACTCCTACAAGTGGAAACATCATCTCTGCATCTATCCTATTGGCATCAACACTCTAACACTGTATAGTGTTTCAGCTCCTCCATTATCTCAGGAACCTTCTCGGATACACAGCCTCTCATTATAGTACTGATTCCCCTCGAGGAAGTGTGCTTCTCCTCATTTTACATACATTACATGTACGATAATCATTCTAGTGAAACAGCTTCTTCTGCCTCCCAAAGACTTTACTGGATCTGCATTGCACTGCCTGAAGGGGCGGTGGAAGCAGATTCAATCGTGACTTTCAAAAGGAAATTGGATAAATACTTGAAGGGGAGAAAATTTCAGAGCTATGGAGAAAGAGCCGAGGGCGAGTGGGAGTACTTGAATAGCTCTTTCAAAGAGCCGGCACAGGCACGATGGGCCAAATGGCCTCCTTCTGTGCTGCATCATTCTATGATTCTGCTACCATTGTAAAATCTGCAGCGTTCAAGTGCTTTGTGGGCAAGTTACCTTCTGTACGAATCTGAACAGCAGCAATCTTTTTTTGTTGCCGTTAATTTGATTAAAATGCTTACATTTTTTTAAAGCGCTCGTAAATTACTGACTGCATAAACAAAGCAATTAAGAGACTCTCCAGCACTGGCGTGATGAGGAGGCAGTTTCCCCACAGCTGCCTGCTGGACACCTCTTTCATGTTTATTTGTTTTACCCAAAGGCTCCTCACATAATAGAGGAGCCAGGGTACTATTTCTGTATCGTGTCCCTGTGTTATTGCCCGAGGCGATATGATCTTGTGTAAATGGCATGTGAATTATTGATATCTTTGGCAGCGATTTCGCCAATGTTGGCGAGTCCCAGGCGGCAGACATTGGTGACGTGTGGGGAATGCGTTCCCGATTCCAGCCCGTCCCCTCACGACAACAAGCCCGCCCTGGGAGGTTCCTGGCCAATTAACAGAAACCGGGTCTGATGACGTCATTTGATGACGCGTCATCAGCCGGTTTCCTTAAAGGGAACGTGCCCACAATCATTTTGACAGTTGCGATGTCAGTGTTTTATAGTGTTGAGGTGCTGCAAACACTGACAAGCACTGCACAGAGGTGCACTGCTGCACCCAGGCTCTCACATGACTCCGGCCAGATGCTTATGGAGGGAGTCACAGCACACAGTTCTCTTCCCTTCCAATGGACGGAAGAGACCTCCCTAGGACACCAACGCAGCCCCGTTGCACATTGCACAGAAGGACACAAGCAGGGATGTGGTCAGGAGGAACTGGCTGCAGTGGTGCAAACCTTTGAATGATCTCAGTAGATTATGAAACGTTACTGCAAAGCCACACTCAACCTCATTCTGCTGTACCACTCATCATATCCCCAACCCTCTCCTTTCCCTATTCTACCCCTGCACATCCTTACTCATGCCAACTTATCTTGTACCTCCACTCATCCCTCTCTCTCTATCTACATCATCACTTCTTCATCTCATTATCCACCCCTCACACTCATCCTCATCCTAGTGCAAGCGACCAACTAACAAAACACAAGGGTAGGCACTTGAGAGTTTTAGCCAATGTCCATGAGGAGTTTCTGCTAATGTGTTGTCAAACAATGAAATCTTTATTTTCAACACTTTGTGTTCTTAGTCAGGTTTGTGTGCACCTTTGGAAGTGGCTTGTAATGAATGGTGAGATACAAGGGGACCCTGCACAGTGGTGATGAGGGTAAAAGGAATGGCTTGGACATTGCAGGGATGCTTGATGAAGCTGGTGTGAGGTGGTGCCAACCTGGCACATCATGTGGCAGTCAGAGTATACAGCGTAAAGTGAAGTAAATGTGGCCATGGTGAGGCCATCCCTGGTGTTCCGGGCAGCAATGTGTTCGGGTGCTGCTGCCCTGTGTCCTGTGCAGCATCAGGTGATTGCGGAGAAGGTTGGTGTTGTTGTTGATGATGCTGGTGTGTTTAGTGATGTTGGTGTTGGGATTGATCATGGTGGGATTCTGAGGACTGAGGTGAGATTTCAAGGGCATCAATATTGCTGGAATAGATGGCAGGTGAGGTTGAGATGACAGAAGTGATCTGTCAATTGAGAGAGAGGTTGCTCCAAGGAGGTGACAGTGGATAGAGAGTTCACTGCAAACAGTTCCAACATTCATACAGCTCAAAGTGTCTTCCAAATCCTGAAGGCTTCCCTTCTGAGATTTGAAAGTGAACAGCTGTGAAATGGTAGCTTTTATACCACTTCTGCAGCTGTCAACTAGTCAAAGCAATGGAGAGTCAGTGAGAATCCGACACAATTACTTGATGTGAAACCTGTGGGATGGCAAACTAGTTAAAAACTTGGTAAAATGGTCAGTGCCTGGTAAAATTCATTTAAATTACCTTTAAAATGCCTCTTAACGATCTTAATTGCCACGCCTGCCGCTTGGTGTCGGGTCTGCGATCCGCAGGCAGACCCGACACTTGAGAAGCTGACAAGGAGGCGGGTTCAGAGCAGAATCCTGGCCCGCTGTCAATCACGGCCATTTTGACAGCGGGCCCGCCTCCAAACCCGCCCTCATAGGGCTGGTAAGATTCCGACCTTTATGTGGGTGCCTTACCTTTGCTTTTCATTTGTAAAGCTGATGGAACTTAGACGAAATTGGAAGATAGGCATAGTTCAGTATTATTACAGCTCTATAAAATGTAAGAAAATATCAGAATAACATGGAAAATCTCTTTTATTGGTAAATGGTATATGGTATTTGTCTGAGATTAAAAGTGCCCACAGAGATTATGTTTAATGTTTTTCTCGATAACAGTTGTATCTGTCCATTTTGTCATGACGTCTTGATGTAATATTTTCATACTTTTGTAATCCTATTCCAATTTGGTACTGTCGGTTTTTATTAATATATAATTTATGAGTTTCATTTGTAATGTTGGCTATTAAAATTATATTTCACGTCCCCAAAAAATGGAGAATGAGAAATCATGTGAGTAAACTAGCATTTGGCAGTCAGGGCTTGCAGAGTCTTCCATGATTGTTCAATACCAAGCTGCTTCCTGCAGCTGGTGACGGGACTTTGGTCCGGCGTACACCATTTTTATACCCTCTTGAGAGCAGAGGTGTTGAGGACAAATGGATAAAAGGTGGAGCGTAGTTTACAAAGAAGAAAATGATGTGAAAAAGCTCTTCGCAAAAACAGTACTACTTCAGTCAGCAGTTTAAAAAAAATACTGCTTGACGGTTCTTTGGGTAGAGGTGTAGCTGCCAAGTAATTTGGTTATATCATCGATGCTGCAAGTCCCAGATGTTCACTCATTTGCAAAAGTGATGCACCTTTGCAATCCTCAGTTGAGGATCTTGTGAAGAACATGTTACAACTCAGTAACTGGTCCAGTGTACATTGGATTGCATACTTCAGTTCTTAATTCAACACCCTCGAGATACAATTTGTGGGCCTATCAGATCAGATCAAACTCCAATAACTTTCATTATCAGTACCATGCTAAGGCAAATCCCATGTTAAGTAATTTACATTCCTTAGCAGTCCACTAACCTTGCCACCAATGGACAGCAGACTATAACCATTTAAATTGACCACTGCAATCACATCCAACACCACCTACATTCTTTGCAGATTTGATAAGTTGTCACATGTTCTATTCAAACATTTAGGAAGAGGAAAAGATCATTAGGCAACAAGCCTATCCCTTTTTGATTGCTCTCCACACCATCTTTTCACCTCTCTCACAGTCCTGGATCCTCCGGAAACACAGCTGGAGGGATTGATGGACCATCCCGTCAATGGTCTTCCCCAGCAATGTGTCCCTTGGTGTATATCTAACCAGTGGTCCGATTCAATGCAATAGTCTTTGGTCAGATCTCAACCAATGCATCCACTATCTCTGCAGCCACTTCCTTTTAAGACTCTAGGATGCAAGCCATCAGGTCCAGGGGACTTGTCCGCCTTTAGTCCCATTATTTTATCGAGTACTACTTCTTTAGTGATAGTGTTGTATTAAGTTCCTCCCTCCCAATAGCCTCTTGATTATCCACTATTGGGATGTTTTTAGCGTCTTCTACTGTGAAAACCGATACAAATTATTTGTTCAACGTCTCTGCCATTTCCCTGTTCCCCATTATGAATTCCCCAGTCTCATCCTCTAGGGGACCAACATTTACTTTAGCCACTCTTTTGCTTTTTGTGTACCTGTAGAAACTCTTACTATCTGTTTTTATATTTCTTGCTAGTTTACTTTCATAATCTAGCTTCCCTCTCTTTATTATTTTTTAGTCTTGGCCACCTTGTATGACCTTGTTTTCAATTTGATACCATCCCTTATTTCCTTAGTTAGCCACGGATGGTTAACCCTTCTCTTACAGGCTTTCCTTCTCATTGGGATATATTTTTGTTACGAGTTATGAAATATTTCCTTAAACGTCTGCCAGAATGATTTCCAAGATAAATCGAATTGCAGTGCAAGTGACCTGCTAAAATATCTGATTTGTGGTTTGTAGTCCATGGATACTTCATTTATATTTACTTGCACTGCAACAAAATGGCAGTGTCTTTATCCAAGGATTAGTCACTTGAATTTGTTTGTCTAGCCAGCAATCAATCTGTTTGTCACTGATCTGGGGAAGGGAGTCCTGGCGACACAAGTCCATGAATAATTGATCTGCAGGAAGAAATGGCGGCAGGGGAGGTGGAATTAAAGGTACTCGTCATGTGATCACAGCAGTCAAAGTTCAGTTCTAATTAGCAGATTTTGAAGGTGTTGTCCCTCGCAGTGTTTTTAATGAGCTGCATCGCTTTCATCCAGGTTTTCACAAAATAATTAGTATTTCCTACGGGAAGACATACATCATAACCAGCTTGTGAAATGCTGAAACCTTCTCTCAGCTGCTTCTGTCAATAAGGTCTTTGGGCTGTTTATGTATGTTGGTAGATAAATCCACTTCTGAAGATAATGTCCATGTCTGAATGATGGCATACTATTTGGATTTATTGTTCGTTTCATCTGCCAATAATATTTACATGCAAATTGAACTGCATCTTGGCTGCATTTATGTAATTTGGGCATACAAATATTTTTGTGGATTAAGATCTTAAGTTATTTAATTTAAATAGTAAGATATTCAAATATTAATAATATCATGTCATGCTATTGAGGAAGATTCAAATTATTTGAAGCTTCAATTGCTTTTTTCTTGTTATTTTAATTATGGGTTGACCTGTATTAACAGAGGAAATAGGAGCAGGAGTAGGCCATTTGGCCCCTCGAGCCTGTTCCGCCATTTAATAAGATCATGGCCGATCTGATCATGGACTCAGCTCCACTTCCCTGTCTGCTCCCCATAACCCTTTATTCCCTTATCGCTCAAAAATCTGTCTATCCCCACCTTAAATATATTCAATGACCCAGTTTCCATAGCTCTCTGGGGGAAAGAATTCCAGATTTACAATCCTCTGAGAGAAGAAATTCCTCCTCATCTCAGTTTTATTCTGAGACTATGCCCCCTAGTTTTAGTTTCCCCTATGAGTGGAAATATTCTCTCTGCATCCACCTTGTCAAGCCCTCTCATTGGGCCCAAGTTTGCACCCCACCCCACCGCTTAGTCTTTGTAGAAGAAAAACAGTGCCTAAAACTTACCTCGGTATTACCCCCGACTGCTGGAACATTGCAGGGCCTTGGCTTGAAGCAGCACAAGCAGTGGGAGTTGAAGCCAGGTCTCGACGTTGAAAACAGTGCCGGGACCTCTGCACATGCGCGTTAGAGTGTGCGCACATGTGCAGTAGTTCCTCGCCCCCACAATCTCTGCAGGCTGTGTGGGAGGGGCCCGAAGCACGCCGCCCCTAGCCCTGGCTGAATGGGCTCCCTCATCAGCAGCCCACTGCCTTATCCAGCCACACACACGTTGACCTGGGAAACCCGGCTGCTGAAGGGAGATAAGATCAGCTGAATGAAACAGGTTAAGTGTCTTCCCAGCACTGCTTGTGGGTCAGGAGGAGCAGACCCCCGTAATCAGCCGACTCCCCCCCTCGATCGGACATGCCTACCCCCACCCTTCCCGGTGTCAGCTCCTCTCCTGATAGCGGACACCAGCTGTGGCCTGGAGCCGCCGGCCTAACCACCCTACAGCCAGGGAAGGTGCGTCGGAGACCAAAATTGGTCAAAGAACCCGGCATGGCCAGCGACATGGAGGCCCTGCCCCCTCACCACCCCGCCCGCTCACAGGCCTCCCTGTCTCCCCTTCCAACCGGTAGCTTCACCCTCTCTCCCCCTGCCCCCCAGGTCTCCCAATCGACGGCATCCCCCCAGCCTTTCTAATCGCCTACCAGGGCTGATGCTCCCTGCCCAGTACTGGGGACCAAACCCAAGAGTCCCAGGCTGCAATCTCCTGCCACTGGTGGTCCCTCCTACCCACCAGCTGGACTGTCCATTACGCCGGCAGCTGGGTAGGAGAAGGTATAGACTCTGTGCAACAGTACCCAGCTGCTAGTGTTAAACTGCAGTAAAGCTTTGCTGAAGGAGGACTTCTATTTTTTATTTGTTTATTTATTGATTTATTGATTATGTGGTCCTAAATTCTTGTTTGATTTACATTCAAGTTTACTCGTCATCTGCTTTCAAAAGGAACTCTGTAAAATAGTTTGGCTGAAAGTCTTATTTATAGGACTTGCTATAATGTATTTGCTAGTTTACCAATCTATTTTTAATCTAGTTGTTTAATGCTTTGTAAGTCTTGGTGCTAGGTGCAGGTCCTCTCAGCTTCCTTGTATTTTTTATTTGTTTTTGGTGCTTTAAATATACTTACCTGCGCTGATTTCTTCGCTCATCGCAAGGTTTTTCTTTCTGGCCACAAGTGGCCACATATGCTGGCCTAAGTTAGTTTGGAGTAACTTTTAGCTGTGTAAACTTGCTTAAATGTCCAAAACAGGCATAAGTGGCTGGTAACGCCTCCTTTTGAAAAAAAAATGAACTAAAAAAAAAACCTAACTAACTCTCTTACACTGGAGCAAATTAAATGGGCAGAATTGCGATTTTTAAGGTACTCTTTAAAAAAAAAAAATCTAGTTGCTCCAAAAAAAACGGAGCAACTCCTGGGCAAACTTGGTCCCATAATCTTATATGTTTCGATAAGATCACCTCTCATTCTTCTGAACTCCAATGAGTATAGAACCAACCTACTCAACCAATCTTCATAAGTCAACCCCCTCATCTCCAGAAGATACCAAGTAAACCTTCTCTGAACAGCGTCCAATGCAAGTATATCCTTCCATAAGTACTGTACACAGTACTCCAGGTATGGCCTCACCAGCACCCTGTACAGTTGTAGCAGGACTTCCCTGCGATTATACTCTATCATAGAAACATAGAAAATAGGTGTAGGATAGGCCATTCAGCCCTTTGAGCCTGCGCCACCATAAGATCATGGCGGATCATTCACCTCAGTACCCCTTTCCCACTTTCTCTCCATACCCCTTGATCCCTTTAGCCGTAAACATAGAAACATAGAAACATAGAAAATAGTTTATTCACATTATACTTCATCTGCCATGCATTTGCCCACTCACCTAACCTATCCAAGTCACTCTGCAGCCTAATAGCATCCTCCTCGCAGCTCACACTGCCACCCAACTTAGTATCATCCGCAAATTTGGAGATACTGCATTTAATCCCCTCGTCTAAATCATTAATGTACAATGTAAACAGCTGGGGCCCCAGCACAGAACCTTGCGGCACTCCACTAGTCACTGCCTGCCATTCTGAAAAGTACCCGTTTACTCCTACTCTTTGCTTCCTGTCTGACAACCAGTTCTCAATCCACGTCAGCACACTACCCCCAATCCCATGTGCTTTAACTTTGCACATTAATCTCTTGTGTGGGACCTTGTCGAAAGCCTTCTGAAAGTCCAAATATACCACATCAACTGGTTCTCCTTTGTCCACTTTACTGGAAACATCCTCAAAAAATTCCAGAAGATTTGTCAAGCATGATTTCCCTTTCACAAATCCATGCTGACTTGGACCTATCATGTCACCATTTTCCAGATGCACTGCTATGAAATCCTTAATAATTGATTCCATCATTTTACCCACTACTGAGGTCAGGCTGACCGGTCTATAATTCCCTGTTTCCTCTCTCCCTCCTTTTTTAAAAAGTGGGGTTACATTGGCTACCCTCCACTCCATAGGAACTGATCCAGAGTCAATGGAATGTTGGAAAATGACTGTCAATGCATCCGCTATTTCCAAGGCCACCTCCTTAAGTACTCTAGGATGCAGTCCATCAGGCCCTGGGGATTTATCGGCCTTCAATCCCATCAATTTCCCCAACACAATTTCCCGACTAATAAAGATTTCCCTCAGTTCCCCCTCCTTACTAGACCCTCTGACCCCTTTTATATCCGGAAGGTTGTTTGTATCCTCCTTAGTGAATACCGAACCAAAGTACTTGTTCAATTGGTCTGCCATTTCTTTGTTCCCCGTTATGACTTCCCCTGATTCTGACTGCAGGGGACCTACGTTTGTCTTCACCAACCTTTTTCTCTTTACATACCTATAGAAACTTTTGCAATCCGCCTTAATGTTCCCTGCAAGCTTCTTCTCGTACTCCATTTTCTCTGCCCTAATCAAACCCTTTGTCCTCCTCTGCTGAGTTCTAAATTTCTCCCAGTCCCCAGGTTCGCTGCTATTTCTGGCCAATTTTATGCCACTTCCTTGGCTTTAATACTATCCCTGATTTCCCTAGATAGCCACGGTTGAGCCACCTTCCCTTTTTTATTTTTACGCCAGACAGGAATGTACAATTGTTGTAATTCATCCATGCGGTCTCTAAATGTCTGCCATTGCCCATCCACAGTCAACCCCCTAAGTATCATTCGCCAATCTATCCTAGCCAATTCACGCCTCATACCTTCAAAGTTACCCTTCTTTAAGTTCTGGACCATGGTCTCTGAAATTACTGTTTCATTCTCCATCCTAATGCAGAATTCCACCATATTATGATCACTCTTCCCCAAGGGGCCTCGCACAATGAGATTGCTAATTAATCCTCTCTCATTACACAACACCCAGTCTAAGATGGCCTCCCCCCTAGTTGGTTCCTCAACATATTGGTCTAGAAAACCATCCCTTATGCACTCCAGGAAATCCTCCTCCACCGTATTGCTTCCAGTTTGGCTAGCCCAATCTATGTGCATATTAAAGTCACCCATTATAACTGCTACACCTTTATTGCATGCACCCCTAATTTCCTGTTTGATGCCCTCCCCAACATCCCTATTACTGTTTGGAGGTCTGTACACAACTCCTACTGACGTTTTTTGCCCTTTGGTGTTCTGCAGCTCTACCCATATAGATTCCACATCATCCAAGCTAATGTCTTTCCTAACTATTGCATTAATCTCCTCTTTAACCAGCAATGCTACCCCACCTCCTTTTCCTTTTATTCTATCCTTCCTGAATGTTGAATACCCCTGAATGTTGAGTTCCCAGCCCTGATCATCCTGGAGCCACGTCTCCGTAACCCCAATCACATCATATTTGTTAACATCTATTTGCACAATTAATTCATCCACCTTATTGCGGATACTCCTTGCATTAAGACACAAAGCCTTCAGGCTTGTTTTATTAGCACCCTTTGTCCTTTTAGAATTTTGCTGTACAGTGGCCCTTTTTGTTCTTTGCCTTGGGTTTCTCTGCCCTCCACTTTTCCTCATCTCCTTTCTGTCTTTTGCTTTTGCCTCCTTTTTGTTTCCCTCTGTCTCCCTGCATTGGTTCCCATCCCCCTGCCATATTACTTTAAATCCTCCCCAACAGCACTAGCAAACACTCCCCCTAGGACATTGGTTCCGGTCCTGCCCAGGTGCAGACCGTCCGGTTTGTACTGGTCCCACCTCCCCCAGAACCGGTCCCAATGCCCCAGGAATTTGAATCCCTCCCTGCTGCACCACTGCTCAAGCCACGTATTCATCTGCGCTATCCTGCGATTCCTACTCTGACTATCACGTGGCACTGGTAGCAATCCCGAGATTACTACTTTTGAGGTCCTACTTTTTAATTTAGCTCCTAGCACCTTAAATTCGTTTCGTAGGACCTCATCCCTTTTTTTACCTATGTCGTTGGTACCAATGTGCACCACGACAACTGGCTGTTCTCCCTCCCATTTCAGAATGTCCTGCACCCGCTCCGAGACATCCTTGACTCTTGCACCAGGGAGGCAACATACCATCCTGGAGTCTCGGTTGCGGCCGCAGAAATGCCTATCTATTCCCCTCACAATTGAATCCCCCATCACTATCGCTCTCCCACTCTTTTTCTTGCCCTCCTGTGCAGCAGAGCCAGCCACGGTGCCATGAACTTGGCTGCTGCTGCCCTCCCCTGATGAGTCATTCCCCTCAACAGTACCCAAAGCGGTGTATCTGTTTTGCAGGGGGATGACCACAGGGGACCCCTGCACTACCTTCCTTGCACTACTCTTCCTGCTGGTCTTCCATTCCCTATCTGGCTGTGGACCCTTTCCCTGCGGTAAGACCAACTCACTACATGTGATACTCACGTCATTCTCAGCATCGTGGATGCTCCAGAGTAAATCCACCCTCAGCTCCAATTCCGTAACGCGGACCGTCAGGAGCCGGAGGTGGACACACTTCCCGCACACGTAGTCGTCAGGGACACCGGAAGTGTCCCTGAGTTCCCACATGGTACAGGAGGAGCATAACACCCGACCGAGCTCTCCTGCCATGTCTTAACCCTTAGATACACTTAAATTGGCAACAACAATGTTAAAAGTTACTGACCAATATAAGAAGAAAAAGAAAAACTACTCACCAATCACCAGCCAATCACTTAGGGCCATATCTAACTCCCTCTTGAATATATCCAATGAACTGGCATCAACAAGTCTCTGCGGTAGGGAATTCCACAGGATAACAACTCTCTGAGTGAAGAAGTTTTCCTCATCTCAATCCTAAATGGCTTTCCCCCATCCTTAGATTCTGTCCCCTGGTTCAGAATTTCCCCAACATCGGTAACATTCTTCCTGCATCTAACCTGTCCAATCCCATCAGAATCTTATATGTTTCTATGAGATCCCCTCTCACTCTTCTAAACTCCAGTGATTACAGCCCCAGTCGATCCAGTCTCTCCTCATATGTCAGTCCTGCAATCCCAGGAATCAGTCTGATGAACCTTCACTGCATTCTCTCAATAGCAAGAATGTCCTTCCTCAGATTAGGAGACCAAAACTGAACACAATATTCCAGGTGAGGCCTCACCAAGGCCCTGTACAACTGCAGTAAGACCTCCATGCTCCTATACTCAAATCCTGTAGCTATGAAGGCCAATATACCATTTGCCTTCTTCACCGCCTGCTGTACCTGCATGCCAACTTTCAATGACTGATGTACCATGACACCCATGTCTCGTTGCACCTCCCCTTTTCCTAATCTGCCGCCATTCAGATAATATTCTGCCCTCGTGTTTTTGCCACCAAAGTGGATAACTTCATATTTATCCACATTATACTGTATCTGCCATGCATTTGCCCACTCACCTAACCTGTCCAAGTCACCCTGCAGCCTCTTAGCGTCCCCCTCACAGCTCACACCGCCACCCAGTTTAGTGTCATCTGCAAACTTGGACATATTACACTCAATTCCTTCATCCAAATCGTTAATGTATATTGTAAAGAGCTGGGGTCTCAGCACTGAGCCCTGCGGCACCCCACTAGTCACTGCCTGCCATTCTGAAAAGGACCCATTTATCCTGACTCTCTTCTTCCAGTCTGCCAACCAGCTCTATCCACGTCAGTACATTACCCCCAATACCATGTGCTTTAATTTTGCACACCAATCTCTTGTCTGTGACCTTGTCAAAAGCCTTTTGAAAGTCCAAATACACCACATCCACTGGTTCTCCCTTGTCCACTCTACCAGTTACACCTTCAAAATATTCAAGAAGATTTGTCAAGTAGGATTTCCCTTTCATAAATCCATGCTGACTTGGACCGATCCTGTCACTGCTTTCCAAATGCGCTGCTATTTCATCTTTAATAATTGGTCCAATATTTTCCCCACTACCGATGTCAGGCTAACCGGTCTATAATTACCCGTTTTCTCTCTCCCTCCTTTCTTAAAAAGTGGTGTTACATTAGCTACCCTCCAGTCCATAGGAACTGATCCAGAGTCGATAGACTGTTGGAAAATGATCACCAATGCATCCACTATTTCTAGGGCTACTTCCTTAAGTACTCTGGGATGTAGATTATCAGGCCCCAGGGATTTATTGGCCTTCAATCCCATCAATTTCCCGAACACAATTTCCCGCCTAATAAGGATTTCCTTTAGTTCCTCCTTTTCACTTGACCCTTGGTCCTCTAGTATTTCCGAAAGGTTGTTTGGGTCTTCCTTCGTGAAAACAGAACCGAAGTATTTGATTAACTGGTCCGCCATTTCTTTGTCCCTCATTATAAATTTGCCTGAATCTGACTGCAAGGAACCTATATTTGTTTTCACTAAACTTTTTCTCTTCACATATCTATAAAAGCTTTTGCAGTCAGTTTTTAAGTTCCTAGCAGCTTCCTCTCATACTCTATTTTCCCCCTCCTAATTAAACCCTTTGTCCTCCTCTGCTGTGTTATAAAATTCTCCCAGTCCTCAGGTTTGCTGCTATTTCTGGCCAATTTATATGCCTCTTCCTTGGATTTAACACTATCCTTAATATCCCTTGTTAGCCACGGTTGAGCCACCTTCTCCATTTTATTTTTACTCCAGACAGGGATGTACAATTGTTGAAGTTCATCCATGTGATCTTTAAATGTTTGCCATTGCCTATTCACCGTCAACCCTTTAAGTATCACTCGCCAGTCTATTCTAGCCAATTCACGTCTCATAACTTTCCTTAAGTTCAAGACACTAGTCTCTGAATTAACTGTGTTGCTCTCCATCTTAATAAAGAATTCTACCATATTATGGTCACTCTACCCCAAGGGGCCTCGCACAACAAGATTGCTAATTAGCCCTTTCTCATTACACATCACCTAGTCTGGGATGGTCAGCCCTCTAGTTGGTTCCTCGACATATTGGTCTGGAAAACCATCTCTAATACACTCCAGTAAATCGTCCTCCACGCATTGCTACCAGTTTGGTTAGCCCAATCAATATGTAGATTAAAGTCACCCGTGATAACTGCTGTACCTTTATTGCACACATCCCTAATTTCTTGTTTGATGCTGTCCCCAACCTCCCTACTACTGTTTGGTCGTCTGTACACAATTCCCACTAGCGTTTTCTGTCCTTTGGTATTCCGTAGCTCCACCCATACCAATTCCACATCATCCAAGCTAATGTCCTTCCTTACTATTGCATTAATTTCCTCTTTAATCAGCAATGCCACCCCACCTCCTTACCTCCTTTTCCTTTCTGTCTATCCTTCTGAAATGTTGAATACCCCTGGTTATTGAGTTCCCAGCCTTGCTCACCCTGGAGCCATGTCTCCTTGATGCCAATTACATCAGACCCATTAACTGCAATCTGTGCAGTTAATTCATCCACCTTATTCCGAATACTCCTCATATTGAGGCACAGAGCCTTCAGGCTTGTCTTTTTAACACACTTTGCCCCGTTAGAATTTTGCTGTAAAGTGGTCCTTTTTGCTTTTTGCCTTGAGTTTCTCTGCCCTCCACTTTTAATTTTCTTCTTTCTATCTTTTGCTTCTGCCCCCATTCTACTTCCCTCTGTCTCCCTGCATAGTTTCACATCCCCTGCCATATTAGTT